>NC_090937.1:352114304-353347116 GCF_040938575.1 Ambystoma mexicanum
GATTCAAGGGGGGGTGGGGGCAGGCAGGTATCTCTGCAAGGTGCAGGAATTGGGCCCTAATGGCGTGGGTGAACTGTGTGTACCTGAACCGGTCCATAGGTTTCAACCCATTTTTCCCATGCAGTCTCGAAATCTAGAAGTCGCTCCTCTTGGATAACATCTGCCAGATTACGTAGGCCGCATTCCTCCCATGGTCCAAAGTGTCCCATTCTTTGTACTTCGGGGAGGTATGTGTTGTGCCATAATGGCTGGATCAGTGTTGGTCTGCCCTCCCATCCTATGTGTCGACGCGCCTCCTCCCAGATTCGGCGGGTATGAAGTGACATTCTGGATCGCCCTATTAGGTTCTTAGTGTCATCGTACAGTATATGAAGGGGGGAGAAAGGGCCACCAACACTCATTTCCACCCAAAATATGCGGGAGCCCTGGGTCACCATGAAGCCAGTCATTTATCACCCCAGTTTGTGCGGCCCAGTAGTAGATACAAACGTTTGTTAATCCTATGCCACCCTCCAACACTGAGCGCTGGAGAGTGTGACACATAATACAAGGTTGTTTCCCAGCCCAGAGCAGTGTGCACAGGGTCATATCAATAGCTACAAAGGTATCGAGAGGGATGGGGAGTGGGGTGTTCTGTAAGACATCCAGGAGCCTTGCAAATGTCATCATTTTGAATAATGCTGCCCTTCCCAACAGTGACAGTGGAAGAGACTGCCAGTGTGTAACGCATCCTTCATGAATCTGTCCAGCACCAGTGGAACTAACTGTATCTTGAGACACCCATTGCGCCATCTGATCCACAGACATATCCTGCTGAATTTCAGGCACCAAAATCTCATCCTTAAAGGTGTTGGCTGAAACAAAATGCTCTTCTGAGATTAAAGGTTTTGGACTGATTTTGATTTGCTGCTCAATTCCTGGGAACTGTCTAAATAGAGCACATGCTTTCCCATTCAATTTACCTGGTCTAAAAGTAACAATGAAGTCAAAACCAGCAAAAAAACAATGACCAATGTAATTGAATTACGTCTTGGAATTAATGTTTTAGCTGATTTTAGGACCAATAACTTTCTGTGATCTGTGAGAACAGTCAAAGTGTGACATGCCCCCATCAAATAATGCCGCCACTCAACAAAAGCTGACTTTATTGTCAATAGTTCTCTATCAATTATGGTGTAATTGCATTCTGCAGTAGAAAACCTCTTGGAAAAATAAGCCACGGGGTGCAGCTGACCCGTCTCTTCATGTTGCTGCGACAACACCGCCCCCATGGCCAAGTTCGAAGCATCCACCTCAACGAAAAAGGCCTTAGAAGGATCAGGGTGTAATAAAATTGTACCTGAAATAAAACTTTCCTTTAGAATCCGAAAAATATTCTTCAGCCTCCTGACTCCAGAAGAACTTAACTCCTTTCTTTAGTAACTTAGTAATAGGCGGTATTATTTGTGAAAAACCCTCAATGAACCTCCTGTAGAAATTGGAAAAACCTAAACAAAATGGAACTTACTTTACCCGGGTTGGGGTCGGCCAATCCTTCACTGCCTGCACCTCCTTCCCATCAATTTCCAGACCTAGAGGAGAGATTACAAAACCAAGAAACGCTTCAGTGTGAAATTGACTTTTTTCTAGTTTGGCAAAAAGATGATGCTCACATAATTTTTCTAAAACCAATCTAACAAGTTCTTGATGCTTTTCTTGATTTTGGGAGAACATTTAAAAACTGTCTATATAAACAACAACAAAAATATCCAAATATTCCCTTAGAACATCATTAACAAAGAATTGGAACGCAGCAGGAGCATTACATAATCCAAAAGGCATTACTTGGTATTCAAACAATGCGAATCTGGTTTTAAAATCAGTCTTCCATTCATCCCCGTTTCTGACTCTGACCAGATGATAAGCCCCCCTCAAATCTAATTTAGAAAAAATGGTTGCCCCCTGAATTTGATCGAGAATTTCAGAAATCAATGGCAGGGGGTAACGGTTCTTGTTGGTCACCTTATTTAGGGAGTGGTAATCAATACAAGTTCTTAACTTGCCATCCTTCTTCGGAACAAAGAACAAAGGTGAAGCTGCTGGGGACTGCAAATGCCTAATAAAACCATTTGCTAGGTTCTCAGCAAGACATTCCTTTACAAACTCAGTTTCCTTCTCAGTTAATGCAAACACCCTACTACTAGGCAAACTTTCCCAATCTTCTAAATCAATCTTGCAGTCGTATGATCTATGTTGTGGTAACTCTCCAGCTTCAGCCTCATCAAATACATCTTCAAAGTCTCTGTACCACTCAGGTAATGCTCCCAAAACAGCTCTAATAGAATGACTCAAAGCCCCACCATCTGCCAAGGCTAAAGTCCTCTCTCTATAGTCGCTGATCACGCCCTCTGATCAGCAACTATAGAGAGAGGCATTTGAATGCCAGATCAGTCAGAGTTCTGTTCTCTACCTTGGACGTGAGGTGGGGGAAATGTACAGGATTTCAAAAGCAAGCTGTCACATGTACTGACTGGGAGATCCTAATACTCAAACCCACTGAGTACTAAAGCAACTGTACTGCCAACTTTGTAATTATAGCTGCACCCTCTCTGCAATAACATCCAAAAAGTTCCCTAAACAGTGCTTATTGTAATTGTAATTGTTTATTCATTTATAGTGTGCACCAGGCCCGTGGCAATCTGGGCGCAGAGCAGGGTACAAGGTTACATATGACAGGACATCAAAGTACAGAAATATACAATATAAAGATACATACAGATATATACAAGAGAGTGAGGCCTCAATGAGCATATATACAATGGAATACATTCCTGGGTTACTGTTTCAAGTTTTCAGTGTAATCTGCAGTGAAAAGTACCAGGAAACAGGCCGGGGGGTCATTGGTCTAGGGAGTGTAGTTACTTCTTGGTGGTAGTCTTAAAACAATGGGAGGGAGAAATGGCTCTTAATGAGTCAGGGATAGAGTTCCATAGTTGTGCAGCCAGGACTGGGAAGCTGGATCCTCCTGATTTTTTAGCTTGAATTTGGGTATTCTGAGGCTGTTGGATTGTGCTGCTTTGATAGGTCATGTGGAGGTCTGTTTGGTAAATCAGTCAGTGAGGTATATGGGAGCTTTGTTGGAGAGGCATTTATGAGGGAGGTTGAGTGATTTGAGTTTGATTCTGTCATTTATGCAGAGCCAGTTTGTGTCACGTCTTTCGTGAGATATGTGCTGAGTTTTGGAAATGCCTAGGGCCGCTCTTAGGGCATTGTTTTGGATTGTCTGTAGTTTGGTGGTGTTGCGTTTGCTGGTGCCTAGGTATAATGTGTTTCAATAGTAAACTTTGGATAGGATTAAGGCTCTTGCAATTGTGATGCAGCGTATCATGGACAGGAATGGTTTGCATGCGTAAATCAATTTACATGTGTAGTTGGCGGCAGAGGCAGTGGCGTTTATTTGTTTGTTGAGGTTAATAGTCGAGTCAGGGTAGAAGCCTAAGGTCTTGACCTCCTTGGGAACTTGGGTTTTGATTCCTTCAATGAGGATTGAGTTGTACAGGGTAGAGAGTTTAGTCAATCTTTTAGGGGACCCAACGATTAAAAGCAGTTTTTTCAATGTTGAGTCATAAGCTGTGGTTGGCCATCTATGTTTGTATAATTAGGTATATTTTGTTGATCATGGTTACGTCTTTGTCATAGTCTCCTAGGATAGGGATGAGGATCTGGGTGTTTTCAGCATAATTGGTTTATGAGACACCCAAATTGTTTAGTATGTCAAACAGAGGCTTAGTAAATATATTATACAGGGTTGGAGATATGCAGGAACCTTGTGGTACTCCGCATGTAATGGGTACTGCGTCCGCTACAGAAGAGGGTCAGAACACTCTCATGGATCTGTTGTCCAAGAATGAGCTTATCCAGGTGGTAGCTTCTTTAGAGAAATGGGCAGCAGTTTTGAGGTGATTACACAGGACATTTTGGTCGACAAGGTCGAACGTGGCGGATAAGTCTAACAGGAGAAGGATGGATGCTTCCCCTTTGTCTTTCCGGTTGTCTAATTGATTCTTCGGGATGATGAGGGCTGTCTCAATCCCATGTCTCGGCCTGAAGCCTGATTGACGAGTGCCAAATAGGTTGTTGATCTCCAGATAAGCTTGAATCTAGAGATAGGCAGCTTTGTCGAGGATTTTGAGCAGAAATGGTACGGTTTTGATTGGTCTGTAGTTGGTGGGAGTGTTGGGTTCTAGGTTGGATTTTTTTAGTAGGGGTGTACCCAGGCATCTTTAAGATTGGTAGGTGCTGAGCAGGAATTGATAAATGTGGAAATTAATGGAGCCAGATTGTTTGTGGCTTCTTCAATAATAAGTTCGGGACATTTGTTCCCTAGGCATTTAGAGGGTTTGAGGGAAGAGATGATCTTTGCAGCCTCAGCGGTAGAGACGGAATTGAATTTAAATTTGTGACTGGGCCTGGTTTGTTTGGAAGAGGATTCTTGCAGTATGGCTTCTTGAGTTTCCAGAGCAATCTTATGTAGGGTGGTTTTTTTATATACATTTTGTCTTGGAGTAAGGTTATTTTATTGTAGAGTGCGTTTTGGATGTCTGTACACCATGATTTGTATTTGATGCAGGAGTCCTTGGGAGTGACCGGGGTTTCCAATTCCCTTAGGATAGAGAAGATTTCTCTGGTGCTTGAGCTACCTTTTTCTATTCTGTCATTGAAGGTGTCTTTTTTTTTTTTTGAATGATTTCTTTTTTATACTTAGCGGTCAGGGAAGTGAGAAGGAGCTTGTTCTGATCTGTAGAGTTGTTTTCCCATTGGGTCTCAGTGAGTCATTTTTCGATGCGCAGGGCTTTTAGGCTGGGCGTAAACCACGGATTTAGGTGGGCTATGGGTTTCTCTTTGCTGAGTTTGAGTGGTGCAATAGAGTCAATAGCTGAGTTAATAGTATTATTGTACAGGTCAACCAAATCTATTGTATTGGACGGTAGGTTACGATAGTTGGTGATGTGTTGTACCAAGGGCAGGAGGTTGGGTACTGTGATGTTTTTCCTATTGCTGGATAGGGCTGGTGGGGCCATGGGCCTAGTCAAGTTGGTTTGAGGGTTGTCTTGGATGGTGAAGGAGATCAGGTTGTGATATGTCTACACGCATGGTTCAGTATGTGTTATGGAGGACAGGCAGTTGATGTCTGCGATCCAATCCAAGGTGCAGCCTTTTGTATGAGTGGGTCCATTGTTCCTGATGGTGAGACCTGCTTCTGTGACAGCATTCACTCGGATGGTGGCATTTGCGTTGTTCGGGTCATTCAGACCTAGATTAAAGTCTTTGAGTAAGATAGTTTGGGAGCTGGATTTGGTGTTAGTGTTCAGGAGGCTCGTTATGTCTTCTTCGAATGTTCCTAGCGGGCCTAGGGATTGGTATATCAGGTGCATCAAGACAGTGCGGGATGCAGATAAGTTTAGTTTGACTAATAGCAATTTGGTGGAGTGTAAAGGGGTGGATTCCATTTCTCTCATATCAAGGCTGGATTTGCATATGAATTTATCGAGCCAGGTCTCTATGATGGCGAGGAAATTGAGCTGGTTAGTGGTAATGATGTCAGCGATTTCGGTTGCGTGGGCTATGAGAGATCTGGCATTGATCAGAGCACCGCTGATTTTGTGGGTTTCCTTGGTCTTTTTGTTGGTAGGGCCTTTTTGCTGGGTTGGTGGATGATCGGGTACCTGAGTATATTTTGGAGTTATGTCTAGTGGTGCAAGGCTTGGATTCTGAAGTGAGGTTGGTGAATCTGGAACCGAGTCTGTGGTTTCTCCAATTAGTGGAACAGGGTTGGTTGGGCTTGGGTTTGCTTGCGAAGCGAAGGATCTCTGATATGTGTTGGGTGTCTTTGTTGATTGGATTTCTTTTCTGCTGTATAGGAGTAATAAGTGGTAGGACATGGGTGGGCATAATAATTTCTGATGGATGTAATGTTTTTTCATAGATAAGGGTCTGGGAGTTGAGTTGGAGAAGGCTCTAGTGGTGGCCATAATGGCGGATGAGGGCGCAGTGGTGTAAAGCGGCTTGGGCGTGGGGTGAATAATGGTGTTGGTGGAGGAGTTGATCATTAGGATGGTTAAGATGTTAGTTAGGACAAGGTTCATGACTCCTAGGTTAGACACTGTGGGCTAAGTACAGGATTCTGGGATCAGGCGTAATGAACTGGGCGCTAAATACAATTTTGCAGCATGCAGCACTATGGTCAAGTTACCAATGTAGGGCACAAAGAGAAGTAATGTGGGCTAAATGCAATTTGCCAATATGAGGCACAAGGATAGGCTAAATGCAGTTGACCAATATGAGGCACAATAATAGGATAGATGCAGTTGACCAATATGAGGCAAAATGATGGGCTAAATGAAGTTGACCAATATGAGGCACAATGATAGGCTAGATGCAGTTGACCAATATGAGGCATAATGATAGGATAAAAGCAGTTGACCAATATGAGGCACAATGATAGGCTAATGAGATAGGAGTTAAATACAATTTTCTAGTAGGCAGCACTATGGTTTAAATACATATTACCAGTGTAGGGCACAAAGATAAGTTGTGAGGGCTAGATACAGTTTGCCAGTATGAGGCATGGTGTGGGGCATAGTGGGCTGTATATAATTTCAGTTTATTTTGCACAGAGGGCTGGGGTAGGTTAATAGAAGGCAGGATGCAAAATGGTAACTGTACTGCTAGGTTAAATCAAGTTGAACCGATGAATGGCAGAAATAATTTCAAGGACTGCAGAACGCTATGTGCATGTTACCTCACTATCCCAAACCCTTCATTATACAAACTTATGCCTCAGAGGCAGAATAGTAGCAGTCCTATCAAAACTAGATTAAAATGATCAGTTACTTACTCAAGGCTAGAGAGCTGCAGTACATTGTTAAACTAAAGAAATAATGATATGTCATCTTTTAGTTGTTGGACATTTTAGACCACAATCTACCAGCATTGTACCTTTAGAACCCTAACTGATCATAAGCCCTTAAAGTGGCAAATAAAGGTAAAAGGGGAAAACCCCAAACTGCTTTGGTAGTCCTTCAGCCTGCAATAGCCTGGCTTCACCATTGAGTTTAAGGCTGGACTGAAAAATAGGAATGCAGATGAACTTTATATAATGTACAACTGGCTAGATTAGGATTACCATGCCGTTGGTGAGCAGCCCCCCTGACCTGACATAGGCTAAAAGGCCTAATCTGAGACATGTTTTCTTTTTCCCTTATGGTTTAGCAACAAATATTTCCCAGTGAGACCCGATGAAGGACCCCACCAGAATTTTGCTGACAAAGTAAATGTATTCTTCGACGACAAGAGCATTCCTGCCATACTCTCCTTATTCTATGTGTACAACTCCCCACAAAGCCCCTGAGGCACTTTGCCCTCAGATTGTTGTTTTTCCGCAATTGGTTTTGTCGCAGTAGTCTGAGAGGAAGAGTCACAAGTGACACCAGGTGTGTCATGGGACCAAACACAATTTTCCCAACAGGGATACCAGGACGACACCAGAACACAGCACAAGCAATTTAAGTAATGTTGCGAAAAAGCTAATTCCGGCATCTTTTTCAAGGCCACTACACGGAATGCTAAACTCAGGTTATCTCACTCAGAGAATGATTCACTGAATCCTTAGGGCCTCACTCCCCCGCTTCTGTGCATCCAATGGAGAGCACTCTGTTTAGGTTTTGCCCAATGGAGGCTTCACTGCCCTGTTACCCATAGGGTAGGTAATCAATGACTTCTTTTAGATTACACTAAAAACTACTGCCCCGCTTGCAAGAAATTCAAGGCAAAGACTTAACGCTATGGAGGCTGATCCCTCCAATGCCATAGGGCAAGAAGAGGATCTAATCGAAGTAGAGACAGAGGGAGAGGGTGGACTTTCAGACTCTAAGAAAACAGAGCCAACACCAACTGCAAAGCAAGGACACATAATGTTTAATCACAGTCATCTCTCTAGAGCTTGCTGCCAGGCCTGCTTGGGAGCTTCCTCGTGGTGTCCAAATGGCTGAGAAATCGACTGAAACCACTATGCAGTGAGACATGCCAATGGCCCTTGCATACAACAAGTAGCCAAGGTAGGTGCTAAGGGTAAATAAAGCTTACCAGCCTCAACACACAAATGTGGTAGCAGCACAGACACACAAACCACCCTGGAAAATCAGAATCTGAGAAATCAAAACATGTGAAACAGATTGCATCTCAAGACACCACAGAAAAGCAGGCCTCACTCAAATGAAGATATGATGCTGAAAAGATTGTCCCTGGAAAACACACACACACTCTCCTTCACAAAGAGCCTACTTCAAGAAAAGTGGGAACAGGAGGGAGAATTCAGTGATCAGGAGGCGAGAAAGGGCTATATAATCTAGGTGAAGACCGTACCATATGAGTGGGCTCTCGCGCAAACCTTAGCTAATGTAAACCCCTGCATGCAAGACAGAGAAGAAAAAGCAAGAAGGGAAAAAGAAAGGACCCATGTGGTGCACGAAACTCCAGCCACAAAGAGCAGAAAAGTTCAAGATGCTGTCTTTGAGGGATAGGTGGAGGACATTTCCTCAGCTACATGAAGTACTTCTCCAGGGCTCACACCGGATGACAAAGAGCTACAGGAGTACCCAACTGAGTCTCCATAGGAGACAGAACCTCCAGCTTCAGCTTCCCAGAGGATCAGGCAACCTATTTGGCACTGTTCATAACCGTGGCTGCACCTTTTAATATAGACATTCAACAGGAAGCAGAGAAAAGGAATTTCATAGAACATGTCTTCAAAGAACCTGTGTGGAACAGTGTATGACTTTGATGCAAACTGTAAAGGAGCAACCCACAACCTCTATGGAATAGCATGCCACTTCAAAGGCTGTAAATGCCAGAATAGGAAGGAACTAAAAAAAGTCCCTTTCTTATCTATTCAGGTCAAGTTGGCTATCGATTAAATGGTAATAACGAATGCAAGAAAGTACTTTGGCACACTAATTTTTACACTGGTGACTCCCCAGCACATGAAGAAAGCATGAGAGTTTTCCATGGTGAAGATGTTGGCTACCACAGCAGCTTTTATCGTGCACTTAGCCAATGCGACAGCGCTTATGAGCCGATGTGACCTTTCTCATTGACGCGAAACAGGACCTTGAGAAAGGCCTGCTAGAAGGCATACATTCCAAGGCATACACCCTAATAAAGGAAGGCCTGTTACCCACAAATGTGTTTATTAAAAAAATGTTGACCTGGCAGAGACTAGCCGGTAACACACTGCCAGTGCAGAAGTTTTAAAGTGCTCTGCCTAGTTGTGGGTAGACTTGTTTCCAAACCTGAAACCCAAGCAGTGTTGGTCAATACACCCTTAGAAGGAGAAACCCTCTTGTGGAAGGAAACCTATGACAGCCTTGAGAAGGTCATAAAGGAGTGGGAAGCACTTAGTCTATGGGAGAACTTCCAGGGCGTGGGCCATTTAATTGAGGTACAGCTGCCTACAAAAGAGGTTTCTAGTTGTAAATGCCTCAAACATTTCAGCAATTCTATGAAAGAGGATAATTCACCCTCAGTTTATGGCCACAGAGACAGCAAGGATACCATCAGTCTCAGCAATGACAGTATAGACAGAAACACAGGATGTTGTCGTGGCCACAGTGTCCCTATCAAAGACAAAACCTGAGAAAAACATTGACTTCCAGTACTCACTTCCCTTTCAAGGTAACCCAATAGGGGAACGGAGAAAGACAATGGACTAAGACCAAAGCCATTTACCTGAAATGTCCCAACACAAGGGTCAGGCGGAGTCAGGCAATTAAACATAACTTTGCACACTTGACAGACCTTTCCCTTTCCCATAGGGATAAAAGGCAAAGCACGAAAGCACGAGTAAGCAGCTATTCCGGACCGGCAGTTCAAGAGGAGGAGAAAGGCAGAGAGATCTAAAAGGGTGACCAGGAGGGTATTTTTCCCTTGCCCTTTTCAACCGAGTCCTGCGTAGCCTCCGTGAAAGCAAACATAAGACCGTGAGTCACAGCTGTAAGGAACTCATGGTGGCAACAGTAAAGACAGACACAAGTGATCACAGTGGGTGTTAATTGAATTGTATAGTTAGATTGGAAAAACGCCTAATCTAAACCTAAATCTAAGATGGGAGCAAGCTACGACCATCAAATATTAATAAGGCAGTCCTAGTGGTGTCTTCAAATAAAAGCTATACTAAACAAAAACTATTGCCAATCCTTACAACTAAATACAAAAAGAGTGTGGGATAGGGTTCACAAGAAAGAAAGACGTGTTCACAAATGATAAGTCAGGATGTGGATGTGGATGTGGGGTCTTCCTTCCCCACGTTTTGAGCACGGGACAAGGCGGGACTCCTGAGCACAGCACATGCTTGAGCTTTACCAGCACAAGACTAGAGGTCCATGCTCAGTTATCAGGACCTTTGGTGGATAAGTCTCTTTTTAACAAAAGAGTCTCTTGCCTCCGAATAATTGATGCCTTTAAAATAACAAACAAAAAGTTCCTCTCTGATTGCAGATAGGGTGATGATTCTTCAACCCTAGGTCCCCCTCTTATGGGCTCAGATCACTCTCGAATATTAGCCTCCTTTCATCGGGTTCACTACAGCTTTTTCCAAAACAATTACACCCGTGGCCTTCACAAGTCTTATTGTCTTTTTAAACAGTTCACTGTGGACATCCCTCTGTTGGGTTCACGCTTGTCAAAACAATGTTCATTGGGGTATCAGGCTTTGCCCTATTCTATCGGCATCCCTCCGTCGGGTTGTGGGGTACATTTACCAGCCCAGCAACTTCACTGCATCACCAAACTGCAGTTCTGCAGGTACAAGATGAATGGCTGTGCTGGCTCTGCTGAGCACTTATTCCCTTGCATCAAAACTGCATTTTTAGCCGTTAAAAATAATAGCTGCGCTGTCTCTGCCGAGCATATATGGGGTAAGATGAAACATAGGACACCCAGAGAATGTCTGCAGTTATTTTCTTCCTGTGCACCAAAAAGAAAAATTCATAAGCAGCCTGGTACAGCGCTGCTATGCTGCAAGCGCAAGACTTCTAACTGAAAGAGAAAAGGTTCTGTGTTAAGATGACTGCGCACTGATGCTATTTCCATTTTTCCAACCTTATACAGCTTGTTTCCAGTAAGGCACATCCATGCCCATCTATCTTCAGGTTGTACACCAGCAAAGGAGGCCATTCCTCACTGAATGGCATGTGTGTCAAGTCAAAAGTGTGAAAGAGCAGAGAAATGAGTTTCAGGCCGTACGGCAAGTGATTACTCTTGCAACAAAGTAACACAGGCAAAATTCCTTACAAGAAGCTTGCTCTCTCCCTTTTCTTATGTCAGTGTCAATGAACCCTTGTTTTTGAACAGATTACTGTGTGTTAGAAATTGACCAGAGCTATGGAAATGTTCAGAATAAAGATGCAAGGAAAATTGCATTTGTAAAGGACCAGGGAAAGTAGAAATGAACCTGTGTTGTACTGCTCTGCAAAACACTGAGTGGATAATGTACACGCTCAATGGAAATAATACTGTGACATGCCCTGAAACAAAACTATATATGTTAGGAAGAAAAGCTGCCAAAATATAAGTAAATTGTACTCTGTGTACTGTATTTGTCCCCACAAAAAGAACTTCAGCATCATGGCTAGGCCCTGAAATTGCTGCCAAACCTGTTCTTGCAAGGCAGGCACTTCTAAATGTACCAGCCCCATGGGGAAGGAAGTTCCTTTACCACATGAATGGCCCAGAGGTGTGGGAAGTGGTGACTTCGTCAGACTTAGTGGCTTTGCTGCAACACAGGACAATGGACTGCCCTGTCAATAAAGTGTGAAATCCTCTGACACCTCTCCACAGCTTCAAACTGCCTAGGATCAAAGAGGAGTCATAGCAACCCCATCTGCAAGTTGATCAGGGAAAGACATTTGCCTGGGGGGTTGGAAAGACTTCCCATATTTGGAAACAAAGTAAACCCATTTGATTTCAAAGACTGTTCACATCATGACATTTATTTCAGTAATCTAAAGAAACAGTACTGTGAAATTATTACCGTTTTAAATGTCATTTTGCGCCATTAAAATAAGACATTGTAGATTTTTCTAACATGTGGTGGATGCAAACGCCAGTAAAATGTCACTTCTGGGGAAAGAGTACAGTTTTGAAACTTAATGAAAATATGCACAGTGATAATATGTATATATGTAGACAATTGTAGAATTTTAGGTGAACATTTTTCTATGGAAATGGTGAAAGATTGCCAGAATGACTAAACAGCATCGCACTTGGGATTTGGAACAGCATATTCCTTGTAAAGTATGGAGTCTGCCTATCTAATTTTCAGGAGGATAACAATTGTAAATATAGGGGTTTTGTTTCATAACTGATTTTGGTAAAAGTAACTATGGTATAACAATCCACCTCATAAAAACACACACACTAAAACTGAGTCACTTCCTTCAATGCAATCTGCTTACAGGGAGGCAGCGACAGTTACAGGCTGACCCATCCGAATTAGAGGAATGTCTAGTTTAGTTCTGTCCACATAGTGAAAATCCTCTGATGTCATCCGGTCTCTATAAGCTGGAGACAGACAGACATTCAAGAAAATCCAGCATTCATAAATCAACATCCAAAGATCCAGACCTTCCACATTCACCCTGAAAGATTCCAGATTTCTGTGCCATGCCAGGGGTAGCTGATAGCATATCCAGACAGAACCTCTTATCCAGGCAGAATCACTGATCCAGAATTAAAACCCTACACAATCCCAATAATTCAGGGAAAGCCCAGCTGATGCACCTGCCGCCTACTGTGACCAGACCCCGGTTGCCCTGCCATGTCTCTGGAGGAGAGCCCTGCTGTTGCCCTAGTGACCAGTTCTTTATCCTGTATTCCGGGACCCTGCTGGTTGTCCAAACTGCCCCATTCAAGTGCTTTTTGTAAGTATTACCCCTCCCCAATATCAAAACGCTGCATCCTTTACTCTGTTACCTTGCCATTTGTCCAACCCTATAAGTAGCCCTATAAGAAATACTATATATGTCCTAGTAACTTCCTAAAAATTGTTAGAATCTCCTGTGTATCCTGTCCTTAGAAAAATTGGAGTTAGTCTCTATGTGTTAGCAATCCTTTACAACTCATTCAGTTATCTGTGTAAGTCCCTAGTATTATTTTAAGTAAATCAATTAATTTCCCAGTTGAAAATTCACGTACATTATTGTTGTTATTCGAAAACAACAGTTTAGTCAAGTGTTTTTATTAATTATAGTCACTAAAATATGGTCACAGTAGAATAAATCCTTTTTCTGACCAAACCGCGTTGCTTGTGAAAGTGTTTCCCGTCTAAAAACCCGATTTCCTTTCCTTTAAAGAATCCCATACTGTAACACATCGAAAAGTCACCCTTTGACTTTCATGTCATACCTGTTATGTGCCTTTGTACCTTAGTATTAAAACCGCATTCTGATTTTGTCTGTGTAGCTCATTTTCCAAGCCGTTTTGCTATTTTAAACCCGTAAACATCAAGAAATTGCAATCCTGCCACGTGTGATTTTGCTGCACTGTTTTTCCTTCCCAAAGTCGATTTTGTAAAGTGTATGCCCGTTGTGTAGTACTTTGCCTTGAAGCTTGACAGTTGTCATGCTTCTTTGAGACAGCCATACACATTCTTTTCTTATTCAATCAACTGCACATGTAAAATCACCATTCAGTAATTCTGAGTGCCATTTTGCTCATTTTTCAAGGGAGCTCAATCCGTTCTTTGCCTCCCATTCAGGGCCGGTAGGTCGGATTTTCAATCCGATTTTTGCATAGTATACCTGAATCCTTGCTACTCCTCTCTACCCACCACAAACAGGGGTTTGAGGGAGTTTTGCAGGGGGAATGCTTAATTGTGGTGCCATTTAAAAGCACTACCCCAAAGTAATCTTGCTTTCTTTCAATTGTGCATTGTGTCTCTTATGTTAGAAGGCTAAACTAAGTGTATCCTATCATTTTACTGTGTAATTATCACCACACTGGTGATTGCTGCCCTATATTGAATGTGTTTGATTTTTATTCATAATTAAAAATAAATAAATATTCTATTATTAAACACCAGCCTGGTTCATAGTCCATTGCGACATGGGGTGTACGTTAAGGGGGCTGTGAGATGGGTGGGCTGCCTTCTCAAAGCTGAATCCAAATTCATAAATTTAAAAGCATTTTTATTGTGCGCCACATCCCTTACCAGTGAAAAGAGTCCTGGTCTGGAGTGTGACACCTCTTTAAAATCCTTAACAGGGTTCACTCTTGCCAACCACACAGTTCTTTCTCTTTTCTCACTATGTGGGATTCATCCCCCTTAGTTTTCCAATTATGTGTAGGTAAAAGACTTTTGACTGTACAGGAAATTTTGCTAGACCCCCCGTATGACCACTTTGACCTCTTCCTTGCGGCTCTCCTAGTGCCTTCTGGTATTGGTTGTTTCCACAAATGGGGGATCAACCAGAGTTTCGTGAATGAGCATCCACGTGGTGCTGGACCCCTCTCCAGATGATTTCCCCCTAAGACGTTAACAGTTCTTTGGACTTCCCTTAACTTGCCATTTGCAACTTTTGTTCAACACAGTTCGGTTACTTATCAGTACTCCCCTCGACTCACAGGATGTGATGAACCGCTTGGCTTTTCTTGTATCTAGAGTCAAGGACGGTACCATGGTAGCAAGTGTTTCTCTCTGTACTGATTATCAGTGTAGGCGTGCTCTGTGTATTGTTGACATCTGCTGCAACACATGCTGGCTATTTTTCGCCATTTTATGATTCCTTTCTGGGAGTCTTTGCCGGGACTGGGCCAGAAAGGGCAAGATCGCTTCTCTCCTTGTCGCCCCTTCGGTTCTGCATGCTTTTCTTCTCTTCTTGAACTGCCGCCCTGGGATAGCTGTCTCAATCTTCAGTTTGCCTTGCTTGTAGTGTGCTCTCGTGCTCCACTTTTTATCCCTGTGGGGAAGGGAAAAGGCTGTCAGGTGCGTGTGATTCTGAGCAATTGCCTGACTTTGCCTGACCCGTGTGTTGGGACATGTAAAATAAAGGTATCTGGTGTTAGTCCGTTGTCTTTGTGGTGTGCAAAAGTGTTTGTGTTGGAAAAGGGGGAAGGAGGAAGAGTTTCTGAGTATCTGACGTGGTTGAATGGGGAAAAGGTGTTATAAGATAGGGGATACCATATCTCACCCATCGGGAGATACCTTCAGGTTTCTCACGGAGCTGGTGAGTGGCGTTTTGGATGTCTGCGGTACGTGAACCCTCCCACACTGATTGCCAGGGCGGGGAGTAATGGTTCTCATCGTGGTACTGTCCTTGACTCCAGCGACAAAAGGAAACGCCAACGAGTTCAATCCAGTCGGTGAGTCTAGCAAACCGGATTGTGTTGAGCCCAAGGTTGCAGTAGCAACATTGTATATACAGAAAGAAGATAACAGACAGAGGTCTTTTGTGAATGAAGTTAGAACCAGACATAGAGTGGTCCGGCATCGCCTGAGTGCTCATTCGAAGGACTGTATATGGTATTCCCTGCTGACGAAACTACAAAGACCAAGGAGCCTTAAGGGAGGCCATGGGTAGTGTCAAAGTGGTCATACGAGTGTCAAGTAAAATCCCTCGTACAGTCGAAAGTCTTTGACACATGGTGAACACCAGGTGAGTTGTGAAAAATGGCAAACGTGAACCCGACTGAGGGATACCTACGGAAAAGGGTGACCAATAACACCCCGAGAACATTGTGCGATGTGAAGCCTGACTGGGGGCTGAGACCCGGATTTAGAAAAGAAGAGAACCTGAGGGGTCTAGTGAAACTTTGGCAAGTGTGAACCAGACAGAGGGATACCAAAAGAAAGCTAAACTGTGGCAAGTGTGAACCGGACAGAGGGATGCCGAAAGAAAGCTATGGGAGGGGAACCCTGCTTTTCTGATGAGTTGCTAAATGAACCCGGTTGAGGGATGCCTGCATATAAGGGTGAACCATGATACACCTGTGAACATTGTGACAGAAAATGTGAACCCGGCTGAGGGATGCCCACAATGAATCATTGTTTAAAAATACTTTGTGATTCTTGAAGATTACAAGTTGCTGAGTTTGTAAGTTGTTTAAACAGACATTGAGATTCTTGAAGATTACAAGCTGCTAAGATTGTGAGCTAAAGGCCGGAGTGAACCCGACTGAGGGAGGCCAAAGTTGCAAGATGGATTGGAGCCCGGTTGAGGGGGATCCAAGGGTGAAGAAAAGTCACCCGACATTAAGATTACTGAAATGGAACTTTTGTTTTTGTTTATTATTTATGGTACAGCAGGCCTTCTAAGGATAAAGATTTTACCGGACAGAGACTTGGCCCTGGAAGGTCCTGGCACCATTGAAAGGAACTATAACCTCGTGTTGGCGAGGCCCAGGAGTGTGCTCTGCTCAACGGTCCTGCCTTGTCCCGTGCTAAAAACATGGAGAAGTGAAACCCCCGGCTATAACATCCTGACTTATCATTTGTGAACACTTCTTTCTTTTCCTTGTGAACTATCCCACACTCTTTTTTTTAATTAGCTGTAAGGATTGGCAATAGTTTTTTTTAGCATAGGCCCTTTTATTTGACAAGGACTGTCTTATTATTATTTGATGGTCGTAGCTTGCTCCCATCTTAGATTTAGGTTTAGATTAGGCGTATTTCCAAACTGTTTATGCAGTTTAATAAACACCCTTGAACTGTGATCACTTTTGTCTGTCTTTACTGAAGCTCTACTCCCCAATTTCAGGGTCTGTCCAGAGCTGCAAGGTTTACCTGTTCCTCACAGTCCTGACGGGGAATAGTTCCTGAATGGAAGGAGAGAGCATGCATCTCTCAAAGGCCTGAGATATCAAACCTCATCCCAGTCTAAAGGGATATCCCTGGAAAATACTGGATACATTGGGATGGTGGGCTCCTTTCGAGTGAGTCCACAGAGTCTCGGGATGCAGCCTGTAGAGGTTGGTAGGTGCTTCCTACTGCAGCTCATTCCATACGAGTTAAGTAAGAGCTTTGCACCAGAAAGAAGTTTATTTTTATCCCCATTAACTAGCATTGGAGGAAAGTCTTTTTTTCTTGGGAGAAGCTTAGAAAAAGATTGAAAAATATCAACATTTTAGACTTGTGAGTGTCACAAAAATTGAGAGGGTTGGTTGATATGCTGCAGCTAATCCATGAGGTGTTGTTGGCAGGACACATGGCATTGAATAAGACATCAGAGAGGCTTGCTTACTTTCTAATGGCACAAGGTGATAGCTCAGGTAGGAAGGCACTGCATATCTTGCACCACTTGTTATTTGTCTGGCCAGGTTTGATGGCAAGTTGGAAGTACCATTCTGCACTCTGTCAGTTATGAGGACAGCATTTAAAAGGGAAGGGACTGGCATTGTTGGTTCCCTCGACCCCCAACCTCCTCATGGAGCTAGTTCATCTTGATAGTCGCCAAACTCACAGCCAGGTACCCGGAGGCATTGCCAATGGGAACTGTCTCTGCCAACGCATTTCAGAGTGGCTGGGGGCCTTGCCTTAGCTAACTCCTCCTGGCAAGACTGCAGAAGGCAAAGGGTCCCAAATACTAGGAACACAGGAGCAAGGTCGTCAGATTGAGAGAGGCCGGATTGTTGTGCAGAAATGTTCCCTGATTCCTAGACTGGAGCGACTGGTGCAGGGGCAGACTGATTTGAGCTGTCACTGGGAGTAGTATGACCCAGAACGATGATGATCGAGCACTAAAGTGACTGAAGTTTCAGTTTTATTTTAAACTGCTCTATTTTACTGAGGATTCCCAGCCTGACGACGGGGAATATTCACAGCATGTGAATCTATGAAATATACCAATGCTGAAGAACAGGAGTTACAGGTAAGTAACTAGTTCCTTTCCACTTCAAAAGATCCCAGACACCTTCAGCTAAAATTGTTTCTTGCCTTTAACCTCAAAATCTTTGTAGAATGCCAAACTAAATCACCTACTCCATATCTAGGACTAGGCCTACGCTTCCTGTCAGCAAACCTCTTATAACTTTCCTTGCTCTGCTGTAAGGCCCTAGTTGCTCTTGCCAACCCTTCCCACATGGTTTATATTCTCTCCTCTACAGCCGGATTTGAAAGTTCTCCTTTACCTAGTTCTCTAAGGAAACTTGGATGAACACCTCCGCTACAAAAGAAAGGGGACATGGACATTGAATCCTTCTTAGAGTTGTTATATTCGAAATGAACCATCCAATGAAGAGCAATGAAACCTTTGCCTTCCGGCCAATAACATCGTAGGTACTTCTTTAACTCCTGGTTTATTCATTAAACTTGACCATTTGCCTCAGAATGATAACCTGAGGTCAACTGAATCTCAATCCCGAGCTTTTTACAGAAGGCTTTCCAAAACTTAGAAACAAACTGCGCTCGCCGATCTGAAACCACTTGACTGGGAAATGTATGCAGCCAAAAAATTTCTTGCAAGAATCTACGTGCAAGTCTCGAAGCAGTAACTTTCTCCTGAATAAGAACACAATGTCCTTCCTTGGTTAAACAATCCAAAACAACAAGAATGGCAGAACAACCCATATCCTCTGGAAGATCAACAAAAAAATCTAAGGACACAGTATGCCATTGACGCAGGGGAGTAGATAAAGGTTTGAGCAACACGCCGGCTTCCACTCTCTTGCTTTATATTTTGTACAGACTTTGAAGTTCTTCACAAAGATTAGTGTATCCTCTCTCATAGACTTCCAACAGAAATGTCTCTGCACTAAATCCAGTGTATTCCGCATCCCCGGATGACCTGCCAAGACAGACATGTGATATTCTTTCCAGACTTTTTCCTGCAAATGTTCACTCGGAAGTAACAAACTGGTTGATATGTAGGGCAGACCTTTAGAAATTGAACTAACTGTATATTTTTTTTTATAACTCTATTTATTAAGTTTTAGCAATAAGCAATATGAACATACACAATATGGACAATCGCAAGCAGCAGGGTCACAAGAAATGAATATACACAGTAGACATCGTACGGCATACATGGCGTATCAGAGTTCTTGCGTTGTAGGGCGGGGAATTCCCAACAGGCAGGGTCGCCCGCCCCGTAAGAGCAGTTCTTCGAAACTCAGGTCCAGTCGCTACTCCTCCCACTTCCCCCATGTTTTCTGAAATTTCTGAGGGCACCCCCTTGCAGTGTAGATGTGTCGTTCCTGGGAGGCACATCTACTTACTTTGTTGGACCATCGGTTCATGAATATTGTATCTCCAGAGACCCAGGTGGCCGTGGTCAGTCTCTTCCCGGCTCCCAGAGCTACACCAAGAAATGCCTTTTCATATTTGGTGAAATCTGTTTCAGTCCACACCCCTAGTAGTATCAGTTTTGGATCTCCGGGAACTGGGGACCCCTTAGCTCAGAGAGTCTAGTGATACACGTCGCCAAAAATCCTGTAACACTCCACAATCTCAGACCATGTGAAAGAAGGTGTCTTGTGTTCTTTTACACCAGAGACACTCCCCGCCATCGGTCCCTCCCCATTTAGCCATTTTTGTTCTAGCATGGTATGACCTGTGTAGTATTCTGAGCTGTATCAATCTCAGTTTAGCATCCATTCCTATTTCCCGGGGGAACATCAACGCCTCCACCCATTCTTCCGCCTCTAGTGTGCCCAGGTCGTGTTCCCACTTCTCTTTCAGTATCATGAGTTCCTTGGTACCAAATGATGCAAGCATTTGGTAGGGCATGCAGGTGACCTTATAGGCGATACGGTTCGGGAGGACGTTTGATTCAAGGGGGGGTGGGGGCAGGCAGGTATCTCTGCAAGGTGCAGGAATTGGGCCCTAATGGCGTGGGTGAACTGTGTGTACCTGAACCGGTCCATAGGTTTCAACCCATATTTCCCATGCAGTCTCGAAATCTAGAAGTCGCTCCTCTTGGATAACATCTGCCAGCTTACGTAGGCCGCATTCCTCCCATGGTCCAAAGTGTCCCATTCTTTGTACTTCGGGGAGGTATGTGTTGTGTCATAATGGCTGGATCAGTGTTGGTCTGCCCTCCCATCCTATGTGTCGACACGCCTCCTCCCAGATTCGGCGGGTATGAAGTGACATTCTGGATCGCCCTATTAGGTTCTTAGTGTCATCGTACAGTATCTGAAGGGGGGAGAAAGGGCCACCAACACTCATATCCACCCAAAATATGCGGGAGCCCTGGGTCATCATGAAGCCAGTCATTTATCACCCCAGTTTGTGCGGCCCAGTAGTAGATACAAACGTTTGTTAATCCTATGCCACCCTCCCATACTGAGCGCTGGAGAGTCTGACACGCAATACAAGGTTGTTTCCCAGCCCAGAGCAGTGTGCACAGGGTCATATCAATAGCTACAAAGGTATCGAGAGGGATGGGGAGTGGGGTGTTCTGTAAGACATCCAGGAGCCTTGCAAATGTCATCATTTTGAATAATGCTGCCCTTCCCAAATGTGACAGTGGAAGAGACTGCCAGTGTGTAACGCATCCTTCATGAATCTGTCCAGCACCAGTGGAACTAACTGTATCTTGAGACACCCATTGCACCATCTGATCCACAGACATATCCTGCTGAATTTCAGGCACCAAAATCTCATCCTTAAAGGTGTTGGCTGAAACAAAATGCTCTTCTGAGATTAAAGGTTTTGGACTGATTTTGATTTGCTGCTCAATTCCTGGGAACTGTCTAAATAGAGCACATGCTTTCCCATTCAATTTACCTGGTCTAAAAGTAACAATGAAGTCAAAACCAGCAAAAAAACAATGACCAACGTAATTGAATTACGTCTTGGAATTAATGTTTTAGCTGATTTTAGAACCAATAACTTTCTGTGATCTGTGAGAACAGTCAAAGTGTGACGTGTCCCCATCAAATAATGCTGCCACTCAACAAAAGCTGACTTTATTGTCAATAGTTCTCTATCGATTATGGTGTAATTGCATTCTGCAGTAGAAAACCTCTTGGAAAAATAAGCCACGGGGTGCAGCTGACCCGTCTCTTCATGTCGCTGCGACAACACCGCCCCCATGGCCAAGTTCGAAGCATCCACCTCAACGAAAAAGGCCTTAGAAGGATCAGGGTGTAATACAATTGGACCTGAAATAAACCTTTCCTTTAGAATCTGAAAATATTCTTCAGCCTCCTGACTCCAGAAGAACTTAACTCCTTTCTTTAGTAATTTAGTAATAGGCGGTATTATTTGTGAAAAACCCTCAATGAACCTCCTGTAGAAATTGGAAAAACCTAAAAAAAAATGGAACCTACTTTACCCGGGTTGGGGTCGGCCAATCCTTCACTGCCTGCACCTCCTTCCCATCAATTTCCATACCTAGAGGAGAGATTACAAAACCAAGAAATTCCACCGCTTCAGTGTGAAATTGACTTTTTTCTAGTTTGGCAAAAAGATGATGCTCACATAATTTTTCTAAAACCAATCTAACACGTTCTTGATGCTTTTCTTGATTTTGGGAGAACATTTAAAAACTGTCTATATAAACAACAACAAAAATATCCAAATATTCCCTTAGAACATCATTAACAAAGAATTGGAACGCAGCAGGAGCATTACATAATCCAAAAGTCATTACTTGGTATTCAAATAATGCGAATCTGGTTTTAAAATCAGTCTTCCATTCATCCCCGTTTCTGACTCTGACCAGATCATAAGCCCCCCTCAAATCTAATTTAGAAAAAATGGTTGCCCCCTGAATTTGATCGAGAATTTCAGAAATCAATGGCAGGGGGTAACGGTTCTTGTTGGTCCCCTTAATTAGGGTGTGGTAATCAATACAAGTTCTTAACTTGCCATCCTTCTTCGGAACAAAGAACAAAGGTGAAGCTGCTGGGGACTGCAAATGCCTAATAAAACCATTTGCTAGGTTCTCAGCAAGACATTCCTTTACAAACTCAGTTTCCTTCTCAGTTAATGCAAACACCCTACTACTACGCAAACTTTCCCCATCTTCTAAATCAATCTTGCAGTCGTATGATCTATGACGTGGTAGCTCTCCAGCTTCAGCCTCATCAAATACATCTTCAAAGTCTCTGTACCACTCAGGTAATGCTCCCAAAACAGCTCTGATAGAATGACTCAAAGCCCCACCATCTGCCAAGGCTAAAGTCCTCTCTCTATAGTCGCTGATCACGCCCTCTGATCAGCAACTATAGAGAGAGGCATTTGAATGCCGGATCAGTCAGAGTTCTGTTCTCTACCTTGGACGTGAGGTGGGGGAAATGTACAGGATTTCAAAAGCAAGCTGTCACATGTACTGGTCTGGGAGATCCTAATACTCAAACCCACTGAGTACTAAAGCAACTGTACTGCCAACTTTGTAATTATAGCTGCACCCTCTCTGCAATAACATCCAAAAAGTTCCCTAAACAGTGCTTATTGTAATTGTAATTGTTTATTCATTTATAGTGTGCACCAGGCCCGTGGCAATCTGGGGGCAGAGCAGGGTACAAGGTTACATATGACAGGACATCAAAGTACAGAAATATACAATATAAAGATACATACAGATATATACAAGAGAGTGAGGCCTCAGTGAGCATATATACAATGGAATACATTCCTGGGTTACTGTTTTAAGTTTTCAGTGTAATCTGCAGTGAAAAGTACCAGGAAACAGGCCGGGGGTCATTGGTCTAGGGAGTGTAGTCACTTCTTGGTGGTAGTCTTAAAACAATGGGAGGGAGAAATGGCTCTTAATGAGTCAGGGATAGAGTTCCATAGTTGTGCAGCCAGGACTGGGAAGCTGGATCCTCCTGATTTTTTAGCTTGAATTTGGGTATTCTGAGGCTGTTGGATTGTGCTGCTTTGATAGGTCGTGTGGAGGTCTGTTTGGTAAATCAGTCAGTGAGGTATATGGGAGCTTTGTTGGAGAGGCATTTATGAGGGAGGTTGAGTGATTTGAGTTTGATTCTGTCATTTATGCAGAGCCAGTTGGTGTCACATCTTTCGTGAGATATGTGCTGAGTTTTGGAAATGCCTAGGGCCGCTCTTAGGGCATTGTTTTGGATTGTCTGTAGTTTGGTGGTGTTGCGTTTGCTGGTGCCGACGTATAATGTGTTTCAATAGTAAACTTTGGATAGGATTAAGGCTCTTGCAATTGTGATGCAGCGTATCATGGACAGGAATGGTTTGCATGCGTAAATCAATTTACATGTGTAGTTGGCGGCAGAGGCAGGGGCGTTTATTTGTTTGTTGAGGTTAATAGTCAAGTCAGGGTAGAAGCCTAAGGTCTTGACCTCCTTGGGAACTTGGGTTTTGATTCCTTCAATGAGGATTGAGTTGTACAGGGTAGAGAGTTTAGTCAATCTTTTAGGGGACCCAACGATTAAAAGCAGTTTTTTCAATGTTGAGTCATAAGCTGTGGTTGGCCATCTATGTTTGTACAATTAGGTATATTTTGTTGATCATGGTTACGTCTTTGTCATAGTCTCCTAGGATAGGGATGAGGATCTGGGTGTTTTCAGCATAATTGGTTTATGAGACACCCAAATTGTCAAGTATGTCGAACTGAGGCTTAGTAAATATATTATACAGGGTTGGGGATATGCAGGAACCTTGTGGTACTCCGCATGTAATGGGTACTGGGTCCGCTACAGATGAGGGTCAGAACACTCTCATGGATCTGTTGTCCAAGAATGAGCTTATCCAGGTGGTAGCTTCTTAAGAGAAATGGGCAGCAGTTTTGAGGTGATTACACAGGACATTTTGGTCGACAAGGTCGAACGTGGCGGATAAGTCTAACAGGAGAAGGATGGATGCTTCCCCTTTGTCTTTCCGGTTGTCTAATTGATTCTTTGGGATGATGAGGGCTGTCTCAATCCCATGTCTCGGCCTGAAGCCTGATTGACGAGTGCCAAATAGGTTGTTGATCTCCAGATAAGCTTGAATCTAGAGATAGGCAGCTTTGTCGAGGATTTTGAGCAGAAATGGTACGGTTTTGATTGGTCTGTAGTTGGTGGGAGTGTTGGGTTCTAGGTTCGATTTTTTTAGTAGGGGTGTTCCCAGGCATCTTTAAGATTGGCAGGTGCTGAGCAGGATTTGAAGGAGGAATTGATAAATGTGGAAATTAATGGAGTCAGATTGTTTGTGGCTTCTTCAATAATAAGTTCTGGACATTTGTTCCGTAGGCATTTAGAGGGTTTGAGGGAAGAGATGATCTTTTCAGCCTCAGCGGTAGAGACGGAATTGAATTTAAATTCGTGACTGGGCCTGGTTTGTTTGGAAGAGGATTCTTGCAGTATGGCTTCTTGAGTTTCCAGAGCAGGGTGGTTTTTTTATATACATTTTGTCTTGGAGTAAGGTTATTTTATTGTAGAGTGCGTTTTGGATGTTTGTACACCATGATTTGTATTTGATGCAGGAGTCCTTGGGAGTGACCGGGGTTTCCAATTCCCTTAGGATAGAGAAGATTTCTCTGGTGCTTGAGCTGCCTTTTTCTATTCTGTCATTGAAGGTGTCTTTTTTTGTTTGAATGATTTCTTTTTTATACTTAGCGGTCAGGGAAGTGAGAAGGAGCTTGTTCTGATCTGTAGAGTTGTTTTCCCATTGGGTCTCAGTGAGTCATTTTTCGATGCGCAGGGCTTTTAGGCTGGGTGTAAACCACGGATTTAGGTGGGCTATGGGTTTCTCTTTGCTGAGTTTGAGTTGTGCAATAGAGTCAATAGCTGAGTTAATAGTATTATTGTACAGGTCAACCAAATCTATTGGATTGGATGGTAGGTTACGATAGTTGGTGATGTGTTGTACCAAGGGCAGGAGGTTGGGTACTGTGATGTTTTTCCTATTCCTGGATATGGCTGGTGGGGCCATGGGCCTAGTCAAGTTGGTTTGAGGGTTGTCTTGGAAGGTGAAGGAGATCAGGTTGTGATATGTCTACACGCATGGTTCAGTATTCGTTATGGAGGACAGGCAGTTGATGTCTGCGATCGAATCCAAGGTGCAGCCTTTTGTATGAGTGGGTCCATTGTTCCTGATGGTGAGACCTGCTTCTGTGACAGCATTCACTCGGATGGTGGCATTTGCGTTGTTCGGGTCATTCAGACCTAGATTAAAGTCTTTGAGTAAGATAGTTTGGGAGCTGGATTTGGTGTTAGTGTTCAGGAGGCTCGTTATGTCTTCTTCGAATGTTCCTAGCGGGCCCAGGGATTGGTATATCAGGTGCATCAAGACAGTGCGGGATGCAGATAAGTTTAGTTTGACTAATAACAATTTGGTGGAGTGTAAAGGGGTGGATCCCATTTCTCTCATATCAAAGCTGGATTTGCATATGAATTTATCGAGCCAGGTCTCTATGATGGCGAGGAAATCGAGCTGGTTAGTGGTAATGATGTCAGCGATTTCGGTTGCGTGGGCTATGAGAGATCTGGCATTGATCAGAGCACCGGTGATTTTGCGGGTTTCCTTGGTCTTTTTGTTGGTAGGGCCTTTTTGCTGGGGTGGTGGATGATCCCGTACCTGAGTATATTTTGGAGTTATGTCTAGTGGTGCAAGGCTTGGATTCTGAAGTGAGGTTGGTGAATCTTGAACCGAGTCTGTGATTTCTCCAATTAGTGGAACAGGGTTGGTTGGGCTTGGATTTGCTTGCGAAGCGAAGGATCTCTGATATGTGTTGGGTTTCTTTGTTGATTGGATTTCTTTTCTGCTGTATAGGAGTAATAAGTGGTAGGACATGGGTGGGCATAATACTTTCTGATGGATGTAATGTTTTTTCATAGATAAGGGTCTGGGAGTTGAGTTGGAGAAGGCTCTAGTGGTGGCCATAATGGCGGATGAGGGCGCAGTGGTGTAAAGCGGCTTGGGCGTGGGGTGAGTAATGGTGTTGGTGGAGGAGTTGATCATTAGGATGGTTAAGATGTTAGTTAGGACAAGGTTCATGACACCTAGGTTAGACACTGTGGGCTAAGTACAGGATTCTGGGATCAGGCGTAATGAACTGGGCGCTAAATACAAGTTTGCAGCGTGCAGCACTATGGTCAAGTTACCAATGTAGGGCACAAAGAGAAGTAATGTGGGCTAAATGCAATTTGCCAATATGAGGCACAAGGATAGGCTAAATGCAGTTGACCAATATGAGGCACAATAATAGGATAGATGCAGTTGACCAATATGAGGCAAAATGATGGGCTAAATGAAGTTGACCAATATGAGGCACAATGATAGGCTAGATGCAGTTGACATTTGTGCGGTAAAATGATAGGCTAAATGCAGTTGACCAATATAAGGCACAATGATCGGCTAAATGCAGTTGACCAATATGAGGCACAATGATAGGCTAGATGCAGTTGACCAATATGAGGCATAACGATAGGCTAAAAGCAGTTGACAAATATGAGGCACAATGATAGGCTAATGAGATAGGAGTTAAATACAATGTTCTAGTAGGCAGCACTATGGTTTAAATACATATTACCAGTGTAGGGCACAAAGATAAGTTGTGAGGGCTAGATGCAGTTTGCCAGTATGAGGCATAGTGTGGGGCATAGTGGGCTGTATATAATTTCAGTTTATTTTGCACAGAGGGCTGGGGTAGGTTAATAGAAGGCAGGATGCAAAATGGTAACTGTAGTGCTAGGTTAAATCAAGTTGAACTGATGAATGGCAGAAATAATTTCAAGGACTGCAGAACGCTATGTGCATGTTACCTCACTATTCCAAACCCTTCATTATACAAACTGATGCCTCAGAGGCAGAATAGTAGCAGTCCTATGAAAACTAGATTAAAATGATCAGTTATTTACTCAAGGCTAGAGAGCTGCAGTACATTGTTAAACTAAAGAAATAATGATATGTCATCTTTTAGTTGTTGGACATTTTAGACCACAATCTACCAGCATTGTACCTTTAGAACCCTAACTGATCATAAGCCCTTAAAGTGGCAAATAAAGGTAAAAGGGGAAAACCCCAAACTGCTTTGGTAGTTCTTCAGCCTGCAATAGCCTGGCTTCACCATTGAGTTTAAGGCTGGACTGAAAAATAGGAATGCAGATGAACTTTATATAATGTACAACTAGCTAGATTAGGATTACCATGCCGTTGGTGAGCAGCCCCCTGACCTGATTTAGGCTAAAAGGCCTAATCTGAGACATGTTTTCTTTTTCCCTTATGGTTTAGCAACAAATATTTCCCAGTGAGACCCGATGAAGGACTCCACCAGAATTTTGCTGACAAAGTAAATGTATTCTTCGACGACAAGAGCATTCCTGTCATACTCTCCTTATTCTATGTGTACAACTCCCCACAAAGCCCCTGAGGCACTTTGCCCTCAGATTGTTGCTTTTCCGCAATTGGTTTTGTCGCAGTAGTCTGAGAGGAAGAGTCACAAGTGACACCAGGTGTGTCATGGGACCAAACACAATTTTCCCAACAGGGATGCCAGGACGACACCAGAACACAGCACAAGCAATTTAAGTAATGTTGCGAAAAAGCTAATTCCGGCATCATTTTCAAGGCCACTACACGGAATGTTAAGTTCAGGTTATCTCACTCAGAGAATGATTCACTGAATCCTTAGGGCCTCACTACCCCGCTTCTGTGCATCCAATGGAGAGCACTCTGTTTAGGTTTTGCCCAATGGAGGCTTCACTGCCCTGTTACCCATAGGGTAGGTAATCAATGACTTCTTTTAGATTGCACTAAAAACTACTGCCCCGCTTGCAAGAAATTCAAGGCAAAGACTTAACGCTATGGAGGCTGATCCCTCCAATGCCATAGGGCAAGAAGAGGATCTAATCGAAGTAGAGACCGAGGGACAGGGTGGACTTTCAGACTCTAAGAAAACAGAGCCAACACCAACTGCAAAGCAAGGACACATAATGTTTAATCACAGTCATCTCTCTAGAGCTTGCTGCCAGGCCTGCTTGGGAGCTTCCTCGTGGTGTCCAAATGGCTGAGAAATCGACTGAAACCACTATGCAGTGAGACTTGCCAATGGCCCTTGCATACAACAAGTAGCCAAGGTAGGTGCTAAGGGTAAATAAAGCTTACCAGCCTCAACACACAAATGTGGTAGCAGCACAGACACACAAACCACCCTGGAAAATCAGAATCTGAGAAATCAAAACATGTGAAACAGATTGCATCTCAAGACACCACAGAAAAGCAGGCCTCACTCAAATGAAGATATGATGCTGAAAAGATTGTCCCTGGAAAACACACACACACTCTCCTTCACAAAGAGCCTACTCCAAGAAAAGTGGGAACAGGAGGGAGAATTCAGTGATCAGGAGGCGAGAAAGGGCTATATAATCTAGGTGAAGACCCTACCATATGAGTGGGCTCTCGCTCTCGCGCAAACCTTAGCTAATGTAAACCCCTGCATGCAAGACAGAGAAGAAAAAGCAAGAAGGGAAAAAGAAAGGACCCATGTGGTGCAGGAAACAAAGAGCAGAAAAGTTCAAGATGCTGTCTTTGAGGGATAGGTGGAGGAAATTTCCTCAGCTACATGAAGTACTTCTCCAGGGCTCACGCCGGATGACAAAGAGCTACAGGAGTACCCAACTGAGTCTCCACAGGAGACAGAACCTCCAGCATCAGCTTCCCAGAAGATCAGGCAACCTATTTGGCACTGTTCATAACTGTGGCTGCACCTTTTAATATAGACATTCAACAGGAAGCAGAGAAAAGGAATTTCATAGAACATGTCTTCAAAGAACCTGTGTGGAACAGTGTATGACTTTGATGCAAACTGTAAAGAAGCAACCCACAACCTCTATGGAATAGCATGCTACTTCAAAGGCTGCAAATGCCAGAATAGGAAGGAACTAAAAAAAGTCCCTTTCTTATCTGTTCAGGTCATGTTGGCTATCGATTCAATGGTAATAACGAATGCAAGAAAGTACTTTGGCACACTAATTTTTACACTGGTGTCTCCCCGGCACATGAAGAAAGCATGAGAGTTTTCCATGGTGAAGACGTTGGCTACCACAGCAGCTTTTATCGTGCACTTAGCCAATGCGACAGCGCTTGTGAGCCGATGTGACCTTTCTCATTAACGCGAAACAGGACCTTGAGAAAGGCCTGGTAGAAGGCATACATTCCAAGGCATACACCCTAATGAAGGAAGGCCTGTTACCCACAAATGTGTTTATTAAAAAAAATGTTGACCTGGCAGAGACTAGCAGGTAACACACTGCCAGTGCAGAAGTTTTAAAGTGCTCTGCCTAGTTGTGGGTAGACTTCTTTCCAAACCTGAAACCCAAGCAGTGTTGGTCAATAAACCCTTAGAAGGAGAAACCCTCTTGTGGAAGGAAACCTATGAGAGCCTTGAGAAGGTCATAAAGGAGTGGGAAGCACTTAGTCTATGGAAGAACTTCCAGGGTGTGGGCCATTTAATTGAGGTACAGCTGCCTACAAAAGAGGTTTCTAGTTGTAAATGCCTCAAACATTCAGCAATTCTATGAAAGAGGATAATTCACCCTCAGTTTATGGCCACAGAGACAGCAAGGATACCATCAGTCTCAACAATGACAGTATAGACAGAAACACAGGATGTTGTCGTGGCCACAGTGTCCCTATCAAAGACAAAACCTGAGAAAAACATTGACTTCCAGTACTCACTTCCCTTTCAAGGTAACCCAATAGGGGAACGGAGAAAGACAATGGACTAAGACCAAAGCCATTTACCTGAAATGTCCCAACACAAGGGTCAGGCAGAGTCAGGCAATTAAACATAACTTTGCACACCTGACAGCCCTTTCCCTTTCCCACAGGGATAAAAGGCAAAACACGAAAGCACGAGTAAGCAGCTATTCCGGACCGGCAGTTCAAGAGGAGGAGAAAGGCAGAGAGATCTAAAAGGGTGACCAGGAGGGTATTTTTCCCTTGCCCTTTTCAACCGAGTCCTGCGTAGCCTCCGTGAAAGCAAACATAAGTCCGTGAGTCACAGCTGTAAGGAACTCATGGTGGCAACAGTAAAGACAGACACAAGTGATCACAGTGGGTGTTAATTGAACTGTATAGTTAGGTTGGAAAAACACCTAATCTAAACCTAAATCTAAGATGGGAGCAAGCTACGACCATCAAATATTAATGAGGCAGTCCTTGTGGTGTCTTCAAATAAAAGCTATACTAAACAAAAACTATTTCCAATCCTTACAACTAAATACAAAAAGAGTGTGGGATAGGGTTCAGAAGAAAGAAAGACGTGTTCACAAATGATAAGTCAGGATGTGGATGTGGATGTGGGGTCTTCCTTCCCCACGTTTTGAGCACGGGACAAGGCGGGACTCCTGAGCACAGCACATGCTTGAGCTTTACCAGCACAAGACTAGAGGTCCATTCTCAGTTATCAGGACCTTTGGTGGATAAGTCTCTTTTCTACAAAAGAGTCTCTTGCCTCCGAGGAATTGATGCCTTTAAAATAACAAACAAAAAGTTCCTCTCTGATTGCAGATAGGGTGATGATTCTTCAACCCTAGGTCCCCCTCTTATGGGCTCAGACCACTCTCGAATATTAGCCTCCTTTCATCGGGTTCACTACAGCTTTTTCCAAAACAATTACACCCGTGGCCTTCACAAGTCTTATTGTCTTTTTAAACAGTTCACTGTGGACATCCCTCTGTTGGGTTCACGCTTGTCAAAACAATGTTCATTGGGGTATCAGACTTTGCCCTATTCTATCGGCATCCCTCCGTCGGGTTGTGGGGTACATTTACCAGCCCAGCAACTTCGCTGCATCACCAAACTGCAGTTCTGCAGGTACAAGAGGAATGGCTGTGCTGGCTCTGCTGAGCACTTATTCCCTTGCATCAAAACTGCATTTTTAGCCGTTAACAAAAAATATAGCTGCGCTGTCTCTGCCGAGCAAATATGGGGTAAGATGAAACATAGGACACCCCGAGAATGTCTGCAGTTATTTTCTTCCTGTGCACCAAAAAGAAAAATTCATAAGCAGCCTGGTGCAGCGCTGCTATGCTGCAAGCTCAAGACTTCTAACTGAAAGAGAAAAGGTTGTGTGTTAAGATGACTGCGCACTGATGCTATTTCCATTTTTCCAACCTTATACAGCTTGTTTCCAGTAAGGCACATCCATGCACATCTATCTTCAGGTTGTACACCAGCAAAGGAGGCCATTCCTCACTGAATGGCATGTGTGTCAAGTCAAAAGTGTGAAAGAGCAGAGAAATGAGTTTCAGGCCGTACGGCAAGTGTTTACTCTTGCAACAAATTAACACAGGCAAAATTCCTTACAAGAAGCTTGCTCTCTCCCTTTTCTTATGTCAGTGTCAATGAACCCTTGTTTTTGAACAGATTACTGTGTGTTAGAAATTGACCAGAGCTATGGAAATGTTCAGAATAAAGATGCAAGGAAAATTGCATTTGTAAAGGACCAGGGAAAGTAGAAATGAACCTGTGTTGTACTGCTCTGCAAAACACGGAGTGGATAATGTACAAGCTCAATGGAAATAATACTGTGAAATGCCCTGAAACAAAACTATATATGTTAGGAAGAAAAGCTGCCAATATATAAGTAAATTGTACTCTGTGTACTGTATTTGTCCCCACAAAAAGAACTTCAGCATCATGGCTAGGCCCTGAAATTGCTGCCAAACCTGTTCTTGCAAGGCAGGCACTTCTAAATGTACCAGCCCCATGGGGAAGGAAGTTCCTTTACCACATGAATGGCCCAGAGGTGTGGGAAGTGGTGACTTCGTCAGACTTAGTGGCATTGCTGCAACACAGGACAATGGACCGCCCTGTCACTAAAGTGTGAAATCCTTTGACACCTCTCCACAGCTTCAAACTGCCTAGGATCAAAGAGGAGTCATAGCAACCCCATCTGCAAGTTGATCAGGGAAAGACATTTGCCTGGGGGGTCGGAAAGACTGCCCATATTTGGAAACAAAGCAAGCCCATTTGATTTCAAAGACTGTTCACATCATGACATTTATTTCAGTAATCTAAAGAAACAGTACTGTGAAATTATTACCGTTTTAAATGTCATTTTGCGCCATTAAAATAAGACATTGTAGATTTTTCTAACATGTGGTGGATGCAAACGCCAGTAAAATGTCACTTCTGGGGAAAGTGTGCATGGTACAGTTTTGAAACTTAATGAAAATATGCACAGTGATAATATGTATATATGTAGACAATTGTAGAATTTTAGGTGAACATTTTTCTATGGAAATGGTGAAAGATTGCCAGAATGACTAAACAGCATCGCACTTGGGATTTGGAACAGCATATTCCTTGTAAAGTATGGAGTCTGCCTATCTAATTTTCAGGAGGATAACAATTGTAAATATAGGGGTTTTGTTTCATAACTGATTTTGGTAAAAGTAACTATGGTATAACAATGCACCTCATAAAAACACACACACTAAAACTGAGTCACTTCCTTCAGTGCAATCTGCTTACAGGGAGGCAGCGACAGTTACAGGCTGACCCATCCGAATTAGAGGAATGTCTAGTTTAGTTCTGTCCACATAGTGAAAATCGTCTGATGTCATCCGGTCTCTATAAGGTGTAGAGAGATAGACAGACATTCAAGAAAATCCAGCATTCATAAATCAACATCCAAAGATCCAGACCTTCCACATTCACCCTGTAAGATTCCAGATTTCTGTGCCAGGCCAGGGGTAGCTGATAGCATATCCAGACAGAACCTCTTATCCAGGCAGAACCACTGATCCAGAATTAAAACCCTACACAATCCCAATAATTCAGGGACAGCCCAGCTGATGCACCTGCTGCCTACTGTGACCAGACCCCGGTTCCCCTGCCGTGTCTCTAGAGGAGAGCCCTGCTGTTGCCCTAGTGACCAGATCTTTATCCTGTATTCCGGGACCCTGCTGGTTGTCCAAACTGCCCCATTCAAGTACTTTTTGTAAGTATTACCCCTCCCCAATATCAAAACGCTGCATCCTTTACTCTGTTACCTTGCCATTTGTCCAACCCTATAAGTAGCCCTATAAGAAATACTATAAAAGTCCTAGTAACTTCCTAAAAATTGTTAGAATCTCCTGTGTATCCTGTCCTTAGAAAAATTGGAGTTAGTCTCTATGTGTTAGCAATCCTTTACAACACATTCAGTTATCTGTGTAAGTCCCTAGTATTATTTTAAGTAAATCAATTAATTTCCCAGTTGAAAATTCACGTTCATTATTGTTGTTATTCGAAAACAACAGTTTAGTCAAGTGTTTTTATTAATTATAGTCACTAAAATATAGTCACAGTAGAATAAATCCTTTTTCTGACCAAACAGCGTTGCTTGTGAAAGTGTTTCCCGTCTAAAAACCCGATTTCCTTTCCTTTAAAGAATCCCATACTGTAACATATCGAAAAGTCACCCTTTGACTTTCATGTCATACCTGTTATGTGCCTTTGTACCTTAGTATTAAAACCGCATTCTGATTTTGTCTGTGTAGCTCATTTTCCAAGCCGTTTTGCTATTATAAACCCGTAAACATCAAGAAATTGCAATCCTGCCACGTGTGATTTTGCTGCACTGTTTTTCCTTCCCAAAGTCGATTTTGTAAACTGTATGCCCGTTGTGTAGTACTTTGCCTTGTAGCTTGACAGTTGTCATGCTTCTTTGAGACAGCCATACACATTCTTTTCTTATTCAATCAACTGCACATGTAAAATCACCATTCAGTAATTCCGAGTGCCATTTTGCTCATTTTTCAAGGGAGCTCAATCCGTTCTTTGCCCCCCATTCAGGGCCGGTAGGTCGGATTTTCAATCCGATTTTTGCATAGTATACCTGAATCCTTGCTGCTCCTCTCTACCCACCACAAATTGGATTAACAGGGGTTTGAGGGAGTTTTGCAGGGGGAATGCTTAATTGTGGTGCCATTTAAAAGCACTACCCAAAAGTAATCTTGCTTTCTTTCAATTGTGCATTGTGTCTCTTATGTTAGAAGGCTAAACTAAGTGTATCCTATCATTTTACTGTGTAATTATCACCACACTGGTGATTGCTGCCCTATATGGAATGTGTTTGATTTTTATTAATAATTATTAATAAATAAATATTCTATTATTAAACACCAGCCTGGTTCATAGTCCATTGCGACATGGGGTGTACGTTAAGGGGGCTGTGAGACGGGTGGGCTGCCTTCTCAAAGCTGAATCCAAATTAATAAATTTAAAAGCATTTTTATTGTGCGCCACATCCCTTACCAGTGAAAAGAGTCCTGGTCTGGAGTGTGACACCTCTTTAAAATCCTTAACAGGGTTCACTCTTGCCAACCACACAGTTCTTTCTCTTTTCTCACTATGTGGGATTCATCCCCCTTAGTTTTCCAATTATGTGTAGGTAAAAGACTTTTGACTGTACAGGAAATTTTGCTAGACCCCCCGTATGACCACTTTGACCTCTTCCTTGCGGCTCTCCTAGTGCCTTCTGGTATTGGTTGTTTCCACAAATGGGGGATCAACCAGAGTTTTGTGAATGAGCATCCACGTGGTGCTGGACCCCTCTCCAGATGATTTCCCCCTAAGACGTTAACAGTTCTTTGGACTTCCCTTAACTTGCCATTTGCAACTTTTGTTCAACACAGTTCGGTTACTTATCAGTACTCCCCTCGACTCACAGGCTGTGATGAACCGCTTGGCTTTTCTTGTATCTAGAGTCAAGGACGGTACCATGGTAGCAAGTGTTTCTCTCTGTACTGATTATCAGTGTAGGCGTGCTCTGTATATTGTTGACATCTGCTGCAACACATGCTGGCTATTTTTCGCCATCTTATGATTCCTTTCTGGGAGTCTTTGCCGGGACTGGGCCAGAAAGGGCAAGATCGCTTCTCTCCTTGTCGCCCCTTCGGTTCTGCATGCTTTTCTTCTCTTCTTGAACTGCCGCCCTGGAATAGCTGTCTCATTCTTCAGTTTGCCTTGCTTGTAGTGTGCTCTCGTGCTCCACTTTTTATCCCTGTGGGGAAGGGAAAAGGCTGTCAGGTGCGTGTGATTCTGAGCAATTGCCTGACTTTGCCTGACCCGTGTTTTGGGACATGTAAAATAAACGTCTCTGGTGTTAGTCTGTTGTCTTTGTGGTGTGCAAAAGTGTTTGTGTTGGAAAAGGGGGAAGGAGGAAGAGTTTCTGAGTATCTGACGTGGTTGGATGGGGAAAAGGTGTTATAAGATAGGGGATACCATATCTCACCCATCGGGAGATACCTTCAGGTTTCTCACGGAGCTGGTGAGTGGCGTTTTGGATGTCTGCGGTACGTGAACCCTCCCACACTGATTGCCAGGGCGGGGAGTAATGGTTCTCATCGTGGTACTGTCCTTGACTCCAGCGACAAAAGGAAACGCCAACGAGTTCAATCCAGTCGGTGAGTCTAGCAAACCGGATTGTGTTGAGCCCAAGGTTGCAGTAGCAACATTGTATATACAGAAAGAAGATAACAGACAGAGGTCTTTTGTGAATGAAGTTAGAACCAGACATAGAGTGGTCCGGCATCGCCTGAGTGCTCATTCGAAGGACTGTATATGGTATTCCCTGCTGACGAAACTACAAAGACCAAGGAGCCTTAAGGGAGGCCATGGGTAGTGTCAAAGTGGTGATACGAGTGTCAAGTAAAATCCCTCGTACAGTCGAACGTCTTTGACACATGGTGAACACCAGGTGAGTTGTGAAAATTGGCAAACGTGAACCCGACTGAGGGATACCTACGGAAAAGGGTGACCAATAACACCCCAAGAACATTGTGCGATGTGAAGCCTGACTGGAGGCTGAGACCCGGATTTAGAAAAGAAGAGAACCTGAGGGGTCTAGTGAAACTTTGGCAAGGGTGAACCAGACAGAGGGATACCAAAAGAAAGCTAAACTGTGGCAAGTGTGAACCGGACAGAGGGATGCCGAAAGAAAGCTAGGGGAGGGGAACCCTGCTTTTCTGATGAGTTGCTAAATGAACCCGGTTGAGGGATGCCTGAATATAAGGGTGAACCATGATACACCTGTGAACATTGTGACAGCAAATGTGAACCCGGCTGAGGGATGCCCACAATGAATGATTGTTTAAAAATACTTTGTGATTCTTGAAGATTACAAGTTGCTGAGTTTGTAAGTTGTTTAAACAGACATTGAGATTCTTGAAGATTACAAGCTGCTAAAATTGTGAGCTAAAGGCCGGAGTGAACCCGACTGAGGGAGGCCAAAGTTGCAAGATGGATCGGAGCCCGGTTGAGGGGGATCCAAGGGTGAAGAAAAGTCACCCGACATTAAGATTACTGAAATGGAACTTTTGTTTTTGTTTATTATTTATGGTACAGCAGGCCTTCTAAGGATAAAGATTTTACCGGACAGAGACTTGGCCCTGGAAGGTCCTGGCACCATTGAAAGGAACTATAACCTCGTGTTGGCGAGGCCCAGGAGTGTGCTCTGCTCAACGGTCCTGCCTTGTCCCGTGCTAAAAACATGGAGAAGTGAAACCCCCGGCTATAATATCCTGATTTATCATTTGTGAACACTTCTTTCTTTTCCTTGTGAACTATCCCACACTCTTTTTTTAAATTAGCTGTAAGGATTGGCAATATTTTTTTTTAGCATAGGCCCTTTTATTTGACAAGGACTGTCTTATTATTATTTGATGGTCGTAGCTTGCTCCCATCTTAGATTTAGGTTTAGATTAGGCGTATTTCCAACCTGTTTATGCAGTTTAATAAACACCCTTGAACTGTGATCACTTTTGTCTGTCTTTACTGAAGCTCTACTCCCCAATTTCAGGGTCTGTCCAGAGCTGCAAGGTTTACCTGTTCCTCACAGTCCTGACGGGGAATAGTTCCTGAATGGAAGGAGAGAGCATGCATCTCTCAAAGGCCTGAGATATCAAACCTCATCCCAGTCTAAAGGGATATCCCTGGAAAATACTGGATACATTGGGATGGTGGGCTCCTTTCGAGTGAGTCCACAGAGTCTCGGGATGCAGCCTGTAGAGGTTGGTAGGTGCTTCCTACTGCAGCTCATTCCATACGAGTTAAGAAAGAGCTTTGCACCAGAAAGAAGTTTATTTTAATCCCCATTAACTAGCATTGGAGGAAAGTCTTTTTTTTTTGGGAGAAGCTTAGAAAAAGATTGAAAAATATCAACATTTTAGACTTGTGAGTGTCACAAAAATTGAGAGGGTTGGTTGATATGCTGCAGCTAATCCATGAGGTGTTGTGGGCAGGACACATGGCATTGAATAAGACACCAGAAAGGCTTGCTTACTTTCTAATGGCACAAGGTGAGAGCTCAGGTAGGAAGGCACTGCACATCTTGCACCACTTGTTATTTGTCTGGCCAGGTTTGATGGCAAGTTGGAAGTACCATTCTGCACTCTGTCAGGTATGAGGACAGCATTTAAAAGGGAAGGGACTGGCATTGTTGGTTCCCTCGACCCCCAACCTCCTCATGGAGCTAGTTCATCTTGATAGTCGCCAAACTCACAGCCAGATACCCGTAGGCATTGCCAATGGGAACTGTCTCTGCCAACGCATTTCAGAGTGGCTGGGGGCCTTGCCTTAGCTAACTCTTCCTGGCAAGACTGCAGAAGGCAAAGGGTCCCAAATTCTAGGAACACAGGAGCAAGGTCGCCAGATTGAGAGAGGCCGGATTGTTGTGCAGAACTGTTCCCTGGTTCCTAGACTGGAGCGACTGGTGCAGGGGCAGACTGATTTGAGCTGTCACTGAGAGTAGTATGACCCAGAATGATGATGATCGAGCACTAAAGTGACTGAAGTTTGAGTTTCATTTTAAACTGCTCTATTTTACTAAGGATTCCCAGCCTGACGACGGGGAATATTCACAGCATGTGAATCTATGAAATATACCAATGCTGAAGAACAGGAGTTACAGGTAAGTAACTAGTTCCTTTCCACTTGAAAAGATCCCAGACACCTTCAGCTAAAATTGTTTGTTGCCTTTAACCTCAAAATCTTTGTAGAATGCCAAACTAAATCACCTACTCCATATCTCAGACTAGGCCTACGCTTCCTGTCAGCAAACCTCTTATAACTTTCCTTGCTCTGCTGTAAGACCCTAGTTGCTCTTGCCAACCCTTCCCACATGGTTTATAATCTCTCCTCTACAGCCGGATTTGAAAGTTCTCCTTTACCTAGTTCTCTAAGGAAACGTGGATGAACACCTTTGCTACAAAAGAAAGGGGACATGGACATTGAATCCTTCTTAGAGTTGTTATATTCGAACTGAACCATCCAATGAAGATCAATGAAACCTTTGCCTTCCAGCCAATAACATCGTAGGTACTTCTTTAACTCCTGGTTTATTCATTAAACTTGACCATTTGCCTCAGAATGATAACCTGAGGTCAACTGAATCTCAATCCCGAGCTTTTTACAGAAGGCTTTCCAAAACTTAGAAACAAACTGCGCTCGCCGATCTGAAACCACTTGACAGGGAAATGTATGCAGCCAAAACATTTCTTGCAAGAATCTATGTGCAAGACTTGAAGCAGTAACTTTCTCCTGAATAAGAACACAATGGCCCTCATTCCGAGTTAGGACTACACCATGGAGTAAATAGCTCCACGGTTAGCAACCATGGAGCTATTTACTCCATGGAATACCGGCATGGTGAATGGAGTAATTACCGGTCCATTCCAAGGTTGGATGGACCGGTAATTCCCCATTCACCATAGCCCTTCCCCATCCCCATTTCTGCCCCCATAGGGCTCAATGGAAATGGGGAAGGAGGTAATTACGGCACCGTAAATTACGGTGCCGTAATTTACTCCAAGGTTACTTTGCAGGTCCCGTAATTTACTCCTGCTAAAAGCAGGAGGTAAAGAGGGACCCGCAAAGGGAACTCGGAATACGGAGGTAAGGGATTACCGCCATCAGTGCCCTTACAGGTGCCGGTAATCTCTTACCTCCAACCTCGGAATGACCCCCAATGCCCTTCCTTGGTTAAACAATCCAAAACAACAAGAATGGCAGAACAACCCATATCCTCTGGAAGATCAACAAAAAAATCTAAGGACACAGTATGCCATTGACGCAGTGGAGTAGATAAAGGTTTGCGCAACTCGCCGGCTTCCACTCTCTTGCTTTATATTTTGTACAGACTTTGAAGTTCTTCACAAAGATTAGTGTATCCTCTCTCATAGACTTCCACCAGAAATGTCTTTGCACTAAATCCAGTGTATTCCGCATCCCCGGATGACCTGCCAAGACAGACATATGATATTCTTTCCAGACTTTTTCCTGCAAATGTTCACTCGGAAGTAACAAACTTGTTGATATGTAGGGCAGACCTTTAGAAATTGAACTAACTGTATATTTTTTTTTATAATTCTATTTATTAAGTTTTAGCAATAAGCAATATGAACATACACAATATGGACATTTGCAAGCAGCAGGGTCACAAGAAATGAATATACACAGTAGACATCGTACGGCATACATGGCGTATCAGATTTCTTGCGTTGTAGGGCGGGGAATTCCCAACCGGCAGGGTCGCCCGCCCCTTAAGAGCAGTTCTTCGAAACTCAGGTCCAGTCGCTACTCCTTCCACTTCCCCCATGTTTTCTGAAATTTCTGAGGGCACCCCCTTGCAGTGTAGATGTGTCGTTCCTGGGAGGCACATCTACTTACTTTGTTGGACCATCGGTTCATGAATATTGTATCTCCAGAGACCCAGGTGGCTCCCAGAGCTACACCAAGAAATGCCTTTTCATATTTGGTGAAATCTGTTTCAGTCCACACCCCCAGGAGTATCAATTTTGGATCTCCGGGAACTGGGGACCCCTTAGCTCAGAGAGTCTAGTGATACACGCCGCCAAAACTCCTGTAACACTCCACAATCTCAGACCATGTGAGAGAAGGTGCCTTGTGTTCTTTTACACCAGAGACACTCCCCGCCATCGGTCCCTCCCCATTTAGCCATTGTTGTTCTAGCATGGTATGACCTGTGTAGTATTCTGAGCTGTATCAATCTCAGTTTAGCATCCATTCCTATTTCCCGGGGGAACATCAACGCCTCCACCCATTCTTCCGCCTCTAGTGTGCCCAGGTCATGTTCCCACTTCTCTTTCAGTATCATGAGTTCCTTGGTACCAAATGATGTGAGCATTTGGTAGGGCATGCAGGTGACCTTATAGGCGATACGGTTCAGGAGAACGTTTGATTCAAGGGGGGTGGGGGCAGGCAGGTATCTCTGCAAGGTGCAGGAATTGGGCCCTAATGGCGTGGGTGAACTGTGTGTACCTGAACCGGTCCATAGGTTTCAACCCATATTTCCCATGCAGTCTCGAAATCTAGAAGTCGCTCCTCTTGGATAACATCTGCCAGCTTACGTAGGCCGCATTCCTCCCATGGTCCAAAGTGTCCCATTCTTTGTACTTCGGGGAGGTATGTGTTGTGCCATAATGGCTGGATCAGTGTTGGTCTGCCCTCCCATCCTATGTGTCGACGCGCCTCCTCCCAGATTCGGCGGGTATGAAGTGACATTCTGGATCGCCCTATTAGGTTCTTAGTGTCATCGTACAGTATCTGAAGGGGGGAGAAAGGGCCACCAACACTCATTTCCACCCAAAATATGCGGGAGCCCTGGGTCACCATGAAGCCAGTCATTTATCACCCCAGTTTGTTCGGCCCAGTAGTAGATACAAACGTTTGTTAATCCTAAAACACCCTCCCATACTGAGCGCTGGAGAGTCTGACACGCAATACAAGGTTGTTTCCCAGCCCAGAGCAGTGTGCACAGGGTCATTTCAATAGCTACAAAGGTATCGAGAGGGATGGGTAGTGGGGTGTTCTGTAAGACATCCAGGAGCCTTGCAAATATCATCATTTTGAATAATGCTGCCCTTCCCAACAGTGACAGTGGAAGAGACTGCCAGTGTGTAACGCATCCTTCATGAATCTGTCCAGCACCAGTGGAACTAACTGTATCTTGAGACAGCCATTGCGCCATCTGATCCACAGACATATCCTGCTGAATTTTAGGCACCAAAATCTCATCCTTAAAGGTGTTGGCTGAAACAAAATGCTCTTCTGAGATTAAAGGTTTTGGACTGATTTTGATTTGCTGCTCAATTCCTGGGAACTGTCTAAATAGAGCACATGCTTTCCCATTCAATTTGCCTGGTCTAAAAGTAACAATGAAGTCAAAACCAGCAAAAAAACAATGACCAACGTAATTGAATTACGTCTTGGAATTAATGTTTTAGCTGATTTTAGGACCAATAACTTTCTGTGATCTGTGAGAACAGTCACAGTGTGACGTGCCCCCATCAAATAATGCCGCCACTCAACAAAAGCTGACTTTATTGTCAATAGTTCTCTATCGATTATGGTGTAATTGCATTCTGTAGTAGAAAACCTCTTGGAAAAATAAGCCACGGGGTGCAGCTGACCCGTCTCTTCATGTCGCTGCGACAACACCGCCCCCATGGCCAAGTTCGAAGCATCCACCTCAACGAAAAAGGCCTTAGAAGGATCAGGGTGTAATAAAATTGGACCTGAAATAAACCTTTCCTTTAGAATCCGAAAATATTCTACAGCCTCCTGACTCCAGAAGAACTTAACTCCTTTCTTTAGTAACTTAGTAATAGGCAGTATTATTTGTGAAAAACCCTCAATGAACCTCCTGTAGAAATTGGAAAAACCTAACAAAAATGGAACCTACTTTACCCGGGTTGGGGTCGGCCAATCCTTCACTGCCTGCACCTTCTTCCCATCAATTTCCAGACCTAGAGGAGAGATTACAAAACCAAGAAACTCCACTGCTTCAGTGTGAAATTGACTTTTTTCTAGTTTGGCAAAAAGATGATGCTCACATAATTTTTCTAAAACCAATCTAACACGTTCTTGATGCTTTTCTTGATTTTGAGAGAACATTTAAAGACTGTCTATATAAACAACAACAAAAATATCCAAATATTCCCTTAGAACATCATTAATAAAGAATTGGAAAGCAGTAGGAGCATTACATAATCCAAAAGGCATTACTTGGTATTCAAACAATGCGAATCTGGTTTTAAAATCAGTCTTCCATTCATCCCCGTTTCTGACTCTGACCAGATGATAAGCCCCCCTCAAATCTAATTTAGAAAAAATGGTTGCCCCCTGAATTTGATCGAGAATTTCAGAAATCAATGGAAGGGGGTAACGGTTCTTGTTGGTCACCTTATTTAGGGAGTGGTAATCAATACAAGTTCTTAACTTGCCATCCTTCTTCGGAACAAAGAACAAAGGTGAAGCTGCTGGGGACTGCAAATGCCTAATAAAACCATTTGCTAGGTTCTCAGCAAGACATTCCTTTACAAACTCAGTTTCCTTCTCAGTTAATGCAAACACCCTACTACTAGGCAAACTTTCCCCATCTTCTAAATCAATCTTGCAGTCGTATGATCTATGTCGTGGTAGCTCTCCAGCTTCAGCCTCATCAAATACATCTTCAAAGTCTCTGTACCACTCAGGTAATGCTCCCAAAACAGCTCTGATAGAATGACTCAAAGCCCCACCATCTGCCAAGGCTAAGGTCCTCTCTCTATAGTCGCTGATCACGCCCTCTGATCAGCAACTATAGAGAGAGGCATTTGAATGCCAGATCAGTCAGAGTTCTGTTCTCTATCTTGGACGTGAGGTGGGGGAAATGTACAGGATTTCAAAAGCAAGCTGTCACATGTACTGGACTGATCCTAATACTCAAACCCACAGAGTACTAAAGCAACTGTACTGCCAACTTTGTAATTATAGCTGCACCCTCTCTGCAATAACATCCAAAAAGTTCCCTAAACAGTACTTATTGTAATTGTAATTGTTTATTCATTTATAGTGTGCACCAGGCCCGTGGCAATCTGGGCACAGAGCAGGGTACAAGGTTACATATGACAGGACATCAAAGTACAGAAATATACAATATACAGATACATACAGATATATACAAGAGAGTGAGGCCTCAGTGAGCATATATACAATGGAATACATTCCTGGGTTACTGTTTCAAGTTTTCAGTGTAATCTGCAGTGAAAAGTACCAGGAAACAGGCCGGGGGGTCATTGGTCTAGGGAGTGTAGTCACTTCTTGGTGGTAGTCTTAAAACAACGGGAGGGAGAAATGGCTCTTAATGAGTCAGGGATAGAGTTCCATAGTTGTGCAGCCATGACTGGGAAGCTGGATCCTCCTGATTTTTTAGCTTGAATTTGGGTATTCTGAGGCTGTTGGATTGTGCTGCTTTGATAGGTCGTGTGGAGGTCTGTTTGGTAAATCAGTCAGTGAGGTATATGGGAGCTTTGTTGGAGAGGCATTTATGAGGGAGGTTGAGTGATTTGGGTTTGATTCTGTCATTTATGCAGAGCCAGTTGGTGTCACATCTTTTGTGAGATATGTGCTGAGTTTTGGAAATGCCTAGGGCCGCTCTTAGGGCATTGTTTTGGATTGTCTGTAGTTTGGTGGTGTTGCGTTTGCTGGTGCCGAGGTATAATGTGTTTCAATAGTAAACTTTGGATAGGATTAAGGCTCTTGCAATTGTGATGCAGCGTATCATGGACAGGAATGGTTTGCATGCGTAAATCAATTTACATGTGTAGTTGGCGGCAGAGGCAGTGGTGTTTATTTGTTTGTTGAGGTTAATAGTCGAGTCAGGGTAGAAGCCTAAGGTCTTGACCTCCTTGGATACTTGGGTTTTGATTCCTTCAATGAGGATTGAGTTGTACAGGGTAGAGAGTTTAGTCAATCTTTTAGGGGACCCAACGATTAAAAGCAGTTTTTTCAATGTTGAGTCATAAGCTGTGGTTGGCCATCTATGTTTGTATAATTAGGTATATTTTGTTGATCATGGTTACGTCTTTGTCATAGTCTCCTAGGATAGGGATGAGGATCTGGGTGTTTTCAGCATAATTGGTTTATGAGACACCCAAATTGTCAAGTATGTCGAACAGAGGCTTAGTAAATATATTATACAGGGTTGGGGATATGCAGGAACCTTGTGGTACTCCGCATGTAGTGGGTACTGGGTCCGCTACAGATGAGGGTCAGAACACTCTCATGGATCTGTTGTCCAAGAATGAGCTTATCCAGGTGGTAGCTTCTTTAGAGAAATGGGCAGCAGTTTTGAGGTGATTACACAGGACATTTTGGTCGACAAGGTCGAACGTGGCGGATAAGTCTAACAGGAGAAGGATGGATGCTTCCCCTTTGTCTTTCCGGTTGTCTAATTGATTCTTCGGGATGATGAGGGCTGTCTCAATCCCATGTCTCGGCCTGAAGCCTGATTGACGAGTGCCAAATAGGTTGTTGATCTCCAGATAAGCTTGAATCTAGAGATAGGCAGCTTTGTCGAGGATTTTGAGCAGAAATGGTACGGTTTTGATTGGTCTGTAGTTGGTGGGAGTGTTGGGTTCTAGGTTGGATTTTATTTAGTAGGGATGTACCCAGGCATCTTTAAGATTGGTAGGTGCTGAGCAGGATTTGAAGGAGGAATTGATAAATGTGGAAATTAATGGAGCCAGATTGTTTGTGGCTTCTTCAATAATAGGTTCTGGACATTTGTTCCTTAGGCATTTAGAGGGTTTGAGGGAAGAGATGATCTTTTCAGCCTCAGCGGTAGAGACGGAATTGAATTTAAATTCGTGACTGGGCCTGGTTTGTTTGGAAGAGGATTCTTGCAGTATGGCTTCTTGAGTTTCCAGAGCAATCTTATGTAGGGTGGTTTTTTTATATACATTTTGTCTTGGAGTAAGGTTATGTTATTGTAGAGTGCGTTTTGGATGTCTGTACACCATGATTTGTATTTGATGCAGGAGTCCTTGGGAGTGACCGTGGTTTCCAATTCCCTTAGGATAGAGAAGATTTCTCTGGTGCTTGAGCTGCCTTTTTCTATTCTGTCATTGAAGGTGTCTTTTTTTTTTTGAATGATTTCTTTTTTATACTTAGCGGTCAGGGAAGTGAGAAGGAGCTTGTTCTGATCTGTAGAGTTGTTTTCCCATTGGGTCTCAGTGAGTCATTTTTCGATGCGCAGGGCTTTTAGGCTGGGCGTAAACCATGGATTTAGGTGGGCTATGGGTTTCTCTTTGCTGAGTTTGAGTGGTGCAATAGAATCAATAGCTGAGTTAATAGTATTATTGTACAGGTCAACCAAATCTATTGGATTGGATGGTAGGTTACGATAGTTGGTGATGTGTTGTACCAAGGGCAGGAGGTTGGGTACTGTGATGTTTTTCCTATTCCTGGATAGGGCTGGTGGGGCCATGGGCCTAGTCAAGTTGGTTTGAGGGTTGTCTTGGATGGTGAAGGAGATCAGGTTGTGATATGTCTACACACATGGTTCAGTATGCGTTATGGAGGACAGGCAGTTGATGTCTGCGATCCATTCCAAGGTGCAGCCTTTTGTATGAGTGGGTCCATTGTTCCTGATGGTGAGACCTGCTTCTGTGACAGCATTCACTCGGATGGTGGCATTTGCGTTGTTCGGGTCATTCAGACCTAGATTAAAGTCTTTGAGTAAGATAGTTTGGGAGCTGGATTTGGTGTTAGTGTTCAGGAGGCTTGTTATGTCTTCTTCGAATGTTCCTAGTGGGCCTAGGGATTGGTATATCAGGTGCATCAAGACAGTGCGGGATGCAGATAAGTTTAGTTTGACTAATAGCAATTTGGTGGAGTGTAAAGGGGTGGATTCCATTTCTCTCATATCAAGGCTGGATTTGCATATGAATTTATCGAGCCAGGTCTCTATGACGGCGAGGAAATCGAGCTGGTTAGTGGTAATGATGTCAGCGATTTCGGTTACGTGGGCTATGAGAGATCTGGCATTGATCAGAGCACAGCTGATTTTGTGGGTTTCCTTGGTCTTTTTGTTGGTAGGGCCTTTTTGCTGGGTTGGTGGATGATCTGGTACCTGAGTATATTTTGGAGTTATGTCTAGTGGTGCAAGGCTTGGATTCTGAAGTGAGGTTGGTGAATCTGGAACCGAGTCTGTGATTTCTCAAATTAGTGGAACAGGGTTGGTTGGGCTTGGGTTTGCTTGCGAAGCGAAGGATCTCTGATATGTGTTGGGTGTCTTTGTTGATTGGATTTCTTTTCTGCTGTATAGGAGTAATAAGTGGTAGGACATGGGTGGGCATAATACTTTCTGATGGATGTAATGTTTTTTCATAGGTAAGGGTCGGGAGTTGAGTTGGAGAAGGCTCTAGTGGTGGCCATAATGGCGGATGAGGGCGCAGTGGTGTAAAGCGGCTTGGGCGTGGGGTGAGTAATGGTGTTGGTGGAGGAGTTGATCATTAGGATGGTTAAGATGTAAGGTTCATGACTCCTAGGTTAGACACTGTGGGCTAAGTACAGGATTCTGGGATCAGGCGTAATGAACTGGGCGCTAAATACAATTTTGCAGCGTCCAGCACTATGGTCTAGGTACCAATGTAGGGCACAAAGAGAAGTAATGTGGGCTAAATGCAATTTGCCAATATGAGGCACAAGGATAGGCTAAATGCAGTTGACCAATATGAGGCACAGTAATAGGATAGATGCAGTTGACCAATATGAGGCAAAATGATGGGCTAAATGAAGTTGACCAATATGAGGCACAATGATAGGCTAGAAGCAGTTGACATTTGTGCGGTAAAATGATAGGCTAAATGCAGTTGACCAATATGAGGCACCATGATCGGCTAAATGAAGTTGACCAATCTGAGGCACAATGATAGGCTAGATGCAGTTGACCAATATGAGGCATAATGATAGGCTAAAAGCAGTTGACCAATATGAGGCACAATGATAGGCTAATGAGATAGGAGTTAAATACAATTTTCTAGTAGGCAGCGCTATGGTTTAAATACATATTACCAGTGTAGGGCACAAAGATAAGTTGTGAGGGCTAGATGCAGTTTGCCAGTATGAGGCATAGTGTGGGGCATAGTGGGCTGTATATAATTTCAGTTTATTTTGCACAGAGGGCTGGGGTAGGTTAATAGAAGGCAGGATGCAAAATGGTAACTGTAGTGCTAGGTTAAATCAAGTTGAACCGATGAATGGCAGAAATAATTTCAAGGACTGCAGAACGCTATGTGCATGTTACCTCACTATTCCAAACCCTTCATTATACAAACTGATGCCTCAGAGGCAGAATAGTATCAGCCCTATCAAAACTAGATTAAAATGATCAGTTACTTACTCAAGGCTAGAGAGCTGCAGTACATTGTTAAACTAAAGAAATAATGATATGTCATCTTTTAGTTGTTGGACATTTTAGACCACAATCTACCCGCATTGTACCTTTAGAACCCTAACTGATAATAAGCCCTTAAAGTGGCAAATAAAGGTAAAAGGGGAAAACCCCAAACTGCTTTGGTAGTTCTTCAGCCTGCAATAGCCTGGCTTCACCATTGAGTTTAAGGCTGGACTGGAAAATACGAATGCAGATGAACTTTATATAATGTACAACTAGCTAGATTAGGATTACCATGCCGTTGGTGAGCAGCCCCCCTGACCTGACCTAGGCTAAAAGGCCTAATCTGAGACATGTTTTCTTTTTCCCTTATGGTTTAGCAACAAATATTTCCCAGTGAGACCCGATGAAGGACCCCACCAGAATTTTGCTGACAAAGTAAATGTATTCTTCGACGACAAGAGCATTCCTGCCATACTCTCCTTATTCTATGTGTACAACTTCCCACAAAGCCCCTGAGGCACTTTGCCCTTAGATTGTTGCTTTTCCGCAATTGGTTTTGTTGCAGTAGTCTGAGAGGAAGAGTCACAAGTGACACCAGGTGTGTCATGGGACCAAACACAATTTTCCCAACAGGGATGCCAGGACGACACCAGAACACAGCACAAGCAATTTAAGTAATGTTGCGAAAAAGCTAATTCCGGCATCATTTTCAAGGCCACTACACGGAATGCTAAGCTCAGGTTATCTCACTCAGAGAATGATTCACTGAATCCTTAGGGCCTCACTCCCCCGCTTCTGTGCATCCAATGGAGAGCACTCTGTTTAGGTTTTGCCCAATGGAGGCTTCACTGCCCTGTTACCCATAGGGTAGGTAATCAATGACTTCTTTTAGATTACACTAAAAACTACTGCCCCGCTTGCAAGAAATTCAAGGCAAAGACTTAACGCTATGGATGCTGATCCCTCCAATGCCATAGGGCAAGAAGAGGATCTAATCGAAGTAGAGACAGAGGGAGAGGGTGGTTTTTCAGACAGAAAACAGAGCCAACACCAACTGCAAAGCAAGGACACATAATGTTTAATCACAGTCATCTCTCTAGAGCTTGCTGCCAGGCCTGCTTGGGAGCTTCCTGGTGGTGTCCAAAATGGCTGAGAAATCGACTGAAACCACTATGCAGTGAGACATGCCAATGGCCCTTGCATACAACAAGTAGCCAAGGCAGGTGCTAAGGGTAAATAAAGTTTACCAGCCTCAACACACAAATGTGGTAGCAGCACAGTCACACAAACCACCCTGGAAAATCAGAATCTGAGAAATCAAAACATGTGAAACAGATTGCATCTCAAGACACCACAGAAAAGCAGGCCTCACTCAAATGAAGATATGATGCTGAAAAGATTGTCCCTGGAAAACACACACACACTCTCCTTCACAAAGAGCCTACTCCAAGAAAAGTGGGAACAAGGGGGAGAATTCAGTGATAAGGAGGCGAGAAAGAGCTATATGATCTAGGTGAAGACCCTACCATATGAGTGGGCTCTCACGCAAACCTTAGCTAATGTAAACCCCTGCATGCAAGACAGAGAAGAAAAAGCAAGAAGGGAAAAAGAAAGGACCCATGTGGTGCAGGAAACTCCAGCCACAAAGACCAGAAAAGTTCAAGATGCTGTCTTTGAGGGATAGGTGGAGGACATTTCCTCAGCTACATGAAGTACTTCTCCAGGGCTCACACCGGATGACAAAGAGCTACAGGAGTACCCAACTGAGTCTCCATAGGAGACAGAACCTCCAGCATCAGCTTCCCAGAGGATCAGGCAACCTATTTGGCACTGTTCATAACCGTGGCTGCACCTTTTAATATAGACATTCAACAGGAAGCAGAGAAAAGGAATTTCATAGAACATGTCTTCAAAGAACCTGTGTGGAACAGTGTATGACTTTGATGCAAACTGTAAAGAAGCAACCCACAACCTCTATGGAATAGCATGCCACTTCAAAGGCTGTAAATGCCAGAATAGGAAGGAACTAAAAAAGTCCCTTTCTTATCTATTCAGGTCAAGTTGGCTATCGATTCAATGGTAATAAAGAATGCAAGAAAGTACTTTGGCACACTAATTTTTACACTGGTGACTCCCCAGCACATGAAGAAAGCATGAGAGTTTTCCATGGTGACGACGTTGGCTACCACAGCAGCTTTTATCGTGCTCTTAGCCAATGCGACAGCGCTTATGAGCCGATGTGACCTTTCTCATTGACGCGAAACAGGACCTTGAGAAAGGCCTGCTAAAAGGCATACATTCCAAGGCATACACCCTAATAAAGGAAGGCCTGTTACCCACAAATGTGTTTATTAAAAAAAATGTTGACCTGGCAGAGACTAGCAGGTAACACACTGCCAGTGCAGAAGTTTTAAAGTGCTCTGCCTAGTTGTGGGTAGACTTGTTTCCAAACCTGAAACCCAAGCAGTGTTGGTCAATAAACCCTTAGAAGGAGAAACCCTCTTGTGGAAGGAAACCTATGACAGCCTTGAGAAGGTCATAAAGGAGTGGGAAGCACTTAGTTTATGGGAGAACTTCCAGGGCGTGGGCCATTTAATTGAGGTACAGCTGCCTACAAAAGAGGTTTCTAGTTGTAAATGCCTCAAACATTTCAGCAATTCTATGAAAGAGGATAATTCACCCTCAGTTTATGGACACAGAGACAGCAAGGATACCATCAGTCTCAACAATGACAGTATAGACAGAAACACAGGATGTTGTCGTGGCCACAGTGTCCCTATCAAAGACAAAACCTGAGAAAAACATTGACTTCCAGTACTCACTTCCCTTTCAAGGTAACCCAATAGGGGAACGGAGAAAGACAATGGACTAAGACCAAAGCCATTTACCTGAAATGTCCCAACACAAGGGCCAGGCAGAGTCAGGCAATTAAACATAACTTTGCACACCTGACAGCCCTTTCCCTTTCCCACAGGGATAAAAGGCAAAGCATGAAAGCACGAGTAAGCAGCTATTCCGGACCGCCAGTTCAAGAGGAGGAGAAAGGCAGAGAGATCTAAAAGGGTGACCAGGAGGGTATTTTTCCCTTGCCCTTTTCAACTGAGACCTGCGTAGCCTCAGTGAAAGCAAACATAAGACCGTGAGTCACAGCTGTAAGGAACTCATGGTGGCAACAGTAAAGACAGACACAAGTGATCACAGTGGGTGTTAATTGAACTGTATAGTTAGGTTGGAAAAACGCCTAATCTAAACCTAAATCTAAGATGGGAGCAAGCTACGCCCATCAAATATTAATAAGGCAGTCCTAGTGGTGTCTTCAAATAAAAGCTATACTAAAAAAAACTATTGCCAATCCTTACAACTAAATAGAAAAAGAGTGTGGGATAGGGTTCACAAGAAAGAAAGACGTGTTCACAAATGATAAGTCAGGATGTGGATGTGGATGTGGGGTCTTCCTTCCCCACGTTTTGAGCACGGGACAAGGCGGGACTCCTGAGCACAGCACATGCTTGAGCTTTACCAGCACGAGACTAGAGGTCCATTCTCAGTTATCAGGACCTTCGGTGGATAAGTCTCTTTTCTACAAAAGAGTCTCTTGCTTCCGAAGAATTGATGCCTTTAAAATAACAAACAAAAAGTTCCTTTCTGATTGCAGTTAGGGTGATGATTCTTCAACCCTAGGTCCCCCTCTTATGGGCTCAGACCACTCTCGAATATTAGCCTCCTTTCATCGGGTTCACTACAGCTTTTTCCAAAACAATTACACCCGTGGCCTTCACAAGTCTTATTGTCTTTTTAAACAGTTCACTGTGGATATCCCTCTGTTGGGTTCACGCTTGTCAAAACAATGTTCATTGGGGTATCAGGCTTTGCCCTATTCTATCGGCATCCCTCCGTCGGGTTGTGGGGTACATTTACCAGCCCAGCAACTTCGCTGCATCACCAAACTGCAGTTCTGCAGGTACAAGATGAATGGCTGTGCTGGCTCTGCTGAGCACTTATTCCCTTGCATCAAAACTGCATTTTTAGCCGTTAACAAAAAATATAGCTGCGCTGTCTCTGCCGAGCAAATATGGGGTAAGATGAAACATAGGACACCCAGAGAATGTCTGCAGTTATTTTCTTCCTGTGCACCAAAAAGAAAAATTCATAAGCAGCCTGGTGCAGCGCTGCTATGCTGCAAGCTCAAGACTTCTAACTGAAAGAGAAAAGGTTCTGTGTTAAGATGACTGCGCACTGATGCTATTTCCATTTTTCCAACCTTATACAGCTTGTTTCCAGTAAGACACATCCATGCCCATCTATCTTCAGGTTGTACACCAGCAAAGGTGGCCATTCCTCACTGAATGGCATGTGTGTCAAGTCAAAAGTGTGAAAGAGCAGAGAAATGAGTTTCAGGCCGTACGGCAAGTGTTTACTCTTGCAACAAAGTAACACAGGCAAAATTCCTTACAAGAAGCTTGCTCTCTACCTTTTCTTATGTCAGTGTCAATGAACCCTTGTTTTTTAACAGATTACTGTGTGTTAGAAATTGACCAGAGCTATGGAAATGTTCAGAATAAAGATGCAAGGAAAATCGCATTTGTAAAGGACCAGGGAAAGTAGAAATGAACCTGTGTTGTACTGCTCTGCAAAACACTGAGTGGATAATGTACAAGCTCAATGGAAATAATACTGTGACATGCCCTGAAACAAAACTATATATGTTAGGAAGAAAAGCTGCCAAAATATAAGTAAATTGTACTCTGTGTACTGTATTTGTCCCCACAAAAAGAACTTCAGCATCATGGCTAGGCCCTGAAATTGCTGCCAAACCTGTTCTTGCAAGGCAGGCACTTCTAAATGTACCAGCCCCATGGGGAAGGAAGTTCCTTTACCACATGAATGGCCCAGAGGTGTGGGAAGTGGTGACTTCGTCAGACTTAGTGGCATTGCTGCAACACAGGACAATGGACTGCCCTGTCACTAAAGTGTGAAATCCTCTGACACCTCTCCACAGCTTCAAACTGCCTAGGATCAAAGAGGAGTCATAGCAACCCCATCTGCAAGTTGATCAGGGAAAGACATTTGCCTGGGGGGTTGGAAAGACTGCCCATATTTGGAAACAAAGCAAGCCCATTTGATTTCAAAGACTGTTCACATCATGACATTTATTTCAGTAATCTAAAGAAACAGTACTGTGAAATTATTACCGTTTTAAATGTCATTTTGCGCCATTAAAATAAGACATTGTAGATTTTTCTAACATGTGGTGGATGCAAACGCCAGTAAAATGTCACTTCTGGGGAAAGCGTGCATGGTACAGTTTTGAAACTTAATGAAAATATGCACAGTGATAATATGTATATATGTAGACAATTGTAGAATTTTAGGTGAACATTTTTCTATGGAAATGGTGAAAGATTGCCAGAATGACTAAACAGCATCGCACTTGGGATTTGGAACAGCATATTCCTTGTAAAGTATGGAGTCTGCCTATCTAATTTTCAGGAGGATAACAATTGTAAATATAGGGGTTTTGTTTTATAACTGATTTTGGTAAAAGTAACTATGGTATAACAATGCACCTCATAAAAACACACACACTAAAACTGAGTCACTTCCTTCAGTGCAATCTGCTTACAGGGAGGCAGCGACAGTTACAGGCTGACCCATCCGAATTAGAGGAATGTCTAGTTTAGTTCTGTCCAGATAGTGAAAATCCTCTGATGTCATCCGGTCTCTATAAGGTGGAGACAGACAGACAGACATTCAAGAAAATCCAGCATTCATAAATCAACATTCATAGATCCAGACCTTCCACATTCACCCTGTAAGATTCCAGATTTCTGTGCCAGGCCAGGGGTAGCTGATAGCATATCCAGACAGAACCTCTTATCCAGGCAGAACCACTGATCCAGAATTAAAACCCTACACAATCCCAATAATTCAGGGAAAGCCCAGCTGATGCACCTGCTGCCTACTGTGACCAGACCCCGGTTGCCCTGCCGTGTCTCTAGAGGAGAGCCCTGCTGTTGCCCTAGTGACCAGATCTTTATCCTGTATTCCGGGACCCTGCTGGTTGTCCAAACTGCCCCATTCAAGTGCTTTTTGTAAGTATTACCCCTCCCCAATATCAAAACGCTGCATCCTTTACTCTGTTACCTTGCCATTTGTCCAACCCTATAAGTAGCCCTATAAGAAATACTATAAATGTCCTAGTAACTTCCTAAAAATTGTCAGAATCTCCTGTGTATCCTGTCCTTAGAAAAATTGGAGTTAGTCTCTATGTGTTAGTATTCCTTTACAAATCATTCAGTTATCTGTGTAAGTCCCTAGTATTATTTTAAGTAAATCAATTAATTTCCCAGTTGAAAATTCACGTTCATTATTGTTGTTAATCGAAAACAACAGTTTAGTCAAGTGTTTTTATTAATTATAGTCACTAAAATATAGTCACACTAGAGTAAATCCTTTTTCTGACCAAACCGCGTTGCTTGTGAAAGTGTTTCCCGTCTAAAAACCCGATTTCCTTTCCTTTAAAGAATCCCATACTGTAACACATCGAAAAGCCACCCTTTGACTTTCATGTCATACCTGTTATGTGCCTTTGTACCGTAGTATTAAAACCGCATTCTGATTTTGTCTGTGTAGCTAATTTTCCAAGCCGTTTTGCTATTTTAAACCCGTAAACATCAAGAAATTGCAATCCTGCCACGTGTGATTTTGCTGCACTGTTTTTCCTTCCCAAAGTCGATTTTGTAAACTGTATGCCCGTTGTGTAGTACTTTGCCTTGTAGCTTGACAGTTGTCATGCTTCTTTGTGACAGCCATACACATTCTTTTCTTATTCAATCAACTGCACATGTAAAATCACCATTCAGTAATTCCGAGTGCGATTTTGCTCATTTTTCAAGGGAGCTCAATCAGTTCTTTGCCTCCCATTCAGGGCCGGTAGGTCGGATTTTCAATCCGATTTTTGCATAGTATACCTGAATCCTTGCTACTCCTCTCTACCCACCACAAATTGGGTTAACAGGGGTTTGAGGGAGTTTTGCAGGTGGAAAGCTTAACTGTGGTGCCATTTAAAAGCACTACCCAAAAGTAATCTTGCTTTCTTTCAATTGTGCATTGTGTCTCTTATGTTAGAAGGCTAAACTAAGTGTATCCTATCATTTTACTGTGTAATTATCACCACACTGGTGATTGCTGCCCTATATTGAATGTGTTTGATCTTTATTCATAATTAAAAATAAATAAATATTCTATTATTAAACACCAGCCTGGTTCATAGTCCATTGCAACATGGGGTGTACGTTAAGGGGGCTGTGAGACGGGTGGGCTGCCTTCTCAAAGCTGAATCCAAATTCATAAATTTAAAAGCATTTTTATTGTGCGCCACATCCCTTACCAGTGAAAAGAGTCCTGGTCTGGAGTGTGACACCTCTTTAAAATCCTTAACAGGGTTCACTCTTGCCAACCACACAGTTCTTTCTCTTTTCTCACTATGTGGGATTCATCCCCCTTAGCTTTCCAATTATGTGTAGGTAAAAGACTTTTGACTGTACAGGAAATTTTGCTAGACCCCGTATGACCACTTTGACCTCTTCCTTGCGGCTCTCCTAGTGCCTTCTGGTATTGGTTGTTTCCACAAATGGGGGATCAACCAGAGTTTCGTGAATGAGCATCCACGTGGTGCTGGACCCCTCTCCAGATGATTTCCCCCTAAGACGTTAACAGTTCTTTGGACTTCCCTTAACTTGCCATTTGCAACTTTTGTTCAACACAGTTCGGTTACTTATCAGTACTCCCCTCGATTCACAGGCTGTGATGAACCGCTTGGCTTTTCTTGTATCTAGAGTCAAGGACGGTACCATGGTAGCAAGTGTTTCTCTCTGTACTGATTATCAGTGTAGGCGTGCTCTGTGTATTGTTGACATCTGCTGCAACACATGCTGGCTATTTTTCGCCATCTTATGATTCCTTTCTGGGAGTCTTTGTCGGGACTGGGTCGGAAAGGGAAAGATCGCTTGTCTTCTTGTCGACCCTTCGGTTCTGCACGCTTTTCTTCTCTTCTTGAACTGCCGCCCTGGGATAGCTGTCTCATTCTTCAGTTTGCCTTGCTTGTAGTGTGCTCTCGTGCTCCACTTTTTATCCCTCTGGGGAAGGGAAAAGGTTGTCAGGTGCGTGTGATTCTGAGCAATTGCCTGACTTTGCCTGACCCGTGTGTTGGGACATGTAAAATAAACGTCTCTGGTGTTAGTCCGTTGTCTTTGTGGTGTGCAAAAGTGTTTGTGTTGGAAAAGGGGGAAGGAGGAAGAGTTTCTAAGTATCTGACGTGGTTGGATGGGGAAAAGGTGTTATAAGATAGGGGATACCATATCTCACCCATCGGGAGATACCTTCAGGTTTCTTACAGAGCTGGTGAGTGGCGTTTTGGATGTCTGCGGTACGTGAACCCTCCCACACTGATTGCCAGGGCGTGGAGTAATGGTTCTCATCGTGGTACTGTCCTTGACTCCAGCGACAAAAGGAAACGCCAACGAGTTCAATCCAGTCGGTGAGTCTAGCAAACCGGATTGTGTTGAGCCCAAGGTTGCAGTAGCAACATTGTATATACAGAAAGAAGATAACAGACAGAAGTATTTTGTGAATGAAGTTAGAACCAGACATAGAGTGGTCCGGCATCGCCTGAGTGCTCATTCGAAGGACTGTATATGGTATTCCCTGCTGACGAAACTACAAAGACCAAGGAGCCTTAAGGGAGGCCATGGGTAGTGTCAAAGTGGTCATACGTGTGTCAAGTAAAATCCCTCATACAGTCGAAAGTCTTTGACACATGGTGAACACAAGGTGAGTTGTGAAAATTGGCAAACGTGAACCCGACTGAGGGATACCTACGGAAAAGGGTGACCAATAACACCCCGAGAACATTGTGTGATGTGAAGCCTGACTGGGGCTGAGACCCAGATTTAGAAAAGAAGAGAACCTGAGGGGTCTAGTGAAACTTTGGCAAGTGTGAACCAGACAGAGGGATACCAAAAGAAAGCTAAACTGTGGCAAGTGTGAACCGGACAGAGGGATGCCGAAAGAAAGCTAGGGGAGGGGAACCCTGCTTTTCTGATGCGTTGCTAAATGAACCCGGTTGAGGGATGCCTGCATATAAGGGTGAACCATGGTACATCTGTGAACATTGTGACAGCAAATGTGAACCCGGCTGAGGGATGCCCACAATGAATGATTGTTTAAAAATACTTTGTGATTCTTGAAGATTACAAGTTGCTGAGTTTGTAAGTTGTTTAAACAGACATTGAGATTCTTGAAGATTACAAGCTGCTAAGATTGTGAGCTAAAGGCCGGAGTGAACCCGACTGAGGGAGGCCAAAGTTGCAAGATGGATCGGAGCCCGGTTGAGGGGGATCCAAGGGTGAAGAAAAGTCACCCGACATTAAGATTACTGAAATTGAACTTTTGTTTTTGTTTATTATTTATGGTACAGCATGCCTTCTAAGGATAAAGATTTTACCGGACAGAGACTTGGCCCTGGAAGGTCTTGGTACCATTGAAAGGAACTATAACCTCGTGTTGGCGAGGCCCAGGAGTGTGCTCTGCTCAACGGTCCTGCCTTGTTCCGTGCTAAAAACATGGAGAAGTGAAACCCCCGGCTATAACATCCTGACTTATCATTTGTGAACACTTCTTTCTTTTCCTTGTGAACTATCCCACACTCTTTTTTAAAATTAGCTGTAAGGATTGGCAATATTTTTTTTTAGCAGTTTAATAAACACCCTTGAACTGTGATCACTTTTGTCTGTCTTTACTGTTGCCACCATGAGTTCAAACACAGAACAGTTTATGCAGAAGCGTGCAACCCCCAAGTTGAATCCTTGGTTGGTCAAACCTCTAGCTAGTCAATTGTAAGCCCTACCCATGCCAATGCAGGTGTAATCTATAGTGCAGGAACTGCACAACTCCAAACCTCACTGAGACAGTTAACAGGAGTGGGTGCGGATGGAGCTGGTAGCCTGGTAACAATGCATGCCCCATGGACTCCTGGAGATTTGTGAAAAGAGTTTCCTAGTGATAGATGCACCATAAATATGCACTAAGGAGTTGAAGACTCTGATTCAGAGCTATAATCTGTTCTGGGCAGATAAGAATCACACCATGAGGGTAATTCTGCTTGCAGGGGTACGCGAGTGGCTTACTAAAGAGAGCGGTAGGCCTTTGACGCTATGGGACATGGGGTTGAATTGGTTCAGGTAAGCACAACATTGATAGAGAAAATTGCCACAGTTTGCCACAGAAAAATGATTGGTCAAAGATCAACAACTGTAGGCAATTGAAAGATAAGACCCCCACGAAGTACCTAGATCATTTGAAAGTAGTGTTTATGGATCATTTAGGTATACAAAAGGTGGCAGAAATAGCACAGCAGGATGTAACAGCTGCCTTTGTACAGGGACTGTTGCCCAAGGTACAAACGCAGCTCAAGGGCATTTGTGTAAGGTGGCAAATGAAGACCCTCTCAGAACTTGTATCAGTGGCTAATCATTGTGTATCATGTCAGGAGCAGAAGAAAGAAATTACTTTGTGTTAATTAATGTTGTTTCAATTGTAGCATTTGGAGTAGCAAGGGCAGGGCAGTTAGTGTTCATTAATGTGGGCTGCAGATGGTCAGTGGCTGCAAGAGGGTCTGGATGACCCAAGGGAATGGTAAGGTGTCATTCCGATGCCCCTCACACAGAGGGAAATGCAAATGTGTATGTGACATGTAACAGGGTATGTCACCATTGTAAAAAGAAGTCGCATTGGAAGTTTGAGTGCCCAAATCAGTTTCAGCTGCAAGCAAATAGAGGAGCAGTTGCTCCATCAGCCAATTATTTTCCAAATGTGGATGGCAAATTCTTTAATATACCTAACAGACCACAAATCAATAGTTATGGATGTCAGGGGGAAATGGACGTCATCATAAAAACATGAATAGCCATTGATTGGGAGGGACCCTTTGTAGACTGTGAAATTAATGGAATGTGTCTTGTCTTATTGACACAGGAGCATACCATTCAGCAATTAAGTGTAAGGATTTTGCAAATGTCCCATAGTCTACCAAAACTGTGCAGGCTGCTTGGATCTTAAACAATACAATAATTAATTCAGTGACTAAATCCTTGACAGTATTAATCGGACTGATTTCAGATAAACATGCATTTCTGAGCCCAGGGCATGACCTATTGCACAAGTTAAACTGTCATATATGGCACACTGCACACTGAGTATTTGAAGATATCCCAAATAAGCAGGAGAATGAACTGATGTCTTTGTTGCAAACAGGGCCGGGAGTAGAGAAACACTGGAATGTAGTACAAACTGAGCAGGGAGATTTGAAATAGTGGTTGTCAATATTGCCCCATGAATTATGGTCCCAGCATGCAAATGAAGTAGGGATAATGTGTAATACAGAACCAGTACACATTCAGGGAGATACTACAAAGCCATTCCCAGAAAACTCCCATATCCATTGAAACCAGAAGCAGAAGCAGGGATCTAATTGGTAATAAATTCATTGTTCAACCAGGAACTACTTATGCCTACCACAAGCCCATTTATTTTACTATGTTACCTACCACAAGCATAATCCTATCTTTTTTTATTTTAATAATTTTTATTGTATAAGGTAATAGAGATGATACATATTTTAGCAATTACAGACTTAGACAGAAGTTTGTGCCAAAATAGAAAATGAACAGAAGTTGATAATTTTAACCAGCGACAAAGTGAATCAATACAAAAATCATGCATTAAAGAGATTGGATCATGTTACATATATTAACTTGTGTAATAGATAAATGTAGTATTCATTAAACATTGAATATAGTAACCGGTCTGCAAATAGTAGATTATGGGGAAATAAGAGTGAACATGTGGAGAGACAAACAATTGGACAGACTAAGACAGACAAGAGACAGAGGGAAGAAAGGTAGGGGGGATGGGCATAATGCATTATTTGATCAAACTTTTCTTACCACTGTAATCAAAATATATGACAGGCATTCGAATAAAAGAAAGATGACCTGGTTATAATAGGTATGAATATAGGTGTTCACGAACCATGAGCAGTAGCATTGAAACAATTAAGATAGCGTATGAGAAAATACCATTTAGCATTATATTTAGGAATGGTATTGTAATTTTTAGCCATACAAAGTTCAATTTTTTGAATATGACAAATGGAGTTCCACCACCCTCTGGTAGAAAGAGATTGGAAGTCTTTCCAGTTGGCTGTGATACATTTCAGAGCAATAGAAATGAATAGATCATATATTCTAGTTGATTCAGGAGAGATATATGTAGTTATTGCTAGACTTCCTAAGAAAACATTAATAGAGGACAGCGGAACATTAACAGAAAAAATAAGCATAATGAACTTCCAGATATCCTGCCAAAATCTAACGAGATATGAGCATTCGTAGAAGAAATGCATATATGAGGCAGGAGTTATGCCACATGACCAACATTTAGCATCGTGATTAGGGTTGGCCTTTGCTAATTTTGCTGGAGTAATAAATGCTCTATGAATGGAAAAAAAATAATGTTGTGTTATTATTGTAGCTGAAACCGATAAGTGTTTAATTTTAGAAAACAAACTGAGCCAGATTTGATCTTCAAACCTACACCCTGAATCATTTTCCCATTTAAGACGAATTGAGCAAACATCAAATGTTGAAGTGATTGAAGTGAGTATGTTATACATTTTTGAAGCTCTCACTTCGCAGGTCATGGTGAGCTGTAATAATCTAAGGGCATTAGGAGAAAGCGTTTCATTAGAGAAGTGATCAAGTGTATCTAGGCAAGAGTTAATTAGCTGATTGTAGTATTGAAAATCAGCTTTGGGAATGGCGAATTTGGATGAAAAATGTTGAAAGGAAGAATGGAAGAACCATCTATAATGTGTTGGATAAATCTAATTCCTTTTATAATCCATGATTTGCGATTAAGGACCCTGCTGTTAATCAGTATATTCTTGTTATGCCATAGCAAAGGGGAAAGGTACTTATTGGGGGTTTTGGTATAGGGGAAGAGGAAGGATTGTAGGGCTGTTACAGATGCTTTTGTAGGGTCTAAAATGTTCCTGGAGGTATGTTTAAAAATATATATGTGATCTGTAATGTTATATGGATGAACTAAGTTTTTTTCTAATGTGCACCAAGTGGGAGTATCTGAGATTTCAGGATCTGTGAACCAGTGGTGAGATTGTTTTATAAGAAATGCGGAATGATATAACTTAAAGTCTGGGAATCTGACACCACCCATTTCATACGGTGCTTTAAGTTTGGTTAGCGCAATTCTTTTATTTTTTCTGGCTCCCCAAAGAAAGTTTAGTAGAACAGAGTATATAGATTTGAAGAAGGAAAGAGATAGTGGAACAGAGAGAAGCTGAAGGTAGTATAATACAATAGGGGACAACATCATTTTTATCATATCCAATCACCCCCACCAAGAGAGGTAAAGGGGGGACCATTTAGATGTTAGGTCTTTAAGAGTGTCCAATAATATCTTAGTGTTAAACTTGATGGTATCAATAATTGTAGGGGCAAACCTAATTCCCAAATATTTAATGGAACTACTACACCATTTAAGGCCGAAATGATCAATGTCATGTTTGAGGCAGTAGGGATTCAAGGGCATGATTTCTGATTTCTGTCTATTTAATTTGTATCCTGATACTTGACCAAACTGTGATAAAGCATTAAGGAGATTGGGTAGATGATGTTTGGGTTTTTTCATTAGAATAAGGATATCATCTGCATATGCTGCTATTTTGGTACAAGAAACTCCTACTTGAATCCCTGGGATATTTTTGTTAGATCTAATTAATTCCAATAACGGTTCCAATGACAGAATTTAAAGTAGCAGTGAGACGGGGAAGCCCTGCCTTGTTCTCCTGAGCAATGGAAAGAAAGAGGATGTTTGGCCATTTAAAAATATTGAGTATTTGGGGGATGAATAAAGGAGTTTTACCAATGATATGAATTTATCCCCACATCCATGCCAGCGTAGGGTTTGAAACATAAAGTTCCAATCGACTCAGTCAAAAGCCTTTTCCGCATCCAAAGCAATAGCAGCATGGCCTTGTCTATCTTTTCTATCTTTGGCTGCTAGGTTTATGGCATTTAGTAACAGTCTGGAGTTAGAGGATATGTTGCGACCATTCACATATCCTGTTTGATCTGCCTTCACCAGAGTTGGAAGTGAGGATTCAATTCTATTAGCTGGTATTTTTGCCAAAAATTTACTTTTGATATTAATAAGGGAAATGGGTCGATAGTTACCGGGAAGTGTTGGGTCTTTGTCTGGTATAGGGAAGATAATAAGTAACGCTTCTGAGAATGAACCAGAAGAAGTTTTTTGGGCAGTAAAGTGTGAGAATAATGCTTTAAGTTTTGGGGTTAACTCTTCAGATAAATTGGTATAGAATTCTGTGGACAGTCCATCGGGGCCGGGTGCTTTCCCTTTATCAAGGCTGTGAATGGCCTTTGTAATCTCTAAGGATGTTATATCATTATCAAGGTGAGAAAGGTCTACTTGAGGATATGATGTCCGATTGATATTATTAAGAAAGGAATCTATATTCTCAATAGGAATAGAACATTCTGGGGTATAAAGATCATTATAGAATTTTCTGAAACAATCCAGTATTTCTTCAGAGCGAAGAAAGGATTTACCCTGACTATCCTTAATATGGGATATATGAAATCTTTCCTTTTTCATTTTTTAAGTAAGAGGAAAATATTTTTACTGCTTTATTTGATGTTTGATATATTTTAGTTTTGTATTTTAGTATTGTTCCTGCTGCTAGTTCTGTTATTTCTTTATTGATTATGAAACGTAACTTTATCACCTGCTGAAGGTTCATCAAACTAGAATCTGAATAGTAGTGTTGTTCTGCTTGGGTAAGTTGGGCATAAAGGTAATCTAAGTGTTTTTTCCTTAGTTTCTTGTTCCTACCCGAAAGGGCCATGATGTGACCTCTTAAAGCTGCTTTGAACGCGTCCCAGTTGTTAACAACAGAAGTATCACTGTCTTTATTATTAATAAAATATTGTTGGATACATTATTTAATGGATTCAACAATCTGTGGATCCTGTAGGAGGAAACTATTAAGTTTCCATCTGCTAGCAGTTTTATTTGCTTCTGTAAGGGAGAAGGGTGTAATGACAGGTGCATGATCTGATATAATAATATTAGACATTTGTGAATCTACAATGGATCCGGAAAGGGTGTTAGTTGCAAAAATACAATCCAGGCGTGATAGTGTATTGTGCGGAGTTGAATGAAAGGTGTAGTCTAAGCGTGTAGGATGGGACATTATCCATGTATCAATTAGTCCGGTTTCTGCTAGGCAACTTAAAAAGGACTTATGGGTTTTATTTGAATTAAACATACAACTAGATTTTCGGTCAAAAATGGATTTAGGACCTGGTTGACGTCTCCACACAATATCAAGTTAGTAAAGTTGTTTTTGAGTATAATTTGTTTGATTGAGACCCAAAAGGAGGGATCTGGTAAGGTAGGACCATAGATGTTAAGGATTGAGACTGGAGTAGAGTCAATTGAAAGTTTTACCCATACCCATCTACCATTGGTATCAGCATCTTGATTTAAAATTTTATAGGATTGTTTTTTACTAATTAATATGGCCACTCCATTTCTTTTGGCAATAGCCGGAGTAGAAATAACATCCTTTAGCCACAGGGATTTAAGCTTCATTGTCTCTTTGATGGATAAATGGGTTTCTTGTAGACAGGCAACTGATTGCTTACATTTGTTAAGGTGTGATATAATTTTGCATTTTTTGATGGGATTCCTACATCCTTTGATGTTCCATGTAATACACTTGAACATCATTTAGACATATGTATAATGATAAACATGCATCATGTACCTGTAGTGAAACACCAGAACTGAATTAACAATAATGTGGTTTGAAAAATATATACCCAAACTGAGACAGATAAGGATAACACATAGGGGATCAGGGAAGGGAGAAGGGAGTTTGATCTTAGACTGATGTAGTTTGAACAATGAAAAACCAATAATTATGGAGACCAAACAGGACATAGGAGAAGGAACTGGAAGGAAGGATGTAACAGGGATAGGTAGCACCCACTGGGTCATAAAAAGGAGAGAGAACGACCAACAGTGGAAGAGGGACACCATAAGAGCATCCGCCTCAACCTATTAACGTAATTTGATAGTAATTGCATTAGAGTAAATAATAAAAAATAAGGAAGAAAACCTACAAATGTTTTGAAATCCATGAGTCAAGTAGCAGTTGATGCTGATGCAAGTGCAGGAGTGAATGTATCCATGCCATCATTTTTTATGGATTGTATAAAGGCCCTTAGATCTGCTGGATCATCAAATACAGCTGTACGACCTTCATGTGTTGCCTTAGCTGCTTTAGAGCGGACGAAAGGCTAGGAAAACCTTTCTTCGTTGAGCTGTGGTTCTGGCCACATCCTGTGAGATGGATAGCTTGCTGCCATGCCACATGAGGGATTTGCGCTCTTTGGCTGTGGATAAAATAAGTTGTAGTTGTGATTATTCCAGTAGATAAAATATGAGTTCTGGGTACCGGACGAGATGTGCTGGATACTGAGGTTTGACCTATTCTGTGAGCCCTCTGTATGTTGAATGTTGTCTCCAAGATCAAATGTAGGATGGCTGGTAGGAATTTTTGTAGAAAAGCAATTTTTAAAAAAAATTTTTTATTTGTTTATTTGTAGAGCGCCGACCGCTCGCAAGCATCGAGGCGCATACGAGTAGACAGAGACACAAAAGAGGATAGTACATTGGACGTGACAGGTTGACACATAAGGAAGTTAGCAGTAGGGGGCGAGGGTTCTAATCTGGGAATTACTTGAAGAGCAGAGTTTTAAGTTTTATGCGGAAAACATGGAGATTAGTTTCCAGTCTGAGACATGTCGGAAGATTGTTCCAGAGGGTTGCCGCGCGGGTAGGGAAAGCTCTTCCTAGACCTAGTTCTTTTTTGAATTTAGTAGTTGTTATCAAGCCCTTAGCTTCGGATCTTAATGTTCTGGTCGGGATGTAGGGTGTAAGTTTAGTCTTAAGGTAGGCGGGTGCTTTTCCATAAAGGCATTTGTGGGTTAGACACAGGGACTTGAATTGTACACGGTCTTCCATTTTTAACCAGTGCAGGTCACGTCTGAAATCGCTAATATGATCTCTCCTGGATTTTTGTTTGATGATTCTTATCGCCTGATTTTGAATCAGTTGGTACTTATGTAGGTTTTGTTTGCTGGTGCCAGCAAGGAGTGCGTTACCATAGTCCAAACGTGATAGGATGGTAGCTCTGGCAATGGTGGCACAATTTTTTTCATAAAGAAGAGGTCTAATTGCCTTGAGTAGTCTAATGTAGTAATTGCAGGTCTTGGTGACGTACAAAGCTTGAGCAGCAGCGTTGAGTGAAGCTTCGAGAGTCATACCAAGTGTTTTGACCTTATCAGCTACTTCGATGTGTGATTCCTTGATTTGAAATGCCTTGTAGTCGGATGTCAGTTTGGCGCGCTCCTGAGAGGATCCAAATACCATCAACTCAGTTTTATTGCTATTCAGGCACATCCAGTTGTTGTTCATCTACACTTCGATGTTCTTGTAGAGGATGTTCAGTGTGATACTGTCCTTGGCATAATCACCGCTCAGTTCCACAACTAGCTGAGTATCGTCAGCGTAGTTAGTGAAAAACACTTGGAGTTCTTCTAATAATTCACACAAAAGGCGAATGTAGATATTAAATAGCAATGGTGACAGGCTAACTCCCTGAGGAACTCCGCACGAGATGTTATGTTCGGTTGAGAATTTGTCTGCCCAATGAACACGTGATCTTCTATTCTCAAGAAATGAGGTGAGCCAGCTTATGGCTTCATTGGAACAGTTTGCAGTTTTGGCAAGTGCTTGTTGTAAAAGTCGGTGATCTAACAGATCAAACGCGGCACTTAGGTCTAAAAGCACTAGTAAGCCAGTTTTGCCCTTGTCCATGATTTCCAGCATTTTTGTTTGGAGGTCTAGCATTGCTGTCTCAGTGCTGTGTGCAGCTCTAAAACCGGATTGTTGTGTGTGTAGTAACTCGTTTTTATCAACGAATTCCTGTAATTGTGCTGTAGCAACTTTGTCCATGATTTTAAGGGTGAAATTGCAATTCGTAATAGGCCTCAAATTATTAGGGTCGCGTTGGTCTAAGTTGTTTTTTTTTACTAAAGGAGTAATGGTGACTTTTTTTTATATTTTCCGGCACTATTTTATCTCGAAAAGATGAGTTTACAATTTTCGTGAATAAAGGAGCAAAAATGTCCGAGTGTTCAAGTATTATTTTGGGAGGAAGCTTATTTTCTGCACATGACGATGGTTTCATTGAAGCCAGTGTTTTCTTCATGGTATTGATAGATATTTGCTGGAATTGGAATTTCTCTTTCCCCTTGTCAGTTGTTGGTTTTACTGAGGGGTTAGGTTGGGGCTTAGTCTCGAGGGCAGATGCGATTCGTTCTCTAGCCTTGATGATTTTATTGGCAAAAGCTATCTGGGTGCTTTCACATTCCTGTTGGGAAGGGTTGAATTTGGGAGCCAGAGCCTGAGGTTTGTCAATAGATTTTAATATGTCAAAGAGTTTTCTGGTAGAACTCGATGATGCTTCGATTTGATTATTGAAGTAGTTCTTTTTAGCTTCGATAATGCTGTTCTTATATGATTTTTCTAGTGCCTTCCAACTGATCTTGTTGTCGTTAGTTGGGTTTTTTTGCCATTGTGTTTCTCTAAGTTTTTTCTCCTTTTTTAGGTTGCTTAGTACTGGGGTATACCATTTTTGATGGTTTGAATTAGGCCTGACTGTCTTTGCGCGATTGGGTGCTTTAAGATTTATCAGATTTAGTATCTGATGGTCATATTTGCTTATAATGGTGTCACAGGAGTCCGTTTCCTTGATGTCAGCCAGAATACTGTTGACGCAGGATTGTAGGTCTGCACTTTCGATATTTTTGAAATTTCTTGAGTGTACTTTCTTAGCATCGGTAGCAGGTTTTTTTGCTAACTGCGGAATTAGGAGGTTGAAAACTACCTTGTAGTGATCAGTCCATATGCATGGGGTAGTGATGACATTATTTATTTCGATATTTTTGGTAATGACCCAATCCAATTGATGGCCATTGGCCATGGTAGGGTCGTGATTCAATACATTGAAATTGATTTTTTGAAGATTTCTTTCAAGATGTATTGCTTCTTTGTCTTTGGCATCGCTGCGCCATCGATTCAAGTCTCCAAGAATAATTGTGGATTTATTCTGTCCTATTAATGAGTTGGCGTGGTGTATGAGTTCATCATTGAACTCCGAGTCGAGTGAGGGAGGTCTGTAAATAAGTAGGAAGTTGATACAATTATTATCTGTGGGACTATGTTTAAGGTGTAAAGTTTCACAGCCCAAACATGTTGATGTTGTGGGGAACACAGGTATCGAGTCTTGTGATATCATGGCTACCCCGCCCCCTTTCCCACTCTCTCTGTTAGTTTAGTGGATTTTATAACCTGTGGGGACTGCTATGGAGCATGTGGGACCTATGGGGTCCTGTAGCCATGTCTCAGTAATGCACATAATGTCTATGTTGTCTGAAAGTATCAGATCATGGACACATTGAGCATGGTTGTTAAGAGAACGTGTATTCATTAGGCATACTTTAAGTTCATTCGGATTGGGGGCAGTCAGAGTTTTTGCATTAAGATTGTGTATATTTTGCGCTTTGGTCTTTATTTTTGTGAAGTGTTTAGTATGAACATTAACAGTAGAGGTCCGGGTATTCAGTGAGGTCGGATTGGGATCATTAGTGGAGTCCTTATCAGTGCTAGCTAACTTGCTATCAAGGATGTCTAGCAGGTGTGCATGTATAGCTTCTGATTTTTGCAGTTCTTGTAGCTTAGAAAGAAGTGCATTTATTTTAGCAAAACCCATTCTTGCCGTGGTTTAGGGCTTGATGTCCCGAACCCTGGTGGATGCAGAGTTTCTGGCCGAGGGCGACGGGCTCAGCGGGACCGGCGCAGACTGGCTTGCCCCAGAAGCGCCGGCGCAGAAGCGCCTGACGTTTCTGGAAATATGCAGAAAGTGCTTCTGGGAACTGTAGTTCCCGTTAGGTAACTCGCACACAGCTCTCACACAGCAATCTAAATACGAGTGCTTGCTCGTTGCTCAATTTGTCCCAAACTCAGTAGATGCAATTTAAATGCACAATGTGAGAAAAAACACAATTCACACAAATTCAGATGAAAAAAGTAAAGTATAGGTAAATTCGTCCTAGATAGGCTAATTAGTACTTATTTCAATCTAACACACGGAAGCACACGGAAACAAAGTATGTGGTTCGGATGATGATAGAAATCTAGTTTCTCTTTTCCTTCCCAGCCCTATACTGTGGGGTGACTAACCTCTAACAGGAGCAATGGAAGCTGAGGGGTTAATATGGAAGGCTCAGCGGGACTGGCGCAGACCGGCTTGCCCCAGAAGCGCTGGCGCAGAAGCGCCTGACGTTTCTGGAAATAGGCAGAAAGTGCTTCTGGGAACTGTAGTTCCCGTTAGGTAACTCGCACACAGCTCTCACACAGCAATCTAAATACGAGTGCTTGCTCGTTGCTCAATGTGGCCCAAACTCAGTAGATGCAATTTAAATGCACAATGTGAGAAAAAACACAATTCACACAAATTCAGATGAACAAAGTAAAGTATAGGTAAATTCGTCCTAGATAGGCTAATTAGTACTTATTTCAATCTGACACACGGAAACACACGGAAACAAAGTATGTGGTTCGGATGATGAGAGAAATCTAGTTTCTCTTTTCCTTCCCAGCCCTATACTGCGGGGTGACTAACCTCGGGTCAGTGCCTTCAGACCCTTCTGGCAGGCCTGATATGCATAGGTTGTTGCGCCTGCTGCGATTTTCCAAATCTTCATTATGCCTTTGGAGGTCTTTGATAGATTTTTCTAGTTGTAATACTCTGGGTGATAAATCTTCAGTGACTCCTACTCTTTTTTCTAGTTCCTCCACTCTGTTATTAACACCCATCCATCTGTCATCTAATTGCTGTAGCTTAGCGTTTGTAGTTTCAATAAAGGGTTTAAGTGCTCTAATTTCCGCAAGAATGGCTTCAATAGCAGGATCAGAGATGCCTAGTGGAGGTGGTGAGTCACTTTTAGGTCTTTTCAGATTTGTTGAAGAGGAGGTGGCATCCTTTGTTGAGGATGCATTTTTTTATTTGCTTTGTTAGCAGCCATTGCTGAAAGATATTGGCAAAGATTTGTTGGAAAAGTGATTGAGGCAGATATACAGGCCGATTCATGGAATAAATGTGCGCTGAAAATATCGGTGAAAGCGTGCGAAAACGTGCGATTCGCAGTGAAAGTGCGAAAGAAAATCACAGTGCAAGTGCGAATATCGCAGGCAAACTAGCGCACATCTATTCATGGAAGTCCGTGCGCGAGTAAAATCTGGGATGTGCGCAGAAAAAGGCCATGGCGCACGCCGGCGCACAGGTCATCTAATGGCGTGCATTAAGGCCACAGCGAAAGCGCACATAGCGCGGCGCACATAACAAAAGTAGGCGGAACACGGGGCGTGACACGCGGAATGGGGAACAACTCGTGAAAATGTGGGCGTCACGGGGGAAGTACAGGAGGCAAGTGCACGGAACACTCTCACCTACAACACGTATTCATGGAATCGAATAGGGCAAAACAGCGCACGGGCAAAGACGCGCACAGGCCTAAACAAGTCCGCCACACGAAGGCAGGCGGTCGCGTCCCTGCGCATGAATAAAATGTGCGCCAAAATGTGCGCCCACAAAAAGCAGGTATATACAGCTATGTAGAATGTCCCATACTGTGGGCCTCTAGGACAAATGATGTGCAAAGGGGTACACGCCAAACACGGACACCCGCTGTGTGAACAATAGCATGTGCGTGTATTTCGGGGGTGCCCGGGAAGTTCTACAAGCTATTTTCCCTGGGGGATTGGGGTACATGTATTTCAGGGGTTCACGTGAAGTTTCACACGTGATTGGCCTGCGTACGTGTATTTCAGGGGTGCCTGTGAAGTTTCACACGCGATTGGCCTGGGTACGTGTATTCCAGGGGTGCGCGTGAAGTTTCACACGCGATTGGCCTGGGTACGTGTATTCCAGGGGTGCGCGTGAAGTTTCACACGCGATTGGCCTGGGTACGTGTATTCCAGGGGTGTGCGTGAAGTTTCACACGCCATTGGCCTGGATACGTGTATTCCAGGGGTGCGTGTGAAGTTTCACATGCGATTGGGCCTGGGCGAGCGGGGTAACACTCACCGTCTGCTTTGCGTGTAGAAGAACGCATAACCAACACCCACCCGCTGTGAAGTAATAGCGTGTGAACCCCAATGCCTGGAAAACACACGCACCACACCCGACGAAAAGCACGTACAGGCCCATGCACGATACATCACAGACGCGCTTACGCGCTGAGGGCCTTTGGTCCAATGAAATCACGTATGCGTGCTGAAGCGCCTACTCGCTAAGGGACTTTCCTCGAATTACACGCTGATGTGCAAGAATTTCACGTGCCAAATCACTCCGTATCAAGCTGGCCACGTGAAAACACACGGAAGACCACGCTCCTGCCCAAAAGGCCAAATTACTGCCCTCCAGAGCCCCGACCAGCCTCCCACGAGCCATCTGCTGCTGCCATTGTGCCCTGCCATTTTGTGCCTGCACATCTGCCATCTGCAGGGGTCCAGTTGCTGTGTCCACCCCTGCTGGAACAGAAGTCTCCCGACTGGTATACCATCACTCCACAGCCCAGCCCCAGGATCCAGTTGCCCACCCACGCCTGCCTCAGGGGTCGCCATGTCGGGGCAAACACCATCTGAGACCACTGGCGACCCCCAGCCAGAGGGGCAGAGGGCCACCAGCTTCAGTCAGAAGGAAGTTGGTGTCCTGGTGGAGCTTGTCCTGGGGCATCATGATGCCCTCTTCGGATCATCACGCGGCAACAAGGCAGGACGGGACAGGATCTGGGACGACTTTGTGGTTGCCATCAACGCGGAGTGGGTGGCATCCCGCAACATCAAGCAAGTCAAGAAACGCTGGGAGGACTTGAGGTCCAGGACCCTCTTAAAGGCCCAGTGCCTCGTGGAGGGGGGCCAGGGCCGCATGAGTACCATCCAGCTGAGGGTCCTGGAACGCGTACGCCCATCGCTCCACGCAAAGATCCTTGAGAGGCAGACCCGTCTGGAGTTGAGCGGTAAGAGGCCAAGCATTGCTGTGTGAGACAGGGCATGTTGCAGTGTGCTGGTTGTCTGATACTTGCCTGTATGTGTGACATAGGCCATGAACGTATGTGTGTGTGCAGGGACATCATGGTCATGTGAGACCAGTAATGTGTGAACCACATGGTTGGTGCATGTGTTTAAATGCAACATGGGGATCTCTATGCGGAATGGACACATGAGAGCATGCCAGCCTCTGTTCCTGGACATGGGTGGGGGTGAGGGATGGGTGCTGATGCCATGTACATGTATGGTGTCCATGTCTGTGTGTCTGACCTGCGTGTCTGTGACTTGTGAATGCCATGGATGCATGACAATGTTCAGATTCACTGATGCAGCCTAGTCATCCTTGTATCCACTGTGTCTGGGGTGTACGAGGCCAGATGGATGAAACTACGGTGAAGTGTGTGCATGTGATAGGCATGACCCATGATGCATGTGAGTTTCAAATCAACATTGTGTGTTTCAAGAGTCCCTTGGACATGTATGCTAATGTCCATAGCCTGCCCCATGCCTGTTACTGAATGTGTTTTGCCTGCACTGACCCATGTGTTGTGGAGGGACATGATGGAAATGATGTTTGACAGTGCCACTCATATGCCATTGCTTCCTGTCTAGGGGACCATTGTAGAGTACCCTGATGCTTGTGTTCTATGTCTCCCTCTACACAGCGGCAAGTGAAGAAGAGGGCGGAGATGGCGCTGTGGAGCAAAGCGGCGGGGAGGCCCCCACGGCTGCAGCGGAAGGGGTGGGTGAGCCCCCACAGGGGCTTGCAACGGCGGAAGACGGTGTGGAGCCATCCAGGTTGGTGGTTTCCACAGAGGAGGACGAGGCCGCTACTGAGCTGCACATGGGGCCTGGTGGGGGTGGTACCACTGGTGCAAGTGGTGCAGTCCAGGGCCAGGGGCAGGAAGCAGCACAGGTCGCCGTGGACGGGCCTGTGCATGTCACTGTCCCTGACACTGACTGCACCACCATGCACCAGCAGGGATGCCCCATTCCAGGCCCGTCCGCAGGAAGGGGGGATGTCCATGTCATTTGACACTCCTCTACCTGCAGATGAGGGAACCCCTGGCCGTATGGAGAAGGTCCTGATTGGTGTCGCATTACGCACAGGTGTCATTCGTGATGACGTGCGTGCTTTCCGGGGGGAGCATGCACGTCATCACGAAGAGCAGCGTGCCAACGTGGCACAGTTCGAGCGACCATGGTCGGGGGTTTCATACATGTGTTGGCCACTCTGGCGACCCTCTCCTCCTCTGTGGAGGCTATGCGCCAGTCGTTCTCCATGCCGTCTTCCGGCCCAGATGCCACCAGGCCCACCTGTGGACTTGCCCTGAACAACACAGCCAGCTCAGTGGGGCTCCCATCCCTGCCACAGTCGGGAGTCGGAGGTCCAGCAGGGGTGGACACACCAGCAACTGGACCCCAGCAGATGGAGGATGTGCCAGCATCATCAGGCAGGGCACGTGCAGGACGGCGTCGGTGGATTCCATCAGCCTGGATGCCGTCGTGCTGGCAGAGGCAGTTGCGTCGGAGGCAGTGGCAGGCTCGACGTGGGAGGCATCATGGCTCGGGGCCATCTACATTAGAGGGGCAGGCATCGGCCGGAGGGCAGTAGAACCCTGGAATGGGAGTGTCTTCCGTGTGGCAGCGGTTGGGCCAGCAGATAGGTGCGGAGCGGAGGCGGGAGGATGAGGAACGGCTCACAATGGTCAGGGCGGAGAACTCCATGCGCAGGGCGCTGAGGCGGGCTGAGTGCCTTGAGGGTATTCGCAGGGAGTTGGAGCTGGACACCGCATTATCCCTGCGAGACCTCGGGGCCAGTGAACATGCCTGCCTCCAAGCCATCGAACAGGCGTTCGATGATGCCCTGGCCCATGACATCAACCAGTGAGCCGTTGGACTTGCCCGCCGCCATTGTATATAGTTCATTAGTGTTAAGTTTCCTTTCTTTTTTTCTTTCCTTTGGGGCGCATGGACTATGCCCCACATTTTTGTATATAGTTGTTTATTCTGTAGGCTTTTTTGTAGGTTTCCTTTGGACAGTTGGGCTCATGACCCAGGATTTCATCCTTGTAAATAGTTGGAGTGTGCATTTGTCGGCTTTTTCTTTTTTGATTTTTCCATGGAGCAATGGATTTTGCTTTTTCATTTCTGTTTGGATTTGCTTTGTTGGAAGGAGACTTTGGAGACATTTTTTATTTCATATATTTTGGATTCTGATTTCCTTTTTTATCATTATGTGACATTCTGCATTGTTTTCCTTATGTCAATTGTTTGGTATTTGATTTTCTTTTACCACATTTTTTGTTCAATACATTTGTTTCCGTACTTCAATGTGTGGTATTCTCTCATTGGTTTCATGCATGTCATGATGTGGGTGTTCACATTCACTGGCACCCATTGTGTGTGTGTTACGGACATGTGCTGATGCACATACATGCCATTTGGGTTGTTTCATGTAATGGGCATTTCAATGTGGGGTGTATGTTATGCTTAGTTGGTTATTTGGGCAGCGGTGGCGTGCCATGGGATTTTGGTGGACATGAGGGCCATGATTGTGGGTCATGTTGACATGTTGGGGGGGACATGAGTGGGACATGAGTGGGGGCCTGCTGGCAGGTGCCCCTGACTGCTGGGGGGTGGGGTGCTGGGGGACATGAGTGGGACATGAGTGGGGCCTGCTGGCAGGTGCAACTGACTGATGGGGGTGGGGGTGCTGGGGGATTTGAGTGGGGGCCTGCTGGCAGGTGCCCCTGACTGCTGGGGGGTGGAGGTGCTGGGGGACATGAGTGGGGGCCTGCTGGCAGGTGCCCCTGACTGCTCGGGGGTGGGGGTGCTGGGGGACATGAGTGGGACATGAGTCGGGGCCTGCTGGCAGGTGCCACTGACTGCTGGGGGGTGGGGGTGCTGGGAGACATGAGTTAGTGATCATATTGCAACGTGACATGTGGCTTGGCTGAGGGGCATGCCCATGGTGGATGGGCTACCTGCGGGACATGACCAGGGGTGCAGGGTAGTCCCCTGTGGTGTGGGCTGCCTGCAGGGGCCGTGGAGGGGGTAGAGGGGACACCTGGGAGGACCCACACTGCCAATTCATGTGTAAAACTTCCCGCGCACCCCTGAAATACACATACCCAGGCCAATCGCGTGTGAAACTTCCCGTGCACCCCTGAAATACACATACCCAGGCCAATCGCATGTGAAACTTCCCACGCACCCCTGAAATACACGTACCCCAGGCCAATCGCGTGTGAAACTTCCCGCACACCCCTGAAATACACGTACCAAGGCTAATCGTGCGTGAAACTTCCCGCGCACCCCTGAAATACACGTACCCAGGCCAATTGCATGTGAAACTTCCCACGCACCCCTGAAATACACGTACCCAGGTCAATCGCGTGTGAAACTCACCGCGCACCCCTGAAATACAAGTACCCAGGCCAATCGCATGTGAAACTTCCCGCGCACCCCTGAAATACGCATACCCAGGCCAATCGCGTGTGAAACTACCCGCGAGCCCCTGAAATACACGTACCCCACTCCCCCAGGCCCAATCACGTGTGAAACTTCCCACGCACCCCTGAAATACACGTACCCAGGCCAATCGCGTGTGAAACTTCCCGCGCACCCCTGGAATACACATACCCAGACCAATCGCGTATAAAAATTCACGCGAACAACATTTATACACGTACCCCACTCGCACAGGCCCTTTCGTGTGTGGAATTTACTGCGAAACCCGTAATACACGTTCCCCACTTGGCGTTTGCTGTTTGGCAGTCCGGTAAACTGGTCCAGGGTTGGCGCAGCCCTTCTGCACTGGATTGGGGATTTTGATGGCTTTTCCTTGCGCGAGGGTGTTCTTGGGGGCGTAACTGGCGCTGCTGCAGGGTTGCTGCGCCACTCTGTGCCACGGCTGCTTTTGGAGGCTAAAATCCATGAATACGCTGTGCGCGGAAATCGATTTTAGCGCACGCGGCTGGTGCAGACATTCGCATGGGAACACTGTGCGCCAGCCGCGTGCGCCACTTTTGTGCGAATTTCTATGAATTACCCTGATAATTAGATGGTTGTCAGGGCAATATGCCACTTAAGTCCAGTTGTGTGAATGCCTCTTAGATCTCTATTTAGTTATGTTCACTCATAATCTGCAATTATTATATCCATTTTACTTATACTGTCGTACTCTAGCAGAAGGGGCCTCAGATGAGCAGAAAATGATAAGGCGCAGACTGTGGAAACTTGAAAGTGTGGAGAGATCTAATAATTATTTCGGATATTTGGCATCCAGAAGCAGACAGTCAACCCAATATATGGTAAGGAAAGGAGCACGTTGACAGAGATATGAAGGATAAAACATTGAGGTGAGATTTGTTAATACTATATGTGAGGAGGTAAGGTGGTTAGGAGTTACTGGTACATGCTATACATTTATAGGCCCAGTCTTTTTAGCTTTATCCTTTCAGCTCTTTTGCTTAATATATTGGTATTTCTCCTGACCTTTTTGAGCTGTTTCTTTTCAATCCCCCTATCAACCTCCTCCTCTTTCCCACTCATTCCTTTATTTTATAATTTTGATTTTCTTTTTCCCCAGTTCTTACTTGTGCTAGCTACTGTGATACTTCCTTCTTTTGTTTTTAGACGTTTTAATAAAGCTTCTGAACTTCTTTTTTTATTTATTTTGCTTTTTCAGTTCGACACAGGTGGCGCCGTCCCGGAAGCGGGGCCCGCGAAACCAGGCCTCAGCCGGCATGTCACTTGGAAAGCGCCACCGCGCCTCTCCACACAAGGGGTGGCGCATCTCCCTTTGATTCCTGGAGCCAGATGACGGGACGCTGTGCGGCTCATCGAGATGCTTTTTTTCTGATATGGACCACAGCCAGGGCTTCACCAGCGTCGCAAAGCAGCTGCCGAGGACAGGACGTTCTTAAAAAGGTACGTTTTGAAGAAAGATATAGACTTAATGCATATTTGTTATAAAATAGAGGCGGAGCTGCACTCTCAGGCGGCCATCATTCCCGGCGCTCGGCCAAGCCCCCCTCCATAATCTGTAAAGAAACCTCAGCATGATGTCTATAGATTTGTGTAAGATATTAGGGCATTAAATGTAGGTTTGCCAACTCCCCCTATAGATTTGTGTAAGATATGAGGGCAGTAAATGTAGGTTTGCCAACCTTCACCTCTAGATATGTGCGAGATATGAGGGCAGTAAATGTAGGTTTGCCAACCTTCCCTGTTGTACCTAACCCAACAACAATATTGTCATGCATACCAGCTACAGACACATATTTTACAGATGATGATTTATGTTCAGCTTTCTTTTCTGTCCAGATACACTTAAATAGTAGGTATCTCTTCACTTTGACATGTTCTGGGCATCTACTTATATGGACCTGTTTACCTAAGGGGTGCAGAGAAAGTCCAACCCTCTTTTCAGAAGCCCTGAATAAAGATTTAGATGAGTTTACATTTCTGGAGGATTCGACATTGGTACAGAATGTGGATGATCGACTGGTCGAATCACCCGCGTATGAAGCCTGCAAACAAGCCACGCTACTATTAGTAACTTACCTGGCAAGAAAGGAACACCAAGCCTTTAAGCAACACATACAATTATGCAATGAGAAAGCACATTACTTGGGCATGAGATATCAGCAGGATGTAGAAACCTTACAGAGTTAAGAATTCAAGCGATACTAAATATTCCCAAACCAACGATTAGTCAAATGAGGTCCTTTTTAGGAAAAAACGTGCATTGCAGCTAGTGGATTTTAGATTAACTCGGTGATAGTGAAGCTGTTGCAAGTGATGATCAACATTTGGATGGACAGAGGGGGAAAGAAAAGGCGTTTAGAGATATTAAACAAGCACTGCAAGTTCTCCTCCCCTAGGGTTGCCAAACTACAAAAAGCCATTAATTTCATTTTACCATGAGGAAGAATGTTCTGCACACGCTGTGTTGACATAGAGGCATTGGGACAAGCATTGGCCAATAGTGTATTACAATAGAGGTCTAGATCCCATAGCAGCAAGGCCACCGCATGACCTGCGATCTGTGGCCGCAGCTGTGCTTGCAGACCATATGTAGAGAAAACATTATATTGGGCTCACGCCTTGTTGTAGCAGTCCCGCATGCAGTCACAGGATTGTAACTCAAAACTAAACCTCAGCATTTGTTTACTTCAAGACTAAAAAAATATTAATTTATACTTTTAAATTCGGCCAATATCACCCTCACATGTTGTCATCGAGTAATAAATCCAGCCTCATTATTGCTGTACCCGGTGGATGGGGATTCACATAATTGCATTCTAACAACAGCAGTGCTTAGAAGACCACATAAAGAGTTGCCAGAAATCCCATTACAAAACCCAGAGCTTGAATGCCATGTGGACTGTCCTCGTGTCAGGAATAAAAGAGACAGGGGTTACAAATCCTCTTATGCAGTGTGTGCCACATTTGCAGTAACATAATGTGGGCATTTACAAGATGACTTTTCAGCACAGGTGGCTGAGCTAGTTGCAATAATGTGTGCATGTATCTTAGTAAAGGACAAGTGGGCAAATATCTTTACTGATTCCTGCTATGCATTTGTGGAATGGGAGAGGTTTCTGACTAGCAGAAGTTACTCCAATTCAAAATGTCCTTTCTGTAAATACCCTCTTAGAATCAATTATGTTTTCCAAAGAAATAGCAGTTATAAAATGTGCCCCCACCAACCCGCAGAGGTGAAGTCAGTTGAGGGAATGCATGTGCAGATAAAACAGCAAGCGGCTGCTCTTTTCTTTGAGAACTTGAAAGAAGAAAAAATGATGCTACAAAGACAGGCGTAGCCTGCAAATGCAGCATATGATACACTTGAGTAGTTGACAGAAATACAGGAACAAGCCCTGAATACACAGAAGAATCCATGGAGCAGAGCAGGTTGCTTCATTCACAGTGACACATTTGCGATTGTGTGTAGGACATATAGCAGTTGTCAAGGTGCTTCAACATTATTTCACAAAAATGTTGCCCAGCGTGGCACACATTGTGAAAGGAGGAATGACAGCACAGATACAGAAAGAATGGTAAGATCCAGTTGCATAACAACTAGTCTTCCAGGGCTTGATTTGCCAACAGCAAAAACATAAAAGAAATGTGACTGTAGAACAGGGGGCACACCATGCACCATGGGTGCCACTTGCACAGGTACAGTGAGATTTCATCCAGGTGCCGAAAGTGGCAGGTCTTGAGATTGTCTTAGATTGTTGTTGACTTGTTCTCAAAATGGAGAGAAGCGTATCCTAGCCAAAAGGCAGATACTCAGGCTTTGGTAAAGGTTCTGATAAACCGTATCATCCCTAGGTTTGGAATGCAAGTTCGTTTCAACAGTGTTAGAGGAACACACTGCATGGGGACGTTGGCACAGGGTCTATGCAAATAATGAATATATAGCAAAAGCTCCAGTGTCAATACCACCCAAAATCAGCGGGGCCGATGAAGTGACAACATTACAATCTAACAAATAAAATAAGAAACACGTTTGAAGTGGCCTGGTGCACTGCCACTTATTCCAATCAGCATGCAAGGCACAGCAAACAAGGTGGCAGGTTTGAATCCACATGAGATACTCACTGGCAGGCATATGCATCTATGAGAGGGTCCACCATCAGTGCCCTTGACCTGGGGCAATGTGCAGTTAATGCATGACACACTTCCTAATTGCTGTATGGAGTTGGTAAAGATTGTAACGGTGTTAAATGTTTCTATCAGCCCCGTGCAGCAGGTGCTTCCGAAGAGGCCAGAGACATTGTGAGTGCTGTTAATTACTGACACAATGATTCACTGTAAGAATGTTCCCACCTGGATTCATGCCAATCAATGCAAACCTGCAATGCCACTGATCGATAGAGCAGTTGCTGGTTTCAATGTTTCTGTTACTTAGTGGGTTAGTTATCTTTGACTTTTTGCTACATTGGAATTCAGGTGAGAGGGCATATATAGAGACTTTAATGCCTGAGAAACTAACACTAACAACATGAAAAAGAAGTTCACAGTGGAGATTAAAAACTGACTATGTTGGAAAAAATTATCCATTGTGGTTTGTCACAGAGGCAATTATGGGACTACTTCTGGGAAGTGTGGGAAAACATAGACTTGAGATTTATCCCCAGCTCTTGGGGGGTGCACATATGGACAGATACTGTCCACACATAGAGCTAAAATGGAGAGGGGGCCAAGGAACTGGGTGCAACATTTTCTTGCAAAGGCAACACCTAATTCTCCATGTGCAAGGAGGTAGGTTGTTAACAAATCTGAAGCAAAACCGCTTTTAGAGATGAAGAACGTGCAAGCAATGAGAGTGTCTAGATCAATAAAAAAAAGAACTTAGCTCAGTGCTGCTTTAAAATGTGCATTTTCTACACACAGGATGTACCGTGCATCCAATGCACAGCCGTACCATGCATTGAATGATAGATGGAAGATCAGCAAGGACCCAATCTAGGCAAGTGAATGTTTTTGAGGTGAGCAGTATTATCGCATGTTGTTAATGGAAAAGGTTAGAAACGAGGATATTGCCAGGCATATGTGTGCCCTTCAATGAAGGTGAAGTGTCAGAAGGCTGATATTTTTACTTACATTTTTAAAGCCACGCTGAACTGCAAGTGAAGCAATATTGTACAGTGAATGCCAAAGTCCACTGCTGGTACAGGTTACCATTTCAACAGACAAATCTATGTACTATAATTCAGCATGTGCTTAATCATGTCAGCAAACTTAACAATCTGAGTGAAGCAATCATAATGGAGAATCAGACACCATGACACCAGAGGGTGCATAATGGGACTGGAAACTGGTCCAGAAAAGTGGCAGTGCTGAATGCTACACTCAGTTCAGAGCATTTTTACTCTACTAGTATTGAACTTTCAAGTAACTTCCCGTTTTCCGAATTGTTTAACATGAGCAGCCATCAGAATAGCCCAGCAGAAGGACATGATGTCTGAAATAAAGCAAAGTCTGAGGAGCCTGGAAGAAATTATCTGAGAAGGAGTTCAATTTAGTAGCCTCACACTGGAACATTTACAGGGAAAGTGTACATGAGGAGAAATTAGGGAAACTGGAGAAAATAGTGGGCTTTATTGTGGGGTCACAGTTTACAAATGGAGATGCAAGCCTAGTGCATCTTATAGAGGACTCCATTCTAACGCAAATGTCCTAATGAGTCTTATTTATAACTTCATAAATGCAGACCAGAAAAGGGTATGAGCAATTGCTTGTGGAGAAGTGCAAGATTACCTTAGCGACCTGCTGAGATCGATCCATGATGGCCTCAGCCACCAGTCATGTTTGGGAATGCTGAATGAAGATTCAGGGTCTGAGAGACTATAGCTATGGAGACACATATAGAAGATGACAAGCTTGCACTGTGTTATCTAAACAGTACAATGCTTTTTCAGCGCGTATGAGCCCATCTGGCCCTAGTCCAGGACTTTGGAAAAACTGTAAATGGGATTGGTTTGCACTCAGATGTGTCTGGGAGGTGTGAATTCTAGGACATGCAAGGGGGCCCAAGTGGATATGGAGTGTGCCTGAGATGAAATCGAACCTGTTGATTGGAGTTGCAACAGGCTGGACCCCTTATTTATTTATTTATTTATTTATTCAGATTTGTAAAGCGCACAACAGCTCGAGAGCATTGTGGCGCTGGTTACATAGGGGGATGAACAACTTAGTTACATAGGTAGCAGTAAAAAAAGGTCCCAACTTAGTTACAAGGAACAGAAAACAAAACTGAGTTAAAATGTCGAAAGTAGCGATGAGAGGAAACAGACAGTTTGTATCTTTAATTAAAGAGGGCAGTTTTTAGCTTTTTGCGAAAAGCAAGGAGGGACGTTTCTGCTCTAAGTTCAGAAGGGAGCACATTCCACAGCTTGGGGGCTATCCAAGTGCATCCAGTCTGTCAAAGAGAGGCTTAGTGAAGAGAGTGTACAGCTTGGGGGCAGTACATGATCCCTGCGGTACGTCACAGTGGAAGATGGTGGGCGTAACATGAGCCGTGTTGGAAAAGACTTTCATTGCTCTCCCCTCTAGGAAGGAGGTGATCCAGGTAGCAGCATGCTCGGAGAAGTGAGCATCATGGGTGAGATGTGATGTGAGAGTTTTGTGCACCACAAGATTGAACGCTGCCGAAAGGTCAAGAAGGAGGAGGGGGCAGGCTTGCCGTTGTCTAGGATTTGAGTTATTTTATTTTTTAGATCTAACAGTGCGGTTTCCGTGCCGTGCCCCTTGCGGAAACCTGACTGCCTTTTGCCTAGGATGGAGTTGGTTTCTAGATAGCGTTGGATCTGGATGTGAGCGGCTTTGTCTAGAGGTTTGAGTAGGAATGGGACGGTTGTTATAGGCCGGTAATTGTTAGGTTGGGAGGGGTCTAGTGTGGGTTTTTGTAAGAGAGGGCGCACCTATGCCTCGTTAAAGCTGTTAGGGACGACGCCTGATTTAAAAGGCCTTAGCTGACAGAACATATGCCAATCCAATGTTTGGAACAGGTAAAGACTAAGCACATATCCACTGTAGCAGGCAGTGTCTCCTAGGAGGCAGTCTCCTGGTGTAAAGGAATCATGAAGTATGACACAGACAACAGATTCACTTTTCTAGAATAAAATGGTTTATTTCTTAAATGTCTGGCGTAAGGCCTAACTTGCCCTATGCCAAGGTGGGATTTCCCTAGTTAAAGAAACTAAGGATAGTTTGTGCCATTAAGTTCAACTTAAAAGTCTGTTTGTGTCCAAAACCTATACTTGCCCTCTCAACTAAAGATATACAATGTATAGGGATGTCAGCAACAAATGAAACAGTGTTCAAAAGAAAGTTCTGAGCTTCTTCAAGCGCCTGACTTGCTTTTCAGCTTCTCCTTCCCAAATTCAAAACAGTTCCACAAACAGGCCTCAAAGTTTCCTTCCCCAAGTTCAAAACAGTTCACAAAGTTCAAATAGTTCCACAAAGGGCCTCAGGGGTTCACAAATTTCAAAACAGCAGTTGTCAGACCACACGGTCCACCTGTTTAAGGTCACGCAACCAATAACCCTTGGCACTTGGTTATGTTCTGGGCTTTCCTTGGTTCTTTTCACAAAGGGCCTCACTCGGTCTAGGTGCAGTTGTCGGACCGCACTATGCACCCAACACAAGTCACACAACTGATCGCCCTATGTACTTGCTTACCCACTTGTATTCTCTCTCTTATGAACCTGTACCATTCATTGCCATTCAATTCTGCTTCTCTTTTACAGTCTCTGGGCTTTACCATAACATATTTTCCATGCCTTGTGTCCCTCCTAGCTTAAATTGTTTTTGGTTCTCCTTGACCAACTTGGCCAATGTAGGTTTGCTTTTCCTTAAACCAGTATTTTCAATTCACAGTCTATTTGGTTTCTTCTTGGCAGTCTCTTAAGTAGGCCACAATCGTGACTTTCACACAACTCACTTTGTGTTTTCTATTCCTTATCACCACCTTGCTTTCACACGGTCCAATAGTGCTTATTATTTGCTTTTCAGTTGATCCACAAGCTCTCTTTACTGACTTTCACTTTGTTCATACTTTCACATCATCTATCAGTGCTTATTACTTGTTTTCACAGTATTAAAAAATGCACATCACTTTGTTTTCACTCGTGTAGTATTTTCACATAGTTTGCATATCTTTTCCTTAGTTCGATGTCCAATAATTCATAAAGTACTTTGCAGCTTGCTGGATATTCAATATTCTTTAATTCGATCTCTTGACCCATCCATTACAAGGTTTCATTCGGTCTGCATCTTCCTCTGCCCAAATCCAGCACCAGGAGCTCCCAGGCATGAGTGTTCCCTATCAGTCACCCACTGGTGTACGACCGCTCCTCCGGGTGCTTTTGGTTTCTTCTCCAGCCTTCTCTCGCTTCTCTCTCACTTGTTGGGAGATTCGGCGAGCAACGCTCACCTCTTCCGAACCTTGCTGCTGCGGTCTGCAGTGTATTGGAGTCTTCTATGTCCCACAGCTCCGACTGGGGACACATGGCACAGGGATCTGCAGGGCTCTGTAGCCTCTCGTGGCACGTTCAGACCTCAGCGTCTTTCTCACTCCCCTGCAGTGCTCAGTGTCCTTTTCACCGGCTCCTCTCCAGGCTGCTCCTCGTTAGGTTGCTGCATCCTTCTCCCCAGGCGTGTTTCTCCTTTCCTCTCGCCTGTTTCTCTTTATATACACCTGTAGCCTCTCAATTGGCTACAGGTGCAAGTCCTTAGAGTTGACCAGAGTTGACTTTATTAGTGGGACATGCCTGACCATTGTAGTGGTGCTCCACTGTCCTCTTCCTCATCTCAGTACCAATGTGATGTGCACAAATGGAAGTGTGATTACTCCAAGTTGCCTCTTTCTCATCCCAGTCTTTAAAGAAAATGAATGTGGGACAGTTTGTGTATGCGAAAGATGGGAAGACTGATAATAACCTACAAAGGCAGGGGCAGGGCAGGGTGTGTAGTGGCCAAGATCGGGCACCTTCCCAGGAGCCCCCTTGCCGGCCTCAGCTTGCAGAAAATAAGGAGAAGAGGCACAGGCTGATGGTAAACCCAGCTTCTTGTATTAGATAACAAATACAAAGCATACAGAGTGGGCAGTGGATAAGCAGGAAAATGCAGCAGAACACGTATCTAGTCAGGCCGCACGCAGAACTCTGAGGGGCCCTCCCTCAGAGCAGAGGTTATATAACATATCCTTAGTAATCACTAATATCTTGTAGCAGTTTCACAATGGGGGTGTTACTTGGCATGTCATTTGCAGACATTTGGCAATAGCTGTCAGCATCATACTTGTGACCCAGTGATGCAGCTCTGCGCGTATTGTGTTTGGAACATGGATAAGCGGTATTCGCAGAAATGTTATTGTCATCTGCCATACATGGTGCTTAGGTTACATTTGTAGAGAGCAAACAGAAGAGAAGGTCTGACGTGTCCCTTTGCTTTGCTACAGGGTGTCTAATCTGCACCAGGCGGGGCTTGGGTATGTCAGAGGAGCTGCATGAAAAGTGAGGCAGAGTGATGTAGCGGGGGGTGGTGGGTGGCTCAGGCAAAGGCAACAAGGAGCACCGAGGCCTACATGTATGGGAGTATACTGTAGCTTATCATGGCATAGCCTAGCCTAACATAGCATAGCATCACATCCTGCCACATCAGGTGTATTCTGACAATTTCTTGATTTAACAAGAGGAGATGGATGTGGGTCTAATCTGCCCCCCGTTATTGTTCTCTTCCTTGTCCCACTATTCTGATGGTCTACCCGAGGGTCATTTTGAAAGGAAGAAAAGGATGGGGTTTGACAGTACCCTATAAAGGCTTCTGGGACTGAAGGTTCATTGTGAAATGGGAATGGGGAATTCCACATCTCACCTAGGACATCCTCCTTCCATTCCCCAAATCTCCTCCACCCAGGTGATCCTCCCTCGCATATCTACCTCCTGGGTCGCGATCCAGCAGCGATGGCCATTGCCTGGCCACCTGAGCAGAGAATATTGGGGAGAAGGAAGTGAGAATGCCTTCAGGTTTCTCACACTGGGAGGGAATGGCTAAAGGATTTATGCCGAATGGGACACTTGAATGAGTGCTGAATATACCCCAATGAAAAGCTTGAATTTGATGTAAGATTCTTCTAAATAACCATGACAGAGAGCCATGAGGTATATTGGCATGTTGTAATGACCTATGCAACCTACAGTATAGAGTACATTTTGATCAGGCTGTCCTGGTCTCTTATCGATTAGAGAAATTTACTACCAGAGGTGCAAAAACTGTAAAGAAAAATATATATGTAGCAGAAGTCACCTTCAATCGAGGACTGAATGCCTTTCAGTTAGCTTACCAAACAATCTCTCTATGCATTTGAGGTAAAGTGCATTGTAATAAAATTGGTTTGAGCTTGCTCATTCTTACAAATGGATAATTCTGCCCATTGCCATTACATTTATTGTTTTCACTTTTTCATTTTGTTTCTGGTGCTGCCTTTGGAACTGTTGCAAGAACTCCCTTAGTATTCGCAATGAGCGAATGTTGCCTTTAATTTCTAATAACATAGAACTGAAATACCTGGAAGATGACAAAATGCGTGATGAAGTTCAGGAGGTAATACTGGTTGGTATCCAGTGATGTTACCGAAAATAAAATAAGAAATAACGTTTTTACCTAAACTTAAATGCTGAAAAAATACCAAATGTATATTAAACATATATATGGGCGGTGGGGAAAGGGATTGAAAAGGGGGGGTAGTGGGTTTGGCTGTGGGTTATAATCATTGTAAAATGGGGAGTTTGGTAGACCCCCATTTAAAGAAAAATAAAAAAGCGCTATTTTTTCGGTATTTAAGTGTCAGTAAAAATGTTTTCTGTCAAACAATTTTTGTTAACAACACGTGGAACCATGCTGGTTGAATATCTGTAACATAATGATAGGTGAAATTAATTGTGTGCACAGTAATGCAATAAAACTCCCTAATCAACCTGGATAGTCAGGGGTGGGGGTACGATTAAACCCGGGTGGAGGTAAAAAGATAACATGTGGGTTGGAGAAATAAGATCATTCGGGAAGTTGTGCTAGAAAGTACAAATGAGGGGAACCGTTGAAGCTGACAGCATTTTATTTCTGTATGAATGTGGAGTACATGTGTCATAAAGCAAAGCCTCAGCCATGATACAAGATGGTGCAGAGTCCGCAGCCATCTTTATGGAGGTGATTTGGTGACTAACGCGATTAGTTGGCATGCACCTGAGCGCTGATAAGGCCAAGTGAATGTTACATCAGGCTCGGTTTAGGACGTGTGTATGCTCAGTTCCTGCCTCAGGATGTCCACTGAAGATGGTCTTTGCCGCCTCAGAACCAGAAAGAGTCACGTGAGCACAAAGTGCCGGATCGGGCTGTATTGCGTATAATGGAAAATGCCCGTTAGAGGAAATGGTTATATCATGTAGATAGGCAGAGAGGATTTGTATGGGTCTTGAATGCTACAGTAAAGCCATGCCCTCCACCTAGTATGCGCCGTTAGGAAGCCCATTGTTAATATAACCGACTAAAGACTAAGGGGGTAATTCATAGAATTCAGCGCACAAGTGGCGCACGCGGCTGGCGCACAGTGTGCGCGTGCGAATCCCTGCGCCAGCCGCGTGCGCCAAAATCCATTTCCGCGCACAGCGTATTCATGGATTCCAGCCACCAAAACCAGCTGTGGCGCACAGTGGTGCAGCGACCCTGCAGCTGCGCCAGTTACGCCCCCAAGAACGCCTCTCGCGCAGGGAAAAGCCATCAACATACCCAATCCAGCGCAAAGGGCTGCGCTAACCCTGTACCAGCACAGCAAGCGGGCTACGTGTATCACTGGGGTGCGCGGGAAGTACCTCATGCGATTGGCCCCGTGCGAGCAGGCTACGCGTATTTCAGGGGTGCGCGGGAAGTTCCACATGCGATTCCATCAGGGTACGTGTATTTCGGGGTGCGCGTGAAGTTCCACACGCGATATCAGCAGGGTACGTGTATTTCAGGGTGCAGGGGAAGTTACACACGCGATTTCCGCAGGGTACGTGTATTTCAGGGGTGCACGTGAAGTTCCACACGCGATATCAGCAGGGTACGTGTATTTCAGGGTGCAAGGGAAGTTACACACGCGATTTCCGCAGGGTACGTGTATTTCAGGGGTGCACGTGAAGTTCCACACGCGATTCCAGCAGGGTACGTGTATTTCAGGGGTGCGCGGGGAGCACCACACGTGAATTGCACGTGTGGGCCCTCCCAGGTGTTCCCTCTACACCCTCCACGGTCCCTGCAAGTGGCTCACACCACAGGGGCCTACCCTGCACATGTCCTGCAGGCACCCCATCCACCATGGCCATGCCCCCCAGCCAACCCACATGCCAACTTGCACTACTGCCCACCAACGCATGTCCCCCTGCACCCCCAGCCACCAGGGGCACCCTCCACAGGCCCCCACCCATGTCTCCCACCACCCCCCAGCAGTGCAGGGGCACCCTCCACCAGGCCCCCACCCATGTCTCCCACCACCCCCACCCCCCAGCCACCAGGGGCAGCCTCCACCAGGCCCCCACCCATGTCTCCCAGCACCCCCACCCCCCAGCCACCAGGGGCAGCCTCCACCAGGCCCCCACCCATGTCTCCCAGCACCCCCACCCCCCAGCCACCAGGGGCAGCCTCCACCAGGCCCCCACCCATGTCTCCCACCACCCCCACACCCCAGCAGTACAGGGGCACCCACCACCAGGCCCCCACCCATGTCTCCCTGCACCTCCACCCCCCAGCCACCAGGGGCAGCCTCCACCAGGCCCCCACCCATGTCTCCCACCACCCCCACCCCCCAGCACTGTGGGGCACCTGCCAGCAGGCCCCCACCCATGTGCAACTCATGTACCCCTGCACCCCCACCCCCCAGCACTGTGGGGCACCTGCCAGCAGGCCCCCACCCATGTCCAACTCATGTTCCCCACCACCCCCACCCCCCAGCACTGTGGGGCACCTGCCAGCAGGCCCCCACTCATGTCCAACTCATGTACCCCTGCACCCCCACCCCCCAGCACTGTGGGGCACCTGCCAGCAGGCCCCCACCCATGTCCAACTCATGTTCCCCACCACCCCCACCCCCCAGCACTGTGGGGCACCTGCCAGCAGGCCCCCACCCATGTCCAACTCATGTTCCCCACCACCCCCACCCCCCAGCACTGTGGGGCACCTGCCAGCAGGCCCCCACCCATGTCCAACTCATGTTCCCCACCACCCCCATCCCCCAGCCACCAGGGGCACCCTCCACAGTCCCCCACCCATGTCTCCCACCACCCCCCAGCAGTGCAGGGGCAACCTCCACCAGGCCCCCACCCATGTCTCCCACCACCCCACATCCCCAGCCACCAGGGCCAGCCTCCACCAGGCCCCCACCCATGTCTCCCACCACCCCCACCCCCCAGCAGTGCAGGGGCACCCACCACCAGGCCCCCACTCATGTCTCCCTGCACCCCCACCCCCCAGCCACCAGGGGCAGCCTCCACCAGGCCCCCACTCATGTCTCCCTGCACCCCCACCCCCCAGCAGTGCAGGGGCAGCCTCCACAAGGCCCCCACCCATGTCTCCCATCACCCCCACCCCCCAGCAGTGCAGGGGCAGCCTCCACCAGGCACCCACTCATGTCTCCCACCACCCCCACCCCCCAGCAGTGCAGGGGCAGCCACCACCAGGCCCCCACCCATGTCTACCACCACCCCCACACCCCAGCAGTGCAGGGGCAGCCTCCACCAGGCCCCCACCCATGTCTCCCACCACCCCCACCACCCAGCAGTGCAGGGGCAGCCTCCACCAGGCCCCCACCCATGTCTCCCACCACCCCCACCCCCCAGCAGTGCAGGGGCACCCACCACCAGGCCCCCACCCATGTCTCCCACCACCCCCACCCCCCAGCAGTGCAGGGGCAGCCTCCATCAGGCCCCCACTCATGTCTCCCTGCACCCCCACCCCCGAGGAGTGCAGGGGCAGCCTCCACCAGGCCCCCACTCATGTCTCCCACCACCCCCACCCCCCAGCAGTGCAGGGGCAGCCTCCACCAGGCCCCCACTCATGTCTCCCTGCACCCCCACCCCCCAGCAGTGCAGGGGCAGCCTCCACCAGGCCCCCACTCATGTCCAACTCATGTCTCCCATCACCCCCACCCCCAGCAGTGCAGGGGCAGCCTCCACCAGGCCCCCACTCATGTCTCCCTGCACCCCCACCCCCCAGCAGTGCAGGGGCAGCCTCCACCAGGCCCCACTCATGTCCAACTCATGTCTCCCATCACCCCCACCCCCAGCAGTGCAGGGGCAGCCTCCACCAGGCCCCCACTCATGTCCAACTCATGTCTCCCATCACCCCCACCCCCAGCAGTGCAGGGGCAGCCTCCACCAGGCCCCCACTCATGTCCAACTCATGTCTCCCATCACCCCCACCCCCCAGCAGTGCAGGGGCAGCCTCCACCAGGCCCCCACTCACGTCCAACTCATGTCTCCCACCACCCCCACCCCCAGCAGTGCAGGGGCAGCCTCCACCAGGCCCCCACCCATGTCTCCCACCACCCCCACCCCCCAGCCACCAGGGGCAGCCTCCACCAGGCCCCCACCCATGTCTCCCACCACCCCCACCCCCCAAAAGTGCAGGGGCAGCCTCCACCAGGCCCCCACCCATTTCTACCACCACCCCCACACCCCAGCAGTGCAGGGGCAGCCTCCACCAGGTCCCCACCCATGTCTCCCACCACCCCCACCCCCCAGCAGTGCAGGGGCACCCACCACCAGGCCCCCACCCATGTCTCCCACCACCCCCACCCCCCAGCAGTGCAGGGGCAGCCTCCACCAGGCCCCCACTCATGTCTCCCTGCACCCCCACCCCCGAGGAGTGCAGGGGCAGCCTCCACCAGGCCCCCACCCATGTCTCCCACCACCCCACCCACCAGCAGTGCAGGGGCAGCCTCCACCAGGCCCCCACTCATGTCCAACTCATGTCTCCCATCACCCTCACCCCCAGCAGTGCAGGGGCAGCCTCCACCAGGCCCCCACTCATGTCCAACTCATGTCTCCCATCACCCCCACCCCCAGCAGTGCAGGGGCAGCCTCCACCAGGCCCCCACCCATGTGCAACTCATGTTCCCCAGCCAACATGTCATCACAATCTAGATCCCTGGTCCCTATGGTCAGCCTCCAAATGCAAAACACTCACCCGAGTATTGCATCCACCCACTCATAATTTGCAATTACATCACAGAACACCAATTGCAAGTTCCAAAACAAACACATTTCCCTCACATACACCCAATGGGTGTCAGTGAATCTCAAAACACATATCATGAAATGCATGAAACCAATGAGATACCACATATTGAAGTTCACCAAAAATAATATGTATTAAAGGAAATATCAATAGAATAAAAAATGAAGAAACAGAAACGTGAATGTACAAAAATGAAAAGAAGCATGTCCGTCAAAAAAAGCAAAACCAAAAATACAAATCCAAAGTAATGTCCAAAGTCAATGTCCACAAAACAAAATCCAATGGGAAATAAAAAAGAAAGCCATTGCTCCATGGTCAAAAATAGAAAAAAAAATACAATCCAACTGTCAACTATGTACATGGGAACAATCCAGGGTCCATTATCCCAACAAAATAAAGGAAACCTATCTAACTACACTAACTAATAAAATAAACTATATACAAAAATGTGGCCAATGTCCGAAAGGTCCAAATAAAATAAAAACAAAAATGAAACCTAACACTACCTAGAAACTATGTACAAGGGCAGCGGGCTAGTTTCACGGCTCACTTGTGGATGTTCCGGGCCAGGGCATCATCGAACTCCTCCTCAATGTCCCGGAGGCGGTCCTCCTCCATGGCCCAGAGGGTCCGCAGGGCCGCCGACGTCTCCACCTCCAAACCCCTGCGGATTGCCTCGAGGCACTCGGCCCGCCTCAGGGCCCTCCGCATGGAGTTCTCCGCCCTGACCATTGTGAGCCGTGCCTCTTCCGCCCGCTGCCGCTCCGCATCTATGGCGTGGCCCAACCGCTGCCACACGGAAGACACTCTCTGTCCTGGGTCCTCCTGCCCTCCGGCCGATGCCTGCCCCTCCGATGTCTAAGGCCCAGAGCCTTCATGGCTCCCACCACGTTGCTGCTGCTGCTGTGCCTCTGCCTGTGCACTGCCTCCTGCTGCCTGCACATCCTCCGCCGGCTGGGGTGCAGTTGTTGATGTGGCCACCCCTGCTGGACGTCCGACTCCCGACTGTGGCAGGGATGCCTCCTCCACCAGCCTGGCTGCACCGTCAGAAGCAGCTCCACAGGGCACCCAGGTGACTGATGGGTGGGAAGATGGCACAGAGGACGACTGGCGCGTAGGGGGTCCAGTTGAGGAGGGGGTCGGAGCAAGCCCCATCAGACGGAGGAATCCGGCCTGGGTGACCTGTCCCAGCAGGCTGACGTGGTCAACGAGCCATTCGAGATGACTCGCAGTCTCTTCATGAAAAGACTGCAGGTCACCTCGCATGGCCCGTTGACGCAACGCCACACCAGCCAGGACAGGCTCAACCCGGACCTGGATAGCCACGTCCGCAGGCAGAGGAAGGCCAGTTGACGTGAGCTCATCCCCTGCCTGAAAACGGGTCTGGAAGTAGGCATCCCTGCTGGTGCAAGATGATGCAGGGACAGGATCGGGGACAGGATTGCACACAGGCACCTCCGCGGCGGCCTGTGCTGCCTCCTGTCCCTGGTCCTGCACTGCACCACTAGCACCAGTGGGATCCCCACCTCCAGACCCCGTCTCTGGTGCTTGCACGGCCTCCTCCTCCACCAAACCCCCCACCAACCTGGATGACTCCGTGCCATCTTCCCCTGTTGGGCCCTGTGGGGTCCCAGCTGCCCCTTCTGCTGCCGAGGAGTCCAACTCCAACCTCTGCCTCTTGGACCTCCCCCTGGCAGCTGCGGCCTGGGATGTGGCACCGGACTCCTCACTCCCCGACGAGATGACAACCTGGGAGGGGAGCCGGGCCTTGCGTCTCCGGCTGGCGGTCGGATCCCCGCCGCTGTGCTCCACAGCACCTTCTCCGCCCTCTTCATCAGTTGACGCTGCAGACAGGGAGAAACAAAACACAGGCATCAGGGCACTGTACAATGGACACATACACACATGACAGTTGTACATGAGTGGCATTGGCAAACCTCAGACATGTCATCACAATCCCCAACACACATGTCATTACAACTTGCACACATGAGCCATACCACAGCCATATCGCAACTGCCACCACCATCCATACACATACAACAGCATGAGCAGCCAAAGGTGAGCCAGACATCACATGCAACACAGGAAGTGCACCACACATGAACACACCACCACACTTGCATGCATGTGTACACCTCTGCCAAGTGTCGCACTGTTCAGACGGGCATCCATGTCACATCTGCCAATCAGGCTTCCACATACCGCTGTCACATGCATCCATGTTGCATCACTGTTGCACCCTTGTCAAATATACACACATGCACATGTACACAGTGCTGATACATGCAGCCGAAAACAACATACATGCGTGACATCACGGACATGTCTACTTACATACACATTCATCCAAACATGTGTGCCCACACAACTGCATTTGGCATGCAAGCCTACACACACAAGCACCATCCATGTCTCACACATTACAGCCCTCGCATGTGTCAGCCCCACGGCCCTGTACACCCCCACCCATACTCGACCCCATACAAACAGATGTGCAACCTGCACACTACTGAACAATCACCACACGCACTGCTCACAATCAGGATGCATGTACACTCACCGCTCGACTCCAGACGGGTCTGCTTCTCAAGGACCTGGACGTGGAGCGCTGGGGATATGCGTTCCAGGACCCTCATCTGTTCTTCCGACAAGTGGCATCCGCTGCCTTCAAGAGGCGCCGGGCCTTGTTCAGGGTCCTGGACCTGAAGTCCTCCCAGCGCTTCTTGACATGTTGTAAGTCGCGGACTGCCACCCCCTCCGCGTTGATGGCAGTCACGATGTCAGTCCAGATCCGAGTCCGTCCTTCCTTGTCGGCGCGGGAACTTCCGAAGAGGGCATCATACTGCCCCAGGACTTGCTCCACCAGGACACCAACTTCGGTGGCACTGAAGCTGGTGCCCCTCTGCCTCTCTGGCCGGGGGTTGTCAGTGGTCACAGATGGTGTTTGCCCCGACATGACAACCCCAGAGGAAGGAGTGGGTGGGCAACTGGGTCCTGGGGCTGGGCTGTGGAGCGATGGAATCCCAGTCGGGAGTCTTCGGTTCCAGCAGGGGTGGTCACAGCAACAGCACCCCTGGCTGATGTGCAGGCAGCAAATGGCAGGGCACGTGGGCAGCAGGCAGTCAGGCAGCAGCAGATGGCAGGTGGGAGCGTGCTCGGGGCTCTGGGGGGCAGTAGTTCGGCCTTCTGGGCAGGAGCGTGGTCTTCCGTGTGCTTACTCGTGGCCAGCTTGATACGGAGTGATTTGGCACGTGAAAAATCTGCACGTCAGCGTGTAATTCGAGGAAAGGCCCTTAGTGCGTAAGCGCGTCTGCACGCATACGCATTTTCATTGGACAGAAGGCCCCTCAAGCGCAAGCGCCCCTGTGACGTGACGCGTACAGACGTGCATGCGCATTTCAGCGCGCGTGAAAAACTGCACGTCCGCGTGTAATATGAGGAAAGGGCCCATGCGCGTATGCACGGCAGCACGCATATGCGATTTCATTGGACCAAAGGCCCTTAGCGCGTGAGCACGTCTGTGACGTGACGCGCGCAGGTGTTTCCCTCATTGCACGTGATGACAGAACACACGTGGATTTCCACCAATCACGTGTGAAAGTTCCCGGCACCCCGAAACACACGTACCCAGGCCAGTTGCGTGTACGCTCACTCCCCTCCGATCACACGCGATGACACTCGGACCGTATCCGAATACGGGAAACCCGCGCATGGCAAAAGACGTGCACAGGCGTCAACGCGTCTGCCACACGAAGGCAGGCGGAAGCGTCCCCGCGCACAGCATAAAAGTGCGCGCAAACAACAAACGCGTATATACAGCTACGATGAATGCCCCATTTGTCGCTGCACTGATCGTGGGACACCGCAGGAGGAGGAGAATAGCCAGGGCACGCATTTTCGCACCACGGACAAGCCTTTTTGGGATGCCTGACGACCAGGTCTATGGCAGGTATAGGTTTCCACCCCATATCATCCTAGACCTGGTCAGGGAGTGGGAAGATGACCTCACATCCCCCACCCTTTGCTCCCAAGCATTGAGCCCCTTGGAGAAGCTGCTCAATGTCCTGCATTTTTTGGCCACTGGGTCATTTCAGCGGACTACTGCCATAGTGGGGGGGGTCTCAGAGGCCACGCAGTCACGCTGCCTACACCAGGTACTGGCAATCATGACAGCGCGCCCCTCAGTCCGCAGGCACATATACATGCCCAGAACACCCGCAGAAAGGCAGGCCGTTGTCCTGGATTTTTTCAGGGTGGCACACTTCCCCAAAGTGCTCGGTGCCATAGATTGCACCCATGTGGCCCTACGTCCACCTAGGGCCATTGAGCACATCTACCGAAACCGCAAGCACTGGCATTCCATCAATGTACAGGTGGTATGTGATGCAAAGGGAATCATCACCTCTGTCTATGCAAACTACCCTGGCTCCACCCATGACAGTTTCATATACAGAATGTCCGCCCTGAGCCGGGCCCTGGAAGCTGGGCAGCATGGCGACACATGGCTCCTAGGTCAGTACAAATGCCCTTGCACATGCATGCAAGTCACACACAGACAAATATCCAAACCCTAATAATCTCAACTATTATCACCTCCCCAGGGGACAGTGTCTACCCTCTGAGCAACCACATGATGACGCCAATCCGGAAACCCCACCACACCACCCCAGGTAAGATACAACGCCGCCCATATTGCAACCAGGGGCATAGTGGAGCGCACATTCGGAGTGCTCAAGTCACGTTTCCGCTCCCTTGACCCCTCTGGTGGCCAGCTACTCTATGCACCACCAGTAGTGTGCAGGATCATTCTGGCAGCATGTGTCCTGCACAATGTTGCAACACGGCAGGGCGTCCCGGTGGACATGGTGGTGCCCCCACATCCCCAACCACAGGCACAGGCGCTGCCCATGGGAGGGGACAGGGCACGTGGCGAGGATGCCCGGACCCAGCTTGTGGCCACATTTTTCACCTAAACTCCCACCCCTGCGGAGTGCACACAGGCCTGGCACATACCAGGTGACAATCGATGATGACAAAGAGACAGTTAACTGTCACAACCCTACCACCCTGAGAAAGTTGCCATGGAAGTGCCACATCGTCTGCATCCCTAGCTACTTAAACACAAGCTATCCTGTGTGACCAAAAGGCACACATATGACATATGACATGATATGGGCCATACACAAGTATTCCAAGGCGCAATGAGGCAGGGAGGGGGGAACAAGGGAACACAGGGAACGGTACTACTAGGCCAGGTGTCATTGGGATCGTGCACGTGCAGGGGTAGGGGGAATGGGAAAAGTGCAAGGGGAAGGGTGGGGGGGAGTCCAGTACAGGGGAAGTAGCCCAAAAAATAATACATAGGTCGCCTGGTGGCAACTACAAAGGTAAGTGCAGACAAGTGCTGGGAAGGGAGGGCTGTAGGGATAGAGAGACAGTACTGCAGTGCAGGGGTTGCCAGGGAGGCAGTGCAAGTGGAGAGTGGCTGGGCCAGGGAGCGAGGTCAGTGAGAGTGGGCCAGTTGCAGCTCCTGTGCAGTTCCAGTGGAGAATTCTGCAAGGGAGAGGCAGACAGTAAGCAGAAGCAAAGAGGAAGGTCTTGAGGTGCTTCCAGAACTGGAGATGATTCCCCTCAAGTCCAAGTCAGGCCGGAAGTCTGTTCCAGGGGGAGGGCTCTGCTGTGGAGAGAAATCTACCCCCAGCTAGTTGCTCTGAGAAGCGGATGACACGGACATGCAAGGTGTGCATCACACACCTGCAAAACAGGCCATGGCCATCACTGTCATGTCACTCAAACCCTCCCAAACATCAACATGACATGGCATGCAATACCCATACACCAATGCAGTAACGATAAGGTACACATTGCCATGTCCTAAATGCACAGTGGCATCGGACACTGCTGCCTGACCCGGAATCAGATGAAATGACAGACCAACAACCTCCCACCCAAAATAAGTCATTTCCAAATGCATTACAACAGTCGTAGACGTAACATCACAATGAATGCCTGTCTACATGCACATTATGCATTGCAAAATCAACACTGCAGCTCATGTGTGCAGTGTCCTACTCCTGCATCACACTGCTCAGCGCACAGCACAGTGAACAGCCATTGTGTGTGATGCACACCCTGAGCATCACATCTAAGTGACAGACCACGTCAAACAGCAAATTAGGCATGTACTGGATCCATGATCGGTCATGAACATGTGCTGCCGGGACACAGTGGGCACCAGAAGGCAAACAGTGTACACGTGGATATGCAAGGGTGGGAGTACATGTAGTGCATCAGAGTGCAAGTGTGTGGTTCTGCAAGGACATGCACTCCACATATGCATGTGCACTCAAGTGACCATCAGTGTTCCCTACACATCACATGTGAACATCCACCATGTGTACACCCCAGCATGTCAAACCACAACTATCCCCTCGCACCTGAAAGGAAAACACAACACATGAACAGGCATTGATCAGCAGAACACAACATGTACATAGGATACCACCATTACTATGTCAGAGTTCCCATCACACTGCAGGGCAAGGCAACTATCAACAACAAACCCCCCTCCCTCACAAATGACCATGACCCACTGAACAACTGCACCTGGGTCATGGAGCCTCCAAACCTCAATTCCACCTGGCCACAGGATCACCTTTACCCTTCGTCGCCATCTCCCACCTTGTGTGTAAAAAGATGCCTGAACCCTCAGAATCCACACTCATTTCCAAAATCACAAAATCCAAGGCATAAAAACGAACCCGAACACCCTCCAGTAGATGACTTGACGTAGCGGTACCTCACAAAGGCCAAGTACTACCACAATGATGCAACAACCAAGGTAGCACAGCAAAACAATGTCACGACAGGATGTGAGACATGTGTGGTACATGACATAGGACGATGCACCATGAATGGATGCCTACTGTCACAGGTCCCCTGTACAGGCGCAGGAGTGTCACGAAACAACCACCCCCACCATGTCCCGGGTGCCTGCAAGGTCAGACTCACATAGGCCCCTGAGACCCTGGTGGGGAAGGAGGTTCAGGGATATGCAGTCGGGACAGGTGTTGACACACTGGATGACTGGAATGAGCGGCAGGAGAGGGGAGGAGGAATGACACATGAAACTAGGGAATGCACGAAAATGTACAACCTGCATGAACACATACACAATCCAAACAGACTTGGACATCATTGTCATGGCCTTCTGTAGTCCAGGCTCAGGAGTGGTACGAACCAACCACCCCCTCTAGGGTTTTGGCACCTGCAAGTTCGGGGCTTACACAGGCATCCGCAACCCCAGTGGGGAAAGAGGGTCAGGGAACGTTGCTTGGATAGGCACGGGAAGCAGGAACACCGGGTAGAGGGTACAGGTTTCAAAATTGCATAGGATCACGGGTGATTAGGGAGAAAAAAACATACCAAATTGAACCACACATACACCCATGCATCAGTACACTCCCCAGCAAGCCTATGCAGAGCAGTTCGTAAGAAAAACAACAAGACACTTAGCTCTGGTTTTGAGTGCTGGCCTCCTGCCTGCGCACTCTCAGGTCCGGTTACAGGAGCACTGCAATGCTGCAAAGAGAGACACAGTCAACAACCTGTACGTGCCAATTGCACAAAAACACAACACCAAACATGCCCCATAGCAACAGACTAATCTACAAACAGACAATCTGTGGTTGATGCTTCGTACCCATATATAACATCACCCCTGTGACGGGTCATACACAGTCAATGCAGTAAGGCAGCCGCTGCTGGGTGCGTGGCAAATGGAACACCAATGTGTCACAATTCACACAACATGCAATGTTCCCTGGGTAAGCAGACAGACCCATATAGCAAGCCATGACTACAGAGCAAGTTGCGTACCACCATGACCGAAACAAAGTTGGCAGTGCATTTATCATGAAGTACGTGGAAAAGACATGCACTGCACCCGAGTATGCCCCTTGCTGTATGTCCCTGTGAGCTGCCCCTTTCCATGTCTCGGAAGGCTACATGGTTGATACAAGTGCCTCAATGGACCTTGGTGTACCGGAGGGTATGTGCCACTGCCCCTGCATGTGTCCCAGACAACCCTACTATCAGCAGCCATCAGTCCACAAACACATCTGAGCTGCATTGTGTGCTTCAACACCAATATTCGTCTAAACTCACCCTCAGTGCTGTGACTAAGCCTGCATGTGCAACTCGCCTGGTGCAAGCTTTGCTGTGTCGTGGCCCCCCTGTGATGCTCACCTTGCCTGGAGTTCCTTGGAACATGTCAGCAGTTCTAGGATGTGGGTCTGCAATCACTGTGCCTCTGCTTCTGCACACATGTGCATGTGGGCACCAACAAACGGGTCCAGAATTCCGTCGTCCAATGGGCCATGTCTGCTGGCAAAGGTGCTCTGGAGGCTCATCCCCCTGCAGAAAGGGCATGAAACACACCATCAGTCCGTCTTTCACCTCCAAAGTGTGGAACACTATCTACAGCATGAATTGCAACAGGCACATGTACAGGAAAGATATGAAACATACTACACAATGCATAACAATCAATGTCCACATTAATCATGACACACCCCATCTAGCAAAAGCTGGACAGTGGACAATGACACCTAAATCATCCCCACTAGGGGTGTCAACACAAGTCACACAGCACCAGACATGCCACAGATATGACAGTCCAAGGCCCTTGTGTAAAATGCTGTAACACCGAACCATCCTTGCGAGCCCATGGATAAGGGAGGCAGGAGTGGCATATGTGAGTCAAGGAACCCAAGCAGCAAACACATACACAAGACAACCATGAAGGGCCCAGCTGGAACAGACAGTGGATGCCTTCAAAAGCCACAAAGCACCGCACCGTCACATGAAATCACAATAGACTAGCAATTTTAAACTAAATCAACTATTAACTAATTACACTAACTATGGAAAACCTACATTACCTATTTAAACTAACTATCAAACAGAAACTTAACTAACTAAACTAAAAGAAAAATCAAAAATGGCCACATACGACCCGGGGGGGAGGGGAGGCACCCAGGACGGGGGAGGTACAGGGTGCTGCTCAACATCCACATGCGATGGTGCTGAGCCAAAAAAAAATCCTCCATGGGCTCAACGCCTGCACAGCACGACCTATGTGGGAGATAGATGGTCGTCCGAGTCTGGCTCATCCTGGAAAGGAGGACGTGGCACAGTAGCCTGGCCACGCCTAGCCGCAGCTTGCCCCTCGTCGGCAGCAAGTCTGCCGGACGGGTGAGCCTGGTTCTGTGTGGCGATGTGACGTAGGTCTGCATGCAGAACCTCCCGTGATACACGTGCTTCCTCTTGCAAGGTAGCACGTGTAACACGGAGTTCCTCCTGCAAGGCCTGGCTGGACAACCGCTGCACCTCCCGGCAAGCCTGTAGCTCAGCCGAGATGGTATGCTCAAGCTGTGCAAACCTCTCCTCTGCCTGCTGCCTCTGGGACATCATAAGGACACCCAGAGTGGATCTGGTGGAAGCATACTCCTCCCTCAGGGCATCCATGTGCGCCTCTGCATGAGCAGCAATTGCTTGACGCAGAGACGACATCTCAGCCTGGCGTGCCCTGTCTGAGGCCGCCATGCCCAGCTTGAGCGAGCGGGCCGTGGACCGTGCTGCCTGCTGCTGGAGAAGCACCTGCCTAGCAGGGGGGAGCACAGATCGGGCCACACGCTCCATGCTCTCAGCGATGTTCTCCATTGCTGCCCCCTGCCGTTCGGAATTGGCAGTCATGTCTTGCTCCCACTCAGTATACAGCGGTTGCGCACGGCGACTGCATTGCCGGGCTTGACCCCTGCGGGACCCAAGGACCGGGGGTCCTCGCTGTGTTGGCACCGCCTGCGGCTGCACGACTACATGCCCCCGTCGACGTGATGTCCCAGGCACATCAGTGACTGGTGTGGAGGGTGACCCTGCGTCCCGATCCACCACGGGCGGAGGAACCAAGACTGTCTGATCCCTCAGTGCAGGTGTCGCAGACAGAGGAGTGTCCACATCAGAATCACTCACCCCTGACACATGGACTTGATGCTCATCCAACTCAACATGGACGTCAGAGTCGTCATCAAGGCTGGACTCATAGGCAGCCAGAGACAAGATGGACTGCAGCACTTGGGGGTTTTCGTGGCCTTCCACCCCACGACCCCCACTAGTGCCGGGTTGATGTGGCGTTACCAACCCTGTGTCTGGCATGAAACACCATCCTCTGCCTCCATTGCGTCATCACCTGAAAAATAGAGAGAAAAAGGTCAATACACATGTCAGAAGCACACGACACACACACACACCGACAGCAAAGGCATCCGGCAGACATGTGACACACAACATATGACCTGGCATGCATGCTGGGTCTACTTTGAATAGCTCTGTGATCAGACCTGTTGAAAGGTGGCAGTTTCCATGGAAGTGGGTCTATGCAGTGCAGAAAATGTGTACGCCACTCACTACCTACATGTACAAGCACTACATGGTGTGTGCCAGGAAATGTGAAGGCAGTGCAATGTCAAATTCAGACATCACGTGCATTGTGCATTCAATGTGTACCATGTCTAGAAGCCAAGCACCCCTCCACCCCAGTACCGAAGCAGGGATGCCTAGCATGGAATCAAAAGGCTGACCATACACCTGTGTATTGACAGGCAGTGTTGACTGGCATCAACAGCTTGATGTGATTCAAATTACAACAATGCAAATGATGCTGGGACAGTGAGCAGGACACATGATGGAAACTCCGGAGGCCGCCCACGTGTGAAGAAGACATAACAAGAGTTGGACAGAGTCATTGGCCATTGAACAGGCTGCGGCCTGTGAGGCGCACAGATTGTCAGAGCCTAAACATGTGTGCAACGCAGGACTGAGCCACAGTTGACATGGGAAGGCTGATGAGATGGCAGGCAATGTATGTAACCAAGGACTTACATTACAGTGATCATCCAGTCAAGGACACATAGGGGCATGCGTGCAATGCACATGGAGCATGAATGGGCACTCATGTCCCTGTGGGACATCTGACCCATGCACAGTACAAGTGAGATACCCTGCATCGAATACTAAGGCTGTACCACACGGCATATGTCTGGCAGATTCTACGCTGGAAGTTTGCATCTACACAGGACACATGAACAAGAAAGTACACATTGGCAAGATTGAAGCAGACCAGTGCAAAGGTGGAACTGGGGTGCAGAGTGGCGGAGGAGGGGCAAGGGAGCATGCCTACATGGAGTCCCGCATGCAGGCAGAGGAGACATGCATGACTGTAGCATTGCATTACTTACACATCAGAACCATGTACACGTCACATGTAGCAGCATTCATGCACAACACATCCCACAAGTGAAACACACACGTCCTCAACAAACACGCATCAACACTCACTGGACTGGGCATCAAAGTCCAGCTTCTCTCCCACTCCTTCGACCAATTCTGATGGTATGAACTCCGCAACGAGAGCCTCATGCGGAGTGAGTTCTTCCTCCTCTGGTGCAGGCCCACCGCCAGTCACCAAAGTCAAGTTGTAATTTGAGGCACGCTTGGCCTTAGTGCTGCGCTTGATGTCATTCCAATGCTTTTTGCACTCCTGTGCCGTGCGCACCTCATGGCCGAATGAACTGACATGTTCTGCAACATGCTTCCAGTGGGTGTCACGTTGGGCAGCCGTGGTCTGACTATTGGCACCCACTAGCATGTCACGGCTGTGGCCCCGCACGTAGTCCACGAGGAAGTCCAGTTCCTGCTTACAGAAAGGCTTCTTCCTCGACGTGCAGGAGGTCGTGGCTGTGTGTGGGGTCCCAGCCTGTGCTGCAGGTGCAACCTTCCTCCTCTTGGACTGTGGCGCAGACCCTGGCTGGCTAATGCCGCCCTGACCAGTATGGCCAGTGGGTTCGGTGGATTGAGCCAAGGGAGTGGCAGGTGGAGGGATGACCAAAGGCCTGACTTGTGTCAGAGGCAGCTGGGTGCCCACTAATGGACCCTGTGCAGCAACATCAGCTGTGGCAGGGTCGTTGGCCGCAACGGTCCTGGTTTGCAGACTCACAACCGGGGTGCTGTTGGGTGCATCTGCCCCTGCACTTGCCAACACCCGGCTGTTTGGGGCAGCAGATGACATGACTGCCCCAGGGACACGTCTCTTGGTCTGAGCAGCCCGGCCTGCCCCTATGGTTTCCCCCCTGGCCTGTTGGAGATCTACCAAGGGCTCTTCAAGTGCCAACGCAGCCTGCGCTGGCAGACCCTGAGCCTGGGTGGCGGTGTCCACAGCTGCACCTGCAGCTACCACTACCCTTGGGCCTGTGGCAGTCGATGGAACGGACTGCCGGGTCATATGGGTGCCAGTGCCAGCTGCATCCCCCGGAACCACAGGGGGTGGTGGCATGGCTGCACCGACACATGGCACAACATTGTGCTCAAGTGGCGCACCCCTGCCTCTTCCCCCTCTGTGGCTGCCCTGGACACCCTGGAGTCCCCTTACTCCCTGGACACCACGGCCACGTCCCCGACCACGCCCGCCACGAGGAGTACGCCCAGCTGAGGCGCCCCTCACCTTTGGTGGCCTCCCAACCATGGCACAGATGTAGTAGTGCTGGCACAGATGGAGTGGTGCCAATGGGAGGTGTACACCACAATTGACCTGGGCAATTGGGGTGAAGGGGGTGGGAAGCAAGATGTTAACAGCCCCCCTGCACCTGCAAGGCTGTATGTGACCACGGTGATGTGGTGATGGGTCACGCAACGCTCAGGCACCCCAAAACTGCAGTAAAACCGTGCACGCAACCCTGCAGCCTACGTGCGTGGATTCAACCTCCCGCAGTACGCGGTGGCACCCAGTAACACGAATAACGCGTACGCGTGGGACACGCAGGCTACTATGACATCGAAAATGGGTGCGATACACGGGGGCACCCGCAGTGGGAAAAAGAGCATGTGCGACTCACCGTCTGACTAGCGCGATGCAGAAAAACATGCGTAGCCAATACCCCCGCCAAAAGAAGAGATACGTCCTTGATAGCTGTGAAGTTGTGATGGCGCGCGAAACAACAGGAAGCAGCAACACACGTCGGTCTCCACGAAAGGCACGTACAGCGAACTGCTGGGCCCGCTCATCTTTAACCCGTGCTGAGGGAAACGCACGCGCGCGTCACGTCACTTACGCGCATGGGCCCTTTCCTCGTATTACACGGGGACGTGCAGTTTCCACGCGCGCTTACGCGCATGGCCCTTTCCTCGTATTACACGCGGACGTGCAGTTTCCACGCGCGCTTACGCGCATGGGCCCTTTCCTCGTATTACACGCGGACGTGCAGTTTTTCACGTGTGCTGAAATGCGCATGCACGTCTGTAAGCGTCACAGGGGCGCTTGCGCTTGAGGGGCCTTCTGTCCAATGAAAATGCGTATGCGTGCAGACGCGCTTACGCGCTAAGGGCCTTTCCTCGAATTACACGCTGACGTGCAGATTTTTCACGTGCCAAATCACTCCGTATCAAGCTGGCCACGCGTAAGCACACGGAAGACCACGCTCCTGCCCAGAAGGCCGAACTACTGCCCCCCAGAGCCCCGAGCACGCTCCCACCTGCCATCTGCTGCTGCCTGACTGCCTGCTGCCCACGTGCCCTGCCATTTGCTGCCTGCACATCAGCCAGGGGTGCTGTTGCTGTGACCACCCCTGCTGGAACCGAAGACTCCCGACTGGGATTCCATCGCTCCACAGCCCAGCCCCAGGACCCAGTTGCCCACCCACTCCTGCCTCTGGCTGTGCACTGCCTCCTGCTGCCTGCACATCCTCCGCCGGCTGGGGTGCAGTTGTTGATGTGGCCACCCCTGCTGGACGTCCGACTCCCGACTGTGGCAGGGATGCCTCCTCCACCAGCCTGGCTGCACCGTCAGAGGCAGCTCCACAGGGCACCCAGGTGACTGATGGGTGGGAAGATGGCACAGAGGACGACTGGCGCGTAGGGGGTCCAGTTGAGGAGGGGGTCGGAGCAAGCCCCATCAGACGGAGGAATCCGGCCTGGGTGACCTGTCCCAGCAGGCTGACGTGGTCAACGAGCCATTCGAGATGACTCGCAGTCTCTTCATGAAAAGACTGCAGGTCACCTCGCATGGCCCGTTGACGCAACGCCACACCAGCCAGGACAGGCTCAACCCGGACCTGGATAGCCACGTCCGCAGGCAGAGGAAGGCCAGTTGACGTGAGCTCATCCCCTGCCTGAAAACGGGTCTGGAAGTAGGCATCCCTGCTGGTGCAAGATGATGCAGGGACAGGATCGGGGACAGGATTGCACACAGGCACCTCCGCGGCGGCCTGTGCTGCCTCCTGTCCCTGGTCCTGCACTGCACCACTAGCACCAGTGGGATCCCCACCTCCAGACCCCGTCTCTGGTGCTTGCACGGCCTCCTCCTCCACCAAACCCCCCACCAACCTGGATGACTCCGTGCCATCTTCCCCTGTTGGGCCCTGTGGGGTCCCAGCTGCCCCTTCTGCTGCCGAGGAGTCCAACTCCAACCTCTGCCTCTTGGACCTCCCCCTGGCAGCTGCGGCCTGGGATGTGGCACCGGACTCCTCACTCCCCGACGAGATGACAACCTGGGAGGGGAGCCGGGCCTTGCGTCTCCGGCTGGCGGTCGGATCCCCGCCGCTGTGCTCCACAGCACCTTCTCCGCCCTCTTCATCAGTTGACGCTGCAGACAGGGAGAAACAAAACACAGGCATCAGGGCACTGTACAATGGACACATACACACATGACAGTTGTACATGAGTGGCATTGGCAAACCTCAGACATGTCATCACAATCCCCAACACACATGTCATTACAACTCGCACACATGAGCCATACCACAGCCATATCGCAACTGCCACCACCATCCATACACATACAACAGCATGAGCAGCCAAAGGTGAGCCAGACATCACATGCAACACAGGAAGTGCACCACACATGTACACACCACCACACTTGCATGCATGTGTACACCTCTGCCAAGTGTCGCACTGTTCAGACGGGCATCCATGTCACATCTGCCAATCAGGCTTCCACATACCGCTGTCACATGCATCCATGTTGCATCACTGTTGCACCCTTGTCAAATATACACACATGCACATGTACACAGTGCTGATACATGCAGCCGAAAACAACATACATGCGTGACATCACGGACATGTCTACTTACATACACATTTATCCAAACATGTGTGCCCACACAACTGCATTTGGCATGCAAGCCTACACACACAAGCACCATCCATGTCTCACACATTACAGCCCTCGCATGTGTCAGCCCCACGGCCCTGTACACCCCCACCCATACTCGACCCCATACAAACAGATGTGCAACCTGCACACTACTGAACAATCACCACACGCACTGCTCACAATCAGGATGCATGTACACTCACCGCTCGACTCCAGACGGGTCTGCTTCTCAAGGACCTGGACGTGGAGCGCTGGGGATATGCGTTCCAGGACCCTCATCTGTTCTTCCGACAAGTGGCATCCGCTGCCTTCAAGAGGCGCCGGGCCTTGTTCAGGGTCCTGGACCTGAAGTCCTCCCAGCGCTTCTTGACATGTTGTAAGTCGCGGACTGCCACCCCCTCCGCGTTGATGGCAGTCACGATGTCAGTCCAGATCCGAGTCCGTCCTTCCTTGTCGGCGCGGGAACTTCCGAAGAGGGCATCATACTGCCCCAGGACTTGCTCCACCAGGACACCAACTTCGGTGGCACTGAAGCTGGTGCCCCTCTGCCTCTCTGGCCGGGGGTTGTCAGTGGTCACAGATGGTGTTTGCCCCGACATGACAACCCCAGAGGAAGGAGTGGGTGGGCAACTGGGTCCTGGGGCTGGGCTGTGGAGCGATGGAATCCCAGTCGGGAGTCTTCGGTTCCAGCAGGGGTGGTCACAGCAACAGCACCCCTGGCTGATGTGCAGGCAGCAAATGGCAGGGCACGTGGGCAGCAGGCAGTCAGGCAGCAGCAGATGGCAGGTGGGAGCATGCTCGGGGCTCTGGGGGGCAGTAGTTCGGCCTTCTGGCCAGGAGCGTGGTCTTCCGTGTGCTTACTCGTGGCCAGCTTGATACGGAGTGATTTGGCACGTGAAAAATCTGCACGTCAGCGTGTAATTCGAGGAAAGGCCCTTAGTGCGTAAGCGCGTCTGCACGCATACGCATTTTCATTGGACAGAAGGCCCCTCAAGCGCAAGCGCCCCTGTGACGTGACGCGTACAGACGTGCATGCGCATTTCAGCGCGCGTGAAAAACTGCACGTCCGCGTGTAATATGAGGAAAGGGCCCATGCGCGTATGCACGGCAGCACGCATATGCGATTTCATTGGACCAAAGGCCCTTAGCGCGTGAGCACGTCTGTGACGTGACGCGCGCAGGTGTTTCCCTCATTGCACGTGATGACAGAACACACGTGGATTTCCACCAATCACGTGTGAAAGTTCCCGGCACCCCGAAACACACGTACCCAGGCCAGTTGCGTGTACGCTCACTCCCCTCCGATCACACGCGATGACACTCGGACCGTATCCGAATACGGGAAACCCGCGCATGGCAAAAGACGTGCACAGGCGTCAACGCGTCTGCCACACGAAGGCAGGCGGAAGCGTCCCCGCGCACAGCATAAAAGTGCGCGCAAACAACAAACGCGTATATACAGCTACGATGAATGCCCCATTTGTCGCTGCACTGATCGTGGGACACCGCAGGAGGAGGAGAATAGCCAGGGCACGCATTTTCGCACCACGGACAAGCCTTTTTGGGATGCCTGACGACCAGGTCTATGGCAGGTATAGGTTTCCACCCCATATCATCCTAGACCTGGTCAGGGAGTGGGAAGATGACCTCACATCCCCCACCCTTTGCTCCCAAGCATTGAGCCCCTTGGAGAAGCTGCTCAATGTCCTGCATTTTTTGGCCACTGGGTCATTTCAGCGGACTACTGCCATAGTGGGGGGGGTCTCAGAGGCCACGCAGTCACGCTGCCTACACCAGGTACTGGCAATCATGACAGCGCGCCCCTCAGTCCGCAGGCACATATACATGCCCAGAACACCCGCAGAAAGGCAGGCCGTTGTCCTGGATTTTTTCAGGGTGGCACACTTCCCCAAAGTGCTCGGTGCCATAGATTGCACCCATGTGGCCCTACGTCCACCTAGGGCCATTGAGCACATCTACCGAAACCGCAAGCACTGGCATTCCATCAATGTACAGGTGGTATGTGATGCAAAGGGAATCATCACCTCTGTCTATGCAAACTACCCTGGCTCCACCCATGACAGTTTCATATACAGAATGTCCGCCCTGAGCCGGGCCCTGGAAGCTGGGCAGCATGGCGACACATGGCTCCTAGGTCAGTACAAATGCCCTTGCACATGCATGCAAGTCACACACAGACAAATATCCAAACCCTAATAATCTCAACTATTATCACCTCCCCAGGGGACAGTGTCTACCCTCTGAGCAACCACATGATGACGCCAATCCGGAAACCCCACCACACCACCCCAGGTAAGATACAACGCCGCCCATATTGCAACCAGGGGCATAGTGGAGCGCACATTCGGAGTGCTCAAGTCACGTTTCCGCTCCCTTGACCCCTCTGGTGGCCAGCTACTCTATGCACCACCAGTAGTGTGCAGGATCATTCTGGCAGCATGTGTCCTGCACAATGTTGCAACACGGCAGGGCGTCCCGGTGGACATGGTGGTGCCCCCACATCCCCAACCACAGGCACAGGCGCTGCCCATGGGAGGGGACAGGGCACGTGGCGAGGATGCCCGGACCCAGCTTGTGGCCACATTTTTCACCTAAACTCCCACCCCTGCGGAGTGCACACAGGCCTGGCACATACCAGGTGACAATCGATGATGACAAAGAGACAGTTAACTGTCACAACCCTACCACCCTGAGAAAGTTGCCATGGAAGTGCCACATCGTCTGCATCCCTAGCTACTTAAACACAAGCTATCCTGTGTGACCAAAAGGCACACATATGACATATGACATGATATGGGCCATACACAAGTATTCCAAGGCGCAATGAGGCAGGGAGGGGGGAACAAGGGAACACAGGGAACGGTACTACTAGGCCAGGTGTCATTGGGATCGTGCACGTGCAGGGGTAGGGGGAATGGGAAAAGTGCAAGGGGAAGGGTGGGGGGGAGTCCAGTACAGGGGAAGTAGCCCAAAAAATAATACATAGGTCGCCTGGTGGCAACTACAAAGGTAAGTGCAGACAAGTGCTGGGAAGGGAGGGCTGTAGGGATAGAGAGACAGTACTGCAGTGCAGGGGTTGCCAGGGAGGCAGTGCAAGTGGAGAGTGGCTGGGCCAGGGAGCGAGGTCAGTGAGAGTGGGCCAGTTGCAGCTCCTGTGCAGTTCCAGTGGAGAATTCTGCAAGGGAGAGGCAGACAGTAAGCAGAAGCAAAGAGGAAGGTCTTGAGGTGCTTCCAGAACTGGAGATGATTCCCCTCAAGTCCAAGTCAGGCCGGAAGTCTGTTCCAGGGGGAGGGCTCTGCTGTGGAGAGAAATCTACCCCCAGCTAGTTGCTCTGAGAAGCGGATGACACGGACATGCAAGGTGTGCATCACACACCTGCAAAACAGGCCATGGCCATCACTGTCATGTCACTCAAACCCTCCCAAACATCAACATGACATGGCATGCAATACCCATACACCAATGCAGTAACGATAAGGTACACATTGCCATGTCCTAAATGCACAGTGGCATCGGACACTGCTGCCTGACCCGGAATCAGATGAAATGACAGACCAACAACCTCCCACCCAAAATAAGTCATTTCCAAATGCATTACAACAGTCGTAGACGTAACATCACAATGAATGCCTGTCTACATGCACATTATGCATTGCAAAATCAACACTGCAGCTCATGTGTGCAGTGTCCTACTCCTGCATCACACTGCTCAGCGCACAGCACAGTGAACAGCCATTGTGTGTGATGCACACCCTGAGCATCACATCTAAGTGACAGACCACGTCAAACAGCAAATTAGGCATGTACTGGATCCATGATCGGTCATGAACATGTGCTGCCGGGACACAGTGGGCACCAGAAGGCAAACAGTGTACACGTGGATATGCAAGGGTGGGAGTACATGTAGTGCATCAGAGTGCAAGTGTGTGGTTCTGCAAGGACATGCACTCCACATATGCATGTGCACTCAAGTGACCATCAGTGTTCCCTACACATCACATGTGAACATCCACCATGTGTACACCCCAGCATGTCAAACCACAACTATCCCCTCGCACCTGAAAGGAAAACACAACACATGAACAGGCATTGATCAGCAGAACACAACATGTACATAGGATACCACCATTACTATGTCAGAGTTCCCATCACACTGCAGGGCAAGGCAACTATCAACAACAAACCCCCCTCCCTCACAAATGACCATGACCCACTGAACAACTGCACCTGGGTCATGGAGCCTCCAAACCTCAATTCCACCTGGCCACAGGATCACCTTTACCCTTCGTCGCCATCTCCCACCTTGTGTGTAAAAAGATGCCTGAACCCTCAGAATCCACACTCATTTCCAAAATCACAAAATCCAAGGCATAAAAACGAACCCGAACACCCTCCAGTAGATGACTTGACGTAGCGGTACCTCACAAAGGCCAAGTACTACCACAATGATGCAACAACCAAGGTAGCACAGCAAAACAATGTCACGACAGGATGTGAGACATGTGTGGTACATGACATAGGACGATGCACCATGAATGGATGCCTACTGTCACAGGTCCCCTGTACAGGCGCAGGAGTGTCACGAAACAACCACCCCCACCATGTCCCGGGTGCCTGCAAGGTCAGACTCACATAGGCCCCTGAGACCCTGGTGGGGAAGGAGGTTCAGGGATATGCAGTCGGGACAGGTGTTGACACACTGGATGACTGGAATGAGCGGCAGGAGAGGGGAGGAGGAATGACACATGAAACTAGGGAATGCACGAAAATGTACAACCTGCATGAACACATACACAATCCAAACAGACTTGGACATCATTGTCATGGCCTTCTGTAGTCCAGGCTCAGGAGTGGTACGAACCAACCACCCCCTCTAGGGTTTTGGCACCTGCAAGTTCGGGGCTTACACAGGCATCCGCAACCCCAGTGGGGAAAGAGGGTCAGGGACCGTTGCTTGGATAGGCACGGGAAGCAGGAACACCGGGTAGAGGGTACAGGTTTCAAAATTGCATAGGATCACGGGTGATTAGGGAGAAAAAAACATACCAAATTGAACCACACATACACCCATGCATCAGTACACTCCCCAGCAAGCCTATGCAGAGCAGTTCGTAAGAAAAACAACAAGACACTTAGCTCTGGTTTTGAGTGCTGGCCTCCTGCCTGCGCACTCTCAGGTCCGGTTACAGGAGCACTGCAATGCTGCAAAGAGAGACACAGTCAACAACCTGTACGTGCCAATTGCACAAAAACACAACACCAAACATGCCCCATAGCAACAAACTAATCTACAAACAGACAATCTGTGGTTGATGCTTCGTACCCATATATAACATCACCCCTGTGACGGGTCATACACAGTCAATGCAGTAAGGCAGCCGCTGCTGGGTGCGTGGCAAATGGAACACCAATGTGTCACAATTCACACAACATGCAATGTTCCCTGGGTAAGCAGACAGACCCATATAGCAAGCCATGACTACAGAGCAAGTTGCGTACCACCATGACCGAAACAAAGTTGGCAGTGCATTTATCATGAAGTACGTGGAAAAGACATGCACTGCACCCGAGTATGCCCCTTGCTGTATGTCCCTGTGAGCTGCCCCTTTCCATGTCTCGGAAGGCTACATGGTTGATACAAGTGCCTCAATGGACCTTGGTGTACCGGAGGGTATGTGCCACTGCCCCTGCATGTGTCCCAGACAACCCTACTATCAGCAGCCATCAGTCCACAAACACATCTGAGCTGCATTGTGTGCTTCAACACCAATATTCGTCTAAACTCACCCTCAGTGCTGTGACTAAGCCTGCATGTGCAACTCGCCTGGTGCAAGCTTTGCTGTGTCGTGGCCCCCCTGTGATGCTCACCTTGCCTGGAGTTCCTTGGAACATGTCAGCAGTTCTAGGATGTGGGTCTGCAATCACTGTGCCTCTGCTTCTGCACACATGTGCATGTGGGCACCAACAAACGGGTCCAGAATTCCGTCGTCCAATGGGCCATGTCTGCTGGCAAAGGTGCTCTGGAGGCTCATCCCCCTGCAGAAAGGGCATGAAACACACCATCAGTCCGTCTTTCACCTCCAAAGTGTGGAACACTATCTACAGCATGAATTGCAACAGGCACATGTACAGGAAAGATATGAAACATACTACACAATGCATAACAATCAATGTCCACATTAATCATGACACACCCCATCTAGCAAAAGCTGGACAGTGGACAATGACACCTAAATCATCCCCACTAGGGGTGTCAACACAAGTCACACAGCACCAGACATGCCACAGATATGACAGTCCAAGGCCCTTGTGTAAAATGCTGTAACACCGAACCATCCTTGCGAGCCCATGGATAAGGGAGGCAGGAGTGGCATATGTGAGTCAAGGAACCCAAGCAGCAAACACATACACAAGACAACCATGAAGGGCCCAGCTGGAACAGACAGTGGATGCCTTCAAAAGCCACAAAGCACCGCACCGTCACATGAAATCACAATAGACTAGCAATTTTAAACTAAATCAACTATTAACTAATTACACTAACTATGGAAAACCTACATTACCTATTTAAACTAACTATCAAACAGAAACTTAACTAACTAAACTAAAAGAAAAATCAAAAATGGCCACATACGACCCGGGGGGGAGGGGAGGCACCCAGGACGGGGGAGGTACAGGGTGCTGCTCAACATCCACATGCGATGGTGCTGAGCCAAAAAAAAATCCTCCATGGGCTCAACGCCTGCACAGCACGACCTATGTGGGAGATAGATGGTCGTCCGAGTCTGGCTCATCCTGGAAAGGAGGACGTGGCACAGTAGCCTGGCCACGCCTAGCCGCAGCTTGCCCCTCGTCGGCAGCAAGTCTGCCGGACGGGTGAGCCTGGTTCTGTGTGGCGATGTGACGTAGGTCTGCATGCAGAACCTCCCGTGATACACGTGCTTCCTCTTGCAAGGTAGCACGTGTAACACGGAGTTCCTCCTGCAAGGCCTGGCTGGACAACCGCTGCACCTCCCGGCAAGCCTGTAGCTCAGCCGAGATGGTATGCTCAAGCTGTGCAAACCTCTCCTCTGCCTGCTGCCTCTGGGACATCATAAGGACACCCAGAGTGGATCTGGTGGAAGCATACTCCTCCCTCAGGGCATCCATGTGCGCCTCTGCATGAGCAGCAATTGCTTGACGCAGAGACGACATCTCAGCCTGGCGTGCCCTGTCTGAGGCCGCCATGCCCAGCTTGAGCGAGCGGGCCGTGGACCGTGCTGCCTGCTGCTGGAGAAGCACCTGCCTAGCAGGGGGGAGCACAGATCGGGCCACACGCTCCATGCTCTCAGCGATGTTCTCCATTGCTGCCCCCTGCCGTTCGGAATTGGCAGTCATGTCTTGCTCCCACTCAGTATACAGCGGTTGCGCACGGCGACTGCATTGCCGGGCTTGACCCCTGCGGGACCCAAGGACCGGGGGTCCTCGCTGTGTTGGCACCGCCTGCGGCTGCACGACTACATGCCCCCGTCGACGTGATGTCCCAGGCACATCAGTGACTGGTGTGGAGGGTGACCCTGCGTCCCGATCCACCACGGGCGGAGGAACCAAGACTGTCTGATCCCTCAGTGCAGGTGTCGCAGACAGAGGAGTGTCCACATCAGAATCACTCACCCCTGACACATGGACTTGATGCTCATCCAACTCAACATGGACGTCAGAGTCGTCATCAAGGCTGGACTCATAGGCAGCCAGAGACAAGATGGACTGCAGCACTTGGGGGTTTTCGTGGCCTTCCACCCCACGACCCCCACTAGTGCCGGGTTGATGTGGCGTTACCAACCCTGTGTCTGGCATGAAACACCATCCTCTGCCTCCATTGCGTCATCACCTGAAAAATAGAGAGAAAAAGGTCAATACACATGTCAGAAGCACACGACACACACACACACCGACAGCAAAGGCATCCGACAGACATGTGACACACAACATATGACCTGGCATGCATGCTGGGTCTACTTTGAATAGCTCTGTGATCAGACCTGTTGAAAGGTGGCAGTTTCCATGGAAGTGGGTCTATGCAGTGCAGAAAATGTGTACGCCACTCACTACCTACATGTACAAGCACTACATGGTGTGTGCCAGGAAATGTGAAGGCAGTGCAATGTCAAATTCAGACATCACGTGCATTGTGCATTCAATGTGTACCATGTCTAGAAGCCAAGCACCCCTCCACCCCAGTACCGAAGCAGGGATGCCTAGCATGGAATCAAAAGGCTGACCATACACCTGTGTATTGACAGGCAGTGTTGACTGGCATCAACAGCTTGATGTGATTCAAATTACAACAATGCAAATGATGCTGGGACAGTGAGCAGGACACATGATGGAAACTCCGGAGGCCGCCCACGTGTGAAGAAGACACAACAAGAGTTGGACAGAGTCATTGGCCATTGAACAGGCTGCGGCCTGTGAGGCGCACAGATTGTCAGAGCCTAAACATGTGTGCAACGCAGGACTGAGCCACAGTTGACATGGGAAGGCTGATGAGATGGCAGGCAATGTATGTAACCAAGGACTTACATTACAGTGATCATCCAGTCAAGGACACATAGGGGCATGCGTGCAATGCACATGGAGCATGAATGGGCACTCATGTCCCTGCGGGACATCTGACCCATGCACAGTACAAGTGAGATACCCTGCATCGAATACTAAGGCTGTACCACACGGCATATGTCTGGCAGATTCTACGCTGGAAGTTTGCATCTACACAGGACACATGAACAAGAAAGTACACATTGGCAAGATTGAAGCAGACCAGTGCAAAGGTGGAACTGGGGTGCAGAGTGGCGGAGGAGGGGCAAGGGAGCATGCCTACATGGAGTCCCGCATGCAGGCAGAGGAGACATGCATGACGGTAGCATTGCATTACTTACACATCAGAACCATGTACACGTCACATGTAGCAGCATTCATGCACAACACATCCCACAAGTGAAACACACACGTCCTCAACAAACACGCATCAACACTCACTGGACTGGGCATCAAAGTCCAGCTTCTCTCCCACTCCTTCGACCAATTCTGATGGTATGAACTCCGCAACGAGAGCCTCATGCGGAGTGAGTTCTTCCTCCTCTGGTGCAGGCCCACCGCCAGTCACCAAAGTCAAGTTGTAATTTGAGGCACGCTTGGCCTTAGTGCTGCGCTTGATGTCATTCCAATGCTTTTTGCACTCCTGCGCCGTGCGCACCTCATGGCCGAATGAACTGACATGTTCTGCAACATGCTTCCAGTGGGTGTCACGTTGGGCAGCCGTGGTCTGACTATTGGCACCCACTAGCATGTCACGGCTGTGGCCCCGCACGTAGTCCACGAGGAAGTCCAGTTCCTGCTTACAGAAAGGCTTCTTCCTCGACGTGCAGGAGGTCGTGGCTGTGTGTGGGGTCCCAGCCTGTGCTGCAGGTGCATCCTTCCTCCTCTTGGACTGTGGCGCAGACCCTGGCTGGCTAATGCCGCCCTGACCAGTATGGCCAGTGGGTTCGGTGGATTGAGCCAAGGGAGTGGCAGGTGGAGGGATGACCAAAGGCCTGACTTGTGTCAGAGGCAGCTGGGTGCCCACTAATGGACCCTGCGCAGCAACATCAGCTGTGGCAGGGTCGTTGGCCGCAACGGTCCTGGTTTGCAGACTCACAACCGGGGTGCTGTTGGGTGCATCTGCCCCTGCACTTGCCAACACCCGGCTGTTTGGGGCAGCAGATGACATGACTGCCCCAGGGACACGTGTCTTGGTCTGAGCAGCCCGGCCTGCCCCTATGGTTTCCCCCCTGGCCTGTTGGAGATCTACCAAGGGCTCTTCAAGTGCCAACGCAGCCTGCGCTGGCAGACCCTGAGCCTGGGTGGCGGTGTCCACAGCTGCACCTGCAGCTACCACTACCCTTGGGCCTGTGGCAGTCGATGGAACGGACTGCCGGGTCATATGGGTGCCAGTGCCAGATGCAGGAGCTGCATCCCCCGGAACCACAGGGGGTGGTGGCATGGCTGCACCGACACATGGCACAACATTGTGCTCAAGTGGCGCACCCCTGCCTCTTCCCCCTCTGTGGCTGCCCTGGACACCCTGGAGTCCCCTTACTCCCTGGACACCACGGCCACGTCCCCGACCACGCCCGCCACGAGGAGTACGCCCAGCTGAGGCGCCCCTCACCTTTGGTGGCCTCCCAACCATGGCACAGATGTAGTAGTGCTGGCACAGATGGAGTGGTGCCAATGGGAGGTGTACACCACAATTGACCTGGGCAATTGGGGTGAAGGGGGTGGGAAGCAAGATGTTAACAGCCCCCCTGCACCTGCAAGGCTGTATGTGACCACGGTGATGTGGTGATGGGTCACGCAACGCTCAGGCACCCCAAAACTGCAGTAAAACCGTGCACGCAACCCTGCAGCCTACGTGCGTGGATTCAACCTCCCGCAGTACGCGGTGGCACCCAGTAACACGAATAACGCGTACGCGTGGGACACGCAGGCTACTATGACATCGAAAATGGGTGCGATACACGGGGGCACCCGCAGTGGGAAAAAGAGCATGTGCGACTCACCGTCTGACTAGCGCGATGCAGAAAAACATGCGTAGCCAATACCCCCGCCAAAAGAAGAGATACGTCCTTGATAGCTGTGAAGTTGTGATGGCGCGCGAAACAACAGGAAGCAGCAACACACGTCGGTCTCCACGAAAGGCACGTACAGCGAACTGCTGGGCCCGCTCATCTTTAACCCGTGCTGAGGGAAACGCACGCGCGCGTCACGTCACTTACGCGCATGGGCCCTTTCCTCGTATTACACGGGGACGTGCAGTTTCCACGCGCGCTTACGCGCATGGCCCTTTCCTCGTATTACACGCGGACGTGCAGTTTCCACGCGCGCTTACGCGCATGGGCCCTTTCCTCGTATTACACGCGGACGTGCAGTTTTTCACGTGTGCTGAAATGCGCATGCACGTCTGTACGCGTCACAGGGGCGCTTGCGCTTGAGGGGCCTTCTGTCCAATGAAAATGCGTATGCGTGCAGACGCGCTTACGCGCTAAGGGCCTTTCCTCGAATTACACGCTGACGTGCAGATTTTTCACGTGCCAAATCACTCCGTATCAAGCTGGCCACGCGTAAGCACACGGAAGACCACGCTCCTGCCCAGAAGGCCGAACTACTGCCCCCCAGAGCCCCGAGCACGCTCCCACCTGCCATCTGCTGCTGCCTGACTGCCTGCTGCCCACGTGCCCTGCCATTTGCTGCCTGCACATCAGCCAGGGGTGCTGTTGCTGTGACCACCCCTGCTGGAACCGAAGACTCCCGACTGGGATTCCATCGCTCCACAGCCCAGCCCCAGGACCCAGTTGCCCACCCACTCCTGCCTCTGGGTTTGTCATGTCAGGGCAAACACCATTTGTGACCACTGACAACCCCCGGCCAGAGAGGCAGAGGGGCACCTGCTTCAGTGCCACCGAAGTTGGTGTCCTGGTGGAGCAAGTCCTGGGGCAGTATGATGCCCTCTTCGGAAGTTCCCGCGCCGACAAGGAAGGACGGACTCGGATCTGGACTGACATCGTGACTGCCATCAACGCGGAGGGGGTGGCAGTCCGCGACTTACAACATGTCAAGAAGCGCTGGGAGGACTTCAGGTCCAGGACCCTGAACAAGGCCCGGCGCCTCTTGAAGGCAGCGGATGCCAAGGAGCGCCGGGGCCACTTGTCGGAAGAACAGATGAGGGCCCTGGAACGCATATCCCCAGCGCTCCACGTCCAGGTCCTTGAGAAGCAGACCCGTCTGGAGTCGAGCAGTAAGTGTACATGCATCCTGATTGTGAGCAGTGCGTGTGGTGATTATTCAGTAGTGTGCAGGTTGCACATCTGTTTGTATGGGGTCGAGTATGGGTGGGGGTGTACAGGGCCGTGGGGCTGACACCTGCGAGGGCTGTAATGTGTGAGACATGGATGGTGCTTGTGTGTGTAGGCTTGCATGCCAAATGCAGTTGTGTGGGCACACATGTTTGGATGAATGTGTATGTAAGTAGACATGTCCGTGATGTCACGCATGTATGTTGTTTTCGGCTGCATGTATCAGCACTGTGTACATGTGCATGTGTGTGTATTTGACAAGGGTGCAACAGTGATGCAACATGGATGCATGTGACAGCGGTATGTGGAAGCCTGATTGGCAGATGTGACATGGATGCCCGTCTGAACAGTGCATGCAAGTGTGGTGGTGTGTGTACATGTGTGGTGCACTTCCTGTGTTGCATGTGATGTCTGGCTCACCTTTGGCTGCTCATGCTGTTATATGTGTATGGATGGTGGTGGCAGTTGCGATATGGCTGTGGTATGGCTCATGTGTGCGAGTTGTAATGACATGTGTGTTGGGGATTGTGATGACATGTCTGAGGTTTGCCAATGCCACTCATGTACAACTGTCATGTGTGTATGTGTCCATTGTACAGTGCCCTGATGCCTGTGTTTTGTTTCTCCCTGTCTGCAGCGTCAACTGATGAAGAGGGCGGAGAAGGTGCTGTGGAGCACAGCGGCGGGGATCCGACCGCCAGCCGGAGACGCAAGGCCCGGCTCCTCTCCCAGGTTGTCATCTCGTCGGGGGGTGAGGAGTCCGGTGCCGCGTCCCAGGCCGCAGCTGCCGGGGGGAGGTCCAAGAGGCGGAGGTTGGAGTTGGACTCCTCGGCAGCAGAAGGGGCAGCTGGGACCCCACAGGGCCCAACAGGGGAAGATGGAACGGAGTCATCCAGGTTGGTGGGGGGTTTGGTGGAGGAGGAGGCCGTGCAAGCACCAGAGACGGGGTCTGGAGGTGGGGATCCCACTGGTGCTAGTGGTGCAGTGCAGGACCAGGGACAGGAGGCAGCACAGGCCGCCGCGGAGGTGCCTGTGTGCAATCCTGTCCCCGATCCTGTCCCTGCATCATCTTGCACCAGCAGGGATGCCTACGTCCAGACCTGTTTTCAGGCAGGGGATGAGCTCACGTCAACTGGCCTTCCTCTGCCTGCGGACGTGGCTATCCAGGTCCGGGTTGAGCCTGTCCTGGCTGGTGTGGCGTTGCGTCAACGGGCCATGCGAGGTGACCTGCAGTCTTTTCATGAAGAGACTGCGAGTCATCTCGAATGGCTCGTTGACCACGTCAGCCTGCTGGGACAGGTCACCCAGGCCGGATTCCTCCGTCTGATGGGGCTTGCTCCGACCCCCTCCTCAACTGGACCCCCTACGCGCCAGTCGTCCTCTGTGCCATCTTCCCACCCATCAGTCACCTGGGTGCCCTGTGGAGCTGCCTCTGACGGTGCGGCCAGGCTGGTGGAGGAGGCATCCCTGCCACAGTCGGGAGTTGGACGTCCAGCAGGGGTGGCCACATCAACAACTGCACCCCAGCCGGCGGAGGATGTGCAGGCAGCAGGAGGCAGTGCACGGGCAGAGGCACAGCAGCAGCAGCAACGTGGTGGGAGCCATGAAGGCTCGGGGCCTTCGACATCGGAGGGGCAGGCATCGGCCGGAGGGCAGGAGGACCCAGGACAGAGAGTGTCTTCCGTGTGGCAGCGGTTGGGCCACGCCATAGATGCGGAGCGGCAGCGGGCGGAAGAGGCACGGCTCACAATGGTCAGGGCGGAGAACTCCATGCGGAGGGCCCTGAGGCGGGCCGAGTGCCTCGAGGCAATCCGCAGGGGTTTGGAGGTGGAGACGTCGGCGGCCCTGCGGACCCTCTGGGCCATGGAGGAGGACCGCCTCCGGGACATTGAGGAGGAGTTCGATGATGCCCTGGCCCGGAACATCCACAAGTGAGCCGTGAAACTAGCCCGCTGCCCTTGTACATAGTTTCTAGGTAGGGTTAGGTTTCATTTTTGTTTTTATTTTATTTGGACCTTTCGGACATTGGCCACATTTTTGTATATAGTTTATTTTATTAGTTAGTGTAGTTAGATAGGTTTCCTTTATTTTGTTGGGATAATGGACCCTGGATTGTTCCCATGTACATAGTTGACAGTTGGATTGTATTTTTTTTTCTATTTTTGACCATGGAGCAATGGCTTTCTTTTTATTTCCCATTGGATTTTGTTTTGTGGACATTGACTTTGGACAACATCACTTTGGAATTTTATTTTTGGTTTTGCTTTTTTTCACGGACATGCTTCTTTTCATTTTTGTACATTCACGTTTCTGTTTCTACATTTTTTATTCTATTGATGTTTCCTTTAATACATATTATTTTTGGTTAACTTCAATGTGTGGTATCTCATTGGTTTCATGCATTTCATGATATGTGTTTTGAGATTCACTGACACCCATTGGGTGTATGTGAGGGAAATGTGTTTGTTTCGGAACTTGCAATTGGTGTTCTGTGATGTAATTGCAAATTATGAGTGGGTGGATGCAATACTCGGGTGGGTGTTTTGCATTTGGAGGCTGACCATAGGGACCAGGGATCTAGACATGTGATGACATGTTGGCTGGGGAACATGAGTTGCACATGGGTGGGGGCCTGGTGGAGGCTGCCCCTGCACTGCTGGGGTGGGGGTGATGGGAGACATGAGTTGGACATGAGTGGGGGCCTGGTGGAGGCTGCCCCTGCACTGCTGGGGGTGGGGGTGATGGGAGACATGAGTTGGACATGAGTGGGGGCCTGGTGGAGGCTGCCCCTGCACTGCTGGGGGGTGGGGGTGCAGGGAGACATGAGTGGGGGCCTGGTGGAGGCTGCCCCTGGTGGCTGGGGGGTGGGGGTGATTGGGGAAATGAGTGGGGGCCTGGTGGAGGATGCCCCTGGTGGCTGGGGGGTGGGGGTGATGGGAGACATGGGTGGGGGCCTGGTGGTGGGTGCCCCTGCACTGCTGGGGGGTGGGGGTGGTGGGAGACATGGGTGGGGACCTGGTGGAGGCTGCCCCTGCACTGCTGGGGGGTGGGGGTGGTGGGAGACATGGGTGGGGGCCTGGTGGAGGCTGCCCCTGCACTCCTCCGGGGTGGGGGTGCAGGGAGACATGAGTGGGGGCCTGGTGGAGGCTGCCCCTGCACTGCTGGGGGGTGTGGGTGGTGGGAGACATGGGTGGGGGCCTGGTGGAGTCTGCCCCTGGTGGCTGGGGGGTGGAGGTGGTGGGAGACATGGGTGGGGTCTGCTGGCAGGTGCCCCACAGTGCTGGGGGGTGGGGGTGGTGGGAGACATGGGTGGGGGCCTGGTGGAGGCTGCCCCTGCACTGCTGGGGAGTGGGGGTGGTGGGAGACATGGGTGGGGGCCTGGTGGTGGGTGCCCCTGCACTGCTGGGGGGTGGGGGTTGTGGGAGACATGGGTGGAGACCTGGTGGAGGCTGCCCCTGCACTGCTGGGGTGTGGGGGTGGTGGGAGACATGAGTGGGGACCTGGTGGAGGCTGCCCCTGGTGGCTGGGGGGTGCAGGGAGACATGAGTGGGGGCCTGGTGGAGTCTGCCCCTGGTGGCTGGGGGGTGGGGGTGCAGGGAGACATGAGTGGGGGCCTGGTGGAGGCTGCCCCTGCACTGCTGGGGGTGGGGGTGATGGGAGACATGAGTTGGACATGAGTGGGGCCTGGTGGAGGCTGCCCCTGCACTGCTGGGGGTGGGGGGGATGGGAGACATGAGTTGGACATGAGTGGGGGCCTGGTGGAGGCTGCCCCTGCACTGCTGGGGGGTGGGGGTGCAGGGAGACATGAGTGGGGGCCTGGTGGAGGCTGCCCCTGGTGGCTGGGGGGTGGGGGTGATAGGGGAAATGAGTGGGGGCCTGGTGGAGGATGCCCCTGGTGGCCGGGGGGTGGGGGTGATGGGAGACATGGGTGGGGGCCTGGTGGTGGGTGCCCCTGCACTGCTGGGGGGTGGGGGTGGTGGGAGACATGGGTGGGGACCTGGTGGAGGCTGCCCCTGCACTGCTGGGGGGTGGGGGTGGTGGGAGACATGGGTGGGGGCCTGGTGGAGGCTGCCCCTGCACTCCTCGGGGGTGGGGGTGCAGGGAGACATGAGTGGGGGCCTGGTGGAGGCTGCCCCTGCACTGCTACTGCTGGGGGGTGGGGGTGGTGGGAGACATGGGTGGGGGCCTGGTGGAGGCTGCCCCTGGTGGCTGGGGGGTGGAGGTGGTGGGAGACATGGGTGGGGTCTGCTGGCAGGTGCCCCACAGTGCTGGGGGGTGGGGGTGGTGGGAGACATGGGTGGGGGCCTGGTGGAGGCTGCCCCTGCACTGCTGGGGGGTGGGGGTGGTGGGAGACATGGGTGGGGGCCTGGTGGTGGGTGCCCCTGCACTGCTGGGGGGTGGGGGTGGTGGGAGACATGGGTGGGGACCTGGTGGAGGCTGCCCCTGCACTGCTGGGGTGTGGGGGTGGTGGTAGACATGGGTGGGGACCTGGTGGAGGCTGCCCCTGCACTGCTGGGGGTGGGGGTGATGGGAGACATGAGTTGGACATGAGTGGGGGCCTGGTGGAGGCTGCCCCTGCACTGCTGGGGGGTGGGGGTGCAGGGAGACATGAGTGGGGGCCTGGTGGAGGCTGCCCCTGGTGGCTGGGGGTGGTGGGAGACATGGGTGGGGGCCTGGTGGAGGCTGCCCCTGCACTGCTGGGGGGTGGGGGTGGTGGGAGACATGGGTGGGGACCTGGTGGAGGCTGCCCCTGCACTGCTGGGGGGTGGGGGTGATGGGAGACATGAGTGGGGACCTGGTGGAGGCTGCCCCTGGTGGCTGGGGGTGGGGGTGCAGGGAGACATGAGTGGGGGCCTGGTGGAGTCTGCCCCTGGTGTCTGGGGGGTGGGGGTGCAGGGAGACATGAGTGGGGGCCTGGTGGAGGCTGCCCCTGCACTGCTGGGGGTGGGGGTGATGGGAGACATGAGTTGGACATGAGTGGGGGCCTGGTGGAGGCTGCCCCTGCACTGCTGGGGGGTGGGGGTGCAGGGAGACATGAGTGGGGGCCTGGTGGAGGCTGCCCCTGGTGGCTGGGGGGTGGGGGTGGTGGGAGACATGGGTGGGGACCTGGTGGAGGCTGCCCCTGCACTGCTGGGGGGTGGGGGTGGTGGGAGACATGGGTGGGGGCCTGGTGGAGGCTGCCCCTGCACTCCTCGGGGGTGGGGGTGCAGGGAGACATGAGTGGGGGCCTGGTGGAGGCTGCCCCTGCACTGCTGGGGGGTGGGGGTGGTGGGAGACATGGGTAGGGGCCTGGTGGAGGCGGCCCCTGGTGGCTGGGGGGTGGAGGTGGTGGGAGACATGGGTGGGGTCTGCTGGCAGTTGCCCCACAGTGCTGGGGGGTGGGGGTGGTGGGAGACATGGGTGGGGGCCTGGTGGAGGCTGCCCCTGCACTGCTGGGGGGTGGGGGTGGTGGGAGACATGGGTGGGGGCCTGGTGGTGGGTGCCCCTGCACTGCTGGGGGGTGGGGGTGGTGGGAGACATGGGTGGGGACCTGGTGGAGGCTGCCCCTGCACTGCTGGGGTGTGGGGGTGGTGGTAGACATGGGTGGGGGCCTGGTGGAGGCTGCCCCTGCACTGCTGGGGGGTGGGGGTGATGGGAGACATGAGTGGGGACCTGGTGGAGGCTGCCCCTGGTGGCTGGGGGGTGGGGGTGCAGGGAGACATGAGTGGGGGCCTGGTGGAGGCTGCCCCTGGTGGCTGGGGGGTGGGGGTGCAGGGAGACATGAGTGGGGGCCTGGTGGAGGCTGCCCCTGCACTGCTGGGGGTGGGGGTGATGGGAGACATGAGTTGGACATGAGTGGGGGCCTGGTGGAGGCTGCCCCTGCACTGCTGGGGGTGGGGGTGATGGGAGACATGAGTTGGACATGAGTGGGGGCCTGGTGGAGGCTGCCCCTGCACTGTTGGGGGGGGTGGGGGTGCAGGGAGACATGGGTGGGGGCCCGGTGGAGACTGCCCCTGGTGGCTGGGGGGTGGGGGTGATAGGGGAAATGAGTGGGGGCCTGGTGGAGGATGCCCCTGGTGGCTGGGGGGTGGGGGTGATGGGAGACATGGGTGGGGGCCTGGTGGTGGGTGCCCCTGCACTGCTGGGGGGTGGGGGTGGTGGGAGACATGGGTGGGGACCTGGTGGAGGCTGCCCCTGCAGTGCTGGGGGGTGGGGGTGGTGGAAGACATGGGTGGGGGCCTGGTGGATGTTGCCCCTGCACTCCTCGGGGGTGGGGGTGCAGGGAGACATGAGTGGGGGCCTGGTGGAGGCTGCCCCTGCACTGCTGGGGGGTGGGGGTGGTGGGAGACATGGGTGGGGGCCTGGTGGAGGATGCCCCTGGTGGCTGGGGGGTGGGGGTGATGGGAGACATGGGTGGGGGCCTGGTGGTGGGTGCCCCTGCACTGCTGGGGGGTGGGGGCGGTGGGAGACATGAGTGGGGGCCTGGTGGAGGCTGCCCCTGCACTGCTGGGGGGTGGGGGTGGTGGGAGACATGGGTGGGGGCCTGGTGGAGGCTGCCCCTGCACTCCTCGGGGGTGGGGGTGCAGGGAGACATGAGTGGCGGCCTGGTGGAGGCTGCCCCTGCACTGCTGGGGGGTGGGGTGGTGGGAGACATGGGTGGGGGCCTGGTGGAGGCTGCCCTGGTGGCTGGGGGGTGGAGGTGGTGGGAGACATGGGTGGGGTCTGCTGGCAGGTGCCCCACAGTGCTGGGGGGTGGGGGTGGTGGGAGACATGGGTGGGGGCCTGGTGGAGGCTGCCCCTGCACTGCTGGGGGGTGGGGGTGGTGGGAGACATGGTTGGGGGCCTGGTGGTGGGTGCCCCTGCACTGCTGGGGGGTGGGGGTGGTGGGAGACATGGGTGGGGACCTGGTGGAGGCTGCCCCTGCACTGCTGGGGTGTGGGGGTGGTGGTAGACATGGGTGGGGACCTGGTGGAGGCTGCCCCTGCACTGCTGGGGGTGGGGGTGATGGGAGACATGAGTTGGACATGAGTGGGGGCCTGGTGGAGGCTGCCCCTGCACTGCTGGGGGGTGGGGGTGGTGGGAGACAAGGGTGGGGGCCTGGTGGTGGGTGCCCCTGCACTCCTCGGGGGTGGGGGTGCAGGGAGACATGAGTGGGGGCCTGGTGGAGGCTGCCCCTGCACTGCTGGGGGTGGGGGTGATGGGAGACATGAGTTGGACATGAGTGGGGGCCTGGTGGAGGCTGCCCCTGCACTGTTGGGGGGGTGGGGGTGCAGGGAGACATGGGTGGGGGCCTGGTGGAGGCTGCCCCTGGTGGCTGGGGGGTGGGGGTGATAGGGGAAATGAGTGGGGGCCTGGTGGAGGATGCCCCTGGTGGCTGGGGGGTGGGGGTGATGGGAGACATGGGTGGGGGCCTGGTGGTGGGTGCCCCTGCACTGCTGGGGGGTGGGGGTGGTGGGAGACATGGGTGGGGACCTGGTGGAGGCTGCCCCTGCACTGCTGGGGGGTGGGGGTGGTGGAAGACATGGGTGGGGGCCTGGTGGATGTTGCCCCTGCACTCCTCGGGGGTGGGGGTGCAGGGAGACATGAGTGGGGGCCTGGTGGAGGCTGCCCCTGCACTGCTGGGGGGTGGGGGTGGTGGGAGACATGGGTGGGGGCCTGGTGGAGGATGCCCCTGGTGGCTGGGGGGTGGGGGTGATGGGAGACATGGGTGGGGGCCTGGTGGTGGGTGCCCCTGCACTGCTGGGGGGTGGGGGCGGTGGGAGACATGAGTGGGGACCTGGTGGAGGCTGCCCCTGCACTGCTGGGGGGTGGGGGTGGTGGGAGACATGGGTGGGGGCCTGGTGGAGGCTGCCCCTGCACTCCTCGGGGGTGGGGGTGCAGGGAGACATGAGTGGCGGCCTGGTGGAGGCTGCCCCTGCACTGCTGGGGGGTGGGGTGGTGGGAGACATGGGTGGGGGCCTGGTGGAGGCTGCCCTGGTGGCTGGGGGGTGGAGGTGGTGGGAGACATGGGTGGGGTCTGCTGGCAGGTGCCCCACAGTGCTGGGGGGTGGGGGTGGTGAGAGACATGGGTGGGGGCCTGGTGGAGGCTGCCCCTGCACTGCTGGGGGGTGGGGGTGGTGGGAGACATGGGTGGGGGCCTGGTGGTGGGTGCCCCTGCACTGCTGGGGGGTGGGGGTGGTGGGAGACATGGGTGGGGACCTGGTGGAGGCTGCCCCTGCACTGCTGGGGTGTGGGGGTGGTGGTAGACATGGGTGGGGACCTGGTGGAGGCTGCCCCTGCACTGCTGGGGGTGGGGGTGATGGGAGACATGAGTTGGACATGAGTGGGGGCCTGGTGGAGGCTGCCCCTGCACTGCTGGGGGGTGGGGGTGGTGGGAGACATGGGTGGGGGCCTGGTGGTGGGTGCCCCTGCACTGCTGGGGGGTGGGGGTGGTGGGAGACATGGGTGGGGACCTGGTGGAGGCTGTCCCTGCACTGCTGGGGTGTGGGGGTGGTGGTAGACATCGGTGGGGGCCTGGTGGAGGCTGCCCCTGCACTGCTGGGGGGTGGGGGGTGATGGGAGACATGAGTGGGGACCTGGTGGAGGCTGCCCCTGGTGGCTGGGGGTGGGGGTGCAGGGAGACATGAGTGGGGGCCTGGTGGAGGCTGCCCCTGTTGGCTGGGGGGTGGGGGTGCAGGGAGACATGAGTGGGGGCCTGGTGGAGGCTGTCCCTGCACTGCTGTGGGTGGGGGTGGTGGGAGACATGGGTGGGGGCCTGGTGGAGGCTGCCCCTGCACTGCTGGGGCTGGGGGTGATGGGAGACATGAGTTGGACATGATTGGGGGCCTGGTGGAGGCTGCCCCTGCACTGTTGGGGGGGTGGGGGTGCAGGGAGACATGGGTGGGGGCCTGGTGGAGGCTGCCCCTGGTGGCTGGGGGGTGGGGGTGATAGGGGAAATGAGTGGGGGCCTGGTGGAGGATGCCCCTGCACTGCTGGGGGGTGGGGGCGGTGGGAGACATGAGTGGGGACCTGGTGGAGGCTGCCCCTGCACTGCTGGGGGGTGGGGGTGGTGGGAGACATGGGTGGGGGCCTGGTGGAGGCTGCCCCTGCACTCCTCGGGGGTGGGGGTGCAGGGAGACATGAGTGGCGGCCTGGTGGAGGCTGCCCCTGCACTGCTGGGGGGTGGGGTGGTGGGAGACATGGGTGGGGGCCTGGTGGAGGCTGCCCTGGTGGCTGGGGGGTGGAGGTGGTGGGAGACATGGGTGGGGTCTGCTGGCAGGTGCCCCACAGTGCTGGGGGGTGGGGGTGGTGGGAGACATGGGTGGGGGCCTGGTGGAGGCTGCCCCTGCACTGCTGGGGGGTGGGGGTGGTGGGAGACATGGGTGGGGGCCTGGTGGTGGGTGCCCCTGCACTGCTGGGGGGTGGGGGTGGTGGGAGACATGGGTGGGCACCTGGTGGAGGCTGCCCCTGCACTGCTGGGGTGTGGGGGTGGTGGTAGACATGGGTGGGGACCTGGTGGAGGCTGCCCCTGCACTGCTGGGGGTGGGGGTGATGGGAGACATGAGTTGGACATGAGTGGGGGCCTGGTGGAGGCTGCCCCTGCACTGCTGGGGGGTGGGGGTGGTGGGAGACATGGGTGGGGGCCTGGTGGTGGGTGCCCCTGCACTGCTGGGGGGTGGGGGTGGTGGGAGACATGGGTGGGGACCTGGTGGAGGCTGCCCCTGCACTGCTGGGGTGTGGGGGTGGTGGTAGACATCGGTGGGGGCCTGGTGGAGGCTGCCCCTGCACTGCTGGGGGGTGGGGGGTGATGGGAGACATGAGTGGGGACCTGGTGGAGGTTGCCCCTGGTGGCTGGGGGGTGGGGGTGCAGGGAGACATGAGTGGGGGCCTGGTGGAGGCTGCCCCTGGTGGCTGGGGGGTGGGGGTGCAGGGAGACATGAGTGGGGGCCTGGTGGAGGCTGTCCCTGCACTGCTGTGGGTGGGGGTGATGGGAGACATGAGTTGGACATGAGTGGGGGCCTGGTGGAGACTGCCCCTGCACTGCTGGGGGGTGGTGGGAGACATGGGTGGGGGCCTGTGGAGGGTGCCCCTGGTGGCTGGAGGTGCAGGGGGACATGCGTTGGTGGGCAGTAGTGCAAGTTGACATGTGGGTTGGCTGGTGGGCATGGCCATGGTGGATGGGGTGCCTGCATGACATGTGCTGGGTAGGCCCCTGTGGTGTGAGCCACCTGCAGGGGCCGTGGAGGGTGTAGAGGGAACACCTGGGAGGACCCACACGTGCAATTCACGTGTGCTGCTCCCCGCGCACCCCTGTAATACACGTACCCTGATGATATTGCGTGTGGAACTTCCCGCGCACCCCTGTAATACACGTACCCTGATGGAATTGCGTGTGGAACTTCCCGCGCACCCCTGGAATACACGTACCCTGCTGATGTTGCGTGGGATACTTCCCCCGCACCCTGAAATACACGTACCCTGATGAGATCGCGTGTGTGACTTCCCGTGCACCCCAGAAATACACGTACCCCGCTCAATCGCGTGTGTAACTTCCCGCACACCCCCGAAATACACGTACCCCGCTCAATCGCGTGTGTAACTACCCGCACACCCCCGATATACACGTACCCCGCTCAATCGCGTGTGTAACTTCCCGCGCACCCCCGAAATACACGTACCCCGCTCAATCGCGTGTGTAACTTCCCGCGCACCCCCGAAATACACACACCCCGCTCAATCGCGTGTGTAACTCCCCGCGCACCCCCGATATGCACGTACCCCGCTCAATCGCGTGTGTAACGTCCCGCGCACCCCCGAAATACACGTACCCCGCTCAATCGCGTGTGTCACTTCCCGCGCGCCCCCGAAATACACATACCCCGCTCGATCGCGTGTGTTGCTTCCCACGCACCCACCGCAATACACGTGCCCCGCTCGCACAGGCCCAATTGCTGTATGTTGCCACTTTTGTGATGCGCTGGGACTCTACCGCCTGCCTTCGTGTGGCGGACATGTTTCAGCTTGTGCGTGTCTTTGGCTGTGCGTGGCTTTGCCCTATTCGATTCCATGAATACGTGTGGTTCGAGTGCGTGTGGGCGTTCCGTCTGCTTCCCTGCAGTACATCCCCAGTTACACCCTTATTTTCGCACGTTGTTCCCCATTCCGCGCGTTACGCCCCGTGTCCCGCCCACTTTCTGGTGTATGCGCCGAGGTTGTGCGCTTTCACTGTGCGCGTCGCGCACGCCTTTCGGGATGTTGCAGTGACTTGTGCGCCATGCACGGGTTTGGCGCACATCCCGAGGTGAACACGCGCAGGGACTTCCATGAATCGCACGCGTGCGCGTGCGCCTGTTTTTTTCCGCTTGCGCCTGCTTGCGCAAAGATTTTCGGCGCACGTTTGTTCCATGAATCGGCCCCTAAATGTATCACACTGACCTTTCTTTATAAGGCTCATTGTGTGAAATTCTATCAAATGCTAAGGTTTCTGGGCTCTGCAGCCACATTTTTGGGATTGGTATACTACACCATATTCTCTGTCAATTTATGCACAGCTGTCTGGAAATAAACCATGTCCCTATTTGTGCTACCTGGTTTACTATTGGATGATTTGGTGATGTGCTGCTGGATTCTTCACAAACAATTCAGGAGCTTTTGATTGGCTCTCTCCTGCTCCCGGACAGTTCATTAGGAGTTTGTGTTCATCTAGCATCACCTTCTTTCTATGACTGACCAAACCTTCTTACATGGCAGCTGCCATCTTGGATTTTCAGATTGTTTGGGTGCCGGGAAGGATTGTCTCTCAGTCACTGTGCCTTATGTGAGTCTTGCTGATCCTTCTGAAGGTGAACTTGCTTTCAGTAATTCTGCCGGAGCCCACTTCAACACCCAGCAACTGTTTGTATTTAGAGTTTACTATCTCTCTTCCATTATGTCAACATGATGCTTTTAGTCTCTAATGGTTGCGAATTGGTACGATATATATCGCACATGTGTTTAAGCATATCACATACACCTAGGTGTCTCTTTCTGTGATCCCCATAAAGTGGCTTTGTTTGAAAAGGAACCCATTTGGCAAGCCCCTGCCTCCTGGTGGTGACATGGTGGGAGTAGTTCTGGGATCCTTCCCATACGTCCCTGTTCCCAGAATCTTGTTTCAGCACCAGGCACATTTGGTATCCCCTCTTTCCACCAAGAGAAGCAGGCAGGGGACCTCATCACATACCTCTCCCATCCTTTCAAGCTCCCCTGCTCTCCTTGGAGGAGTCGCTATACTAAGGCCTAAGAAAATCCACATTGGCCTGCAAATGCGTTTCACAGTGGGCTACTGACAAGGTGTAGGGTTGTAAAGGCAAGAACCACCTCATTCCCCAAGAATTTGTATATTTTGTCTGGGTTTAATCAAGAGGTGTGTGGTCGCTAACTAAAGTGAACCTATGTCCGGGGAGATAATATTTCAAGGCGTCTATAGCCCATTTCATAGCCAGACACTCTAGCTCAAATGTTGCATAATGTATCCTGGGGCAAGGGCATTCTACAGGATAGGCTGTTCAATCCCATTACAGAGTTATGAGACAATTGCCTAAAGAACCACTCTGGATGTGCCTGCTTGTAGAATAAAGGGGTTGTAGAAATTGAACATGGTCAAGAGTAGTGGATGTGACAGAGAGCTCTTCAACTGCTTCTTCTCTACTCTCATGTAAAGAGATTTTATTGAACTTCAAGTCTTTTGTCAGTTTGGTGAGAGGTTTGGCGATATTTGAGAAATTCAGAAATAATCTGCGATAGTATTGACTAGACTGAGAAATGCTTGTAACTCCTTTTTAGGATTGGGTGCAGGGACTATTTGAAGGTTCTCCACTTTGGATTTCTGTGGCTGCACTTTGCCTTTCCCCACCTTGCATCCAAGGTACTTCACTTAATGTAACACTACCCTAGGTTTGCTTTCAGTCCCACCTTCTGGAGACTCTGGGTACACCCTAGCATAGGCTTAATGGCAGTGAAGGACAGTAGCCATCACACATAGAAAGGTAGCTGGGGCTTCATGCAGCCAAAAAGATGAGACAAACATGTGTATAAACTCATGGGGATAATGAACACCATCTTCTCTCAGTGCTCCTTCACCAATAGAACTTGTCAATAGCCCTTTGTGGGATTGAGGGTGGAGATGAATTTAGCTGGACCAATCTGCTGAATCATCTCATCAATGCGTGACATCAGGTATGCGTAGAAACAAGAAATTTAGTTGACCTTTCTAAAGTCTTTACCGAAAGGCCTGTTTCAATCAGGATTTCTGACTTGCATAGTAGGTGACGACTAGTGTCTCTTGAAGGGCTTGAGGACCCCTAATTATAACATTATTAAAACTTCTACAGGATATTAATTTGATTACAGAAGTCTGCAATGCCGAACTTGGACCACCTTGCCTAGTGGGATATTAATGTTTTGAATTAAGTTATCTGTCAGTTCGGGTGTGTTGAGGAAAACATCACTAAAGTGGTGTAGGTAGTCATGTAGATTTTGTTTTGGCCTCATGGTCATTTGTTTGATATCATATTTGCCAGGTGAATGGAAAGATCTGTCACTAAAGCTATTGTGGTGTGAACTCATCAGGCCCATGGGATTCCTCAAGCTTCCACCAAACCTTCATCCAGGTGAAATGGTACACTTGGGTGGTTTTCCAGCAGTCGTTGTGCACTAAGTACTTCAGTTATTTGATCGGGTCTGTGAAACTTCGTCAGCAGTTTGTTTTCAGAGGTTGCCAGGAGCACCAGGACTTATTCACTGACTTAAAACCTGGGCCTGATGATCATACAAGTGCTTCTGCTTGTCTTATCTGTAAGTGCTGGTTAACACAGTTTCTGATTGGTTGACTTCTCATTTGAGTCACTGCACAAACTTGGTTTTGCCTTCCCTGGTCTCATCATTAATCTCCCAGCTGTCTCTCAGTTTTTCGAAGACGTCACAGGGCTTCCTGCCTGTTCACAGAGAGAAAAACCTGTGGATGATTGTGGAGTCTTTCTCGCAGCGAAAGGGGCTCATGTTAGCAGCTCTTTACAGTTTACGCCTTTACTGACCAATTTCTGTTAAAGGTTTTTCGGAGTTTGGTCGAATAACTCTCCCCACCAAACCATCCATCTAATGTGTGTGAATAGAGGTGCATCGAATCTGTACATGTAACAAGTTCTGACTTGACAAAAAGGTAGTCCCTTAATCGCTAAGTATTTTATTTTTTGAAAACTTCACCAGGTTAATGTAGGGAATATGATGTTTTAGGATGCGCTGAGTCGTGTTATTCTTCATGAGGATGGCGTCTAGGTACCAAGCAACATAATCTACTGAAAATATGATATATTGGTTCCTGGCCTTAGACGGACATCTTTGGGGCCCCCCTCAACTAAACCAAAGGAATTAAGTGATGAAGAATATTGGGTCGCACCCCCCGCCCCCATGCCTCTCGTTGTGAACACATCCTATCAGCTGATATGCTGCCTGGCAGCATTCAAAATAAGCATGTTTACTCCCTCGAAGTCCCTCTTCATTCTTGCTCAAATGCTACTGGTTTATCATTCTGATTAGAAGGTCACCATAAGCAGTCTACAAAGAGGTTACTTCTGTTCTAGTATAGATACAGGAAATCTGTAATCAATATCATCCAGGAAGGAATGCAGCTTGTAGTATTAATGCAGGACCATGTGTAAAATGTACATGCAACCCAGGATAGATTGAGCACTCGCATTAACTGCCTCACAGAATACAAAAGTGCTGAAGCATGGATAGAGCACACCAATTGCAAGGAAAGAGAAAGCTACACATACCACAGCATGGATAGTAGATGCAGAATAGAAGCAAACAGGAAGGTGTCTGTATCCTGACAGACTGAGATAAGAAGTGGGATATGGTTTTCAAATAGTGTTGCCATTAGAGATCAAAGGAACAAGTTCCTGTGGTGTGCAATATACCAATATATCAATGTTCACTATTCTAGTGGAAGCAACACCATAGTGAAGCTGTGAATGAGGCGTTTATGAAGATCATACCCTGAGAAAGAAATCACTCTGAAGAGCTGACCATTTTGAAAGGGATTAGAGACTATCAATTCTGAGAGGTTAGGCAATACAAGATTATCTGTATCCCACATTACTTAAGGGGTGGATGTGTGCCAACTCTGCAATTTCTGCATTTGAACACTTTCTTTCCCAGTTCTTATAATGAAATAAAACAATCTCATTTTAAAAAACTGACTTGGAAAGTACACAAATCACATTACCAAACATGACCATTTTTAAAAATAAAAGATTACAGGAAAATGGGAATGATTCTAGATTAATTCTCTCCATCATCAAGGGAAATATATAAGTATCAGCATACCAATCGATGTTATTTAACACATTTAATCTGGGGTTTTCTTTTGTATTTTAAAGCTTTAAATACTTCCAAAACAATTACTGGTGACATTGTCATTTATAAACGTGCATAAAAACCTTTAGAAACGTGCATACAAACCTTTGACTTTTACAAAAAAGCAAACCGTTTTTTGTGTCAAATGAGCAGACCTTAAAATATGCTTGCCTGAGGCCTACAACATCTGGTCCACTCTATTCTGTCTACCACCCCTTCCAGTCAATTGGCCTACATAAGAAGAAACATCAAGTAATGGGCTAAACAATACCGCTGCATGCACAAAGGCAAACCTCACAGAAGACAGCACAGTAATGTAAGATCACTGTTTCGTCTGCTGACAAAGCCAGGTCACAAGCATGGACGCTTTTGTTACACAGTCTTGAATTTGGATACTTATTTACCTCTTGGAATAACAGTTTATGCTCATCATTGGAGGTGATTGCCTAGGTTTTATAACCCCATCGGAATACACCAATGTCTAGACCTTCACCATACGGATATGTTAGCTTTTATAGCAACCCCTATCTGGTGGAGATACATTGCTGATAATAGCACCTGTTGTGCTATAAAACCAGGTACATATGCAGACAGGCTTATAAACCTCAAACATAGGAAAGGCTCTGTCAGCTTTGCTGGAATGTGCTATTCTAATCTTGCATATGAACACATATCTCTGCAACGAGTGCTTAACACACTGAGATAACTTCTAAACGATTGTGGCATTCAATTTACCAATATGCATTTCAACTTTAGCTATTGCAGATGATCAACATAATTCCCACAGGAAGAACAGAATGCTACAGAGTTGTGCCATTAGGAACACACAAAGTATGTATACCACAGTGAACACAGAAGGCATTACATGATCAATTGATCAAGCAGAATGTACTTTTCCAAACAGACAGGCAATGGGTTTAGAACCTCAGCAGCATGCCATAAAATATCCTCACATGCGCTATTTAAGTCTGGTGAACAATGGACTCTTACTTCAGTAGATCAGGCCGCTTTGTCATGCCCCCCTTCAAGTTGGGGCCCTGGGCAAGTGCCCCTTTTGCCCTCCCATACAAACGTCCCTGCATTCTTGCCCCTTCCAAGATGTTGGCTTTGCAATGCCAGATCCGCCCCACCAGGCAAGGTGAATTTCTGATTCCTGTCTGTAACACCAGAGCTACAGAATAGATTTAACGAAGGAAAATCCAAGTTCCCTTACACCATAATGTGCATGAGTATTTCGCTTGATTCCAGCAAGTGTTGTCCTCTTGTTACCCCAATCTCTAATTCCCATATGATCCAGTTTTGTCTCTTGCAATGATCCCAATGCCATATCTTTGTGCCTTCTTGCCTAGCCTTTTCTACCCGAATCCTTCTGCTTGTTGGTCTGTGAACTTTTATGTGGCCAAAAGCCGAAAAAAAGGGCATGTCAAAAGGAGCAAAGGGTGCTGCATGAATTTTGATATGAAAGGCCACCGAGTAAAAGCTTGCCCTGTGGACGCGAATAAAAAATTGAGATAACGCCTTCTCCCAACATTAAAGGGATTCTCAGCACCTATGTTCCCAACGAGGTGAAGAAGACCATTGCCACCACCCTAGTAACACAGATAATGTTGGCCTACTGGAAGTTAGAGTAGGGTGGGCCTGGAATTTCAATGTTCTTACACACGTGCAGCAAGCAACTTCATGGACGACGGGTAGCTAGACATGAACATATCAAACCTCGAGAATAAAAAATGTCTACTGCTGTTCCTAAGGAGGATGATTAAAAAAAACCTTGGTTTCTGGTTTTGTGACAGAATTTACAGAACAGCTTGACATGATCATTGTCAAGCATAAAGAGATAGTACCTGCAGCCTCATTAGGGTGGTCCATTTTCCAGTGATTCTGAGGTTACCTTGGTTACATGAAACATAACCTGCATATATATTGGGCAGGAGAAACAGTCTTCTTTGGCTCGGAGTTCTGCATCCAACTGCCTTCACGGTGACACTGGAACTCGGAAGATCAAAACAGACTAAACCACTGACCATGTGCTTTTTTTCGTTTAAATTCTGCACCTGCCAAGTATACTGACTTTCTGGATGTGTTCCAGCATCCTGAAGATTGAGAGCTTCTCCAACACGAAAAAAAGGCACCCGCTCGCAGAATTTGTCGTTTGCAGGTCTGGAAACAACGGTACCAGCAAGCTTACCTGTACCGTTGTTTCCGGCCCGGCAACCTCGTAATGACCCCTGTGGTTGTTTTTGCACAACGCACAGACCAATCTGACCACTGCATTCTGGGCCATTTGAAGCTTGAGCATGAGGCAGGAGGGAAGGCTGGAAAGAAGAGCTGCACACAGAATTAACTTGTGGAGTGCATGACATCTGGGCATCAAAAACCAGCCCTAGTTTGTTCCCATGAGATTTAAGGGGAGCAAATGACCAAGGGTGGACGGGAAGATTGGTTTTATTTTCCTAGCTTTGGCCCCAAAGAGAATGAGCTCAGTAAGCTACAGATAATGGTCCCCAGCACTGGCGTAATGTGCGGGGGGGGGCCCATGCGACCCATGACCCATGCCCAGCAGGGGGGCCCAGTGTGCCGTGGAAGGCCCCCTCAGCAGGGCTTGCAGGGGCAGGGCACATTTTATGTTACGCCACTGGTCCCCAGTCCAGAACAACATGTCATCTCCCTAGTGCCCTTTGCTGGAGGTGCAGTAGGCAGCTGCCTAGAATCGCCCTATATTGGCATGGGCTTGTACTCAAAGCCCACTTTGGGTATCACAACAACCTGCACCCTTAATGCCTTTGAGAATTGGCCCCATAGTATTGTTGGCAACTACAGCTTCCTTTGTGAAGCTCTGCATTGTGTGGAAACCTTTTGAGTTCTTGAGGATAATTATTGCATAAAGACGGGCATGCTTATTAACTGACCTGGATACCAGCCACTGGTTTCTACTCTTGAGTTCATTGAATGATTCGCATCCCGGTTGCTTCATTTTGCACACCTTCTTTTGTTGTTACTCAATGGTATTGTTGCTTTAATATTGTTTTTCTGTGCGCCAAAAAATAAGGAAGTATTTTATGTTTGTATAGTTAACTATGAACTTCTGTGCCATTTTTGTACGTGAGAATTGTACAGCATGCATCTTTTAGACTGTGTTCCTCCGCGACGCAATACTGCTTTATCGCATCGATGTTATCAATTCGGTGTGGATATCTGTGGAGTCTAATAGTCACCGAACCTGCTGTTTGACCTCTTTGAAACATGTGTCTTACTGTGGTAAATTCTTACGCATTAATAAACACTCAAAGCGTCATTGGACGCTTGGTGGTAGCACTTGGTATTTTAAATAGCTAATATTTCCCAAATGTCACCCAATTACTCGTTGGGATTGCATTGGGTTAAGCGGACGGGTGCAGAAAAAGTACTGCGTAGGGTAAAAACGGGTTATTTCCCCAGGCTGCGCTCTCTTTGGACACCATGCCATAAATATTCCATGTGCTCACGCCCTGTAATTAGATGGTGTTTTGAAAATAGGAGGCATTTAAAAGCCTTGTTGATACCCACTCCACCAGGCCAGTAACCAGGCCTTCACTTAGTCACGTGTGACATCAAAAGTGCCTGTTTCCAGTTTGTCAGTATATAAACAGTATGCGTGTAATAGTTCGGCCTTGCCTAGAGGACCTTTAAATGTGCAGCGTTGCCCAATGTTTTTGTCTACCAAACATACAGGAAGGGTGACTATTGCTTACTGAGTGACATTACTAATGTACTGCCAACTATTAGCTTATGCCCACACAATCTTCTTAAAAGGAGCCCACACATCTAAGCTGTTGCCATGGACCTGCTTTTCTGCCAACTAGTGAGGACTGCCATTCCGCAACCTTATGGCCCTTTTCTGTTCCTGTGGTTCACTCTTCCCAATAAATACAACAGAAATTGACACGTACCTGCTATTTCTCAAAACAAAAGAGACCTACACCTCTTACCTGGTTATAGGCCGCGGGTGAATTTTTGAACTGTTGGGGCATAAATGTATGCGCCTAATATGCAGGAGCGAACGAGCGCAGCGAGAGAGCCCGCACCAAACAAGGGGGGTGGGCGGGTTCGATGTGTTGACCCTCCCCGTTTTCTTTTTAAAAATAACTGGTTAAAATGGTGCATTTTACAGCACTTTCTGTGAAACATTGGGTAAAAAGCGACAGTTTGCAATCAATTTTGTATTATAGCACATGAAAAAAACCATTAGATGCAAGTCACCAACAGTGCCCAGGACCATTTTATAGCACATTTCCAGGTTGCCTTAGCCCACAACATATGCCAGCGTTTAAAACATCTTCATGCTGGCTGTGCCCATGTCTATGCATGCTGCATCAATATATGCCAGTATTACCATACAAGGCCTCATAAATTAAGAATGCCATGTCACAGAAAGAAAGTATATCCAGACTTGCTATAGCAAGACAGGCCAGTGTACTATGCAATCACACTTATGATTGATTTTGCCCTTGATGCGAAGTACAAAATCTCCATGATACACACAGAATATATGGCTAAACTGGAGCCACCAATGTTAACCAGGCTAGCCATGTAATAATGCTCATCACATTTGCTTTACCCTAGTGCAAGTAAAAAGTAACCAGTGCCGTGCCACAGAAAGAAAGTACATGCACACTGACACCACAGGCCAAGATAGCCATGTAATAACACTTATCATGTTGTCACTTTAAGAAAGTAAATGAAGACTGCCACTACTAATGCAGTTCAGTCTAGCCAGGTAATAACACTTATATTTGCTTTTCCCTTGATGTCAAGTGAAAACTGCCATGCCACATTAAGAAAGTATATGTAGACCAGGGGTCTCCAACCTTTACCTTGTCAAGAGCTACCTGTAGTTAATGGCCAATACTAAGGAGCTACGGGTGAGAGCTACTGGGGTGATGATGTCCATGGAGCCTGAGAATGTGTACCAAGATTTGTTTGGGTGGTTTATTTGCTCTTTATATAAAAAATAATAATAACCTATGAATTTAAGATATTAATAACTTCTCAAGCATCTGTATTTCATTGTTTTTTATTAGTAGCTGTCTCCTAATAATTGTCAAGCATATCAGAATGTAGGAAACTAATCAGGACATTTTCCGGTAAGCAGCCACTGCATGCGCTCCACCCGTGCTCAGTGATCTGGTGTGTAGTTTGCAACATCAACAGCACTCAGATGCTGTCAGACAGGATTAACGTTTTGATTTTACATGGCTCATCTGAAAAGGGCAGATTCAGAGATAGGCAATCACATTGGCTGATGGTGCAGGTGCCCCCTTGCCATAGTGTTTGCACCTAACTGCGCACCTGACATGCCAGACATAATTGCAGGGCAGCTTTTGCAATCTCGTACAACAGACTCAGCCATGGGAGTCATTGCACCCTTCTCAATTGCTCTGTAGCAGCATTTGCATTGCAGTGTTTAGTTTCCCTTCTTTTTAGGATCGCAGATGGCTTCATTTGGGAACATTATTTTCATAATTTGTATCTATCATTGCAAAAGCATTACTCTTTTTCCCCCACTGTCACTTTGGCACCATAGATTAAAGATGCACATTTTCTTTTAACACTGGAAGAAAAATAAATATGGGTTCCCACCGTGAATGAAAATGGTACATCATTTGCCTTTTGTTGGATGGTGCGTTGACTTAGGCTTTCAACAAGGATAGCAAATAGCTACTGGGAAGCCTCAGGCGAGCTCCCAGTAGCTTACAATCTACTGGTTGGAGATGCTGGATGTAGACTGAGACTAGTAGTGCCAGTCTGCATATACCTTCTTAATGTGGCATGACATGTATTACTTGGCAACAAGGGTAGAGTGTTAACGTAAGTGTTATTACCTGGCACGGCTGGTCTACATTGATTTTAGGCCAGTCTAGCAAGGTAATAACACTTGTGTTTGCTTTATCAATGATTAAGCAAACATAACACGTATAATTCCTTTAACCTTGATGCACAATCACATACACATATGTTCTGTATGCACAATCACAGGTAGTTAGGAGAAGAGGGAAAAGAGAAGATTGCAGTGCGTTGTGCTGAGGTGGTGATTGGAAGTAGTACCTTGAGCTCTGCGTGCATGACAGATTACTAGTTGTGGTATTTGAGGAGCTTTGCAACATTTGTGTCCACAGAGGAAACCTCGTGTTTGCAGGGAAGGGATGCATTGGACTGGAGCTGGGTGTGTCAGTTGAAATTAGATGTGTGGCGTTGTGTTGTTTGCGGTCTTCAATGAGGGTCTTTAAAGAGTGTATGACAGTGTCTAGTTTGAAGTTGCATGTGCTGGGTAAGGTTGTGAAATTAAGGGTTAGTTGATAGGGGCAGTGGTTGGTCCGCCAGGTTTCTGTATTGGGTGCAAGCTCATGACACCACTGTTGGTTGAATTGTGCTAAAAAGGGCAGGGCTCCTTTGTGAATGTAGCGGACTGATGTCCTGGAGAGTTCATGGGCTTAAAGACAAGGAAGGCCAGTTTAAAATGTACCTGCTCTCCCCCCTCGGCCACTGAGGAAATCTAGCGTGGGATACATGTTTTTGTTAGCACACGGCATAGACCAGGCTGGCCACCCCAACCTGGGCCCATTGAAGCTTGAGGAAGGGTCAGGAGGGAAGGCCTGCATGCATAATCCATAATCCTATCTGGAATTTAGTACAGTCCTTACCACTACAGCCTATTGTTAAGCTGATAGAACAAGTATATGTCGGCAAAAACTGTTTGTTACAGTCCAGCTCACCCCATAAGGAAAACCTGTCAAGTACTCTAGCCTTCACCCTTTAGCCATGTATCTAAATGGTGTCATTGAAATGCTCTCAAGGCAACGAAAATTTAGGATACATGACCTCTCCATAGACCCTCTTGCATGAATCTAAAGCCTGCGCCTCTCCGGATGTTTGGACTATGACGCCCAGGCTCCCTCATCATTGACTATGCTGGCTACGGCTGATGGTAGCTGAAGTCCAAAACATCCGGTGCTCCAAAGATGGCAGATCCCAGCACAAGGCAGTACAGTGACCAGAACCACCCAACACCCCCTTCTATAGAAATGCAACCAGTCAATCAATCAACCAAGCAATCAATGAAAAGGGCACTTGTCCTGAGGCGGCATAAACTCTTGCAGTGGCCCCACTCTCACCCTGCACCTGCATTCCCAGGCACGCAGATTCTTGATTCTAGAAAGGTATTTGCGTGCTGGGGGTAGGTGACCGATGCAAGACATGTAGCTTGCCCCTCAATGCATATCTGCTGGTTAGACTTGATTCTGATAGTTCCATGTAATAATCTCCCCGCAAAAATGTCGCCTGACAAAAAAGTCACCAATGTTTGCAGAGACATTATTACATTGAACATGCGGGGGACACCTCCGCAACCCCTGTTTTTAAAAAAAAAATTATTTAAAAAATGGGAGCAGGGCACATCCCAGCGACCTGTCCCCATACATAACGTCACCATATATAATGTCGCCAATGGCTTTCCCGGCGACATTATGTATGGGGACATTATATATGGGGACATTATTACCTGATACCATTCTGACACATGGTTATGAATTGACTGACTGATCCCCAAGTGGGTGTGTATCAGAGACCAACCCCCTATCAATTGGCGCCACTGTGTACATTCGCAGTGACTTTACATTTCCATCTCTGTTTCGGAGGTGGAATTGTAAGCAATTAAGTGAAATGCTCCTGCAAAGCATAAGCGTTTCTATTTGGAGCAGGAACATGCTCCTAGGGGTCTTTGGACCCCTTTCAGCACTGTACATTCCCATGCACCTGGTGTAAGATAGGAGAGATCAGGTACAGGCGAACCAGGGGACCAGTGGAATGAGTTGAGGGACTTCCACAACCCTCTGTGAATCAGAAATGCACTTTCAACTACAACAAGCACCCTCCGACATGCCCTCTACCAGCATTCTGAGGGTGTATGGCTTCACAGCAGTGAGTCTGCATGTGCAGATTCACTTCTGTGAATCAATGCACACACAGAATGCATGTGTTTCCTCCACTTGCATGTGCGCAGCTAACGTTCAAGTCAAGGCGACTATTTGTGCTTTGGCCTCAATGTAACTATCTGGCAAGAAAGTTGCACACTGAAGTAGTGACCAGCGGTTTTACGCAAAGAAGTGCAATCTGGTTGAGTATTCAGCACCACCCAAATCTCCAATAACCCACACATAAATGTTTATGTTATGTTTTGTTAAAGGTTCCCTTGGCGCTCTGGCAGGTCTGTAAAGGAAGAGAGTCAGGGGTGTAAGTTAGTAGGGTTGAGCAGGAGAAAAAGAGCATGAGAGCTGTGATGTGCTGTTGGCAGCTTCAGTTCGGATTACATCATTTGCTGAGCTTAGGTGTCATTTTCAGCCGGTAGCAGTCATGTGCTATTGTGCGAGGCTAGGTGTGGTTTGTGTCGTTGTTGTGGTATAGTGAAGTGCGTGTTGTCTGTTGTTCTGTAGAGGGATGGTTGTGATTAGTTGAGAGTTTGAGACGTGTATGCAGAAAGATGAGGGTTGGTTAGTGGTGACTTAGACAGTTTTATTCTGTCCCAACTTAAAGACACTTCTAAAATGGATAATTCTTGGATACTTTAACCTTTGGCAAGGGGATACATCTGATCCTGTTGCACTAGAATTGGAGAGACATCTGTTCAAGGTGGGCTTTAAACTATTCATTGATGAACCTACCCACAATCAAAGTCATTCTCTTGATTGGTTGGCCTCTTACAATGTTACTATGACAAAACCGAAAATCTCTCTGTGTCCTTGGTCGAACCATTCTTTTTTTGAATGCACTATTGTCTTACATCCCCTAATAAGAAATAGGGTCATTAATCAAAGCTGGATAACCTCTAGGAATCTAAAGATATTGAAACCTGACAACATCCAGGAGCTGATGGTATCAGTGAATGATAAAATCTCATGGTTAGATGCAACTGAGGAGATGACTCATATTCTTCTTGACTCACAATATAAGGCGACTAATCTTTTGGCCCCCTTAAAAACCAGGAAGGCTGTAAACAAACCAGGTAAAGCATGGTTTACTGAAGAACTAAAAACCCTCAGAGTCTAAAAAAGGAAAGACTTCTATCAGTGGAAAGCTTCCTATGACGTTCATGGCAAACATAGTTACTAAATATACGGCACGAATTTTAAAACAGCTTTAATTACTGGCAAGAAAACTATCTACAATGACAAATTGACAAAGCTCAACATGAATCCAAGGAGAGTTTTAGAATCCTCAAAGAATGAAGAAACCAACCATCATTCAGGAGGATAGTGGATTGGTGTGTTAATGTTCAAACGCCATAGTAGACTAGTTGGAAAAAATAAAATGCATCATCAATCAAGAAAAACTGCCTGAAGAGATAATCTCACCTCCCTCTGATTCAGGTCCCATATTAGGTGTCCAGACTGGTGTCTCCCTAGAGACCCCCATATTTAACTTTAGAAACATCTCGGAAACCAAGTTTACACTAATCCAGATTAAACTCAAACCCCCTCCATGTAAAGGTGACACTTAGCCCGCCAAAGCAACCAAAGCATGCTCGGAAACCCTTATAAGCTCTCTAACAAGAATTATTAATGCATCCCTAAAGAATGGCTGTGTTCCTACCCCCCTGAAACAAGCATGGGTGACACCGCTTCTAAAAACCAAGGCCATAATCTGTCTATCCCTATGAACTACAGACCCATTATGAATGCCCCGTTTCTCCTTATAAGTTTGGACATAATAACCTATGAACAAGTATTAGCACATTTGGAGAACAATACTATTCTGAGTAAATATCAATCTGGCCTTCGACCGGGTTATAGTACTGAATCTGTACTTCTAGATGTAAAATCCAATATGATGAGAAGGATTAATGAAGGACAAAGTATGCTGCTAATGGCTCTGGACCTGTCCGCTGCCTTTGATTTAGTGGATTATCTACTCCTCCTTAAGTGACTTGGAGAAGTTGCCAGTTTCAGTGATCAGGCATTGACATGGATGGAATAATTTTTTGGAAAAAGAACTATACAAGTCTGCAGTACCACAGCAGAAGCTACACCTGTGCCTTTGAATTATGGGGTCCCGCAGGAGGCCTGCCTATCGCCAATCTTATATAACATCTTTAGGACCCCACTCCACACTCTATTGGAGAATAATCAGATCTAATTTTCTAACTATGCAGATGATACACAGTGCCTTACACTTTGACAGGAAATGATCTGGAAGATGTGAAAAATGATGAATAAAATGTATAACCTGATTCACAGCTGGATGGGCATGGATGGCTTGTCACTAAACCTAGAAAAAACAGAACTAATGGTCCTTAGGTTCCAGTTGCAGACTCGAAAATCTTAGCACGGATTATCAACAATTCTTGATTGATGACTGTATAATTAAGACTAACGACAAAATGAAGACCTTAGGGGTCCCATTTGATCAATCTCTTTCCATGAATGCTCAGGTAAGCAGTCTTGTCTCCTGTTCAGCCAATTATATCAGACTACTGTGCCAACTTCGCCCCTACCTCTCTCAAAGAAGTTGCGAAACAGTTGCTAGAGCGATCATTTGCTCCAAGATTGATTATTGTGGAAGCCTTCTGGTAGGGATTGGGATGAGATACTTATCTAGATTACAAATGATACAGAACAGCACAGTCAGAGCAGTTCTGGGCCTCAAAAAAGGGGAAGTCTACACTGGTTACCTATAGAAGCAAGAATTTTGCCTGCTCACAATTACATTCAAATGTCTAGCCGGACAGTTCCCTGCATATGTGGCTGACAACCTGAACAAAAAGAGAATAACCAGGAATCTGAGATCTAATGACCTCAAATTACTGGCAGTCCCCAGTATCAATTTAGCCCTTGTCAATAGATGTGCTTTTTTGGTAGCTGCACCAAAAAGTTGGAATGCCCTGACACTGGACCTCAGAAGTTGTGAGATACTTGAAACATTTAAGAAAAAACTTAAAACTCACATATTTAGGTAGGATGCTTCCTATATAATTAGACACTCATGGGTCTGACTGTCTTTGTCTCTTCTATCTGTGTTTTGGGGCTCAAGTTCCTGGCGCCCATATGCCTCCAGGTCTTTTTGGTTGTGCCTGAATAAATGAATTAAAGTAAAGTAAAGTACAGTGTTACCCTATCCTACTCAATCTGTTTTGATTGACTTTTGATTGACTTTGGCCCGTATCACTTCCCCTGTCGTACATTCTGGTGGGCTACACTTAGCACTCCTATGTTGTGTGCAGAAGAGTGGGTCCTCAATGGGCCATTTGGTGGCAGTACCTTTTCCACCCCCAGTGTTCAGACCAAGTGCCGCCCACATCCCTTCCCCCTAGAACATCCCGGTGTGAGGCAACCACCACCCCCATGGCCCCCCCAGGGAGGGACCAGCTCCATGTGCCTTTGTGCTCCCTGTGCCCTGTGGTCCATCAGCTCCAAGTTTGGAACACCTTACTCTCCCCTTTTTATCTAAGGCCCTCTATCCGTGGTCCAATTAAGTCAGTCCCATCCCTCTCCCCTTTTTCCAGTTTGACCCTCTATGGAGATGGCTGCATCTGGGTCTCCGTCCCATTCACGTCTCTCTACTTTGCTGCACTCCACTCCACTCTGGTGCGGCCTCCTCTGCAGTCTTTTCAATTGTGTGTTTGCTTCATGGGGCTTGGGTGTTGTTCATTCGTTTTCATCCCGTTCTGAATTGAAGAGCCAGGTTTTTAGCTGTTTTCTGAAGTTTAGATGGTCCTTTATGGTTCGTATTTCTCTGAGGAGGCAGTTATAAGTTATGAACTAACAGAGAAGATGTGGGGAGAGGTGACATCAGAGAGACAGGTATTGGGAGTTTCAGGGTGGAGATTGAGAGGTGCATGATTTGGTGCGGAACAAGACACTGCCACCATGGACCATAAAATGGCCATTGTGGCTGAAAATGATGCCCCAACATACTGGTTTCCAGGTGAAGGGTTGAGGACACACAGGGAAGCTTAGTTACAGGCTGGACATAGTGTAGGTGGAGTAGAAGGGTGGTGGATCAAGCAGCTTTGGGAAGAGTGAGAAGGATGGGGTATGGGAGACACTAACGATTTTACCAGAAGGGGATGGAGAGGAATGGGACATGCAATGGAAAACGAGGGGTAAAGTGGCCTGGACCAAGACAGAAGAGGTTAAAAGGAGTGCCAATTTGGGGCGGCTGCAGAAGGTGGTCAGTGGTCCCCCTGACAAGGTCAAGAAGGCAGAGTTGAGAAGAGGACGTGAGGGGATGTCCTGAGGATTGGTTATAGGAAAGACAAAGATGAGAGATCGTCTATGAACTCCAGACGGTAGCAGACCATGATGTGCTGAAATTGCGAGACACATGATGTGATGAAATATCTATGCGACAGGGCCCAATCATGGTGGTAGCCCAGGACAGCAGTGAAGAAGGAAGGGGCGGAGAAGGGCAAGGACAGTAAAGAGGACGGTATAGAGAGTAATGAGGAGGTTTCAAAAGGGGTGGACGAGTGGAGTGGAAAGAAATCCAAGAAACGAATGGGACAAGCAGCAGGAATATTAATGGAGTACATGGGTTGCATTTATGAAACATTAAGGGGTAAAGCGGCTGCGAAAGCTGAGAATAAGGGTAGCGACAAAGAGAAAAGGGGGATGCTTCCTATTGCAGACAAAGAGACAGTTAATAGGGATGTTATATTGGTGGGCCTTGGCACCCTCCCCCCCAGTTGAGGATGGGGCATATGGTGATATCGACGGAAGTTCAAACTGATAGAACGGGTGAGGGTAAGAACATGTTAGAAGGGTTAAGAGAGGTGGATGGAAGCAAAGGGGTAAAAGGGCCCATGTTTGGAAGAAAGGATGTCAAACTACAATATATAAGGATGGCAAAAACGTTGGGTTCAGGTTTCAAGCAGGGCATCAAAAACATTATTGGCAAAGGGGAGTTTGTCCAAATATTTCAGCTGTTGCCGATGGAGGCGCAGTGTAAAGACGGTTTTGCCAGAGGAGCAATGGCAGCTGGCAAGGAAGCAGAGGGAGCTGACAATGACTGAGAACTGGACAGCAGGCGTTTATAAGATAGCACATGTTGCGAAAAGTTCTCGGAGTGGAGTGTCATGTTTCTAAAGTACATGTATACTATGAGGAAGTCACAAGTTACATTTGGGGATTTCTCCTGGCTCTGATATGATGAGGTTTGATCAAGAATGGGAGAAGACCAGGTGGGGGCACAGGGTGAGATTGACTCGGGGCTGTGGCTGCAGTGGATGTGCTGATTAGACATGTGGTGGGCAAGCTCACGGCTAGGGGGCTGCAGTCACGGTATCCAAGATTTCTTGCCTGCCTCATCTAGAAGAGTATGGAGGGAAGACGGAATGGTTTTGGAAACTGTGTGACGTGCTGGGCATTTAATAGGGGAACATGTACGCAAGTGGTATGTCGATAAAACCACAAGTGCACAAAATATTTGGGGCGGCACCCGCTTGTACACTGCTATTGACAGACAAGAGATTCTTGCAAAGGGCACACACAGCAATTCATTCAGCTCAGGGAGTGGCTGGACCACTGCCTGGAAAGGACAGCATCAGACCAGGAGCAACAAAAAGGGGTTTTGTGAAGATATCAAGAATCCATTCTGTCAGAGAAAAATCAAACGCCAAAATCAATTTAGGTTGAGGCTAGTCTGTGACATCTTTAACTTACAGCACTACAGAAGACACTGACAAAAAAACAATCAGAGACACAGATCCCTGTAAAATTTCAAATCATGCCCCTCCCCTCTGAACAACCATTCTTTAAACTTGTTGTGCTCCGTTACTTTGAATACAGGAGAGTGGAATATTAGCATGATGTCATTGGGGAGGCCTGGTCTTCTCCAACTACAAAAATACCTTATTCTGTGTAGCCAGGCCATACCACACACCCCCATGTCAGAAACCTAGTCTATGCGAGATAACACACAGCTGCAAGCAGTGAATACAATTTAACTCCTTCCCTTGCTCAAGGCTGTCGGATGCGGCTTAACGCCAGATGCTTGACGCTTCACTACCACTGATGGGTCCTTTCCTCTAGCTTCCATGCTGTCCTGATTGTCGAGCCTTAGCGCTTCAGTGTCTTCAGTGTTTCGTGCTCCTTTACACCGACTCGGGTGAGTTTGTGCCGGTGCATTTTTCCCTGGCATTCTGAGTCTGGTTCCCTGTGGGTGGGAAGGAGCACTCGCAAGGGTGCGACAGACCTTGGCAGAGGGCGATCTTTATATTCAGTGGAGCCATGGGAAGATGGCCACGTGAGGGAGGTGAGATTGTGAGTCAACATCATTTTTGGTATATACCAGTTACTTCTGCATGAATCTTTTTTGTGCACTTCCTGCTGGCGTCCCAGTAACAACATTTGTGGCGAACCTCCGGCATGCCTGTAAGCCCAATTTTGGGCTGGGAGCTGGAGTTATTGCAGGCCTGTTGTGGCTTTCTTTTCTTTTGTGTTTATCTTTCATTCCCTTGTAGAGGGCCCTACCTTCATTGAAACTGATTGTGTATATGCACGTTGTAGTGGGGATATATTTGTTTTGGATACCCTGAGTGATATTCTATCTTATTGGAAAGCCTCACTAATACAGTGCAGCATTCCTGTTACTATAGCATATGCCTCTAAAAAGACATCTACTCACCTGGTTGAACCATTCTCCCTATCTACCCGCCCTCTCTCTACTCATCCAGTTGAACTTTCTTCCCTACCTACCCGCTCCTTTTGGTTTGGGGGGATCAAAAGAACCTGTTGGAGACATGAGATGTCTGATCCTGCACCCGTAGAGCACAGCATTATGGCTGCTTTCCTAACACCTACCAGGAATTGTCTGACTGAGGTCTTGGCACTCACTGTGCATATGAGGCAGAGGCTAGGATAGGAGAATAGATCTCTCAGATGATGATGATGATGAGAATGTCCCTGACCTGGCTTTTAGAATTCATAAGGCAAGCATGGAATTGGAAACAGTATGCCCTACCTTTCCAACAAATAAAGGGGAAGCCTCAGGGGCTACTGCTACTGAAATCCAATTGGGAAGTACCAATGGTTCAATGCTCTCTCCCTCTATGGCCATTTGTTTGTTGAGTGTTAGCACGCTAAGACTTTTGGCCATGTGGCGCTTTATACAAATTTAATGGAATCAAATCAACTAAGAAAATGCAGCGGTAGTGTAAACACAATTTATCATTGTACCCCGACACAATTTGGCAGTGAAAGCATTTCTTTTAAAACAACAATGCTGGTGCAGCAAATTTAAACATGCAAGTGAATGCATAGTAGCCTGCATAACTTGTTTTTTTGCGTTTAAACACACACAGCACCCAACATTTTTTCCATTCCCTAAGTCATTTGAGAACTAGCCTCCCGATTCCATTGAACTTTCCGCAGTATTATTACATTAACTTAGATTTACTTTCTCACGTACATTCCCAGTTTGGTTTTTCTTCAGCAGAATTCCTTCCTTTGAAGCTCTAGCATAACCTTCTTATATATTCTGTTTGAAAATTCTTAATAGCCTTTATCTTTCTCAAAAATGTCTTCATGAATATCAAACGTTCCTGGACCTTCAAAATGTTTGTATTTTTTTACATAGGTAATTGAGAGCATATGTGATCAGCAGGTACAATACATTCCCAGCCCAGGAATATAGAAAACACAAGCAGAATTCAGTGAATTATGGAAGCTCCCAGGTATCCAATTGGCTCAGTGAGCCATGATCAAGAGACCACCCAGCATATGGATTCTCCTTCTGCAGAATAGCAGCAGATTTTCCAATTAGCGTGATAAAGCAGATTGCTTGAATAATCGGGAATAAATAGACAACATGCTGATCTCACCAATGTACGCACGTCTCCCTTTGAAGCAAGGATCATGTCCATGGCCATGTGGTTTTACAATACCAGAGTTGTCAAACACCTATCAGAGGGATGACTGAATCCCAGCCCTATCTTTCATCTCTGCCCCCTCACCTCGATTTCATCCTCCTGGACAGTAAAGGCAATCCCTTACATCTCCCAAAGTGTGGATCTGAAGAATTCTGTTGCCATGTGCACACTACTCATACCTAACACTTCATCCAATCAGCAGAGCCTCCCCCACTGTGACCAAATTGCTCATGTTTTTCTGACATTTCTCAAACAGGTTGGTGAAGCACTAATTAATAATAGTCCTCATGAAATCAAGTTTCCATGCTTTTTTTATTTATTTTTTTACTGGTAGTAGTTCCAAGGTGCATGCCTTAATTGAGTATAAATGGTCCCACCTTGTCCATGAAGCCAAGTAATCAGTAACGTTTGTCCATTCTCTTTAGAGGGGTTCCCACAACCATAGCATATTCAGCCCTTTCACATCCACACTTGTGGCATTTTGGAAAACGTTCAGGACAAAATGCATGTACCCTTTAGGGAGGGTCAGGTAAGTTCTATGCAGCACCTTAATTTGAATAAGCTTGCTCTGGGGGTTTGGTGATGCCTGTCTCAAATGCAAACATATTCTTTCTCACTTTAATTCCCTAAAATCCCGCATCATGTTAGCATTTCATTTGAATATCAACTTAGTTACGGAATAGCTGGAAAATCACAGTGCTCTGCTGCATCATCATTTTATTATGCTCGCATATAGATCCAGGGATGCCATTGTCTGTGTCAGGTTGACTGTTGTGGCTATGCAGGATGATGCAGAGAGTATTATCAAGCAACAGCTTGTATCTTGGCATATGTAAAGTATAACCCATCCGGTATGGTATACCCCTGCCTGACGGTATCAACATTTCCACAATTGTTTTTCTTTCTAGAGTTGCTTGCACTTAGCATAAACCCTCTCCTCTTCAAGTCAGGCCTGAGGCATGGCTACACTTCTCTATTTTACTAAACTATATTTCTTACGGGTCTGGCGGGACACCTAACTGCATTCTTCTAGGTTGTTCTCACCCACATGTATTATGTGATACAGATCACTTTGGCTATTTTCCCTTTGCATCTGTGGGCCTCATCCAACAAACAATCCAGCAAATACTACAGTGGAAATGATCCCACCTAGCATTGCACCAACTCCCAATCTCTTGTCCCCTGTTCCATAACCAGTTCACTGCATATTGTGGCCGTGCAGGTTCATAAACCTGTCTGGAAATTCCAGGCCGCCTTTCTCATCTGGAATTTTCAAAGTGCCCAACTCACCCTCTGTAATTTATCCTTCCATATCAAGATACATTTCTGTCCACATCCTTAACATACTATAGTAGTATCAGAGCTGGAATCGATTAATATACAAACAGCAAGAGAAGCAGTAATGCAATTTTGTCTCTCAATATTCTACGCATCATTGATATGGGAATCTTATTCAAAAACTCTACTGAGCATTTGATCCATGACAATTTTTCATACAAGTAATGTTGGATAAGCTCATCCCCTGACTGATGAATTTGTAGCCACAAATACCGGAACCCATATGATGACCATATTAAATGCAAGCTTTAGGCCATCTGACCCCAATTCTGCTGCACTGAAAACAGGTAGGAATGTATCCAGTTTGTCCTTCAGCAGATGCTATCCCAAAATATTCTATTTCCTCCAACATTTCCAGAAACATTTGTTCAGGACTATGTATATGTACATATATGAGAAGAGAGGAGAAACTGCAAAGAGCAGGGTGGACCGCACTCTGGATCATGAGATGCCAAAAAATGAATGGAAACTTCGGGTCAGGTGACACAGAGTTGATTTATTAACATAAAATCATGCAGCAAAAGCAGGACACCTGAGGGACTGAGTCCTGTGCGACACATTTCACGCTAACGTAGTGCTTGTTCACACTTGTTCACATACATATATATATATATATATATATATTAGAAGCACCCCGGGTGGGGGAGCAAACCAATTAGGTTGCTTGAAACGCGGGCTGAAACCACTAATCTCAGCCCCGTTCCAAGCAGCCTACTGGTTGCTTCCCCCGCCCACAAAGCCATCTTACCCACACCATCCTTTATCTTTTTTTATGTTTCCCTCCACCCCCCCTCCCTACTTACCTGTTTTCAACAGTGGCAGCGGCTCCTCTACCACCACTGCCATGCTTCTGCTGTCACTCTGTGGCCCCTGTGGACATGGAAGAGGAGCTCCGTATGGAGCCCAGCCTTCCATTTCCATGGTGGCCATCTTTAAACATTATTTTCATTCATTGAATGGGATGCGTGCTAACCGTTCAATGAATGAAAAGACTTGTTTTTTCACCCTGGGTTACTGATTGGGTAACCTAGGGTGCTAATAGCTTTAAATCCCGATCCGACCCACTGTATCGGGTCTAATCACCATAGTATGAAATTGTCTGCATACAGCAATCTTACCTGGGTGATACCTGCCACAGGCCAACATTGGTTGTCAAACTTTCTTCTGAATCTGCTCGCCATTGGCTCCATCGCCAACGCAAATAAAAGTGGAGAGTACATTTTCTTGGTTGTAGCTCTAGCCATTGCATTTGTGTGCAGCAATTGCTTCCATCAGATTTGTGATGGCCCAAACCCAGAAGCTCTTTTTTGCCACAGGGCTTTTCCCGGCAGGCTGCTTTGCACTCATAGTGGCCTGTTGCGATTGCTGCATGCACTGTTCTTGCATGGCTGGGGGATAGAGCGGAGCACAGAGCATAATGGAAGTAAGGAGTAGGACAGGTGGGGAGGGAGGTTGGGTTTCCTGGGAGCATGGTAACAAGGAGAAAGGGATCACATTCAGGTGGAGGTGTGAAAGGAGCAGGACTTCAGGAGATTAGGAGTTGCAGGGATGTGCCCCTCACAACTGAAGGAATAGGGTGGTGGCAAGGACTCGACAGGCAGGGGCTGCTGCAGGGATGTCAGGTGTAGAGTAGGACACCAAGCGAAATTGCCAGCAATGCCAAAATCAGATGTGGGAAACTGTGTCTTTGCAAAAGTGGCCTCCTGGCAATTTTCATTGATCCGCAAAACCAAGTCACTGCATCATTTAAAATAGTTATTCCCATCTTAGGGAATCAAACGCTTTGTCAGTGTCCAAAATTGGCCTCTGCAGCCTGATTGTTTTCCAAGATCACAAACAGTCTTCAGAGATTCATCGTGATATTTAATCTCTGTTTGAAACCACTCTAATCTTGGTGAATTAGGGTTGATATTGCGTGTTCAATATGATGGGCTATTATACCACAAAGGATTTCGGTGTCAGTATTTTATTTTGAAAACACGTTTTATTAATTTTCACACACAATAACATACAGACTTAATAAACATCATCCGATTATGCATCGCATTATTCGCCTGTTCGACTCTCCCAACTTCACCCTGCCCCTCACCCTATTCCACCTGCTATGTCTACCTGTGATCTGTGGTAACCTGCTTGAACCTCTCACCGAGGTCTCATTCCGCTATTTGTGATGGTGCATGTAACTGTGTGTGTGTGTCCTCCTGTGCGGGGGGCGCCAGTTCCTGTATCATATGCTTACAGGCCATCAAATTAAGGTTTGCTCCTCCTGGCCTTGGCGGGATGCTTCTTGCGACACAGCCGTCTCTGCCAGTGCCCGTTTCTAGATGTCTCTTAACCATGCGTTTATCCTTGGGCCTTTACGTGCTTTCCACCCCATTGCAATCCTACATTTTGCTAACATGTACGCTAGACCTCTCAATTTGCTAACATGTCTTGTCCTCTTTGGTCTTGGGAAAATAGCTAGTAGCCACGCCTTGGCGGTGACCGAATCTGCCGATAGGCCGATCCTGGTTAAGGTCTGGGCCACTTCTTCCAAAAATAAGCATATTTCAGCACAGACCCCGAACATATCTATCAGGTCTTCGTTGACCAGGCCACATTTCGGACAAGTTTGTGTTGTCGCTTTGCTAAATTGTGCAATTAATTTTGGATTTAAATATGTTATGTGAGTAACATATAATTGGATCAACTGTAGTTTTGTGTTTCTGGACACTTTCTTGTGTTTCTCCATGATCCTACTCCAAGCTTCGTCTGGCAGTTGCTCCCCCAAATCTACTTCCCAGCATTCCTTAATCTGTATCCGTCACAATGCCTTGCCTCATAGTTGGAGGCAATATTACCGTGTTTTTTGCTTCCTGGAACATTTTGAGTCGGGCAGGAGCCAGGAGCTCCAAATATGTTTTATAAAAATCACAGAGTAAGCCCTAATTTCCTTGGATTTTTTCTCAAACTTAGTTGTACACTTGCCATATTTACTGCAGAGACTGTAGTCGGTCCCTCCAGTGCCACATCAGGACTCAGTACCATGAGCTGCGCTTCCAACAAACAGTCCTTCACCTGATTTTTGGCTTACTGCAGGGCTATTTAGAAATGACTGAAAATACTGTTAATACCTTTCTGACTATACTGCACTATCTCGGGTCCAGGTTCCCTCCCCGCCAGTTGCACACCTGCACTGCCCCCCTGGCAACCCTTGCTCTCGGGGACAGTTTCTGTATCCCTACAACCCCTACCAGCACTTGCCCCTTATGTCTGCACTTACTCTTGCACTTTGTCACCAGCTGGCCGCACTTGGGTGGGAGTATGACCCTGTACTCCTAGTGTATGTTTTTGGGCACTTGTGTGTGGCCCACAGAGCCGGGTACAGGCTGGTGCAGCTCCATGTTGAATTGACAGGTGCCCTAAGCATCCTCCATTTTGGGAAGCCCTGACTCTGTTCCTTCCCCCTTACTGGCTGTTGGGTGGAAGTTACATATATGGTGTTGTGGGGAAGTCCAGGCCGGACTGGCTGGAGCCTTCCCAATGACTGTATGTTGTGGGTACGCCCGTGGTGTGGGACCTGGGTGAATGGAGTGTGTGACGAATATGCATTCTGTGTTATGGGTGTCTAGTATCTGGTGTTTGACACAGTGACTGAGACAGCCCTGCCCGAAACTAGTATGAATTCAGTGTTTAGGGCTGAAGGGCAGAGTGCTTGTCCAAATCCACATTCTGTGTTGTGAGTGTCTGGATGGAGAAGAATGGCCTGAATGCACAGTACACCTGATTGGCTGACTGACTGCCTGAATGCCCTTCTGAGTGATTGGTTGCCTGAGTGTGACCCAGCAGAATCAATGGGAGATCAACAGTATATCTGGGGGCTTCTCACTGCTAGAAATCGTTCAGATGCTGAAGTTGATACTTGATGCTTACTCTCGAAGCTGAACCAGAAGAAGAAGGTGAACCGTTGTTCCCTTCCGGGTAATCTGAAAGCTGCTGTGTCTTCAAAAACTGATCCAAGGTAGACCTGGTAGGGAGACCTCTCCCCGAGCTACGACAAACCATTGTTCACCAGCTGATCTTTGCCAAAGCTCCCTGGTAGACAGACCTGCTGACCAGAGAAGGAGACCACCAAGGTGAATGAAGAGAAGTACCAGACAGCCGTCCACCATCGCCGACCGCCGTCGCCGGCCGGAGCTGCCATGCTCCCTTTTCCTAAGAACATTTGATCCAAGGGCTCCCTTGTTCATCACCGTTGACATATTTCATCCTGCCGGAGAAAGTCGAGGTCGTTGATGACCGTGGAGAATCTGCCGGTGGGTTTCCCGCCACCCAAAGATCTCAGAGACGCTGACGAAGCCAATGAAGCCAGCTGTGGTCATGTCCAGTTCGCCGATGCAAGATGCCGACGACTCGACACCCCTGCTGGGCTAAAGTTCTTCACTGACTCTTTGCGGCAATGAACCATCATCGTCGAGGTGCACCGCACGCCTCCCCTGTTGCAGGACGTTTTCGATCACTTGTCTACGAGCACCGCAAGGACCGAAGCTGCTGCCTCAATGACAACGTTCACCCTTTCTTCATCTCAGAAGTTTGACAACCCATGGCTCCTGCCTGAAAGGGAGCGCACTCAAGAAGGGTCCGTCAATTCCCCGACGAAGAACTCTGCAACCCAAGGTACATTTGGGTTGCAGAACTATAGAAGAAGATCAGAATCTAATAGACAATATATGGACTGGGCTTGTAGTGCATCTTCATTTACAGGTTGCCCAGGTGGGGGGATCCTCATACAGAACTGTGTCTAGGTAACAGGGCCAGTTTTCTGCCAATTGTCTAACCAACTTGTCTTCCTCCTAATTCTATGATTGATATTGTTTTGCTGTGTTGATTCGTATGGTATTTGAACTGAGTACAGTTAATGCATTTTAATGGAATCAGAGTAATCGTGGTACCACCTAGAATTGTATATGTTTACCATTTTAGTATTGTCAGAGCACAAAGTGTATTGTCGTGATTGTGCATATACCCTTGAACCATATTTACATAAAGACTGTGTTTTAACTAACAGTGTGTGGACATTCCTTTGTGGGTGCTTGGGGACTGCATGGTACTTAAGAACCAGCCTGCATCACCTCCTGAGAAGCTAGGCCTTGATTGCTCACCTATTGCTACCGTAATAGAGAATCTTGTCTGGGGTCCTCTATGCCTCCCCTCTGCCTTATAGAGAGCAGGTGTACAGACACCCACCTCCAGTGGTTGCTTTACACAGACATTGAAGGCCTCCCATGTTACATCACATCATTTTTCCCCCTCTTCCTTATCTTTAAGGCTCCCGGTTTTATGGTATTTATTTTTTATACACTTCTGACAGTATTTATCCTTATTTATTTTTTGGCTATTTTATGTGCATTTATCCACATTTATTTTTTGACTTGTAAAAATGTAAGCTGCAACTAGCATTTTTCTACATTTATTGAAAGTAAAAATGTAGTGCTTTGATGTCTTCAAATAATGAATACTCACAGAGCTGGGCTCCAGCATACACTTACGAATGGCGGACAGCAGTGTGTAAGCTAGCAGCGAGCTCGAGCACAGTGCCAAACGCGGGCCCCAACAACGCGTATATATTCAAACTGACGACAGCCTAAGAGTGACATCAAACTGCATGCAAAGAGTGAAAAAGAAGTACTAACAAGAACAATAAGGAACACCCGTAACTTGCGGGGGCGGTGGCAATTTACAGCCATCCTCTAGTCATAACAACGATGTGACCACAGGCACAGATACGAGCACCCACCACATGAGACTCTGCGCTATGAGGAGACCCCTCAAGTGACAGTCCCACTTCAGCTTGGTGAAACCCGCCAGAGATTGGCTTTAAGAAAATACCAGAAGTAAAGTTTGGGGCCATGTAGACCAAAGAAACCCTGATCTATCGAGTAGAAGAGATTGAGGGAACACGCTGGATCAATGAATAAGGTCCAGAGACAAGACAGAAGGAAAGCAGGAGATAGGAAACCCCTGAAGAAATTCCTATATTTGTTTTTAACCTAGTAGAGGGAATGGAGTTGCATGATTGAGCTAATTGATTTAAAGAATGAATGAGTAGTATTGCGAAATTAACTTTATGCATTGTAGAGCATGTAGCACTTTAGTTATCTTTTCGTGTTAGTTTGCTATGTTGTCTTTCCTGCTGGAATGATTTTAAAGCACATGCATTAAAGAAAATGTATATTTTGGTAAATTACTGAATTGATTGCTTTTTTTTAGAAATGTTGTATAGCTGCAGTAAATAGAGTTATGTAAGGTGAGACTCAGACTCTTCTGATACGATTTGACTCAAACATTGTTAAAGGGACGTTATGGTTAAGTTCCACTAATAAAAACCTATGAAATTCAATAAAATAACTTTGTTAAAGGGACGTTATGGTTACAAGTAAAACCGAAAAACCTCAGAAATGTCCGCGTTATGGTATGCTAATTAACCATAACTCACTCCACCACTGTGCACTTCTAAGACTAACACCCAGGACATCAAATATCCTCTCTGGGTCCTTTATCTTGTGCCTTGGTCTACTCCCCCATATCTCCCTATGTGCAGGGGACACTCAACTCTTTTTGTGGGCTGTCCCTTTAGTGTCCGTCCGACTCACTGCGGTCGTCTGTACTGTTCACTTCTCTCTGTTCAAATAAATCTTGTAACAGGGAGTTCCATGCTAGTATCTTATGTCCGCTCTCTCCTTCTCCCCCTTGCAGTGCCCTGGTTAAGACAGTCATTTCCGCTAACGACCATTTCTTCAGGTCGGCCCACCATGAGTCTATGTTCCACCCTGAATTAGTGTTCCACACCATTGCTATGCAGCGCTTTGCTAAAATGCACATTAAGTCCTTCATCTTAGCTATGTGTGTCCTCTGTTTGTCTCCTCCAGGAAAAAGGCCCAGTAAGTAGGAATCTGGTGTCCATGCTTGCATGTGGATTCCGCCCCCCATCGGCTTTTCTTTGACTTTGTCCCAAAAGTTCATTATCACTGGGCAGGTCCAAAACATATGCAGTACGTTCGCTTCCCAGGTTCCCATAGTGGACATTCTCCTGGGCGTGAGGTATGCCCTGTGCATGAGATAGAGCTGTGCTTGCCTAAATCTTGCATTTCTAGAAACTTTCTTCGGGTACTCTAGACCACACTTCTGGTCCGTGAAGGGTTTCTGAAGCTCTCGCGTTTTCAGTTCCTGCTCATAGGTGGTCTTCAGTAGCTGTTCATAGAGTCTGGAGACCTTATGTCCCCCTTCTGATACATCGTACCACACATCTAAAGCCCCCTGTGTCTTTTCCTTGTGGCAACTCTGCCCATCTATTCTTGATTGTCTGAACCATGCTATTGTACAGTATAAATTGGCCTCTATGTATGTCTTGCACATCCGTCAGGGTTTGGAATTACACACATTGTCCATCTTTCCATAGGTCCCCAATCTGAGCTATGCCCTTGGCTTCCCAATGTCTCTGATACGTTGCCAGGGTGTTGGTTCTCGCCCCGGCCAGTCCTGCGAGGGGGATCTGTGTGGAGTAGGGGTCTTGCACTCCCTGGGTTTTCCATGCCTTCCTCCACATGTTCAGACCCAGTTTGACCATGTTCGGTAGGGTTCTGATCAAGCACTTGTCTATCCATGTTTCCCTCAGGTAGAACTCTTGCAGGGCTGGTTGGAAGAGCAATGAATCTATTGATGTTTCATCTCTTAACCATCTGGCCACAAAATGCATCTGCCCTGAAAGGTAGTAGCGTTCGAAGTCTGGCAGCCTGATTCCTCCCGCTTTATAGTCCCTTTGCAGTGTGTTCAGGGCTATCCTGGCCCTCCTCCTCCCCCTCTTCACACAAATTCTCTTGACATTGTGTTTAACTGTTGGAAAAATGCTTTAGGTATATCATGTGGGCTGTTTGTAAAGTAATACAATGCGTGGCAATGCCGTCATCTTCAACAGGGCTACTCTTTCTACCATTCCTAATGGGAGTGTCTTCCAGAAGTTCTTGGCCTTTTTTGTCTTATCGAGGGCCCCTTGTGTATTGAGTTTGTGTGTGTCAATGGTATTGTGGTGCACTTCTATTCCTAGATATCGAAATGTGGATGGCGCCCATGTGAGACCCAGATCTGGCAGCTGGTTCGGGGGGGGGGGCCATCTTACCTCTGCTAGGGGGAACAGGGAGGACTTGTCTTTGTTAACAGCTATTCCCGATAATCTGGCAAATGTGTCTATGGCTTCTAATAGGCCTGGTAAGTGAACTTGCGGGTCGACAACAAAGAGGAGCATGTCGTCCGCGTATAATGAAATTTGATGTATGACTCCATCTATTTCTCTCCCAGTCGCTTTATATTCGACCCTAAGGAAAACCGCCAGAGGTTCAAGGGCCAATATGCATAGCATTAGGGATAGTGGGCAACCCTGCTTTGTACCTCTATAAATCCACCAGGCCTCCGAGATGTGTCTACCTGTTTTCATTCTTGCTCAGTGGTCATTATATAGCAGTTTGACCCAGCGTAGGAATCCCTCCCCTATTCCATGATGGGTGAGCACGCTCATCAGCCAATCTCAGTTCAAAGAATCAAATGCTATAACCGGGTCCAACGACGCTATCCGCTCCGTCTCTGATTCGTCTGGTCTACTAAATGGTGAAGTCTGCTCAAGTTCCACTTCGTGTTTTGTCCCGGGACATAGCCCATCTGGTCCGAATGCACTAATGTGGGTATGAATGGTTTGAGTCGATTGGCGAGAGTTGCTGTTAGGATTTTGGAATCTTGGTTAATCAGGGAGCTCGGCCTGTAGGAGGGACAGTCTAGCAGTGATTTCCCCGGTTTAAGGATCGGTAATATTATAGATTCCGACATGCTGTACGGTAGGCGTCCTTTCTCGTATGCCTCTTCATAGGTCTCCAGCAGCTTTGGTGCCAGGGTGTCCTTGTATTTCTTATAGAACTCGCCGGGGAGCCTGTCGCGTCCTGGAGATCTACCATATGGGAGATCAGCGATTACGGTTGCCAATTCCTCCACCGTGAGGGGGGCCTCCAGTATGTGGGTCAGCTCTTCAGTTAACTTAGGCAGACTGATCTTGGCTAGGGCATCAGCTATGTCACCAGCTTCCGCCCCTTGTGTTTGGCCATACATCCTCTTGTAAAATTGTGAGAATGTGTTATTAATTCTTTCCTGGGTCCTCACCACCTCCCGTGTCTCATCCCTTACCACATTGATCAGTTCTCTCTTGATCTCCTGCTTGGTTAGCCAGGCTAGCAGTCTGCCGGGCTTATCTCCCACCGCGTGTAATCTTTGTATATATTTCCCATAGTCTAATCGCCCCAGCCTCACCAAGACAGTGACGCACCTCAGTCTCAATGTTGTGAGTTCCCCTGGTTCTTCCCCTGTTATGCCTGCTAGCTGTTCAGCTTGTTCTATCTCCCCTTCTATTTCTTCGAGGTCCGCCAGGGCCCTACCCTTCAGTCCTCCTGTTTTCCCAATCGCTGCTCCCCTGACCACCACTTTAAAGGCGTCCCAGACCATGCCGTTACGATCAATGCTCCCTGTGTTGTGTTCAAAGTAGTCAGCTATCGTGTCTTGTAAGTATTCCTGGAACTCCCCTTCCATTGGAGCCCCTGCCCTCAGTTGCCATGTTGGTATAGGGGCCTTCCTGTAGGTATGAGCCCATGTTGCTATTAATGGAGCATGATCTGATAGTGTTTGTGCCTTCATGTGTATCCCTGTGAATTCCCTTAGGGTTTCAGTGCCTGTGAATATGTAATCTATATGCGTGAATGTCCCATGAGGGGCTCTATAATATGTATACCCTCTCCTTTCTACATGTACCTTTCTCTAGAAGTCCACCAAATTCAGCTGATTCACGATCATGCGTAAGGCTTTGGCTGGCGGTGCCGGTTTCCTGTATTTTTTATCTGACCTGTACAGTAGCTGGTTCAGTGTGCAGTTGAAGTCGCCTGCCTAGATGAAAGTCACTTCTCTGTATGGGGCTAGTTTAGGTGCTATCTTCCTGAAGAACTCTGTTGCATCATGATTTGGGGCATATGTGTTTATTAGGCATATTTCTTTGTTTTCCAGCATTCCGTGTACTAACACTAGCCTGCCTTCCGTATCACTTTCTTGTCTTATAAGGTGGAATGGGCTCCCGGGGCAATCCAAATCAGCAGTCCCCTTGCATAGTTGGAATACGTTGAGCTGAACATTTGACCTCCCTATTTCTTGGCCACTTTGGCTTGCTTCTCTGGTGTTAAGTGAGTTTCTTGTAACATTTCCATTTTTACTTTCAACCATGTATACTCTCAGTCTCTTGATGTAGGCGTTTATTCCCCTGACATTCCAGGTTGCCATTGTAAGTTCTTCCTGGCCCATTTTCTTGGTGTGCTTAGTGATCTGGATTTTCCCATAGGCTGACGCGAACCCACATGTTTTGTTTCTGTTTCTCCGGCTCTCATCCGCACTGTCCCCCCAACCCCCCACTAGCATCTCTCCTCAGTTTCTACTGGGTCAATGTCATTCTGTACAGGTGTTGCATAGGTCCTTGGACTGGGGTTTGTGTGTTTACCTTGCTTCCTTCGACATTCTATGATTTTGTCGCCTCTCGCGCCTTCCCATCTTGCTCTGTGTGTGGTGCTTCCTCCTCTAGTTGTGCTGTCTACCAACCAACCAAACAACTCTCTAACTACAACTGTTAACAAACGCCCAGCCACCCTCCCCCTGTCTGGGCTCCGTCGCGTCTTTCGCACCACCCTCCATCCTGGGGGTGTGCTCGTTGCGGCGTGATGCCTTAAAACTGGCATCGTGAGTTATGTCACTCCTTGGGGTTTGCAGTCGTGGCGTCCTGCGTGCAGTCCTCGGGATGTGCTGGCTTCCACTCTTAAATCTGCGGGTCCTCATAATTTGAACTATGCTGCTTTCATTGTTGCGCTGTGCCTTATTGGGGTTAATTTCTGTTGTTCTGTTCATTTTCAGCTCATGGCTGTGGGATGCCCTGTTGGTTCATCCATTTGTTCCCCTCCGTCGACGTTTCGAAGAGGTATGACTTGCTGTTGAGGTTAACCTTCAGTTTAGTAGGGTGCAAGAGCATGTATCTCACATTAGCCTCCCTGAGCGTTTCTTGGTTGGTCTAAATTGTGCTCTCTGCCTCTGTACCAGCGCTGTATAGTCCGGGTCAATTGTTATTCTAGCAGCGTTTCTCGTGATCACCCCACCTTCCCTTGAGAATGTCAATATCTTTTTTCGCAGTCTTTAAAGTTCATGATTTTTGCAACCATTGGTCTGGGAGCTGCCCCCTGCCGGGGTTTTCTGGTTAGGGCTCTGTGTGCTTTTTATAGTTTGAGAGGTCTGTGCCTTCCTCCCCATCGGCCAGCCCCACAATACGCACATTGTTCAGTCGGGCCCTCCCTTCTGCATCTTCTGCCCTCTGCTCCAGGGTGTGCATGCGATCCAACGCTTCCGACATTTGTGTGTAGGGTGGTCGTGATGTTCGCCGTGTTGCTCTGGACCTGTTGCTCTACCGTATTCACACGATCTGCTAGGGATCTTATGTCCTGCCTCAGGGGCCCCACGTCCACGATGACCGCATCCATCTTGTGCTCCAGCGATGTCTTCAGTGCTGCTATGGCATCGAGTATGGGGCCTTCCTCCTGTCTTCCCTCTGGTTATTTGGAGACAGATGCACTCATACTGGTCTCTGACGCTGCGGGCTGGACCATGTCTCCTTTACGGGCATATGATTTCATGCTGGTCTGCTTGCCCCTTCATCCCTTCTGTTTGTCTGGCATTTCTGTTCTCTGTGGTCATGTTGCACCTCTTGTCCCCTTGCGTATGGTCTCCCTGGTATGTTAGGAGAGACTACTCCATTCTGATGGTATCTTGCCTCCTCCAATGTCGGGGTAATCAACTTCTCCTATGATTCAGCCCGGACCCAGGCACTGTCGTCTTCTGGTGATCTCTGCAGATATGCCGCTGTGCTCGAATAGCAGGTCCCCAATTTTCCCTTTCCGCGTGTTGTTATGCCGGTCTGGTACAGTAATTGAACGTCCACTCTTCTGGTTGAAGGTAGCATGTCCCTCTTCTCGCCTTTAGCTATGATGGGAGCTTCGGTGTACCTAAGCGCTCCAGCGCCTGCTGGAAGTGGTGGGCCCGGTTGCCACGTTTCCTGTGTAATAATTTCTTTTCACCCTTTTACTGTACACCGGTCCAGAATGACCTTAGTCTGCGGTGAAGCAGTGCGTTCTTTACTATTTTCATATTCTCCTTTCATGTCTGTGCCATTCGGATCGAGGCCCCCTTGTGGTGATTAGCTGTGGTGGTATGGGTCGATCGATTGTGCCCTCCTACGTTGGGTAATTATTCATACACGATTTGAGCATTCCCCGTCCGCTAGTGTGGGCTGCCTGCTTATGTCGCAGCTGCCGGTGGCAATGTAGCCCCCTGCGTTGCAGCTTGTCGTGTTTCATCCACCTCTTGTTTCGCTGCTGGTTGCCATTGCCCCCACTGTCCATGGTGTCCCTTTTGTGTTGGCCCCTACTTTACGGGCCCTTCCGCGCACTTGTCTTGGTTCTCCCTCTCTCAACTGAGTTTTCTTCGTTCTTCGACCTTCGTTACTTGCAAATTTCCCAGGGGGGGGTTCTATCTCTGGTGCGCTGTACGCGTGCTGCTATGATTGCTATGCCTTTTGCTGCCTGCGGCTCAATGCACTGGTCCTCTTCCTTTTGGGCAGTAATCTTCTCCTTCTCGTTGGCCCTCCGAGTCACTGTAACATCTTGTGCTGTCAGTGCCCCCGTTGCGTGTGCTGCCACTGATTTGGGCCTTTAGAACGAAACGGGACCCTCCTCCTCTTGCGCCGGGGAGTTAGTGGCAGGTCTCGTGGGCTCATGGCTTGATCTAGCGGGTGCGTATCCTGGGTTTTTGTGGTCTCTTTCATGCCCGCTTCGGGCGTTACTTCAAACCTGCTTGAGTTATGCTTCTGAGTCCCCATGGTGCGACCAGCACACGTGTGTTGCCTGATTCTCAGGGCTGGGGATCTCGCTCCCCACTCCCGTCCCTTCTGTCTTGTTCTGTTTATTCCGCCGCCCCTCCTCTAGCAGTCTGCTCACCCAGTGGTTCTCTGTGGCGGCACTTCTTCACGCTCGCTAGGTCCCACTGCCTCAGTTTTCTCTGCGTGGCGGTCCAGTTCAGCGCCGGCTACCGCAGAGTGTTGCAGAATCACCATCTTGCGGGTAGGGACTCCAATCCCTCATTCGGTGCCCCTCTCTGTACTGCTGTTAACCGTCTCGCGCCTCGTGTCTTCCGTGTGACTGCTCCCCTGGCACTGCTACAGTGAGCGCTCGCCGGCTAGGTTAACGAGTTGCGCCCACCATCTTGTGAAGTGGCACAGTGCTTTTTTGTTTGGTTCTCCTCCTGTTCTCTCCTCACTACGATTTATTTGCGGGTATCTTCCCTGTCGATCTCCAGACCTTTAGGCACATTTTCTTAGTGTTGGCTTGAAGTACAGTCTCTTATTATGCCAGCTTAATGGATCAATATGCCGGATCTTTCGGGAGCTCCGAGGTGCTGCGTCTTATCACATGGACGCCAAGCCACGCCTCCTCCTACACCTATTCTTACTCATTATTCATTCACAATCTATTACAAAGCACATACTTGGAAGAATAGTAGCAAAACTGCTATTTATCTTAAATAATGGTATCCGCTATTGCCATCCCTCCTCCCCAAGAGTCACCACCACCACCAGCAGCTGGAGGACCCACACAACAAAAAAAGCACAGTATTTCCAAAGACCATGAAGAGGACCAAGAAGATGAGGTGGAGGAAGTGTCTACCTCTAGCACCCCAGAGAGAATCATGGGTGTGGCATTTATTTACCACTGTTGGTAATGTACCAAAGGCTAAAGCTACAAAAGGGAAATGCACTGAGTGCAACTTTGTGCTTAGTCACGGACTACCTGGACATTACACCTATGGGACCACCTCCATGTGCTGCCACACCAAATCCAACTACCGGATTGCTCTCAGAAACAATGTTCTTTTCTTAGCAAGTAGTAGGCTGTCTTCCTCCACATCATCTTCATCAACCAATACTGTAACCACACAGCCTGCTTCTGTGGGACACAAAATCCCAGCTACCTTGCAAGAAATAAAAGAGGCTGTTGATCCATATCTTTGGAAGACAACAGTCCTTTGTGTATACTGCAACACACACGCAGGGTGAGGCAATTTCAAGTGTATTTGAAGCTGTAATCAAGGAGCATAAGAAACAATGCCCACTACCTTAGAAGTAACACCCATACAACATCTTCCCCTGTCCACCTGCCCCTCCATATTAGTGCTTGGTGCCTCTTCCATCATTTTCCTCCTCAGCTTACGTTGTAACCTCTCCTGAAAATAAAAAAAATAAAAAAAATACAACAGAAAAAAGGTTCCTTCAGGAACCACCTTCACAGTTAAAAAATAGAACAAAAACCATTCTTATAGACTCCATCTACATTACATTTCTCAGTAAAGTACATAGACTCAATACGTTTTTCCAACATTGCCATTAGCATTTTGTGTTATGCTAATGGGAATAATGTGGTGTTCACCCCCCGTTCCAGGCACTGGAACGGGGGATAACGGGCCAGCAGCCCACGTTATCGGCTCAAGCAAAGTGTGTCTGTGTGGGCCCTGATGCCTGCGGCTTCGGCGCGTTATAAATAAATAAATAAATAAATAAATAAATAAATAAATAAATAAATAAATAAATAACAAGGGCTCCAGACCATTACCATCCATTGCAGCCCCTGCAATGGGGGATAAAAGCCATTAGCACCCCCGGTTCACAAAGCAGGAACCCGGGGTGCTAAAAAATAGATTTTTCTTCCTACAGCCGGACGCCTTCAGCATCCCACTTTTGGAAGGAAAATCCTTTTCCAAGATGGCCACCATGGAAAGGGAAGGCGGGGCTCCGTACAGAGCCCCTCTTCCCTTTCCATGACAGCCTGCAGAAGGCGAAGACAGAACCCTATGACCATATTACCACAATCACATTTGTTTTCCCTTTTAAACCTATCCCACTATCGAATAATTTTACCACATCGCCGGTCCAAGGTGGACATGGCCACTTTAACCCCATTTTTCGTCCCTCGCAGTCATGGCCAGTAGCCAGATTGTCCGGGTCATGACCTTATACCATGACCCAGACAATCTGGCCACTGCCCATGACCACAAGCTGTACCAAAGGTATATCACTATTTTTGTACCTACATTATGACACTTGTCAAAAATAAAACACGGGCACATTTGTAAAACCAAAACCATGCTTTAAGGTCCCTGCCAATGCTCATTACATGATTTTGCTTGAAATCAGCCCATGTTTTATGTGTTTAAAAGTGTCGAAATGTATGTACATACAATAGTCATATAACTTACAACTTGACAAAATCCCTTCAGACTTTACACAAACATTAAAGGTTAGGTCCATAATCTTTCTGAAAACGTTTATCCGCATTCGTCAAATGGCAACAAAGTTATAAGTCATCTAAAATTGTTGAGAACCCCCTCTAATTTAGCTCGTCCTGACAAAATCCCACCAAACTTTAAAAAAATATGTATATCTAGATCTAAAATCTTTTTGCAAACTTTTGTGTAGATTTGTCATGTGGCAAAAAATGTATAAGCCTTTACAATATTGTGGGACCCCCCTTCTAAATGTATTCCCTCTTGACAAAACAGCTCCACACTTTCCAAAACCATTCAGAATCAAGTCTAGAATAACATTGTGCCAAAGTTATAAGCCATCCAAGAACTGCTTTTTATCAACCCTGTAATGCAGAAAACGGCACAGATGTCGAACTTCAAAGGACTGCCCCGGAGCATCCAGACGGTTTGCGGACTTTGGGGGCGAAAAACACCAGTTTTATTTTTACTTCTTATGGCCATATCCCATCCCATCCTCATCACCCTTCACCTCCCCAGAGATTGTTTGATAAGTTTGACAAGTGCAATGTTGTTTTTTTTATGTTTTTACCGCGATGTCCACGGACACCGGCGGATGTCCACGAATCCAACATGCGGACGTTTCCAAAAATCTGACGCACTTCACGCTTTTCACCATCCAATGTGGGTGCGTCCGATGTCACCCTCTAGACCAATCGTATACCTATCCGCGGACCCAACAGGGAAATGGGTCAGAGGAGCGGTGCCATATATCACTAGTTTGTTTTACCTACATTTTGCCTGTTTTACAAAAACTACTGGCCAGATTTTCACCAAATTTACCAAAGCACGCTTTCGGGACAAAGCCACCACTCCTGCCACAAATTTGGTGAAAATCCATGCAGCGGTTGGTGTTGTAGGCGTAAGTAAAGATTTTTCCATTCAGTCTATGGAAAAAAAAAATGTGGGACCCCCCCTATAACTTTGCCCCCCGTAAAGAAACCTCACCAACCTTGCCAGAAAAATTCAGAGCGTGCCATAGAATTTTTTTGCAAAGTTTGGTTAGGATTCGTCCAGGGGGAGCGAAGTTATAAGCCGCCCAAAAAGTGCTCTTCCTATGGGTTTAGCAACTTAACCATAACTAGACGGCCGTTACCGCAGGCCGTGTAATGCAGAAATCAGTAAACATGAAAAACAGGAAGCCTTCGTTATCTTCAAAGAATTCTTCCATTTTCTCCCTCAGATCCTCATTGCCAGATCTCTTAAAATTGGACATTCTTCTCCATTCCAGAATTCTGTAGAATCTCTGGTCGTGCACTATCAGTTCAAAAGCAAAGGGGAATGATGCAACAAGGTCCTCCACCAATATTCCCGACTCCTCACAATTGCACACACTGCATTATTGTCCCGTACCAGCCTAGCGGGTGAACAACCCATCACAGAGCATGAATTTCATGTTTCTGCATCACTTCCATCAGACTAGTGTGCCACGTGCACTCTGGGCACAACATGATGTGATAATACTCCCCCCATAGCATTCTGCAAGTCTGCCACAATCTTCAGGCATTCGGTGTGCCACTCCGTCAGCATCCTATTTGTATGCATTTCCACTGCAGGAAAGACAGCACTGATGCCGTTTGACCACCCTGCTGTTATAATAAGGTTCCTAGACACTTCAAGGTAAGTTTAGATGTACATTTATTTGATTGAGTTCTTTATGTTCATTAGTTGCAAGATAGCACAGGATGCATCATTACGTACAACCACTGGCCACCCTTCTCCAGGCTAAGTGTCCCTTCTATTCAAACACACACATTCATACTTTTTGACATCACTCTCATACATTCCACACCTAAAGATTCCACCCATACTTACATGCAGTTTGAATCTCAGCAGTGCCTCCAATGTAGCCCATGTTTCCCAGCCTGTACAAGGGTGTACACTTCCCTTCTCCAGAGCAGGGACAGTTCCCATGGATGCCAACACCCCCACCGAGCCCACTGAGTAGGGAGGGGCTCTACACCTGCTAAAATAAAATCAATGTCAACAGGAAATGTGCTACACCCTGAGTTCTTTGATCACTAACGGACACAGACACCAGAGTGAATTATATAGGGATCACAACTGGGACCCCTTTTTATTGAATAACTCCACTTGTCTTTTAAATCTTTTACCTTTCCGATTCCCTAGGATTTCCCCTGTAGGGTGAGTTTGACGCAACAGACCCCTTACCTATACTCAGGTACCACCCACAAAGTGTGTGAGGCCAAAGGATGACCTCTGGGTGCCACCTTGCAAGGCGGCCTCAGGTAGGCCGCCACACTCTTCTGCTACCCCATAGCAGGATACCTCCCCACCAACCCCTTTATATACATGGCATTCTTATAATTAATATCCTACCTCTACTTAACTTCAAACCCTGCTTAACATTCCCCTTAACACTTACCCTAAACTCTATGCTTCCCCCTACTTAACATGCTGCTTAGCACTTAATAAATATATGCATATAACTACACATTTGTACACTTTAATGTACAACATATATACTACATATAAGAATGTAACAATGGGGTGACTGCTACAGTCAGTCATCGACTTTCACAGTGTCTTTGTGGGTCTGTCCTTGATAGCACTGGCTCTGTGCTGGCTGGTGCAGAGCTGAAGACAGGGCTGGATGTTGCTTAGCTGGGTCTGCTGATCCTGGTGGCAAGGATGGATGGTGGCTGGCAGGGACCTGCCCCCTACAGTTAATGGCTGGGGCCTGGCCCCTGTTATTTCTTCAGGGAGGCTGCATCTACCACATGGGGCCACTTACACTCACTGCACAGCATGTGCGTTGATATAGTCCTGGGTGGCCCCCTGTATGAGTGGGGGTCTGCCCACTCTCACCGTCGTGGCCTAAATTCCTTTCAAGATCTTCAGGGTGAGCCGGTTGGTTAGGGGGCCCAACCGCTCTCCCTGCAGCACTCGCTGCATTATCTTTATATTCTGGGTGCGCCCCATTAGCTGGGGGGACCACCTGACATCACCATCAGACCCACAGCACTTTGTTCATCTTCCGGGCGGCCCCGTTAGCCTGGGGGATGCCCCCATGAACACGCGGCCCAGGCCACCATCTTGATTTTGAGAGCTGTCCCTGCTGTCATGGGGATGCCACCACGCTCTCCGCCATGCTCCCAGTGGCCATTTTGTGTTGGGCAGTGTCCCCATGACAACAGGGATGCCACCGAGTTCACCAATGCGCTCTGTGACCTCATTTGGGCTTCTGGCCCGCCCCCTTTGCAATGCATCGTGAGACTCAGGGGGCAGCCGCTGCCTTCAACTGGGCTACTTCGCTGGGCGGCCCGAGACTTTCTTCACCCAGTCCGCTCAACAGAGCAACCCAGGGCTTACTCCTCCCTTCCTCTTCACGCGGGTTGGCCAACCAGAGTTGCTGGATGGTTTAGTCCAAAACATGCACACACGGCACATAAATAAATAAATAAATAAAACACACTGCACTTTTAATAAAAACCTTTATTACCCTGGTGTCTGCGTCTTTATTTCTAGGTGTTCCCTACGGCGACAAGCATGTAGTCCGACAAACCGGGCTCCGTGGGGCCACAGGCTACACACCATTTCATACAACCCCTCTATTCAAACCCACACATTCATACTTTCTGACATCACTCTCCAACATTTCACACCTAAAGAATCCACTGATACTTACATGCACATTAGTTGCTGTGGTAAATGAAAGTCCATGGTTCAGGTAGGTACAAGCAGGTTCCTTTATTTAGGTCTTGGTCACATACATTATAAGTAAAAAAGAGGAAGAAGCCTCACCGGTCCCCACCACCCAGGTAGCTATTCGAACTTTAACTCTTGGAACCTATTGGAGGGAACTTTCCATAGATGCATGCATTCCATTACTCACTCTGACATCACAGCTACAGGCCAACAAACACACAGAGAAGAGAAGGAATACAAGACACTACACACCTCCCTTTCTACCAAACAGATTAACCACACACTCAGGAAAAGAGGTGCAGGATACCACACACACCTCCCTTTCTTCCAACACGTTTAACTTACAACCAGGGGAAGAGGGGCAGGATACTACAGTTGTATGCACATTACAACCACCTCCCAATCCTCTCCCATTATATTTTTCCCACTTTTAGCCAATACCAAAAACATAGTTTCAGGTCTCCACCACTACAACACACCAGTGTAGCTCTCTTGAAAGACGAGCAAAGCCGTATTATGCCCTGGGCTGCTGTGAGAATACAGCCTTTGTGACTTCACTCACTGTGCATATGACCACATAAGAGCCATTAAGCTAACTAGAGGTTAGAGTACCGCATTAAGTAACTCGCTGTATTCTTTTAATGAGAGAAAAGCCTCTTAACGTGCATTTTTTAGATAAGCTTGTAAAGCGTGCTTCCCAGCGCTCTGTGACATATAGTGATTGATTTAGGGTGCATTACACTACAGAAAGAGTATGGGCAAACAAAAAGTGTCATACGTAATTTGTTGCGAGTGAAGACTAACATAATGAAACCTTTAAGTCACATTTTAAGCTCCAACAGAAGCAGCTTCAAAGTGTGTCTGCCGGTGTCAGAAGGGGAAGCCACTAGCCAACCGTCAACCAGCAGCGACAAAGAAGGTAGGGGTGTCCAGGGTGGGGAGTAGAGCAATCACTCTACTCCAGAAGCCCTGCCACATAACAAACCTACTTAGATTGTTATTGTACTGTGATTGTTAGCTTGTACCCTTTAGGATAGTACTGTGATTACTAGCTTGTGCCCTCTAGGATAGTACTGTGATTACTAGCTTGTGCCCTCTAGGTTACTACTGTGATTACTAGCTTGTGCCCTCTAGGATAGTACTGTGATTACTAGCTTGTGCCTTCTAGGATAGTACTGTGATTACTAGCTTGTTTCCTATAGGATATTACTGTGATTCCTAGTTTGTGCCCTCTAGGATAATACTGTGATTACTAGCTTCTGCCCTCTAGGATAGTACTGTGATTGTTAGCTTGTACCCTCTAGGATAGTACTGAGATTACTAGCTTCTGCCCTCTAGGATATTACAGTGATTGTTAGCTTGTGTCCTCTAGGATAGTACTGTGATTACTAGATTCTGCCCTCTAGGATAGTTCTGAGATAGTTAGCTTGTGCCCTCTAGGATAGTACTGTGATTGTTAGCTTGTACCCTCTAGGATAGTACTGTGATTAATAGCTTGTTCCCTCTATGATAGTACTGTGATTACTAGCTTGTGCCCTCTAGGATAGTACTGTGATCACTAGCGTGTGCCCTCTCGGATAGTACTGCGAGTGTTGACTTGTGCCCTCTAGGATAGTACTGTGATTACTAGCTTATGCCCTCTAGAATAGTACTGTGAAAGTTAGCTTCTACCCGCAAGGATAGTACTGTGATTACTAGCCTGTGCCCTCTAGGATAGTACTGTGACTACTAGCTTCTGCCCTCTAGGATAGTACTGTGATTACTAACTTGTGCCCTCTAGGATAGTACTGTGATTGTTAGCTTGCATCTTCCAGGATATTACTGTGATTACTAGAGTGTGCTCTCTAGGATAGTACTGTGATTACTAGCTTCTGCCCTCTAGGATAATACTGTGATTGTTAGCTTGTACCCTCTAGGATAGTACTGTGATTACTAGCTTCTGCCCTTTAGGATAGTACTATGATTGTTAGTTTTTATCCTCTAGGATAGTACTGTGATTACTAGCTTGTGCCCTCTAGGATAGTTCTAAGAGTGTTAGCTTGTGTCCTTTTGGATAGTTCTGTGATTACTAGCTTGTGCCTTATCAGATAGTACTGTGATTACTAGCTTGTGCCCTGTAGGATGACTAGTGTGTGCCCTCTAGGATAGTACTGTGAGTGTTAGCTTGTGTCCTTTTGGATAGTACTGTGATTACTAGCTTGTGCCTTATCAGATAGTACTGTGATTACTAGCTTGTGCCCTGTAGGATAGTACTGTGGTTGTTAGCGTGCACCCTCTAGGATATTACTGTGATTACTAGCTTATGCCCTCTAGGATAGTACTGTGATTGTTAGCGTGCACCCGCTAGGATATTACTGTGATCACTAGATTGTGCTCTCTAGGATAGTATTGTGATTACTAGCTTATGCCCTCTAGGATAGTACTGTGATAGTTAGTTTGTACCCGCAAGGATACTACTGTGATTACTAGCTTGTGCCCTCTAGGATAGTACTGTGACTACTAGCTTCTGCCCTCTATAGTACTGTGAGTGTTAGCTTGTGCCCTCTAGGATAGTTCTGTGATTACTAGTGTATGCCCTGTAGTATAGTACTGTGAGTGTTAGCTTGTGCCTTCTAGGATAGTACTGTGATTACTAGCTTGTGCCCTCTACGATAGTACTCTGATTAGTAGATTCTGCCCTCTAGGATAGTACTGTGATTGTTAGCTTGTGTCCTCTAGGATATTGCTGTGATTACTAGCGTGTGCCCTCTAGGATAGCACTGTGATTACTAGCTTCTGCCTTCTATGCTAGTACTGTGATGGTTAGCTTGTGCCCTCTTGTATAGTACTGTAATTACCAGCTTCTGCCCTCTAGTATAGTACTGTGATTGTTAGCTTGTACCCTCTAGGATAGTCCTATGATTACTAGTGTCTGCTCTCTAGGATAGTACTGTGATAATTAGCTTCTGCCCCTAGAATAGTACTATGATTGTTAGCTTGTGCCCTCTTGGATAGTACTGTAATTACTAGCTTCTGCCCTCTACTATAGTACTGTTATTGTTAGCTTATACTCTCTAGGATAGTACTGTGATTACTAGCTTCTGCTCTCTAGGATACTACTGTGATAGTTAGCTTGTGCCCCTAGAATAGTACTGTGATTGTTAGCTTGTACCCTCTAGAATAGTACAGTGGTTACTAGCTTGTGCCCTCTAGGATAGTACTGTGATTACTCGCTTCTGCCCCTCATGAGAGTGATGTGATTGTTAGCTTGTACCCGCAAGGATAATACTGTGATTACTAACTTGTGCTCTCTAGGATAGTACCGTGACTACTAGCTTCTGCCCTCTAGTATAGTACTGAGAGTGTTAGCTTGTGCCCTCTAGGATAGTACTGTGATTACCAGCTTATGCCCTCTAGTATAGTACTATGAGTGTCAGCTTGTGCCCTCTAGGATAGTACTGTGATTACTAGCTTGTGCCCTCTAGGATAGTAATGTGATTACTAGATTATTCCCTCTAGAATAGTACTGTGATTACTAGCTTGTGCCCTCTAGGATAGTACCGTAATTGTTAGCTTGTACCCGCAAGGATAAACTGTGATTACTAGCTTGTGTGCTCTAGGATAGTACTGTGACTACTAGCTTCTCCCCTCTAGTATAGTACTGTGAGTGTTAGCTTGTGCCCTCTAGGATAGTACTGTGATTACTAGCTTGTGCCCTCTACGATAGCACTGTGATTAGTAGATTCTGCCCTCTAGGATAGTACTGTGATTACTAGCTTGTGCCCTCTAGGATAGTACTGTGATTGTTAGCTTGTGCCCTCTAGGATATTGCTGTGATTACTAGTGTGTGCCCTCTAGGATAGTACTGTGATTACTAGCTTCTGCCTTCTATCATAGTACTGTGATTGTTAACTTGTACCCTCTAGGATAGTGCTATGATTACTAGCGTCTGCTCTCTAGAATAGTACTGTGATAGTTAGCTTGTGCCCCTAGAATAGTACTGTGATTGTTAGCTTGTGCCCTCTTGGATAGTACTGTAATTACTAGCTTCTGCCCTCTAGTATAGTACTGTGATTGTTAGCTTGTACCCTCTAGGATAGTACTGTGATTACTAGCTTCTGCTCTCTAGGATAGTACTTTGATATTTAGCTTGTGCCCCTAGAATAGTACTGTGTTTGTTAGCTTGTACCCTCTAGAATAGTACTGTGGTTACTAGCTTGTGCCCTCTAGGATAGTACTGTGATTACTCGCTTCTGTCCTCTAGGAGAGTACTGTGATTGTTAGCTTGTACCCGCAAGGATAATACTGTGATTAGTAGCTTGTGCCCTCTAGGATAGTGCTGTGACGACTAGCTTCTGCCCTCTAGTATAGTACTGTGAGTGTTAGCTTGTGCCCTCTAGGATAGTACTGTGATTACTTGCTTATGCCCTCTAGTATAGTACTGTGAGTGTCAGCTTGTGCCCTCTAGGATAGTATTGTGATTACTAGCTTGTGCCCTCTAGGATGGTAATGTGATTACTAGATTCTGCCCTCTAGGATATTGCTGTGATTACTAGTGTGTGCCCTCTAGGATAGTACTGTGATTACTAGCTTCTGCCTTCTATGATAGTACTGTGTTTGTTAGCTTGTACCCTCTAGAATAGTATTGTGGTTACTAGCTTGTGCCCTCTAGGATAGTACTGTGATCACTAGCGTGTGCCCTCTAGGATAGTACTGTGATTACTAGCGTGTGCCCTCTAGGATAGTACTGCAATTGTTAGCTTGTGCCCTCTAGGATAGTATTGTGAGTGTTAGCTTGTGCCCTCTAGGATAGTACTGTGATTACTAGCTTGTATCCTCTAGGATAGTACTTTGATTAATAGCTTGTGCCCTCTAGGATAGTACTGTGAATGTTAGCTTGTGCCTTATAGGATAGTACTGTGAGTGTTAGCTTGTGCTCTCTAGGATAGTACTGTGATTACTAGCTTGTACCCTCTAGGATAGTACTGTGATTACTAGCTTGTGCCCTCTAGGATAGTACTGCGAGTGTTAGCTTGTGCCCTCTAGGATGGTACTGGGATTACTAGCTTCTGCCTGCTAGAATAGTACTGTGATTGTTAGCTTGTACCCTGTAGGATAGTACTGTGATTACTAGCTTCTGCCCTCTAGGATAGAACATTGATTTTTAGCTTGTGCCCTCTAGGATAGTACTGTGACTACTAGCTTCTGCCCTCTAGGGTAGTACTGTGATTGTTAGCTTGTGCCCTCTAGGATAGTACTGTGATCACTTGCTTCTTCCCTCTAGAATAGTACTGTGATCACTAGCTTCTGCTCTCAGGATCATGAATGTTAGCAAATGCCACACTTAGAACTGTGAATATTATCATGTGCCACATGTAGATAGCATTGTGAACATTAGCCTGCGCCAGACCCAGACAGAATTGTGAATGATAGCAAGCACCACACTTAGAATTGTGAACATTAGCCTGTGTCACATCTAGACAGGATTGTGAATGTTAGCCAGTGCCACATTTAGATAGAATTGTGAATGCTGGCTTGCTTCACATCGAGACGGAATTTGATGGTGGGCCAGTGCCACATTTGGATATAATTGTGAATATTGGCATGCGTCATATATGGACAGGATTGTGAGTGCTTCCCAGTGCCGGATATAGATAGAAATGCAGAGATATTCACGCACCACATCTAGAAAGAACATACAACTTTAGCACATATCTCTTTTACATAGTGAGGCCAATAACCTACCCACTAACAATTTCACCCCTCTGCATACACCCCTCAAACTCTAACCAAACCCAACCACAACCCTAAAGCACCACAAACTGCACAAACTTCACTAAAGAAAACACCTCCAAGCTCAGCGATCAGTGTTAACTGAACTGAAGCTGCCAACAGCACATCACTGCTCTCTTGCATTTTTCCCGCTCGTCCCCACTGACTCACCCCTATCCCCTTTCCTTTTCAGATCCGCCAGACCGCCAGGTGACAACTCCGGTGGTGATAGTGCGCGGTACAAATATACTTTACATTAATATAACATTAACATTAACAATGACATTCTTTGTTTCAAAGGGATGCAGGGAATAAAGAGAGATAGAAGGAAGTGGGTGTGGTGACTGGGAAAGTGGATGTTTAGCGAAGAAGAAAACTAATGTACCCACAAAAAAGAGGCCCGTGGAGCAGAGGCCAACCCGGAAATCATTTGAGTTTCCTGTAGCCAGTCCACCGCTGCCATTCACGCTCTGAAGAAAGGCTCATTTACACTGTGCTCTGGGTACGTGCGCAGTACACCGGCCTGTGGTTGCTTTCTACCTAACACAGTTGTTCTGCACTGCTACTATTTTTTGTATAATATCTGCTTGAATGTATTTAGGATGGTCTGATTTGTTGAAAAATTGTTGTTTTCCACATATTGCTTGAAACTACATGTTTTTTTCATTCCTATGTGTAAGTGATATTCCATGCCATTCCTGGTTTTTCCAGTCTTCCCTTCCCAAAGAATTAGGGTGTGGCACTTTAGTATTTTAGCGAATGTGGCCTTTGCTCACAGTGAAGGCATAACATGAGCTGCAGAAGTCCCTCCTGTAGTTCACCACATAGCTTTGCCTCCACCTTCTTAGGCAGAGGTGGGGAAAAGGGGGTTGAACGTGCCATGGCATTATGTAATATATCAGTGGTTTGGACACGGGCTTCCAATAAAAGATTGCTTCTGTCCCTTTACTGTTTCTTATCAGTGTTATGTTGGCAAGGCACTCGTAATATGATGAGGCCAGCAATGAATAAATGAGGCAATAAAACAAGGAGAATGAAAGGTAGCGTCAGCTTCTGGTGTATTCCATTTTGTTACTGAGCTTTTGGCGGTAACCCCGCCTCCGAACATGACACATGGGCGCAGCCCACTGCAACACAAACAATAGAAAGGAGACTGGGATCCTTGACAGGAGGTAAACAAATGACAATAGAAATGGGACATGACAGGTTCCCCCCGCTTAAAGTTGAAGTTGTGTTCTCAGTTCATCTCTTCTATCCATCTGGATGGTTTGTGTATTGTCCTTCGCGAGGGACTGCGCGATGGCAGTGGAGCCTGTGCCTGAGCAGTGTCACTGTCACTATCGTCTGTACCTCGATCGTATCCTCTGTACTCAGAGTCTATGTCAGATGTTAAGTCTGCAGCGTTTTCTTTAGAGGCAGCTAGCTCCTGATCTCCTTCAAGGGTTTTGAAGAATGAGGAATTTTGGGTGATGGTTCCTCGTGGGTTGGCCACCGTTATCATGGATCCATGTATGTGGGTTACTTTCATGGGTTCAGGTTTGAATGCTGGCGTGTCCTTGCCACTTTGGTTCTGTCTAACAAGCACTTGATTACCTACTCGGATAAGGCTCGGTCTCGGTTGTCACCGATGGTCAGCATATTCCTTCATTTTTGTCTTGCTCAGCTTGTCTCTTGCTCCTGCGTCATCAATGAGAGTGGGGTGCAGTGTAGCACCCGGATTGTGCGGGGGGCTTGTGTGTATGATCTGACCAAACATTAAGGCTGATGGGCATTCACCTGTTGAGCTGTGAGGCGTGTTCCTGTATTCCCTCGGCAATGTGAAGATGGCTTGCATGAATGACCCATTTGTGATGGAACAGATTTGTAGATTCCGTTTGAGATTGCTCATGAAATTTACTGCCATTCCATTGGCTTGCGGCCATAGTGGCATAATTTTCCGGTGTTGAAAGCCTAAGTGTTCAGCGAACATGGCGAAGTCATGCCTGCGAAAAGGAGGCCCGTTGTCTGATTTCACCGTCGATAGAATACCGTAGTCTGCAAATGTTTTGTCCAGTGCGGGTATTACTGCCTGAGCACTTGTGGAATGAATGAGATGTACTTCCGGGAAGCGAGACATCTCGTCTACAATGACCAATGCATATTTTCCGTTTGCCAGTGGTCCGAACATGTCAACTGCAACTTCGTCCCATAACTGTAGGGGCATTTCAGAGGGCTGGGAAGGTGCGCGGGGCGACCGCTTGACACGCAAGACATTTGCTCAGAAGGGCTTCTATCTTCTCATCCATTTTGGGAAACCATACCTTTGTTCTAAGTTGTCGCTTCGTTGATACTACTCCTCGGTGTCCTGAGTGAGCAATTGCTAACGTTTGTTCTTGCAAGCTGGACGATATGACAAGCCTGTTTTATTTCAACAGTAATCCTTCTGGTGATGTCGACAACGTATGTCGGATGAGTTTGAAGATGTGTAATTGCTCTTCTTCTTTTGTCAATAAATCGCGTTTGTGATGGCTTCTTTTGTGCCATAGGCCAGATTTCAGGCACTCCTGACTGTCTGAAGCAGGACGTCACTCTGCGCTGCTTCTAGCAATTGAGTTGCAATGATGGACTTCGGGAGCGCGTTGTTTATAAGATAGTTGATGTACTGGTTTGCCTTGACTGATTGACATTCTTCTCGAGCAGGGAGTGGGTATCTAGACAGGAAGTCGGCTGGATTGTTATCTTTGCCCAATCGGTGAATGATCTTGAATGAGTATTCCTGCAGTCTCAAACCCCACCTGACTATGCAAGGGGGCGTTTCGGCAGTGGGTTTGCCGTAGATGGTGGTGAGAGCCTGATGATCAGTGACGATGGTGAATGGCCGCCCATATTAGAACAAATTATAGTGTTCGCATGCCCAGACCACGGCTAGGCTTTCCTTTTCTGGCTGGGAATAGGCACATTCGGGGCTCGATAAGCTGCGACTTGTGTATACTACTATGTGTCTCGGTGCTCTGGGGGATGCCCCCAGTTTGGATTATGCCAGGATTACCCCTAGCCCTACAGGGCTGGCTTCTACAGTTAGCTCTGTGTTGTGTTCAGGATTATAGTAGGCCATGCAAGAGGTTGATGCGATGCGTCTCTTAATTTCCTGGATGGCGTCTTCCCATTCACTTGTCCATTGAAACTCTTGATTTTTTCCCGTGAGCAGCCTGAGAAGGGTGCTCACTGATGCAAAATCTTGGATATATTGCGTGTAGTAGCTTGCCATTCCTAGAAATGAGTGCACATCCGATGTTGACGTGGGGGTGGGAGCTTCCACCAGTGCCTGTACCTTTTCTGGGTCTGGTTGCAGCCCATTGCTTGAAAATATGTGTCCAAAGAATTTTAGAGTGGTTTTGCGGATTTCGCACGTGTCTGAGTTAAGTGTAAGGTGTGCATTTTCAAGCGCCATGCATACTCGTCTGAGGGTGCCGTTGTGGGTTTCCTGAGTGGTGCCAAATATTTGGATGTCATCGCTGTGGTAATTTGGAATATGGTTAATTACTTGATGGATCTCGTTTTGGAAAATTTCAGCAGCTGATGACACTCTGAAGCTAAGTCTTTCGTATCTGAATACGAGATGTGTTGAAAATGTAGTGATATATCTTGATGATGGATGCATGGTAGCCTTTATTAAAGTTCAGTTTGGAGAATACTTTAGCACCATGCAGTAGGTGCATCATATCAGTCATTCTGGGGGCGAGATGGCATTCTCTTTCGATAGCTACATTTGGGGCCCTCATGTCTACGTATATGCAGATACTGTTTTTGTTGTCCTTTTTGGGTACGGGTACAATTGGGGATACCCATGGTGTTGGCCCAGATGCCGGTTCAATAATGTCTTGTAATAAGGATTGAATTTCGTCCTCAACATATTTCTGAATGTTGAGGGGAATGCCCCTGGAGTGATGAGCCATCAGTGGTGTATGTGAATTGATGTGGAGTTTAATTTGCCTGTCTTTTAATTTGCCTAGCCCCTTGAAGAGTGTTGGGAACACCTTTTGTATCTTGTCCTTCGGGTTGGTGGTATATGCGGACATTATTTGGTACATAATGTGGATCTGGCCCATTAGTATGGCAGTCTTTTTTTTTATTTATTTTTTTACAACTACTGGTCCAGATCGCAATAACAACAACAACAACTTTCGATGGAATAAGTGCTCATATGGTCCACATACAATACATATTTTATAAAAAGATTCTTTACTCTAGAGTACATGTCTTTACTTTCTATGGTGTTTAGTCATTAAATGTTCGAGAGTTCACATCACGTCTTCCCATCTTTTCCAATTTTTTTCCGCTTTCTCGGGACATCCCCTGGCCTTATATACTCTTCTTTCTATGGCGATGCAAATTTGTACATCAGTGATCCATTGGTCTACTTGTGGCGTTTCCGCAGCCCCCCATAGCTGCACTATATTGCTTTTGATTATTGCTGTTGCCGCCATAAAGCAGAGCTTTTCGTACCTCGATAGGTCTATTTCACTGTCTGCTCCTAGTAAGAGTAGTTTGGGGTCTCTGGGGATCGTCTGATGCAGAACTCTTGTAAGGACGTCGCAGCATTGTTGCCAGTAACAGCTGATGTTTGGACATGCCGATAGTATGTCCCTTCCTCTCCACGATAGCGTAGACAATTAGGTTCCGTTATTTTACCCCATCTCTATAGGGCTACCCTTGGATAATAGATTCTGTGTAATATCTTTAGTTGGACTAGACATAATCTGGTTGAAATGGCGACCTCGCGTGGGTACATTAGTATCTGAACCCAATCTTCTGGCATGATCACCCCAACCTCAGTTTCCCATTTTGTTTTCAACCGTTCCAGTTCTGGTGTGGCAAAGGAGGTGATAACACTATACATCACTGTGGTGACCTTTGCTTGGATGTGATCCGTAATTACATTTCGCTCCAGTGGAGTACTTTCCGACATATCAGAGAGAGCAGGAAAATGTTGTTGTAGGGCATGTCTCAGTTGCGTGTAATGATACCTCTCCACTTCTGGGAGGTCGAAAGACAGAATCAACTCATCAAAGGGTCTGATGGCACCGTCCACTATGATGTCCCCCACTGTTTCTATCCCACATCTCGTCCATATTGGCCACTTTGGCAATTGAGCTACTTCAGGGAGATTTCTGTTGTTCCAGAGTGGTTGTATTGGCGTGACTTTGTCCCCCCATCCTATAAAGGCATGTGACTCCGTCCAGATGCGAGACGTCTGTGATGCCATTTTTCTGGGGGTTATTCTAGGTGTTGCAGCATATATCTCCAAGGGGGGCGATGCTCGTATATGTGGTATTGTGGCTTCTTTGTGTAGTGTGTCGTTTATTACCGACATCTAGCTTGCCCAATAGTATGTCTGTAGCCTTGGCAGGCCAATGCCACCTTCCCATATCGACCTTTGTAGCGTTTGAAGTGCTATTCTCCGGCATCCACCAGCCCATAGGAGTTTCCTAAGTATGCCATCTATCTTTTGTAATGTTTTCACATGTATATGCAATGGGGCATTCTGGAGTACGTATAAGTAGCGGGGAAGCGTTAGCATTTTAAACAGTGCAGCTCGACCTAGAAGGGTCAAAGGTAGAGATATCCAGTGCTGCACATCCCCTGCAAATCGCTCTGTGATGGGCTGTACATTATTGGAGGTGTAGTCATTGAGGTCTCTTGTGATCTTAATGCCCAAGTATTGAAAGTGGTCGGGCGCTATCTTATAGGGGCAGGGTTCAGGGACCTCCATTCCCAACTGATTCAATGCAAATAACGTAGATTTTAACCAATTCACTTTTAGGCGACTAAAGGTTCCGTACGTTTGCAGCAGCTGCGTCACCACTGGGCACGTCGTCTTGGGATCCCGCAGGTATAACAGCAAGTCATCCGCGTACAGTGAGACTTTGTCCTCCCATTCTGGCCCGCCCGGGATGCCTCTCCATGTGGGTGTATCTCTCAGTAGTTGAGCCAGTGGTTCCATGGCCAATGCAAAAAGGAGGGCTGATAAGGGGCAGCTTTGCCGCGTTCCTTTTCCCAAAACAAAGGATCGTGATGTCCAGCCATTCACTCTAACTTCGGCCATTGGTGCGTTATACAGCAGTTGGACCCAGGACATAAATCACTCTTGGAAACCCATTTTCCGCATAATTCCCCAGAGTGCCTCCGAATAGATTGAATCAAACGCCTTTTCGAAGTCCACTGCGAGTACTCCTAGGGGAATACTCAAGGTCTGAGCTCGTTCAATGATTAAATGTATTCTCCGTATGTTCATTCTTGTGGATCTGCCAGGCATAAATCCACATTGGTCCGGGTGAATCAGAGACGTTATGACACGCTGTAAGCGTATCGCTAGCAATTTAGGCAATATTTTCGCCTCTGTGTTGATGAGGGAGATCGGCCTGTATGAGCTGCAGATATCGGGGGGTTTGTCTGCTTTGGGTATTACTATAATTGTGGCCTTTCGTAGATCTGCTGGCAATTGTCCTGTGCTTCGAGCCTGTTGGTACATTTTAAGCAAGTGGGGGGCCAGTTTGTTACCGCCTATCTTTTTCCAGGTTTCTATAGGGAAGCCATTTGGTCCAGGTGTCTTTCCGGATTGAAGCTGCATCATAGCTGCCATGATTTCTTCTTCCGTGATTTCCTCTTCCAGGTAAGCCATTTGTTCGGAACTTAGCGAGGGGAGGGTGATGTCCTCGAGGATGGAGGTCTCAGGGGGGGTCGCCGGTGCTTTATAGAGATCCTCGTAATATCTTGCAAATTCTTCAACTATGTCCGCATCCGTCAGTCTTGGTTCCGCGTTATGAGGCGTGATTGCTCTCACATGATTATGCCCCTCATCTCTCTGCTCAAGCCAGGCTAGCAACTTCCCTGCTTTGTCGCTCGTTTCATAGACCCTGGCTTTCATTGCTCTGTGAGCTTGTTTAGCATTATCCAATGCAATGTTTTGTAACTTTTTCTGGGCCAGCACTAAAGCTCTGTTTGCGTCAGGGCAGTCCTGGGTTAAGTGTGTCTCTTCTGCTCGTTTCACGTTTGCTTCGGCCTCCTCCAATGCTTCTAGGTGCGCTTTCTTTTGTGCTGTAGTCCACCTCGTATCACTGGTTTATAGGCCTCCTACAGGATAATAGGGCAGTTCACCGATCCCTCATTTAATTCAAAATATGTCTTGCTGGCATTTTGTAGGTGTTCTACCAACTCAAGGGAGCCCAAGTGGTAGTTATTCAACCTCCACACTGGTGGGGGGGTTGGTTTGGATGTTGGTATCGTCATAAGTAGGGGGGAGTGATCCGAAATGCCTCTTGGGAGGTATTGTGCTTGAGTTACTGTGTGTATTATTGCAGCCGGGACAAAGAAGTAGTCTAAGCGTGACAGTGATGCATGCACTCCGGAGTGATAAGAGTACTCTTTTTCCTCAGGATATAGGTCTCGCCTGACGTCTTTGATACCAAATGCTTCCACGAATGTAGCCAAGTTGGTCCGTCGGTTGGGGTCTCTATTGCGTAGGTGCGTGCGATCCTGTATGTTACTCATGACATCATTGAAGTCACCCCCTAGGACTAGGATATCAGATGTATCATTAGTTAGTAGAGGCGTTATATCTCCTAGTAACGTGGTTTGTAATGTGGGCGGGGCATAAATCACCAATAGGGATATTGATTTGTTCCAGAGTGTTCCTGTAGCGTACGCGAATCTGCCTCCAGTGTCTAGTGTTGTATCGGTGAGGATAAACGGCAGTCTTTTGTGTATTAGTATCATCACTCCTCTGGCTCCCATTGTGAAGCCCGCCTCTGATATCGTGCAATAATTGGATCGGTTGAACAATGCGTTGGTTGTGCCTGCTAAGTGAGTTTCTGTTAGAAAGACTATGACCGGGCGATGTCTATTCAGGAATTGTCTCACCAATCGTCTTTTCAGGCTGTTTCCTAAGCCATTCACGTTCCATGTCAGAAGTTTTAAGGCTCGAGCCCTATCATCCTGCACAGTTGCGTTAGCGTTCATAGTTATGAATTACAGTAGAGCCGCCTGCACTGGAGGCAATGCTTATATAAGTCTTGTTGCTGAGGACAATGTGTAGTGTACGACTAACACCTGGTTTATGTAGAGTTCGGTATTCCATTGAGCTATTCCATCTTCTGAACACATACCCAACTCCCCCCTCCCCATACTTCGCCCCCAACTGAAGCATCTGTCGCCCCATTGTCACTCAAACACTAAACAAACAAAATGTATAGACTCGTGATACTCATACAATGATTCACATCTGCGGCACTCCCCTAGTCTCTGACCAGAGTGGATTCTGCCGACGGGGGTCGTGTTTGGGGGGTGCACGAAATGAACCGTTGTAGGGCCGCCAGCTTCCTTATGCAGCTTACTTTATGATTAGGCGGGTGGACTATGGATCCTGTTATCTGTATGTCCTGTCTCCGCTGCTAATCGTCGTTGTCTGGGGGCATTCCTTCTTCGGGCTGCTGCTGTGGTGCCTCATCTGGTGGTCTATCCGGTCGAGGCCTATTCCTTCTATTTTCCTGCCTCCTACGCTGGTTCCAGTGCCCTCCTAGGTTACGTTCTGCCCAGTTCCATGCCTCCCTTGGGTCTGTGAAGTGCACTGTTGTGCCATTGTGATATATCTTTAGTTGAGCCGGGAATAACAGGCCGTTTTTCACATTCAGTGCTAGGAGGCGTTTTTTCAGCGGGTCAAACGTTTGTCTTGCTTTCTGTACTTCCCTCGTGAAATCAGGGAAGAATGCTATTTTGGAACCGTTATATGTGATTGCGCCGTTCGCTCTGGCCATCTGGAGCACCACATCCCGGTCTCTATAATTGAGAAGCCTAGCGATCACAGTTCTTGGTGGCGCCCCAGGGATTGGTCTGCCAGTTGGTACTCTGTGGGCGTGCTCAATGGAGAAGAATTTGGACAGGGATTTTGGGGCGAACAGGTCAGCAAGCAGCTGTTCCAGAAAGAGCTCCATGTTCGCCCCTTCTGCTTTTTCAGGCAGGCCGAGGATCCGGATGTTGTTTCTTCTCGAGCGGCCCTCTCCTTCCTCCACTCTCCCCTCCAGCACTTTGATGCGCGCCATTGCACTGCTCATTTGTTGACTCAAGCCTCGTAGCTCGTCTTCGGCCACTGAAATGCGAGTCTCAGTTTCTCCCGTCCGGCCTGCCAGTTTCTGGAGATCATGACGTAGCAGGGACACATCGGTACTAATACTGTCCATTTTAACTTCCATAGATGTTCGTGAGCTAGAGATAGCATTCATCACATCTTTGAGTGATATGTTTTCTGAGGATTCTTGTGTGCTATTGTTCTGATTTGATCTGCTGAGGGCGGTAGGGCCGGAGTTGTGTCTTGCTCCATGGTGCTCTGGGTCCCTGGTTTCTTTGTTTTCTCCTTCCCCCCTGTCCTGTATTGCCCTTGTTTTTGGCAATTGCTAGGCAAGTTTCAATTTAATCACCCTTTCGGTGCAGAGGCCAGTTCTGAATGCCTGCTTGCTAGGCCAGGATGATTAGTAAGCCAGGTGGGGGCGGGGTGGGGGGAGGGGACTTTCACCGCTTTTTGCAGTGTGATGTTTCAGGCCCAATGCAGGGTAGCTGGGTCCCACCTCCCCCTCTCCTTACCGGCACCTTGTGAAGGATGTCCTCGGGCGCTCAACGTAATACGGAGCGCCCTCGAATGCCCATGGGGGGCCTGGATATTGTAGGCTGTTCCGGCCTTGAGAGGCAGCTCCAACCCCGCGGGATCGTTCCAGGGCCTGCCTTACGTTCCTTGATGCAGATTAAGGGACAAGTCCCACGGGTTCAGCAGTCGCACCATCGGGCGCCGGGATCTATCCCTTCCCACAGTGGGGGGGTTGTGAAATCACACGTCACGGTTGTGGAGATAAAAACAAGAGGGTATCCGTTTCTGTGGATCTCGCTATCATGGACACTGTGCGATCATGTCTCAATGTGTTGAGCAGTAGGCTTTTTTGCCCCCCGTCCAGCGGGGTTACTCTCTGGCATCCATGTCGTCTACCTTTCCGGCTTCATTGGATTGCAGTGCTCTGGGTGCGTGGTTCGGATTAGGAGTTGGAGCACGCGTTCAGTGTGACTAGTGCAGGCACACCGCCAATGGGGATCATGCACTCTTGACCGCACCAGGCTGCAGTGGAGAGTGTAGGCTGCGGTCTTGTTTGCCTTCGTGGCGTGGATCTTGATCACCCTCCCCGCGCACAGTTAATTTGGGCCCCTTTCGTCAGGGCAGTTCTCCCCACTCCGAGCTGGCGCTCTTCCAGCGCGGCCCCCCAGCACCCAGGATACCCTCTCAAGTTTCTGTGTTCCGCTGTTGCTGCAGCGCTCGGGGTCCGGGCAGGGTAGCAGGATGACGTTCCACTCTCCGCCAGACCGCGTCTCGGCACCAGCGGTCTGGTCTTCCTTTGGCGTAGGACCGTTCTCGGTCACATTGCGGGGGTCCCACTCTTGATTGCAGGATCAGTTGTTTTATCCGGCAGCGGCCGGCAGCTCCGTCGCGGGTCCTCCCAGTGGCACGGTCGCAATTGCGCGTAGGATCGGGAAGGAGGGGGGGACCACAGCCCTCACGTCAACGGGCCACGGCGGCTCTTACCACCGCTCGCATCCGGCGGCCATCTTGCTGTAGTTTTGGCGCCAGGCGTAGTCGGACTCCCTCGGCGATATCTCTGGCTCGCTTCTCTGATTCTCTTTCACAATTTTGTCATGTGTGCCCATGGATGTCCGCCACTAGAAAAGTGACTTTTCTTTTAAAACTGCTGCGGATTATGCAGGATTTGTACAGGATTCAGCTGGCGGCCACGGAGCACCGAGGAATCACCTAGTATGGCAGTCTTGAAGCTTAGTATGCTTCCGCCAGGCACTTCTCCCTTGATGATGTATATCTTTACCTTTTGACATTGGTTCTTATATTGGCACGTGGCGGTGAACATGCCTTGACAGTTGAGTGGTTTGTTGGAGCTGTATGGGTAAATCAGTGTGTCTGCTTGTTTCAGCTCTTTCTTCGTGGCAAGTGATTTGTAAACGTCATTGTTAATCACATTCACGGTGGCTCTAGTGTCAAGTAGGAATTCTTGGTTTTGTCCATTTAATTGAAGCAGTAGCATGGGGCTGTATTCAACAGCTGCGTTTTTGCCAATAGCATGAACATAGGCTCTTCTGTGGTCTCCGCTGGATGTTGAAGAGTGGGAAGAGTGGGAAGTGCGTCTTCCTTGTGGCGATTCATTTAGGTATCTAATTCTCTGTCTCGAATGTCTTCGCTAGGGGTTCTCTTTCTTTCCTCATGTCTTCTGGAGGTGTGTGATGGTTCACGTGATGAGCTGTGAGAGCAGCGCCTATTTGAGGTTGGAAAATGACTTGTGCGCGGCGTGGGCTTTCCCGCCTTGAATTTCGGCCATCTTGTCTTCTTTGCTGTGGTCTTGTGATTCAAAGAATTTGATATTTCTGCAGACAGACTGGAAGTGGTTTTCACCTCTGCATTTATCGCAGTGATGTCCTATGGCCAGACAGGGGCCAACATGAGGAAATTTGAATCCGCACCTGTAGCATTTATTTTGCTCTAATGTGTCTGCAGGAGTGCGAATGGGGCACACTGTGGCAGCTGTGGCTGATTATGTAATTGTGATGTTGCCAAGTGATTCTATCTGCAACGCCAGTGCTGCGTCAGCTCTTACTAGCTGGAGGATTTCTTCAAGTGTCCTGCTTTTCTGAAGAAGTTTTTTGCGGAATTCTGGCGATCCACAGCCGGCAATGGCTTGTTATTTGAGGGCTTCATCCGTTGAGTATCGATCGAAGTCACAATATTTGGCTCTCTTCCATAATCTCATGACAAAATTATCCATATTTTCACCCTTTTCTTGTGTGGTGGTGTGGAAAATGTGTCTTTCATAGTTGACATTGCGTAGTGGAGCGAAATAGGTGTTTAATGAGTCAATAATACCTTGAAATGAGTCAGTATTGTATTCTGGCATTTCAAATGCAATGTAACGTGCTGTGGGACCCATTGAATGCAGCAAAATACCTCATAGTCAGCGTTCTTCTCTCAAGGCGGAATCATCGATGTAGATGTGAAGTTCTTTTAACCACCTGGCCCACCTGGGTGCCAGACTGCTGGTGTCCGCCAAGTCAAAGTGGGGTACAGCCTGAAGTTGTAGTGATTCTGTGCTACCTTCTTCTCTGGGGGTGGTATGGTGTGGTATAGAGCTGGCCTGTGGGCTTTGGAGGCCACTGTCTACATTTCTTTCCATCATCATGCCGAAGAATATGTCGAAATGACTATGATTAGTCCGTATTGTGGACCGTTAATAATGCTGTGATGCTTTCCCGTGCAGCAGTTCACAATGAGACTACAAAATATTCCCTTGATCAGACGAGATCTTGCCTGGTATATGCGCACGTGCAGCGTTATGAGTAAACTGTCCAGTATATAATTTCCTCACTGTGTCTTTGAACAAATAAAGTCTTGCCTGGTTTGGTGTACGTGCAGCGTTGTAAATGAGAGGTCCGCGTATGATTTCCTCCGCGGCGGTGACTTTGAAGATGGGCCTGCTCTGTGTATGCGCAGCGTGCAATTTGACACACTTGTGTGTGCTTTCCTCCGTGGCGGCACTTTATCTTGAATCTTGCCTTGTGTGATGTCCGGAGATGAGATCTTCAGGATCTCGCGTGGGTGACCGGCTGTGCTGAGTGGGCTTGTGTCTGATGTTGCAAAGGGCGCATGGTTCCCTGAGTTGACAGCGGATGCACAGCGAGCTCTTTAAATGATCCTCGTTGCCATTGTTATGTTGTCGAGTGCGCAGCAAGGAACTCGCAAAATGATGAGACTAGCAATTAATAAATTAGGCAATAAAGCAAGGAAAATGAAAGGTAGCGTCAGCTTCTGGTTTATTCCATTTCGTTACCAAGCTTTTGGCAGTAACCCTGCATCCGAACATAACATGTGGGCGCAGCCCACTGCAACACAAACAATAGAAAGGGGACTGGGCTCGACAGGAGGTAAACAGGAGGTAAACAAATGACAATAGAAATGGGACATGACAATCAGTTACCTGTTATTGCACTGGTAACCCACGTTGCAGCTCTCTATGTTTGCAATACTCTGATGCCATGTCTAGCCCACCCTGATACCTACTACTAATGGATCTTAGTACTGCTACCGGATCTACGTGATCCGACAGCGGCTGATTTGCCCGTGGCCGGAAAGTTCACATGAGAAAGGTGCGAACCACCAAGTTCGCACCTTTCTCATGCAAACACACATACATACCCACACCCCCACCCACACCCACAAAACATCCATGACACACACCCCACCCACACCCTCAACACACCCCCACCCACACCCCCAACATAAAGAAATCCCACTTACCTTTTTCTTCACGGAGGCTGCAGGGGTTATCACACAACCCCGCCCACTATACTATGAAGTATAGTGAGCGGGGTGTTGCAGGGGACACCCCTGTAGCCCTCGGTTTTAAAAAATTAATATATTTTTTTTTCACGGGTGGGCTGCGGGGTTGTCCCACACAACACCCCGCTCACTATACCACACAGTATAGTGTGCCGGGTGTTGCGGGGGACACCCCCACAGCCCCCACAGTTTTTTTTGTAACCCACCCTCTTTGCTTTCTATTTGCACCTCCACCATTCCCGTAGCTTAGCAATGGCAGCCAGTGGTGGGTAGATGACAGGCCCCTGAGGTCATTGTCAGTTATTCGTTTTGCTGCATCCCGCTTCTTCTACCATCCAATAATTGACTTTCAGGACAGCCTCCCTTACAGGAGTGGGCTTCATGGCTTCCAAATGGCAATGAGTAATCAATATGCCAATATACAGGCCCCCATGTGTACGCCCAATTTTAATTCCTCTGGTTTGGCTGGCAACACATTCAGTAACAGAATATGTTGAACGATCTTTAGGCTAAACTCTTCCCTGAGGCAGCAAACAATCTCATATTAAAGTCACTGTGCAAGGGAATTATAAGCACATGAACTTGTGAACTTTCACAAACAGGTAGAGGGGACTTTTGCTTTCAAAAGGTTACTCAGGAACAAAGTTAATTGCTGTGCCTTCTGTATATATACCCAAATGCCTCCAAGATTGTTACAACGCAACATAGTTAGCAGACCGTTCCAAAATATTTGCCCCAACTTTTCTGATGACTGCATCTTTTTTACAGAGTCTATTGTGCAGAAGTGCAACAAGATAGTCTGCAAGAATTCTAGATATTTAAAAGATGAATGACAAGACAGCAACATATTTCTAACACTACAAAACAAATAGTGGTAGCTGAAATGCCAGATTTCTTAATGCACAACATCAACAGTTGTGTAGGTGTTAACCAGATTCGGCATCTCGAACCCATTGCTTATGTGTGTTCAGGGACTCAGGGAAGCTGTGGTACGATAGGAGGAAGCTGTCAAATCTAAGTGATGTTATTTTACCAAAGTTCAGCCATCATGCATGCCCTGTGGGCCTTGCAGAGGACATATCAGCACTTCTACCGTAATATCCTTTTTCTTTTCTTTTTTATTATAGTGTTTTATTGGTTAAATATAACCTTTAACACATCACAAACATCATCATTAAAATATAAACATCATAATTAAAATACATAAATGAAATATTTAATATAAAAGAAAGATACAGTAAAAACCTTTTAAAAAAGAAAGCTACACATACATCACCATTACAAGTATAATGCTTTACATTCTTGTTGCTACCAATTTCATGCAAGAAAATTCCTAATAAGTGATGTTAACTTCAACATTTTTTCAAAAATGTCTTGCTGCATATAATAAACAGTCAAATTCATAAACAAGTAGTCACCGGTATAAATATCACCCCAAAATTGATCAGTATGAATAAAACTTAAATCATATGATAGCCTTTCAAAGCCTTTTTTTATAGACATCTATCAGAGCCTCACAATTCATCAACAGGTGTCTTGGGGTGTCAATATCCATACAACGTAATCTACAAAGCCGATCCTCAAAAGGGCTACTTTCTTAATATAATTACAAGGAATAGCAATAGGGAAGTACTGTAAGTCAAATTTTATTTGTTTATTTCTAACGAGCCATAGCCCGCAGGCATCAGGGCGCCCATTCACACAAGGACATTTCTGAAGACAGGACATTGAAGAATTAGGGATCAGGAAGAGTTAATCAAACAACAAGGTTTTCAGCTTTTTGCTGAAAACAGTCAGTATTTGTTCCTTTGCTGGGGCTTGCCGGAAGGGCATTTCATGCCTATGCAGTTCTGACCGGGAATGATTTGCCATTTCCTTTCATTCTCCTCACACAGGTGTGCTGTGCTAGAACGTAATGCTCTTCTCGGTTTATGACGTGTTAGTGTTTGTGTTAGGTATTCAGGGGCCTTGAACATAGGCATTTATGGGTCTGAGAGAGAATTTTAAATTTGACCCTCTTTTCAACAGGCAGCCAATGAAGGTCCCTTCGGTAGCTGGTAACATGTTCTTTCCTGGGGATGTGGCATTTTACTCTAACAGCATCATTTTGAATTATCTGGAGTTAATGCACATTCTCCTTACTTGCCCCACTAAGAAGAGCGTTGCAATAGTCCAGGCGAGGCATAATGATTGCTCTGACCAAAGTTGCGCAATTCCTGCGTGAGATCAGGGGATTATTTTGGTGCAGCACTTTAAGGTGGTGGTTGAGCTTTTTAATGACATTATTGACATGCGCCTCAGAGTTCAAAGATGCTTTCCAGCACTGTGCCCAGTGTCTTGACTTGTCTTTTTCTACTACGTCCCTTGATTAGTTTGTGCCAAAGATAATAAGTTAGGTTTATGAGCCATAGAGGGACATCCAATTTTTAATCATCCAATCCCGAATAAACGTGTAGATGGAGTTGAGAATGCCCAGGTCAGTCGTGTAATCTCCACAAAGGTCCATTATCAGTTGGAAATTGTCGGCATAGTTGGTAAAATGTAGGCCCTTTGTTTCCAACTGTTCACATAGTGGTTTTATGTATATGTTGAAAAGAGCTGGCGAGATACATGCCCCTTGAGTAACTCCGTATTTGATAGAGGCTGATTTGGAACCAGCATTTCTCCAGCACATTTTTGTGCATCTCTCTCTCAAAAAAGATTCTATCTATGCAACGACATCGCTAGAACAATTCCCAGTAGTTGCTAATGCAATGAGCTAGGTAGCCTGTCAGGGTCTGGTGTCCTAGAGGATTTAAGTTACACAATGACAGTTTCAATATCATTCGCTGTAAATACAAGGTAGCTTTTTTCATATATCTACTGATAATTATTAACAGTATCAAGTGAATTTTCTCTGTGGTACAAATTCAAATGATAACTTTCCCACTTATCATACAAATAGGATTGATCTCACATTTGCCAACCGAAGGTGAGTTATATTTGTTATGAATATGCCAAAATGTACGAGGATCATTAGCCTTAAGGGCCTTATACATAATCTGCCATTGAATTGACATCTTAGATCCTTTATGTATTCTAATCCAATGTTTAAACTTAGCTTTCACTTTCTTAATAACACCTTGTTGCATAGATGACTCTTTAACATGTCTTTTGGTCCATCTAATATCCAATCGCAGACCTTTTCTTTTTTGTACCACAGCCAAATCATAGATCTTATTTTGAGTGTTACCCTTAATAGTGCTTTTTTTACTTTGTAATGAGATAAAGTAGTCATAATGTAATACATTCGTAATGGAGTCATTACAATTCTTTAATCGTTTACTTGCATTATTAAAAAAAATACTTACCTTCCAATTGTTCATTCCTATTTGGCCAAGCATTGTCAAAAACAATCGCAACAGCCACATGATTACTGAGGTTATTGGGGATGAAAGCACATTTTTTACATTTAGCAAACCCCAATGCATTTGATAATACCAAACCAATCCATGAATATTGAGAACCATTTGTCCAAGTATAGTTTACATCATCTGCACCAATTGTAATAAACTGAAACAATTCATGTGAATGAATGAACCTTAGCCAGATCGCATTATCTTCCATCAATTCATCCTCATCACAACAGATAGACCATGGATCATAATCATTTTCCTCTATTTAATAATCAGTAAACATATAATTTTTCTTGCCTATTGATATCATTCTATGGAAATCTAGATCAACAATGAGATAATATTGACTATTACCATAATTCATCACCCAGACCTCAATACATTTTTCAATATGCAAAATAATTACATATGTTTTACGAACTCCCAGGCTTGCCAGAGTAATTCTGGAAGTCTGCGGACTTGGATAGCCCAACTGCCTCCCCCAGTATACACGGTGGACTCCGTCAACGGCAAGTTCAAACTGCGGTTTATTGCAAATACAACCAACAGAGATCAATAAAAGAACACAGGTGGATTCCATTACTTCTTGAAATCTCCTGGCTCACAGGCCAGTTTTACTCTAAAATGACGTCACTTCTCCATCATTACTTGGGCTCTTCTATCGATGTGAGGGATTGGCCATCGGGAGTATAATAAACTATATGGTGACCTATACGTGTTATTCTACTGGCTCTTACATGTCAGGTGGCTGGCCTGTCCCATACCCAATTCGCTATCTATTACATTGTTGCAGAGATGTGGGCTTACCAATTGTTCGGCGCCATCCACCCTGGGATACTAAACTGTGATTGGCTAGAGCTGATCCCCCCAGGCCTGGGACTCAAATGAGTTCTCAGCTCGCTGTGTACCTCTTCAGGGTAATGTGAGATATTATGTGTCTGTATTGTTACTTGTGTACACCACCTTTGCCTTATGAGAATATTCTCCTAACGGTAGCAACACTTCCACCATCTGCGGCTGGCTGCTGGGACTGGCTTCTCTTTCCCACTGTGGAAGACTGTCCATTGTTTCATTCGGCTGTACCATGTGTTTAGAGACCACAAAATTGAGCTCTGCAGCTCCTAATTATGAGCATTTATTCCATTTCCTTTCAGCTGATCCCTTTGTCGCCTGGGGATTGGAATGTCTTCATATATCTTGACCTTGTCTGTGGGCCTTGTCTCACTCTTCTTGCTCTGTGTCCAGGCTTAGTCAGCTCTGTTCATCTCCTGCTCAGGGATTCAAGTCCTGCTGTCATTTTCCTAAACCTTATAATGCAGTTTCTATATTGTTCATGTTATATTACATTCCCTATGGGTTAGCTATATGTGGTTCAATCATGTTCCATATGCGCTCCTGTATGTCCACTCAACTATTGGCTTTAAGCATCAGAAAGCTCGCTCAGGATCTCTTGTGCCTTGCAGTTTTTTGCTATTCTGCATTTGGCTAATGGCAAAATAAGAAAAGTAATGACAGTGTGCATGTGTAGCTGTCCTCTAACTTTAGAACTGTGCACTCATGTTCTTCAAGTATTTGGGTGTGTGTTTGTGTGGTGCAGTGCGGACTGTATGTGTGCTTCATGTGCAATGCTGCCATGCCGTGGTGTCTCTAATGACGTCAGTAACATGGCTCCTTGGTGCTTAGTCCAGGCTGTCCATATAGGTGTCTTTGACCATGGTCTCAGGCTCTTCTCCCACTCATGTATAGATTTGTACCGCAGTGGGTCTGAATGGCTGACTGAGAGGGTACCTCTCCATGTATTTGCCAATCATTGGTGTATTTGGGATTCGTCCGAAATAGAATTGGTGGTTGCAGACTTTTCTAGTCTTCTGTCTTGTCATAAACTTAATGGGGTGGAGGGGTAGTCTTGGGACCCCAACTCCCCTTTCAATTCCCAGGTGTGTTATAGACATTGATAAATAATATAAACTCAGTGGTTCCACTTATCTCCCTTTCAACACAAATCAATAAAACATATTGGCATTTAAAATGGCTTAGAAATTCAGTTGCCTGTAAAAAGAAGCAACTCCTATAATTAACCATCCTGAATGTCTGCCAATAACATTTCTTTGAACAAGATATTGAAAAATCAGATAACTGTCTAAATAAAATCCTTCAACATCCAAGTTTCTTGCAAAAGAAAAACATCCCAAGTCAATATAAAATGTAAACCTATTGGGTTATCCTTAAAAGATTTGAAACCTCTCGTTTTTCATGATCGGACGGTCAAATGATTTCCAGCAGAGCTCTCACATCACTCGACCTCCTCAATGTCTAAATTAGTCATACCTCTATTTTTATGACTATTAAAGACATTCTCATTCGGGTGCAGTGACTCACAGATCTTAGTGACAATACTATTAATGACTTCATCCGTCATGTAGTCTGCAGGTTAATTAGAGTCTGAATTTCTAAGGGCTTTTCTTTTATAAGCACGTTCTGTGCATTTAATAAACTAATATCCAATGTTCAAAAAATTATAGAAGATTGGGTCAACATGACTTGTGTAAGAATCAGAGAAACAAGATGTATCAGCGCCCAATTTGTTTCTCTACGATCACGAGGCAGTTCTACGAGTGCTAAATCTTGAGTAGTAATTATTTTGAAGTAGGGAATTTGCTCTATCAATTCCAATACATTTGTACGATTTAAAAAAGGGCTGGCCATTTTCGCATAAAGATCTGTAATTTGTATCTTTTTAGATTTGAATTTATCCCACTTTAATGATGATAACTTAATGGGAAAGGATAGCTCCTTATTCAGAGTAACATGTATTTTATTGTGAACCATAATTCAAATCGAATATATTGTTGCCTTTATCTATTGTTAAACAGCAATCATTCATGTGAGACTCTCTTTTCTCAATATCATTATTTATAATATGCAGGAGATCATTATTTTCATTTGATTTGTTGGCAATACCATTTTGAGGGATGCAAGGACCCATCTGACCTTTCTTAAACCGATTATCCAAATTAACTCCTTTTTTTGTTCTTCAAATATCGGATATTTAGTAACAGTCGATATTATTTGGAACACTTTGTCTGTTTTTTGAGAAGTCATGTTCCTTGGAAGGGTAGATACTAGTGCCTGAGAAGCCACAGTAGCTTATGTATTGTTCTTAATCTGTTTCTTGTGTTTTTTATGGTTAGATGATTTCATTTTTGCTATATTTTTCCTTTCATATGGCTATTATTTAATGCAGGGTTCATACTTCATGCTACTTGATAAGTCATTTCGCGATGAGCAGCTTTATTCACCTCTACAGACTTATTAGTCTGCTCAGGATTCACTCTTAGCACTTTTTTCTATTGTGAAGCAATGGTATCGGATATAATTATCATTGCTCTATCAGATACTTTTTTTGAGGTGGCTCATTAGTCTTATTTCCCATAAAGGGCGAATTGTACGTAGACAACGCCACATCAACCAATTTAGCTAATCCTTACATAGCGAAAAGAGTGCCTTTAGAATTCATAAAACATTCGGGTGTAGATCGAGGGCCAATGTAAAAGGAATCTGAAGAGGATACATTGGCGTTCTGGCTAGGTGACAAGGCATACCCATGTGTTGCTATTTGAGTAAGTTCAGGTGTCCTGGTAAGATCAGTAAGTGCTATAGAGATTTGGTCAGAATTTAAGATGCAACGGTCAGTCAATAAATAAGTGTTGTTATCAGAATTAGATTATTTTTGTAAGCTTAAGCACACATTTAATAACTATCAGTTTTTCACATGATAAATACAACTCAGTAGTGTTTGTAGCAGAGATCACCATATTAGATGTGGAGGGCTCAACTCTGATAATGTCTCTAGTATTGCCATTCATTGTAGATTTCATGAAAGCAGTCATTTTACCTCTAACTGAACTTTCCATTTAATTTACCTCACATATGGTATTCATGATTCCTGTGGCAGCAGCTGCCGGGAGATTAGTGTTTTTTTCTCACCATTCTTTTTCAATGTTTGGCAAACAGCAAGTGATTGTGTACAAGTCAAGTGGTCTTTACTTTGGGGCAGACATTTTTGGGATATTGCAGGCATATCAGTAATATATCAAGATTGTCTTGCTGCTATGAAAACAATACAAACCCCAGAAAACCACAGGTAACCACTTGCCTTAACACATTCTGTGCTGCGCTCTGCATAGCATCTGAGGTTTTAAAGATTATAGCTGTGAGTCCAAGGAGCAAGTCTTCGCATCCACTCCACAAACACAGAAGAATGACTGTAATATCCCCCACAGGTAACCACTTGTGTAGAGGAGCAGATACATGCCTCCGTAGGAAACCCTGGCACCCTACATCCTAATTGTTGGAGACCTGAGATCGTGCCGTGTTTGACACCAGAAGTTGTGCCAATACCGCAGTGTGTGTTCGAAAGAAGATACCCATTGAGACAACCATATCGTATGCATCCCCAAAGTGATGAAAACCTAAGCGAGGAACTCGCTGAAGGAATATGAAAAAGAGCAAAGAAAGGAGCTAGTGACATCACAAGGGACGTATGCGATGTCCTGAGATACTGGCTGAAGAGGATGTATGGATCCTACAAGAAACTAATGATGAAGTAAAGAATCAAGTGAACTTTTAAATGAGAAAAGGAGATTAAACGTGCACAAAGTGATGCAGAAAATCAACCATTCAATAATTGTACAGATGCTGAAACCAAGTAGATTAAGTCATCATAGAAGCTGGCTATACGTAGTGAATAGAATGTAGGTGAAGCCACCATTGTATAGAAGCTGGACATCGGTTATCATGAATTTAGTAAGCCAGGACCCATGAAGAGGGAAGGGAAGACTAAGCAAGACTAAGTGGAATTGTGGAGCTGCAAGACAAGGCTGTCTGGCCTGGATTCAAGACTGAAGCAGCCAAAGTCCACTCTCTACTCTGGAAAGGAGCGAACGTGCAAAGGATGCATCATCCCTTGTTAAGGTTCAAAGAAAAAACTCCAAGAGTGCCAAGTTTAATTCATTAAAGACATTTAAAAACTGCAAAATGGACCAAATTGTGGTCTCTTGTCACGTGAGCCAAGGATGAAAATAGCGTTTTTACTTGGAGTCCCAGAAAACGCTAGTGAGAGCTTGCACTCCCATGTATTCTGAAGACAAAGATACTTTTGCAAGGCCAAGTTCAAAGACAATCTTCATGGCAGAAGGCCTGGGCGATGAGAGATTCTGGGCTAATTGGGTGAGCAGGTAGCATCATGCCATATCTCCTTGCACCTGGGTCTAGGCTTACATGCTGCTAAGTGAACCAAATGTTTCAGACATGGCACAAGCATGCTAACTAATTGTAGTGGCCCATATAACAAAGGACCTTATAGTTTGAAAACCAATGAGAAACTGTGTAGCTAATGTTTCTGAAGATGACATGTTTTAGAGGTAGACATACATTGTACACCTAACAGTGGGTAGCCGATCACAATCCTGGTTCTTATAGATAATATACTTAGATGTTCCCCTTAAGCCAATCCCGATCCTTAGTAGGTTTTCATTATTTGCCACGTAGTATGACGTCACCTCTGACGTATTTTGTAATATAAAAGATATGATTTGTGTAAAGATCACTGAGAGAAATCAAACGTACGTCCGTCGATATTCGTTCTAACTCCCTGTTTTAGATTATTGTTAATGAAACAGTACTTTGCCATATTCCTGAGTTGGTTCTCTTATGTGGACTCTGAGTTATTCTGTGTAATCCCATCCATAACATGCACGTTCCTAAAGGACCCTAAACTCACATGGTAGCGGTGTGGCTATGATATGATAGTTTATTTATATAGTGCCTATACACAATGCGTTTCAAAGCGCTTGGTTCAAAAGATCCAAACTAGTTCAGCTCCAGATTTTCAGACATCGGGCATCCTCCGCCATTAGCTGGAAAATCACAGAGTTTTCTATGGAGAGCAGCTAAATAGAAATAAACTTACAAGAGGAACCCAGAAGGTGGGCAGGTCCCCTTTGAAGAAATCCCTGCACGGTTTCCACGGCGCTCTGCAGATGAAAGGCAAAGTGGTTGGATTGGAGGAGGAGTCGATACCGAAGGCCTTGAGTCAATTAACGAATGGTGAGTACTCTAAGGGAAATGGCAAATAAGAACCAGGATTGTGATAATTTTGAGTAACGGGGAAATATTGTGAAGATAAAGAAATACACTGCCTAAAATTCCTAATTCAAGAGAATTAGAAGGAGACATTTCAAACTCCAGTGGGAGTAGGGTGAAATATAAAACGTGCACTCAGCACTGCATAAGTTAATGTCTAAAACACTGTACAGGGTAAAAAGTAAAGGCGAGGGAAGAGGTGATCACTGTGTTTATAATGTGTAAATGTGTGACTAGTCTAAATGTTGTTTGTTGAGTAAAATATCGAGGAGCGATAAATTGTGAAGAGTTATAAAAGTAAGAGTGAGTAAAAATGAAGTGTGGTAAAACAATTGGCGCCAATCAAAAGAATAGATAGGCCAGTGAAACAAGAGAATTGAGCAGTGATTGGTGGTGCTTGCTCATATTTGTTGTTTTAAAAATGATTGAAAAGTGGTGATTTAAGCCAAGGTAAAAGGTTTATTTTACGGTCTGGTAAGTATTGAGTCAATTGAGACTTGTCATTATGGGGGATACTCCTCTCACGCACCTATGCAAGACACTGCCAAAACATATGCCCAAGCTCAAACAGTACAGTGCAGAATGGGTAAAGGGCACATTAGATAAAATGTTCATGCCGTTGTCACAAGGGGGATCATTGTCAAGAGCGGTATTGCAACACATGACCACATACTTGCACACCGTGCACGCAGGGAAGAAATTAAAGAAAAGATCAGCGATTTTAGAGCTTTGGAAAATGTATCAAGAGGAAATAGAAGACCCACCACCTGAGGAGTGGATGCTTAATCAGCGTAAGGGAGAAGGGGTTGAGCCCACATCTCCCCTTACCTTGCCCGAAACAAAGAGTGTTACTACAGAAGAGATAGGAGTGTATCCTTTAAAGGAATTAAGAGCAGCAACGGGGTACAGTAATCCGATATATATATAAGAAGGTAAGGAGTAAGGAGAGTAGAAGAACAAATATAGGAGGAAGAAAGAATTAGAAGGGATGCGAGAAAGCAAAGGGAAGCAAAGGGAAGTAGATGAAGAAATAGAATGAAAAAGGAGACAAGGTTTCCATGCCAGTTTTATCTGACAGGAACAAATGAGGCAGAGCCCAGAAATACGATGGGACAGAGTGGAAGAGATCCTTCCAGTAAAGTAAGTAATGCCAGCAGTATCTAGAATAGTGCTAGAATAAGAAGAAAGATTTGATGCAGAAAGCATTGGAGAAAGGATCGATAAGGTCTATCAACAGTTAAGACTATGTAGCGAGTATGGAACTCAAGGGAACTATGATCGATCCTCAGTAACTCAATCATGAAGTGAAAGGGAATCATGTTCAGTGATGAAGGTCGGGCATTGTTTTTGAGCAGATTTAACTTAGACCAGGGTGAAGGAGATGATACTCACACTAGTTGGGACCTAGACATGTCAGAGGAAGAAAGAGAGTTTGGTTTTGGGGCAGAAGGAGGAAGTGCATGCGCCCCTCAAGGAAGCCTGCAACTGGATAAGGAAGTGAGATGGTCAGATATGGGACAACCTAAAGACAGAACGCCAGATCCTATAGCATATCCTGAGCGTCCCCAAGGACAATCACATAGTGAGAAAGGAGAGTCGCCACCATATGTAAGCAGGTTAAGGTAATTACCGACAAGGAGAAAGACAGGGACGATTATCCCTGCCATGGATAGACTAATAGTGGGATCTGACTATGAGATGGGGTTCACACAGTTCCCCTTGTCAGAGAAGGAGGAGCAAGACCACAATACATTCCATGACCACAGATGGACAAGGATAACTTAAAATGCAAGCTCCCTAGTTTGACTTCGGGGGCTGGGAAATGGATATACGAATTAGAGAACATGACAAGAGGAAATACGCTGGCCATAGGGGACTTAAAAGGTCTCCTGGCAAACATTCTTGGAGAAAGGGCTGATGACATATGGAGGAGAGCAGGATATTCAAGTTTGACCGCACAAACACAGCACATGATGGAGCGCCATTTAATAATTGTAAAGCAGACGTTTGGAGAGCTCTCAGTGTACAATATCCTGACACATCAGATATGGGTGCAATTATGACATGTAAAATGAAGGAAGATGAAGACCCTATTGCTTACATTCAGGATATTCAGGAGAAATGGCAACTTGACACTTGCGAGCCGTGGCAAAAGACAACGGCCCTCATTATGGGTCTAGCGGTAACCGCGCTGGTAAAACCAGCAGGTAGCCGCGGGACTCATAATGATTTACCAGCGCCTGACTTGCTGGAAAAACTAGGGCATTACAACCATGGTGGTCCGGTAAGCTAGGCGCCAGTAAAATGTTGATCCCCCATCCCCAAAGAGTCTGATAGGACTCTATGGGAGTGGGGACCATGCAAGCACCGGCACCATTAATAACGATGCCAGTGCTTCCAGTGCTTCCGTGAAAGTCTGTGGTGAGGGCTGTACCATCCGCAAGGTCTGACCCTGGCGGGCGGAATGACACCCGCCCACAGACTCATAGTTTTCCGGTCTGGAAACAGGTAAGCTTACCGGCACTGTTGTTTGCAGACCGGCAAACTTGTAATGATGACCAATGGCATTATTTTACCACATTTTATGTCAGGGGTTGCCTGAGCCAGCACAGAGCCATATGAAAAAACAAGTAGGGATGGAAACGAAGGTATGGGTTAAGATACAGTTGACGATAGCACACCATTGTTGATTATTACAAGAGAAAACAAGAAGAAAGATGAGATGATGTGTTCACTCGGGAAATCTGCTTACGAAGACGCAAAAGAACTCTTAAAATAAGTTGTAAGGTGCCGAAGAAGGTGATCTAAATTAGATAGCGCCAAAACATTGTGGAAAAACATCTAGTTGTTTATCAACAGGTTCTGTTTTTTAAATGAAGAAGAATGAAGTTATAGGACATATTGACCACTAATTGTTTAATTGTTGGTATTACGACTGCATTTCCTTGCACTTTATGTCACTTTTCTTTTATATATTATGCATATGTATATCTTTTATTTCGAAGAATGAGGTTTGTTTTGTATGAACTTATCTGTAATATCTGTCTTGCTAAATATTAGATTTAGGAATTTCATTGATGTCAATTGTAATAAATGCATTGAAGATGTTGGCAGAATTTCATTTTGTAGGTTGAGCCTGTTCTGAGACAAAAGAAGAAGGATCTCTTACATTAGGGGCAGTGACAGTGATCGTGTCTGTACTTGTCATTCCCCAAAGGAAAACCACAGAACAATGAACGGGTGTATTGCTCAACTGTCTTGAAGGTCCATGCTCAGGTTGGGAGCTATCCAATTAGTAAATTTCTTTCTAACTGCAGGTATGATTTGTCAAGTGTGAAAGAGTCCTATTGCTAAATGCTCAAGTTGCTGGCAGATCAACTCATGTTAACTCAGCTTCGTCTGATAATTACATCAAGCAGACCAGAAGGCGTATGCCGAGCATGCAATGGAGAGACTGGCCATCCCTCTATCTTGGTCGCAGGCTTGACCCTGTGGCCAATATCCAAGCCTAGGAGGGATGCGAGTAAACTGAACAGTGTGAGACATAACAACCTTTGTGTGTTTTATCTGTAGTCTCACCACACAAAGAAAGGCTTGACCCATAGAAAAGTTTAGGACGTGTCATAAGACTGTATGCCAAGAACTACTGATGCATGCTTGGCGCAGTAGTCCATGGTCTGGCCAAGAAATAATTGAATCACTGTAATACTGAGAAAGCCAGAACATCAAAGAAGAGAGAGAGCTAAATGAATGTTGAAATATAAAGAGCATGAAGCACACTGGTGTCGAAGTCTAAGAATGATTGAGAGTTTTCAACATGAGGCCTATAGAATTCTTTGTTGTCAAAGTCTGAGAAGAATTGAAGGTATTTGACATCATTTATGCAAAGTATGCTGTTTTCCACGTTCAAGAACCCTCTAATATGGTAAAACTACAGCCTATGTAGTGTGGTCATGTCTTAGCCTGGGAACCATTCAATGTGCTGATAGTGAACTCTTTAACGTACACAATTGTCTGAATTAAAGAATCATTGAAGTCTATGAAGTGAGCAGTTGTACAAGTTTTAAAAAATACTGGACGTGTTCAATTTAAGGTCTCTGGAGTACACACTTATCTTAATCCATGTGCTGTGGAAAGTCTTCATGAAAGGTTCAATTGCCTGCGTTCTAGAGACAGTGAGAGATTCGTCAAAGTATACACACATCTAAAGGTGTTCCAGATAGGGACCCAGTGAGGTCAACCGCTGTCGGAACGCAACCACCCAAGCAAAGGATTCAAGATGCAGCTAATGTGAATATCATCCCATGCTCTAAGCAAAACCAAGCCCAAATGAGATCCCAAAGTGACTTCTCATAAACCACAGCTCCAGGTCCAGAGAGAAACCATATATGACCTTCAGGTCTAATTTGTTTATAAAAGAATATCCCCAACAGGGAGCATCTGGGAAACACAGTTACTGAGCAAGAGGGTGAAACCTGCTTACTTGAGAAAATGACGGAGCAGGAGAGGTAAGGATGCTTCTTGGCTTACAATGAAAGGGACTCTAAAGACGTGTATGCACCCCTGTTCAACGATGGGTTTAGTAGCAGCTTTGTGTTTGTACTGTCTGTGATTTTTTTCCCTTTATTGGTGATGCTGCCTGTGAGCTGAAGGTTCACTGTCTCTTCCTTCCTGGTTGAGCAATGACATGAGGACCTTCCTATTGGCCAGCTATGGGTTCTCTGTTGATATATTCTTCTTTGTATGGGGCAGTGCTGCGTAGTGTAAGGTTATGTAACTTACGGGGGACCACTTTCTGATTGAAAAGCAAGAAAGGTAAGTCTAATGTGCTTAGTCAGACTTTAACAATGGAGGCTGACAGGAGTCCTCTGTCATGGGAGAGAGGGAGAGAGGGAGTTGGTGAATGCCGCCTGGTGACGTTAGAGGTTCTGGCAAGGGGAGCACAAACTATGTCTCAGGTCTAGAAGCCTTTCCTTTCAAAGCTCTTAGTGCTCTCTCCCCTATATCGAGGGAGTGGGTCCCCCAACATACACATACAGTTTGCCTTCTTCCTGTGATTGCATGACCTAGAGAAAGCAGCGAAGCCTTCCAAGAGGGAGAATACTCATCTGATCAGGGTGGATTGACTGACAGATTTTACAGAAAGTTGATTATTGTATTTATTGTATTTTTTGGATTTGTAGAGCGCACTATAGCCCAAAGGCATCAAGGTGCTATAATGATTTGACGAGGCTTTATTTTTTCCTAGCAGGAGTTCGTAATATATTGGTAGAGGGTGTGTCATTTTCCAGACCCACTAACTAGTCCCTGCTTGTGTTGTGTCACTACAGATAGTGCATCTCAGCAGACTCTGATTCTAAGCTTAAGTCTTGATTTTGGGAGCTGATAGGCAGTTGCCTATATTCGGGAGTGCCTTCTTCATAGATATTTCTGCCACAAGAGCGGGTCAGATTTGAGCAGCATTATTCTTGTACCTTATATTGGATCTCCACACAGGGGCCCCTGGTATGTAAATGGGGGTGTCTTTAAAGCGCTATCATACCTCGGTACCACATAGGGGCTCCAGAGTGACAAATGGTGTTTCTGTTTGTTTATAGCAATATCTTAGTGCTGCTTTAGAGTGCTTAGTGCTTGTGAAAGAGCCATGTTTTCCTTTCAAAGCATTTCCCCAGCACCTGTTACCACCCGCATTTGCTATAGTTATGGCACATGCCTTCCCCACTTGGATAACATAAAAGTACACGCCATTCTTGCTGGTTCTTTAAAAGGCCTGGGCATCAAACAGTGCTCCTCAGTAATAAAGGTATAGGAGTATAGCTTTTTAAATTCTTTTTTTTATTGTGTTATAGTTGGTTAAATCTTTTCACAAAACAACAAATAAACAAGAGAAATAAAACAAACGAAAAAAGAAATGAATAGAATTATACAACCATAAAATTATACAGCCACTTACATGAAAATAAATTCAATCCATCTAAATTAAAAATCATCAAATATATATAAGGCCAGAAAAGAGAAACGCCCAGATACTATGAAGTATTTTCCAGTTCCAGTTAGGAGTATATGAGTTTGAGATCCCTCTTCGTATTTTGTTGCGCACAGTGTTATGCTTTCACCAATACTGTTTGCTAATAATACAGTAATGGGATTGCACTTGTGAGGGCTTAGAGTTATGTACTGGACTGAGTGTTCAATCTTTGAACATGTTGAGAATTTGGGAAGACACATACCCTCCTTTTCATCAAACCTGGTAGGTGGAGGCACGCATACATGTCTATCTTACATCATCCAAGTTGCCTTCACTCCCTGCTGCTCGTCACAGCATGTCTTTAGCACACATTCGTTTTATGCTGGGGTATCTTTGGTTACCATACAGGTTACCACCACTGTGCCTCTGTTCACAAAGGTGCCCTTTAGTCAGTAATAGGCGCCCACACCCAAGCACCAGCCAAAGCCTATATTTTACTAGATCAACTTCAGTACTTCTTTTATATATTAAGAGAAACAGCATATCACAGATTCCATCTTTATATGGACCCTGCGTGTCAACTGCCTGCCAGGCAATATCACCTGTAACCAGGCCTTCGTTGATTGGGCCTCCCCTCAGCTATGCAATTCCAAGCTCTCTGTTGGCAACTTCGAGATATGAGTACACCAGCACAGCTGCCATGCTCCAGCATTTCCCTTCCTAACCGTACATCTCCTGGCCTACTCCATCTTGTATTTGCCTAATACCATTGCAAACGTCATACACTTGACCTGCTTCTGGCCCTTGACAAACTCACAAAGCCTTGTGACACCATTTCATTTGCAAGGTTTATCGCCAGGTTGTCCCTTTCCTGCACTGTCTCTGCTCCTATTCCTCTCCTTAGTCCACTGACTGCGGTTTCTGTCAAGAAAGATCATAGAATAAATAACTAGAGTTTCTAAGGTATTCTCCATAATAGATTGGGATGCTCCCTTTTCCAATCACCCTCATGCTCAGTGGTTGCCCTCGAACAAGGGACTGGTAGCTATTAGCACACTTGGGCCTCTGACCAAGGTGCCTCTAGTTTTATTTAGGGACAGTGTGGCTGGGAAACACATGCATGCCCAATTTCCCTAAGAAGAAAAACAAAGAGGACTGGGCAAGGATATTGTAAACAGACTAGTCCCTTTACTCTTTCCACTACTGCAATGATTGAGTGCGGTATAGGTGACGTGAGCGAGGGGATGTGTCTGGGCGGGCAGGACACGCAGGGACAGGGCTTTGACCCAGGGACGACTGTAGAAATGAAGATGGGTGGGAGGGGCATGAATGACAATGGAATATGCAGTCAGTTACTGATCGATTCAGCCTGAGTTTCATGCCATCTTTTTGACCACAGTCTCTTCCCCTGGAGCTAAATCCAGAACATTTTAAACACAAGTTGTAGGAAAGGGATGAATCATAGTTAAGGTTTTATCTGTATTTATCGGCATCTATTTTTGGCGCAGCAAAGGAACTGTATTGCAACTAATATATGTCAACGTTTATTCAAATGAAAAGCTGACATAGTTCTTGACTGCCAGTTACAGGACATGCACGAAGCAGGGCAATTGAGGACCAAGGCAAGTTATGTTTTCCCCTTTATTGCAACTGACTTTCTATTACAAATGTCACACACTTAGAATTGGAGCTCTCCAAATGAAAGAACGTTTAACTTATACATTTACAACAACTAGCAACACTTCAAAGAAGTCAAAAGTTCATTTTATTCTGGCAAAAAGGGACATTAATGGAGCTGGACCGCAACAAATCAAACTCCATGTATTTCTCCTTCAGCACACCCACTCACCAACACACACGTTTTGCTAAAATAAACACACCTATACTGGCAAACAAATTGAACTTTCACATAAATGTAAACGCCATTTTCACCTACAAACACACTTAATGCTCTTTAGAATAGACACATCTGTGATTACTGCAGACCTGAAACACATCTCTTCCTCCATTTAATTTGGTTTAAGTATATTGCATGCTGTTAGTTTGCACATCTATTGGACTGCAATTAGTGATTGGCAGCAAACGGAGAGAAACAGAAGGCCTTTCCGTTTTTTCAGTTTTTATGAATAAATACTGATACGAACCTAAGACATTTCCTGGAAAATTTCCTGCAGCTCCCCTGGGGTCCAACAGTGAAGTAAGGGAACCCCAGAATCCCATTGGTCTTCCAGTTACGCCCTGATGAAGGCGGCCTCAACAATCCATCTTGCCGCCGAAACGCGACTCAACCAGGGGTTGTCATGTGGTGGACCTGCTTTATGATCCCTACAACTACTGGGCATTAGTTTTCTTCTCTTCTGTCCACCCCTGGTCACGGAAAACTAGATACAACCACGGTCTCAAGTGGCAGGATTAAGGACACTGCCTCTTCAAGTTGTGATGCTGTCTGAGGAAGACAATACAAATTTCATTTTTTCATTTTTTGATTAGGGTCAAGGTTTTATTAACAATTGGATTTCTTTGTAAACACTTCTATCTGTCTCTTTCACCCCTTGCCCTCTTGCTCATCAGTTTTGGTCTTGCCCACAGTTCCAGGACTGGGCCTCTTGTATCAACTACAATGTATCACCACTTTACTTTACCTTGCTTTGTTCATAACTATAGTGCACCCTTACACTATAGCGATATACCTATCTCCTAAAGGTATGCATATTGTATTGAAATTTTCACTTTGGTTTATACACATATCCCGGGAGGAAAGCTCAGCGGCAACGTGCTCGCCTTGGAAGCAAGACGACACGAAGCAACACAGGTTCGATCCCTGGGTCCGCGCTTAGAAACCTCTGGGTGTTTAAGCGTGTTATAATTACGCAACTAAAAAAACAATTTTGCAACAAAATAAAAACAATTCCTGTAACAGCGCCTCGATGCCCACGGGCTCTGTGAGTGCTTTAAAAATGCAAAATAAATAAATAAAAATAAAATAAATAAACATGTATTAAAATGTGCTTTTACTCTCTGTGGAAATATCAGTAAAACAAAACTCATGTTCTATGAATATATTTGAGTGGTCTGTTTGTTTTTCCGGCATGCATTTATTCTGTTTTGATTTACTCATTGTTCAAATTATGTGTTGATACGAAAAGTTTTTGAATTATTAACCACACTGATATCAACTTATGGCAGCAGTCCCTTCTTTTTTGATTTGTGTGACATTCTAAACATAATCTCACGGGTACCGCACACAGGGCGCTTCTTGCCTCTCTAAGCATATTCACAGGTATATTGCACCCAGCACGTTTCTTTTCACCCCTTTTCAGAAAACCTTCACTGAACCCCACTGGAACAAAGAACTATTGACATATCACCTTCCTTCCATTTTCTGCCTAAATTTGTTCTAGACTTCTCAAGCATATATCGTCATTTCTGTGCTGCAATCATTTTTAAGATGCATGCCATCCCTGACGCCCTTCACTCTGACCTCCTCCGCAAACAAGTCACTAGCTCACTCCTTAACTCTATACTTGATGACATTTTTGTATCCACCAACAAATCCAAGCTCCTTTCTTATCTACCTTATGCTGGAGTTGCCACCTCGACTCCAGACTTCATCTTCTTCTCCATCTCCTTCTTTGCCACCTCCTCCTGCTTTAAAGTTATTGAAAACTGGCCCGAACTCAACAGAGACAACAGCCAAACCGTGATTCGAAACCACTGACCTGGCACTTAGCTCCCCTCTTCGGCCCCTTGTCTAGGCTCTCTTTTCAGGCCTTCAATCATAATTAAAATAATGATCTTCTTTCATGAAGACAACATCTTTCTGTCACCAAAATCAACTACATTTTCAACCAGACCATCATGAACTATCTTGGCCTGGATTCCCGATTCAATATCCTCTGCCTTATGACAGGTTTAACAACAACTGACAAAATGGAGGTAGCAGAATTACCTTCTGATATTCATTTTAATGATTTGGAACCCAAATATGGGATAATACCTCTAGCTTATACATGGAACATATAATTTCCTCTAAAAAATGCAGGCACTACCTCCAATGTAATTACCTCTGGGGGTAGTCCCTCCATTTACCAATGAAGCCTTATGAGTCTTCAGAATGGGGGTTAACCGGAACTCATAATGCAGTGGAAATTCCAGACTTACCAGTTGTAATCACAGTAGTTCCATTTCATGGAATTGACACTGCTAATACCCCCAAACTTGTAACGGGCCCCTTGACTTATGAATCCCTCACTGTTTCTCTGACAAAATGATTTCCATGAACACTTTAATACATCTCAGACTCATTTATGAAAACGGTCTTTTGTGCAGCCTCCCTCATTCCGCAGTCTCTAGACGACAGAGGATGAGCACCATGGATGCCTTCCTCTTCTTGAGTGCCCTAGGCCCCTCTGCATATGTTGCCAAACCTTGAATGAACAATGCTCTACTTTCCCCCCTCACAAACTCAAACCTTATACCAGACCCATCTCATCGACCCTCTTCTTCATGCTTGACATCTTCAATGATGGCAAGGCTGGGTTTGGGGCCTGTGCTTTTCCTCTCCTCGTTACCTGCCTTTGTTACTCTCTACCTCTAAACATCAAGGATTTTCATGAGCACTTTTCCTTCCACAAGTCTCCCCGGATCTTCTATTATGTGTGTTCAACCTGCCATCTTGTCATTGTCAAAGAGGCTATCTTACTTGTGTATGCTATGTTTATTATTATTTAGTTTAGTTTATTATTTATATGGCGCGCCATACCCTGGGGCATCAGGGTGCAAACAGACAAGGATATGCTCAACTTAGTTACAAATACATAAAAATAAGATGAGGGTACAGAGATACGCTGAGCTTGGTTACAGATATGCTCGGCTAATTGCAAGTACATGAAAAAAAGCAGAAAGTGTAGACATCAACAATGTTAAAGTAAGCAAATATGTACAAGGAGAGATCAAGGAACGGGGGAGCAAGGAACATGCTCCTGCATAGTCATGGTCATGTAATATATAGTTATATACAGTTATGTACAGTGTGACATATAGGGTCAAGCGAGTTAGAGTAGTTAGCTGTCATTGGCTCTCAGCCACCTAGTGAGGTTATGTCTGAAATTTGCGAAGGGCTGAGGTTCTCTGATGTCATGGGGGAGGGAGTTCCATAACTGCGCAGCCTTAACCGGGAAGCTATTTCCTCCTATAGGAAAGTTTGAAGCGCGGAACTTGGAGGCAGTTTGCGTTGGCTGTTCTAGTAGGTCTGGAGGAAGTTCTTTTGCATAATCTGTCCATGAGGTAGGGCTTCGTTGTTGATACATTTATGGGTGAGGGAGGCGATCTTGAGATGACTTTTGTCTGCGATGGATAGCCATTTGTATTCTCTTCTTATAAAGGATATATGCTCATTTCTATTAATCTTGAGTGCTGCTCTCAAGGCATTGTTCTGGAGGACTTGAATTTTGTGGATGGTCTGTTTATTTGCTCCAATGTATAGTCCATTGCAATAGTCTAATTTGGATAGTATCAGGGCTCTTGCAAGTGTAATGCAACTATCTGTAGAGAGGAGTTGTTTGCTCGCTCTGATAAGTTTGCATGTGTATGCTGTGGCAGAAGCTAGAGAGTTAACTTGTTTGGTAAAGTTCATGGTGGCTTCTAGGTAGAATCCTAGGGTTTTCACTTCGTTAGCTACTTTTATGTTGTTCCCATCTATAATGAAGTTGTCATAATCAGGGCTGAGTTTGAATATATAGGTAGTGGTGCCTAGGATGATAAGATCGGTTTTATCATCGTTCAGGCATAAGCCGTGTGTGGTCATCCATGCCTGAACAATGCTATACATTCTGTTCACTAGGGCTAGGTCCTTGGAGTAATCTCCTGAGAGCGGGAGGAGGATCTGGGTATCGTCTGCGTAGTTGGTGTAGGTGATACCCAGATGATCCATTTCATCAAAGAGGGGCTTTGTGAAAACATTGTAGAGGGTGGGTGACACACAAGAACCTTGTGGTACACCGCATGTTATGGGAATTGGATCTGCTGAGGCTGATGGAGCGAAGACTCTCATAGTCCGGTTACTCAGGAATGAATTGATCCAAGTTATGGCCTCTTTTGAGAAGTGGGCTGCAGAGTCAAAGTGACTGCAGAGGACTGTGTGGTCCACTAAGTCGAATGCCGCTGATAGGTCCAGAAGGAGAAGTAGGGCAGCTTGGCCATTATCTCTGCATTCGTCTATTTGGGCCTTAAGGTCTATTAACGCTGTCTCGGTCCCATGTTGCGGGCAGAATCCTGATTGACGGGTTCCAAGTAGGTGGTTAGACTCTAGGAAGTTTTGTATTTGCATGTAAGCCACTTTATCTAGAATTCTTAGAAGAAAGGGCACAGTCGTGATGGGCCTGAAATTAGTCGGAATGGCAGGGTCAAGGGTTTGTTTCTTTAGTAGTGGCAGTACCCAGGACTCTTTTAGGTTGTTTGGTACTGAGCCTGAGGTAAAGGAGGAGTTGATTAGTTTGGTTATAAATGGTGATAATTCTCTCGCAGCATCCTTGATGAGCTGTGCTGGGCATTGGTCACCTTTGCAGTTAGACGGTTTAAGTCCCAGGATTACCTTTTCTACCTCTATGGTCGATACCTTAGAAAAGCAGAATCGGGCTTCCAAATTAGGCTGTGGAGATGGCGCTGAGCTCTGAGGGATGTGAGGCGTTAGCGATGCCTTCTTGATGGCAATTTTGGTTTGTAGATTTGCTACTTTATTTGTTAAAGCCAGTTGTATGCTAGAGCACCATTTTTTATCCTTGGTGCAGTTTTCTTGGGGTACAACGGGTGTTTCCAGTTCTTTCAGAATCCTGAACAGTTCTTTGACACTTGATTTTGAATTAGATATTCTGGTATTGTAGGTTTCTTGTTTGGCTAATAATATGTCTTTCTTGTATTGGGAGGAGGCTTTGGAGAGGTTGAGTTTATTTTTGACTGATGGGGAGAGTCTCCAAATAGTTTTAATACTTTTGGCCAGCCTGAGATTTTTTAGATGGGGCGTGAACCATGAATTGAGGTGTTTTTTTGGTTTGCTATTTCTTAGTTTGAGCGGGGCTATGTGATCAAGGGCTGAGGTCATGGCTACATTATAATGTTCAACTAACAGATTAGGGTCCATACTGTCTGGTAGTGAGTTCAATTTAGGTATTATAACGGCATCAGATTTTCTGCTGTCATTAGTTTTTTGTTTCTCGTGGACATCTATCTCTTGAAGGAAATACAATATACAGCACAATTTGTTGCTCACCATCTAATATTTACCCTTCTTTATTCCAGGGAGATGTACATGCACTTGTGTTTGTGATTCCAAGCTTCAGAGCTCTGATTTTCCATTGTAATGATTGGTTTGCATGGAACACCTTTGGGTATTTATCAGGACTGAAGCTGAAATAGAATGTTCTTTACATGTGTAATGCTGCTCTAGTCTTGGATTTAGTATACCTAAAATATGTTACTTATAAAATAACATGACTGGAGAGTAGACTTTTAAATGAGGATGTTTGGCAGAGGGGAAAAGAAGACATTATATTCTACAGCAGCAGAGCTATTGTGCAAAAAAGCCAGGGCCCAAGCCTAGTTTGCAGACCATGACTGCGGTGGTGCGTTCTCTCATTGCCTCTAGTGAGGTGGTTCCAGGGGACATTACATTCAAGGTACACTGACATATCAGAAAGCAGCATCCGGCTTTCACCGGTCCAGTTTAACCCGTCAGTGTGCAGTGATAACATGTCTGCTGGGATGGCAGAGATCTCTCTGTATTAGGATGGCAGAAATGTATAGGCATACTCAGGAATTAAGGTAGAGGGTGAATACTGTGCAGGATGAATATAATGAAAGCTAAAGGATATGATCAGAATCAAGCTAGAACTCACGAAAGCTTGAAAGTAAATGACTTTGAGAGCGGATCTTGGCATAATAATATCAGAGTGTTAGGCTGGAAGGAAGGTGATGAGGAGTGTAGAATGCAAGGACTATTTTGAGAGCATATTGTCCGGTCCAGATCCATCACCTACCACTGTGCACTCTACAGCTTCAGCCACTATACTATAATGGAAGGGACCTCAGACCACCAAGGAGAAGGGTACTGTGGAGAAATAGCTTATTGGGATCTATGGAAAACCATCTAGGGTAATCTTCTTGGGCCCCAGCTATCAAGTCAAATGGTGTATGTGTTACCATGACAGGGGTGGGTATGTTCTAAGGGTTTGTGGGTGGAGGTTCTAATTGCCCTCATACCCTATCTAGGCACTGTGGTAATTCTGTTCCATTATGTTGCAGGGTCTATCTAATTCTCTGCCATGCAGATTACATGAACATGTTTCATTTGCTGGAATGTCTGGTCTCATGTAGTAAATGCTAAGCATGGCTGACTGATGGAATCAAACATTGTGCTGGCCCCCCAGTCAAATATGAGCGTATGAATGCCACCCTGGATTCAGGTCTTGGAAATGCTGCTATAAGACACAGGAATTGGAGATCACATGTGAATGTGTGGTTATTGGGATACCCACAAAACCCTTCAGGCCAAGCTAGAGGAGTAGTTAGTCTTTCCCCAGCTATCAATGTAAGTGGTGCTTGTCATTCAGGTCCTGGTAATGGTAGTGCTACATGGCGCTGGCAATGGTAGTGCTACATGGCTAGGGGGTAAGCATTGCCTGCAAAAAGGGGTCGGCTGATTTGCCTGTACCAAGTCTTAGCCCTTGGGTCATTATATCACCTGATTTTGCGGTGTCTGGGTCTCTGCTCTGAAAGTTTCCAGCTGTTATTTGATTTGCTGGAGCTTCTGTCATAAATTTACCAGGGTTTTTTGTTCCTGGTTCCATGCTGTTTGGGCGGTGCAGTTACATGGACCTTTCAGACTGTCAGGCCCAGATCTACTATGGAAGCAGCATGATGCGCCGACCCCTCTGCAGCTCTGAAGATTCTGCCACTATGCGATTATGGTTGGCTGTAGGTCTCCAAGAGGAAAGGGATTGGGTCAAAATAATAACTCATCAGCATCCACCAGGCCAGGAATCCACATCCAAGTAAACCCAAGGCAACCTATATCAGTCACTGAACATGTATAACATATTCATAAAGCCCGTTAATTATATTCTAGTAAGTACCTGGATTATGTATTCCGTTGTTTTTATGGGTGTGACCTGAGTTTGTTATTGTTGTATGGTGCTGACCTAGATCTCGCTGCAGTATCTTTGCGGTGAAGTGTTACATGTTACCAACTGCCTGTGGCCCAGGATAGTCAAGATTCTCTGTGGTACAAAAAGCTAAAAGTTACTATTAGATGTGTTCTTGTATATGAATGCTTTTCAGTGCACTTTTGCCATGGTTTGGATGGCCACCTCTACTTGTATATTAATGCTTCACACTGCACGTTTGCCATGCCATGGATGTGCACCTCTACTTGTATATTGATGCTTCACAGGCACGTTTGCCATGGCATGGATGTGCACCTCTATTTATATATTGGCAAAATTGTAGATGGTGGGTAGGGATCACACGCTCACGTTTACACAATAAGTTATGCAGTAAACAAATAGATCTCGATTTTAACATTTCTAGAATTGCATATATTCTCTTGTGATAAATGAATGTATTCAAGAATTGGACAGCCGACACGTGTTTCTATTTATATATTAATGCTTCATGGTGCACATTTGCCATGGCATGGAGGTAGACCTCTACTTGTATATTAATGCTTCTCAGTGCACATTTGCCATGGCATGGAGGTACACCTCTACTTGCATTTGAATGCTTCTCAGTGCACTTTTGACATGGCATGGGTGTGCACGTATACTTGTATATTAATGCTTCACTAGGCACATTTCCCATGGCATAGATGCGCACCTCTACTTGCATATTAATGCTTCACTAGGCACGTTTGCCATGGCATAGATGTGCACCTCTATTTGTGAAAATTAATGCTTCATGGAGCATGTTTGCCATGGCATGGATGTGCACCTCTACTTGCATATTAATGCTTCACTAGGCACGTTTGCCATGGCATAGATGTGCACCTCTATTTGTGAAAATGAATGCTTCATGGAGCATGTTTGCCATGGCCTGGATGTGCACCTCTACTTGTATATTAATGCTTCACTGGGCATGTTTGCCATAGCATGGATGTGCACCTCTACTTGTATATTAATGCTTCATGGAGCATGTTTGCCGTGGCATGGATGTGCACCTCTACTTGTATATTAATGTTTCACGGTTCGCGTTTGACATTGCATTGACGTTCATCCATTTTTGTGAGCCAATTAAACAGATTCTTTTAACTTTCTAAAGAGTTTAAAGGTCGTACATTGGGCCTCTAAACTATTTAGAAAGTTAAAAGTTTCTCTTCACCTACGAACATAGAGATAGATGCACATCAATGCCATGCCGAACGTGCACAGAGAAGCAATGGTCCTGTAGGTGCAGGCAGCCCAGTGTTGCTGGGAGTGTGCCTGTGGTCCCAAGAGTTATTTCTTCTTTTAAAGCCCTGTTCAATTTTGAGCGGAGCATCGGCGGGTCTGGGTGAACTTTGTGATTTCCTCCCTGGTACCTGTTTGGTTCTTCTCTCACTGCAGTATAATTTATGATGGTGTAATACCAGCAGCGGTCTTTAGAGGCTGCTCTGGACACACATTCTGGGAGCACATTTAGATCAGATTTGGGTAGGTAGGTAGTATCTTTATTCAGAAAATATTCATTAACAAATTCAAAAACAACACATCAAAAACATACACATCACGGTAATCAAAACAAACAGAAAACTACAGAACACACTAAAACATATTCTAGAAGCCTCTTTTACAAAATGGAAAACATTGTACATAAAATCTTGATCATCATACTTCGCAAACAAGGTCTTGGCATCCATACGTTGTTACCATTTCTGATTCTGCACTTTCTTTTGGTTTCTTTGCGATTCATTACATGCAAAGGGACTGGTCTAGAGACTTCCATAAGAGACTGGCCTAACAGCTGAACACCCATGGCAAGTGATGTCGCAGAGCACAGCACAGCACAGCTCAGACTGCCGGGCATGAAGAGCCCCTCCTGAGAAGTACACAACGATGAAGATGCTGGCTCAAATCCCAAGGCTGCCAGAGCCTGCCTCGCATAAAACAGCCTGCACTTGCGAAATGTACTTTCTTCCTCCTGTTCTGCGAAATGACATGTTTGTTGTCATACGTGCATTATACATGCTGGGTTATGGGTGGAGAATAGATTTAGCTACTCCATTGTACATAAGGATGACACAGGCCTGGGAGGGGCAGAGCAGTGAGCTCCCTCCCATGCACTGGTGTGTGTATTTGCATTACAGCCCATTTCTCTCTACTTCTGGTCTCGTGTTTTATTTGTGTCCAAGTGCTGTGTGCCTGCTGGGCCTGAGGTGGTGTGGGTGAGCTGGATGAACCCTGTAAAGTGGGGAGCAGGTTGAGCCTTGTAACATCCATGACCTGATATTGTTTTTAATAAACTGAGGCCTAAGTCATCTCCTTCTAAACTCAATAAAATACTTGCAAAGGAATACAAAATGCACCATATTCTTGGCTTTACCCGCCCGGCACACACAAAGCTTGACGGAGCCCATCCATTTCATTTGGGCCTCTAAGGGAAGCACATTTAACCAAGTCATCAGCACTTATAAAATGTGCTATCCCTGATTCCTGCACAACTGTTTCTATCAAACTTAAATGGCAGTAAAACTTTAATTCAGATCTGGGTTGTACATTACTCTACTTCTGAGGCTAATTTATTAAGTAGAGTCTTTCGCTGCGGCTTTGACATGTTAATAAAAACTGCAATATCCACAAAACCCCACCTCTTCATGAAAGCAATCCCTCTTGAATACCAGCCATACTTATTCTGGAGGGGAGAGGACAACATCTCAGTAAGAGCATTGCCTATATTGTGATTTGCAGAGCAATCAAACTGAATTTTTAGAAAATAAATCTAAAATCCTCTGCTGGCCCTGCAGGGCATGTCCAGGGGCACTGGGTGACAAACCCGACACTTTCCTCAAGGATATGTTCTGCATAGCCTCCAGCATACACAAGTGGAGAACCCCCACATCTCACTTCCACATATTGCTGACATCTGGGTTTTAGCATCCAACACTGAGAGGCATTTGTCCAATCTCCTCCTTAATAAAACCTGGGGCAGCCTGCTTAGCAACCATCGTTATATGCGTAGTCCAGATGCCAATGTCATCAAACACCAACTGTAATGATTTATAGGATCTACCAACCTCATTTTAATCATTTTTGATAAACCAGCTGCACTTTGATGCTGCCTTTCCAAAGACCACAATCTTTGGAAAGGCAAACCATGATCATTAAAAAAATGAATTTGCATAAAATCGGCTCTGCTGTAAACCACCAGCAGAAAGGTTGACTAGGACCGTAAACATCCACATACGTTAGAGGGCTAGGTTTGATTCCATTTAACGAAGACGGGATAAGCCTAGCTAATCATCTATTCAGGCTAAATTCAGACAAAAACAGAATAAATAATTGTGGGGCTAAGGGGCAACCTTGCTCGACCCCCCTTTTTATGATACAATAGGTTATTTATAATGTGCTTAATATCCAGAAGTTTCTAAGCGCGGACCCAGGGATCGAACCTGTGTTGCTGTGGGTCGTCTTGCTTCCAAGGCGAGCACATTGCCCCTGAGCTATCCTCCCGAGACCAGCGAGTCATTGGAGTAATCATTCTCCTTGGAGCTGTGAACTGCTGCTGATGTGTCCTCATGCATCAATTGAATTAACCGAAGAAGGCCTGGGGGACCATGATGAGGTCTAGCTTTTTTGACGATTAATGGAATCAAAGGTCTTTGGCAAGTTTGAAAGGACTGCATGAACTTGGTGTCCAGTCAAATGGTCGACTGACAAATGGTCGACACAATTTGGTCGGCAGGTCAAATGGTCAATTTTTTTTTATTTATATATATATATGATTTAGGTTTTTCGTTTAGGGGAAAAAAGGGGTTTTTAGCAAAAAAAAAGGGTGTTTGGGGGGGACCCCCCCAAAAACAACCCCAAAAAACAAAAAAAATGTGAAAAAACCAACAAAAAAAGAAATTCGACCATTTGACCTGTCGACCATTTATTTTCGACCAAATGACCTAGAACCCATAAACTCTGCTACTACTAACGTTTGTGAACTTCTCTATTCTGGTATTCAGCAAAAAGCACTGATTCATTATAGAGAAGCCCTTTCTAAAGCCGGCCTGAGTGCCTGGCAAAATATGATTATCTAGGGACCATTCTTCCAGCCTAGCTGCCAGATATCCTGGGGGCATGGACTATTGAATTAAAAAGGCGCTCCAGTAGTGGGGCGCACCAATCCCAAAACCACATAACTAGCTTGGGCTTTACACATCAGAACCTGCAGCGTTGTCCTTTTCCATTTCCGAATTATACATTCCTATCACTTCTTGGCTAAAGTGGATATTTTCGTATAGCTTTTAATTTATAGAGAGAACAGCCGGACCCTGCAATAAACAAAACACCCCGGAAATGCGCTATCCATCCAAACTGATGGGGGATGGATCCCTCTTGCCCCTACCCCTTCTCCTCATGTTTGTTGTCATATACTACCTTATACAACAGCTCCCATTGTTGTTCTATAAATGTGGGGGTTCTTTAATTTTAGCAATTTACTACATTCTTGCTTCTTAGCATGCAGTTGCAATGCATCCAGCACTCCCTCCTTTACTTCCAGGTGCAGCCTCCATTTTTTATCAATCCAGGGAGCATCCTTTATACCATTTCCTTTCTGCTTCCTTGCGATAACATGAGTAGGCACAGCTTTATTATAAATGAGCAACAAGAGGTGTTCGAAGGAGGAAACAATTACACCAGATGTACAGCCACTCAATACATTTTCCCATAAACTCAAGATTTCCTCGTCGCACAGCGTACTTGCCACTTTGCCTTTCTCGGCCCCCACCATAGGGGGAACATTCACCAGGACACTCTTCTCTTAAGATCTTCAAGCCTGTGTAACCCCCAGCGACAACTCAAATACCAAAGGTTTTTTTATGATTGCTCTGAGTACGGTCCAGGATCTTAAAGTCCTTAACCTTGTGAAAAGAGAAGCATTCAACCAGACAATAGTCAGTGATTGATTCCCAGGATCCAAGTTTAAGGTGGTTTTGGGGGGGGGGGGGGAAATGCCCCTTACATTGCCCATTTAATTCTACAAGCAAACGATTGCACATAAAATTATGAATGATGTAATTTAGAGTGCTTCTCTTTGGGATTCCATGCATTTCTTCTGCTAGCGATATCTCATCAGACCGAGCAGGTGCGTTCCCCAGTTTAACATTAAAATCACCTAAAAGTATTACACTAGCAAGCATCAACCTCACTAGTCAAGGCAGCAGAAAGGGGACTGTCATCCTTTAGGCGTTTAGTTGCTTCTCCCTTGGGGAGTGATACAGATTTGCCACTACCAGCTTTTGAGCACGGGGTTGACCGTATTTACCATGGAAATTATTAGCACCTCCGCATTCAGCAGATTCTGTCTGACTGCTTAAGCTGGTAAAGATCTCTGCAGCAGTGCCACTAGACCTTTCCTCCAACGTCACTGGCGATTTTTCAGCATTTAGTGGGAACGTATTGAAATATTTAAACTGTTCCTTCAGACAGGAACCTTCTGCTTTTCCTGGAGGCAAATTATGTCAAAAGAACTTGACCACAATTACCGCTCCACATCGTGCACTTTGTTTTTGACGCGGCAGTAATCCAGCTAATCATCCTTATAGTGTTATCTCTTACAATGCTAGCTTTAAAACCCATGTAACTGTGCGCTGCAATTAGAGCTGCAGATGTGGAACAGAAGTGACACACTTATACACTCTCAGTAGCGTGACTACATAGAGTTCTGTGTTGGTATGGTATGGTAATGTTTGGTAAATTTGTAAATCGCCTATTCACAAAGCAAATGTTTCAAGGCGCTCAAGGAGGCAGGGAACAGGGGGAAAAAACAACAGTCATTCAGAGCCCTTGAGTTTCTGAAAGAAAACCAGTCTGCCCAGGCAGAGTAAGTGCATATCGTACAAAGAACAGTGTAGGTAACAACAAATAAGTCTGACGACGATTCTGCAGTTTTTCCAACAGCATAGAGGTGCCACCATGCAGGAGGGGAAACAGCGAGGAAAGGATAGACAATCTTCAAGGCATGGTACATTCAGATCATGCAAGTGCACAGACGGTGGGGAAAGGGGAGGGGGAGAAGGACAAGTGCAGGGGGGAATCCAGATGTGCCCAGTTGGTCAGAAAGTGGGTAAGTGCTGAGAGATGTCATTCTCAATGGGTAATTGACCAAGTGCAGTAGTAATAAGGCAAGTGCAGGCCCTGTGGCAAGTGTTGGAGGACTGGCGAGGGTGCGGGGGACCTGTGAGACTCTGAGGTACTCCCGGCGGTCAGTCAGAATGCTGTGTTGAAAGGGAAGGCGATATGGATAGAGAGGATAGAGAAGTTAGCAGGGTAGAGGGAGAGAGAAGGAAGAGGAATGTCTTTAGGAGTTTCCAGAACTTAAGGAGATCTGGCTCAAGACGGAGGGCGACAGGGGTCGATACATGATAGCGCCTCTGAGTGATTGCTGCACTTCGGGGCTGGACTAGTCTAAAATTGATCACTGAGCATTCAGTGGAGGCTTAACAGAAGCAGGGCAAAGTTGACCAAGATGAGAGGTCAGTGCTCTATTGACTGGCTCTAACCAAGCATCGGGCAAATGACACATACTTCTACACCTTTTGTGGCTGAGCCCCCTTACAGTTAATCAGATAAATCCTAATATAAGGATTTGGAAAGCCAAACCCCACATTGCACCCCCCACAGAACGAACAATGGGATAGAATCTGAATTGCAGTGAAAATCTTACATGATATATTGTTTACCCCCACAATCTCAGAGAGCGCCTTCACCGGGGCACACTTATAGGAGCTTTTGTTTCCATGGTGCACTCCTTAAAGGTGCACATCAAGTTTGAATTTCTCCAAACATCTAGTGGATCCAAATGTGATGGTGCTCTTCAGTTTCCAAGAGCCCCTGGCCTGGGTTCACCTCCCTCATTTAAATCCAGTTGAGCGTAATTAAAAAAGGGGTAATGCCCCATTGCGTTTTCTCATCTGGTGTTCCTGTAAAGGTCTGGCATCACACGGGACCTTGCGGCATAATTCCACAGTCTTCAGACCGACAAGGGTGATCAAATGGGTGACCAGCCTCGATCAGCACACTGAGACCCTGTTCTCCAAACACTTCCGGGAGCTGTCTTACCTTGCTCGTTAATGGAACTGGAAAGGGGGCATGCAGGGGGAACAACTACCAAAACTTCCTTGTGAACATTCTATGCATGATTAGCTGCCACCCTCTTTCAAAGTAAGGCTTGCCCTGCTGTGGCATTTGACATCATCACCGGTGCTATCTGGGAGGTTAAGCCCCACCAATTTTACCTTCTTCCTACGACATCCATTGTAGACCCCTATGCACCGAAGGCATAATGTATTAGAGGCTTGATGGTCTCAATGCATGTGTCCAACTGACTGAGGTCCATATTCCTTGCCTCATTCTGCTCCATTTAGCCCCTTATCAAATCTCTAGGGGAGGAGGTGACAATTGCCGACCAAGAAAAGAAAAAAGATTCATCCACCACATTGGGGCTGTGTCAAACTAGCGTCAAGTAACCCCGAACCTGGGGCACCAGCCAATCACAGCTTGAATCTGGTTACAGTTTTGCATTTGTTGATGAGGTGTTATTGGATTAGCCCCGGCATGTGATGGTGACACAGCATTATTCGGGTTTCTACAGCCTGCTGCTCCCAGACCAGCATACCCCCATCCTGCAGTGCTATCCGTTATTATTGCGTCAAACGCAGCGATTGCTATGAATGTTGGCTGAAGAGAGCCACTTTCATCTTGACTAGAAGCTACCCGTGCTATGCCTGTGTTTTTCTGCAGATAGACTGCACTCTCCATCATCTTCATCATTTAATCAATTCTCTGGGTACAATCGGTCAATAGATTATTCCTGAGCCTCAATTTAGAGATCTGTCGGAGGGAGTGGTGGTAGAAATAGCATTCAACTCTGGTTGTGGCTGGGCTGTATTAGCACATTTTGGGACATTCTCCCCTCTGGTATTACCAGATCATAGATTATGGCTGTGTTTCTACCCCCACCATTGCCACAGCCCATGCAGGTTAGCTGTGCGACGTCAAGCACAACATAAGTCTCCCGGTTTAAATCTGCACTATTGGCAGAGGTTACAGGGTTTACCCGACAGGCTTTTCTGCTCTGTTCTATCAATTTCTGACTTCTCAAGGCCCACTTAATTGTTGACTGTTTGCATTTGTTTGTACTGCGCATTTTAACAAGTTGAGGCGGCGGCTACATTTTCCTACCTCTTACCATGGGATATGTCTTTGCTTTCGGTCTCAAAGCCATCTTTGATTTTCTTACCCTGCCTTGATCCTGTTGAATCAAGCAATGGAAGGGGGAAGACAGTAGGAATAATAGGAAGGAACCTATCCTTACACAGAAGTTTGAAGAATGTGGATAATGGCGGGCAATAATCCAAGATATATATTGACTTTTAGAACCACCTTAGCACACTCCTTCCACCTACAACCTTCCTCATTCCAAGGTACCCCTACACCCAGCCTAGATCAGCTAAGGGCAGCAGAACGGGCCGAGGCCGGCGTGACTGCTGTCAAGATAGAAACGAGGCAGCGCGGGAGCAATGATCTGGTGGATTCCTAAACCGTTAAACGTTAGAAGAGAGGTAAGCACCTCTAGCCTGCCTGCAGGCCCGAAAAGGCCTCAATCAGCAGGCAAACAAACAGAAAACCAGAGGACCAGGACATGCCTAGGACAGGACAGGACAGCAGGGCTGCCTGTTCACCCTTCCGCCCAAACAGGTAAAATGGCAGCAGCAGGCCGCTCCACTGAAGTACCCTGTGCCATTGAGCGCACCTCGTTTAAGTGGTTCGGTGTTCCGCTCCGGTATTCAGTGCTCAGCAGGTGGCACTCTGTGCTCCGCTCAGCTTGACTCAGCTTAGCTCCACTCTCCATGCTGTAGGGCCATGGCATTGGGATGTCACGTCAAGTCATGTAGTCTGACATGCATAGGCAAACACTCAACACACCCCCAACACACCCCAACACAGACTACCAGGGACGCCTCCAAGTGCTACCATTAAAGTAGAGCTTCAGCGGTTATGGGTCAACGTTTGCGATTCCACCCTGACACCAGTTTGGTTCTTCTCTCACTGCAGTGCAACTTTTGAAGGTGTAGTACCAGCAGCGGTCTTTAGAGGCCGCTCTGGGAACACCTTCTGGACGCATATTCTGATCACATTTGGCGGGAAAAGGTAGAAATGGCAAAGCAAAGCCTTAGGGAGGCAAGCATGTTCGACTATATCAAACTCTGTGCAGCAGCTGATATAAAATGCACAGTGGCACAGTGGCATAGTGGCATCTCTAGAAATCAATATTAGGGCAGGCGAATCAGGGGGGCACAAATAAACCAGGGGGGTGGGTTGGGGGCACATAGTAATAACTTTCAACAGGACATACTGGTTTAAGAAGACATATTTCACGTAGCAGTTTGTACTTATTAAAATGTGACGTCATGCAAGTTCATAGCACGTTTAAAAAAATTAAATGTTTGCATCAAGTTAATGTACACCCTTAAATGGTCATTTATGTTCAAACGAAAAGGCCCCCCCAACCCCAAAAATCTCCAGTGGTGTTTGGCCATTAAAAAGTGTAATACTGTGTGCTTTTGAGTGCACACATTGTATCATCTTTTGTTCCTGTAGCTTTAAATCAATTAATGAACAGATACTTAACAAGGAAATGAACAGTCTGCAATCGCCCCCACTCGCCCCCTTCATCTGGTACCTTCAATATCATCCTGAATTACACCTCAGCCAAACACACAAGTCCAACATAACAGATCAAAGGTCTTCTATATAGTTCCCACTCGGTTCTTTTAGCGGATAATCTGTAACAATCTTCCATGTATTCTTGGCTGAGTCCATCTCACAGAAGAGAGCACAGAATATAGGGGCAGAAAGTAGCCAATGGCCCACTTAGCTCTGTAGCAGTGGGGGCAGGAGTCTCAGTTTGCCCCCATAGAGATTTTTACAGTTTTCAGTGTGACCACACCACCTACATGAGACTGTGAGCAGTGTCATTGTGGCTGACGATGCGATACAGTCATGTATGTGAGCTGCACTCTTTATAATGCACTGAATGGGAGCACAATCAGGGAGCCACATATGATTTTGACATTTCCTAAAATAGAAAGCCACCGAGGCAGCTCGGAAGGTTAGTGGCTGCCGTTGAGATGTTATTAAAGCGACCTGCAAATTGTCTCCCTTTTGTTATTCCTTATAAACAAATATGTCCTTTAAAACGCACTGTTCGACCAGTGAAGGGGCTGGGCTGGTTGCTTGCTGAAATTCAGGGTGTGGGTGCTACCCCCATGGTGAAAGTCAAACATTGGCACCGACGAGCCCACAGTTCGGGTGCCTAATAACTGCTGTCAGATAGTAGAAACATTTCCTTTTGATTCAGCAATTTTCCAAACCAATATCAACTTTAGAAGTAATGGTAGAGTATTTGTTGGTGAGTTCAAACAAAAATAAATAAAAATTAACTGGTGGCTTTAGGTTCAAGCAGTATGTTTCACTTTGAAAATGTACCTTTATTGTTTCATGATAAAGTGTGTGTTTTAATTGCCTTCCTTTTAGAGCCATTGCGGCTGTTTGGGAACTGGGTCCTACTTATCAGTTGTGCTTACTATGTAATGCCCTCTGGAGGACTTGGCCCAATTCTTATTGTTTTGACTGTCATATTCAGTGCTTAGAGCTAGGACTCTGAGACCGATTCTGTGTGAACTTCGGTTCACTCGGTTAAGACCGGCAGTTTCTCCTGTTGTGGGCCGACTCTGTCAGGGTGGGCTGGACCCTTTCGTCATTTTTGGGGGGCGCCATATGCAAAATTATATTTTTTATGAAATTGAAAGCCTAATTTATGTGTGTATCATTGGCATTCATTGGTTTTTTTTGTTCCTTCTGCTGTTTTATTAAGTATATGATTTGTCTGTAAAATCTGCCCCGGCCTTTTGTTTTTATGGGCATTTTTTCTTAATTTCATAAATAAACTTCTAAATGGTAATATAAATGGTTACATTGTAAGCAGCACATATACTAAACTGCGTAACCAGCAAGTGGGAAGCCCTCTGTTAACATAGGTGGCCTCCACCGCAGTGATATTCATGGCCCAGTTCTTTATATTTTGTATTGATTTATTGTGCGATAGTTAATAAATCTTGCAAATTAGAACATGATGGACACATGATTTAAAAAATTGCATTGAATAATTGAAGTTATTACAAAATACATTATATAGGTATGAAAATTCCAATACATTGGATAAAATATCTCCTAATTAGTATTATAACGGGTCTGCCTTTGACTTTGTATATGGGGACAAATCTAGTGTCTATCACTCTTCTAATTAATCAGCAGTATTGATTCAATAAATCTGATCATTGTTAAAATGAGAGACTTTTTTACCGGCTAGAATACACCTCAAAGTATTTTAAATGAGGCAGAATTCAGGACTAATTTGCTGAAGTGTATTTTTTGTAATGCATTAAAATACGGACATTGAATACATAATTCAAATAAAGATTCAATTGACGAGCAGTCAAAGCAATATGAATAAACAATCGGTGTGGTGGAGTGTGGCTCCAATTCCCATAAATTCATTTGTTGGCATTACATTTAATCTAAACCTTAAAAATGTATTATTCCAAGAGGCATCCAGGAATTTTATTAGACATTCGGGCAATATTCCCAACTGTTTCCCTTAATAGCCATGTCACAAAATAATGTATACCTTTAGATTGACTCTTGCATACTTATCCACTCTGATTCCCACAACGTATTTCTTACCAAATATTGACTAACAATGAAAGTGATATGGGGAACCCCCAAAGATCTAAAGAAATCTTCACATTGACAAATACATTAATTTAGAGGATTCACAAATTTGTTGGCACTGTCTGCTGTAGATCACCATAGAAGGATAACCTTGGCGGGTCCAAGATTTTTTAAATATAACTGCCATTTTACCAAAACAACCCACAGCAATAATCCTAATTCATATATAATAATAAAAATAGGTACACAATTGGGAAGAGACAGGACGCGTTGCAACAATAGACCCTCTAATTTATCGAGAACCCGACCGTCACCAAGCTCCATTATCTCTAAAGCACATAAAACAGTGGGAACCACCATGACTTTGTAATACTTAATTAGAGGCAAACATGAAAAGCAACACAATTTCATGGTTATTTTCTTCAACTGTGCTGCAGACCTAAGTAGTTTAGGCCTCAATCTCAAATATTCTGATTGAATTGTTGCATTTTTATAAATAGAGTAACACAGTATATTAAATGGGAGACATCTAATTTGTTACAGATATGCCAGCGGAATGTAGGCTCTTTCTTTGCACAAGAAAAACATATTATTTTTGATTTATCAGTATTGAAGGATGCAATTATCCAATGCATACTGATAAAACTTTCCAATGGAGAGTTGTAAGCTGATGCGAGTGACATCCAAAATCACTGTGTCATCAATTTATGCTAAACAATCAAGGCTCAGCTGGCCTACTCACCATGGAAAAGAACAAACACTCTCCAACGTAACACCCAAGTCAGAGAGGTAAAGATTGCAGAGATAAGGAGCCAATATGCATCCCTGCCAAAGTCCCCTCTGAGTTTGAATTTTGACGAGAGACTCCCACTACCATCCAAGCAAACATGAATTTCAAAGTCAGAATGTAGCACAATTAGAGTACTTGAAAGACCATCTGGTAAGCCCAATCTTTCCAACTTCTTCCACAAAATGATCTACTTAGACTATAAAATGCTTCAATTAGATCAATACAAATAGTGCAAATTGGAAAGCCTCCCACCAGTGTTGCCTGTTTTTGAATCATTCTCAAAATTAAACCATTCAATTGGGATCTCAGGTTTTTAGAGCAGCCAGTCTGAAATGTCTTCCGTAGCTGATTGTTAATTGCCCAGGCCTCTAATTCAATCAATAGCAAATTGGCCAAGGTTTTACAGTGCACATCCAGTAGGGCAATTGGGCGATAATTCCTTGGGCTCATTCTGTCACCATTCATAAAAAAGGAAGACAATATGGGATATGGACCGGGACTCCAGTAAAGAGCGATGATGCAACATTTGCCAAAAGGCTCTAGAAGATTTAAACTTACGAAGTAGGTCTTTAATTACCTCCTTACTAAAAAAGAATTCCTAGGGCACCCCAAACAATACAATTTTAAAGGCCACAACTCATAAGACAGGGAATAAAATACTTAAACATGTGCAATCCACTTGTATTCATATACTGGGTTTATTTGACATTCCTGCTGGTTAAAAAAACATTCCGTTTATGTGCTCCTGAAAGTTAGTCATTTGTTTTTGTGTCAGGATTTTCAACATCCCTTCATTACCATTTTGGAATATTTCATACTTATGACTCTGCAGCCAATTTTGCAAGTCTGTTTTGCCTTCTTTTGAGCCAGCTTCCTGGCATTTTATGGAGATACACCATGCTTAACTCTTCTAAGACACCCTGTCAAAGCTCACTCTTCCCCCTGGACTGAGGCAGTCAGAAACATGGTAAGGGTGCAAGGTGTGTGTGGTTCCAGTTGGTCTAACGCAGCAAACAATTGTTCCACCTTCTGGGAAGAAAGACAAGAAGATGGCTGGAGAGTAGCAAATAAGCTTGTCATTATTACTTAAGGGGTCATAAAAAAGACATAAATTACTATTAAAATTACTAATAGCCAGCAGTTTCCAACTGATTTGATGTCTGTTAAATTTTACAATTAGTTGAGTTGGTCCCCTAACCTCAAAAGAAGCAGAAATGAGGACATCAAAAGTCACCAGCAATAAGTTATGATCACTGAAAGGGAATACAGTACTTGAAAATTAAAACAACCAAAAAAAAACAAGAAACAAGATACAAAGGCAAAATCAATAGTTGATTAACTCAACCCACAATTCCAAGTAGGCTTACTGGGTATATCATCCAAAATATTTCCTCAATTTCCTCATTCATCCATTAATAAACCCTAGGTGTCAAATTGACATCTAGAAAGTTTAATTTCTAGGATTCCCTGAAAGGGGATCCTGTAGACATACGAGCTTCTCTCCCCAGTTATTACGAAAAGTAGGAGGAATCCCAGTAGAGGGTCTACCCCAGGGTCCCCTGGGGCTGATTGGATAATACATCTAACCAAAGCCCTAGCAGCATAAGTATGCCAAGAATAGAGAATCTTGGGGACCAGTGGGTTATTGTTGAAAACATTGACAAGACCCTGCATATTCCAAGAGGGATTCCTAAATTGTCCACCATTAAGCATAGTTATCGGGTTGAGCACTCATAGACTTGACAAACTGCAAAGCAGCTGGTAGCCAAGACCAGCCTTCTTTTTGTTGTCGTAGGTCATTGGAAATCTTTACATTAAGTGTGACTGTTCTTTTGTTTGCACCCCTTTTTGAACAAATAATACTTAACGATTCCTTGGGTATGTGGGATTTAAGAATCTGTTACTGGGGGGCTGCTATCGCCAGATTAGGATTCCTTAAATTATTATTGTCACATACAGCTGCAACTGTGAAATCAACCAATTGTTAACCTAAAAATAAAAACACTTCATATTCTGCAAGTGATATAGCAAAAATGAATCGAGAGGTAACTTGCAAACAGTCTTCCTGCATTCTAACAGGATCTGTAAATTCGACTTGATCAACATCTCTGCTCTCAATAGTTTGTAGTTTAGGTATTTCATGAAACAGGGCTAAAGCATTGGAAGGATTAAGAGTTGCTTGTGCTCTTTCCTTTGAAATAGCTTCCAGACCCAGACAATATTGAGGCACATCGCCCTTCAGAGAACCAAGCCGTCATTTCGGAGAGCCCCTAAAATTCTGCTCTGTGAATGATGTTGCTCTTTTGTCTTGTTTCGTGGTACAAACTACACTTTGAACAGGCGTGTTGCCTGGAACTATATCCCGAAGCACAGCTGTAGAAGTAATTTGTCTTTCATCCCGGATAGATGCAAATAACCCAACAGTATTCTGTTCCAAGGCGGTCTCATTTACATCCTTATCCTGTGAATTGCCCATACCTTCTTCCACTGGATCTTTACCTCTAATCAAAAATGGTGACTCAGATCCCCTTTTGAATGTTTTGAGTATACAGAAATACTCAGATCCTCTTTTGAATGTACAGAGGGTAATTATCCTTTCTTCTTCTCCCCTTTTTTATTTATTAATTTCCTAGGGGACGTACTTTCACCCATTGTAATCTTTGTAGGATGAGCTGGATTATCTGACTGGGTATTACATTTGGGGAATTTGGCGGAAGTATAGATCTTCAAAACTTCCTAGATGAACACCCTTTTGTTCCCAGTTTGTTCTTTTAAATTCTTTGTTTTTGCAAACATTTCAGATTTGGATGGTATTGCAACTCTGCAGAATCTATATGACCCCTTTGAGGATTTAATTAGATGCAGGGGATCCACGAAGCTGGCCCGCAATTTGATACAAGCGTGGAGCCCTATCCACCTCCCTCCTTCCAGGTACTTGTTGAAAAGGAGTCAAATAGCCTTTGCAATTTCGCTTTCTCTAAAAGCTCTACATTTCCCTTAAAACTATTTTCTAAATTGATTTATTTAGCTTTAATACTTTTTAAAGAAATGGCGTGACATTTCATTTCAATGCTTGTGTCATCATATGACCTGACCAAAAATGTAATACCAAATTTAAGGTAGAGATAGAATTTAAGCCTATGTTTACATGGCCCTGAGTAAAAGGATATGGAAAATGTTAATGGGACTGCAGGGGGTCCAACTAATGCTGATTTCCCAAAGTGCAAAGATGAAGGTGGGGTGTTCAGCATTGAATCATTGACATAGTTGGTACAACTACCCACAATAGGCACCACGTTGGCATTGTCCCTAAAATGTACTAACCCAGAGTCCGACGGAGAGAATAATGTGGAAATCCCTGGCAAACAATGGGCTGAATCCATAATCAGGGAGGTGGATGGGTCCATAGGGAAGCCTGCTGATTCAATTGGGCCAGTGTGTAAACACATAGTATCTCGTGAAATTGTCCCCAATTGATTTACAGCAGGGCTAAAGTAATTAGTAATTCTATCTTTAGCAGGATGCTCAAGAATACTAGAGCTTGGTGTAAGTCGAAGGACTGGGCTGTGGAAAAGGGAAGGAGCTGAAATTGGGTGTCTCTTCATTTTACTCTGTAGGTGAGACATAAAAGAAGTGTGTACTTTGGATAAATAACTCACCAAGATGAAGCATGTACCACACTCTAGGCCGCTGCAACTGCTTCCACTGCAGCACTTTGCTGGTGCACTCCCAGCGTGTTTTGGAGGTGCTTCGCCCAGTCGGGTGTGCCACCCACTGCTCACTCGCAGTAGACTACAGAACGCTGACCAGCAGCTAGGACACACTGCATCAATTGCAGCACTTTGCTGGTGCACTTTGCGCCTATTTATTTCTGTGGTGTATGCTTCAGGGCAGATGAAAGGACAGGTTAATCAAACAAAGAGACTGTAAAAAATGTGATAGCGGCTGGTGCAGACCAGCAATTAGGGAGGGTAGCTACCCCATCTTGCCCCTATCTACGGACGCTTATGAAAATGCATTATAAGCCTGTGAATCCCAGACACAAGGGAAGCCATGGACGCCTCCAGAGCCCAGCGTTGGCACACAGGGAATTCTGATGAGTGGTAGAGGAATACCTAAATAAAGACCCTGTTCTGCAATGGATCTTTATTTAAAGGCTGTGCCATGGGATTGGTGCAGTTTAAGTAAGTTTTCAGAGACATGGCATACCGCGAGATTTGGTCATCTTTGGAGATTTCCCATAGGGACTCCTGTAATACGCTAGGCTTTCTCAGTTGCTTGACTGTGGCGCTGGCCCTTTAAGGGCGCGCACGCGATGGAGTGACGTCTCACTCCGTCATGTGCCTGTATAAATAAACGGGGCATTCCCGGCGGCCTCAGAGCCACCAGGGAGCCCACAATACCAACACTGTGTCTGAGTGATTGTGTTCGCGGAGTGGGGGGCTCACGGGAGGTCACGGGGCATTGGTCACACGGTGACCGCTAACAGTGGCGACGAGCTGGGATAGCACCCGGGAAAGGCAGTGACTTTCAGTAGTGTGCGTATGATCGTAGATGAAGCGCACTCAATTAAGAATCGTTATCCTCTGCCCTTGATCCCTGAGCTTATCCACCAGGTGAAAGACGCTTGTGTGTACACCAAGTTAGATCTCCGAGGAGCTTATCACCTGGTGCGCATAAAAGAAGGCGACGAATGGAAGACTGCATTCCGCACCAAATTTGGGCTCTTCGAATATCAGGTGATGCCCTTCGGTTTGTGCAATGCACCTGCCGCCTTTCAGTACTTTATGAATGATGTTCTTCGGGAACTTATCGATGTCTGCGTCATTGTTTACATTGACGACATCCTGGTGTACTCTTCTTCAGAATCTGATCACAGAAAACATGTTAGGGCAGTTCTTGAGAAACTGCGCCAGCACAGACTATTTGCAAAACTCGAAAAATGCGTTTTTCATACCACAGAAGTTGAGTTTCTCGGATTCATCCTGACACCTCACGGAGTCCAAATGGACTCGCGAAAGGTGGACGCCATCCTCAAATGGCCATCTCCAAGCTCGGTGAAGGAAGTTCAGAGCATGCTCGGCTTTGCCAATTTCTATCGAAGATTCATCCCGGAATTTCCCCGAACAGTCCAACCCATCACCGCTCTCCTAAAGAAAAACAAACGCTTCGAATGGACTCTTGAGGCCGAAAAAGCCTTCCAGGACCTGAAAACCAAATTCACCTCTGCACCTGTATTGAAGCACCCGCACCCGGATCTCCCGTACATAGTGGAAACCGATGCTTCCAGTTCGGCCATGGGAGCTGTCCTGTCGCAAAGAGACCCAAAAACTAACCAACTACACCCAGTGGCCTTTTGGTCCAGAAAATGTTCTCCTCCTGAAATCAACTATGCAATTACCGATAAAGAGTTACTGGCCATCAAATCTGCTTTCAAGGCTTGGCGTCACTACCTTCTCGGGGCAAGACACACCATCACCGTAATTACGGACCACAGAAACTTACAGTATTTAAAGACGGCCAAAGCTCAATCTTCACGACAACTCCGATGGGCTCTATTCTTTGCGGAATTTGATTTTGTAATTACCTATCGCCCTGGCTGCAAGAATGGAAAAGCAGACGCCTTTTCCCGGATTGGCATGGAAGAACCTAATTCGAGTTTAGAACCTGTGCCCATCATACCTGAGCAAAGAATCTTAGGCTTAACTTCATTGCAATCTATTGAGGATATCCGAACGCAAGTAAAACAACTTCTAGACTCTTCAACCTTACTGGAATGGAGTCAAAAGGGTCCTCATTACACCGTTAAGGATGACTTACCCTACTTCCAGGAGCGGTTGTTTCTGCCAAGTAAAGAATTGCAAGAACTTGTTATTGCCCATCATCATGAATCTTTAATGGAAGGACACCCTGGTATCGCTAAAACGGAGGAAAAAATCAAACGCCACTTCTGGTGGCCTTCTTGGAGAAAAGACATAAAGTCTTTTGTACTGTCTTGTGGAATTTGCGCCCAAAACAAGGCAGTCGGCCTACTTCAACCCTTGGATATTCCACCGGCACCATGGCACACCCTGTCAATGGACTTTATAACAGATCTGCCTCCTTGTGCTGGTTACAACACACTCCTTGTAATTGTGGACCTATTCTCCAAAATGGCCCACTTTATCCCTTTAAACATACCGCGGAGAGGGGACTAATCCACGCGGTCGGTGGCCATCTTTGACAAAAGGCTCTGGGAGGTCGCGGCTTCGTTTGAAGCGACGGTGAGCCATCCAGGCATAATTTTTGAATATTCCTATGGCGGATAGTCACAGGATGCACAGATTGTGTTTTTGCATTTTTTGCATTTTCACTGTTTTTGACCGAGTATTGGGTGTGGAGCCAGTAAAGGCCTGATGTTTGTGTGCACACACAGGGCCTACCCTGCTCAATTTCTGGGACCTCTATACTGCCTGGCATCAGCCCTGACATACTGAGGGACACTGTGACTGTGGGGAAGCCTGGCACTGAAAACTACTGGCCACATCTGGTGCCTGTTCATCACCTAAGGCCTGTCTGGGCCCATCTGGAAAGGAGGTGGTGGTGAGTTGCGGCCCCTTTTTACTTTCATTTCATCAGGGGTGCCTGTGCGCTCATCATCATGAACGCTGGACAAGCTGCAGCCGCTGACCAACAGCAAGCCACTCCAGTAGTGGGCCAACAGCCACCGCCAGTACTACCACCAAGACCACTGCTCAAACCACCTGGCGCCCTGCAGCCAATGCCTGAGTTTGGTATCTCGGGCGCACCATCAAGTCTGGGGCAGTGGAAAATGTGGAGGGACAGGTTAGAAATGTACTTTAGGGCCACCATGGAGACAAGTGATGACAGTAAGGTGGCCACCCTTTTGTACTGTGCTGGCCCTGCAGTACATGTTCCTGTCCCTCCAACCAGCAAATGGTTCATATGCGGCGGCCAAGGACGCTCTCCACAAGCATTTTCTACCCATGGCAAATGTCGATTACAAACGATTCCTCATGGGCACGGCCCACCAAAAGGATGATGAGACACTGGATGTATTTTATGGGAGACTGCGTAGACTGGCGGCAGTCCCCTGTGCCTGGAATGACCCTGATACGATGATAAGGAACCAGCTCATCCAGGGGTGCATGTCTGGCAAGCTGCGCTGCCAGATCCTGCCGGGCATCACCCTTCTCCGCATCCTGGAGTTGGGGAGGGGCCATGAGGTCTCTGAGTTGCGGGCGACCAGAATGGAGGCAGGAGTGCGCCCCAGCAGGGGCGAGGACATCTGTGCAATCGGCAGAGGCCGAGGGCTTTGACGCCCAGCAGGCAACCAAGGGATAAGAGGGCAGGCATTAGTGAACTCATGTCTGAAGTGCGGATATGATCTCCCATATCCTGCAGAGTGCCCGGCTATGGGTAAAACGTGTGGCCGCTGTGGAGGTGCTGATCACTACGCCCGCATGTGTAAGGCCATAACACCGATAATCGTTCCCATCTGCCAACGTAATGGCCAGGGAACATTATGACACCATGCAATCCCCGCCTGGCATGTCCAAACCTAAGGCGCGCATTTTCATGTTCAGGGGGGGGGGAACAGCCAATCCCTCTGGACGGTGCATTCATAGCACATGTGAAGTATGGTGAAGCCAAAATCCTGGCCAGGTTCTATGTCACACCAGTGAGTAACAACACCTTACTGTGCTGTGCTGCGGCAGAGGCTCTAGGCATCGTGACCTTTGCATACTCAGTGTACGTGGATGACATCCAGGTGCTGTTGAGCAGACACTCACCTCTGTTTGAGGGCATAGGACAGATGGCTGGTGAACCTGTCCGGCTACACATTGATGAGTCTATCCAGCCAGTGGCGCTCAAACATCGGCGAGTGCCATTCCACCTCAGAGACCTGATGGATCAGGAACTAGATAACCTTGTCAAGCTGGACATTATCGAAAAGGTGGAGGGCTCTACTCCATGGGTCGCCCCGATTGTGATTGCCCGGAAACCCAAACAGCCTGAGTCAGTGAGAATTTGCATGGACATGCACCTGCCCAAAAAAGCGAGAAAGCAGGAGAGACACCTAACCCCCACAATTGACGACATCATAACTGAGCTGCAGGGTGCAAGGTTCTTCTCCAAACTGGACCTCAGGGCCGGGTACCATCAAGTGGTGCTTCACCTCGAGTCACGCTACATCACCACCTTCACCACTCACCGGGGGCTGTATAGATACAAAAGGCTCAGCTTTGGGGTGTCGTCAGAGGTGGAGGTCTTTCAAAACATCATCAGAGGGGCCCCTGCAGACTTGGAAGGGGTGCTCAATATCAGTGATGATATCCTGGTGTTCAGGAGGTCGGAGGCGGAACACCTGGCCCGTCTGGCAAAGACATTTGAACACCTAAGCTCTTTGGGACTCACACTGCACGGAGACAAGTCCGAATTTCTTAAGACCACCATAGAATTTTTCAGATTTGTCTTCAAAGCGGATGGAGTGTCCCCTGATCCGCGCAAGGTGTGAGACATTAAGGAGGCCAGGCTGCCAAAGAACGTGGCTGACATGAGGAGCTTCTTGGGCATGGTCACGTACTGTAGCCGGTTCATTCGGAACCTGGCATCCCGTTCTGAGCCACTGCGGACGCTAACAAGGAAGGACGTCACCTGGCAGCGGGGGCCACTGGAGCAAGCTGCCTTCAATGATATCAAGGACGCCCTCACTGCAGAGGACACTATGGCATTCTTTGACCCCGCACTGCAGACAGAGATCATCATGGATGCCAGCCCCTACAGCCTCGGAGCGGTCCTCACTCAAGTGGCCAAGTGACCAAGAAGTCCGCCCAATAGCGTATGCCAGCAAGGCGCTTTCGGAGACTGAGCAACGCTATTCACAAATTGAGCGGGAGGTGCTTGCTGTGCTGTGGGGCTGCAGACATTTCTGACTGTATGACCTTGGGCGGCCGGTGAAGGTGGTCACGGACCATAAGCCCCTGCTTCCCATCCTGGCAGGCTCATCCTCCAAACCTCCTGTGAGGATAGAACGATGGATGCTGGCGCTCCTAAAATATGGTGTGTCGCTGGTTTACAGCCCGGGCAGCAACAACGCGGTGGACTATCTTTCCAGGCACCCGAGAGGGGGCGATCAGCCGTCCACGTGCGCAGAGGAGGCGGATGAGCATATACGGCTGGTGGTTGAAGCAGCCGCGCCCAATTTGGTGCCAGTAGAAGAACTGCAACGGGCCTCGCTGGCAGGTGAGTGTTTCGGGATACTGAAAGCGGCCATGGAGCATGGGGCCTGGAAGACGGTGATGGAGTCTGTGGCCCGGAGAACAAACGAGGCAAAGGTGGCCCTGGAACAACTCTGGCGGGTCCAAGAGGAACTAGCATTTTTCGGAATCGGGATTGCTGCTATGAGGGGTACAGAATAGTGATCCTGCAAGCCAAGGTGGAACAAATCATCGCCTTGGCGCACCAAGGCGTGCCACAAACGAAGGCCTGACTCCGGCACAAAGCGTGGTTTCCCGAACTAGAAAGGAGAGTGGAGGAATTTGTGGCCTCCTGTGTGTGGTGCCAAGCAGCCTCACCGGTGCAGTGTGAGCCAACCATCGAAATCATGCCCAGAGGAACAAGGCCGTGGGAGGTGGTCCACGCAGACTTTGGGTCCACAACCAGGGGCACCCAAACAGCCGTTTTCTCTTTTTAACTGTCATGAATGGAGTCAGCAAAGGCATTGTAAGGTGAATGTAGCACAACAAAACCATGTTTCCTCCCCACGTGACATTTGTGGTGTGTTTCTCAAACATGAGCTGACTGTACTTAAGCCATCTGTCCACTAAGGCTGCATTACTGTACATACACACCCATACTACGGATCCTGTACATTTTTTTCCTGACACATACTACCTGAGCTCTTGTAACTGCCCTCACCCTCGCAGCCCACAATGCCCTCAATCATTTGCCTGCCAGGCATCGCATTGGTCACGTGAAACTTTCTGAGTGCTTCCATTTACCGAATGTGGTGGAACCGGTGTGAAAATCCGAGCGTTGCAGTCGAGAAATACTACGTGGGTTTGGCAAACTCTGTCTCTCTGAACCCCACCCCCACAATTTGTGTAATAGGTCGAAAGCTATGTATTGCGTGGGAGGATGCGTGTTTCGGTTAGGAGTAAACAATACGTATTGTACATGTACTATTTAAGTGAACTTGTCACATGTATTATTACTCCCATGAAGCTGCAGGAAGGGCGACGAGGTGGCTATTCTTTATGCTCGCTTTTTGTTCTCACAGTCTACGTCACGTGCATTGGGGTATTACAACGGCGCGGGAGTTACATTTTGAATGGAATGGCTAATCTTTGTATGTGTGTTTATTGATATTGTTTTCTTGTTGAATTTGAATGCACATGTGTATGATAAGACGAAAAATTATTAATTAAAAATGCATTTAAAAAAAAGGAACAGTTCATTTGTGTAGGCAGAGAGGGCTTGAGTGGAGAATGAGTTGGAAGATTCTACACAGTGGACGCAACGGGAATGCGTAACATCTGCAAGCGTGGTTGCTCAGGGTGAGAGTCTTGAAATGTCCATCAGAGGCAATACTTCCGCCTGGCGCCGGATATGATGAAAGGCAGACAGCAGACATGCAGGAAGTCAGTGATGGCTGTGTCCCGCCTATTGCTGGTACAAGAGCACGAAGATGGACAATAAGACAAATGAAGCAGGCTCATCTTCTTTTGGGGTGGATCTGTCAGGCAAGAGTTGTTTCCTTCCAGATGGCGCTGCTAGGACTCCAGTAAAGAACAACAAACCTAGCCATGTTACTCTAATTGGATCAGGTCTGTCTGCAAAGTACAGGCCTCAAGAAAGCCGTGTTGGGAATCTGAACTTTTGTCTGTCCCCAATGAGTGGGAGCCACTGCTACTAGACAGTACCACGCCTCTGAAGCAGAATGGGAAATCCCCCTCACTAACGTGACAGGGGGTTTAGATTCTATTAAAGACAGGAGGCGAGTATTATGCATTTCCATCTTTACTCTGAAACCACAGCAGCAAAGAAAAAACTTTACAAACAAAAAGTTTCAACAACAGAACTAGATAAGAGTTCAATGTCCATGCATGGGGAACTCCCCAAACCATCATGGAGGACAGGTCATGCCCTGCAGGGAACCAATGAGCAGGGACCCTCCTCTATATATATCCATTACTCTAACCCCAACCCCTCTTTCTGCAGCTGTCTTGCACCAGACGTCCAATGAAACGGTTGAACTGCGTAGCGCGGAGAAAGGATCCAGCGAAACTGGAGATCTCAACCTTCCCACAGCCTGAATCTATGACGAAGTTCTTTTTGGATAGGACTTCTCACCCAAATCTGAAACAATATGAAATATAACAGGGTGGGTGGGTGGAAGCAGAACAGCCAATACAAAGGGAGGTGGGTGGGATAATACTCGCCTCCTGTCTTTAATAGAATCTAAACCCCCTGTCACGTTAGTGAGGGGGATTTCCCATTCTATGGCATGACAGAAGGCTTCATATTATGCAAGTTCAAAGCCCTTGCATCCCAATCCAAATCTCAACCTGAGCAATGCACTAGTGATAAAATAAAATTATTATTCCACATATTATTCCCATGACCAAACAGCTGCTTTGACAATTCCCTCCCCCAGGAGAGCATATTAAACATTATAGCATCTTCCATTGAAGGACCAAGGAGCAATTAACTCCCTTTCTCTGCAAATCTACTTAATCCATATGGCCCAAGGGTAAGAGACCCCGCAATAATGTTCCCACAGGAAAGCAGCTGAGAGGTATTTAGGGGTTAAGTCCAATTTAAGCATTTAAAAACACTTAAAAACGTATACATTAGAAAATGACCCAGACCTGGGTAATAAATGGAGGAAACCCTATGGGTACCCAATCTGGCAATAAATCCTGACCCCCGGGAGAACATTCCACTGTCCATATCTAAAGGTCTGAAACAGGAGATGTACTTTAACAGGAAAGAAACTCCACATGGATAACTTTGAAAACAGTTGTAGCACAGACAATCCTTACGTAAAAAAACAAAGATGTGGTAATACCATATGATATAATCGAAGCCGATAAGAAACACCTAGTCAAGGTGGAACCCCAAAACCAATGGACCTGAAGGTCCCGCGCACCAAGTACTGCCAACCACCGTTTTCACCCTTAGCGACCATGTTTCGCTGCGATAATGGCAGTAAAATGCAATCATTGGCATGTAAAGTAGCCTTCGTAGACCGTTCTACCAGAACAACCTATTTCCGTTAAGGGAGAAACAGAAGCAAAATCTTATCACATACCCATTCACTGAATAGTCGCCATCTAAAAGAAAACATGCTTATTAAAGGCTTTCCAAAAGTCCTTGATGACCCAGATCGTGCACTGCGCAAAGAACTTCTGAAGCCCCAGGAAAAGATGAAAATATATTCTAATGAATAAGAGAGGAACCATAAGAGAGAAGTGACGGGCAGAGATAGAGAAAGGTGGATGCACCGTAAAATCCTATAGGGATGGGAACCATCCCCTCCCGAGAAGGCCCCAAAAGGAACCGAGCAATCCCGGAGGAACCGTCCGAAGACAGTGGACTGGCATCCACCTTCTCACAAGGAAAAGAGATCACCCAATCGGAACTCCAACCGTACCAGATTGAGGCCAAGAGAGAGCTAATAATGTAGCTTTCATAAAGCGCTACAAACCATCAGGCATCTGAGCCCTGCTTGTTATAACACATGGTGTGTGGAGCTCATTTATCGATCTCGCAAGTATGAAAGGCTGAGTGTGGCTCTGCCCATTGGATCCTGCATCAGCAGGCTTTGCACAGATGTTAAAGCGAGTGATGCACTTGCCGAGTTATCGGACCGACATCCTGATTGACAATATGTTGCTCCAGACACAGAGCTAACTGGAATTGATCTTAGAGAAAGGCTCTTGTGTGTAACAGGGTTAGGTAACTGTTCCAAAGGCTGATCTAAATGCGAGAGCAATAGATTCTCGCGGGGTGCTTGGAACAATGACACGGAAGGAGCTGGCCCTCTGCCCATCTAGGTTACCTAGCTAAGGGAAAAAATCACCTTTTCAAGGGGAGAAAACTGCTAACTCCTTACTTAAGTACAGTCTATCATCCCAAAGGATAAGATGCAGAGTTATAATGACGTGCCTAAAACCAAGAACAAACTCTGATTGCGGAAGGGACATCTCTAACTGTATCCAAGAAACAAATATATATATATATATATATATATATATATATATATATATATATATATATATATATATATACACGCCAGAACCTTTGGAACCTCGGTGAGTTATCACCTTCTTCATTAACTTGGTGACACCAGGGGCTGAAGAGAAAGGCCAAACCGAAAGGGAGGGACAATGATAAGAGTGAACCCATCAGTAGAACTGACGCGGAAACTCCTGAGGGGAGGAATAATAGAGGAAACCCCCCAACACTAACTCTCGAGGTCTAATACGACCATACCATCTGCCAGGAGACAGGAAACAATATATATATATATATACACGCCAGAACCTTTGGAACCTCGGTGAGTTATCACCTTCTTCATTAACTTGGTGACACCAGGGGCTGAAGGGAAAGGCCAAACAGAAAGGGAGGGACAATGATAAGAGTGAACCCATCAGTAGAACTGACGCGGAAACTCCTGAGGGGAGGAATAATAGAGGAAATCCCCCAACACTAACCCTCGAGGTCTAATACGACCATACCATCTGCCAGGAGACAGGAAACAATGAGCATAACAATACTTCCATTTAAAGAGTGCCACAAACATATGTTAAAACTTGTAAAATACTTATTATTAGAAGGATCCTATATGTCCACTCCCAATTAGTGAGAGCATATTTATCTCATTCATAATTGAGAAACCGTGAGGGAGGTTGTTATCACTGCCCCTTCTAAAATGAGGGCAAGGGAAAAACTGACAGAGGAAGAGCACAAATAGGATCCTTGTTAACCCACAGCAACCCCCAGGGGTTTGAGATGAACATCATCTACGAAAAACCTAGTGAACACCAAAGGCATTACAGGAGATATCCTATGACTAGCAGGACTGCTGTTGGCACGATCCTTCCAAAGGAACAAAAAACACCATGCTCAAGCCCCTCGAGCAGAGGAGTAACTGTGCGCACTTCTTGATGCACCTTCTACCGGATAGGTAGACTCAGGAAACATCCAAATGAGCTGCTCCCTTCTCCTGAGGGTCAAGATCTTAATAAAGCCACCTGTTCAATAATAATTTGAGATGAAATCGCACAGGTAAGGGCATAGGTCATCCTGTGGCCGTGAAGGTTTTCCATCGAAGCCGAGCAGGCAATCGCTCTTATAATCCAGTCCTTCATGATCCGCACATTTTCAAGTGCTAGTATTATAAGCCGCACCTGGATTGTATAGTTTAACCTCTCAGAGGAATGCTTTGCCCTTGAGCCATCCCTTCTCACAAGAGGGGTAACTACGCCGCTCCGTAAGAGCAGAGGCGCCGTCGTTGCCGAGCAGGCAAACAGATCTCGATCAAGTAGCCCAGTACTTGCACATCAAATAGTGAACATAGAGGTTACATCCCTCTTTAGCCAGTGAGCAAACTGGGTTATACATGTCCTAAAAAACCCAGATACCCTCTTCCTTCGTAGGGTCCTACCCCTTATGTCCCCTAGGGCAAAGAAGGATACCCAGGACTGTGCAATCAATGTCGAGAGGGTTAGCTCACAAAACAAGAGGATGGCACTGTCTCCCAAGACCGCCCACCTGATGAGGGAAGAAGGCTAAGGTTCTTAACGCCTCATGAAGGCAAGTAGGGTCCGCCAAATTAACTGACACAGAAACCAAGGACCATGCATTAGGGGAGATATATATTAAGAAAACAGGATATGAGGAACAGACCAGAACTGTGGGTACACCCCCTAACCTGCGAACTTAACCCCTTCAGGGGAGGAGAAACCTAAAGGAAAACGGACTGAGTTGTCCTGGACTTACCTAACGGAAAAAGAGAGAGAGAGGGGTAATTAAGCAGACATTTATTTTTCCCCGTAAAGGGACATGAAATATCATTCTAGTACAGGATTGTGCCTGAATGATGGCTGGATAGGAAGGCCCAAGCCCCCTATAGGTCATTTAACAACCTCCTCCACCAACCCCTGTCTTTTCTTTGAAGGATAAAGTGAGAAAACAAATAAAACAAACAAAATAGTTGTTTGAACAAAGAGAAGCGGCAATGCTTCACACACAGCTTAACCATTGCTGTGTCAAAGGAATACGCCAAGCAAGCGCACCACAAGCTGCTTACCCGAGCAGGGTATGGAAGTCAGCAGCACGCCAGGGAACAACCCTCGCATCCAAACCTGAAGCCGAGCAGGCAGCGGCACTCAAAATAAATGTGCTGAAATTCTGACGCAAGATACCCAAAAATAGTGAGACACCTTGTAGTATTTTGTATTTCATTTCTAAAATATAAAGGTGGTGCATGGCGCTCCCCTCACCTGCACTTCAGTAAGCAAAGCTGTTGCCAGGGCCCGCATGGGGATTGAAATGGGAGACCCATATGTGGAAGCCTGCACCTTTCCCATAAGGATTACTTTAAAGGGAAAAAACCCTTTTATCTCATTTTGTATAAAGTGAACAATTTAGCATTCATAAGTCAACAATTATATGTATAGCGCTACAAACCCACAGGTATCCGAGCGCTGCTCAACCCTACCCCTGGGTCAGGGCAGCGTATAAGAAAGGAAAATTCCCTTATGGATAAATTCAAAAATTTGACATTCATAATTCAGCATAAAAAGATTTAAATTTGTTTTTAGATCATGCCAAGGATGTTCCAGACCTTGGATTAGAACTCAGGTCTCCAGCATTCCAAGACCAAGCACTTACCATTTGAGCCACTGGTGGCTGTATTAGCTACAGGAGAAAAAAGCACTACTCAGCCCTACCCGTTGGCTGTGCGTGCGCGGTCCAAAGCAAAGGCTTCAAAGACCCGGCGCTGACAAAGACTCTCAAAAACCCATGCGTGACAGGCCTGTAAGCAACAGCTTCCAAATGGGCCTCACGCGGAAAATAAACAAGATAAACAAAGGGTGTGCACGGGAGGTCTAAAGCCCAGGCTTCAAAGACCCAGCACAGCTGACATTCTGTACATAAATCACGCTGGACAGGCCTGAAGCTAAAGCTTTAGCTTCCACAAGGGCCCATGGGACTGCTCGCATTATCTCAGAAAGAAAGTAAAATAAACACACAGCTCGGCGCTGCCAGGCGCCCCAAACCCATAAAAGGAACCATACTGCAGGAAGAAGCACGGGCGCTCGTGGCCCATTAATTCTGGTAGACGCCACAAAGTAAGTGGCTGTTCAAATAACACAGCAAATAAATTTAAAATAAGGAAACACAATTTTCCAAAGTGAAAGCCGCAAGACACACATATATATGCAACACCAATTAATATGGCAAACACTGACTAACATGTAAGACACAACTGAAAGGGGTGACTTAGCTCTGTGGTGTCAGCAGCAAAGAAAGAGGGGTTGGCGTTAGAGTAATGGATATATATAGAGGAGGGTCCCTGCTCATTGGTTCCCTGCAGGGCATGACCTGTCCTCCATGATGGTTTGGGGAGTTCCCCATGCATGGACATTGAACTCTTACCTAGTTCTGTTGTTGAAACTTTTTGTTTGTAAAGTTTTTTCTTTGCTGCTGTGGTTTCAGAGTAAAGATGGAAATGCATAATATGAAGCCTCCTGTCATGCCATAGAATTTGGGTTGACAGGATGCACGAGACTGCAAGGACACATGCCCCACCCGACAGAGTAGGATTAGTGCACTGGACAGATGAGAGACTGACGTGAGCTTTGTGTACAACGACATGGTCTGGCTGTGTGTGAGTTGTTTAGGCTTTGGTGGATACACAAAGTACATGTTGTGACTTATTTTTATAATATCAGACATGAGACAGGGCTGAAAGTTGTCTGATCTATGATTCGGATAGACGGCCTATGGTTTGTTTGTTTGGACTGGAGGACCCGGTAAGGATCTGCGCACTCTGGAGATGCAGCCCCCGGACATCTTGTTAAGAGCAAAACTAGGAGCTATTGCCTTATTCAATGATTTATAGAGATTGGGGTGCACATATTAACTATATCTGGAGGTCTATCCCAATAAACTCCCAAATAGGTGTGATAAACAAATGACAGTAATTTGATTATCCCAATTTTTAACTTGGTAATTACCACCTTCCAATTTTTGAGTTTGACTTTTCAGGGAAGGATTACTTCCATCACGCTGCTGGAGATTGAGCTCCACTTTCACGACAACAATTGGCAGAACCACCACAGGCGGGAAATGCTGCCCATGGTAAGTCTGCAAATATTCCTTTGGAGTCCTATTGCCTCCAAAAATAGAGATTAACACTGCCATGCTGCCGATCAGATTCTGGTGGTAAATTCTCCAGAACGAGTGGCACTAACAGTAATTGAGTTTGCCAGTAATTTCACAGATAAAATGCACATGTTATGGCACAAACTCTGAATGAGGCCCATTGTTTTCCTTCTGCAAAGAAAGCGTTAAGGAAAGTCTCCCTTCTGCATCATTAGTATTCTGTCATTTGAAATCAATAGTGTGTATTACATCCCAGGCCTACTTGTAAAGCTGATATGATATGGCATTTATAACGCGCTTGTACACGAGTGTTTCTAGGCATGATAGGAGCTGTACAGTATGATGTCTTTGACCCCAGCATGCCAGCTACACCCGGCTTAAAAAATGTGTTGTGTATGGAGTCACTGACTTACTATAACTGCATGTTGGGGTAGTGAGAAACAGTGGAGTGGCTCACATGATCATCAAGGATTGTTATCCACAGATGTATATTTTCCCCCACTGGACTGTGCATATATCACATGTGGCTATGTCATGGATACGCCTAAATAGTACTGGGCCCTAGCCAAGTAAAACTCTGTTTATGTCGCCATTCCCTTTTCAGCTGTCTGCCAGCTATGGTACCAAAGGGGTGCGCACCAGCGCACTGGCTGGCCGGGTTAGATTCACCAGTGCCTTGTTCCATGAGCCGGGTGCACCAGGCAGAGGTTGGAGATGGAGGGAGTGGTGAAGCCTGCCACCCCCCACTCCCATGAGCAGGGGGGAGGCGAAACCAGACCTGCATTAAGAGACCATGGTGAGAAAATAAATAGACAAATTAATATTTTGTATTGCATGCTTTTTCAACACCTATAATTTTTTTCATTCAATCTGTGGTGATAAAACAATGGCTTTCACGAATTGCAGTAAGCCATGGACTGTTTTGAAGCAGAATGTGCTGTGCTTCCCAAGCGTTCCTCGCCAGGGCGTGATACTTCTGGGCGATTGCTCGATGCTCCTCTAGCTTATGATGTTGTAGCACCTGTGCCCTTGTCACGCATAATGTCCCTGTCTGTGACGCTGTGAGCCTTTTCTGCCCCAGGCTTGAGGTCTTATTTAGTTGCCCTAGGTACGGGCGGGTAGGATTGGTGGTTGGCAATCAACGGTGTATCTTAACATTTACATAATAACAGTATTTTCCTAGATAGTTCATCATGACAGGGTGGTAAATGCCTTTGAAAGAAAGGTGGCAAAATAGAATGCGTTGTTGTGGCGGCAGGGGCTTTGCACACACCTCATAGACGGAATTTCATTGCTTGGAGTTTTCTTCAGGTGAGTGGGGTCCACTTGCAGTTCTGTACAATGATCGGGCGCCCTGGAATATTCTAGGTCTGGAGTTCAGCATACTCCACGTGAGAGAGGTTTTAAAGAGTGTATTTCCTTGTTGTCACTTGGCCGTGGTTGTTTATTTTCTGCATTAGCGTTTCAGTGTTTCAGTGGGGGCGGCAATATGTGTTCACCTGCTTATGATGGCAAAATAATGCCGCTCACGTCAGGGATGTTCTCACTCATGCCACTAGGTTTTGGGTCTCATTAGGAGTTCGGCGATATCGGCAGTACTCGCTCCTCCAACCAGAATTACAATTACCACCAGTGTTGGTGGTCGCTTGTAGGCCGCCTCCGTGAGCCCCCCACCCCCTGTAGAACAGAGACACGGAGACGTGGATGTTGTCGGTGTGGGCTCCCCGGTGAACTGACGTCACCAGGAGCCGCCCCGTTTATTTAAACATGCACGCGACGGAGTTGACGTCACTCCGTCGCGTGCGTACCCTTAAAGGGGCAACGCCACACTCCTCCTTTTCCATAACAACAAATTGGAAATAGGAGTATACAATTAACACACTTCTAGAACACAAAACACTTTAAACGTTTCAACAAAACACACCCCCATTTATTGACAGCCACCCCGGATCCCCCGTGTGGGCCTGTCATGGCCTGACCATTAGTCCCCGGTCAGCCTCCCCCTTCAGTCTGTAACATAGTCACTGAGACGGACAGGTTTCCCACGCCCTGATCTCAGGGGGTACCTCCTGCCATCGTCTCGGGCTGGTGTTCCGGAGGTAGGTCCGCTTCGAGCCGGCGATTCCACTGCGGCACTTTCTCCCCCACCTTCATCCAACACACCTTCACTCTCTCTGCTGTCCGGGTCGGCCGCTCTGGATTCACCAAACTTCCTGAAGAAGGATGCATTCCTGGTTACCGATGACGTTCCATCCGATGCAGTCACCATTGACCCCTTGACCGCCACCACGTCCAGGGGCGAGGGCTCATATGTGAGCGACAATTTTCCATGTGGATGGCGATTTCTCACCAGCACCTCATCCCCAAGGGCAATGTGTGGGGGTTTGAGCCCCCTCCGGATGTTCTCCATCCGCGTCCTGACCTGTCTGTCCTCTTCCACCTGCTCATTGTCGATGACGGCAGGGTCTCGGTCTCCCAGTTCCGGTATGACGTCTCTCGGGCACCGCTGGAATAGTGCCTCTGCCGGGGCCACCCCCGTAGACGAGTGAGGGGTGGTGCGATAGCCTCGCAGAAACACGTACAGAGCCCTCTTCAGACACTCCCCTTTTCCATGGGCAATTCTGAAAACCTTGTTGAGGGTACGCATCATTCGTTCGGCCTCCCCGTTGGCACGGGGCCACAGTGGGGTGACCCGTCGGTGTTGGATGCCATAATCTTTCATGAGTTCTGCGAAGCTCTCCCCTTGGAACGGGCTCCGTTGTCCGAGCACAGCACAGAGGGGAGTCCATGAGTGGCAAAGATCTTTTCCAGCGCCACCACCACGTTCTCAAACGCCACTGAGTCTATGAACTCAACTTCCGGGTATCTCGACCACTCGTCTACCACCACCAGAAAATGCGTACCTCTGGAGGTAGACCCCGAGTCCGCGTGCACCACCTCCCACGGCCGAGTCCCGCGGGGCATTGTCTCTATGGACGGTTCTTTCAGTGCCGGGGCCGCCGCCTGACACCACACACAAGATGCTACGAATGCTTCCACCTTCCGCTCCAGCTCAGGAAACCACACCTTCTGCCGGAGACGAGCCTTGGTCTTGGGAGCCCCTTGATGACCCTGGTGTGCTAGCGCGATGACCTGCGCCACTTTGCTCTGGGGCACCACAATTCTTTCACCTCTTAGTAGCAGTCCTGAATCGGAGAATGTTAGCTCCTCTCTTACTTTCCAGAGCTGCTCGAGGGTGACCCGGGCCTCACACGTTCTTCGCTCCACCGCCTCCAGCACTGTCTTCCAGGCACCCTTCTGCATGGCTTCCCTCAGGATGGAGAAACACTCGTCATTTTTCGATGCCACTTCCAGATCTTCCACCTGCATGGAGTTGGGTGTCGCAGTCTCCACCACGAGGCAGACATGTTCGTCAGCTTCCTCCGCTGACGCCGATTCCTGCGAGTCGTCCCTGGGGTGACGGGACAGGTAGTCCGCCGCATTGTTGGCACCGGGGCGGTATGTCAATGATACCCCGTATTCCAGCAGGGCGAGCATCCACCGCTCAATCCTTACTGGCGGGCGAGATGACGAACCCGCCATGATCGGCAACAGCGGCTTGTGGTCCGTGACTACGGTCACGGGACGCCCCAGAATGTAAAGGCGAAAGTGTCGACAGCCCCACAGCACCGCCAGGGCCTCCCTCTCGATTTGAGAGTATCGTTGTTCGGTGTCAGACAGGGCCTTGCTGGCGTAGGCAATCGGCCGGACCTCCTGGTCTTTTCCTACCTGTGTGAGCACCGCCCCTAGCCCATAGGGGCTGGCGTCTACCACAATCTCCGTCTGCAGGCGTGGGTCAAAGAAAGCCATCGTGTCATCCGCCGTCAGTGCCCCCCGAATATCGTCAAACGCCGCCAGTTCCAGAGGGCCCCACTGCCAGGGGGCGTCCTTCTTGGTGAGCGACCTCAGGGGCTCAGAGCGGGACGCGAGATTTCTGATGAATCGGCCACAGTAAGTGACCATCCCCAGAAAACTCCTCACCTCCGCGACATTTTCAGGCGGGCGCGCCTCTTTGATGTCTCTCACTTTGCGGGGGTCTGGTGACACCCCGTCAGCCTTGAACACGAACCCAAAGAATTCGATCTCCGTCTTCAGAAATTCGCACTTGTCCTTATGCAACGTGAGGCCCAGCAGACGTAGCCGTTCAAAAGTCCTGGACAGGCGTGCCAGGTGCTCTGCTTCGGATTTGGCGTACACCAGGATGTCGTCGCTGATATTGATGACACCCTCCAGATCCGCCAGTGCACCTCTTATTATATTTTGGAAAACCTCCGCTGCCGAGGACACCCCAAAGCTGAGTCTTTTATATCGGTATAGCCCCCGATGCGTGGTGAAGGTGGTGATATATCTGGACTCGGGGTGCAAAACCACCTGATGATAACCTGATCTCAGGTCGAGTTTGGAGAAAAATCTTGCCCCCTGCAGCTCCGCGATGATGTCATCGATGGTGGGGGTGAGGTGTCTCTCCCTCTTTATGGCCTTATTGGGCAGTCGCATGTCCACACATATTCTTACAGCATCGGGTTGTTTAGGCTTGCGGGCAATGACAATGGGGGACACCCAGGGGGTGGGTCCATCAACCTTTTCAATTATGTCCAGCCCCACGAGATTGTCAAGCTCACGATCCACCAGGTCCCTGAGATGGAACGGAACCCGTCGGTGCTTCAGTGCCACTGGTTGTATGGATTCGTCTATGTGGAGCCGGACAGGCTCGCCCACCAGCTGTCCGATGCCCTCAAACAGGGACCCATGTTTGGCCAGGAGGACCTGGATGTCCTCCAAGTATACTGCATAAGCGAATGTGACGATACCCAGTGCCTCCGCCGCGGCACAGCAGAGCAGGGTGTTATCGCTCACCGGCGTCACGTAGAACCGAGCCCGTACGTGTGAGTCCCCATACTGCACACGGGCCACGAAAACACCGTCCAGAGGTAGAGGCCGATCCCCGCCGAAGGCGAATATGCGTGCCCTTGGCGCCGCCAGCGCAGGTGGGGCCCTCATGTTCTTGTGATGCTGGCGGGCCATTACATTTACAGATGCGCCAGTGTCCACAAGCATCGGCACAGAGTCTCCATTCACCAGCACATTGCACCTGGGTTGTCTCTTGGAGCGGGACTTAAGCATGCTTACGCTGGACACGAAGAACACGTTCTCTTCATCTTCGTCCTCCTCCTCGTCCTCCTGGGGTGCTCCCTCGTCCCCTTGGTCGACCTGGGCAACGTTGGAGGCCCTCTGGGGGCGGAAGAAACCAGCTCGAACTGGTCCTCTTGGCACTACCTTGGGTGCGGCCGATTTGCACATCCTTGCGAAGTGGTCAGGGCCCGCACATCGGCCACACTTGACACCCGTGGCAGGACACTCTGCGGGATGTGGGAGATCATAGCCACACTTCAAGCACGGGACATTCGATCCTTGTGCGCGCTGACCCTGATTGTTCAAAGGGCGCCTTAACCCGCGGCCTCTTCCGACCGCGCAGACCTCCTCCAGCTTGGCTGGGCGGACCCCCGCCTCCATCCTGGTTGCACAGTTGAGAGGTGATCAGTTTCCCCAGATTTTTAGGCAGGAAAAAGATGTTGAAAATTGGACAGCAATTGTCCAGATTATTGGGGTCAAAGAAAGGCTTTTTGAGGAGATGTGTCATGGTAGCTTCAAGGAGCGGTGGTTGTGGGGATTATACCCAATGTGCACAAAGTGTTGCTGATATCTGCTATGGTCAGGACTAAGGGGAATATGAGCTCTTTCGGTAATGTCGTTGGGCGTAGGACTCCCTGTTCAATTGACACAGTCATAGACTTCAATAGTTCAGTAATGACATTGGGGGAGCAGCAGTTAAAGGACTGGAGGGTACAGGGAGTCCCCAAGTTCTGTTTGATGCTGTTATCAAGGGGAGGCTGGAAGTGCATGTCATCTTCTGTATTTTGTTCGTAAAGGCTACAGCCAAGTTATCAACAATGTCTTGCCACGGGATAAGGTTAGTGCATACTCTACTTAGCCTCTTGTGCAAAGTTACTATTCCGGTTTACCAGACTCTCCTGTAAAGCTACAAACCTGGTACACCGTTATTTGTCTCACCTCTGTAACTAAGCAACATATGTGTGAGGCATTCTACTGTAACCCCACGAACTGCGAACACCCTTATATGTCTCACCTCTGTAACCAAGGAACATATGTACCAGGTTCTTCTGTAACCCCACGAACTGCTTACACCGTTATATGTCTCATCTCTGTAACCAAGCAACATATGTACCAGGTTCTTCTGTAACCCCACAAACTGCTTACACCGTTATATGTCTCACCTCTGTAACTAAGCAACATATGTACCAGGTTCTTCTGTAACCCCACAAACTGCTTACACCGTTATATGTCTCATCTCTGTAACCAAGCAACATATGTACCAGGTTCTTCTGTAACCCCACAAACTGCTTACACCGTTATATGTCTCACCTCTGTAACTAAGCAACATATGTACCAGGTTCTTCTGTAACCCCACAAACTGCTTACACCGTTATATGTCTCACCTCTGTAACTAAGCAACATATGTACCAGGTTCTTTTGCAAATGCTACGAACTGCGTACACATTTATACGTCTTACCTCTGTAACTAATCAAAATATGTACTTTACTGCAACAGCACTGCAATGCCTAAGGGCTGCTTTGTGCACGATACAAATGTAAAAAATGAATAAAAATAAAATAAATAACTGGAAATACTAAGGGAGCTACACATTTTCAGCTGCTTAGGGGTGCTGATGATACTCGGTTCTGAAAAAAAGTCTTCCTTTTGCTTCTCCAGCGTGGATTGAATTTTGAAGGTGACTTTAGCCTCATCGGATTTTGATAAGCACCATTTTTCTTCTACGTTTCGAGTAAGTCTCTTCCAGGCATTTAGATCCTCATCAAACCATTGGATAACCTTTGCTTGGAGAGAGTTTTATCCAGAACCCATATCCAGAGCACATGGTAATTTCCTGGTTAAATGCACCTGCAAGTTTATTTGAGTTATTTTTAGGAATGTAGTCAAGCCCGCAGGACTTAAATGTCTGATAAATGTTAGTGTGTTGACTGCTTTCAAGAGTGGGATTACAGCGGCGGGGAGTCCTTGAAGTCTAACTGGCTGAGGTTTATGTTAGTACTGGCAGGTGCGCAGGATGAGCTGGTGGTTCCAACATAGGACTGGAATGAGGCCCACTATAGATAAAGGGATGTTGTAGAACATAATGATATCCAGCCCATGACCATCCCTGTGAGTAGGTCAGTTGACCCACGAATCAAACCCTACATAGTGTACCGTAATTGTTGAGCAGAGTTTTCAGAAGCACAATTGAGCCAAGGAGTGAGGTCACCACAGATCAGGATTTTCCTGGAAGTGCCTAAAGTGCTGGAGAGCAGTTTGGAGCACTCCTGGACAAAATGAAACGTTAAGCCTGCTTGGTGGAATGCTACTATACATGTTATGGTGCTATTATCGTTGTATATAGCAATAGTATAATTGGTTATTTATAACACGCTTAATACCAAAGAGGTTTCTAAGCATGAACCTGGGATCCGAACATGAGTCGCTTTGCTTCCAAGACAAGCGCGTTGCCACTGAGCCACACTACAAAGTACATTTGCAAATTAGAGCTTCAGATGAGGGTCAATGGCGGTTACAAAGGGTGGTGACTTGATACCTCTAGAGAGAGAGTTAAAGTAGCCTCCCTCCAGTGCTATGTTTCCTCTTGCATGGCTGGGTCTTAAGCATACAGGGAGGCAGGATGATAAAGGACGAGGAAACATTATCCAAAGCTATGTTTCAGAGATGCCAAGAAATTGAATTTGCAATATGTGGTTCATATTTGCTGAGATGTTTAGAATTGCTCTGGCATTTAAGGTACCTATGATCAAACTATAAGGGGGTTCCATTTTCTGAGTAGGGCCAATGTCTTTTGGCGAAGGTATATTCTCAGCAATATCTTAAGAAGTATGGAGTGTGTGTAATTATGATTTACTTCTATAACCCTTGCTGCCACATTGGCTGGCCTTCCCCTCCCGTTAGCTCCCTGCTCCATTGTATCTCTGCTTCCCTCACCCTTTTCTTCCCCCTATGATTATAAAGCACTCCATTGCTTCCCAAAGCTAGGTGCTCAATAAATACAATAATAATACTATTAATAATAATCCTTTATCTCCACAGAGTGTTTTCTTATTTGGAATTGACCTGGTTCCAGCTGTTCAATTCTTTGAATATTTGATTTTTGAGGGGGCGGTGCAAGGAATAGGCATGGGGAGATAATGCATTCATTATCGGGGACGGTTTGCTTAACCTTGGGTAGATCTGAATAGGAGAGCTTTAGATGGGCTGATGCTGTCTGTTGAGGTACAAGGTTCAGTGGAGAACTAAAATGGTGGCCAGTGTTTGCCTTGGAGCATTATTGTACCATTGTTTTAATCGTTAATCATCCGTCCTTTGGATGTCAATCTGGGGATCCTGCTGTTGCATCTGAAGGCTGCATTTATCGGGGCCTGGTCCTGGCTTGTGAAGTAGTTGCTCAAGCATATGAGCCACATGTAAAGTGATTGATCTATTCTCTAGCATGGATGATTCAATAGCTATCAGTGCTTGGTGTGTTGTGGTTCTCATGGACAATGTGTTTTTTCAATTTAGTCCTGACATTTTTTTGCAGAGATTCTAGAAGAGATATTAATGACAATCCAGTTTTTGATCACGGGCAAAGTGCCGAGGGACACATTGGATCATGGGGTCAATGGGAAAACCGAAATTATGAGCGTGACTTAATCGTGTTGAATTAGGATCACTTTGGAAGCGATGGCCAGGATGCACGGGTAATTGGAGTGGGAGCTTGCCACACTACTGAGTGGTAGATCAAGGTGCCTAAGTGGGTTTTAGACGAGGAGGGGGAATTATAGGAGGAACAGTGGTGGAAAAGGTTTGTAGTCAAGATCTTCTCTCCTTCAGTATCGTGATAGTCAGGCGATGAATGAGAGGACGAAGGAGCGACGGATCCTAGGGGGAAGACTACAGTGAGAAGAACGTGGGGAAGCAGGCGTCCCTGAAGGTGAATGAAGGGGCGTACAGATGTGCTAGCTGAGGTGGCCAGAAAGGAGTGGGAGGAGAATTATCCCATCCACTGAAAACATTGAAAAACTGGACACATAAGAGAGGGGTAATACAGGCCAGAGATGGCCAACGAGTACCTTTGGAATGAGTGGGGAAGGGCCCAGCCAGTTTTAATATATCAAACATAACAGTACTGTCATGGAATCATGTTACATCATCATATTATGTTGTTCACATAAAGACTTGAAATCGGAGGAAGGGCATGGTACACTTGAAACATGGTCAAAGAAGGAACACGGTAGAAATTGAAACGTCAAACCCACCCAGCATTGTAAATAAGGAGTGGTTTTCAGTAAACCTGAATACAAGGTGTTCGGGTTTCAGGATGTATCGAGCACCCCCTACAGCACATGGGGAGAATCACAGATAAATTGCTAGATTGATTGCAGCAATGGCTAGTTTACAGCTATTGGAACAATCAAACATAGCTGGTTGATAGCACAGCGAGTTGAGCGCTCATTCTGATATCTGTGTGCAGCCTGCTGAGGCAGGTTCGAATCCTGGCAGGGCAGCTCAGCCGTTCATCTTTCTGAGGTCTATGAATTGAGTACCATGCAGTGGGATAATGATATCAACTGTTATTACAGCACTTAAGACACTTGCAGGTTTGCAGCGCTACATAAAACAAGTAATTATTTAGGCAATAAGCCCAGAGCCTGCAGGCATTACCCATAGTTACAGGCCTGAGCAAAGGGAGGGCCTAAACGAAGGTCCCGGGGGCCTTACTTTATGCAGTAATGGCCCGCAGGCGAGGGGCTTATTGGCATTAGTACCCCAGCCCATTAGACAGCGGTACTAAAGGCATTTTGTTTTCTGTTCCGAAACGATCCAGCATTTCGGAACAGAAAAACAAAATGTCAAAATAATGGCAGTTGGGGAAGGGAAAACAAAGTTTGTTGTCCCTTTCCACCGGCCATTCAAACAATAGGGAAAAAAGTAAACAAAAAAAATGGCTGCCATGGAAAGGAAGAAGAGACTACGTGTAGTCCCTTCTTCCTTTCCATGACGGTCTGTCAGAGATCGGGAGCGAACGGCTGGGACAAAAGTGTTCCTGGCACGTTTGCTCTCAAAATGGAAAGAAAAGAAGGTAAGTGGGGGTGGGAAGGCAATGGGGCGAATTCTGTGGATGGGTGGGAGACTTACCTGATTCCCCAGCGAGGGGAGATGGCGGCTGCCAGCCCTGAGGAGGCTCAGGGTGGCGGGATTGCCACGTGTAATGCCCCTGTTCTGACCCTCCCCATTGGCTGGGAGGCCCCACACCCCCCTCGCCGGGTATTAACATTAGATGAAGTTGGCTGCGATGGAGGGAGGTCGCTGTTACAAAAATTAGCATCATATGCAGACAACCTATTGAAATGAATCAACCAAGCAGCAGAGGCAACCACATGTCCTGCAAAGGGGAACAAGGGATGCCATAATGCAAGGGAGATCAAGGAGGAAGAAGGGGAATGGTGGGTGCTCGGGCAGCAGTAAACTCAGATATAGGGGGTGGCGGTCAGAGTTGGACAGTGAGGGGTGAGTGCGTCATGGATGGGAATGCACAGCTGGAAATTGGGATTTGGAGAGGACCGTTCGAATGCAGGAGTGTGGGAGAGGAGTGAAGTAAAAAGGCTCCAACGAGAATAGGAGTGATGGAACAGGAAAAGGGAATACGTGAAAATGGAGGGAGGAGCCAATTATTTGTTGTTGGGAACAAGATTGTTGCTATTACAGTGTGACTGGCTCAAGAGTTTACACTGGAACAGAAAAATGTAGGGGCATTTAGCATGTCCAATGTAACACCTTTAAATAAAATAACATATTAGTGGCTGCTATGCACGGCACATAGCATTATCTAAGGAGTGCCGTGCCACCGGGCTGGAAAGTTACAGTTAGATTACAAGAGGCCCTTTCAAAGCTAATATGAGCAGTGAGGGTGATGGAAGGAGGAGGGTGAGCATGGTTGAAAAAGGGGGGCACAAGATATCCTAAAAGTCGAAGGAGAGCCTATGGTCAAGTGGCACAGCGAGTAGAGCGCTTGCTTTGACATCCTTGCGAGGTCAATAAATGAGCACCACACACTGTGGGTAATAATAAGCAGCGCTCAGATACCTCAGGGTTTGTAGCGCTATATAAAAGCGAAATTATTATTATTATTATGGCTGGAGTCAGTGGGCCTCGTTATGAGTTTGGCAGTAACTCTGCAGTATAACCATGGGAATTCTGCCAAACTTTCATACCATTACCACCACTCGATCCAGTAGATTTACTGCTGTATTATTAGTGTCGGTGCGGTGAAGTTGATCCACAGCACGTCCTTGGGGAACTGACGGGTTTACCCTGGATTGCAATGCCTCCAGCACCTTGCTGGAGGACAGTCATCCACTCCAAGGTCAAAGGTGTAGTTTGACAGCACAAACAAAATGGCAGTCGTTCTGTTACTCACAAAACATGACAGTTAAGGATTTTTTGTCATTTATTTACCTCACCAGCAAAACTCTAACGAGGCCTCATGTCTTGGATATAAAAATCAGATTATTTATTTATGAATGTCTTTATTTGCTGTTTGCACTCTGCTACACGCCACTTGGCAGCATTCCTGGGGCACAATGATTGGGTGATTCTGGATCACCATATACTGTTATTCTTGTGGAGTCGTAAGACAGCGCTTCAAAGAGTTTGATGTTTGTCCCACTTCTTATGGGGTTGTCCCTATTCTAATAACAGGTTTCTTTGAAGACCCTATAGCATTGGCATTCAAACCTTTTTATGCTGAGCGCCACTTTAGTAAAAATGTTGTTGCCGAACCCCCTTTGAGTAAAAATATTGTTGCTGCCCGCCCCTCCCCCCGACCCAGTTGCCATAGCTGGTTATATTTCCAATTGAAAGCAGTCACACTACTCCCTTTTGGGTGAGCCTACGCCCCACCTGGGCATCTTTCGGGCCCCCGTAGAGGGTCAGCCCCACAGTTTGAAGATGACTGCTATAGAGTTTAAGGGATAGTAGACATACAGGGAAGCATATTCTGCTGCAGTGCCAGTCGCAGGAGTAGGGGTGGGTGGACCAAAGGAAGCTCAGCAGGTATTGGAAGCCAGGGCCAGTTGAGCAAGCCGAACTGTCTAAGAGAATATAGATAAGAAGCATCCAGAAATGTTTGAAAATGCTAAACTTTGTGCACACAAGGTAAAACTACATTAAAAAAAAATCATACATCAAGCGATTAAACAATAATTTAAATCAGGTATATCGGTCATTACCCATAATGCTAAAGATGCTTAAATGTAAACATTAATTAAATTAAATTCATACCAAATTGACCCCATGCTGCATGCCGGACAAAAGTCATTTTCCTGAAGACCCCACCAAGTGATGTAACTTCTGGAAATGTCTCCTCCATGGAAAGGACATCCTGAGCTAGGTCATCAGCAGAGTGAGTGTTTGGGGGGTGTACGGCAGCAACATACTGTCCTTCCCATAATATACCCAAAGGACAGGCAATAGTGTTGCTGAGATTGTGTTTGTGCTTGTGCCAAGAGGTTTTTTGAATCTTGTGATGAGTGCTTCTGTTCTCATGTTGATGGCCTGCTGCTGAAGACGAACCCTCCTAAAGTCTACTCTGCTGCTGTGTGCCTCTGTGAAACTCCAGAAGCCGAACGGTCCGAGCAAATACCCTTTTGCGTATTTGTAAGGCGTTTTGCCAGCCTGGCTTTGAATATCCGTACAGCAAGAGCAGCGTACCTGGTACCGATTGCGGAGTGGGCACCTTTGAGTAGCATGTGTGCAGCCACCTAGTTCGAGCAACTAGTTCATGGCGCTACAGAGCAAAAGAAATATTAGAAAGCTACCAAATGTTGTTTGAGGTTGGATCGTAGCTTGCATGTGTCCACTCGTGTCATTTAATTTCTCCTCCCATTTATTGGCATTTAATCCAATATTAGACATGGTAGTTATTTGTTTTTGCTTAGCTGAAAGTGCATTCCATGCAGATGAAAGACATATTGTTCATGTTGCTCAATACATGTCTTGCAGGTTAAGGCTGGCCTTTACTGCAGGGCTATAAAGAACACAAATATGCTGTTTCAGAAGGAAAGGCCTACATTACATTTAACTCATTACGGTGTGAAAGAATGTGTTGGCTCTGTGACTCGCCCTATCCGTCATTGGGGTGGTGCGCTTACAAACCTCCCTCCCTGACACCCTTTCTTATTCACTTCTTTATTCAGTCCCATCCTCTCATGTATGGGACCTATCTTCTAGCCTCCATTGGGAACTAATTATATGCTATGGTGCCCTTGGATCCCGGGAACCTACTGGTCTGATGTAAGCATACTAGTTAAATGAAGGCGGAGGCATCAGATGTTTTATGTAAGAAGGTTTAATAAGTAAAAGCAATACGACAGCAGGCACTGTTTCCAGATGCTCTACCAACTGAAACTCATCCACATTCCAGAACCCCTGCTTCCTAAGTAAACATTCCTGGAACCCCAAAAGCATCTGACCTCATAATGCAAGTCAAGAGGTCTTAATGAACATGTAAGTAAAACAATGTACATAAAGCATATAACACAGTCTAAGCATTATCTAAAATGCAGTCTAACAAAATAGTAAATGTCCTAAACCTAACACATCTCCTCCCTTTGCATTAACACACATTGGGCATTTATTCACAACAGTAATCTTCAAGCCTTGCTGGTCTTTTCCTAGCTCTACCCTTACACATTTCTGACTCTTTAGCAGAACCTTCCTCTCTGTTTCCAATTACTAATTTCCCACTTGCAACCTCTTCCACCACTCCTCCATTGGTTTCACCATTCACATCACCATCAATCCTCATCATATCACCCTCACCCACACAAGAAGTAATTTTGACTAATTTTGATTTGGACCAACATTCACCACCCTCCAGGATCACCACATTTTCACGCACTGCTGCAATCTTCTTGGGTCCTAAGAATTTGCTCTCCACACACTTGGAAGTCGAACGAGGATTTTTTTATCATAACATAGTCACCAATCTCAAACTGTATCTATCTCCTTGACCTTTGCAACTACATCAAATCTTTCTTTATACGAGTCTTGTGCCTCCCTAATCAGTCTCATAACTTCTTGACGATCTACCGCCACACTTCCTGCCATTCCTAGCCAACCCAGACATAACTTGGTCCCTGGTTGTCTACCTTTTAAAGATACAAAAGGGGATATCCTAGTGATGGAATAAGGAGTTGTACAAAAATTCCATACCATATCTTTGAGAACCTTTGTCCAATCTAATCCTGCCACAAATGCCAATTGTATACCACTTTTTATGAATCTTTTTGCTCTCTCCACTAGCCCATTGGCTCTTGGGTGATATAATGCTGTGCGAACATGTTTAATACTATACTTCTTTAAGAAATTCAACATTTTGGCCCTCATTAGGACCCTGGCGGATTTTTTCCGCCATCGGCGGACTTTTCCGCCATGGCGTAAAGTCCGTTTACGCCATGGCGGATGGCGGACTTACCGCCCCATTCCGAGGTTGGCGGGGCGGTAAGTCCCCATTGACCCATTTACCCTTCCCCATTCCCATTTCGGCCCCATAGGGCTCAATGGGAGTGGGGAAGGCGTTAATTACACCACCGTACATTACGGTGGCGTAATTAACACCAAGGTCCCATAGCGCCATGGATTTCTCCGCCCGCAAAAAGCGGGCGGAAAAATGACCATGGCGCTTTGGGAACTCGTAGTTGGCGGTAAGGGGTCGGCGCAGCTAACGCTGGCGTAGACCCCTTACCGCCAGGGTCCTAATGAGGCCCTTTGTCTGAACAAAATTGTACTCCATTGTCGGTGACAATTTCAGTGGGAAACCCCTCTCTATAGAATATATCTTCAAGAAAAAATATAATTTCCACAGTGGTAGCTTCTCTCAGTGCTCTCCACTCCAGCCATTTGGAGTGATAGTCCACCATAACTACCAAACATTTGAATCCCTCACCTAGTCCTTGTAGGGGCCCTACTAAGTCTATCACCACTTTTACCCATGGCTCACTAGGTACTCTCACAGGAGAGAGGGGTACTTCCCTCACACGTTTACCTTTGTCACTTTTCTCACACTCTTTACAATGTCAAACTTTAGTTTCCACCTCACTATCCATACCTGGCCACCAGAATGACTGTTTTAATAATCTCTTGGTCCCCCCATTCCCAAATGTCCTTGGTGAGCTAGATTGACTAATTGGGGTCTAATACCACTAGAGGGTACCACTTTATTTCCCCTTCTAAGTCTACAACCATCTTCCGACAGACTTAGTTCCTCTTTCACCTCGAAATATCTCTCATAACACCTTTCTAAATTATTCTTATGAGACCATCTCTCCATAGTCCAAATCTTCACTTTGCTCAATATAGCATCTTCCTTGTCTGCTTCTAACCAGTCTCCCTTGCTCACAGCGCCACACTCGACCTCAGCAATAATCACATCCTGCTCTCTAGTTATTTCAATATTCTCTTCATTCTCTACCGGTAGTCTCGACAAGCAGTCCGCAATGACATTCTCCCTACCCGGTACATAACAAATTCTAAAGTTGTAACCTAACAACCCTACCATCCACCTGGCAATTCTAGGCGAACCTTTTGCCCAATCAGAACTGCACATGAGCTGGACCAGAGGTTTGTGATCCATCTTCACACAAAATACCTGGCACCATAAAAAGAACTTGAAGTGAAGTATTTGAAGTGAAGTATTGCCCAGGATACCACTAATGCCTCTCTCTCAATCACAGAGTAATTTCTTTCTGCCCCCCTCAACGGCCTTGAGGCAAATGCTATAATATGCTCTGTTTTTCCTGAGTCATACTGTGTCAGTGTGGCACCTAAACCCAACATAACGACCACGGGCTCCCCAAAATGTCTTCTCTCCGACCCACATGAAAGGCAGAACCCTCGACTGGGTAGCCGATCTCAACTGTAACATTGCCATCACTGACATCATCCCACAACCTTGGACGGACCACTATTTAATAAACTTCACTGCCACACTTGATCTCCTCAGCCCTAAATCCATCAATATAATACCCCCCTCTCTACTAGAAGCAAAAAAGATATCACTGCTGAAAAACTCATCCCTCTCCTCCTCCCCGCCATTAATGGCCTGGAGAATACCACTGACACAGACACTCTAGTGGACACCTTTAACAAAGCTATGACCACTCCATTAGATACTATTGCACCAACCAAACTCTGCAAAGGTAAGCAGGAAGCGCACTTGAATGCTTGGATTACACCCCAACTTAAGGACCTAAGAAAACAGAAAAGAAAGCTTCAAGCTATCTGGCGTGACTCGCCTACTGACATCAATAAAGCTAAACTAGCCCAACTATCCAAACTCTATAAGAAAGAAACTATCAACACAAAAAAAATCTATTTGATGACAGAATCACAAAAGCCAAATCAAACACTAAGGAACTCTTTTCCATCCTCTGGAAAATGGAATCCCCCCTACAACCAGTAGACACCATCCCCAAGGACAAGATATGGTGTACTAACATACAAAATGCCCTATCGAATAAAATCTCTACCCTCCAACTTAAAATAACCAAAAAGAATGACTCTTTGCCCCTCTCTGATCAACAAACACTATTTCCCACTGAACCTAATACTATTCCACCCTTCAGCTTCATAACTATCTCAATCATAGATACAGAAAAGGTCATTCTCTCCCTGAAACCCTCCAATTGCAAGGGCGACAGCTGCCCTGTGCAAATAATAAAAGATGCAGCTAGGGATTTAGCCCCTTGTATCTCAAATCTCATAAACTCCTCCTTCAAATTTAACACAGTACCTACTAACTTGAAAGAATCCTGGGTCCTCCCCTTACTCAAAAAACAAACCCTTGACCCATCCATCCCAACTAACTACAGACCCATCACCACTGTGCCTTTCCTACTCAAAATTATTGACAGAGTAGCCTACTTACAAATTCAAGACTACATGGAAGCCAACCATCTGCTAGGCTCTCGGCAGTCGGGCTTCCACCCGCTCCATGGTACCGAAACAGCCTTGCTAGACCTCAAGCCCAAAATCGAGGAGTTAAAGGATAGTGGGAAAACTGCTTTGCTACTTCTTCTGGACTTGTCAGCAGCCTTTGATTTGGTGGATCATGCAGTCTTACGCAGCCACCTTAGGCTTGCTGCCAACTTCACAGGGGAAGCCATAGCCTGTTCCAATCCTTTCTAGCCAACCGGACTATGAGAGTTTTCTCTACCTCCACCTGCGCTGACCCTATCCAAATAACATGCAGAGTCCCAGAGGGATCCTGTGTCTCACCCACCATGTATAACATCTTCACCAGGCCACTGTTTGACAAGTTGGACAGACTGGGCGTCACCTACACTAACTATGCAGATGACACCCAGATCCTCATACCCCTTTCGGGAAACTATGACATAGACCTGGCCTTGGTGAATAAGAAATAAATCCTCATTCAGGCATGGATGGCGACCCATGGCCTCTGACTGAATGACGATAAAATTGAGATCCTGCTCCTCGGATCTGACTCTAACCTAAAAAAACTAACCCCAAACTACGCATCCTCTAACATTTACAGCAATATCATTAAGGTTATGCCGGAGATAAAAACCTTAGGATTCCTTCTGGACTCTTCTCTCACCCTGAAGAAGCAAGTCAACTCCCTCTCCTCCACAACAGCTTACACTTGTAAATTAATCCGAGCTGCCAGACCATTCTTTTCCAGCGCCAGCTGTGTCACCCTGCCTAATGCTCTTATCATATCTAGACTAGACTATTGCAACGCCCTATACTCAGGAGCCAACAGGTATGTCACTGATAAACTTCAAAGATTGCAAAATAACGCCTTGAGAGCAGCACTAAACATCCCATATAGAGAGCATATCTCTAAATTCCAGAAAGAGGCTCACTGGCTAAAAATAAAGGATAGAATCCTCCTCAAAACCATCTCTATCACCTCTAAATACTTAAACAACCTAGCACCTCCTTACCTATCGGATAAAATCTCCAGAAGATCCACTACCCGACCCATGGGATCTGCTAATATGTTTATGCTTGAAATCCCTAGATTTAAACTGACCACGGCTGGAGGAGCTAGCTTCCCAGTCAAAGCTGCTCAATCATGGAACACACTCCCAATTGACCTCAGACGCCCCCTACCATACGCCAGATTTAGAAGCAATGCTCTCAAATGGCTTCACACTAACGACTCATAACCACCTCTCCCCCTACTGACACACTACCCTTTGACACTACCCCGACAATCACTGCACTTATCTCCACTATTGCAACTCAAACACCAGACCTGTTTGTCCATAGCTGTAGGCGTACGTTATTTGTTGGCGTTCACTAAATACAGCCAATGTTAAGCCCCACCCTGTCATGTATCAGACCAGGTATGCCCTCCATGTGCCTCACTGGCAATGTCTGTACTGTATCCTACACTGTATTGTATCTGGTATTTACATGTATGTACTGGCCTGTGACAGGCACTGTAACTAAGCTTCGAAACGTCTTGTACTGCTGCGCCCAGCTGCCCAAGGGCTTGGTGCGCATTATCAAATTAATAAACAAACAAACAAACAAACAAACAAACAAACAACAACATGCTGGCATCAACAGACAATGTGGTCTTCCTCCCTGACACATATCCACCTAATTATGGAGCCTTGCCAATAGCCTCTTTTATGGTATTAAAGGCTACTTGGCAATCTTGGGACCATTTAAAGTTAACTCCTTTCTTGAGTAAATTCCTTAACGGAGATGAAATAGACACAAAGCCATTCAAAAACTTGCATTCAAATTCAGCCAAGCCCATGAATGCCCTCAATTGGTCCTTGTCAGTTGGTGCAGGAGCTTTGCGGATACTATCTACCAATGTACTCTTTGGTGAAATACCTTCACTAGATATTCTGTGTCCCAAGTATTCTACTTCTCTGACTGCAATTTTGCACTTACTTCTTTGTACGGTAAGTCCTGCCTCTTTCAATCTTGTCAACACACACATCAGTAACCTCTCATGCTCACTCTCATTTTCAGCATACACTAATATGACATCTTGAAATACAGAGAAACTTATAAGTGCCTTCAGGTGTAACAAAAGCAGTAAGGTGCTGACATTGCTTTGAAAGAGGCACCTGATGGTAGGCCGCCGATAAGTCAATTACTGAAAACCATTTGGGTTCACCCAAGGTGGCTAATGTCTCAGGAATGATAGGTAAAGGGTGTCTCTCAACAATAATGTTTTTGTTTAATCCCCTGAGGTCCACACAGAGCCTCAATTTTCCATTGCTCTTGGTCACCAGTACAACTGGGGACAGCCATTCAGTGCCCCCAATGCGTTTAATTACACCCTTTTTAATTAGTTCACTGAATTCTTCATGTAATTGTTCCCTCATTTTTAGAGGTACTGGCCTCACTTTGTGAATCATGGGTTGAGAATTTGCCTTGAGTTTAATGTTGTCTTCATAGTTTTTGAGTCTCCCCAACTTCTCTGTCAAGACTTCTGGAAATTCTCTAGACCACTTGTCTTCCATTTATGCTATAGTCACTGGTTCCAATGCACTTGATTGTACTCTTACGCCTAGCTTCCTCTGTTCTCCCCAACCCAGTAATGAGGCGCCCTTTTTTGCAACTAAAACGTGTCCAGAACATCTCCTGCCTTTATACATTACTTGTGCTTGAAATTGTCCCATTATATCGATAGCTGATTCACCATACCCACATGGTTGGACATTTGCTGACTTGAGAGTGTCTGGATTCTTCCTCAAGGTGTTCTTCAGAGTGTCCTCTGATATGATGGTCCATGGCGAAGCTTTGTCAACCTTCATTTTTAAGTTGCATCCCTCGATCATGAATTCATCAATTGGCCCATTCTGTTCTCCAGATACTGCAGAAATTTGAAAAATATGTCTCAGCGTCACTTCCTGAGTGGGTGCTGATGACTGCATACTTAAGGTTGTTCGGTTCACTTCACCACTTTGTTCCTTTTGTTCTGCCATGTTGATCGAGGAGAATCTGCATGCGTTTGCAAAGTGGCCCTTGCATTTGCATTTGAAACACACTGTGACTCTGGCGGGGCATGTGGGAAAATTGGAAACATGCTTTCGGACTGCCACACTTTTCACACCTCTGACTCCACCCATCTCTCCTATTGATGCCAGCATTCAGCTTCCTTCTTGGTCCAACCGCACACACAGCATGTGGGACTTGTCTGTCAACTTTCATCTCTTTGATATATTGTGTTGTTTGCTCTATACTTCTGGCGAGTTCAATTGCTTGTTCCAATGTGACATCCTTTGCTAGCAATTTCTCTTGTATTCTCATGCTGTTGGTGCATCTCACCAGTTGGTCCCTTATTAAGGAATCAGTCAATGTCTCAAAGTCGCAAGTGTTCTGAGAGAAGCAACGTACGACTCAACAGATTCTGACGCTTTCTGTGTCCATTGAAAGAATTTGTGGCGTTCAAAAGTTACATTTTTCTTGGGCTCAAAATGCTCTTCTATTTGCTTTAGGGCCACGGAGTATTCATCTATGTCTCCTGCCTCCTCACCTCGGCTTCTTGATAGCCCATCAAACATAGTGGGTCCTTCTGGCCCCAAGTTGTGCAATAACAATGCCTTTTTCCTACTGCACTGAATCTGTCACCTCCTATAGCTACTAAGTAGTTTTCAAATATGCCGTTCCATCTATCCCATCTGATGGTAGAGCGACCTGGTTCAGCTAAAAAGGGTGTGGGTGGTGGGATGGCTGCAGCCATCACTTCTGACTCTCTGTGTGACAGTATGTCAATGATTGTCCACTTTAATCTATTACAGTGTCCTTTTCAGGTTGACCTGATATTTATGGCACCTAAATTGTCCTATTGGGTTTCTTGAGCATGTGGAATGAGTAAACCACAACAATCAAACATTCCACACTCTTCTGTGGTTAAAGATGTCTTTCCTTTATGAGCTCATTCTTTTGTCTTGGCTGAAATAGAATGACTTCCTCTGTGCATAGCCGTTGCCAAGTGACAGGCGTCACAATGCCCACTAGATGTGATCATATTGGAGGAAGAAAAGTAATCTGTGTAATAACCACGCCTCCTTCCAGGCACGTGGGCTTCTAGGCAGGGGTAACCTGCGCCCTTGACTGAGCCCCTCTAGGGGGTGAGAGTACTTCAGTGCCACGTGTTTTTGAGAATGAGAAGCTGTTTAATGTTTATTGGGTTATTTAATGGCCTGTGTTTCTGAGAACAAGAAGATATTCAATGTGTTGTTCCGTGGGTTGGATTATTTAATGGCATGTGTTTCTGAGAACGAGAAGCTATTCAATGTGTTATCCTATGGGTTGGGTTATTCAATGGCATGCGTTTCTGAGAACGAGAAGATATTTAATGTGTTATCCTATGGGTTGGGTTATTTAATGGCATGTGTTTCTGAGAATGAGAAGATATTCAATATGTTGTCCTATGGGTTGGATTATTGGTAGGGTGGTAAGACCCCTGATTGGTTTTGGCCATTGATCTCCCAATTTAATAATTGTTCTATGAGGATGCAGCCTATGCTACAACACAGGTCTTGGTTTCGTAGGCTGGAGGTCGTAGTACACTGTAGTCTGATGAACATTGTTACCCCTTTGAAAAACTCCTTAGGCCTGTTTATTGTTTTTTTTATCACTGGCATTGATGAATGTTTGTGGTATGTTGTTCTGGTGTTTTGAGTTGAAGATGTGCCTGAGGATGCTTGACTTTCTGCCAGTTCGTTTCCTTCTCACATCATAGTTCTTTGACTTTGTTAAGGGTTTCTGAGAACCAGGGTTTTTGTGGGAACAGATTGTGCCTCTTTGTAGGGGTGTACAGGATTCAACAGTATGTGATACGCTTTCAGGCAGAGTTCTGATGAGAGAGTCTGTCTCATAATCCGGGTAGTGCTAACTTTTGTTTGATTAAACCCTTCGATTGGCTGGATAGGAGAATTATGTTGACGAAGAACTAGAAATGTTCTTTCTTGGTTTTTAATGGTTTCGGGTGGTGTTGATAGCCTCATTGGGAATAAGAGAACCTTATGGCCTCACCAGATGACAGGGAGTGAAAAACTGTGTCTTCTTCCTGACCGTGCTGGAAGACAATTGGGGTTTAATCACAACCCATACAAAGATATCTGAAAGGCCCACTGGAAAAATGACCTGCCACCCTTCAAAAGCTTCCACAATGAAAATAAGCCTATTAATACAGACTGTGTGTGTTTCTGAAAGTAACACAAGGAAAAACTACTGTGATAAAATGGAAATATGTGAATGGCCAAGCATTGTAAATCAAAATAAATATCTTGCATTACAAAGGAAAAGGTTGAACTGAAAGGCAGCATTTAATTTGCATTTGCAGGAGAAAATCAAAGGCCCCTTCTACATGAAAAGCAGGGTTTTCAAAAACTGAGACTAAAATGGCTTTGCATATGCATTTTGCAGTTTTAAATCAAGACATGAGAAAAATAAAGATAGCAGGGAAAAGACTGGATATGTGGGGACAAGATGCAATATATTAAAATATATAATATGATTCACATGCAAAACACCAGCAACAATTGAAAAGGCTACTTTGTTTCCACTTTGTTTCACCTCCACTCTCTCCTTCTCTTCTCACATCTCAAACATCTCCAAAAAGTCCAACTACCAACTGTACCTTCTCAGAGATATTCTACCTTTTCTCACTTTGCCCCAGAGGCTCATCACCTCGAGAACCCTGTTTCTCTCTAGACTGGACTATTGCAACGGCCTCTTTCTCAATCATCCAACATCTACTTTCCGTCCTCTACAACTCATCCTGTCACACTCTGAGTCCCTGGACTCTTGGCTCACCTGTTTGAATCTTGACGTCTTCTTTCTTGTGTTCGCAGATTTCTCCTTCTTCCTAGAAGTCTGGGATTTGTATAGGAAGGGGAGTGTCTCCTCCATCGACAGTATGCAGGCAGGCAACGTATAGATGTGAGTTTGGGCTCCTGCTTAGGAAGGATACGATGGCCCAGAGCATTCAGTGTTCCAGGAACGATTCCAGGAAAGACCGGGTAACACTCCAGGAGGGAAGGCTACGAATCCAGGAAGTTATGAAAGAAACTTGCACGGCTCCGTAAGTGGAGATAGCGAGAAACAGCACAGCACACCGGGAAGAAAGGGAGGCTAACCGCAGGGAAGCTAAAGGATTAGGGAAAGTGGACAATAGATGGAATCAGAGTAGCAACTTCCCGGTACGAACAGCACAGACAAGATTAGCGTTGAGACGCGCCGAGCCACAGGGGGTGTCTGTTTTCAAGGAAGCAACAGGCATTATTGGGAGACTAGACCGTGTGTTTCCCCACGGCATCTGCTATGTAGGGTGTATAATGGATGTAATACTACAGTGTTTGAGAGACCATGTTGTCCAGAAGGGTTGGAATCAGTGATTCATGACAGCATGCCCCCTTCTAAACTCCAATCCCTCAGGTTTTCCTGGATGAGTCAGATGGAATCTTTGCATCAGGCAGGGGGCTTTCATGTTGGACACAGGTTCCCATGTCCATTCACTGGGTGGATAACCCTTCCACTCCACCAGGTATTGAAGACGACCTCTCCAATATCTTGCGTCACATATCCTGCAGACCTCAGATTCGATCTGATCATTGACTAGAACAGGGGAAGGTCGAAGATCTGTCCTGGCTGACTGGTGGTATGGTTTAAGTAAGGAAGTATGGAAAACAGGATGAATTTTCTTCCAAGATTCTGGTAATTGGAGTCAAAAGGCCACAGGGTTGATGATTTCCTTCACTGTAAATGGTCCGTAGAAGCGAGGGGCTAATTTTTTGGGTCTTAGGTGGCTGGGTAATAGTCGAGAAGCCAGACCTTGTCACCGATGGTATAGATAGGGCCAGGTCGCCGTTTGTCATCTGCATGTTTCTTAACGTCCATCCTGGCCTTTTCTAGATGTCCCTTTATGTCCTTGTATATAGTCACTAATAGAGCTATCCAGGAATTGACTGAAGGAACCAGGGTGGGGTGAGGCAAGAGTGTGGGTAGAACAGATGGATGGAATCCTTGATTGTAAAAGAAGGGACTCTTCTTGATTGCAGAGTGGTCAGAGTTGTTGTAGGCAAATTTGGCTACTGGAATCAACACTGACCAATCGTCCTGAACTTTTGATGCAAAACATCGCAAATATTGCTGGAGGGTTTGGTTTACCCTTTCGGTAATGCCATTGGTCTGAGGATGGTATCCTGATGATAAGGCATGTTGAATACCCAGCAGCTGGCATAGGTGCTTCCAGAAGCTGGAGACATATTGGGGTCCACGATCTGAGATGATTTTAGATGGAAGACCATGCAGCCGAAAGATGTGGTTCACGAAAATTCCCGCCATTTCTTGTGCCGAAGGCAGCTTGTTCAGAGGAGTGAAATGGGCCATGTGGGAAAACAGGTCGATGGTAACCATAATGGTGGTAAAATCCTTGGAAGGGGGGAGATCCACGATAAAATCAGTGGCTATCACCTCTCAGGGTAGGTCTGGCAGAGTAGGTTGATGGCGTAACCCTGCTGGTTTCCTTTTATTGGACTTGTTCTGATTGCAAACTGCCCATGCCTGTATGTATGATCTTACATCATTGATCATCCTAAGCCACCAAAAGTTTCTCTGGATGGTTTGAAGGGTAGCCTTAATACCACAATTCCCGGAATGGAATGTGTCATGACAAAGATTAATTATCTTGGTTCTTGTGATCTGAGTAGGAACAACCAATTTCTTATCCTTGAAGAGGTAGCTATCCTTGGCAAACAGGGACCATTGATTGGTTTCGGAGTATTCCTTCCAGAGGTCACAGGTCGGGGTCTCAGCCCATATGTTGTCCAATAGCGTGTTGGCCTGGGCTATGAACACCGTGTCTGGAAACATCTTGGGAAAATTGCGTGCTTCTTCTGGTATATAATCTGGTTGTCTGGGTAGTGCATCAGCAATTACATTGGATGTCCAGGGTACGTGCTGAATGTGGAACTGATATTGGGTGAAGAAAAAGGCCCAACAGGCTTGACAACTGTTTCTACATTCCATTGATTGTAGGACCTGTAGGTTCCGATGGTCAGTTCGTACCAGTACTGGGTACTTGGCACCCAAGTGGAGATGGCGCCATTCCAAAAAGGCTTGTCGAATGGTGAGAAGTTCTTTCTCCAGGACCGAATAGTGTGTCTCACTAGGGTTCAACATCCGAGACAAATAAGCAATGGGGTGTTCTTGATTATCCCCTGATTCTTGCTTTAACACTGCCCCGATTCCATACTCCGAGGCATCTGTTTCTACCAGGAAGGGTTTGGTTGTGTCTGGTTGAGCCAGGATGGGTCCTTGAGTGAACTTGTGTTTTAACTCCTGGAAGGCTGCTTCTTGAACTGTTAACCAATGAAAGGGAGTATCTTTCTTTAGCAAGGAAACAATAGGTTGTACAATGGATGAGAATGTGGGAATGAACTTCCAATAGAAGTTAGCAAGTCCCAGAAATGACTGGACTTGTTTAACTGAGTTAGGAGCAGGCCAGGAAAGAATAGATTCAACCTTGGCTGGATCCATTACCACACCTTAGGGACTTAGCACAAACCCAGATAATGGACTGTAGACACATGAAAGATGCATTTCTCGGGTTTGGCCAGCAGATTATGCTCTCGTAAAAGTTTTAAGACCAAGGTACCATGTTCCTGATGCAAGACCGGGTTGTTGGAGTAAATCAATATGTCATCCAAATAGACCATTACAAAAAGGAATAACATGTCTGAGAAGACTCGATCCATAGAGTGCTGGAACACTGCTGGGGCATTAGCGAGACCAAATGGCATGACTAGACATTCAAAATGTCCAAAAGGTGTTCTGAAGGCAGTTTTCCATTCATCGCTCTCTTTTATACGGATCAAATGGTAAGCACCCCGCAAGTCCAGCTTGGTGAAAATCACAGCACCACGTACGGCTTCTAGAATGTCTGAAATGAGTGGTAAAGGATAACGGTCCTTGAGGGTACACTGATTGAGACCTCGGTAATACAGGCATGGTCGGAGCTCCTTAGTGTCCTTTTAGGGCACGAAGAACAAAGAGGCCCCAGCAGGTGACTTGGAAGGACAAATGGTTCAGTTGGTTAGATTGGTATCCAAGTTTTCTCATAAGGCTATTTTCTCGGGTTCAGAAAGAATGAACATCCTTCCAAAGGGAATTACTGCATCCTCTTCGGTATCGATAGCACAGTCCTCAGGTCGATGAGGAGGTAGGGACTGGACAAAGGCTGTTGAAAACACGTCCGAGAATTGATGTTGGAAATGGTGATGAGTTGCTTTTCTGGGATCTTGTTTTCTGTGGATATGTAGACTTTTCCGGGAAAAACAATGTGAAAGGCAAAGTTCAGATCCTAGGAATAAAGATCCAGCAGCCCAATTGATGTACGGGTTATGTCTCTGAAGCCAGGGCATGCCCAGAACCATTGGGTAATGAGCTGCTTTTTTTATATCAAATCGTAGCAATTCCTGGTGATTGTGTATAGAAAGCAAAAGTTCTGTGGTTTGTTGAATTATGGGTCCTGATGATAGTGGTTTCCCTTCCATTCCTTCTACCGCCTGGATGACGCCTTTGGATTCTCTCGGGATTTCATGCTTTAAGGCCCATTCGTGATACAGGAAGATGCCCATGGCACCACAATCTACCAAAGCCAGGACAGAATGGTTTTCCATGTTGGATGTTAACAGGAATACCTGCAGTATCACCAGGGAGTTCTTCTGAAGTGAGTCCAAGGAAAGAGAAGAGTCGGAGCAAGGACCCGTCTCCCGAAGCTGGGCTCCATTCAGGATTGGCACCTGGTGTTTCCCAAACACCTTGGAGGGGCTATTGGGCAGTTTCTTACCAGGTGTTTGCCAGAGGCACAATACATACAGATTCCACTGTTGATCCAACAAGTCCTTGCCTGAGAAGTGATAGGTCCCCGTAAGGACCCAAGCTGCATGGGTTCAGGTTCCGAGGAGTTAGATGTAACTGGCTCTTTGGGACTAGGATATTCTGAAGAGGGTTTCTGTGGAGGAGTCTGTGTCTTTCTTTTCTCTGCTTTTCTTTCTTGTATCCTGAAATCGATTTGCAAGGACAAGTGTAAAAGGGCCTGGAAGGATCCTGGACGGGCCACTCTTGCCAATTCATATTTGATCTCCTCACTTAACCCACGACAAAACAAGGTAAAGCATGCTTTGGGGGTCCAATCAGTTTCCTTAGCCAATTGTTTAAAATGAGTTACATAGGACAGCATATCTTGATTTCCTTGCTGGAATTCCAATAGTTTCTCTTGGGCATGATACACCTGTTCAGGATGGTCAAACATGGCCTTAAAGGCATCTATGAAACCGCCATAGCGCTCTCCTGGTATGTCAAGTCCAGGGATAGAACAAGTTGTTTTAATGCTGCATTCTCAGCCTTGAGGTTCTGGACCTCTGTTGATAACTCCTGCATTCCCCTCATGAGGTCCTGTATATCAGTCTCCATTTTGGGTTCAATGTTAGATTGTTGCCTTCTCAAACTGTCACACTCTGAGTCCTTGGTCTCTTGGCTCACCTGTTTGATTCTTGACGTCTTCTTTCTTGTGTTCGCAGATGTCTCCTTCTTCCTATAAATTCGGGATTTGTATGGGAAGGAGCGTGTCTCCTCCATCACCAGTATGCAGGCAGGTAACGTATAGATAGTTTAAAGTCCCTAAGTCACGCTTCTCTGTAAGATTAAATAATCGGTTCAAGTTTGAATTTTTGAAACAAAATTTCTTTTTATTATTTAAGAAAAAGAAAAGCTTTGCCAAAACTAAAGAGAATAGTTCAATTCACTATTAGAGAAAAAGAGTTTTTATGGTAATTGCACAAACTTATTGAATTGACACTCAATTTTCGATTACTTCTTTCATTCAGTATTTTCCTGGGTTGTTTGGTCTGAGACCCACAGGAAAAAGTGTGTGATCACAAATGTTTAGATTCCAATTAATTGGGTGTATTACTGGTAGTCCTTATTGCTATTTCATCCTCAGTTTTGTTGATTGAGTTTCCTGGTATGAAGCCGGTTTTTGAATGGTCCTCTGATTGGGTTTATTGGTGTATAGTCCTTGTTGTTAAGAGATCCTTTGATTGCATTTATCGGTATTGAGAATCATTGGATTGGTTCCTAGAGGGTCCTCAAATTGGTAGAGGACAATACTCCTAGTTGTTAGAGAGCCCTCTACAAGGTCCTCAAGTGCTCATCGGTATTGAGAATCCTTGGATTGGTGCCTAGCAGGTCCTCAGATTGTTGGAGGACAGTGCTCCTTGTTATTAGAAAGTACTGTGCAAGGTCTTCAGGTCCTCCACACGTGTTTCCCCACTCTGCGGTTTGAGTGGTTCTTCAGGAGGTGATTTGGTCTTGTTGTGGAAAATAGGTCCTAATTTCTATTTGTGTTTAGGAAAGTAAAGTATTCCCTGAAAAGATAGAGGTACAGCGGTGTGTTAATTTGTACACTCTCAATTACAGGTTGAGTTGTCTTGGGTTCAAGGTGTATATACTTACGTTAGTGTGTATCCTAAGTGTTGTAAATGATGATTCGGTGTGGTCTCCTTTACTTTATTGCTAGTCAAACAGAGGTTGTGCTCCTATAGAATGTAAAAAAGAACAATTTGTGTTTCTAGGAATTTCGCCCTAAAGTACATTCTCATCTGGGCTGTACAATATAAGTACATTTCTATGTCATTCTAATCTTCAAGGCATTAGGAGGTATTTAAAGAAACATTTTTAAGTAGATAAGTAGGTGAGTGATATGCGGAAAGTAGAGAGATTGCTTTGGCAGGTCTGTGGTGTAGACAAGTGGGCTGTAAAGTTTATGGGCAAAAGTTTTAGGGACTGGAATTCAAGAAGGAGCTCCTGTTAAAAAAAGGTTTTACCTAGGCAAGTATTGTTGTTGCTGCTCAGTCCGTTTCCATGGTCCGATTGCCATGGTGTGATAGCAAAGATGACCGCTTTAAATAGCGGGAATTTACGTTTGATGATGTTGGCGCGATGACGTCATGCGTTTTAACTAAACGTGATGACGTTATTACGCCCTGCGTGCGCGGTAGTCGGCCATCTTGGTGGTGCACTTTTAAGTGCCTGGACATATGTTGCTCGTGTTAACATTATTAGTACCTTTGTTTTTTGCAACATAAGTGATCACTGCTGCAAGTTAATACTGGTATGGGAGTATGATATAGTTGTTCATGTTATATATTGCTGAAGTGTTGACTCTAGATATAATGACGTCAGGTGCCCATAATTGGCAGCCAAGATCTTGTCTGAGAACAAATAGTCAGCTAAATGGACGTATGAGGATAGATACCGGTGTAGAGATGGTTGTGCGTTGATGGTTCCGATTGTTGTACAATACTAGTATGATGCTTGGTCGACTAGACTTTGGTTAAGCAAAGGTCTAGACTTGTCAAGAATTCTAGTTGTATGGAACATTGTACAATGGTTGTACAATACTGGTATATTGCTAGGTCGACTAGACTTTGGATAAGCAAAGGTCTAGACTTGTCAGGAACTTTGGTTATATGGAACATTGATACCTGTAAATTGGAGTGTTGACATCGGCCTAGGTGACATACTGGCCTGATTTCCGGAAATGGCGAGATTCTTATGCTAATGAAGTGATGAATATATATATGGCAGAGATTAGGAAGAGAGGAGAGAAGGAAAAGGAGAAGAGATGAAATGGAGTGAATGGATCAGAGGGGGGAAAAGATTATAGTTGCGATGTATTCATGTGTATGAGTGTTTGATAGACATGAATGGTTGTCATGGGTTATGCCTGTATGAAATGGAATAGCTCTTGGTCTGTGTTCAATCCTGTGTTGCACATGTCTATAAGACAAATCCAACGGGCTTCTTGTCTTCGTAAGAGGAGTTCAGTGTTACCTCCTCTCGGTGGTGGTTTAAGTTTAATAATTCTGAAGAATCTGAGATCCTTGATTTGGTCCAATTTGTGGAATTCATGGAAATGAGTAGCTGTAGGTGATTTCATGTCCTGATTTATGATCGTTCTGATGTGTTCACTTATCCTTGTTTTGAGATGGCGTATGGTACTTCCTTTGTAGAGTCGATTGCATATACAATTGATGCCATAGATGACTAGTTTGCTATTACAATTGATTAATTGTTGGATGGTGTATTTAGAGCCATTAGGTTTTGTAATGGTAGTCTTCCCATTGTCTCACCATTGGCAAATAGAGCATTGGCCACATTTAGAGTTTCCTTGGACTGGTTTTTGTAGCCACATGGTGTTTGGATCTTTGCTAGGTATACTTGTTTTGCTTTCGAAATGTGAGGGACTCAGTTGTTCTTTCAAGTTTCTGGCTTTTCTGAATGTCAATGTAGGTCGCATTCCTAATGTTGAGAGTAGGTCAGAATCTGATGTTAGGATATTCCAGTTCCTGTTAAGGATTTTTCTAATTGCTTTGTTGTTGGTACTATATGTTTTTACAAAATTGGTTTTGCGCTCCATGTTTGTAGTGTTCTTGTCTTTATTGATTTTCACTTGTAGCAATGTCTGTCTTGATCTTGTGAAAGATTTACGATAACTTTTGTTAACTGGTTCTGTTGGGTAACCTCTTTTCTTGAAGTTATCGATTATTCGAGTTGCATGTTTTTGAAATTCTTCCTCCTTTGTGCAATTCCTCTTTACCCTAAGTATTTCGCCAAATGGAATGTTGCGGATCAACATGCTGAGGATGGTTGCTTGACGCATGAAGCACGCTATTGACTGAGGTTGGCTTGGTGTAAAGCATTGTGTGAATCATGTCATTCTCAATGTAAAGTGTGACATCCAAAAAATGTATGCTGGTTTGACTGTATTCCGTCGTGAGTTTTAGGTTGTAATTGTTGTCATTGAGGTATCTGAAATATTCCTGAAAGGCTTGGATTGTACCATTCCATATCAGAAAGATGTCGTCCATGTAACGGGCCCAGAATACAATATTATTGAGGTGAGTGAAAGATGGATGTTTCCACGCATATTCAAGTTCATAGTGGGCCATATACAGATTAGCATACGATGGGGCATATTTTGCACCCATGGCCATCCCTTGGATTTGTCGGTGTAGTGATTGGTTGAACATGAAAACATTGTTTTGGAGCGTGAATTGTAACATTTCGAGAATCATATTGTTGTGGTCATTGAAAGAAACAGATTGGGTTTTTAGGAAGTATTCAGTAGTGGTGAGTCCTTTGTCATGTAGTATGCTGGTGTATAGTGCTGTAACATCCATTGTAATCAGCCAAAGGTTTTTGTCCCAACGTATAATTTCTGTTTGCTGGATGATGTGAGTAGTGTCTCTGACATATGAAGATAATGATGTAGCCAATGGTTGTAACTGATGGTCAATGTACTCTGATATATGTTCTGTTATAGATCCAATTCCATTTATTTTGGGCCTGCTTGATGGTAGATTGATGAATTTTTTATGAATTTTTGGTAGAAAGTAAATGGTCGGAATAATGGGATATGGTGTACTCTTGTATTGAAATTCCTCTTCCGTAAGTATATACACCTTGAGTCCAAGACAACTCAACCTGTAATTGAGAGTGTACAAATTAACAAACCACTGTATTTCTATCTTTTCAGGGAATACTTTACTTTCCTAAAAACAAATAGAAATTAGGACCTATTTTCCCCAGCAAGACCAAATCACCTCCTGAAGAACCACTCAAAACCAGGAGTGGGGAAACACATGCCGACAACCTGAGGACCTTGCAGAGTACTTTCTAATAACAAGGAGCTCTGTCCTCTACCAATCTGAGGACCCTCTAGGAACCAATCCAAGGATTCTCAATACCGATGAGCACTTGAGGACCTTGTAGAGGACTCTCTAACAACTAGGAGTATTGTCCTCTACCAATCTGAGGACCGTCTAGGAACCAATCCAATGATTCTCAATACCGATAAATGCAATCAAAGGATCTCTTAACAACAAGGACTATACACCAATAAACCCAATCAGAGGACCACTCAAAACCCGACTTCATAAAAGGGAACTCAATCAACAAAACTGAGGATCAAATAGTAACAAGGACTACCGGTAACAAACCCAATTAATTGGAATCTAAACATTTGCGATCACACACTTTTTCCTGTGGGTCTCAGACAGAACAACCCAGGAAAATACTGAATGAAAGAACTAATCGAAAATTGAATGTCAATTCAATAAGTTTGTGCAATTACCATAAAAACTCTTTTTTTCTAATAGTGAATTCAACTATTCTCTTTAGTTTTGGTAAAGCTTTTATTTTTCTTAAGTGATAAAAAAAAAGTTCAAACTTGAACCGATTTTTTAATATTACAGAGAAGCGCGATTTAGGGACTTTAAACTTTTGATTTGTCATAGCACAGGCCAGCCTCTGTGATATTCCCTAGAGTTGCAGCATCTCTGTTGGCCGACACTTCACACAAGGATCTCTTCCAAAAAATTTCAAGTGGGTGCCATCACTGTCCAAAAGGCTGACAGTCCTAACATTAAGGTAACGTATAGATGTGAGTTTTGGCTCCTGCCGAGGAAAGATACGATGGCACGGAGCGTTCAGTGTTCCATGAAGGATTCCAGGAAAGACCGGGTAACAATCCAGGAGGCAAAGCTACGAATCCAGGAAGTTATAAAAGAAACTTGCACGGCTCCGCAAGCGGAGATAGCGAGGAGTGGCACAGAACAGCACACCGGGAAGGAATGGGAGGCTAACCGCAAGGAAGCCAAAGGATTAGGGAAAGCGGACAATGGATGGAATCATAGTAGCAACTTGCCGGTACGAACAGCACAGACAAGCTTGGCGTTGAAAAGTGCCGAGCTGCGGGGTTGTGTCTGTTTTCAAGGAAGCAACAGGCATTACCGGGAGACTAGGCTGTGTGTTTCCCCACGGCGTTGGCCATGTTGGGTGTATAATCGATGCAATACTATGGTGTTTGAGGGACCATGTTGTCCAGAAGGGTCAGAATTGGTGATTCATGACACATCCAGAATAGAACTGTGAGACTTATTATTGGCCTCAAGCTCTGGGACTGCATTTTACTGGTGCTGAAATTCCTCCACAGGCTCATCGTGGCTGCAAGGATCAAGTTCAAGATCCACTGCATAATCCACAAGGCGTTCTGGGGCCAGGGCTCAGACTATCTACAATGCTCTCTCGCTCTCAAGTCCTCCGCTTGTCCACCTCCAACTCTCTGCAGGTGAACCGCTTTCATCCTCTGCAGGTGCCTCCCAATGGAACAGCCTCCCTGCCTCTCTCCGCCTTGTGCTGAGGCAGCTTAAGTTCTGGAAACTCCTCAAGACTTTCCTTTTCTCTTGCTCCTTTTCTCTCCCTCTCCCTTGCTAACCTCCTTTCTTTCTTCTCCACCCTCCCTCTCCCCCTAACTCTGTTCAGATCTTGCAGACTGGTAGCCTGGTTCACCTCCAGAGCCTACAGGTCCCAGGCTCCCCCGCCAGTTATTCTGCACTTGCCTCTGGGCTGCTGCACTTTGTTCAGCATTACTGCTCTTTCAGTTTACGCCCCATGAGCAGGGCAACCTCTCTGCTCTTAACCCAGGGCACTGCGGGACCAGACTCATTTTGTTTCACCCCAGACTCTATTCCCCACACCTGCGTCTGTACATATGCATTACTTAAATGGACTAGTACCAGTTAAATAGTATTCTAGTTTATATGTGCTGATAATTCAGACTCTACAAAACCTAAGAATGATTACTGTGTTCCCTTCCCACCTGGAAGTGCTTTGAAGCACTTCACCTGTGTGTAAGCGCTGTATAAATAAATAATAAATAAAAATGGGTCACATGTAAATCTCATTTAGGGCCGAGACAGACCCTGTTGCTTGTTGTTGGGTGGATTTGAAGGACTGCCTGGCTCCTTATCTGGAAGGGAAATCCATGTGAAGTTAATGTACGCTCCAAATATTTATGACAGGGCCAGATCAACACAGACCCAGCCCTGGATGGGGAACAAAACTGAGAAATATAAGGTTTTGAGATCATAATTATGGTCAACTTGGGGAAAAATATTGAGAAATATAAGGTTTTGAGATCAAAATGATGATCAACTTTAGATAACAGAACAAAGTGCCAGATGTCAGCATGGCCTCATGGCATCACAGGGAAGAGGTGAACTGTCTGCTGCATTATAAGGATCATCTCAACCCATCAATCTTCAAAGACCAAAGAGGATAACAGCGTTTACCCCAGCCTTAAACTAACATTCAGCTCAAGAGGCTCTGGTCACATGCTTGCAAAGAAATGAAACTTACTTGGAGAATTGAGAGTCAAGATTTGAATACATGCTGAAGAGTCCCTGTTCGTTTCAATTGATTATCATAACTATGTGGGGTGGATTTAAAGGCCCCAAACAGAAGTCCCTTTCACATGAATGGCAGGCATTTAACCACTGCAATAAAAACGGCCTGGCTTTTGCTTTTGTTTCTCATATAAAGTTAGAGAGCCATGTTGAAAGGGGCCTAACTGTCATTATCAATGGACAAGCAGCAGATTAATTCACAAAACAAGGCGGAATCAAAGATCCCTGTGACATGGAAAACCGGATTTTTAAACATTGAAAGAAAATACTGCCTGCATATGTGTTTGCAAATAAAAATGGCTTTAAAAGCCAACATGGGAAAAAATCTCACTGCTCACAGAAAAATGTCAGGAAAACAAAACATGATGTGTGGGTTGACAAAAGCAGTGTATATTATGTTTCTCCCACAAAACTTCAGTGACATTGGAAGAGACACTTAGGGCCTCATCACGACTTTGGAGATAGCCATGCCCTTAAAAAGGGCATGGCTGCCTCCAAAACCGTGTCCGAGTTCCCTGAATGGGGAATTACCGGGCCATTACGAGTTTGGAGGGCCCGGTAATTCCTCCTTCAGGGAACCCGGGCCCGGCCCTTCCCCATTCCCATTTGAGCCCCCATAGGGCTCAATGGAAATGGGTGCGGGAGCTAACAACCAGCTGATTACGACCGACCCATTGTTAGCTCCCTGGTCCCCTCGCGGGGGTAAAACCATACATCCAGAGCGGGTCCCGCGAAGGAACCTCGTAATATTGCGGAATGCGTTTAACGGCGCCGGCACCATTACCAGCGCCGTTAAACGCTTTCCGCAATAGTTGTAATGAGGCCCTTAGTCTTCAGGAAAAACCTGTTTCTGGCTGAGGGAAAACCTTCACAAAGGAAAACCCCACTTCCAGCCCTGGATGTTACATCTCCCATCTAATGACCCCCGCAATAGAATTTTGTGCTGAAAGTGTGGAAAGCCCACTGTTCCCCAGACTTGCTGGCCCTGAAAGCAGTTAAAGCAAGGACTTCAAGGGTAAACCATCCTTGGCTGGACCATTACTAAAAGGTGTGAATACCCACTTCAAAAAGTATGCTACCAACTTCAAAGAGACTCATAAAAAACCTCTGGTCACAGGCTGGCCCAGGGAGACAGATGGCTGTTCTGGATTAGGCAGACCTCCCATTTGCTGAACAGGAACACTCCCAATTAATTGAAAAGACTACTATCATTTAGACATTTTTTGCAGAAACCATTCTGTGGATTGATTTCATTTTTATACAATTTTTTATGTAATTTCCGGGCGAGTTTGGGGATATAGAATGCATCTACCTGTGACACTGGGAACTGTTATGGCCAGTTAGACTAGGTTTCCTTTTTAACTGAACATGTTCCAAATATGAGAGTTGGTGAAAAGATGGAAAATTAAATTAAAGATATGCTTAATTACTTACATCTTCTGTTGTGCATTTTATGGAAAAAACAAAAATGTGTCACATGGCCATGCTACATCGTACGGATTTGGTGATTGGCTTATCTAATTCTTCATGATCAGCTAAAGCAGAAAATATGTTTGGTATGGCAGTTGCTAATAAAATTATGAAGTTGTGATACATAACTCGTTTTTGACAAAAAGTTGAAAGGAGAACAAAAGGGTGATTACAAATGAGAATTGCCATATGGTGCTCCAAACCTCTAAACCAATCCTGACCTGGAGACAGGATTGAGAGGAGAGAGAGGAGTAACTGTCCAATCCTAGTGGCAGGGATTATTGCAGGGTACTTCCCCAAGATTGTAAAATTGGTGATATCATTTCTGCTATATAGGGGTGCCGCACTAGGACAGGAGACACACAAAAACCAGGGAGACAGAAAAAGGAGAAAGACAGGAAGGCTGCTGAAACTACCATATGACAGCTGTAAGGAGACATTAGAGGAGATTTCTGAGAGTGCTTCTGGGTGGAACAGTCTATTTCTAGGAAGGCCTCAAAGCTGATTGGGTCCTGTGGTTGAGAGCAGGAAGCCATCTTTGAGAGTGGATTGACCAGACACCTGCACTTTCTTTCCAGAGTGTCCTGAGATGCAGCTGGCTTTCCTGAACCTTAAAAAGGGGCTTGCTATATAAGTAGAACTAAGCCCTGGAAAACCAAAAGGTGGGGGGTCTGCTTGCCTTGAATCCTTTCCCTTTATAGTGGGTGGGGGGACAAAACGATGTAGATCCTTAGCCCATGTAACCAAAAATATTAATTTAATTTATTCCCCATTTGGCAGAACATAACGGGTGAATATTGATAAAATTCGAAATTGACATAGCTCACTTCCCAGTGTGTGCTGAAAACTATAGCCTATAATTTAAATAGGTAAACACTGTTGCCCAGCTGACCCCCGACTTCTTTGAGGAAGAGGGGTGTCTTTGTTCTTAAATCAGTCCAACCCTTTTTATCCAGCTTCCCAAACACAGGCTTTTCGGTAAGCGGGGCCTGAAATCCAAAATTCCCCAAAGCATTCAAAATTTTCTGTCTGACTTCGCAACCTAGACCAAAGCAAGGGTGGGTCTGAAAAACAAAGTGCAAAATCACCCTGTGTTTATTTTAAACCAAAAGTGTGGGCAAAATTATAATTGCCATATATATTTTTATCAATCTTGAAATCCTACTGCAAGCCTTTTAAGCAAGAAGGAAAGTCAAAATCGCACAATATTACATAGGAGCCTTCTTTATTGATCAGTGTATTTATTTTGTGAAGTGAAATGTACAGAAAGAATTGTGCCTGTGTCCTTTTTAACTCACAACTCACTTTTGTAATTTATTTGTGCTGAGCGAAGTTGATTGTGTGTGCCATGGATAAAGTGGTGTTTTTGACATTTTCATGCTAATTTCTATTATTTTTTAATTTAAATGTATACCAATATATTTCCCGTACACTGGCCTGGTTCTTGGCTCATTGTTGGCTCAGGAGAGAGGGATCAAAGGGGCATGATATGTGTCTGAGATAGGTCTAAAAAATAATCTGTTAAACAGTTTGTTGACCAACCATTTGAATGGGGAGGGAAGGGACTCCCTGTGTTGAGGGTAGCTTCTCAAAAAACCGTTACAAGTTGTGATTTTCTCAGCAACAATGTGTTGCACTTCTTTAATTTATGTGTAATTTGAAAGCTAATAACAAGCTGGTTATTCTGATGTACATTTGATCCACATGCAATTTTTGGAAATCATATAATTACCTGAATTCTGTTTCGGGCTTCCCTAAATAAATCTCCTGAATTTAAGAATTTGCAGGCTGATGGGTCATAATACTTGTTGTCTAGAAATTAAATTGCATGTTCTTTTTGTGAAAAAGGCAAATAATTATAGCACGCCAGTGCAATAAGATGCCAAAATGAAAATAAGGTTCACTGATCCGTCATGAGGAGAGGAATATTATTATATATAAATATGTCATGGAAATTATTGGTAAATTACATAATGTTGCCATGTAGGTACTTTTTGGCTGAAATTTGACATGGAAAAATAATTTAAATCTCAAAGGTGAGTTGCAATATTTCTGTTCTAGACTCCTGAACCAATCCTTATAGAGGGGCTGGACTTAAGGGTGGAGAGAAATGTAAATGTCCAATCCCGGTTGCGAGATCATGAGTTCTTTCTGATCACTTTCTGGTTGGGTGCGCGGAGTGGAGCACAGTATGGTGTACCCCTATACATCTCAGTTAATTGGCTCAGCGCTCTGGTCACCTCTTCAAGGTGATGAGAATGACTATGTGTTCCAAATGTATCTGCTAGCAGTATCACTTTTGCCTGTGAGAGTGCTCTCCATGTTGCAACATTGTTAACTTTCTGTGTTGCTGAGAACTGTCTTCCTAGTGCAGGTGAATGACCCTTCTCTAGCTCGGCCGCATCACCTGGTTGAGGACCACAAAATCAAGCTCTTCTCATCTGAAATTTATGAGGATTCATTCTGTTTTTCTGCAGATACCCCCTTGTCATTTCAGGTTTGGAATATGGTGCTTGTCTCTGACCTTGTCTGTGAGCCCTGGCCTTCCTGCTCTGTGCAGCCTGGTTCTGCTTTCCCTCATCTCTCATCCTGCGACTTGTGGCCTTATGTGATCATCATTATACATATACTATGATTTCTGCACATCTATATCGTGCGATGGTTCCTATAGGTTAGTCGTATTTGGTCCTGTCAGGATCCTTATGTAGTCCTATAGTTCCACAGGGTTAGCTGCCATAAACATCTGCACACTTGCTCTACATCTCTTCGTTGTCTTGCATTCAGCATTTCTGCACTTGGCTAATGAGAAAAATAATAAAAGCTTTCAACAACATGTATATGTATCTGTCCTCTATCTATAGAACAGTGTAAGCATGTTCTTTATGGATACGATTGTGTTTTTGTGTAACATCGTGCATAATTGCGAGTGTACTTCATGCCTACCGTGGCTATGTCGTGGAGTCACTAATGACATCAGCACAGTGGTTTCTTGGCATTAGTCAACGTCATCCATCGAGGCATTTGGGTCCATGACCAATATTGAAGCACTGTATCCACAAACAAATTCACTGGATAAGGTTTGAATGGCTGTCTGAGAGAATATTTCTCTGCATACGTGTCAGTTACTGGTCCTCCTCTGAGCTGTCCGAATAGTGAATGACTGTAACGCTCACCTGATTCCCACGGAGGCGCAGGTCTGGCTTCGAGTGCTGATGCTTCTTCAATGGTGAAGCGCAGGACTCTGAAGATGGACAGGAAGGGCCCTCTACTCTGGCTTCTCCGGCTCGCAGGAATATTCCCCTGTGCGTGAAAAGGGAGTATTACCTACTGACTGAGTTATGCTCAAGCCTCCCACTCTCTTCCAACCCTCCACGATACCCTTCCACGATTCCCCGTGAAGTCTCACCTTAGGGTCAGGAAGGATGAGCTCTCCATCCTGCTTCTGATGCAGGGGCGCGTTGAAACCCAGTTACTTCACTGGATTGAGGATTGATGGGAGTTCAGGTAAGCTTGACTATTCAGGTAAGGCTCTGTAAAAGTTCTGTTGCAAGTTCAAAAGTCCAAGCTTAATAATAATGTTCATTGTCTTTTTGCAGCAAGCGCTAATGCTTATGTCTTTTTTCCCCTTAGGGGCCGGGGTTCGGAATGCCGGAGATATGGTGCCGACCCGAAGTGAAACGTGCAGTTCCAGTAAATGGCAGGTTAGTTCTGGATGAGCGCTCGGGACTGTCTTTGCATACGCTCATTCAATGTCTTTGTCTTTTTTCCCCATAGGGGCCGGGGTCCGGAAAATGCCTGGAAGCGGCAAGACCCGAAATGAAATGGGAATGACCCAACAGGTAAGTCTTATTCCCTTCCTTCTCTCACCTCTTATTCTTGTCTTTTTCTCTAGGCTCTGGGAAGTGGCTGTGTATCCGGATGATCGCTGCTGAAGATGGAGGCACCCAGGAAAGGTGAGTGAAATGCAGCGCTGCAGCGATCGTAACGAAATGCTTTTAAAAATGATGTCTTCCTTTTCAGGATCGTCGGTGTGATGTCTCCGTGGTGCAGATTAGCTGGCAAGGTCTCTTGTCTCCCTTTGCAGGTGACCCAGGATGCTGACAGGCGTGGCTGAAGTCCAGATGCAGGAGCTGACACGGTGAGCGTCCAGCTGCGAGGAGCAGAACAACGTGAAGCGTGAGTTGCTGATCGGGTGTGGTTTAAATAGCTTTGGAAGAAGTTCCAAGTGTGTATCCTTCCTCCGATCAGGTATGTATCCTTCCCCGACCACACCCGGGTGGAAAGTAGTCCCACAGGTAAAGTAGTTCCATTCAGGCCTCAAGAGGGCCTGGATGTGGCAGCATGGTCTGCATCAGGTAAGTGCACAGTAAAACACTTGAACACATGTCTAGCTTTATGAGCCTGGCGCCTAAGGCGCCAGGACAGAAGTCCAACATGAGCCTGGCGCCTAAGGCGCCAGGACTGCGTCCAAAGGGCCCCAGCTTGGGCCCGCTGGCACTCCCCTGGGGGAAATGATGCCTGCCTCTGGGGTTGCTGGGTCGGACCTGGCTCCTTAGAGGTAGGCATCATGACAATGACTTTTTTGACTCTTCGGCCCATCATGTCCATACGGGCGAGGAGGGGAATTTGAGGGACCCTCTCTTCAGTCCCCCCTCTGGTCGAAATGTCGACCAAACCTCCAAACTTCATCACTCTTGCATTGGTAGCCATATCTTTGTTACTCCCCCAAGATGTCCATAGTAATGTGCCTGTTTTCAGACCGGAATTTGAGACGCTGTGCCGACCGACACAACATACAGATATGGGCCCTGGGTGTCCAGCCACGCCCCCAACAACATATGGCCTCCCGTCCCGCGTTTCCACAGGTGTCCCGATGAAAACGGTACCTCACATGTGTGGGTGCACCTACCTGGCCGCCAAGGGGAAAGCCTAAAACACAAGTAACCCCAAGTCTATTTTCAGACCGGAATTTGAGACGCTCTGCCGACCGGCACAAAATACAGATATGGGCCTCGGGTGTCCAAGCCAACAGGGAAAACAGGGAACCCCATGCATTTCCGAAAAGAGGACACCCATGGGAATCCGCAGAGCTATGATATGCCCAAATCGCCCCAAAATGTATTACCCAGACACCCCCGCAAAGTCCGGAATGTGGGAAAAAACGCATTTTCCGCACATTTCGCTTGGCTCACCCATCGAAACACGCCCCAAACAACACATGGCCTACCGTCCCGCGTTCCCACCGGTGTCCCGATCAAAACGGTACCTCACATGTGTGGGTGCACCTACCTGGCCGCCAAGGGGAAAGCCTAAAACACAAGTAACCCCAAGTCTGTTTTCAGACCGGAATTTGAGACGCTCTGCCGACCGGCACAACATACAGATATGGGCCTCGGGTGTCCAAGCCACCAGGGAAAATAGGGAACCCCATGCATTTCCGAAAAGAGGACACCCGTGGGAATCCGCAGAGGTATGATATGCCCAAATCTCCCCAGAATGTATAACCCAGACACCCCCGCAAAGTCCGAAATGTGGGAAAAAAAATGCATTTTCCACACATTTCGCTCGGCTCACCCATCGAAACACGCCCCCAACAACACATGGCCTCACGTCCAGCGTTCCCACAGGTGTCCCGATGAAAACGGTACCTCACATGTGTGGGTGCACCTACCTGGCCGCCAAGGGGAAAGCCTAAAACACAAGTAACCCCAAGTCTGTTTTCAGACCGGAATTTGAGACGCTCTGCCGACCGGCACAACATACAGATATGGGCCTCGGGTGTCCAAGCCACCAGGGAAAATAGGGAACCCCATGCATTTCCGAAAAGAGGACACCTGTGGGAATCCGCAGAGGTATAATATGCCCAAATCGCCCCAGAATTTATTACCCAGACACCCCCGCAAATTCCGAAATGTGGGAAAAAAATGCATTTTCCACACATTTCGCTCTGCTCACCCATCGAAACATGCCCCCAACAACACATGGCCTACTGTCCCGCATTCCCAACTGTGTCCCAATGAAAACAGTACCTCACATGTGTGGGTGCACCTATCTGGCCGCCAAGGGGAAAGCCTAAAACACAAGTAACCCCAAGTTTATTTTCTGACCGGAATTTGAGACGCTCTTCCGACAGGCACAACATACAGATATGGGCCTCAGGTGTCCAAGCCACCAGGGAAAACAGGGAACCCCATGCATTTCTGAAAAGAGGACACCCGTGGGAATCCACAGAGGTATGATATGCCCAAATTGCCCCAAAATGTATTACCCAGAAACCCCCACAAATTCCGAAATGTGGGAAAAAACGCATTTTCTGCACATTTCGCTCGGCTCACCCATAGAAACACGCCCCCAACAACACATGGCCTACCGTCCCGCATTCCCACAGGTGTCCCAATGAAAACGGTACCTCACATGTGTGGGTGCTCCTACCTGGCCGCCAAGGGGAAAGCCTAAAACACAACTAACCCCAAGTCTGTTTTCAGACCAAAATTCGAGACGCTCTGCGACCGGCACAACTTACAGACATGGGCCTCGGGTGTCCAAGCCATCAGGGAAAACAGGGAACCCCATGCATTTCCGAAAAGAGGACACCTGTGGGAATTCGCAGAGGTATGATATGCCCAAATCGCCCCAGAATGTATTACCCGGACAACCCCGCAAAGTCCGAAATGTGGGAAAAAAATGCATTTATCGCACATTTCGCTCGGCTCACCCATCGAAACTCGCCCCCAACAACACATGGCCTAACATCCCGCGTTCCCAGAGGTGTCCCGATGAAAACGGTACCTCACATGTGTGGGTGCACCTACCTGGCCGCCAAGGGGAAAGCCTAAAACACAAGTAAACCCAAGTCTGTTTTCAGACCGGAATTTGAGACACTGTGCCGACCGACACATTATACAGATATAGGCCTCAGGTGTCCAAGCCACCAGGGAAAATAGGGAACCCCATGCATTTCCGAAAAGAGGACACCGCTGGGAATCCGCAGAGGTATGATATGCCCAAATCTCCCCAGAATGTATTACCCAGACACCCCCGCAAAGTCATAAATGTGGGGAAAAAAATGCATTTTCCGCACATTTCGCTCGGCTCACCCATCGAAACACGCCCCAACAAAACATGGCCTACCATCCCGCGTTCCCACAGGTGTCCCGATGAAAACGGTACCTCACATGTGTGGGTGCACCTACCTGGCCGCCAAGGGGAAAGCCTAAAACACAAGTAACCCCAAGTCTGTTTTCAGACCGGAATTTGATACGCTCTGCCGACCGGCACAGCATACAAATATGGGCCTCGGGTGTCCAAGCCACCAGGGAAAACAGGGATCCCCATGCATTTCTGAAAAGAGGACACCCGTGGGAATCCGCAGAGGTATGATATGCCCAAATTGCCCCAGAATTTATTACCCAGACACCCCCGCAAAGTCCGAAATGTGGGAAAAAAAACACATTTTCTGTACATTTTGCTCGGCTCACCCATCGAAACACGCCCCCAACAACACATGGCCTACCATCCCGCATTCCCACAGGTGTCCCGATGAAAACGGTACCTCACATGTGTGGGTGCACCATCCTGGCCACCAAGGGGAAAGCCTAAAACACAAGTAACCCCAAGTCTGTTTTCAGACCGGAATTTGAGACGCTCTGCCGACCGGCACAACATACAGATATGGGCCTCGGGTGTCCAAGTCACCAGGGAAAACAGGGAACCCCATGCATTTCCGAAAAGAGGACACCTGTGGGAATCCGCAGAGGTATGATATGCCCAAATCGCCCCAGAATGTATTACCCAGACACCCCCGCAAAATCCGAAATGTGGGAAAAAAAAGCATTTTCCGCACATTTCGCTCGGCTCACCCATCGAAACTCACCCTCAACAACACATGGCCTACCGTCCCGCGTTCCCACATGTGTCCCGATGAAAACGGTACCTCACATGTGTGGGTGCACCTACCTGGCCGCCAAGGGGAAAGCCGAAAACACAAGTAACCCCAAGTCTGTTTTCAGACCGGAATTTGAGACGCTCTGCCGACCGGCACAACATACAGATATGGGCCTCGGGTGTCCAAGCCACCAGGGAAAACAGGGCACCCCATGCATTTCCGAAATGAGGAAACCCGTGGGAATCCGCAGAGGTATGATATGCCCAAATTGCCCCAGAATGTATTACTCAGACACCCCCGCAAAATTTGAAATGTGGGGAAAAAACGCATTTTCCGCACATTTCGCTCGACTCACCCATTGAAACACGCCCCCAACAACACATGGCCTACCATCCCGCATTCCCACAGGTGTCCCGATGAAAGCGGTACCTAACATGTGTGGGTGCACCTACCTGGCCGCCAAGGGGAAAGCCTAAAACACAAGTAACCCCAAGTCTGTTTTCAGACCGGAATTTGAGACGCTCTGCCGACCGGCACAACATACAGATATGGGCCTCGGGTGTCCAAGCCACCAGGGAAAACAGGGCACCCCATGCATTTCCGAAAAGAGGAAACCCGTGGGAATCCGCAGAGGTATGATATGCCCAAATCGCCCCAAAATGTATTACCCAGACACCCCGCAAAGTCCAAAATGTGGGAAAAAACGCATTTTCCGCACATTTCGCTCGGCTCACCCATCGAAACACGCCCCCAACAACACATGGCCCACCATCCCGCATTCCCACAGGTGTCCCGATGAAAAATGTACCTCACATGTGTGGGTGCACCTACCTGGCCGCCAAGGGGAAAGCCTAAAACACAAGTAACCCCAAGTCTGTTTTCAGACTGGAATTTGATACGCTCTGCCGACCCGCACAACATACAGATATGGGCCTCGGGTGTCCAAGCCACCAGGGAAAACAGGGAACCCCATGCATTTCCGAAAAGAGGACACTCGTGGGAATCCGCAGAGGTATGAAATGTCCAAATCGCCCCAGAATTTATTACCCAGACACCCCCGCAAAGTCTGAAATGTGGGAAAAAAGTGCATTTTCCGCACATTTCGCTCGGCTCACCCATCCAAACACGCCCCCAACAACACATAGCCTACCGTCCCGCGTTCCCACCGGTGTCCCAATGAAAACGGTACCCCACATGTGTGGGTGGCTCCTACCTGGCCGCCAAGGGGAAAGCCTAAAACATCAGTAACCCCAAGTCTGTTTTCAGACCGGAATTTGAGACGCTCTGCCGACCGGCACAACATACAGATATGGGCCTCGGGTGTCCAAGCCACCAGGGAAAACAGGGAACCCCATGCATTTCCGAAAAGAGGACACCCTTGGGAATCCGCAGATGAAATGTCCAAATCGCCCCAGAATGTATTACCCAGACACTCCCGCAAAGTCCGAAACGTGGGGAAAAAATGCATTTTCCGCACATTTCGCTTGGCTCACCCATCGAAACACGCCCCAAACAACACATGGCCTACCGTCCCGCGTTCCCACCGGTGTCCCGATAAAAACGGTACCTCACATGTGTGGGTGCACCTACCTGGCCGCCAAGGGGAAAGCCTAAAACACAAGTAACCCCAAGTCTGTTTTCAGACCGGAATTTGAGACGCTCTGCCGACCGGCACAACATACAGATATGGGCCTCGGGTGTCCAAGCCACCAGGGAAAATAGGGAACCCCATGCATTTCTGAAAAGAGGACACCTGTGGGAATCCACAGAGGTATGATATGCCCAAATTGCCCCAAAATGTATTACCCAGAAACCCCCACAAATTCCGAAATGTGGGAAAAAACGCATTTTCTGCACATTTCGCTCAGCTCACCCGTAGAAACACGCCCCCAACAACACATGGCCTACCGTCCCGCATTCCCACAGGTGTCCCAATGAAAACGGTACCTCACATGTGTGGGTGCTCCTACCTGGCCGCCAAGGGGAAAGCCTAAAACACAACTAACCCCAAGTCTGTTTTCAGACCAAAATTCGAGACGCTCTGCGACCGGCACAACTTACAGACATGGGCCTCGGGTGTCCAAGCCATCAGGGAAAACAGGGAACCCCATGCATTTCCGAAAAGAGGACACCTGTGGGAATTCGCAGAGGTATGATATGCCCAAATCGCCCCAGAATGTATTACCCGGACAACCCCGCAAAGTCCGAAATGTGGGAAAAAAATGCATTTATCGCACATTTCGCTCGGCTCACCCATCGAAACTCGCCCCCAACAACACATGGCCTAACATCCCGCGTTCCCAGAGGTGTCCCGATGAAAACGGTACCTCACATGTGTGGGTGCACCTACCTGGCCGCCAAGGGGAAAGCCTAAAACACTAGTAAACCCAAGTCTGTTTTCAGACCGGAATTTGAGACACTGTGCCGACCGACACATTATACAGATATAGGCCTCAGGTGTCCAAGCCACCAGGGAAAATAGGGAACCCCATGCATTTCCGAAAAGAGGACACCGCTGGGAATCCGCAGAGGTATGATATGCCCAAATCTCCCCAGAATGTATTACCCAGACACCCCCGCAAAGTCATAAATGTGGGAAAAAAAATGCATTTTCCGCACATTTCGCTCGGCTCACCCATCGAAACACGCCCCAACAACACATGGCCTACCATCCCGCGTTCCCACAGGTGTCCCGATGAAAACGGTACCTCACATGTGTGGGTGCACCTACCTGGCCGCCAAGGGGAAAGCCTAAAACACAAGTAACCCCAAGTCTGTTTTCAGACCGGAATTTGATACGCTCTGCCGACCGGCACAGCATACAAATATGGGCCTCGGGTGTCCAAGCCACCAGGGAAAACAGGGATCCCCATGCATTTCTGAAAAGAGGACACCCGTGGGAATCCGCAGAGGTATGATATGCCCAAATTGCCCCAGAATTTATTACCCAGACACCCCCGCAAAGTCCGAAATGTGGGAAAAAAAACACATTTTCTGTACATTTTGCTCGGCTCACCCATCGAAACACGCCCCCAACAACACATGGCCTACCATCCCGCATTCCCACAGGTGTCCCGATGAAAACGGTACCTCACATGTGTGGGTGCACCATCCTGGCCACCAAGGGGAAAGCCTAAAACACAAGTAACCCCAAGTCTAATTTCAGACCGGAATTTGAGACGCTCTGCCGACCGGCACAACATACAGATATGGGCCTCGGGTGTCCAAGTCACCAGGGAAAACAGGGAACCCCATGCATTTCCGAAAAGAGGACACCTGTGGGAATCCGCAGAGGTATGATATGCCCAAATCGCCCCAGAATGTATTACCCAGACACCCCCGCAAAATCCGAAATGTGGGAAAAAAAAGCATTTTCCGCACATTTCGCTCGGCTCACCCATCGAAACTCACCCTCAACAACACATGGCCTACCGTACCGCGTTCCCACATGTGTCCCGATGAAAACGGTACCTCACATGTGTGGGTGCACCTACCTGGCCGCCAAGGGGAAAGCCGAAAACACAAGTAACCCCAAGTCTGTTTTCAGACCGGAATTTGAGACGCTCTGCCGACCGGCACAACATACAGATATGGGCCTCGGGTGTCCAAGCCACCAGGGAAAACAGGGCACCCCATGCATTTCCGAAAAGAGGAAACCCGTGGGAATCCGCCGAGGTATGATATGCCCAAATTGCCCCAGAATGTATTACTCAGACACCCCCGCAAAATTTGAAATGTGGGGAAAAAACGCATTTTCCGCACATTTCGCTCGACTCACCCATTGAAACACGCCCCCAACAACACATGGCCTACCATCCCGCATTCCCACAGGTGTCCCGATGAAAGCGGTACCTAACATGTGTGGGTGCACCTACCTGGCCGCCAAGGGGAAAGCCTAAAACACAAGTAACCCCAAGTCTGTTTTCAGACCGGAATTTGAGACGCTCTGCCGACCGGCACAACATACAGATATGGGCCTCGGGTGTCCAAGCCACCAGGGAAAACAGGGCACCCCATGCATTTCCGAAAAGAGGAAACCCGTGGGAATCCGCAGAGGTATGATATGCCCAAATCGCCCCAAAATGTATTACCCAGACACCCCGCAAAGTCCAAAATGTGGGAAAAAACGCATTTTCCGCACATTTCGCTCGGCTCACCCATCGAAACACGCCCCCAACAACACATGGCCCACCATCCCGCATTCCCACAGGTGTCCCGATGAAAAATGTACCTCACATGTGTGGGTGCACCTACCTGGCCGCCAAGGGGAAAGCCTAAAACACAAGTAACCCCAAGTCTGTTTTCAGACTGGAATTTGATACTCTCTGCCGACCCGCACAACATACAGATATGGGCCTCGGGTGTCCAAGCCACCAGGGAAAACAGGGAACCCCATGCATTTCCGAAAAGAGGACACTCGTGGGAATCCGCAGAGGTATGAAATGTCCAAATCGCCCCAGAATTTATTACCCAGACACCCCCGCAAAGTCTGAAATGTGGGAAAAAAGTGCATTTTCCGCACATTTCGCTCGGCTCACCCATCCAAACACGCCCCCAACAACACATAGCCTACCGTCCCGCGTTCCCACCGGTGTCCCAATGAAAACGGTACCCCACATGTGTGGGTGGCTCCTACCTGGCCGCCAAGGGGAAAGCCTAAAACATCAGTAACCCCAAGTCTGTTTTCAGACCGGAATTTGAGACGCTCTGCCGACCGGCACAACATACAGATATGGGCCTCGGGTGTCCAAGCCACCAGGGAAAACAGGGAACCCCATGCATTTCCGAAAAGAGGACACCCTTGGGAATCCGCAGATGAAATGTCCAAATCGCCCCAGAATGTATTACCCAGACACTCCCGCAAAGTCCGAAACGTGGGGAAAAAATGCATTTTCCGCACATTTCGCTTGGCTCACCCATCGAAACATGCCCCAAACAACACATGGCCTACCGTCCCGCGTTCCCACCGGTGTCCCGATAAAAACGGTACCCCACATGTGTGGGTGGCTCCTACCTGGCCGCCAAGGGGAAAGCCTAAAACATCAGTAACCCCAAGTCTGTTTTCAGACCGGAATTTGAGACGCTCTGCCGACCGGCACAACATACAGATATGGGCCTCGGGTGTCCAAGCCACCAGGGAAAACAGGGAACCCCATGCATTTCCGAAAAGAGGACACCCTTGGGAATCCGCAGATGAAATGTCCAAATCGCCCCAGAATGTATTACCCAGACACTCCCGCAAAGTCCGAAACGTGGGGAAAAAATGCATTTTCCGCACATTTCGCTTGGCTCACCCATCGAAACACGCCCCAAACAACACATGGCCTACCGTCCCGCATTCCCAACTGTGTCCCAATGAAAACAGTACCTCACATGTGTGGGTGCACCTATCTGGCCGCCAAGGGGAAAGCCTAAAACACAAGTAACCCCAAGTTTATTTTCTGACCGGAATTTGAGACGCTCTTCCGACAGGCACAACATACAGATATGGGCCTCAGGTGTCCAAGCCACCAGGGAAAACAGGGAACCCCATGCATTTCTGAAAAGAGGACACCCGTGGGAATCCACAGAGGTATGATATGCCCAAATTGCCCCAAAATGTATTACCCAGAAACCCCCACAAATTCCAATTTGTGGGAAAAAACGCATTTTCTGCACATTTCGCTCGGCTCACCCGTAGAAACAAGCCCCCAACAACACATGGCCTACCGTCCCGCATTCCCACAGGTGTCCCAATGAAAACGGTACCTCACATGTGTGGGTGCTCCTACCTGGCCGCCAAGGGGAAAGCCTAAAACACAACTAACCCCAAGTCTGTTTTCAGACCAAAATTCGAGACGCTCTGCGACCGGCACAACTTACAGACATGGGCCTCGGGTGTCCAAGCCATCAGGGAAAACAGGGAACCCCATGCATTTCTGAAAAGAGGACACCTGTGGGAATTCGCAGAGGTATGATATGCCCAAATCGCCCCAGAATGTATTACCCGGACAACCCCGCAAAGTCCGAAATGTGGGAAAAAAATGCATTTATCGCACATTTCGCTCGGCTCACCCATCGAAACTCGCCCCCAACAACACATGGCCTAACATCCCGCGTTCCCAGAGGTGTCCCGATGAAAACGGTACCTCACATGTGTGGGTGCACCTACCTGGCCGCCAAGGGGAAAGCCTAAAACACAAGTAAACCCAAGTCTGTTTTCAGACCGGAATTTGAGACACTGTGCCGACCGACACATTATACAGATATAGGCCTCAGGTGTCCAAGCCACCAGGGAAAATAGGGAACCCCATGCATTTCCGAAAAGAGGACACCGCTGGGAATCCGCAGAGGTATGATATGCCCAAATCTCCCCAGAATGTATTACCCAGACACCCCCGCAAAGTCATAAATGTGGGAAAAAAAATGCATTTTCCGCACATTTCGCTCGGCTCACCCATCGAAACACGCCCCAACAAAACATGGCCTACCATCCCGCGTTCCCACAGGTGTCCCGATGAAAACGGTACCTCACATGTGTGGGTGCACCTACCTGGCCGCCAAGGGGAAACCCTAAAACACAAGTAACCCCAAGTCTGTTTTCAGACCGGAATTTGATACGCTCTGCCGACCGGCACAGCATACAAATATGGGCCTCGGGTGTCCAAGCCACCAGGGAAAACAGGGATCCCCATGCATTTCTGAAAAGAGGACACCCGTGGGAATCCGCAGAGGTATGATATGCCCAAATTGCCCCAGAATTTATTACCCAGACACCCCCGCAAAGTCCGAAATGTGGGAAAAAAAACACATTTTCTGTACATTTTGCTCGGCTCACCCATCGAAACACGCCCCCAACAACACATGGCCTACCATCCCGCATTCCCACAGGTGTCCCGATGAAAACGGTACCTCACATGTGTGGGTGCACCATCCTGGCCACCAAGGGGAAAGCCTAAAACACAAGTAACCCCAAGTCTGTTTTCAGACCGGAATTTGAGACGCTCTGCCGACCGGCACAACATACAGATATGGGCCTCGGGTGTCCAAGTCACCAGGGAAAACAGGGAACCCCATGCATTTCCGAAAAGAGGACACCTGTGGGAATCCGCAGAGGTATGATATGCCCAAATCGCCCCAGAATGTATTACCCAGACACCCCCGCAAAATCCGAAATGTGGGAAAAAAAAGCATTTTCCGCACATTTCGCTCGGCTCACCCATCGAAACTCACCCTCAACAACACATGGCCTACCGTCCCGCGTTCCCACATGTGTCCCGATGAAAACGGTACCTCACATGTGTGGGTGCACCTACCTGGCCGCCAAGGGGAAAGCCGAAAACACAAGTAACCCCAAGTCTGTTTTCAGACCGGAATTTGAGACGCTCTGCCGACCGGCACAACATACAGATATGGGCCTCGGGTGTCCAAGCCACCAGGGAAAACAGGGCACCCCATGCATTTCCGAAAAGAGGAAACCCGTGGGAATCCGCAGAGGTATGATATGCCCAAATTGCCCCAGAATGTATTACTCAGACACCCCCGCAAAATTTGAAATGTGGGGAAAAAACGCATTTTCCGCACATTTCGCTCGACTCACCCATTGAAACACGCCCCCAACAACACATGGCCTACCATCCCGCATTCCCACAGGTGTCCCGATGAAAGCGGTACCTAACATGTGTGGGTGCACCTACCTGGCCGCCAAGGGGAAAGCCTAAAACACAAGTAACCCCAAGTCTGTTTTCAGACCGGAATTTGAGACGCTCTGCCGACCGGCACAACATACAGATATGGGCCTCGGGTGTCCAAGCCACCAGGGAAAACAGGGCACCCCATGCATTTCCGAAAAGAGGAAACCCGTGGGAATCCGCAGAGGTATGATATGCCCAAATCGCCCCAAAATGTATTACCCAGACACCCCGCAAAGTCCAAAATGTGGGAAAAAACGCATTTTCCGCACATTTCGCTCGGCTCACCCATCGAAACACGCCCCCAACAACACATGGCCCACCATCCCGCATTCCCACAGGTGTCCCGATGAAAAATGTACCTCACATGTGTGGGTGCACCTACCTGGCCGCCAAGGGGAAAGCCTAAAACACAAGTAACCCCAAGTCTGTTTTCAGACTGGAATTTGATACGCTCTGCCGACCCGCACAACATACAGATATGGGCCTCGGGTGTCCAAGCCACCAGGGAAAACAGGGAACCCCATGCATTTCCGAAAAGAGGACACTCGTGGGAATCCGCAGAGGTATGAAATGTCCAAATCGCCCCAGAATTTATTACCCAGACACCCCCGCAAAGTCTGAAATGTGGGAAAAAAGTGCATTTTCCGCACATTTCGCTCGGCTCACCCATCCAAACACGCCCCCAACAACACATAGCCTACCGTCCCGCGTTCCCACCGGTGTCCCAATGAAAACGGTACCCCACATGTGTGGGTGGCTCCTACCTGGCCGCCAAGGGGAAAGCCTAAAACATCAGTAACCCCAAGTCTGTTTTCAGACCGGAATTTGAGACGCTCTGCCGACCGGCACAACATACAGATATGGGCCTCGGGTGTCCAAGCCACCAGGGAAAACAGGGAACCCCATGCATTTCCGAAAAGAGGACACCCTTGGGAATCCGCAGATGAAATGTCCAAATCGCCCCAGAATGTATTACCCAGACACTCCCGCAAAGTCCGAAACGTGGGGAAAAAATGCATTTTCCGCACATTTCGCTTGGCTCACCCATCGAAACACGCCCCAAACAACACATGGCCTACCGTCCCGCGTTCCCACCGGTGTCCCGATAAAAACGGTACCTCACATGTGTGGGTGCACCTACCTGGCCGCCAAGGGGAAAGCCTAAAACACAAGTAACCCCAAGTCTGTTTTCAGACCGGAATTTGAGACGCTCTGCCGACCGGCACAACATACAGATATGGGCCTCGGGTGTCCAAGCCACCAGGGAAAATAGGGAACCCCATGCATTTCTGAAAAGAGGACACCTGTGGGAATCCACAGAGGTATGATATGCCCAAATTGCCCCAAAATGTATTACCCAGAAACCCCCACAAATTCCGAAATGTGGGAAAAAACGCATTTTCTGCACATTTCGCTCGGCTCACCCGTAGAAACACGCCCCCAACAACACATGGCCTACCGTCCCGCATTCCCACAGGTGTCCCAATGAAAACGGTACCTCACATGTGTGGGTGCTCCTACCTGGCCGCCAAGGGGAAAGCCTAAAACACAACTAACCCCAAGTCTGTTTTCAGACCAAAATTCGAGACGCTCTGCGACCGGCACAACTTACAGACATGGGCCTCGGGTGTCCAAGCCATCAGGGAAAACAGGGAACCCCATGCATTTCCGAAAAGAGGACACCTGTGGGAATTCGCAGAGGTATGATATGCCCAAATCGCCCCAGAATGTATTACCCGGACAACCCCGCAAAGTCCGAAATGTGGGAAAAAAATGCATTTATCGCACATTTCGCTCGGCTCACCCATCGAAACTCGCCCCCAACAACACATGGCCTAACATCCCGCGTTCCCAGAGGTGTCCCGATGAAAACGGTACCTCACATGTGTGGGTGCACCTACCTGGCCGCCAAGGGGAAAGCCTAAAACACAAGTAAACCCAAGTCTGTTTTCAGACCGGAATTTGAGACACTGTGCCGACCGACACATTATACAGATATAGGCCTCAGGTGTCCAAGCCACCAGGGAAAATAGGGAACCCCATGCATTTCCGAAAAGAGGACACCGCTGGGAATCCGCAGAGGTATGATATGCCCAAATCTCCCCAGAATGTATTACCCAGACACCCCCGCAAAGTCATAAATGTGGGAAAAAAAATGCATTTTCCGCACATTTCGCTCGGCTCACCCATCGAAACACGCCCCAACAACACATGGCCTACCATCCCGCGTTCCCACAGGTGTCCCGATGAAAACGGTACCTCACATGTGTGGGTGCACCTACCTGGCCGCCAAGGGGAAAGCCTAAAACACAAGTAACCCCAAGTCTGTTTTCAGACCGGAATTTGATACGCTCTGCCGACCGGCACAGCATACAAATATGGGCCTCGGGTGTCCAAGCCACCAGGGAAAACAGGGATCCCCATGCATTTCTGAAAAGAGGACACCCGTGGGAATCCGCAGAGGTATGATATGCCCAAATTGCCCCAGAATTTATTACCCAGACACCCCCGCAAAGTCCGAAATGTGGGAAAAAAAACACATTTTCTGTACATTTTGCTCGGCTCACCCATCGAAACACGCCCCCAACAACACATGGCCTACCATCCCGCATTCCCACAGGTGTCCCGATGAAAACGGTACCTCACATGTGTGGGTGCACCATCCTGGCCACCAAGGGGAAAGCCTAAAACACAAGTAACCCCAAGTCTGTTTTCAGACCGGAATTTGAGACGCTCTGCCGACCGGCACAACATACAGATATGGGCCTCGGGTGTCCAAGTCACCAGGGAAAACAGGGAACCCCATGCATTTCCGAAAAGAGGACACCTGTGGGAATCCGCAGAGGTATGATATGCCCAAATCGCCCCAGAATGTATTACCCAGACACCCCCGCAAAATCCGAAATGTGGGAAAAAAAAGCATTTTCCGCACATTTCGCTCGGCTCACCCATCGAAACTCACCCTCAACAACACATGGCCTACCGTCCCGCGTTCCCACATGTGTCCCGATGAAAACGGTACCTCACATGTGTGGGTGCACCTACCTGGCCGCCAAGGGGAAAGCCGAAAACACAAGTAACCCCAAGTCTGTTTTCAGACCGGAATTTGAGACGCTCTGCCGACCGGCACAACATACAGATATGGGCCTCGGGTGTCCAAGCCACCAGGGAAAACAGGGCACCCCATGCATTTCCGAAAAGAGGAAACCCGTGGGAATCCGCCGAGGTATGATATGCCCAAATTGCCCCAGAATGTATTACTCAGACACCCCCGCAAAATTTGAAATGTGGGGAAAAAACGCATTTTCCGCACATTTCGCTCGACTCACCCATTGAAACACGCCCCCAACAACACATGGCCTACCATCCCACATTCCCACAGGTGTCCCGATGAAAGCGGTACCTAACATGTGTGGGTGCACCTACCTGGCCGCCAAGGGGAAAGCCTAAAACACAAGTAACCCCAAGTCTGTTTTCAGACCGGAATTTGAGACGCTCTGCCGACCGGCACAACATACAGATATGGGCCTCGGGTGTCCAAGCCACCAGGGAAAACAGGGCACCCCATGCATTTCCGAAAAGAGGAAACCCGTGGGAATCCGCAGAGGTATGATATGCCCAAATCGCCCCAAAATGTATTACCCAGACACCCCGCAAAGTCCAAAATGTGGGAAAAAACGCATTTTCCGCACATTTCGCTCGGCTCACCCATCGAAACACGCCCCCAACAACACATAGCCTACCGTCCCGCGTTCCCACCGGTGTCCCAATGAAAACGGTACCCCACATGTGTGGGTGGCTCCTACCTGGCCGCCAAGGGGAAAGCCTAAAACATCAGTAACCCCAAGTCTGTTTTCAGACCGGAATTTGAGACGCTCTGCCGACCGGCACAACATACAGATATGGGCCTCGGGTGTCCAAGCCACCAGGGAAAACAGGGAACCCCATGCATTTCCGAAAAGAGGACACCCTTGGGAATCCGCAGATGAAATGTCCAAATCGCCCCAGAATGTATTACCCAGACACTCCCGCAAAGTCCGAAACGTGGGGAAAAAATGCATTTTCCGCACATTTCGCTTGGCTCACCCATCGAAACACGCCCCAAACAACACATGGCCTACCGTCCCGCGTTCCCACCGGTGTCCCGATAAAAACGGTACCTCACATGTGTGGGTGCACCTACCTGGTCGCCAAGGGGAAAGCCTAAAACACAAGTAACCCCAAGTCTGTTTTCAGACCGGAATTTGAGACGCTCTGCCGACCGGCACAACATACAGATATGGGCCTCGGGTGTCCAAGCCACCAGGGAAAATAGGGAACCCCATGCATTTCTGAAAAGAGGACACCTGTGGGAATCCGCAGAGGTATAATATGCCCAAATCGCCCCAGAATTTATTACCCAGACACCCCCGCAAATTCCGAAATGTGGGAAAAAAATGCATTTTCCACACATTTCGCTCGGCTCACCCATCGTAACATGCCCCCAACAACACATGGCCTACTGTCCCGCATTCCCACCTGTGTCCCAATGAAAACAGTACCTCACATGTGTGGGTGCACCTATCTGGCCGCCAAGGGGAAAGCCTAAAACACAAGTAACCCCAAGTTTATTTTCTGACCGGAATTTGAGACGCTCTGCCGACAGGCACAACATACAGATATGGGCCTCAGGTGTCCAAGCCACCAGGGAAAACAGGGAACCCCATGCATTTCTGAAAAGAGGACACCCGTGGGAATCCACAGAGGTATGATATGCCCAAATTGCCCCAAAATGTATTACCCAGACACCCCCACAAATTCTGAAAATGTGGGAAAAAACGCATTTTCTGCACATTTTGCTCGGCTCACCCGTAGAAACACGCCCCCAACAACACATGGCCTACCGTCCCGCATTCCCACAGGTGTCCCAATGAAAACGGTACCTCACATGTGTGGGTGCTCCTACCTGGCCGCCAAGGGGAAAGCCTAAAACACAACTAACCCCAAGTCTGTTTTCAGACCAAAATTCGAGACGCTCTGCCGACCGGCACAACTTACAGACATGGGCCTCGGGTGTCCAAGCCATCAGGGAAAACAGGGAACCCCATGCATTTCCGAAAAGAGGACACCTGTGGGAATTCGCAGAGGTATGATATGCCCAAATCGCCCCAGAATGTATTACCCGGACACCCCCGCAAAGTCCGAAATGTGGGAAAAAAATGCATTTATCGCACATTTCGCTCGGCTCACCCATCGAAACTCGCCCCCAACAACACATGGCCTAACATCCCGCGTTCCCAGAGGTGTCCCGATGAAAACGGTACCTCACATGTGTGGGTGCACCTACCTGGCCGCCAAGGGGAAAGCCTAAAACACAAGTAAACCCAAGTCTGTTTTCAGACCGGAATTTGAGACACTGTGCCGACCGACACTTTATACAGATATAGGCCTCGGGTGTCTAAGCCACCAGGGAAAATAGGGAACCCCATGCATTTCCGAAAAGAAGACACCGCTGGGAATCCGCAGAGGTATGATATGCCCAAATCTCCCCAGAATGTATTACCCAGACACCCCCGCAAAGTCATAAATGTGGGAAAAAAAATGCATTTTCCGCACATTTCGCTCGGCTCACCCATCGAAACACGCCCCCAACAACACATGGCCTACCATCCCGCGTTCCCACAGGTGTCCCGATGAAAACGGTACCTCACATGTGTGGGTGCACCTACCTGGCCGCCAAGGGGAAAGCCTAAAACACAAGTAACCCCAAGTCTGTTTTCAGACCGGAATTTGAGACGCTCTGCCGACCGACACAACATACAGATATGGGCCTCGGGTGTCCAAGCCACCAGGGAAAACAGGGATCCCCATGCATTTCTGAAAAGAGGACACCCGTGGGAATCCGCAGTGGCATGATATGCCCAAATTGCCCCAGAATTTATTACCCAGACACCCCCGCAAAGTCCGAAATGTGGGAAAAAAAACACATTTTCTGTACATTTTGCTCGGCTCACCCATCAAAACACGCCCCCAACAACACATGGCCTACCATCCCGCATTCCCACAGGTGTCCCGATGAAAACGCTACCTCACATGTGTGGGTGCACCATCCTGGCCACCAAGGGGAAAGCCTAAAACACAAGTAACCCCAAGTCTGTTTTCAGACCGGAATTTGAGACGCTCTGCCGACCGGCACAACATACAGATATGGGCCTCGGGTGTCCAAGCCACCAGGGAAAACAGGGAACCCCATGCATTTCCGAAAAGAGGACACCCGTGGGAATCCGCAGAGGTATGATATGCCCAAATCGCCCCAGAATGTATTACCCAGACACCCCCGCAAAATCCGAAATGTGGGAAAAAAACGCATTTTCCGCATATTTCGCTCGGCTCACCCATCGAAACTCACCCCCAACAACACATGGCCTACCGTCCCGCGTTCCCACATGTGTCCCGATGAAAACGGTACCTCACATGTGTGGGTGCACCTACCTGGCCGCCAAGGGGAAAGCCGAAAACACAAGTAACCCCAAGTCTGTTTTCAGACCGGAATTTGAGACGCTCTGCCGACCGGCACAACATACAGATATGGGCCTAGGGTGTCCAAGCCACCAGGGAAAACAGGGCACCCCATGCATTTCCGAAAAGAGGAAACCCGTGGGAATCCGCAGAGGTATGATATGCCCAAATTGCCCCAGAATGTATTACTCAGACACCCCCGCAAAATTTGAAATGTGGGGAAAAAACGCATTTTCCGCACATTTCGCTCGACTCACCCATTGAAACACGCCCCCAACAACACATGGCCTACCATCCCGCATTCCCACAGGTGTCCCGATGAAAACGGTACCTAACATGTGTGGGTGCACCTACCTGGCCGCCAAGGGGGAGGCCTAAAACACAAGTAACCCCAAGTCTGTTTTCAGACCGGAATTTGAGACGCTCTGCCGACCGGCACAACATACAGATATGGGCCTCGGGTGTCCAAGCCACCAGGGAAAACAGGGCACCCCATGCATTTCCGAAAAGAGGAAACCCAAGGGAATCCGCAGAGGTATGATATGCCCAAATCGCCCCAAAATGTATTACCCAGACACCCCCGCAAAGTCCAAAATGTGGGAAAAAACGCATTTTCCGCACATTTCGCTCGGCTCACCCATCGAAACACGCCCCCAACAGCACATGGCCCACCATCCCGCATTCCCACAGGTGTCCCGATGAAAAATGTACCTCACATGTGTGGGTGCACCTACCTGGCCGCCAAGGGGAAAGCCTAAAACACAAGTAACCCCAAGTCTGTTTTCAGACCGGAATTTGATACGCTCTGCCGACCGGCACAACATACAGATATGGGCCTCGGGTGTCCAAGCCACCAGGGAAAACAGGGAACCCCATGCATTTCCGAAAAGAGGACACTCGTGGGAATCCGCAGAGGTATGAAATGTCCAAATCGCCCCAGAATGTATAACCCAGACACCCCCGCAAAGTCTGAAATGTGGGAAAAATATGCATTTTCCGCACATTTCGCTCGGCTCACCCATCCAAACACGCCCCCAACAACACATGGCCTACTGTCCCACGTTCCCAACGGTGTCCCAATGAAAACGGTACCTCACATGTGTGGGTGCACCTACCTGGCCGCCAAGGGGAAAGCCTAAAACACAAGTAACCCCAAGTCTGTTTTCAGACCGGAATTTGAGACGCTCTGCCAACCGGCACAACATACAGATATGGGCCTCGGGTGTCCAAGCCACCAGGGAAAACAGGGAACCCCATGCATTTCCGAAAAGAGGACACCCGTGGGAATCCGCAGAGGTATGATATGCCCAAATCGCCCCACAATTTATTACCCAAATAACCCCACAAAATCCGAAATGTGGGAAAAACGCATTTTCCGCACATTTCGCTCGGCTCACCCATCGAAACAAGCCCCCAACAACACATGGCCTACCGTCCCGCGTTCCCACAGGTCTCCCGATGAAAACGGTACCTGAAAACGGTACCTCACATGTGTGGGTGCACCTACCTGGCTGCCTAGGGGAAAGCCTAAAACACAAGTAACCCCAAGTCTGTTTTCAGACCGAAATTTGAGACGCTCTGCCGACTGGCACAACATACAGATATGGGCCTCGGGTGTCCAAGCCACCAAGGAAAACAGGGAACCCCATGCATCTCCGAAAAGAGGACACCCGTGGGAATCTGCAGAGGTATGATTTGCCCAAATCACCCCAGAATTTATTACACAGACACCCCCGCAAAGTCCGAAATGTGTAAAAAAACCCACATTTTTCAATTTGTCGGGGGTTCTAGGTAAAACATTCTAGTCCGCTTTGCACAAGTTGGACCTCTGTGGATTCCTACTGGTGCCCTCTTTTCAGAAATGCATAGGGTTCCCAGTTTTCCTTGGTGGTTTGGACACCCTATTCCCAAATCTGTAGGTTATCTCCCCAAACCCTTTTGTGGTTACCAGTGGGTTAGCCTTTTCCCTTTGCGGCTAGATGGGTGAACCCCCACATGTGAGGTACCGTTTTCGTTGGGACACGTGTGGGAACGCGGGAAGGTATGACATCTGTTGTTGGCAGCATGTTTCGGTGGTTGAGCAGAGTGAAATGTCTGGAAATTGTATTTTTTACCCCCAAATTTGGACATTGCCGGGGTTTCTGGGTAGTAGATTCTGGACCGCTTCACGCAAGTCAAACCTCTGTGCATTCCCACGGGTGTCCTCTTTTGGGAAATACTTGGGGTTCCCTGTTTTCCTTGCTGGCTTCGACACCCTAGGCCCAAATCTGTAGGTTGCCCGCATGAACAAATTGTGCTGTGGCGAAAGGCTTGGGGTTACCAGCGGCAGGTGCACCCACACATTCAAGGTACCTTTTTCATCGGGACACATGTAGGAACGCGAGAAGGTATGACATCTGTAGTTGGCGACGTGTTTCGGTGAGTGGACACAGGGAAATGTATCTGAAATTGGCTGGAAATGAAGACAATTCTCAGATATTACACTCTGGCCAATCACCGAAACAAACCGCCAACAACACATGGCCTACCTTCTTGCGTTCCCACAGGTGTCCCGATGAAAACGGTACCTCACATGTGTGGGTGCACCTACCGGGGGCGCAAAAGGAAAAGGATAACCCACTGGTAACCCCAAGCCTTTCGCCACTGTCCATTTTGTTCATGTGGGCAACCTACAGATTTGGGCATAGGTTGTCTAAGCCAGCACGGAAAACAGGGAACTCCATGCATTTCCCAAAAGAGGACACCCGTGGGAATCCACAGAAGTCTGCCTTGTGCAAAGTGCCCCAGTTTTTATTAGCCACAATCCCCGACAAAGTGTGATATTTGGTGGGGAAAAAACACAATGTTCACTTTGTCTGCGGTTCTGGGTAATACATTCTGGGCCGCTTCGTGCAAGTCAGACCTCTGTGTATTCGCACGGGTGTCCTCTTTTGGGAAATGCATGGGGTTCGCTGTTTTCCTTGCTGGTTTCGACACCCTAGGCCCAAATCTGTAGGTTGCCCACATGAACAAATTGTGCTGTGGCGAAAGGCTTGGGTTACCAGCGGGTTACCCTTTTCCTTTTGCGCCCCCGGCAGGTGCACCCACACATGCGAGGTGCCTTTTTCATCGGGACACCTGTAGGAATGCGAGAAGGTATGGCATCTGTTGTTGGCGACGTGTTTCGGTGAGTTGACACAGGGAAATGTGTCTGAAATTGGCTGGAAATGTAGACAATTCTCAGACATTATGCTCTGGCCAATCACCGAAACACACCGCCAACAACACATGGCCTACCCTCTCGCGTTCCCACAGGTGTGCCGATGAAAACGGTACCTCACATGTGTGGGTGCACCTACCGGGGGCGCAAAAGAAAAAGGATAACCCACTGGTAACCCCAAGCCTTTCCCCACTGCCCATTTTGTTCATGTGGGCAACCTACAGATTTGGGGATAGGTTGTCTAAGCCAGCAAGGAAAACAGGGAACTCCATGAATTTTCAAAAAGAGGACACCCGTGGGAATCCACAGAGGTCTGCCTTGCGCAAATTGCCCCAGTTTTTATTAGCCACAATCCCCGACAAAGTGTGATATTTGGTGGGGAAAAAACACAATGTTCACTTTGTCTGGGGTTCTGGGTAATAAATTCTGGCCCGCTTCGCGCAAGTCAGACCTCTGCGCATTCCCACGGGAGTCCTCTTTTGGGAAATGCATGGGGTTCCCTGTTTTCCTTGCTGGCTTCGACACCCTAAGCCCAAATCTGTAGGTTGCCCACATGAACAAATTGTGCTGTGGCGAAAGGCTTGGGTTACCAGCGGGTTACCCTTTTCCTTTTGCACCCCCGGCAGGTGCACCCACACATGCGAGGTACCTTTTTCATCGGTACACCTGTAGGAATGCGAGAAGGTATGGCATCTGTTGTTGGCGACGTGTTTCGGTGAGTGGACACAGGGAAATGTCTCTGAAATTGGCTGGAAATGCAGACAATTCTCAGACATTTCGCTCTGGCCGCCCACCGAAACACACCGCCAACAACACGTGGCCTACCTTCCCGCATCCCCACACATGTCCCGATGAAAACGGTACCTCACATGTGTGGGTGCACCTACCGCGGGGCGCAAAAGGAAAAGGGTAACCCACTGGTAACCCCAAGCCTTTCGCCACTGCCCATTTTGTTCATGTGGGCAACCTACAGATTTTGGCCTAGGGTGTCGAAGCCAGCAAGGAAAACAGGGAACCCCATGCATTTCCCAAAAGAAGACACCCGTGGGAATCCACAGACGTCTGCCTTGTGCAAATTGCCCCAGTTTTTATTAGCCACAATCCCCGACAAAGTATGATATTTGGTGGGGAAAACACAATGTTCACGTTTTCTGGGGTTCTGGGTAATAAATTCTGGGCCGCTTCGCGCAAGTCAGACCCCTGTGCATTTGCATGGGTGTCCTCTTTTGGGAAATGCATGGGGTTCCCTGTTTTCCTTGCTGGCTTCGACACCATAGGCCCAAATCTGTAGGTTGCCCACATGAACAAATTGTGCTGTGGCGAAAGGCTTGGGGTTACCAGCGGGTTACCCTTTTCCTTTTGCGCCCCCGGTAGGTGCACCCACACATGTGAGGTACCTTTTTCGTCGGGACACCTGTGGGAACGCGAGAAGGTATGACATCTGTTGTTGGCGACGTGTTTCGGTGAGTGGACACAGGGAAATGTCTATGAAATTGGCTGGAAATGAAGACAATTTTCAGACATTTCGCTCTGGCCACTCACCGAAACACACCGCCAACAACTCATGGCCTACCTTCTCGCGTTCCCGCAGGTGTCCCTATGAAAACGGTACCTCACATGTGTGGGTGCACCTACCGGGGGTGCAAAAGGAAAAGGGTAACCCACTGGTAACCCCAAGCCTTTTGCCACTGCCCATTTTGTTCATGTGGGCAACCTACAGATTTGGGTCTAGGGTGTCGAAGCCAGCAAGGAAAACGGGGAACCCCATGCATTTTCAAAAAGAGGACACCCGTGGGAATCCACAGAGGTCTGCCTTGCGCAAATTGCCCCAGTTTTTATTAGCCACAATCCCTGACAAAGTGTGATATTTGGTTTGGAAAAAAACAATGTTCACTTTGTCTGGGGTTCTGGGTAATAAATTCTGGCCCGCTTCGCGCAGTCAGACCTCTGCGCATTCCCACGGGTGTCCTCTTTTGGGAAATGCATGGGTTTCCCTGTTTTCCTTGCTGGCTTCGACACCCTATGCCCAAAACTGTAGGTTGCCCACATGAACAAATTGTGCTTTGGCGAAAGGCTTGGGGTTACCAGCGGGTTACCCTTTTCCTTTTGCGCCCCCGGTAGGTGCACCCACACATGTGAGGTACCTTTTTCATCGGGACACCTGTGGGAACGCGAGAAGGTATGATGACTGTTGTTGGCGACGTGTTTCGGTGAGTGGACACAGGGAAATGTCTCTGAAATTGGCTGGAAATGCAGACAATTCTCAGACATTTCGCTCTGGCCACCCACCGAAACACACCGCCAACAACACATGGCCTACCTTCCCACGTCCCCACACGTGTCCCGCTGAAAACGGTAACTCACATGTGTGGGTGCACCTACCGGGGGCGCAAAAGGAAAAGGGTAACCCACTTGTAACCCCAAGCCTTTCGCCACTGCCCATTTTGTTCATGTGGGCAACCTACAGATTTGGGCCCAGGGTGTCGAAGCCAGCAAGGAAAACAGGGAACCCTATGCATTTCCCAAAAGAGGATACCTGTGGGAATCCACAGAGGTCTGCCTTGTGCAAATTGCCCCAGTTTTTATTAGCCACAATCCCCGACAAAGTGTGATATTTGGTGGGGGAAAAACACAATGTTCATTTTGTCTGGGGTTCTGGGTAATAAATTCTGGGCCGCTTCGCGCAAGTCAGACCTCTGTGCATTCGCACGGGTGTCCTCTTTTGGGAAATGCATGGGGTTCTCTGTTTTCCTTGCTGGCTTCTACACCCTAGGCCCAAATCTGTAGCTTGCCCACATGAACAAATTGTGGTGTGGCGAAAGGCTTGGGGTTAGAAGCGGGTTACCCTTTTGCGCCCCCGGTAGTTGCACATACACATGTGAGGTACCTTTTTTGTCGGGACACCTGTGGGAACGCGAGAAGGTATGACATCTATTGTTGGCGACGTGTTTCGGTGAGTGGACACAGGGAAATGTCTCTGAAATTGGCTGGAAATGAAGACAATTCTCAGACATTTAGCTCTGGCCACCCACCGAAACACACTGCCAACAACACGTGGCCTACCTTCCGCGTCCCCACACGTGTCCCGATAAAAACGGTACCTCACATGTGTGGGTGCACCTAACGGGGGCGCAAATGGAAAAGGGTAACCCACTGGTAACCCCAAGCCTTTCCCCACTGCCCATTTTGTTCATGTGGGCAACCTACAGATTTGGTCCTAGGGTGTCGAAGCCAGCAAGGAAAACAGGGAACCCCATGCATTTCCCAAAAGAGGAAACCCGTGGGAATCCACAGAGGTCTGCCTTGCGCAAATTGCCCCAGTTTTTATTAGCCACAATCCCCGCCAAACTGTGATATTTGGTGGGGAAAAAACACAATATTCACTTTGTCTGGGGTTCTGGGTAATACATTCTGGCCCGCTTCGCGCAAGTCAGACCTCTGCGCATTCCCACGGGAGTCCTCTTTTGGGAAATTCATGGGGTTCCCTGTTTTGCTTGCTGGCTTCGACACCCTAGGCCCAAATCTGTAGGTTGCCCACATGAACAAAATGGGCAGTGGCGAAAGGCTTGGGGTTACCAGTGGGTTACCCTTTTCCTTTTGCGCCCAGCGGTAGGTGGACCCACACATGTGAGATTGGCCACATTAGTGTGCCAATCTGCCCCCAGGGTGCCCAAACCCTGCTGCCCCATCCATTGGGGGCCTGTCCTACCATTTGTGGTGGCCCTCTCCTCACCCACACCGAACAGAGGGGGGGCACACCATGCAGCCCTTCCTAGGAGGCTCAGGGAGGACTGCATGAGGAGTCCCCCCCTGCCATTTGGGGTGGAGGGGAGAGAGCCACCGCAAAAGGTGGGGCAGGACCCCCAATAGATGGGGGAGTAGGGTTTGGGCACCCTGGGGGCAGATTGGCACACTAATGTGGCCATCTGCGCCAAGAAAAGTGGGGTAAACAAAAAAAAGAATACAAAATTGTAGGCTGATTTTTAGGGGGGGCTGAGGGGCACCCTAAATTGGCAGCGAATGATGTACTGCAACGGGGGGTGGCCCTCACCCCCCCACCCCAAATGGAGGGCCCCACCTCATGCAACCCTCCCTGGGGACAGATATCTGCTCCTATGAAGGGGCATCTGACCCAAGGGAGGGATGCATGAGGTGGGGCCCCCCTATCTGCCCCCAGGGAGGGTTGCATGAGGTGCGGCCCTCCATTTGGGATGAGGGGTGAGGGCCACCCCCGTTGCAGTATATCATTCACTTCCAATTTAGGGTGCCCCTCAGCCCCCCTAAAATGCAGCCTACGATTTTGTATTATTTTTTTTGTTTACCCAAGCTCGCTTGGCGCAGATGGCCACATTAGTGTGCAAATCTTCCCCCAGGGTGCCCATACCCTACTGCCCCATCTATTGGGGGGCCTGTCCCACCATTTGTGGTGGCCCTCTCCTCACCCAGACCGAATGGAGGGAGGGGCACATCAAGCAGCCCTTCCTAGGAAGTTCACCATCTCTCTCCTCAAGTGCGTCCTCCTGTATTTTGTGAGTATCACTGAATTCTTCTAAGTTTGCTGTGGAGTCATGTGCATAGTCACCCTTCTCTAAAGCGTCGGCGAGAAAGATCGCCAGTCTGACAAGTCTGCACCTCACTATCTTGAGAGCTGGGTTAGATAGTAACACCTCATACCCTGAGGGTCTCTGTGTAGTCAGTGTTCTCTTTGTTCTTTCTAGTATTGTAAAGAAAGCATGCTCCTCACAAAAAGTGGTGCTGCGTCCCATGGTAATACTCGCTGATTTGTCCACTACGAATGCGGCTGTAGCCAATGCTTGTTCGCATGGATAGTGTCCTCTCATTACTGAGTCTAATTTCCCACTGTAATAGACTAGTGGCTTGTGTCCCAAGCTGGTCTACTGTGTCAGTACTGCTGTCACCCATACTCCGTTGGAGTGTGAGAACAGAAAGAATTCCTTTTGATAGACTGCGATCCCTAATACTGGAGCTATTCATATTGCTTCCTTCAACTCATTAAAGGCCTGAGGCTTCTCTGGCATATATTGTCTTCTCCCCTCTCTGTGTTTCATTTAGTGTACTTAATAAGGGCCTAGTGTTGGTGCTGTAGTCGGATACCCATGCCCTGCAGTAATTACATAGCCCCAAGAACTGCTGCATCTCTCTAACTGTTGTGGGTTTTGCTGTTCTGCGTATTGCCTCTGCCCTTTCTGATGTCACTCATCAGCCATTTTGGGAGATCATCTGACCAATGTATAACACTTCTGTCTGGCAATATTGAAGTTTGGCTTTGTCCGCCTTGTATCCCTTCTCTGCTAGCACTGTCATCATGTGTACTGAGTCGGTGTTACACTGTTCTTCTGTCTTGCTGCAGATAATATGCCAACGATGTACTGTATAACCTTGCTTTCCATCTGTACGTTGCCTAGGTCCATTTGGAGGACCCTATTGAATATGGAAGGTGATTCAAAGTACCCCGGAGGAAGTCTTGTATGTTTCCACTTCTTATTTCTATATAGAAAGGAAGTTAAGTCTTGTGATTCTGGGTGTAATGGTATAGAGAAGAATGTATTCTTCAAATCTATGACCGTGAAGTAGACAGCTTCCGTGGGGCTGCTGCACATAATTGTCACTGGGTGCTCTGCTTCTACAATATGGTTAAGAGGGCGCAAGTCCTGTATAAATTGTCATGACAACCCTGTTGCCTTTTTGACTGGGTACACAGCCGTGTTACATGGTGATTCTAATGGCAATAGGATGCCGTGCTTCACTAGTGCCCGAAAGGTCTCATACATACTTTTGTATGCTTCTCTCGAAAGTGGGTATTGTTTGACTCGTGGCAGAATGGCCCCTAGCTTTAGTTATGTCTTCACTGCTCCTATACCTTTCAGAAGCCCCACATCATAGGAACTTGTGGTGCATAAGATGCTGGGGACCTTTGCCAAATTCTCCTCGAGAACGGTTGGCGGTGCTCTCAGCACCTTCGCCATTTTCTGTGGTACCTCTCTGTAATATATTCTCACCCAATATGTGATGGTCATTAAGAACACCATCTTATGATCTGATCCGTTGCCTTTGAATAGTTCTTTGCGTGTAACTGTAATTAACCTGTAACCTTCAGCCATGGCGCTCGAAGGCACAAAGGATAAAACAGGGACAACGTGTTGGTCTTGGAATCAAGACCATGCAGAGCAACATAGGTTTGAATCCCAGATCCACCGTAGAAACCAAACTCATATCAGTATTAAGCACGTTAAGAGAAACCAATAAATAAATAAAGATCACTGCTCGCCATGGTCGCCCTGTGTCATCTGTCCCATGCACTGCTATCAGTCATCCCGCATGATTACTGCCTCTAATTCTAGTGACACCATTGTCTCTTCTTTCTCATCTAATGGTATCTCTGGCCTGAATAAGTACTAATTTGGAAGGTGCCACATTTTCCCCCTGAATCCCTGGAAGACATGCTTTTATAATTTCAGTCCTATATTGGATTAGCTTCTCGTCCACTGGCACCCCCCTCTGTACCCTTCGTCCACAATAAGCTTGAATGATTTCGCTCACATTTACAAGGTGTATCTCTGGTGTGGATCACACTATCCCCTTGTTGCTGAATGAAATGGTCATGTTAAGTCTGCTCATGATGTCTCTCCCCAGCATATAAACAGGTACCTGTCGTAATAGAGTAGGAGCAAGGATAGATTGTGCTCTCCTATAGAAAGTGCAATATTGTCTGTAAAAGGAACCACTTCTGTCGCCCCAGACAACCCTTGAGCATTCATGGCATCGCCTGACATACTATATTTCCCGTCCCGGATGCAGGATTTGGTCGCCCCTGTATCTACAAGAAAGGAAAAAGTCTTGTCACCTATCGTCACCCCTATACATGCTTCCTCCACAAAGGTTGGGCGAGATAGATAGGATGGAACACATCAAGTCCATCTGTGGGCTGCCCCATTGAGGGTATAAGGACATCCTGTTCCCCAGGAATGAGTTGCCCCCACTACGGTGACCCCCTCAGTTTCATAATGGGAGTTGTTGTCATGGAGTCTGTGCATACCGTTGTCCCATCGTTTGGTTGTGTGCTGCCATGCATCTGTGGTGCCTTGTGAATGCTGCTACATAGGCGCTTGCATTTGTGATGCCTGCATCATCGGCTGGCGTGCCTGTGGGTATGTGTTGCAGTGTCTGTCCTTGTTGTGTTGTCTGATTCTGTGTGAAATATTCATTCTGTTCCCCTTGGTAGGCTGGCTGGTATTGCATTCCCTCCTTCTGTTGTGCCCCTCCCTGCTTCTGCACACCCTTGAGATATACCCTATCTGTCGACACACACAGCATTGGGGTGGCTCGCTCACCTGCCTCTGGAACCCCTTAGAACCCCCCTGAGCACTGTTGCATTTGTTGCAGATATCCTAGAAACCCCCATGGCACTCCCCCTTGATTCTGCTGCATCTGATGCTTGTACCATGTCCTCTAGGTGCCGCCTTCTTCCTCGAAACCCATGCTGCGCATCCCTCTGCCCCATGAATGCACCTCCCATGGGCTGTAGTGTGTACTGTGTCTGTGGTGCCCCTTGTCCTCCCTTGCTCGTCGATACTGCCCCTTCCATGGCATATTTAGAGAGCTTCTTCTGTACTAACCGCACTTGCACACTTTTTCCTTGCATTATCTTGCATTAGCCTACAATAGTGTACTATTGTGAGCTGTATTTCCGACCAAGGCTTTGACTCCATTCCCACCATTTTCTTCAGTTGCCTTTACACCTGCTCTGGCAACCCTTGGCATAATATGTGGTAGAATAATGCTTCTGTTTTGTCCCACGGTTCTCCCATTTCAAGGCGCCAAAGCTCTAGAATCGTCTGAATGTAGTGTAATGGGTCGTCATCTTCCTCCATTTTGTGTGCCATAATTGCACTAATGTCTGACGTATCTGGGTACTGCATCCATAGAGCTTGCCATATGGCCGCTCTGAAATTTGCAAATGGAGCACCATTCTGCGCCATGTCCTTGGGTGGTTACTCCTGGGTACCCCGCCCTTTTCCATACATCATCAGCAGCTTCCCCGAAGATTACTACAAGTAGCCCCTTTACATCCCCCACTGCTAATTTCTGTCCCGCTGTCATCCTTTCCTTTTCATATATCCATTTCCCTACATCCATGGTTAATGAGGGTAGCCTACACCTCAGGTTTTCCTTGTCTATTTGATTCCATGGCATGTATTGAGGTCGCCCCCTCCCTTTTCCAGTAAGGGCATCTGTCTGAACACAATCTCCCCATTCACCCCTCGTATCAGCCTGATCTGCCTATCAGGTCACTCTGTGTCTTTAATGTCAGTACATGCCTTTGCCAGCTCACCCTTGCTTCACCTTGGAAGATCTCCAAGCCTCTGCACATATGGGGTCCGGTCATCCATACTGTGTAATGCATCTCTGGACTGTCTCTGGACTGTTGAGATCAATCGTCCTTGTCACCTCTAAATCCCCCTGTGTCTTTTCCTACTTCCTATGTCACGCTTCTATGTGCTCTTTTCTCTGTCGACTGATGCTTGGGTCACCCTCTTGCCTCATCCTCACTTCCCTCTGCATCCCCGTCTGAGTCTGTGTCCATATCACTGCTGAAATTGTCTGCGAAGCTCGGCCTCCTAGAGGTCATGTCTTGCTGAGCTTCCCTTCAAGTCTCTGCTGACCCTTCTCCCGGATGACCCTTCATCTGTTCAATCTGATAGAGTAGCAGTCCTGTCCTGTGTGGTACTGTTGTCTGGCTCCGAATGCCTACCTCCTCCCACTTTGTTGTCTCCTGTGCCCATTCCCCACTTTGTCCTTATGTCTCTCAGTGCGTGCTCCTCCTCCTTCAAATTGCGTTCTCTTGCAAGTCACTCTATTTCCCACTTTCTCTAGTCCCTTCACACTAAAACTTGGTTTTCCTTCTCGTCTACTTCCCTTCGCCTCTCTATCTCTTCAAACTCCCTCCTTCTCCTCTCTCACTGCTCCAGCTCTTTCTCTTCTTCCCTTTGCTTGTCTCTCCAAGCTCTCTCACGTTCTTCCTCTTCTTCCTTTTACTTTCAATCTACTTCTTCCATTATCTCCGTCCAATCTCATGCTTTACAGCTCCCCTTATGACCCTACACTTCTTTAATCACCCCTGCCGATTCTCCTGTTGTCTTCCCATCCAATTTCAGGAGTATCTGCCCTCCTACACATTCGTCCGATGCTATGCTTTCAAACCCTTCTTTGGTACTTGTCTGAGCCTTACCACATGTTCCTTTCCCACTGTCTGTCTGTCCGACCCCGTTCTGGCCCTCCTTCTTGATATATGGTTGGTTGGACTATTGGATTTGTGTACCCTGTGCTGCCTTTAGCTCCGTATAGAGTACAACCCCTGCGCTTCTGCGGCAGCACCTTCTTTCTCATTCTCAGGACAAGGTGGGGGAACGGAGGCCAAGGTCACTGCCCCTGGTGTTTCCACATTGATGCCTCGCTAGTTCCCCCTCGTCCTCTTGGAAAATTCTCCAGAGCTCAAAGATCACCACACGACTGCCCAATTTCTTCCCCTTACAGGTGTCTTGTATGTGTGTCTGTAATGGTTGCTGCACATTTTTGGATAAACTTCTGCATTGTGGCCATGGCTTAGTCAATTTATCCTTTATACTTTTTCGTCCATTCCGTGCTATATTTACAAATCTTGTCCTTATATTATGGAAGGGCCATCCACAAGTGCTGTAGGGACGTATCTCCCCGCACTTCCGTTGATACATTGCTTTTATACTTACTCGACCTCAAGTCGAGGCTTTCGACATTGCGTTATTACACAGGCACAATGTACACTTTCAGTTCAGATTTATGGATATCACAAATAAATGTTTTCAACAATTCTTTTCGAGCCTCTCAGGTTCCCAAAACTCTGTCAGGCATGCTCCATACAACGCCCTTTAACAACTCTCCTCCTCCTCAGTCACACTCACCAATCTTCCTCATGTGCCTTCCGTGCACCGCCACTGAACAGCCACCTCTGTCACTTTTAAGTTTCTCAACGCCAACTTCAATAACACCTCCTGCTCTCCGAGTCCTATGCACAGACCTGATGGGTGATGTCACCAATTCACTAAACAAGGAAGTGCTAAAGATCACTTACAACGCTCACAATACTAATGACTCGTTTACAAAAAAATGTACACAAACCCAACATGAACACACAGCTGTCTTCCTGCCTTCTAACAGGGGATATCAATATTTTTCCTGTTCAGTCTCTGCCTACAGCATCGCCTTACAGATAAAACGCCTCCTCGAGACTTAACCAAATAAACACCTTCTGCAATCCAGGCTAGCTTCCCTTGCTAAGCCCTTATACAGGGATACCGTCACCCATGACCCAAGCTAATACGCCCAATTCACAGAGAATCCAATATTCACATAACTTCTGTCATCCGTGTCCTTAAGTCAATAGTCTAGGTTATTCACCAGAACCTTTTCCCTCAAGACTGAATGAGCCCTAACCACAAAAATGGCATCTACCTCCACTCCTTTCCCTACTATGCTTCATATACTCGACACCACTAGACAATACTCAACAATACTTCAAAGATACTCAATGATACTCATTACCACCCTCACATCCCCTGTTACTTTTCCCACTCCCCTTAGTTGCTGTTTGGCTGAATCAATACTTACACTCCATGATCCGGTGATGCCGTTCGACTACCGGCTCCCTCAAAGCTGCCATGTCACCCTTCTGGTCTGCTGGACTCCTCACAGACCACAGGCAGGATATTTCCAAACTTGCTCCTAATGTCCTTTGCACGGGGGTGCACATCCCATCGTGCTCGCTTTCTGCAAGGCGCCCCACAGCTCTCCAGGCTCTGCGGTGGAAGAGGCAGCTTATGCCAAACAGGTGTAGTAAACCACCCCTCTGCTACCAACTTGTTGGTGTGATCTGGTATGCCAGCGGTCTGGGGGTTACTACAAGCTCACTCGTTCAGCTCCCAAGGACCCAACAACCCTTTCTTCAGAACAAATGGAGGGCTCTGCCAAGGGCAAGTTAGATCATCGTTTATTACAAAAAACGGACAGGGATCATACAGGACATTCAGAAATCTCCGGAGTCACCGTCCTAAGCCTGTGTCAACCCTTTTTGATATATAATGTCGTCACATCATGAGCCCTCCCTGAAAACCTATCACACTTTCTGGTTGGGTCCTCAGAGTGCTTTACAGTATGGATTGCCCCTATAGATCTTAGTTAATTGGCCCTCTCATGTCAGGTGGCTGACCTGCCCCTCCCCCAAGAAACTATGTATTACATTGTTGCAGGGTCGTAGGATTACCATTGTCCCTTGCCCTGTACCATCCACCCCTGGATTTTTTTGCCCTGATTGGCTGGAACTGGTCTCACCAGGCCTGGGACCCAGCTCTGTTCTCAGCGCTCTGTGCACCTCTTTAAGGTGATAAGAATGGCTATGTGTTCCCAATGTATCTGCTAGCAGTACCACGTTTGCCTGTGAGAGTACTCTCCTCATTGCAATGTTGTTAACTTGTCCATGTTTCACTTCATGTCCGTGTTGCTGAGAACTGTTTGTCTTCCCACCATGGGTGAATGACCATTGTCTAGCTCGGCCGCATCACGTGGTTCACAACCACAAAATCAAACTCTTCTGGTCTGCAATTTATGAGGATTTATTCTGTTTTTCTGCAGGTTTGGAATTTGCTGCTTCTCTCTGACCTTGGCTGTGAACCCTGGCCTTCCTGCTGTGTGTACCCTGATTCTGCTTTCCCTCATCTCTTGTCCTGCAGCTTCTGGCCTTATGTGATCCTCTTTATACATATACTATAATTTTTGCATATCTATATCGTGCTATGGTTCCTATAAGTTAGTCGTATTTGGTCCAGTCAGGCTTCTTATGTAGTCTAGTAGTTCCATATGGTTAGTTGCCATAAGCATCTGCATGCTTTCTCTGCATCTTTTTGTTGCCTTGCGTTCAGCACGCTTGTACCTGGCTAATGAGAAAAATTATAAAAGCTTTTGACAGTATGTATATGTATCTGTCCTCTATTTACAGAAATGCGTAAGCATGTTCTTCATGTATATGAGTGTGTAACATTGTGCATGGTTGCGAGTGTACTTTATGACTAACGTGGTTATGTCGTGGTGTTACTAATAATGACAGCACAGTGGTTTCTTGGCATTAGTCAACGTCATCCATCGAGGCATTTGTGTCCATGACCAATATTGAAGCACCTGTTTCCACAAAGTCATTCACTGTATAAGATTTGAATGGCTGTCTGAGAGAATATTGCTCTGCATACGTGTCAGTCACTGGTCCTCCGGGGGCTGTCCGAATAGTGAGTGACTTGTTGCAATCTTGACTCTTCGGGCTGTCATGTTCATGGGGTGAGGAGGGGCATTCCAGGGACCCTTTCTTTGCACTCTTTTTAGGTGGTTAAGCACAAGTGGAGGATTTATCGTTCCCTCAGAAATGTTGGTTGTTTAGAGGGGCCATGACTGCCAAAAGAATCAACTATGGCCCTCATTACGAGTTCGGCCGGTAGCCATGCCGCTATTGGCGTGATGGCTACTGCTGAAATCGCATCCGTGTCCGGGTCCTCGGAATGAGGACTTACCGGGCCATTCCAAGTTCGGATGGCCCGGTAATTCCTCCCTCAAGGACCCGGACACGGTTCTTTCCCATTCCCATTTCAGCCCCCATAGGGCTGAATGGGAATAGGAGAGGGAGCAAACGACGGCCATAACGAGATGGCCCGTTGTTTGCTCCCTCTTCCCCTCGCGGGACCCGGTAAGCACACCTGGTTTTCCAAGGCGTGCTTAACGTGTCCCGCGAAGGGACCTCGTAATGTGGCGGAACGGGTTGAACGGCGCCGTCACCTTTTACGGTGCCATTTAACCCGTTCCGCCAGGGTCGTAATGAGGCCCTATGTGGTTGGTAGACAGTAAAGCTGACAAGGAAGGCAGCAAATGCATATCATTTCTCTAGCAAAAAGATCCCTGTTTGGGAAAGTTGAACAAAATGATCTTGTTTGAGGAGATTTGGTCCCAATTTCTATGTATTAGCATATATTTGGAAGACGAGGAGAAGTCTGGATGAGGGAAATGGTATCACAACCTGCTTTGATGTTGTAATTGTTATGCACTTATGTTTATGTCACTTTCGCTTGTTTACAAGTCATTATAAACATAGACAATTGCAAATCTATCTTAAAACAGAAGTTTTTCCAGTTCTGTCACAGAGGGCATGGTTGTGGTGGGCATGTTTAATAGCTGGTCTAGCCTTGATGACACTGCAGAGCAATGCCTGGGCAGCGTCATTCACTCTGTCTATGTGGCTGGGATGTTGGGAAGGCTGTTAATGGCTAGGGCCCAGGTTGTAGTCCACAGTCCTATGTCATATTCCTGCCCCTTAAAGCACAAACACAAAAAATACTGAATTTTTTAGCCGTTTTTGTGTTTGTTTTAAAATACGGGAATATGACATACTGCCCCACTCCTTCCCCAACCTCACCCTCTCCCACTCATTCTGTCGTTACTGGGGGGGGGGGGGGTTAACCCCTGAACCCCCCCTTTCAGCATTAACACACGCATTCTCACCACACATACCTACACAGGCACATACACACACACACACGTACACACATACAGTCATACACTAAACTCTGGCTCCTGCGATGGCTCTGCAGGGCCTCACAGAGCCTTTCAGTCCCTGCACACACTCGTGTGCGGCACGGGGCTAACAGTTTGATTTAGGAAGGCCGCTTCGTGTGGTCACAGAGGGGTCTTTCTAAATCGATCTTTTTTCATTTCGGTACAGTGAAAAGGATCTTTTAGCCCACAGGGTCCCTTTGGAATATCTCCAGAGTGGCAGGGACTACAATGGTATCCGTATGTAGGTTTGCTTTGTGGAGGCCGCGGAGTTGCTGCTGTATTTGGTGGAGCGTTGGCGGCAATGTGCACTTTTTCTAGGGAAGGATAGGGTCCTGCCTATTGAGCCCTTTCAGGGCTGAGCAGGGGTGAACAGGTGTCGCCAAAGAGGTCGCCTTTGCCTTCCTCCCACCATTCTTCTGGGAGAAACCTCGGCTGGGACACCAGGGACAGTGACGGCTGGTGAGTTTGAAAGCTGGTGCGGTGTAAATTTCCCCGGGCGAATATAGTAGCGAGCGCGCGCAGCGCGCGAGCCCACCCCCCCCAGAGTGGGTGCATGGGTGTTCTCCCCCTGCAAAATTTTTGGAAAAATGGCCTACAAAATGTGCAATTTACTGTCCAAAAAACCCACCGAAATATGAAAAAAGCATTCGGTTTTACATATTAATGATGGTACACTATTCTTGCGTGTGCAAGTGTGATGGTGTATTTTACAGAAGCTTGTATTGGGAATAGCTGGTACTATGGTGTATGCATAAAGAAATTCATTATATAGTCAGTAATGATGGAAACATGTGCAATGTATACATTTTTGTAATGTTTTGTCGAAAAATGCCGAAAATATAAAACAGCACAATTAGCAGATGCGATGCGGCCGGAGTGGTCGCCGGGCCGCGGCTGAGTACTATGGGCAGCAGCACCGCAGGCAGCCGTGCACCACGCCTGCCTGCCCTGGGCCTAGGCCCTTGGGCCATGGCAGTGCCGGCACGGACCGAGGGTAAAAACAAAGTGGGCCCAGGGCAGGCTGCCCCCCGCCCGCTACCACCAAGGCTGCCCCCGCCTTGGTGGTAGCGTAGCGGGTGGCCCACTATGTTACCACCAAGGCTTGGGCAGTCAGCTCGGCACTGGCAGCAACACTGAACGACGTGTAGGCCCTGGCCTACACGGCGTCCAGTGTTGACTGGACCTGGCCTGGACCTGGCCTGCCGGGGTGGATGGTCACGGTGGACCACATAGTTTGGGCCCGGGGAGGGGAGCGTAACGTAAGTAGTGTAACACTCCCCGGGTCCCCGGGCCAAAACAGAAGAAACAAACATGGGGGGGTACTTACCGGATCCGCGGCGCCGCTGGGCTGGCCTGGTGGAGCAGGAGCAGCACTGTTGTCGTCGCCGCGTCGGGGCCGGGGGCTGAAAGAAAGAGAAACAAACAGGAACAGCCCCAGACGTGTGAAGGCGGCGCAGGCGTACGCACACACCCTGCGCCGCCAGTCATACAGTAATGTCATTGGCTGTTTGTGCCAGCCAATGGCATTACTGTATCCATGGCAGGGGAGGGATTGGGAAACTGAAGTGCGCTGTTTGCGCACATTTTATACTGGCGGGGCGCCTTTGGCAGTGGGAACGATTTTGGGGTCACAGGACCTGCAGGAGCTAATCATCTGGCAGAGAGAGGGGGCGCCAGGAGACACTGTGGAGGCTAATAAAAGATGAGAAAATATTTTCAAATGTCCATGTTGGGGTCTACTCATGCAGGGGGTCCTGTTGCAGCATTCAGTACAAGGGGACGTGCCTTTCACAGAGTTCTACCTTGTACCAAAACCCAGGCCCATATTTGCTGTTGTATTAATAATACACTGGTGGCGGGCCACCAGAAACAAAAAGCTGTCCAACTAGAAACCCTTTGGTGACTAAGGATTACACACAATGTTTATTTCCTTCACAGGGAATGCACGTTGCATGGCTAGAAAAGAAATAGGTGTTTCCCTGCCTAGGGAATGAAGAAAGTGCGTCTCCAGTCACAGCCTCTGCTCACGCCAAATGAAATGCGTCACCAGGAGGGCGGTGGCATGGCAACTCCTCGCGCTCGGGCAGTGCATCCTTAAATCAATAAGAGTGGTAATAGATATAGAACATAATAATAATGAGGCTAAGACTTAGTACACAGTCTTTGCCCTCAGCAGTTTGCTGGCAGTTTTATCCGTCATTAATAAGGCATTAAAGAACCCTCACAGCACATTTCAGGGCTCACTTCTGGCTGGCTCTGTTGAAGACACTTTGCGTTCTCTTTGTTCCCCTCTTGCATCACAACCCATTAACCCTAATTAAAGCCACTTGCGCAGATCGTTGCTGTTTTTCTTGTTCGATTTGTTTTGGGCAAGGCCCAATGACTATCTTGGCTTTTGTTTTCCAAACGCGTGTTTGGATGAGGAACCTACATCGCCGGAGCCCAGTTGCTGGGAGGACCAGCCGCAGGAGCTCTGCAGATGAAGAAAGGAGAGCGCCGAGGCAACTAAGAGACCCCGTATGGCAGGACAGCGTCGAATATCACGTCACGACAGCCTACGCAGCTGGGCTGGTAATGCCATGCCACCCACATCTCCACTTTTTAGGGTGGCTACCGTTGGTGTCTTCTTGCTGCTGGCAGGCTCCTTGATCCTCTTTTGTACGGGTATTTTCAACATTGGCTATGTGTTTGGACCAGCCCTGCTGGGCATCGGCGTGGTCCTCTTTGTACTGACCCTTTTGTTCAGCGGTTTATTTTGGGGATGTGTGCGAGAGAAGCACCGTGATACGCCTCCACCACCAAACAGTGGGCCTCCCACAGGATGTACGGATGGGAGCGGCATCTCTGTGATAAACCAGCACTTCAACTTGGGCATGCCAGCGGCAGGCCTGGAGCCACCACCAGACTACTGGGAGCACCTACCACCCAACCCCGGCTATGACCACCGGAAGGACCTGCAACGGGTTCAACACCCTGGCCAGACCTCAGTCGTCCGCTGCGGAGAAGGACCCAGAGCACCAGAAGAACCACCTCCCAGCTACTGGGAAGCCTTGAGAACGAGCCTTTGACTGGGACCATTGATTGACTTCTGCCAAGTTCTTATCATATGTACAGCATATCATGGCACTGTGAATGGATGCGCTTTGCGCCAGAGGCAGCTGGTTACCTTTGCCATTTCTCCTTCTCCAACAGACCTCAAGCATAGGACATGCCTTTGGAGGTGCAAACACTGGCCATGTTCGTGGCCAAGCTTGGCTACTTCACCTGCAGCCCATTGACACTGGATTTTTGTTTTGCTACAATAAACCACAAAGAAGAACGCCTCCTTAACTTAATGCAATATGTTACCAGGTACAGGCTATGTGTCCTGCAGAGTGTGAATGGGGGTGCCGGGCTTGGACCTAAACAACTATACTTTTCTGTGTGTGCAGAAAGCCCTTATCAGAAAAGATTGTGATATGGGGCTCGCCTTGTACTATAGCAGTGACTTCAGAAAGTGCATCCAATGAATGCAGCCGCTTAGCTCAAGCCATTGAGGCATCAATGCAGATCTGATTGGGGCTTCAGCATCCCCAAGGGCTCGACTCATTGTAAAAATCAGTTCGGAAAGGACCAAACAATTTGGAAATAAAAGATGACGATAAAGTCTATGTCAACATTTCCTGTCCATATTCAATGTGTGTACCCCAAAATCTTGAATGCATTTCACTTTTAGGTGGGCTGACAAGCAGTGCCTTAAAAAAGCACATTGTAAATTGAGGTTATTTGAAAAAAGCCACCGCAGATTGAAAGCCACTGTGTGGGTCATTTTCGTCCTGGCAAATTTGAAGCGCAGTAAGTATAAACCATGCGTAAAGCGTTTGCCGTGTGCTTTTTACTCACCTTGCGATTTTTATAGACGTGCAAAATGTGCAGGGACACGGATCATAATGAACACATCTGTCGCCGATGTTCGCACCACCTCACAAATCCAAGAGCATCCCCGGTCACATGTGTTCTTCATGCGCTGGGAGCTGCTGTGGATTCCTGTGGCACCTGCATGTATTTTGCAAATGCAAAAAGCAGGTGGTTTCCATAGTAATACAGGTGAATGCTGTCTGCAAGCAGCGGACACGACAGGCGGCATTTCCACGTCATTGCATCTGGGCATTCACATCTTTATGCATTTGCACCAGCGGGCCTCATTCCGAGTCTGGCGGTAACCCTGCCGGTGCTACCAGCGGCTCACTGCCAGACTCGGTATGATTTACCGGCGCCTGCCCTCCCGGTGCCACCGTCTCATCCGAATCTGGTGGCCGGGAAGTCAGGACCCGGTAATTTTGTTAATCCCCATTCCCATGGAGTCCTATTGGACACTCTGGGGGTGGGGACACAACAGCACCGGCACCGTTAAAAAACGGTGTTGGTGCTCCCGTGACAAGTCTGCCTACCTGGCCGCTGCGCCCGGCAGGGTCGGACCTGTCGGGCACAGCGGCTTTGGCAGGCAGACTTGTAGTTTGCGCGTCCGGAAACAAGGGTGCCGGTGAGCCTAGGGGCACCTTTGTTTCCGGATCGGCAAACTTATAATGAGGCCCAGTGAATCTGCATCCTTTAAACGGGGGCAAACCCCCATATCCTCCAGAACCTTTTATTTTTATCTGTAGCTTTGTATGTTTTTTTTACAATGTCCTCTGAAAAATAAACAAACGAATGTCAATGCACAGATGCAAAGGTACTGATACAAAAGCAAGAAAGATTGAAAGATGCAAACGCATCGATGTAAAGTCGTATCCCTCTGTTAATGTTGCATGTTAACGAAATGCAAAATAGCAAGGCAGGGACAGCACTAATGTAAGTGGAATCGTAAGTGGTCCCTTCCCTGCTATCTATGTGGTTACTCAAAATGACCTCCTGTGTGTGACTTAATTGTGACATAGTTTTATTAACCAATCTAACAGAAGTTAAATCTTCGTATTTGGTGCTATTTGACAAAATCCTGAAAATCTCAGAAACAAGAAGACAATATTAGACTCCCCTCATTATGAGTTTGCCGGTATCCCACCGATAGTACCGTCGGGATGCCAGCAAACTGCCCTTACTGTCTCCGCTGCCCAACATATTACAGGCGGTGAGGTGCCGGTAAGTTCCCATTCCTATGGAGTTCCGTAGCACTCCATGGGATGGGATTGCCTGAATCACTGGAACGGAACCAGTATTACCGGTGCCGGTGATTTAGGCATTTCTTTACTGGTAGGGATCTGATCTGCCAGCAGGTCAGGACTGCCGGGAGATCTCTGCCCTGTACTGGAAAACTTGAAGTGTGCCGGTCTGGAAAAGATGGCAGAGCCTGAATTGCCAGCGTTTTTCTGGCATTTTATCAGGACTGGCATACTTCTAATGAGGCCTAGGACAGTATTTCATGCCCGGAAACCGTGCGATCCCACAGGAGTATGTGCAGAGGGGAGGAACAGTAAGACACTCGTCCTTCCTTCAATGAAAACGCTTCTATTTTCTTGTCCCACATAGCCTTCCAACTTGTAAATACTACATCGTTCCCCCTACAGCCATGCCCCAAAACCAAAATGAAGCGACGCCATCACTATGCGACTGTCTACTTCAGTGTTTTATTTTCGATAAAGTGATTCACTTTTCTAACTGCTTATGAAGGGCACCATTTTGAAATCAAAACCGTTTAACTGTATCATTTAATTAAAAAATGATGCGTACGATATTGACAGTTATGTGTCTCTCCCTTGACTTCCCTGCGATTTCAAGCGACCCCAGTTTGCGCTGCAGCTGACGTCACAGAGAAACCACCGTGGACTTATTTTCATATAAACCTTTTATTGAGCACACTCGAAGTGTAAAGCACTCCGATTGTAAAACTGAAATAGAACGCACAGTAGCCATGCTATTGAAGGCGATCTGATTTCTTTTGGGGCCTCGTTATGAGAACGGCAATAATAGTGAAGTCGTCATTACGAGCTCATACTTTAGTCACAGGCTTACCTCACGAGGACACCTTCAACACACCACGTATGTGGCAATGGTTATTACATCATGCAATAACTCTGGGCCACCGAATGTGGTATTATAGCAGCTGCGTCACCAGATCCTGTTTTTAGCTTGCTCTTGCTGCTGAGGCAGGGATTGGAACACACGTCCTCAGGAGGAAAGTCCACACACTTACCCACTGCACCTCTTGACTGACCGGCCAGGACGTACAGGAATGCTTGACAGGCTTGCACTTCCCCGAAAAAAGCAAGATTTCTAGGTTTAAAAAGTAAATCACCTTTTATACTTTTTAAAATTGTGATATAGTTAAAACTAGCCAACCTTACACAGTCAGCAATACATCTTAAAAATGATCAAACAGGATTGAAAATTAGATATATTCCAGACACCATAATAACATAACTCATAGATGAATAAAACATTAACACTCATTAAAACGTTACCAATCATTAAACAAAACTACAAAATCTTGAGCTAATACTCATGTATCAGAGCTAATGGGAAAAAGAAACCATCATCTCAAATGTATAAAAGTGCAAATTACCATTTGAGGTCCATTAGTCCAGCCTGATTCAGGAATTGTACAACCGCGATTGTTCGCGAGAATTTACGCCCGGATACAAGCCTATACCAAAATTCTACAGTCGTTGGCCAAGTATCATCAGGCACAAAAATCCCAAATAACACCCGTCTTGTATCATTTAACGCAGCACATTGAATTTACGGATGCTCAGTCGATTGCATCACACGCTTCTTATTACAAAGGACACACCCCATCTGTAAAGTTTTATCTTTAGATCGTCCCATCAAAATGTACCCAGTTAATAATAAATGAAGCCTACATGGCAAAAATTGCATCGGCCTATACGAATTTGGGATCTTATTTTTAGGTATGATGGTATAGTACCTATCGGTTTATCTCCTTTCGATAAAGGTTTATACAACCTATATGAGCATACTCTTTCGATAGTGTTAATCCAGTCTGCACGAAACACCCGTTTTTGTTTTTTTTTAGCAAGGATTCGGTTTTGTACCAATGTTTGAACAGTCTGCTAACTTTCATTCAGAATTGCATCTGCCTGCATCTTGAACTTCATTACGAGTCCGGCGGTAACCCTGCTGGTGCTACTGCTGCCGGACTCGTACAATTTTACTGGCGCCTGACTTTCCAGTGTCACCGGGAGATTACAGGTGTGGCGGCCCCGGGAAGTCAGGCGCCGGTAAAATGTAAGTGCCCATTCCCATAGAGTCCCATAGGGCTCTATGGGAGTGGGGACTCGGAAGCACCGGCAATGTTGTTAACAGTGTAACCGCTTCCGTGAACATGCCTACCGTCGCTGCTGCGCCCGGCAGACCTGTCAGGCACAGCACCACGGCAGGTAGACACGTAGTTTGCTGGTGTCTTAAATCAACATAAAGTGAATCATGTTGGCGATCTAGGATGCTCCTATATAGAGATAATATCTTTCATTGGAACCAGCCTTTCAGAGACGCTAGCCCCAATTCATACCTTAAGGCGGATATTGGTAGCGAGTCCGGGAGATTTATGACCATTTTCCAGATTCTTCGATTTTTCCCCAATCCGCCTGCAATGCTAAATCATTTATCTCTGATCCATACAATAGAGTAGGTATGATGTTCACTTTATAAAAATCAATAAACGGTATAATAGAAAACGTACAATATTTGAAGCACACTTTTTTCATCTTTGCCGCCAATTGGTCCGCTTTTTCCTTTAACTTTGCTACCAACCAAATATTACTGGGAGCATTATCCAGCCCAAAACGTAGGCCAGTAATGTGCTTAGTTGGAATTAATTTGAGTTTTTTGATTTTCCATGTATAGTGATGCAATTTTCTAACATTACTGGTAACCCCAATGATATTCGTTTTCTCTTCATTTATTACCAGTTCGTTATCGCTAGCATCATTTCTAGTAGCCGTTAGGAGACGTTGAAGGCCAACCTGTGAGTGGTCAAGCAGCTCAACGTCATCCGCATAGGTTAACCAAAAGACAGGCAGAGTGGATATTCTAGGAGCAGCAAACGGAGCCCCCAACTGGTTATCCCCCAAGTCAGACAAATATAGATTGAACAGGCAACGCGCCAAGACACAGCCACGCCTCAGACCTCTAAAGATCGGAAACTGCGTAGTGAAAGCACCCGGCCTGTTTATACTTTTCTTGTATTCTTGCAACAGCACAGAAAACACTCCTCTTCTCTTGGGTTATTTGCTAGCTGTTATGTTAATCACCTGAAATCGAAATGTTTTATGTGGGGAGAGCTTAGAAAATCTCCTGCATTCGTCCACCCCGCAATGTCGCTGGTAGGATCCCACAGTTAATAATGTCCATTTCCGGCACTGCCCCGGGGAGTAGAAACTAGTCACAGTGATCCACATCACAGGTGTGGCGGGCTCTGAAGACACAGAGCCCAGAGAACGACCACAGGTTACTGGCTGTGGGTCCCAGATAAAGGAAGGCTCTTGTAAGCTAATGGGTACATAGAACGCAGCTGGTGATGACATCTTTTTGGCAAAGCCACATGAAGCAGTCTTGACATTGACCCCCACATGGATCTAACCAAATGCCGGACTATGCAAAGTTTGTGGAACATGAGTCCAAAACAGAGCTGCAGGACTATTGCAAGTACACCCAGCGAAGTGGCCTCGTCTTTCACTCCAAACATTGTATTACAAATGTCATGGTGAACTGCAGCAGCGCTGTCTATTACCCACACCATAAAGTAGGAACCATGCCTGGTAGAAGGGTGGCAAATGCCAAAACCAACGTTAAGCTGCCACATGTATTCATTTCATTTTGTTGGTTTTTGATAATGTGCCACATGCATTCGTGACACTGCAGAATGCGAAGGCAGAAAGGATGGGAGGAGGGCAAAATCACAGAACGTTTGGGCAAAACCATGGGGGCAGAAGGGAAGATTGCAGGGAGACAATTAAAGTACTGTGTAAGTTAGTGCATTGCCATCAAGGTTACAGAGACACCATCAAACAGCTACATTGTTCTCCTGAGTGCTTTGTTGTCTTGTGCTGGACTCATTAGTTAATCCCGGCTCGCTTATCCAGTCTAGCGGAAGGCCTTCCTGTTCAGATGTCCATGATTTCACCGAATCCACTTCACCTAAAGGTGAAATCTTTGAATTTTGTTTTCTTCGAAAACATTTTTTATTATGTGGGGGGAGACCCCCGTGCCCCCACTTCCCTCTAACACATCCTATTCCCTTACCCCACCTCCATCTATGGTTTAAAATGTACCTACTTGCCTAACCAATTGGAAGAAAAGAGAAATTAGAAGATTTCTGAGTAGGTGAAGTTGGATTCGGTGAAATCTACGGTATCTTTCCTGTACAGCAGAGTTTTAAGGCTTTTCTGAACTTCAGCAGGTTTGCTTCTTATCTCAGCTCAGGTGATAGTGTGTTCCATAGTGTAAGACCTGCCTCTGCTAGACAGCTCATCCCAAAACCTCGTATCCCCATGGCCATTGAGCTGGATCTTAGCGTTCTCTGCGGGGCGTATTTCGTAGCTATTGGATGATATAGCTCGGCCCTATGATTCCATGCTGCCCTCCCGTCTATACAGAGGATCTTGAATTCTGCAGAATTTAATTTGTAGCCAATTAAGCTATTTTAGGGAGCCAGAGAGATGGTTGTGTTGTTTTAGGCCAACCTAAGCTAGCCTGTTTTCGACAGCCTGAAGCTCTGATAACCTGAGAGCCAGAAGGAAGCTATTGCAGTAAATCATTGTTGCCATCACCTGGACTCTAGCTAATATTATTATTATTATTTTGTTTGCATTTTTAAAGCGCTCACACAGCCGGCGGGCATTGAGGCGCTGTTACAGGAATTGTTTGTTTTTTAGTTGCGTAATAGTTTTTTTTGTCTTAGTTGCATATAACACGCTTAAATAACGAGAGGTTTCTAAGCACGGACCCGGGGATCGGACCTGTGTTGCTTCGTGTCGTCTTGCTTCCAAGGCGAGCATGTTGCTGCGCAGCTATCCTCCCGGGACAAGGCCAAGACAGGGAGTGTCTTTCATTTCAGATTGACCGCTGCTGACCACCGTTAAGATGCGTTGGTTGAAGGCAAGGAACTGGTCGAATGTCATTCCAAGACTCTTGGCTTTTCCTAGGGCATAACTAAGGTGCACCTGATTCTAGGCTCTGAACGTATCGCTGGATGTCTGTCTTTCCGTGGTTTAGGTACACTTGAATTCGGACACTCGGGCGTGAATGGGGAAGAGGCATGGTGCAGTGTTTGAAGAATATAGGAAGGAGTTGACATCTAAGTCAATTATTTGTTGTGTGTTCCATATAATACCACACATTACACATGCATGATACACTATATGTTTCAGAATGCAACTGCCAAAGGCAAATCTAAGAAGTAAAATGCTGCTATGTTCATGCTACAACATGGACATCAGTGTGCACCAACAAAGGAACATCCATGTGAGCAGTTGAGTGCGTATGTCAAGCTAATTCATGCATCATACATCCCCACGTTCATAACGGAGACCTGCAGGCTCAATGTCGATTTGCCAAAGGCCTCTGTGTAGCCAAAGTAATCTCCATTTTCCCTGGCATCCATGCACCCAAAATCTACAGCAAGGGCCACGTCCAAGCAAAGCCTTAGGAAAGTACCATCTGTCATGACAGCCCACACTAGGGACAGGGAGATGCCATGTCCACAAGACGCAGCCAACCATGAGCAGGCATCCAAGAGTGTACATGTACATCCAAGTAGCGGAACCATGTATGACTATGCCCACCCGATCAGCCAACTGCTGTGCAGTGACTGAATGTGTCTGTCCTTTATTTCCAACAGAAGAGACCGTCAATGATCAGGAAGACCTTGCAATAGCCCAACCCGCTGCCACCACCCAGGCGTCCGCTGGCACCAGTAAAACCACCCCTGCCACTGCCAGGGCTGCCGTAAGCACCAGGGGCACTCCCTTCACCACCACCGCCCCCTCACCCGGGAAACCTATGGCACCTTCAACGTTTTATGCTCCTATCATAGTGCCCATTAGGCCCAGAGAAAAACCCATGCCCAGGAGCGACAGGCTCCTGTTCTAGCAGCTCCTGATGACCAGTGTCCTACCCCACTAGATGTCACTGAGGAAGTGCTTTGGAATACCCCTTTGAGGAGTTGCAGAACTTTGACAGGAACACCAGCGACACCAGGTGGAAATGGGCACCACGGGCACCTAGGACGTTTCAGCAGATTACTCATTGGATGGCGCTCGTCCAATCCAATCGGTACAGATGACGAGTATCATCAAGTACACGGGAAGTGGGTGCAGACTCCTTCCACACATCTGCATGGAGAGCACCAGCCACAGGGAGGGGAGACATTTGTGTCCCAGGATGTTGTGCAGGACGCCCAACATTAGGCAATGTTTAGGCTTCTGCAGGATATGGAAGGCCTGCAGGACCAGCAAGAAAAGGTTGCCTCCAGATGGTTCGGGGTCCAAGACGCCATTCCTAATGCCACGATGAGCAACAGTCACCCACACACATAGCCTCCCGATAAAGTCTTGAATTCTGCAAAGGGCGGATCTTACCCTTGAGCGACTGCAATCTGTGTGGGTTAGAACGCCTATGCCTTCCACGTCCGCAACACCGGGCTCCCTGATAACTATGCCGCCTTGTTGGTCTGCAAGATGGTCCCACCCCCAGTCCACCAGGTCGTGGGAAGAGGGCATGTCACCTGCAAATCCTGTCAGCACACAGTTCTGAAACAAGAGGTGGGTGGCTGGGGCTCTGTTGGGGTTATTGCAGTAGATGGGGTTGGAGGGGTGCACTCGGGTTATTGCAGTAGGTGGGGATTGGAGAGATGTTTTGAGGTTATTGCAGTGGGTGGCTGGGGTGAACGAGTGTGATGAAGGATAACCATGGGGTAGCGGATATGCTGATTCTTAAATAGACCGCAAGGGTACCCAGTCAATTTACTGATGCAAATTTCAGAGCGGTATATTTCACCGCAACCATAATACCAAAAAATTGCGAAAATATTAAATAAATATATAGAGGGTAGTGGGGTAAGGGGTTAAAATGGGTCGTTTTGGGATTATAGGGATAGAAAAACGGGGGTTTAGGGGAGGGGACCCCCCAAATAAAATAAAAAAAGAAAATTCTGTATTTTTTCAGTATTTTGGTTGCAGTGAAATGTACCACTCTGAAATGTGCGTCAGTAATATCACATATAACCGGCGTAAAACCATTAGTCATCATTTCACCCCGCTGAATGCATGCATTGCCATGTGTCTATTGCAAGGCAAGGTTACAGGAGTAGGTGGACCATTTCCAGGCTCAGTACATCCACATGGACACTCACGAACAACCAATGGATCACCCTTTTAGTCCCTTGTCAGGGACAGCATCATCTATAGTGCAGCTCATAGAGAGGGATCAAGAGAGTCATAGCAACATCTGCACGGGCATAACCACTATGCAAAAGGTGGTGTCGGTAACACATTTCCGTGCAACTGGCACGCTGCATCAGCCAGTCAGCGCACCGTATTGTATGTGCAGCCAACTTTTGTGCTTGGCCATGTATGTCTTAAATGCACTTCATCTACATGCCTCTGGTACTCTCCCTACCACGCAGGGTGCCATCAATGCCATAAAGATGGTGAAGCATTGCTCAGTTCACCAACAGTGTTGATGCTCCGGACTGCCACCCTATTCAAGGGAGCGAGTGCACCAAAATAGCAAGCAGCAACACTCCCGCAATGCCCAGACGACCTATAATGCCACTCAATCTGCCATCAAATTGCCAGTCCAAACAGAAGTCAACTAGCGGTGCTGCCCTGTATCTCCCCCTTCTTCCTCTTCATCATTGTCTGGTTGGATGTTGTCTTGCGTTGACATAGATAACCTGTTGCAGTTGTTGTCTAACATGCAGCATGCAATGATGATGTGTCCAACCCTGTCTGATCTGTACATTAGGGAAAGCCAGAAAGTTCTGTGCTGTTAGCAGAATCCGGCTTTCATTAGGTCAAACGCCATTCTTGTAGTGGATTGTAGTGGACTGGCTGCGTGTGTGGCGCGCGTGCCATCTCAATTCCTTGGACCTCTGTGGAATACGGAAAGCAACAGAAGCTGAAGAAGAGAGGCTCTTCAGCATCTCCAGTTGGGATGGATCAAAACATTGGTGTGAGTGGGCTCATGTTATGATATGATGTGGCATTTATAACGCGCCTATACAAGTGTTTCAAGGCGCGATGCAGCAAGGTAGGGTGAACAAAGGGAAGACAGCGATCCTACTATGCCAAGTGTCAATCAGATCATGCAAGTGCAGGGGATGGGGGAGAGGAAAAGTGCGGAGTGGGAGGGGGGATGGGACAGTGCAGTAAATGGGGTAATAGAATAAATAATAACAATAAGAGCAGTAGGGCCAGCTGGTAGCAAGTGCAAGTGTAAGTGCAGACATCAGGTGTCAAGTGCTGGGGGGCACTGTAGGGATACAGAAAACTGTTCCCAAGTGTGGGGCTTGCCAGGGAGGCAGTGCAGGTGTGTAACTGACATGGGAGGGTACCTGTGCCTGAGATCAGAGGGTGGCCAGGTAACCAGTACAGTTTCAATCAGAAATTCAGCAAGGGAGAGGAAGAGAGAAAGCAGAAGCAAAGAGGAAGATTTTGAGGTGCTTCCGGAGATGGTTCTCCACAAGTTTCAGGAAGGCAGGGAAGCTTTTCCAGAGGGGGGCCCCAGCCAAAGAAAGAGATCTACCACCAACTTGTTGCTTGGAGAAGCGACTAACCCGGAGGGAGCTGGAGGCGGATGAGCGAAGAGCTCGAGAAGGAAGATATTTAGGAAGAGAGAGTTGAAGGTATTGAGGCCCCAGGCCCCCGAAGGCCTTGTGGACAATGCAGAGGGATTTGAACTTAATCCTCACAGCCACTGGGAGCCAGTTCAGAGATTTCAGTCCTGGAGAGATACGATCCCTGGGCTTGAGGCCAAGGACAAGTCTTGCAGTCCTGTTCTGGATGAGTTGCAGAGGGCGCAGAGTAGAAGCAGGCAGATTAAGAAAGAGGCTGTTGAAATAGTCCAGCCTAGAGAGAACCAGAGCTCTAGAGACAGTGAGCTTATGGGGAAGGAGAGGAAAGGAAGAATACCTCTGAGTAGGTGCAGCTGGTAGTGTGACTTCTTAGAGATGTCAGAGATGTGAGGAGAGAAGGAGAGTGTGGATCCGAAGATGACCCCAAGGTTTTTAGCCTTGCAGGTGGGAGCAGGAAGAGGGCCAAGAGAGGCCGGCCAGAGAGCTGCAGGGAAGGAGGGAGAGGATGTGCCGATGAGGAGAGTCTGAGTCTTACTGGCATTGAGGCAGAGATCAGTGGCGGCACACCATTCCAGGATAGAAGATAGACAGTCAGAGATTAAAGACAAAGAAGAGGTGGCCGAAGGTAGCCTGAAAATTAGCTGAGTGTCATCCGCATAGCACTGAAAGTTGGGGCAGAGAACGGCAATGCGGTGGGGAAGAAGTGCCAGGTATTGCTTGAACAGCCAGGGAGAAAGGTTAGACCCCTGGGGGACACCACAGGTAGAGATAGAGGTAGAGAAGAGGAAGGACCCAAGTGGGACCTGAGAGGGTCGATCAGAGAGGAAAGAAGTCAGCCACGCCAGGGCCTGACCAGTGATACCCAGGTTATCACGGAGACGGTTGAGCCGATGGCATGATTGACCGTGTCGAAGGCAGAAGAGAGATCAAGTAAGATGAGGACACTTGGGGTGTTGGAATCAAGGTTGGAGAGCAGGTCTTCACAGATGTTCAGGAGAGCAGTTTCCGTGCTACTGGCAGCTCTGAAGCCAGACTGATGGTCATGAAGACAACCAACAGATTCAGTGTGAAGATTAAGCTGGGAGATGGCCAGCTTTTCCAGGAGTTTGCACAGGTAGGGAGTAATGGAGATTGGTTGGTAGTTAACCGGGCAGGACGGGTCGGCAGAGGATTTTTTAAGAAGAGGGTGCACAAGGGAGTGCTTCGGGGGGGGGTGGGAAGATTACAGTGGCGAAGGAGTGGTACAGAAGTCGGCCAGAGCAGGAGCCAGGATGTCAATGTGGTCCTCAATGGTTTTGGAGGAACAGGGGTGAACCTGTTTTGACGAGACTTTCATAGATTGGACTTGTCTAGAATCCCCGTCTGGGGAGAACAGGGGAAAGGCAGAGAAGGAGGGAGGAGAGGTGGCCGAAGAAGGGCCAGAGGAAGAGCAGGGAGTAGAGGGGTGAGGGGGAGAGGAAGAGAGAGAGGACAGGATGTCCTCAGTTTTAGAGAGAAAATGAGAAGCCAGAGCCGTGCAGAAGGCCTGGGAAGGGACAGGAGAGGAGAGGAGAGGTAGGGACTGCAGCAGGATTGGCCAGTTAATTGCAGATTTTTAAATAGTTCGGCCTCTTCTTGGTGTGGACAGAGAGCCGGTACTGCCTTTGGAGCATGCGACAAGCCAGTTTGTCAGAGGATGTACCAGAAGCACACCATTTGCGCTCAGCCACCCTGCACCTGTGTTTGAGGGTGACGAGGTCTGAGTCGTACCAGGAATTGCACTTGGCTTTGGGCTTCAAGCGGATCCTCATGACAGTGGAAAGAACGTAGAGAGTATCAGATATAGCAGAGTGGAGCATGGAAAGGGCTGTGTAGTCAGCCAAAGGGGGATGGGGGGTGAGATAGTAGCAGTGAAAGCCTCAACTGACATGCTTCATGGGCCAGATAACCGAGAAGGCGGGTGGCAGTGCTGGAATTGGCTTAACATGGGAGGAAGAGAGTGTGAGGTGGGAGGAAAGGAGAGATGAGTGGTCAGAGAGATAGAAAGAGGAAGGTCTGTAGAGATCAGAACATCCAGAGTGTGCCCTGCAGAGTGAGTTGGGCCAGAGGGGAGAATAGAGAGTGAGAGAGAGTTGCAGAGGTCACAAAAGAGTCCAGAGGAAGGACAGTAAGCATCCAGGGGGATGTTATAGTCTCCAAGAAGGAGGAGTTGGGTGGTCGAGACCAGGAGGGAAGAGGAAAGGTCCGCCCTTTCAGAGAGGAAGGAGGAGATCTGACCAGGTGGCTGATAGATAGTAGCCACAGTAAGGGAATGGCTACAAGAGAGAGGGAGTCTACAGACAAGGCATTTAAAAGAGGAGTAGGCCTGCGTAGGAATGACAGAGGCAGGAATCCATTCGGAGAAGATCAGGGCTACACCCCCTCCTATGCCCCCTCCGGAACGGTTGGACCTGGGCATGGAGAGGATCTTGTAGCCGTCAGGGAGGAGTGTGTCAAAGATCATGAGAGAGCTGGCCTTGAACCATGTCTAGGTGACAGCGAGGACATCGAGGTCAAGTTCCTCCAGGAGTCGGCAGATGTCAGAGGAGAATTTGACAGCTGAGCGAGAGTTAAGAGTGGCAATATGGAGAAGGTTGCCGTCCTTGAAAGACTTCCGGGGAGGTGTACAAATCAGAGGTACGCCCTGCTAAGGTGTAGAAGATGGCAAGGTAGCCAAGGAGGAGACAGAAGGGGAAGGCGGGGAAGCCGTGGAAGGAAGAGAGGGGACAGCAGGAGTAGGAAGGAAATTGATGAGGCGCGTCTATCAAAGAGGAGAAGATTGGCCTCACGGCCTTGGACCAAGACGGTACCATTCAAGTAAACATTAATGATGACCTTAGAGGAGTGGAAGGAGGACAGGAGGGCTTCCCACCGGGTGCCACCATTGATGGGAGAAGAAGAGAAATGAGAAAGCACAGAGACCATATGGAGAGTCCATAGGTCCGGCGGGGGAATGACAAAGAGGATGTCGGTGAAGGTTTGTCTAGAGGTGGCACTGGTATAGGTGTCAGCGATAGGGAGGCCTGGGTTGGAGACCAGGATATCCTTTTTAAACTTTTTCCTACCAGATTTAGTGAGGAGAGCAGGTTAGTCAATAGAGAAGCAGTTAGAAAAGATGGGAGAGACAGAGAGCACCATAGAGGCGGAGAGGAGCGAAGAGGAAGAGAGTGGGAGGGCTAGGGGAGAACACTAGGGAAGGACACAGGGCGGGGTGCAAGCAGATGAGACAGAGAGAGATGAGACAAGTAGACACTTGGGCAAGATGACAGGCACTCAGTTGTCAAATCAGCATCACAGGTGATCTGGACATTTAACATGTGTTGCTGCTTGCAATTTCATTTGCCTGCTCTCTCACATGGAGAAATATCAAGGGCACATGTGTGGAGTCCGGGGCACTTACAGTGTCAGAGAAGTGGGGGAAGCCACAGAACCACCATCTGATGGCATTAATGGCATCCAAGGCGGTTTGGGGGGGAGGAGGTCATTAGTGAAATGTGGTTGGGGCATGTTGAAGGAGGTCATTTAATATCTGGCCAATCACAAGTGTGGGTGTGGGCAGATGCAAAAAGCAGACCGAGTGCTGCAATGTGAAGTGAAGCACGGCACCACCTTGAGTAGAGAGGGCATAGCCGGTCAGATAGCACAGCCTTGCCGGCAGGAACAAACTCAGCCTTTCATCCTTCCGAGGTCGATAAATGATCACCACACACTGGGGGTAATAATAAGCAGTGCTCAGATGCCTGAGGGCTTGTGGTGCTATATAAATGCAAATTGTCACTATCATTACGGCTGTGCAGATCGTGTGACTCTATAGGTCCACCTCTATAAGATGAACTTTGTGGATGATGCTGTCCTTGTCAAAGTGATACTGGGTGACCAGTTGGGTTGTCCATAGGTAGTCATGTGGATATTCTTCTCCTATGGGGGGTCACCTCTGCATCCTCCTCCTCCTTCCAGGGAAAAGACCCCCCTGATGGTGGATATATTGGCAACTGCCACTAAACATGATGTATAGCTCTCCAGTGAGCATGACCTTCGGTCCAGTTGGCTGCATGGCAACCTGAGCAGTGGCAGAGCCAGTGTGGGGGCAGAGGGGACGGCCGCACCCCCTGGATTTGTCCTGGTGCCCAGTGCATCTCCCAGCCTCCATAGGTGTCCTATTCTTTGCCCCACCTGCCACTAAATGCTGCCTCCACTACTGAACCCGAGTTGTGTGGGCATTTTTCGATCGTTTAGGAGTTGATGAGGACAGCCCGGGTATAATTATGGTGCGCCTAGCAGGCATTACTGCCTACTTTTAGCATGAGATAAATGCTGGAGGTCATTTTTTATCCTGGCAGTTTTTGAACTCTGAATTATACGGTATTTACCCCATGGTGAATTCTACACTTGCTGCTGCGGGATTTATAGCATGTCTTGTTCTGATCAAGGTTGTTTTACAGAGGGTGAATTGTTCGAGGGAGAAGAGACTGAAGATTATTTTTCCAAAATAACCTTTGGTCTTTTCTCCCCTGAACATTTCTGACTTTGACGCCACCTCTGCCCTCGCCCCTGCCACTACCCCACCCCAACACCCTTAGTTACCTTGTAGCGGCACACTTCGCTGTGTGACGCTGACTCGTTGTGTCCCTGCGATGCCTGTTCCCTTTCACTTCCGTGATGGGGATCCAGCGCCGCAGGGTCCTTTCCTTTTTTTTGTTGTTGCTTTTTGGGATCGGCTGTGGGGGACACCCCAGCAACCCAAGCTCACAATATAGTGAACAGGGATTCGAGGCACAACCCAGCAACCCTTAGCACCAAATGGGCGATTTGGTCAAACGTTTTTGCCGTATGGAATTTTCGAACAGCCGAAATTTACCAAAATCTCCCATTCGGGATTTTATTCTCTGTCTTTTTGCATGATTATGTCATGCTCCACAAACACTGGATGCGCTATTTCTCTCCACTCTCTGTCCATTATTCCCACCTGCTGTAACACATTTGGAATCAGGAAGTGAGTCAACGCAGGTGGCATTTGGAAAGACCACCTGTCTTACTGTTGGCAAGCCACTCTTTAGAAGGTCCCCTACTTGAAAAAAATAAACACCTAGTAATGTGTTGGGATAGCATGGACTATTTGCAGCATTAGGTCCACAGAACCTACCAGATGGGGTAACTAACCCACCTTTACTCTACTGAAAACCAGACTGTTCAACTGACGGCACACCGCTCAAGAAATGTAACCAATATTTCCAACTGACTTCATCCCTCTCCCCCTCTCCCAACCCCTCCTCTCACCCTCCCCTTCCTACCTGTCTATGCAAACAGTGCCTTGGTGCCTGTGGGTTTTGTGTGCTTTATGAATGTAAAAATAAATAAATAAAACCCTACAGAACCAAGCGTGGTAACTGTAATCGAGTTTGGCTAAATTCGTACTGAGGCCCTTATTTGCAGGGATTCCATGTATGATTAAAAAAGCGTGTGCTTTTTCTTACCAGGTGGACTACTTGTCGGTTTCGAAACAAGACCATTGTCCAGTGTCACATTAGGAACACACATGCATTAATTCGATTCACTGGCTCAGATATAAGAACTTTGTGTGTAGATTCCACACTTAAACACAATACTGGGTTCTCCAATATGTTGGACACAAGACATAGTTCTGTACATTGGCTCTTATAAAAAACATGTTACACACATCATATATGTCTAGATGTACTCAATTTATACTCAATTTATGCATGTACACATTTTTAAGCTATGTTAAAGCCTTCACTTTTTGTACTTTACCTCCTCTCCTACGTTCTGTTTGCACATTTCTGGCCAGGTAATGCTTTGACACATCTTTGTAAATACCATCAAAGTACAACTTTTCATACAAAACCACTTTTTTAAACATGCTGTTTCTTCTTTAACTGGAGCAAAATAACTGGTCTCAGATTCTGTTCAGCCAATGGTGCCATCTTTTAATGTATGTAAAGGGAGATGTTTCCCATTTCCTCAGTTAATCTAGTCCTGTTTTTAGTTTTGCCTGAAATTTGACAAAGTTAAAGCCCCTGTGGGCCAAATGATCCAGTGTAGTGTGGCCTTTTCAGTTTGCGTAAGCATGCCACAGTCGTTTTTCTGTTTCTATCGGCATTCATCCAGTCCATTTTTTGCCTGATCCTTACACGTCATGTCACGCAAACCTTGTTTGTTATGTTATGTTGTGTTAAAGGTTCTTATGCCCTGCACTGTTGCCACCTCTGTGGTTTCTTTGCACTCTGTTGGATCTGTAATGGTAGGGGGCCAGAGGGCGTGGATTAGTAAGATTCAGCAGGAAAGGAGCAAGAGAGCTGCGATGTGCTGTTGGCAGCTTCAGTTCGGTTTATACCGTTCATTGAGCGTAGGTGTGTTTTTCGGTTGGTGGCCGCCATGTGGTGTTAGGCGAGATTATGTGTGGTTTGTTTCGTTGTTGTGGTGTTGTGAAGTACGTGCGGTCTGTGGTGCTGTGGAGGTGTGGTTGTGTTTAGTTCAGAGATTGAGAAGTGTATGCAGAAGGGTACATTTGTAGGATGATTGGGTTAGTGGCAGTACTTTTCCTACCGCCGCTGTAATGACGAAGTGCGATTCCTATGGATGAATGCTTCTGTCGCTACATTCATTACGCGTTGTCTCGTGCGATTCCTATGGATGAATGCTTCTGTCGCTACATTCATTACGCGTTGTCTCGGGAGGATATCTAAGGGGCAACACACTCACCTTGGAAGCAAGACGACATGGAGCACCAGAAGTTCGATCCCCGGGTCCGTGCTTAGAAACCTCTGGGTATTAAGCGTGTTATAAATAACCTATCATATCATATCATACTTTTAGTGCCTCCTCCCCCGCCCCCCTCCCCACCCAAGCTCTGGAGCCGAACAGAGTGCCTATTCATGGTAAGTAATTCTGCAGTGAAACTGATTTTATGTGCAAAGAACCAGAATGGGCAGCTCAGCAGGAAGGGGCCCAATGCCCAGCTCCTGAAAATGGCATAGGGAGAGTGGCATACTCGAGGTGGCTGCTACCCTGCTAAGGTCTCTTCCCAGGCAGCCTCACACACCCCGCCTTCTCCTCCTTCATGTCACATAGTGCTCAAAACTGTCCTTTCAGCAGACATGCGACATTTGGAAGAGGCACCCTTAAAGCTGTTGCAGAACATGGGGATAAGGGGTCACCACATGCACCTCCTTGAGGCCATCATAGCTCCCCTGTGCACATCAAGGGATGTGATGGAATGAAAAATGCCTTTGCCCTATTCAGGTGCAAACTTCCATCTATGAATAACAGGGATAAAGACACAGGGCCCGATTCATGGAATATTTGCCCGGTTCAAAGTGAATTTGCACTGATGAAAAGTGACTTTGCACTGCCGACACAAACCCTGATTCATGGAACCGTGCAAAGTGTATGTTTGCCGGGCAAAGTCAGTCATTTTAGCAGTGCAAATTCCCTTTGAACCGGGCAAATATTCCTTGAATCGGGCCCACTGTGGAGCTCATGTTCCATTGCGGCATAATGTTAATGGATGGATTAGAAGCCTTGAGTAAGGCTTTTACAACTTCCATTAACGTCATACCACATTTTAATTGATGTGTATGGTGGAGAGAAGTGACGGAATGCAACCTGCATTTCCGCCTCCTCCCTTCCTCTCCGCCCAAGCATTTGCGCCGGCAAACATTTTCATCCCGGCGCAAATGCTGGGATGCCTATGGAGCCCGCCGGGTTTATACACCAGCATAGAAAGGTGGACTCCATAGGGATCCATTGTAAACGCTGCCTGCCATGGCAGCAGCATTTACAATGAAACACTGACTGCCAGACAGGCATGGTATGCAGCATTTACATTAAGGATGAAATTCTGCCTACCAGGCCAGCATGGCAGACAGTGTTTACTCATTTGCACGGTGGAGTGCAAATGTGGTGGGCAAAAGGCGGCGCACACGTGTGTCTGCTGCCTTTTGCTTTGAGCTTTTACACTCCGCCTTGCAAATGACCAAAACTAGGCGGCAGGGAGCCGCCTACGCGTGTGTCTACACCTAATGACTCACTGCTGCCAAATTACGTTATGGAGCCAAATGAGCTCCCGTGTGTTTGCGATGTTCTTATTTTCCAGTATGCAGAAGTAAAACAAAACAAGTCTCAGAATGCAACATGTTTTCTAAAAAATATGGTTTTGCTTTCACATAATAGAATGTAATGATTGCTTTTTCAACTTTAAAAACAGCAGCATGCAGTTATGTGTGTCTTTGTTTTGTTTTCCTTGCAGTACATGCGTGTGTACTGGGGCAATTCATACCTAGCACTTGCCATGCCAGTGACATGATATGTATTGTATGTGGCAAGTGAGGGCGTGTGAAGTGCACTCAAACACACGTTTGACTCTCTGTGTGGTGGCCTCTGTAAAAGTCAGATTTTCTGTCTCCTATCCACCCTGGCGCCATCATTTCAAATAGTCCTTCTTCACATCACTCAATGCCCCACTTGAAGGGGAAAGGAAGCCCTGCTCTAGGACAATGACAAGCGCACAAAAATCTGCTTCTTACATTTGTATTATCGCCAATTAACTTCCAATCCTCATGAAAACACATGTTGCAAATGTGTTTATATGTAAGGGGCCTCATTAGGAGTATGCCGGTACAGAATTAACGTGCCGGTAATTCCGTTTACCGGCACATTTCCGGACCAGCATACTCCAAGTTTGCCAGTGGGGTGGCCTGATTTCCCTCCAGCCAAGAGTTGGAGTTAACTCAGGCACCCAACCATCAAAAAACAGTCGATATTACCGGCAATCTCCCCATGGAGTCCTATGGATTTACCCAATGGTATGGGGATTAACATATTGTTGCCGGCACCTGTAATATGCCGATAATTCCAGCATATCATGCGCCGGTAACTGTAGGTTCGTTTGCCGGTATCTCGCCGGATTTGCCAGTTGGATACCGGCAAACACATAATGCTCCCCAAAGACTCTGGCCAAAGCTCAGCTCACTCTGTCACTGGTTGCTGTTATTTTAAAATTTATTTTATTATTTTAACGTAATTTACATAAACAACATAACGTTCATACAAACCCCCCCCCCCTTCTTCTACAGGACCACCCCAATTCCCTATCGTTCATCTTAATTGGAGCCCCTATGAACTGCTTGCTTCTGTGTCAGATGAGTTCTCTTCTCGCGGGTGGAATAGCGTCACTGTTAGCGCCACCCATTGTTGCAGGTCTGCACCAATGTCTTGTTTCTGCTCCCGCTGGGCGTTCTCCCAGGCCCCTGTTTCCGCCATCGACCATTTACGAAGGTCCGCCCACCACTGCGTTACGCTCGGAATCTTAGTGCTCTTCCACTCCATTGCAATACGCCTTTTGGCCAGAATATACATCAAGTCTTTCATCTTGTTGAGCGGTCGGTTCTTCTTGTGTTTTTTGTATTTGCCCAGTATGCATGCCTCTGGGGTTTGTATGTCCAAGGTTATGTCTGCTTCTCTCACTTTAGTTTCTATTTGTTTCCAAAAGGTTTGCAGTGCGGGACAGCCCCAGAACATATGTGTCATGGCCGCATGGGGTTCATTGCATTTGGGGCACTCCTTGACTCCAGCACCTTTAAATTTGGAGATAACCTCTGGAGTGAGGTAGGCTCTGTGTAAAACGTAGAATTGTATAAGTTGTATTCTGGCGTTTCTGGACACCTTTTTATGATAATGTGTTATGACTTGCCACTCATTGTCCTCGAATTGCCGGCCCAATTCCCGCTCCCATTTTCTCTTGCACTTGAGGTCTGGGCTGGTCGAGCCGACGAGCAGCGACTCATATATCCTCGAGGTTTTGTGTCCCCCCTCAGCCGCATTCAGTATGTTTTCCACTTCTTCTATCCCAGCCTCTAAGTCGCCAACCCCAGGCCATCGAGTTTTGAGTACACTTATTGCAGCACTATACAACAGGAACTGTCCTGCAGGTAATCCCGTGGTTACTTGCAACTCCTCAAATGTTAGGATGCCCTGCTCATTCACTAGGTCACCCAGGGTGGCAATCCCGACAGGTTCCCAGATGTTCCTAATTGTCTTCAGGGCGTCCGGTCTGGCAGTCAGTGTGGCTGCTAGCGGAATCTGAGGCGAGTAGGGGTCTTGTGTGTTCAAAGCTCTGCAGGCTCGCTTCCACATTAGGATCCCAAGGTTGATTAGGTATGGGAGGTTCTGTTTTGCGTTGGGTGTGGCCCAGAGAAGGTCTCTAAGGAGCCCCAGGGAGACCGCCGGCTGTAGAAGTCTGGTGTCAGTAGTCTCCTGATCTGCCATCCATTGGATCACATGTTTTAATTGGGCTGCCATGTAGTATAATTCGAAGTTGGGGATTTGCAGGCCTCCCCTGTCGCAAGGCCTCTGCAACACTTCTTGCGCCACTCTGTGCCGTCCCTCCTGCCATAGGAACCTCCTGCAAAGCTTATTCAGCTCTCCAAAGAATTTCGGCGGGATGTAGTATGGGACGTTTGTGAAATAATTTAGGAGACGGGGGAGTGCAACCATTTTGAGTAGACCCGCTTTGCCTGCCACCAAGAGCGGCAGCCTGCCCCAGTGGTTCATTGCTTTTTCTAGGTTATCTTTGGCTTTCGCCGTGTTCAGAGCATGTTCAGTCTTGGGGTCTCGGTGGATGGAGACGCCTAGATATCTGAAGGAGGATGTCTCCCACTTAAACGCCAGTTTGGGGAGGTTTGCCTCCATGACTTTGCTTAGGGCCGACAGGGGGAAGAGGCAGGATTTGTCATGGTTGATTTGTATCCCAGTGACTCTGTGGAACCCCTCTAAAGTCTCAAGAATGTACGGCAGTAAGTGTTCAGGGTTACTTAGATAAAGGAGCATATCATCCGCATACATTGAAACTAAGTGGGTTACCCCGTCTATGACAATGCCCCCATCACCATATTCTTGTCTGAGGTATGCTGCAATGGGTTCAGCAGCCAAGATGTATAGCATTGGGGAAAGGGGGCAACCCTGCCTCGTGCCCCTATGGAGATGTCATTTCTCAGAGTAGGTGCTGTTGGTGCGTACCCTAGCTGTGGGGTTTTTATAGATTAAATGAACCCATCTTCGGAAGGCCGGCCCTATTCCCATTTTGGCCATAGTGGCGTGAAGCCAGTCCCATCTGACGGAATCAAACGCCCTAGTGGCATCTAGGGATGCTACTGCGCTTTTGCTCGACCTACCTTCAGTGCTATGAATAATGTGGTGTAGTCTGCGCAAATTCTCAGTGATGGAGTGCCCAGGTACGTATCCCGTCTGGTCCTGGTGGTTCAGCTGCAGGATCACCCTTCTCAGCCTCCTGGCCAACAATGCCGTCAAAATCTTGTTATCTACATTTAGCATGGATAAGGGCCTGTACGAGCTACAATAGTCGCCCTCCTTGCCCGGTTTCAATAAGGGTATGATTACTGCTTCGCACATGGTTTCCAGTAGGGTACCTGCGTCATAAGCTTCCCTGTAAACTTGGGTCAGTAAGGGGGCTAGTGTATCTTCGTAAGTTTTGTAAAATTCACCGGGGAGTCCGTCGGAGCCCGGTGTCTTCCCAGTGGGGAGAGCTCTGATAGTGGCCATTACCTCTTCAGGAGTAATGGGGTCGTCCAAGGTCTCAGCAAGCTGCCGATCCAATGCAGGCAGTCTGATAATGTCCAAGACGTCCTCAATGTCAACATCGGCAGACCTTTGGGGCTCGGCGTAAAGCGCTTGGTAGTATTTTGCAAATACTGAGTTGATCTCGGTCTGCGTGTACGTTGTTGTTCCATCAGATCTGTGAATGCGACAAATGGGCCTCCTAGGGGCTTCCCGTTTGTAGAGCCACGCTAATAGTTTCCCGGGTTTATCACCTAAGGCGTGCTTCCTCTCTATGTGTTTTGCGTAGCTAAGTCTCCCCAGCTTTTCCCAGTGGACTAGACATGCCTGTTTGAGGTCCCGGATTTTTTGCAAGTGGGCTGGGTCTGCAGAGGACTCGGCTTCGAGTTCCTGCAGTTCAATCGCTGGTTGCTGTTAACTACAAAAGGCAACATGTGTTGACTGTTGACATGCAATAGTGAGCCAAAATGCCGGCTCGTTTCACTCATGCAGTATGAACGTGCGTATGGATGATGCTCATACATAGGCAGGGAAAGTGTTGGTGTTGTGTGTAGAGCATGTCCAGCATTTTACTGCTTTGAGTTCACAAACACATTGATTGAAATAAAGGTGTGATGAGCAGGCGCTACATGCTAAGAAATCAATTCAGGAGCAGGCTGTAAACAGCTCCTGGAGGTTAAGCATCCCCCAGGAAGGAGGAGCTACTTCCGGGAACGGAGAGCTAGTACGTAACGTTCCGCAAATCTAACTTCCACATGAGCTGCCAACTTGAACAGTTCATCCATTGCATATGGCACCTTTTTATACGTTTGCAAATAGACAGGTTGTATGTCATATAGGCGAGTCTATATAGCAGCAATTGGCCTGGTGAGTCAAAAGCAGTTCCTTGTAGCAGCGGGAGTCCAGCTAAACAAGAAGCTGACATGAGGAAAACACAGACAGACTTTTTTTTGTGATGTGCAATATAGGAATTGTCACTGGTATTGTTGTTATTAGTATTGTATATTAAGCAATACCATGGGGTGTCAGGCTTTTTACAATAGTGCAGTGTGAACTGAATCCGTTCTAGGGACTTCTACTTTTGGCAAATAAGGCTCAGTGAGATGAAAGGATTTGCCCTAGATCACACACTTTAGCTAAGTGGTAAAAATGACATTTGAGACCAATTGACCACATATCATCCCAACTCTAGTTTGCAGTAGCTTGTGCTGTTTGGTTTTGAGGAATACATTACTTGACAGATGAAAAGTACACACATCCATTGCTGCCTGCGGGCTCGCCATCAGCGCGGGGTCGTGGGCAACTGCACAGACTGCCCATGCCTGGTACCGGCTTGATTTGGGTACCATTTCCTATGCAGGTGGATGTCTGTAAGCTTTGCCGTACGTTCTCTGAGGTAAGGGTGTGATCTGAGGCCATTCACTGTAAGAACACCCCAAATGATGATGTATATTCCCATTTATGGGAGATGGGATGGAAAGAGGGCCCATTCGCCCGGAAGGGCAGGTCTCGGATCATAGGACGCTCTGGGAAGAGCAGAGATCGCTGGCTGGAGCGCGCCATACTCAGGAGGCCAGCGGAGGACAGTCTTGTGCACATTATGCCCGTGAACCTCATTAGTGGCTCAGGGCATATAGATTGCATGCCCTGTCAGTATAAAGGGGTGGTATCATGCATCCTTTTCTGTTGAATTTTCAATGGATTATTTGCAAATAATTGAGTGCTCAGCTTTACCCCTGTGGCGAGCCAGGGGCAACCATTTTAGAAGGAATCTTTGCCACTGTGAAGCAACAGCTACAATGTTACAAGAATAGGTTGATGACAGGAAACCGGATACTGCTCAGCTGAGGTTACAGCTGGTCTGAAAGTAAACAACGGGCACACTGTATCTCTCTACTTGAAGCCTACAAAGAGAGCGATAGAGTGCGCCCGACGGATGGAGCGCACGGACGAGAGCAGCAGAGAGAGAGAGAGACCCAGATCGGTAGGCCATGTTCCGTTGCATTGTAGTGCAGTGATACCACGTGTCCCTGTGTTTACTTTCAGACCTGAACAATGTCAGGTTTGCAATCATCAATCTATTCTTGCTGCTTTATAACAGTTGCTATGGAGTACACTTCAGGGCTAAGTTTGGGGGCTACTTTTGCAACTGTCCATATAGTTGCAATAGCAACTCGGTTGCAATTCTTCAAGGTGCCACTGATGATTACTTCAATGTTTTGAAAGGAAAGGGAAATGGCGCGTGATGCCAAGGTGTGGTGTCATGCTTTGCAGGAGGTAAACTAGCTCAGTGAGTTAACCTCTTGTTTTAGAGTATGTGCAGCCTGCAGTCACAGCCCTCAAGCCCTCTTCAGAGATCAATGTATTGAGTACTATTGAGCTGGGAGAGAGGAACAGCCTTATTGCAGTGCCTAGAAGTAGACTGTGCCTAGGCCCTGCTGAACTAACTGCAATCAGCACCATCTCAGTTCTTTGGGTCCACATTGAGTCAACCTCTAGTTGCGTTGCGTGATCTTTCATGATTTCTGCCCCGGAGTAGTGTAGTCACTGAGAGGGAATGCCCGGATCTCGGGCCACCTTCACACATATCGTTTGCTTTGCAGGTGGTATTGAAGAGTCTCGTGCAGGGCAGGTGCATTGATGATCTCGGCTACCTCAGGCCAACTGCCTTTTTGACGTAGACCACCGCTCTCTTGCAATGGGGGTGCATTTCATGATTGTAGGTGCAACTTCCCGCCCTTTGCGTGCACCTCCTGGTGGTGCCCTACAACACCGCCTGAAAATGCCTGGAAGGAGCACGCGCCTGGGTCTCACATCCTCTTGACCTCTTTATGTTCTGTATTCATTTCTCAACCATGGTACAAATGGTACCGCTCAGCGGCCTCCCAAAGTTCTTGCAGAGCGTCTGTCTGGTTCCTTCATTGCGGCTGAATGAGAGGGATTCAAGTGCTCTGTGAATCTGGCGTCCAGCGGCAAGCTACAACACTGCCGCAAACGCTGTAGAGAGATATCTGCCTTTTTCCGATGTACCTTTTCTTCTCTGTACATTTACTAAACCATATGGTAGTTATTAATTTATGCATTGGAGTTTTGTAAAGTGCCACATGATTTTATGTCGCTTCGGAGCGCTAGGAAGAGAATCGTTAGATCAACTATCCTAATGTTTGGCTTTGGGGTGAGCCACCTACCTTTTTAACCCTTTTACCTTATGAGTCGTAAACCAAGACCTCACCAGGGGGGAAACTCTGTGCATTGTGTTGTGCTCTGTGAGAGACCTTAGGCTTCTAATAGGGAGGAGGTGCTCAAAAGGTAGTCCATATTTTCCTGAGTGTGTAAATATACTCAGTCACCTGTGTGTAACTCCGACATGGTGGCAGCGATACTGTTTAGCGCTACCTTGCAACGTATATACACCATTGGGAAACTTTAGGGCTGCTCCCAAGGGGCTGCTCTTGCATTAGAAGTTCTGAAGGAGGACCACATCTGAAGTTGATTTTCTTAAAAGCAAGTTTCCGGATGTGACCATACACACTATTTGACTCTAAGCCAGGGACAGTGGAGAACAGATATGACCAGTTTGTGATTAGGGTGGCTGGATTCCAGGCGGAATCCACGTCATGTGTGTTTGCCTTCAAAGAAGTTTGGGATAAGATCTAATCAGGTGACCACTGATGATTGGGTGGCAGCCAAACATTTCAAAGGATACATGACTACGATTGGAAGTGGAGTGCACACTCAGCTCCCAATATTCCTATGGATAGGGGAATCTGCCACGATGCCTTGTAAATCACTGGGATGAGCCCCAGAGCACCAGACGCAGCCTGAAAGGAACCAGAGGTAGTTCTCCTGTGGTGTCCCCCCAAGATCAAACTCTGATGGAGAAGCGCTGCTGACATCTGCAGATGCCAGTATTCTCAACGACCGGAGGGGACTGTGAGCGACACCCCACTCGCAGTGACCTTGTGGGCACAGCTAGGTTACAAGCCTCCAAGAGAACTGTCCAAAGACACCTTGCTGCTTACCCTACATGGCCTCACGTGAAGAGGCACGAGTTGGGAGCATGTGAAGACTGATGACTGGTAACAGGTGGAGCCTGAGGCCTACTGTTCCAGAAATGATCTGCTATGAAGGACCACACAACACAGACCACTGGAACTCTGAGGAGCCCCAGGCTTAACTGACCTGCAGGGCTAAGCCACTGTCCACACCATCTAACTACTGGACATGTGCTCTCAGCTACCAGACAGCTGCACTGTACCCCTGCATCAGGTCACCTCACCTCCGACCCATCATCATTTTCAGAAGCTCGAAAGATGGCTTCACTGTATGGAGACCTGCTTTTTCACAACCAGAATCATTTCCGCTGTCTCTGCCGCTGGCAAACTTTGACCTATGAAACTTTTCACAATGTTTTGACAACTCACTCTTGATTTGCCATGACCATGTAAGCAGACCAACTGGCTTTACACAGCAAGAACTGTGCTCTGTGGCAAATCTTCCTTTACAATGCATTCTGTTGGGGGCCAGACTAAACCTGAACAGGTCAGCCTGGGTGCGCGGAGGTGCCTGTTGAACCTGAACTCTTCATGTGACCTTACTTGGCGGGGTCACGACTGAAAGACACTGAACTATTTTGCAAAGTTACACACAGGTAAACCTTCATTGCCTTTTTTGCTCAGAGTTTAGACTTGACAACTCTCCTATTTTTAGTACAAAGAGCAGGGCAGTTTCTAGTCCATTTGGTGCCCAGGGCGAAACACAAAAATGCACCCGCCCTGCGCACAACATGAGCCACTCCCTAAGTACACTACACGGTTAAGTAACTCCTACCCAACGTCAATTAATCATTACTATACAAATGAAACAGGTTTTCTTACATTGTGATTCAAGAACTGTGCAGTAATTCCTCAGACAAAGCCGAGTACACAAACAGTACATACTAGTCTTGATTTTTAAAGATTGTGTACATTGTTTGTCTATGTTAAGGGAACTCTCCTTGACTTTGCTGCTGCGAAAGCATTTATTGCGCCCCCTGCCCCCCAAGCCTCTGCTCCTTATTGATTTCCCCATACCTTGCCTCCTGGCCCTGCAAGCTCTGTATTTTGATAGCATTTAAAAATGTACCTGGAACGAACAAGAAAAGGCATTTCTCTGAGGCCTGATGGGTGCTGCTTTGTTGGCTAAAGTTCCATGCGCACCTGTGCTGCTGGCTATTATGTGCACTTGCACTGTTCCGGAAAGATCACTTTAATCATGAATCATTGTTCACTAGCGCCTCCCACTTTGCCAGTCCCTCATTTTGATCACACCCATCTCGGTCACGGTTGTTGCCTACTCCTGTTACCTCTTCTTCTTCTCCTCATCTCTTCCTCTTCATTGCAGGAAAATGGGAGTGTGACATTGTGCGTGTTTGTTTGTTTGTTTATTCACTTATACTGCGCGCCGGGCCCGAGGGTAAGAGGGCGCAGGAGCAGACAAGGATATTCTCAGCTTAGTTACAGTGCTGTACAGTATTTGCAATGAGTACATAGGTAAAAACAGTTACAATGGAGGCAGTGATATACAGTTTAAGAGTATACATATTTACATAGGTTACAGTAGCATAGTAAGGTTGGGCAGTCAGTTAGCAGTCATTGAGTTTTAACCACTGGATGTAGTTATGTCTGAATTGGGAATGGGATTGAGGAATCCTTAAGGAAGGCGGTAGGGAGTTCCAATGTTGGGCTGCTTTCACCTGACAGCTATTGCCACCCATTTTTGTTCATTTGAATCTGGGCACTGTGAGCAGGTTTGTGTTTGATGATCTAGTATGTCTGTTAGGTGTGTATCTGTGAATTCTGTCGATTAGGTAGCGGGGGCAGCATTGTTAAGGCATTTATGGGTTAAGGAGGCTACTTTTAGCAGGATTTTGTCTGTCGTGGTAAACCAGTTTTGAGTTCTCCTGATATTGGAAATGTGTTCTCTCTTAGAAATACTAAGTGCTGCTCTGAGAGCGTTGTTTTGCAACGTCTGGATTTTATTGGTGACCTGTTTGTTGAATCCTACAGAGAGGGCGTTACAATAGTCCAATTTTGATAGTACAAGGGCTCTAGCTAGAGTGTTGCCACTCTGTGAGGATAGGAATGGTTTAGCTGTTCTTATTAACTTACAGGTGTGTGCCGTGGAAGATGCCATGGAGCTGACCTGTTTGTGGAAGGAGAGGGAGGAGTCCATGTATATTCCTAAAGTTTTCACTTCTTTGGCTACCATGATTAGGTTCCCATCAATGATGAAGCTAGTGTATTTGTGGTCCAGTTTGGTGATGTTGGGAGGTGAGCCGAGGATGATGAGTTCAGTCTTGTCATCATTCAGGCATAGACTATGAGAGGCCATCCATGCCTGGATGATGAGGTACACCCTGTTCACCAAGGCCGAATCATGGTTGTAATCTCCCGTCAACGGGATGAGGATCTGGGTATCATCGGCATAGTTAGTATAGGTGATACCCAGGCCATCTAGATCATCAAACAGGGGCTTCGTGAACACATTGTACATTGTGGGGGAGACACAGGATCCCTGAGGGACACCACACGTGATATGGATGGGGTCTGCGGCGGCGGAGGTGGAGAAGACACGCATAGATCTATTGCTTAGGAATGACTCGATCCAGCCGATGGCTTCGTGGGAGAAGTGGGCTACTGAGTCCAGATGGTTGCAAAGAGTTTTATGATCTACGAGATCAAATGCTGCCGAGAGGTCTAGAAGGAGCAGCAAGGCAACTTTCCCATTGTCTCTCAGAGTATCAATTTGGGCCTTCAGATCAATAAGGGCCATTTCTGTCCCGTGTTGGGGTCTGAAGCCTGATTGCCGGATGCCCAGGAGATGGTTTTGTTCAAGGTATTTTTGTATTCGTAGGTATGCTGTCTTGTCTAGAATTTTGAGCAAGAAAGGCACAGTGGTAATAGGCCCGTAGTTGGTGGGTATAGAAGGGTCAAGAGAGGGTTTTTTGTTTTTGAGAAGGGGGAGGACCCAGGACCCTTTAAGGTTACTGGGGATGGTACCTGAGGAGAAGGAGGCGTTAATAAGTTTGGTAATGAAGGGAGAGAGGTCTCTAGCCGCATCTTTAATTATTTGTGAGGGGCAGGGGTCACCCTTGCAGTTTGATGGTTTAAGACTAAGAATTATTTTTTCCACTTCTAAGGTAGAGACTTTGGAGAACCTGAAGCAGGTAAAGGGGTTGTTGGGCTTAGAGTGTTGGAGTGTGGGCTTAGAGGCAATTTTAGAAGAATTTGTCAATTTGGATAGGGACTCTTTCTTTTTGTTGATTTTAATTTGGAGGCCTGCTACTTTATTAGACAGGGCGTTTTGGACACTGGTGCACCATTGTTTGTCTTTAACGCATGTGTCTGGGGTTAAAATAGGTGTTTCCAGTTCTTTAATGATAGTGAATAATTCTTTGGTGCTGGAATTAGCTTGTGTTATTCTCTGGTTGTAGGATTCTTTTTTGGCGGCTATGATTTCTTTTTTGTAGGTGGATGTTATTTTATTGAGAATCAACTTGTTATTGTCTGTGGGAGATTGTCTCCAGACTTGTTCCTTTTTGTGTTTTTCGAATCTATGGGCTTTAAGGTGAGGGGAGAACCAGGAGTTCAAGTGTTTTTTTGGCTTGCATTTTCTAATCTTTAGCGGTGCAATGGAGTCAAGGGCTGAGGTCATGATTTTGTTGTAGCCTTCTACAAGGTCGTGAGGGGTGGAGATGGCTGGGAGTTGGTTCAGAGTCGGTAGGATGAGTGGGATACATTTTTCCACTGTGATATTTTGCTTACTTCTCGTGGGGATAGCTGAGGCTAGCACATTGTTGGTGCCAGGACTTTGGGCTTCAAGGGCAAAGGAGAGGAGATGGTGGTCAGACCATGGTTGTGGGGAGTTAGCTGAAATGGATACTACACAGTTATAGTCAGCTACCCAGTCAAGGTTTCTCCCTTTAATGTGGGTAGAGGGGAGTACTCTTTGGGTAAAGCCTAGTTCTGATATTGTGTTATTGATGAGGGAGGCCTGATGGTCTTTGGGGTCGTTTAGGCCTAAGTTAAAGTCCCCTAGGATGAGGCATTGGGAGGAGTTTTTTAGATTGTTGTTAAGGATAGTCGAGACGACTTCCTCGAATGAGCCTATGGGTCCAGGGGGTCTGTAAAGTAGATGAATGGACATAGTTTGGGAGCTGGCAGTGGGCAGCTTAGCTGTGAGTGATTTACAGGATGGGAGGTAGTTGGAGGAGTCAAGTCTAATGTTGAGGTACGTTTTGGCAATTATGGCCAGGCCGCCACCACTAGATTGAGTTCTATCTGCTCGGAGGATGGTGTAGTCATTAGGGATCGCTAGCGAGAGGGCAGGGCCTGCGGCTGCATGGAGCCAGGACTCGGTAATGGCTATGAAATCTAAGTCTTCTGCTAGAATGAGGTCTGCTAGGTCTGTGGCATGCGCTATTATAGAGCGTGCATTGATTAGGGCACCTCTTATAGGCGAGACAGTACTTTTAGTATGCGTGGGGTTAGAATCTATGTTGTGCACCTTGAGCCTGGACCTGGTGTTAGTTTGAATATGCTTAGGTCTTTCAGGTGGAGGCTTAGTGAGAGTGGACGTGTACATAGTTGAGGAACGGCTAGTAAGTATAGACTGGGTGGTGTCCCTGGCTCGAGGCTCGTATAATTTAGGTAATCTGGCGCGTAGTCTGATATTTCTGGCCGGGAGGCTGCATGGTTTAGACAGGTGGGGCAGAGAAGTTGTGAGGTGAGACATACTGGAAGGGTTAGAAATGCTGCCTATGGGGGCTACATGGTGGCTACACGAGGGGTAAAACTTAAATCAGTGAAGGAGTTGATAAGAGAGGGAATGACTCTTAACAGAAGATGCCTGGTAGGTACATAACTGAGTAGATGCCTGGTAGGTACATTTTGTTAATTGTAGGTAGTGTATGGAAGTCAGGCAGAGGGGCTGAGCTAGGATAGGTTTGCAGCAGTCAGGGGCTAGATACCACATATGTAGCTGAGTACGACAGGCATGTTGCAGTATCAAGATAGCGTATAGTGGCAGGCTAACAAGCAGCAGTCGAAGCAGGTTAAATGCAGTTATACAGACAGGCTAAATGCAGTTATGAAGGCAGGCTAAATGCAACTTTCAAAGGTGCCGTGGAGTGGCACTTAAGGCATCTGAGCTTCCTCTTCAAGAGGCCCATATAATCGATCGTATTCCAGGTCTTTAAATGGGCCTCATTGTATCTGACCTGCCTCTGGTGCATTAGGTGGCTTGAGAATCAACAGACCTGGTTTGAGTTGAGAGGCATGCAGCATTGTAAATGAAGGATATGCATAAATCACATGCAAACTCTCTCTACTGCTCCACATACCCAACAGCCATCCACCTTCCTGTGGGAGACATCTTATTAATACAGGTCGGCTATGGCTCTGGCATATGGCAGCAGTCATGGGTTGAGCTACGGTAATTTGCACAACAGTGCGTAATGTTCATGCTTGCTGCACACACCACATTTATAGAGTATGTCACGTTATGTTTGCAGAATATCTCTTCCTGCCCTCATGGCAGTACAAGATGAACGTGTGTGTGCAATCCAACACATTCACCAATTTAGGAAAAAAAGCAATTCCATAACCCACCCTCCTCACCCTCCCTTTTGTTTCACGCAGTTCATTTTACTCCCAGGAAACCTTGTCCCCAGGGCTGCAGATGGGCATCTTGAGCTGCCGCAGCGCCCCAACAGCAGCGCCCCAACAGCACTGTCCTTTAAATTAATGCACAGCCATAGGGTTCCTTGCGTGACGGTGGACCCGAGCAAAAGCAGTGAATTGTGGCAGGACCCCTGAAGTGGCACCTTAAACTGCAACAGGGCCCGTAGAGGGGCACCCAAAACAGCAGTAGGATCGCAGTGAAGGCTATCTGACTGGCAACAAGGCCCCAGAAGAAGCACCGGGGAAGGCAGTATTGTAGGCACCGCACTATGCCCTGCAAAGGACCATTCTACTAGAGCACCAGTGTTTTAGCCAGAAGATGGTTTTGTCGGGTGAGTGCTCGCTACCGATCTGTTCTGTGCGTAACGATAGGTCAGTTTTTAACCACAGCCTTCCACCCTATCAAGGCCAATGAAGTGACCACCATTGAGTTGACTAATTCTAACAATCATTCTTTAAGCACCAAAAGGGTTTGCGTTTGTGTTGTGTGCTCTAAAATAAGAAACAACCACTGATTTTGTGACGACATGTAATGGGCATTGGCCAGCAGGGTAGGAAATGGGCCGGAACAAAATGGAGACGAGGCTCGGGGGATAGCCTAGGAAACTCCCAGATCTGTTTCCATGTTGAGCTCTCACGCATGAGTTGCCCAAGCTTCAGAAGACTCAGCATGCAAGACGGAATGCAGAATCAGCCAAAACTTCACATCTTTTTCAGAAGGTGTCCAAATTGTTATATATGATTTGCAATTTACAGAAGTGTTTTCGTTAGGGTGAGTATTGTGACCAAATAAGAGCATAGTCCAACTTCCATTACTTGCTTAAAATAAGGATTTCTTGCTGAATCACTGTCAAAGAGAGGTTTCAAATAAACATTCTGGGCTTTGTTTCCAGAATGCTCCTTGCTTTTTTGGCCAGGCTACTTGTCCCCACATTCATCTCCCCTTACCCTCGCTGCCCCAAACCCGTGCCCCCCCAAACCCGCAGGAGGAAAGGGTTCCCAGAGTACATTTTGTCATTTCCAGCACTGTTTGCCAGGCGGTGCCATAACGTTACTACCTGGACATCAGATGGAAACAGCAGGAAAATGATGAGTATGTGGGCAAATTCCTTTTGAATGCCTATACCCAAGCCCGGATTTCAGTACAATGAACAGATGTGAGGACACACCTCCTGCATATACATCAAGTTGCTGAAGGCACACCTTGTAAAGACATTTTTTGATTACACCAGTAGCGCATTTACAACTACAATTAATCCATTAACGCTCAGAAAAGTACCAAAAAATAACACCAGCAGGCCCTAAACCACTCAATTGATGCTATGGCTTGATAGAACTAATTCAAATAGATCCCACGAAGACCTATTTTGGGAGGGAGGACCAGGTAGTGGGTGGGAATGGTCACAAGGTTAAGCATGGCAATGGGTGGGTGAATAACCAAACCCGACCCACAAACTCTGTATTCCTCCTCCTCACACCCAATCGCCCTCCTAGCGGTCCGTCATTGCAATAGTTTCAGCTTATAAATCCATTTAACACAAAAAAAAGAAAACAAAATCCAGAAAGGTGGATATAGGAAACCTTGGCGATCTACAACAGTGACTGAAATGATAAACCCCACGTTCCCCTTTGCCCTGGAGAAATACTGCCTCCTTTGTGATCATGACACAGTGGGGTGCATGGAAAGGGACTGGAGTAAGATTTTGTTGCAAAGACACATAAGAACAGCACCATTAATATAAAACTGTTTGCAGCGGTCTCTGAAAAGTGCTGGTTACCATCAAATCAATTCAGTTATGCCTTCTCCACAGTGGAATCTAAACACACTTTCAAACCAACACGGATCCCTTCCCAACCCCTCTCTTTGAACTTTATTATTACTTATAAAGCATACAATGACTTCATCTGCAAGGAACATCATGGTGCTGGAGGACTGATCAATACGGCTGAAGTGTCGGATTCCGGAACCCGTCACGAAGGGTTTCCATGCAACTCTACAACAAATGGTGGCCCGGGTTCAGAGAGCCTCATGTAACGTTAGGTGGGTCAGAGAGGCACAGGCAGCACCCTCTGCCCTCTACTCGCCCACGGGCAATGGCCACCCCCCCTCCAAGGCAATCACACCCAACGGTGAAATGTCACCTCCCAGGGAAAATGCACCCACCGGGGGAATGCGCCCCAGGCAGCCGCCCGCTTTGCCTGGGCCAAGAAACGGGCCGCACAAAGAGAGCCCAGTGGACTTGAGGGGAAACCCTGCTGGTAGTTGTGGGGAAGTATTTCTCACAACTTGTTCTTAGGGCTGTGAAAAAACCCTTCCAACAGAAAGGGTTACCAGAGAGGGAGAAAGAGGCAAGCCAGATGTGGACAAATAGTGACTATTCAAAGAATGAAAAATCAAACATTCCCAGAGACTGGCGGAGCCTTCTTATGCATACGAAAGCGGATACAATAATCCCACTGCAGCCCGATGTGTGCTGGAGGAGCCGCCATGATTCAGGCGATCCTGGGGGGTCCAAACAAAAAACCGTTCTGTAAAAGCCAACATTTCCCCCGAATTTGCTTTTTTTCTGTTATTGAGTTGGGAGCTTGCTCAGAAGTCTCAGGTCAACACCATTAAAGGGCTCTTGGTCCACTGTCCAATGCAACTAAGATTAAACGCCCATCGTATGGGCTTCAGTTGAGTTCCTCATGGTCAACGTGGTTTCTGCAGTTGTTTTTTAATAAAAATTTCGACTATATGTGTGGCCCGTCCAGTTTTGCTCCATATTCCGTTCGTCTAGTTTCTTAAATGATTGCTCAAGAACTCGTGCAGGCGACACATAGAAAAAACACATTTAAACAAGGGATCTGATCTAGGCAGTTTTAGACACCAATCCACAGTCCCTGCAGCCTCAGAGACCCCCTCTCTGCAAGTCTCAGCTTGACTGCAATCAAATCTGGGATTTCATCAGATACGAACTTCAACACACTCAAATACTTTAAAAATGGCTTCTTTACCTGAGCCCGTTATTTTTTACAATTGTATACATACTAAGAACGTGCAACTAATTCCTTGCAATTGAATACATTATACAACACGTATTGGCAAAACCAACAATGTTGGCTTTTATGTCGGCATGGGCTAGGCATTTTCCAGAGATTGCCTTGTCCATGGGTGGTCAAGAAATGGGTTAAAAGAAAACACAGCATACAACCACCGTTTCATATCCCATCTCCCTGCTATCTATACCCCTGTGCCAATAGTCTTGACTCTATAGGTGGCGCTGAAGAGCTACCTAATAGCCAAAACAAATACAGCAGTCTTATTGACTCAGATTAAACTAACACAAAAAGATAGCAAGACTGATTAAAATAGTTAGAAGTGATCTTATATTAGTAAAATGGTGAAACATGTTTGCTGAATTTGGAATGACGATTTTAATAGTGCTTGCTGCAAAGACATCACATGTGGGATGTGAATGATAATAAAGAGTAAACAGTATTTGCAGTCCTTGGGACTCTGCGGGTAACATAGCTCATGGCAGGGGCGTTGCTAGGGGGGGGGGCTAAGGGGGCTATAGCCCCTGATCTTTTGGTTGTAGCCCCAGATAGAATCTCAGGAGCTACAGCCAAAAGACTAGCTAGCCCCCAGTCCCAACAGTTCCAACATCAGCTTAGCCCCGGGTCTTTTCCAGACCTAGCAACTCCCCTGGCTCATGGAGTAAACGACCTGCTGTAGGGCTCTCCCTGTAACTTGCAGATTGTAGGTTCAGATCCCAGCCGAGCAACCTCAGGCTTTCAGCCTACTGAAGTGGATAAAACAAGTAACATTGCCTTGAGTAATCGCGTAATACAAAGCTATTGAACATACAGTGAGGAAGATCCCTGCCTTAATCCAGTGACAACTATTGACGTGACCAGGGGGGTAGGGAGGAAGCATTCACCAACCCATGCTAGTGGACGATAGCCGCTGGGATAGCATGGGACGATTTCCTGGTCACCCATCTTAGTTCCTGCCATTGGACAGAGGACAGTCACATGCCACAAAACAATTCTACTAGTCCTTTAAGGGGCCACTCAGGAGACCACCACCCGCATGTGGATCATTGTACCCCTTCCCATCCCAGGCCCAAGCAGATATAGCCTCTGATGTCATCAGCATCTATAATTACTATCTTGAAAAAGTAAAAATGCTTACAACGGTCCAAGGAAGTGAGGGAAGGAATTTTTAGGGAGATGGTAAAGAGTGGAGGAGAGGAGAATGGAGGGAAGAGGAGGAAGAGAAGAAACAAAAGGAGGTGGTGGGACATCAAATTGCATTTGGAGGAAGATAACAAAAGGTGGAAGGAGGAAGACAACAGAAGAGTTTGGGACTCAGTAGGTGGGTGGGGCTTGGTGAAAGTTATTTGGAGGATGTTGGAAGTCAGAAGATGGTGGATAATGGAAGTCCTGTGGAGTGGGTGGGAAAGCAAGAGGAGGTGCACGAGGATAGCAAGGTGGTAGCAAACAAGAGCAGGAAAAAATGAGTGAGAGGTCACACTTAGCCCAAGGCAGGGGCTATAGGTGTGAACCCAATCAGAAGCATTTTAGCCTCTGGTGGGAGGAGGAACACGCTTGTGATGAGGTCCAATGGCTGGTCAGGAACAAACATGGAATAAAGAGAAGGTGCAGATGGTAGAGATCAGGACACTAGGGAAGGGACAAGATCCAGCCCTCTTAATTTCCCCCTATAGAAATGGGGGAAGTCAAAACCAGTAGGCACTGTCTGCAAGTAAAAGAGAAGTTGTCGCTGTTCTTATGGCTCATGGCACAGTGACATACACAGAACCTGCAGGAAGTAGTGATGTTTTTTGTACCCCGCCATTAACAGTCCACAAGCTGGAGGACGTATGAAGAAAACCACTATAGAGACTGTGATTGCCAGAGATGTACCCCAACATATTGCGAACATTGGAAGAGACCCTTGAACTGGTGGGACTGTTGACAAAAAACGGTTTTACCTAACATAGTAATTCGACTCTTTGTAGACCGAAGTCAGCTATTTGAGAGATTGTGCCAGAAGTGGGATCCACAGATTCTGTCCCAGAAGCCTACCCAAGAACACCAGTGCCTATAATACAGGTGGCCTGTACACCCAGAACGGCCAAAATATGTAAAAGGGCTGCCCCAGAATCAGCCGGGATGAACCTGTATAGTGAGAACTACATAGACATTCCCCAAAGAGGCTGGACCCTAGTTTCCACAGGCCTCAGAATTTAACTATCAGAGGGGACCTATGGTAGGATTGCTCTCAAGTCAGGGATTTCAGTGTGACTGGAGTGATTGATAGGAATTATCTGAGGGTCACTCCTCATTAATCCTAGTTTTGAGACATTTACAAGAATGGTGGGGATGCCATAGCTAAAGTGATGGAGGAAGCTGAAGAGATGGATGAAAGGGAAGGGGTGAAGCTGTGTGTGTGTACTCATATTTGCTACAAAGATCCCCTAGATACAGTGGTTAAAGGATGCCCCAGAGAATTGGGCAAGATCATCCAGACTCTTTAGGGGGACAGCTACTGGACATGAACGGGACACAGGGAACCCCTTTGCTAAATCTGCTTCATCCCAGAGGGATACCCCCGCTCTGTGAGCCACTTTTCATGCCACCATATCTGCCGAAGAGGGTAGACAAATGGCTGGGATATATTATGTCGAGGAAGGGGTTCTCCTATCCAGAGAAATGAAGAATTTAAAGGGAGATGGGCAGACCTGATACCAACTGTTGATAAGCCCACCTTTCCTGAAAGCTGTTATCAATCTGGCCCACTCCAAACGTTCTGTAGAATGCCCCGGGCTGACTGAAACCCTTTTCCCCGGGATCCACCAACTAACTCAGAAATATTGTCTGAAAATCCCAATGTGTCAAACAGCTTCTAGGAATGATGTGGGCAAGGCATGCTCACCTCTCATAGGCCTTCTATTCTCTAGGATGAGAATGGAAGTGGTGGGACCCCTGGGTCCATCGAAGCCTAGGGATTGCTATATCCTGGTTCTATTAGATTATATTATGCATTATCCCGAGACCTTGCCGATGACATTAAACTATACAGAACAAATTGTGAAACATTTAGTGCCATACTTTACATGGGTGGGCATCCCAAAGGAAATCTTCATGGACCCGGGCATCCCATGTATGTCCAAACTCTTGCCTCACCTCACAAAATGATTGTAGTTAGATACCCTCTGCACTTCCGCCTATCACCTCTAGACAGGTGGCGTAGTGGAGAGCCAGCAACTGCAACACCAGAGTGTGGGGCACGCACAACTTTCTGAATATTTCTACACCCCGATAAACTAACATCTCCCCCAGCAAGGTCTGGGTTTATTCATTCAGACTGGCACTACAATTATCAGAACGTTTCTGAAATTATCATTTTCCCTCAATTAATCGAAGTTGTAATATCCACACACCTTCAAACACAACTCTGCCCCTGAGGAACATGCCAAAATTGCCATGGCATTGAAACACGTAGTTGTCTTTCTATGACACAATACAATGTAATATCAACCGGCTTCCAGAGGTGGACTCTGTTTTCATTCATTATATGAAAAATGATTCATGAGTTTGCTCTATATACAACTATGAATTTTATACGTATGCACTTTTCGTTCTCCAAGGTCCTGTTCGCTCAATATGGCGTAGTGGAGCCTTTCAACCCCACTCTAAAGAACCTTCTTTGGAAATTGGTTTCAGGGGATGCAAGGGACTGGGACAGGCTACCATCCTGCATCCTGTTTGCTGCATGAAAAACTCCAAAAGCTTACACTGGATTCCAGCCATTCAAAGTGCTCTATGGGAGAGAGTCCAGATATGGCCCTGATATTTTGAGTGAAGTGTGGGAGAGAAGAGAAGCCCCAGAGGGAGGCACACACAGGCCCAATAGAAAGACACCAGTTAATCTGCAATTCAGTACAACATTTAGACTAGACAAGAAAAGCAGAAGCACATATATTACCAAGAAGACAAACTAAGCAGGTTCAAAGTAGATGATGTTGTCTGGGCCTACTTCCAATACCAGAGAATAAGCTGGTGACCAAGTGTCACAGATCGCATCGAGGCAACACTTTACTGATGTCTTTTTAGATCGACCCTATAAGATTAACAGCTGCATCACACTGAAATCCCTCCAGGTAAACTGGCCCGAATGCCAGCCTATCAAGCACCCAAGTCACATCAGACAACAGCAGAGGATGCTGGACCTGAAAGCCATTTAACCTTCACAAAACAGTTGTAATTCATCATCTTTCTGGTGCCTATGCTGTATTGGAGTTGGTGTTTTTGCATAGTTTTCAGGAAAGCTTTGATGCCCACCCTATGCCAGGAATGGGTGAGCTGATCAAAGGAATTTGACCGACAAAGCATTTTCCACCCTTAAATCAACAACCAGGTTCTTGCAGATCCCCTTGGTCCAAGTAGACTGAGTGAAGACCACTTTTGTAACTCCTATTAGCCTCTTCCAGTTCACCATCCCATCCTTCTGGCAGCATGCAGCAACTTTCAAATGCACCAAGCTTTCACAGGAGCCTACCCAGATGACAATTTAGTGTTCTTTAACAATTGGACAGACCGCATTAGACAAGTATGTCTGGTTGCCAAAAGCCTTAGAAAGGCAAGACTTAATGCCAGCCGCCTGGCTCTGTGCACTGTCAAATAGCTCAGGTTTCAAGTGGGGAAGGAGATAGCTCAACCACAAGAAGTACAATTTAAAATGATCCAGAACAGCCAGACTTCCAAGATGAAGAAGAGTTTGGAACTTTCCTTGGCTTATTCCTGTAATACCATCACTTCATTAAAATCATTGGGGAACCTATAAGAGACAAGCCAAAAGGACCTGCATTTTATTTTATCCAATTGTCAGAGAGTACAAAGAAGGCCTTTATGAGGTTGAAAAAATCTCCATCAGGCAAATACTCTACTCATGCAAAAGGCCTATGTCAATATTGAACTTGAGTGCCTCACTATTAGGTGGGTCATGAAAGCCCCCAAGTACTAGCGGACAGGCAAAAAAATGTTACAATAGTCAAATACCAAGCACCGCTCACTTAGTTATCATGGACTAAAGATACCAACCATAGGGTCATGAGGTGTTTCCTTGAAATCCAACCATATTCTTTTCATGTTGTCCATAGGGAGGTCAGAGTCCCTTCCGATGTAGATTACCCAAGTAGATATACTGCTGCAGAACCCCGGGTCCTCTGAAGAAGAGGGGGAGATATGTGATGAAGCACACTGCCCCTGAGGACTTTAACTGGGGTGACCAAAAGGGCACAGACCCCCTCGAAGCAACTGGATAATTTGCCTGGGGTTAGAATTGCAAGGATGACCATGTCACTTCCACCGGGCAGGGATCCGTCAAAGGCTGCAGAAAGATGCGACTGGCTCTTTAAGGGCCTTTTCGGGAGAGCGCTTGAGTGAAATAAACCTACATGAGAGGAGAACATTCTGCTGTATCAAAGATGGTGGTGCAAAGACACTTGAAAGCACCACGCATTAAGGTATGGCTCAGGGAATACAATGGCACTCTGTACATATAGCACACTGTCATCAATGGAGAGCATGCAGTTCTAGTTCCCCTTGACAGTCTTATTCGCTAGTCACGTTTTCACCCATATTCTGAAGGTACTTCATCTTGCACAACACCATGAAGGGGGATACCCAAAGAATGGGGCCACCTACTCTTTCAGTGATGTCAGTGGTAACCGGTGATTACGTAGCAGAAAAAAATAACGAGAGAATAATGGAATATCGGAAATGAAGAGGGTAAGAAAACATTGAATCAATGAAAAAATTACGAATTGCAGGGAATAATGCAGTATTACATGACGAATGTGTTCAGGCATGTTGTGTTGATGTGACGACTGCATGGTCGTTGATTGTTGTCAATTAGCGGCACGGTACTAGCATTACAGACTCATGAACTCGTTCCTCAAATTATGTCACCGTGTAACGTGCCCCCAGTGAAAGTATAATCTTCGGACCAATGGACAAGTTGCCCTTTGTGATTTTGTCTACACTTCCCACTATAACATTTACTTAACAATTGTTACAATCTGCAGGTGTAGAGTCCCAAAGACAGTGTGTCGAAGAAGAAGACGAAGAACCAGGAGAGACACAATAGGGACACTGATTTATTTATTTATTTATTACATTTGAGTATGCGCCCAAATCCTGGGGTATCACCGCGTAGGATAACAAGAATATTTGAGATCTTAGCAGTTACATACAGTAGTTACATTCTTTTATGTTACACATAGTATACAAAAAGAAAATTTACACAATAGGTGAATACTTGGTAGGCTTGGGGATCGCTTCTAACATAATAGACCAGGCCCAATGGTAGGGTGGGTCGTCTAGATGAAATGTCCAGCGGGTTTTAGTCTTTGTTAAAGAGCCTCGTTTTTCATAGTTTCTTGAATTTAGGGTAAGAAGTCTTGTTGCGGATGTTTGTGGATAGTGAGTTCCAGATTCTAGGGGCTGCTATGGGGAAGCTAGAGCTACTTGTTCTGGCATTAGTGTAGCGGGGGATGGTGAGGTGTGTGTTTGTGCTGGATCTCAGAGATCTGGCTCTGGTTTTGCGTGATAGGCTTTGGCTAAAATAGATCAGGGGCCTTGTTGGAGTTACATTTATGTTTGATGGTGAGTGTTTTGTGAAGTATTCTTGCTTGTATGGGTAGCCAATGTGCTTCTCTCCTGTGTTTTGATACATGTTCCCTCCCGTTTATGCCCACCCAGTGCTGCTCTAAGAGCTTTATTCTGTAGCAATTGCATTTTGTTTATGTTTTTCTTCGAGGTGCCCAGTAGGAGGATGTTGCAGTAGTGTATCTTGGTCAAGATGAGCGCTCTTGCGAGCATGATGCAGTTTTATGGAGTGAGTAGAGGTCTGCTTAGTGCGATCAATTTGGCTCTGTATGCCGTGGAGGAAGCAAGTGAGCTGATATTTTTTCCCATGGTGATGCTGTAGTCAAGGTATACTCCTAGGGTTTTGACTTGGTGTGATATAGTGATTGGGGTTCCATCTATGACGATGGAGGTGTATTCTGGGTGGAATTCTTTTAGGCGGCTAGGGGCTCCTACTATGAGGATCTCTGTTTTTTCTCCATTTAGGAAGAGGCTATTGTTTGCCATCCATATTTGAATAAGAGAGTACATTTTGCTGATACATATAGTATCATGTTCGATGTTACCTGTGATAGGAATAAGGATTTGTGTGTGGTCTGCAAAATTTGACCTGCATCTGCGCAACTGCGCATCTAACATACTGCGTGAAAACTATAGCCTGACTCACATAATGGGGAATACAACTTCCCTCCAGTACTACCAGTATGGCCTCTGACACCTGCCCATAAAGCCATTCCAATTGTATTTCCAAACTTACATGATAGGGAAGCAATTTCGAGGGCTTGTTCCCGCTTAACCAAAATACTCCACATTCATCACCTTGGAAAAGCAAGTGGCAGCAACTTCCAATGGTCTAGTCATGACTCATCACAGACGTAGCAATGCTTTTGATGCTACAGGAGGCCTTGCTACGGCTACTGGTTGGGTTATCAGAGTTTTCCGTAAGCGTCTTCCAGCAAACCTTTTGCCTTCGAATTTGTACAGAACGCACAATTGGATAGAACTCAGAGCTTTCTCTCAATTCATGATTAGATGCCAAGACAATCGGCACAGTTGTGGCAATGGGGAAAATTACAATGGAGTTGCATCTGTAAGTTCCTACACTGTTAGCACTGAACACGCTAGTGGGAGTTCTACTGGGACAATGCAACCTACATGCATTGTAAACCATGGCCAAATAAGGTCATATCTCAGTGTTGGCAGCTACAACACCTTGCAAAGACCCCACATATACTATCCCCGCCAGTATTACCGATATCCCTTGCCATGGTCTTCAGAGGTGGAATATCAACGTCACAAAATATGTACCACAAAAAACAGACGTGTTGCAGTTGACAGGCTTGTGAAGGCTTACATGTGCTTGCATGTGTTTGTTGCATTCACAGATGTGTCTTCAATTGCAGACTTTTTTAAATGATGGGCCCAAATGACCCACAATTTCATTCATGTACCTGCTAGTTTTATGCTTAAGGTTGGTGATGCTATGCCTTGACTGTGTGCACCTGGTGATTGTCATCACCTACAATTAAGTGTCATTATTGACAACATAATCATTAACACCATCTTTCAACAATTTTGTAACACTGATTGTGATTTTACATACATGTATATTATCTGAATGATTGTAAAAATTGCCAGAAATGGTTATGGTCAACCGGCTTAATAGGTCACATATCATTGACTGAGGTACCGGCGCAAGCACCATTTCAAAAGGACCTTTGCTGCACCTCTGTTAAATATTTGTTATAGCATTTATTTCCATTGACAAAGTCTTGGTACAAAAAAGCTTGGACTGATGAGTAATGGTCTCAGTTTCCAAAGATGTTGTTCGACATGTATTCCTTCCCAACGCTAGCATTTTGCCATGGTGCCCGATTAATCAAGATAACAGTTACTTGAAAAAATCAGCTTCCCAAGAGAACCGTGTGTGATGAGAATTTCTGTCTGCTGTTTCACATCCTATCGAAAACGCCACTTGTGTGTATTTATTAGTGTGTGTATTCCTTTTCCAATGTTTCATACTTGTTGGTCGATTTCAGGTATACGTAGGGGGCCATTACAGTTTTGGTGGTATTCTGCCGCTATACAGCCTCTTCCAAGTGACGGAAACGCTGGTAAATCCCCATACTAAAATTAAATACGACGAGCCAAAAAAGAAAGCTTTGACAACAGGATACTACAGGCTAAATCAGGCACTAAGGGACTCTTCGCTAAACTAAAGGAATTGGAAAACCACATTCCTGTACCTGATAACTGTGTCAAAGACAAGACATGGTGCGCTGGCATACAGAAAGCACTTACGGACAAAATTGCCACTCTTCAAAATCGCCCAAAAAAACTAAACGTACCAACATCTACCACCCAGCCTAGACATGCACAGAATTTACCCAAACCAGACCTCCGCTTCAACTTTACCAAAACTACAATAATAGAAGTTGAAAAAATAATACTTTCTCTCAAACCCTCCAATTGCCGAGGAGACCAATGTCCCGCCCAAATTATAAAAGACGCTCCAAGAGATCTCTCACCTTTTATCTCTAAACTGATTAACTCGTAATTTACCTCAGGTACTATCCCAAGCAATCTCAAGTAATCCTGGGTCCTCCCTCTTCTGAAGAAACAAACTCTCGACCCTGCTATACCTACTAATTATAGATCAATTACAACTGTGCCATTCCTCCTTAAGATACTAGACAGGGTGGCATACTTAAAGATTCAGAACTTTTTGGAACAGAACAAACTTTTAGGTACCTGGCACTCAGGTTTCCGACCTCAGCATGGAACTGAAATGGCACTTATTGACCACAAGGCCCAGGTTGACGAGTTAAGAGATCAGAGTAAATGTGCCTTATTACTCCTCCTAGATCTCTCAGCAGCGTTTGACCTGGTGGACCACACTGTTCTCTGCAACCATCTAGAATCAGCTTCACACTTCTCACAACACGCCATAGCATGGATTCAATCTTTCTTGAGTGAAAGACCGATGAGAGTCTTCTCCACATCAGAAGCAGATGATCCCATCCCTATTTCATGTGGTGTTAACCAGGGTTCCTGCGTCTCCCCTACTTTGTATAATATATTCACCAAGCCCCTCTTTGATGATTTGGATTGTCTTGGTGTCACCTACACTAACTATGCAGATGACACTCAGATTCTCTTCCCACTTACAGGGGATTACAACCAGGATTTTGCCTTGGTGAATAAGATATACCTTATCATCCAGGCATGGATGGCACTACATGGCCTATGCCTGAATGATGATAAAATGGCGCACACCATCCTGGGGACCCCACCTAACATCAACAAACTTGCCCATAAATATACCTCCATCAACATAGATGGCAATACGATTAAGGTAATGAAGGAGTTAAAAACACTAGGTTTATACCTTGACTCTGGCCTTACCCTGACAGAACAAGTGCATGCCATGGCATCCGCCACAGCTTACACATGTAAACTGATTAGATCAGCTAACCCTTCCTTTCAACAAGCAGTTTTACCACTTAGGCAAGAGCACTTGTGCTATCCAAGTTGGACTACTGTAATGCTCTCTACATTGGAGCTAACAAATATATCACGAAAAAAATTCAAATACTCCAAAATAACGCCTTGAGAGCGGTGCTAGAAATGTCCAAAAAAGTTCACATTTCCACAGAGAGGAGAAACAATAACTGGTTATGTACTCTTGACAAAATCAAACTTAAAACTGCCTCCCTAATGTTCAAATCCCTCAATAATGCAGCACCTCTTTACCTCACTGAGAGGTTCACCAAAAGACCGACACTACGACCCACCAGAAAGATCTACTCCAACTGTCTGACAGTTCCTCCTTTCAAACAAGCTCCCATTGGCAGTAATAGCTTCCCTGTCAAAGTCGCCCAACTATGGAATTCCCTGCCTCCGTGCCTGAGCGAAAACCAAACATACCGACATTTCAGATGCAACATTATCAACTGGCGCCCTACCTATACCTGAAATCGATCTTACACCAACAGAACTTCACAACCTTCATCTGTAGATATCACTGTATTTTATTCCCTGTGAAAACTGCCTACATTGCCATTTTTATTAGCTGCGTACTTTGCCACCTATGCTATGCTCTGTACTATTACCCGTATGCTCTCTATGTAATAAGTATGTAATATGTAATGCTGTAAATTCCTTGTGTCACCTTATGTAACTTTGTAAGCTTAAAATATCTGTGTCTCCGCGCCCTGATAACTCCGGGTTTGGCACATGCTATAAAGAAAGAAAGAAACAAACAAACATTCCATAGGACTCCTTGGAGGGGATTGCTGGAATTCCCAGCACTGGTAATTTTGCTGCCAGTAATTCTGTCATTTCTTTTGCCGGTGGGAGCAAGATTTACTTCCAACTCTGTGTGCTCTGAGGCCCACAGGTGTGTGGAACTTTGTTAAAATAAATAAATGAAAAAACTCTTGGTTGGAGGTAAATCAGTGCCCCCATCAGCAAACTTGTGTTTTGCCGGTGCAGTAAAGGTGCCGGAATTACTGACAAGCACTTTTACCGCACCAGAAAAACTGCAATGCGGCCCATAGGGGCTCCTTACAAATTCCCCGGTATCGCGCTGATAATTCTGGTAGGATACCAGGAAACTGCCACTACTATCTCTGCCGCCTGATATCCCGGTATTACGGGATTTTACAGGCGGCGTAAACACTGGTAAGTTCCCATTCCATGGAGCCCCATTGGACTCCATGGGAGGGGATTGCCAGAATTACCAGCACAGGTAGTATCGATGCTGGTGATTCTGGCATGTATTTGCCAGTAGGGGCTAGATCTACTGGCAGGTCAGGCCTGCAGGTAGATCTGTGCCCCCACCGGCAAACTTGTGTTTCCCCGGTCCGGAAAAAATGCCAGTGCAGGAGTTACCAGCATTTTTACTGGCATGTTTCCCGGTCCGGGGAACTCCTATTGTGCCCCACAGACTTGCTATGAAATGCGACATAATGACACTGGAATGGCTTGCTTATATTGTTCCAAAAATGTCCAAAGAAAGAATCAACAACTTTGCACAGTGTTTGTTGTTATTAAGAAGTTGTTTAAGTGTGACTGTGAATAGGTACAGCAGTGCTTTATTGAAACATTTGTGACCAACAGAGATTTGATGACTCGTACTCTATGCAATGAGCATGCACGCGTCATGGTGTTCAAAAGAAATGGGCATGTTCACATGCTTGACGTCCACCTTCCTCTTGTAGCTTATCTATTGCCTCTTCCGGTGAGGCTGTGCATCAGAAAGAGCCATCTTTATAGTTTTGGCAATTAGGTGGCTCTGAAAGCGCTACCTTTAAGCCAAAACTATTGTCATTAAAATAAGAGCTTCAATAAGGGGCTATGAACAGGGTCCTCTAATGGTTTTCAAAGCAGATGACATATGAGGATGGATTTGTGTTGTTTGGCTATGTGTCCCACCCATTTAACGTCCATTTCTAGGTCAAATCTATATGGTTTTCGTCGCATTCCCACCGATCTCCAACCCTCACCCCTTTTTGCACTCTTTACCTGCATTTGCAGTATCTGCTGAATTTGTCCACTGTTTTTACTTTCAAAATGGCAGCCACCATATGTTAATGTTAATAAAATGTATTTGACTTGATTGATGCTTTAAAACATATTTCCTACAGCTTTTTAGTTATGTTACATATTTTAATGTATTTTGTGTTAAAAATAAACAAGTTATTGTTATAGTAATGCTCTAAATTGTCTCTGAAAATGCCCATGTGGTGATTTGTGGGGGTTGGTCTAGTGTGCAGTATGTTAGTGATGTCACTGTGATTTAATTGGGTCAGCAGTGTGTGCTTTTTTCAGCAAGGTAGCCATTTTCTTTCATTGAATGTTGGTGTACCTAGGACAGGGCGCCTGAGCTTGAAGAGCTCCCAGGCTGGCACAGTGGGGCCCATCCCGGAGGTGGGCCAGTGTCACTTCACACAGTTGAGCCGGGTACTGCCAGCGTGGGTTCCCAGCAGCACTCCAAGGATATGCAGCGCTAGTTCGAGCTACACCTGCTGCACATGTTCGGCCTGAAGTGGTTGCCCACCCCGAGCACCGGTGCCCCCATCCCACCCTACATGCACGACCTCTACCGGGGCCAGGGCCTTGACCTCTGGCGGGAGCGCTCTTCCAGCCGTGCCAACACTGTCCACAGCTTTCACCATGACGGTAAGAAAGAGAGCAGAGTTGGGAACGTTTATCCGGGGATGTCCAACACTTATGGTTTGGGGGTGAGTGGCTGCCCCCACCCCCTTGATTTAACTGTTGTCAATGTTACAGCTTTGGGAGGTGGGAGTGTGTTTAAGTAATGCATTTATTTTTGTTAACGGACTTTACCAACTTGTTCAGACAATTGGGGCTGGGGGAGCTTTTACACTTCCATCCCTATACACCTTTGTAAATAATTGTAGATGGTGTTTGTACCCGCTGTTGCTTTCAATTCATGCCTGCCAGCTCCATTTTTGAACATTCTTCAGCTAATGGGCCTTGCTCAAGAGCTTTTAGAGAAACAGCATGGGTTAATCCACCCTATTTTGATGCATTTGAGTCTTTTTCTGCGCCAAGCTGGGCACCCCTGCCCCCACTCTCCTCCCAGCGCCCCTCCCCTCTACTCATGCCAAATACCCGTGTACTCGCAAATCTTTGGCACGCTGTCAAAGGAGGACTGCAGGGTTTGCATTGACTCACACGCCTTGCAGCCCTCCACGGCTAAGCGAGGGCCAAAACTCTGATCCGAGTTTTCACAGATCACAAACGCACACCAAGGCCACCTCGTTGGCAGTTGATTTGGGGTGGGAGGGGTGTCTAATCCTCTTCTAATCCCCGTGAGCTATCAGCAGTACAATCAGTTGTATTTTCTTCACAGTAACTTGTCTCTCAAAAGAGAGCCTCTAGCACCTGTCGCTGAGGATCTCCAAGGAAGGCGCAGGAACAAGCGGCTACCGATCGGTCCTGCCCTTCCCAAGTGCACCTGGAAGGGTCACCGCCAAATACTTGCAACAGTGAGAGCGGTGGTGGTTGTGTGTGGGCTGTTTGGAAAATTGAATGTTCATCTCAATTCTCTCGCCTCCCATCCCATGGTAATGTATTGCCTCTGCGCAGCGGCGTTGCTGGGGTGGGGCTAAGGGGGCTATAGCCCCGGGTCTTTTGGTTGTAGCCCCGGATAGAATCTCAAGAGCTACAACCAAAAGGCTATCTAGCCCCTAGTCCCTACAGTTCCGACATTAGCGTAGCCCCGGGTCCTTTCCAGACCTAGCAACACCCCTGTCTCTACGCTCGTGTTTTCGTTCCGTTGCATTCTGGTACACTTGGACCTAATTTATAATTGTTAAAAGGTAGCCACAACTAGGTATGCTTTTTGGCTGGGGTGAAGCATTTACATTTTCAAGCGCGTTTCCATTGGATTTAAACACGTTTACACAAAGAAAAGGTGAACCATGACTTTGCCATCTGCATGCTAAGCGTGAACACAATGCCGTTCCCTTGGAGATGCTTGAACCAGCCACTATCGCTAGGCCCACCGACTGCAAAGGTGTGTGCCATGCCTCCGATGTCAGGGTGGATTTGCGTTGGTTGGCTATGTGTCTCAGCGGCAAAGTGCTTCCCTTGGAAGCAAGGTGACATGGAGCAAAACAGGTTCGATCCCCCAGTCCGCGCTTAGAAACTACTGGCTATTAAGTGCGTCATAAATAACATATCACATCCTTTCTCTTTCATTGTCAATGGTGATTAGGCGCTTCTCCTCCCCACCACTATTTGTGGGTGCAAACAGCACTCATTACTGGTTTTAGATGTGTTGTTCTGAATCCTTTAACAAAGAAGCATTCGCAATGCCATCAGTTTGGGCTTTTGTGTAAGCATGGGAAAGGCACTTGCCAGGCACAGCCGTAGTGGTATTAACTGGCCATTGAAGGCAGCAGCTGCAAAATGGTGCAAGTTCGCGGTTATCTAATAGTAGTTCCTAGTAAATGCCCAATACCTATACACAAGTATAAAACTGTTGGCTTAGCCAATGCGTGTTTCCCTATGGTATTTTTATGCAGTGGTGAATATGCAACATGCAGCATACGACAAAAATCTTGCACACGTTCTCAGGGGCATACATTAAGTCACTGGGTCTCATTACGAGGTTGGAGGTAGCCATGCCCTTAATAAGGGCCAGGCGTGCAGAGCGGCACCCACGAGCAGACCTCGTTATGTGGCAGCATGGCAACAACGGCGCAGGTAGCACTGCCGGCGACATTGTTGGTTTACCGCCACAGACGTAATGAGGCCCACTGTGTTGCATTCAAGCAGCCGATCAGACTTTTAAGCAACTAGTAAGCATGTTCAGTTGCATGAGTCGTGGGAATGTATGCAGTTATCTTTCTTCGTTTTAGTCTTTTGCATGTAGGATCGGTGTCAGCAACCCTGCTTTGAAAAGATATGGACTGCCCCTTCAGGTTAAAGATGAAAAGTAATAACTCTTAGAATTGGTCAATGAATGAATGGGGCAGTCTGCTAAAAATGGCCCACTTTGAAGCAAAAAGTCCAGATATGTACAAGCACCACAGAAAGCATGACGGTAGCAAATATCAGTTAATTATGTAACATTTTGAGTTAGCACTGGTTTTTGTAATATTCAGCAGAGCACAACCAAACAGGAAAGAGGGATTCTGGGCAATATTCTCCATTTGATGTCCAGAATCTCTTCATTTTCTTAATCTTCTCAGCTAGCGTTGTGGTGAACATTCACTGCTTGGGGCTTTGCAATTTGCCTAGGTCATGTCCAAAGGTGAGGCGCTATGAAATTGAAGAAGATGTTATGGTGAAAAGGGGGAGAGCCAATGATGCAGTCACAAAATCCCTGAGAAAATAAAAAGTGAGCAGGAGTTCAAATTACATGGATTAACCATTGCCTGCCTGTTTTACGCTTGTGACCAATATCTTTGCCACTCCTCCCCCTTCCACATTGCCGGCCACCCCTTTCTCTCACACACCCATCTGCCTGCGGCTCTGACCTGTTAATTCTTTCTTCTGTGAGAAACCTGAAGGTGCCTCACCCGCTAGTCCCCAGAGATCTGTCATCCAGGTGGCCAGGACACGGCCATCGCTATTGGATCCAGTTCCTGGGGGGTGGACCAGTGGGGGATGATCACCTGGATGGGGCTTCTCTGAGGAATGGCAGTGGGACACAGATGGGTGAGACGCGGTACCCCCTTCCTTATAATACAGTTTCCCCATCTCACCCCATAGGATACTTAGAAGCTGTATCCCCCTTTACGACACAAACACTTTGTTACACTGTGAGAAACAACGCACTAACACCAGAGCCATTTACCTGATGTGTCCCAACACCAGGGTCAGGCAGAGTAAGGCAAGTGACAATAACTACACACACCTGATGGCCCTTTCCCTTCTCCACAGGGATAAAAGGCGGAGCAAAAGAGCACACTTGGAGGAAGGACAAACGCACAAGGAAGCAGCTATTCCAGGACGGCAGTTCAAATGGAGAAGAAAGGTTGTGAGACCGGAAAGGAAAACAAGGAGGGAAGCGCCCTTGCCTTTTTCAACCCAAGCTTGCGAAGTCTCCGTGAACGGAATCATAAGACCGGTGACTACAGCTGGAGTGTGGTGTAACAGGTGCCAACAGTGCACAGGACCCTCCCACACTGATAACCGAGATGGGGAGGTGTGCTTGCAAACATGATACCGTCCTTGACTCTAGATACAAGAAACAACCAGGGCAGTCAGTACAGCCGGCGAGTCAGAGGGAGAACCGATGTAAAACTGGACGATGTTGAGCAAAGGTTGCAAACGACAACTTGTTATGAACAAAGAACTTGTGTTCTAGTGAACTTTTAAAGCCCAGGAAAGACCAGCTGCAGCTGGCACCATGGGCGTCCATTGGAAAGACTCTGGGTGGTCCCCTTTTCTTGTGAACCTTACAGTAGTAAGAGGCCGTAGGAAAGGCCGACCTAAAGAGTTAATGTGGTCATTCAAGGGTCGAACCAAAATCCCTTGTGCAATCGAAAGTCCTTAACCCATTACCAAAGTTGTGACATTGTGAAACAGGCATGTGAGCCCGGATGAGGGAAACACTGCATAAACAATAAATGTGGAAAACCTGACTTGGGGCTTCAGAGAAAGCCTGACTGGAGGACAGAAAAAGTTAAATTGGATGAGGGAGATAAACTTTCCCTGGAAAGTGAAATAACGGAACAGGAAGTTATAAATGCCATGGGGCTATTAACAAAAAGAAGCCGTACCTCCTGGCGCTCCAGACCCAGAGATCTTGGCCAAGTAGTGCCAGCCGGTGGCAGGCATGGCCACCATATGCCCTCCTATTCCAAGAACAGCCTCACTTTCACAAATAGTGGCACCCGGTAGCAGGAATATATTTATGCTCGCCCAAAGTGTCTTTGCCACCCTCATATGCAAGGAACAGGTCCACAAGTGGCAACAAAATATTACTGACATGGCTAAACTGGCAAAGAGGCAAATTTAACATGAGTAAAGTACAGCTCGCTGAAATGCACCTGCAGAGATGGTGCCCTTGAAAAACAACCATTTATAGAACGTATTTCACACTGCACGTCCTGTATCATTCTCTCACAAACACATAAAAAGTGAGCAGAGCAGAACCACGTGCTTTCCAGGAATTCTTTGTGCTTTCCAGGAATTCTCTGGTAGCTAACTAGGAATATTTATTTATTTGTTTTGACATTTGTGGAGCGCACCTAACTCAGAGGCAATTGGACTCTAGTTACATAAGAGTGATGGTTGCAAATTACATATTGTATGTTACATATTACAAATGGCTACATGCTGTGCAGTTGTGGCTGCTGTTATACAGTCATATAGCGTTGTATACATAGCATAGTATATATGGTTGGTAACAGGTAACGGTACAGGTAGATTGCTGGTGCAGGTCGTTCCTCTCGGTGTCTTGTGAAAAGAGCAAGGTTAAAAACATAAGCAGTTGTAATGAATTGTAAAATGTAAGAAGTTGAGCAAAATATGTTGCAGTGCAAATCTGCAACCTCTACCGAATCGCATGTTATTTCCACAAAGCCACTCCTCTGCCTGTTGCATTAAAAGCACTACATAATCTAGAGAATTGGGCCTTCTGTAGAGCTATTTATTGACTCGCAGTCACAGTTCGCCTTCTGACCAGATCGATTATAATGTGAACTGTTGGAGGTCCTGTCCAGCACAAAGACAAAGCAAGGGGGGGTGCTCAAAAGAAATAGTATTTTTTGCATTTAGTTGTCCTCTACAAGTACCAGTTACCAAAGTATTTTCTTCCTGCTGAGGAATGCTGGTTCTGTTCCATTAAGGCTCATCACCGATTATTCACATAATTTAGGAGCTGAGAAACTCAAGACCAGTTTTCTATTTTACACTTCAGCTAGTCAAGCGAGGAACATCACACAGCTGTCCCTCTTAGTCTAAAGATGATACCCAAATTTCCAAAGAGTGCATGGGGGAACACCCACTTTCAGGGATGGTCAGAAATCAGGCAGAAAAGGCGAATCCACAACTAGGATTCACAAGCAGACAGCACGCCCTTCCAGCCAATAGAGCAGTCAGAGTCATGGGAAAACCCCACGGCCAGTCGATAGAGAAAAAGGAAGGATGAATGCCGCAAAGCTCTCTTCCAGGTGGTCAGAAAACAGTCCAAGTGAGTCAATAACAGTAACAGATGGAAACAAGAGACACAACTCACTGCTCCAGCAGAAGAATAGAGAGAGCGGTGGAGCATTGTAGACTGAAGTGCACTCCCCTAATCTAGGCCTGAGACCACATATCAGGGTTGCCCATCCAAGGATAGCTGACAATGGGAGAAAAGAACAGCCAGCCTGAGGGTTATGCCCAGTGTGGCACAAGTAGGTGCTCTAATGGTAAGCAGGAAAAGTGCCACCATAACCCAGTCAAATAAAATATACAAATTCCCAACACATTCAGGACAATCAGGAGTACCAAAGTATCCAGGCAAAATAAGACTTTACCAATACAGGGTGATCCAAGGGCATATTTAAGCAATATGACCCGAGCGGCGGGGGCATTACCGACTCAGGTAATGCCCCGGGTCCCATAGTTAACGAATTTGATAATGCCCCCGCTGCTCGGGTCATATTGCTATTAGTACCCCGGCCCGCATTATGTGCGTGACCGGGCATTAAAAGCATTTTTTTCTGTCTGGAAACGCTGCAGCGTTTCGGGACAGAAAACAAAAAGAAACGACAAAGAAAATGGCCGCCATGGAAAGGGAAAACGGAGTCGGAGTCCGCTCCCGAAAAAGGTTAAAAAAGAAGGTAAGTGGGGTTGGGAGGGCGGGAGTGGGGAGGGTATTAAAAGAAAAAAAGGTTAAAAAAAAAATACAATCTACCTGCATCCCCGGCAAGGGACGAGGGAAGCCTCCAGCCGTGTGGAGGCGTGCAGCGGGGATGGCCCCGCTCCGAGTCTCCACACAGCTGGAGGCTTCCCTCGCCCCTTGCCCGGGAAGCAGGAACAAGAAGGTAAGTGGGGGGGAGGAGGGAGGAGGGAGGAAATGGCATTAAAAAAGAAAAAAGCCTTACCCGAGTCCCTGGTGGGGGGCGAAGGCAGCCTCTCAGCCGCGGGGAGGCTCAGAGCAGGGATGGCCCCGCTTCCAGCCTCCTCATTAGCTGAGGGGCTGCCACGCCCCCCGCCGAGGACAAGGCGGCTGAAATCCCGGCCGAGAATTGAAGGATTCTCGGCTGGGTAAGAACCCGGCGAGAGCCAATCAGAATGCGTGTTGCATTCTGCTTGACCCTCGCCGGGTACTAATAGAGGAAACAAGATTCAGATCTAGCGCGGCACCAGGAGACCTGAGCGAGATCCAGTAAAGTAGTCCATAAACCAAGCCAGGAGTCAAAGGCCAAGAGGGGCATACAACCAGCCACGAACCCAAGCTACAGTCGAAAAAGACACAGATCCAAATGCGAGTACAAAGAACTCGACTAAAATGAGTGCAAGTTAAGTTGAGAAACAGTGTTGATCTGAATACATTGCCATTTACTTCTGCATTGTGTGGGAAAATCGAATGTCCGGGGTGTTGGTGCACTTATACATGCCTTGTTTGATGAATGCCACCTCTAATAGATTTAGAGGGAGGAGGGTGAAGGGTGGGCAGGCTTATGTTGGAACGTGACAGGGACACCCACACAATCCGTGTTTGAAAATGGTACGGACATGCTGTGTGTCATAAAAAATTGTCTTAAAGCCTTCAAAACATCATTGGTCCCTATGACATCACTCACAGCAAATTTGGAGCCCTCATATTCCACAATCTAATTTAGCTCACTAAACATGATGCCTAGTAACCACTAAATCTTTCTAGTTTGCTTAATGTTTAGGGAATGGGGAACACACATCAATCAAAGTTTGATTTGCACCAACCCAAGCCACCCTTCATCACCAAAGGAAATAAAACATCAAATGAGAGACTTTCGTATAATTCCCAATGCTGATGAGCGCACTTGATGTCTGCACTTACCCTGCACTTGCCACTAGCTGGCCGCACTTTTATTTTATTGTCTTTATTGATTTTACTGTTATCCTATGTACTGTACTGCACTGCCTCCTCCCCCTTTCCTCCGCACGTTCCCACTTCCCCTCCCCTGCACTTGCGCGATCTCACTGTCACCTGGCCTAGTAGGATCGTTGTCTCTGTCTTCCGTCTGCCTCCCCTTTCTTGCCTTGTCGCGCCTTGAAACACTTGTGTATAGGCGCGTTATAAATTCCTTATCATATCATATCACGTTAGGCCCTTTCCTAACCCATCCATATTCAACTCTAAGATAGGTTACCACCAAAGAAGTTAACACAGCACCTTACCGCATGGACCCTGGCCAGACAGACATGTGAACTCCTTCCAGGGGTGCATACATTTCTTAGAAATCCAAGCCATTGTGGAGATCGAATGCTGCCACATAGTGCTCATCCCAGAACTAGAGTTCACTGTAAACTCCCCAATTATGTTTGACAGAATTCCCCCCACCGATAAATTCCTCAAAGAGGTGAAATGTCAAATAGAGGTTGACTATATATGGTCTATCTGGATGAAATCAAATGTTCAGAGGTTGTGACTCCACAGGGCGGAACATCTGGAGGAGAGAGGTGTGTGGTGCTAGAGGCAATTCACCTAGATGGCATTACTTCTACAGATGCCCTGACCTACTTCATCTCGGGAAGATAGCTCAGGGGCAACACGCTCGCTTTGGAAGCAAGACGACGTGGAAAAACACAGGTTCGATCCACGGGTCCGCACTTAGAAACCTCCGGGTGTTAAGTGCGTTATAAATAACCAACTAAAATTACTTTTCCAAATACCTAGACATGCCCTTATTCCATTCTCTAAATGGTACCTTATCTTGCACGCATATGCAAAAACCCAACACCTAGCAGCATTCACTGAATCCTAGTGAGAAAAACACATCTTGATGTGCGATTGCAATCTCTGCTTTGATAGACTAGACCAGATATGAGGTGACTGAGAGCCTCTTCTTCTGGATAATCAAAGACCTCAGACACAGATCACGCCCAAAGTGGGTTGCAGTCTTATCCGTCAGCCTGCACTCCTCACATGTCACCCTGTTAGGGAAGATTTTCTGTGCCCTGTGTTCAGGGACTGGCATTTCTTTCCCAAACCTAGGAAAACATGTTTCCTTAAGCTTCCCTTGGGTAAACTAATGGCATCTGTAGTCAAACAGTGGTTCTTTGGGATATATCTGAAGCATATGTCCCCTGAAAAATGTAGAAAAATGTAAGGCATTATAATACTCCTTCCTCCTTGTTTAATGGGAGAATGGGCCACACCATCAACTCCTTCAAGCAGTGCTACCTCTCACCTACTCCGATCAACACATAACCCAGTAAAACACCTGTTTTTTGTTTGGCCTTTTCAATTTCAACTGAGTGTTGCCGAATTTAGCTCATTTTCCACCAGAAATCTCACCTAAACCTGAGCAGTCAATGCCACATTTTAGGTGGGGAGCTGGGTAGAAAAGAATGCAGCGTGATCCAGTAGTACTTTATATGGAGGGATGTGCGCACAGATCTTATTATGGGAACATACTTCATTAAAGCTCAGTAAATGACTTGGTGCTGATTACAGTAATGCAGGTCTCCATGAGCATTCTTGAGATCTAACTGTTTGTATCAACCACAGCACCGAATGTGAACCTCAACAATGTCTGTCTAGTCACACTCCAAGGGTATCTGTGGACTTGTATAGGCTCAACCAGGATTCAGCGTCCCGTTAGAAACAAGGCTGGATATTGTTTGGTTTCTGTTGGTTGAGTCGAACACTGGTCGTGGAGCTGGCTACCCAATGGTCAGTATAGAACCCATGGGACTTCGCGTCGGGATTGCTCAGGTGTCTTTTTTCGAAGGAAACAAGCGCTGGAAATCTCATCGTTCTGGTATCTTTAGCTGTTTCTGTCCACTGACTGGTGTTACTTGGGGCCGGGCAAGGCAAGAGGTCAGAGGTGGTCGCTCTGGTGTTCATTTGATGCAGAGGGTGCTTTGATGACAATGAAGAGGGTCTTCTTATGAGCCACTGGGGAGGCCATAGTATATATCTCATTTCAATAAATCACATTTGCTCTCGATAATCCTGGTGGCCCCACCAAAATGGGTGGTGGGGCAGTTGTCACAAGTTGTAACAAACTTGTGACAATGATAAATATTCAAGTTTATGCTTTTTTTAGTTCAAGTGTCAGGGTGTTTGGTTTTTTGTATCGTGCTCTCACAAAACTGCACAAGGACACTGTAGGTTCTTCTTTCCTGGGTTAGTCCCCAGGGACCTTTTCCTTTCTTCACCTCCTCCTTCTCATCACTTTCTCTGTAATTTCCTCAGGGATAAGGTGCCCTGCTCAGCCCTCCATGCCCAAGGATATAATGCCCTGCTCACTAGTTTGCACCGAGGTATGTAGTGCCATGCTCATTAGTCCGCACCCAGGGATAAAATGCCCTGCTCACTCTTAGCAGGATATAGTGCCATGCTCAATAATCCGCACTCAGGGATATAGTGCCCATCTCACTCTCCCGGGGATATAGTTCCCATCTCACTCTGCCAGGGATATAGTGCCCAGTTCACAAGTCTGCACCTAGGGTTATAATGCCCTTTTCACTCTTCCTGGGATCTAGTACCCTGCTCACCCTTCCTCACCCAGGGATAGAGTGTTCAGATCCCCCTCTACACCCAATGATATAGTGCCCTGCTCACTAGTCTGCACTTATGGATCTAGTGCCCAGCTCACTCTGCCAGCGATACAGTGCCCTGATCACCCTTCCTCACCCAGGGATATAGTGATCGGCTTACTAGTCTGCACCTAGGGATACAGAACCCTGTTCACTCTCCCAGGGACATAGTGCTCTGCTCAGTAGACAGTACAGAGGGATATCATGCCCTGCTCCCTAGTCCAAACCTATGGATACAGTGTCCTACCTCCTCTTCAGGGCGTCTGCCCCTTCTTTTATCTTGTCAGGGACTCTGCTCTTAACCTCAATCTTCACCTTTTCTGTCCGTCTGCTCTATATCCCCCTTGGTTAGAGCCTTCATATTCACCTCTTCTCTCTGTCCTGCAATCCATGTTTCCACTCCAGGTCTTACAGCCAGCCCAGAAATCTTCCTCTCATCTCTGGGACTTACAATCTGTTCTTCCACTCCTGGTCATACAGCCAGCCCAGGAGTCTTCCACTCTTGGCTATCTTCCACTCCTGGTCTTCCAGCTAGCCCAGGAGTCTTCTGTTCTCTGAGTCTTACAATCTGATCTTCCACTCCTGGTCATATAGCCAGCCCAGCAGTCTTCCACTCTTGGCTTGGTCTTACAATCTGATCTTCCATTCCAGGACTTACAGTTAGCCCAGGAGTCTTCTCTTCTCTGAGTCATACAATCTGGTCTTCCATTCCAGGTTTTACAGCCAGCCCAGCAGTCTTTCGCTCTTCTCTGGGTCTTACAGGCAGTCCAGCAACCTTCATCTCGGCTCTAGAAATCTTCTTCCCTTTTAACAACACCACTCAGCTTCTCTGTACCACAAAATCTCCTTCTACTCTTGTCAGGGGAGCTGGCCCTTATATAGTGCTTGGACTGACTTTCTTCCTGCAGATTGACCAGAGGGGTTACATGTCCCCCCTGGGCATGCTGATTGGCAAGGGATGCTTTTTAGTCCTGAGTTCATGGGGGAAGTCTTGAAATTGGTCCACCGCCATCTTGGATCCCACTCCAGTCTGTGCTTGTTGATGGCAAGGAAGGAGCTGCTGGCTTGTTTCCCTGTCTCAGACTAGGGAATTACCCTTGTACGAATTTCATCTATGTGTCCTCCTGTGTTAAGCATCTCAGGGTATGTATTAAGTATTACTTCGGTGAGGCGACATATTTCTCCTTTGTTTGGTGCAGTGCTGATATCCTTTCCCTTGCATTTAATGGAGGCTGTAGCTGCAGGTGATTGTAGCTGTATTGTGCTGGCAAGTGTGAGAGAGACATGAGTTCTCTCCTCCCTAGTCTTACTGGTATGGGACTCTGTGTGTCCATTAACTGCACAGGTGAGGACTGGGCTTCTTGCTGCCACTCTGGACATCAAATGTGGAGGTGTGCGTGTTTCCTAAAACTGCCAATTTAAGGGGGTGTAGAACACTTCCGTAGGTTATTGCAGTCTTTTCCATTGTCTTCCTGAGTCCAAATCTGTAACAGCATTTTGCTAAACTGATGCAGATTTTCCTCTGTTTGGAAAAAGGGATTATGGGACATGTAGTATTGTCCATTTGTTGCCATGGTTTTGGCCATTTTGCTCAGGGACTTGTTTCCAGCCTGCTTCCTAGCCTAGGTGGGATAACTGGATCTTCTGCATGGTTAACCCCCTCCTGGGTCCAAAACTCAATTACATGGATTCAGTACGGCTATTAGTTTTATTCAAGAGGGCAAATAAGGGACATGTAGGTTTTTCTGGTTTGTTTATCCCAAAGGGATTGGTTTATGGCCGGGGATTTACTGCAGACAGCTGCTGTTATGGACTTGAGGATACCATACCCAGGTCCATGTGGTGAAGGCAACCTCAGAGTTCATTAGTTCTATGATTGTCTCAGCGGAGTGCTATGCATTGCCAAGCTCCACCCACTGGCAAAGGGATGCATGCCTAAAGGCTTCCATCAGTGGCGGGTTGCAAGTTTTGCACAGTCACACATAGGCCACAGTTGGACCCGTGCACCCGCAAGCATTACGTGATGCTGATCGGCACAGGCCATGAGACACCCTGCCCGCTCTTCATTCTCACAGCCTCGGCATGCAAAGGGCCATGACATAGTGCAGTTCTAGGGTCACCAAGAGTGTGCTGTTGCAAATCAGGGGGCAAAACTTAACTATGCGTCAGTTCTGGAGGCAATTTGCTTAAATGCAATGTGCTTCACTGTAGGCAACACAGGCATGATTTTGTTAAGACTGGCCTAACATGTTTTTGGAGGCAATATAGATGCCAGAGTGATAATGTGTTTAATGTGTGTTACTGGGGCACAATTTGAACGCATATGTCGGCTGAAACTGGTATGACATGGATAAAATGTGATGAAATAGGCTAGTTTACAACTGACCTGGCAATGTGAAAAATGCCAGGCGGGCAGATTCGGAACCCTGGCATGTGATGGCCACACACTGGAATCCAACTCAGAGGACATTTCATGTTCTAGCAGTTCTGATTTAATTGTATTAACTGTCACCGGGGATTATAATTTTTTGAACTGGCGTTTACAATATATGCTGCTGTGAAATAACCCTGACCTGTCACCCGAGCTACTGGAATATATAATGCCTTAGCCTGCAGAACTGCGTATACTAATCCACGGCTTTTAAAATCTAATTTCACCCCAAAATTCATCATCTGTACCCATTAAAAAAAAAACATGTGTGCAGGGTGAAAAGGCTGCCACATCTCCCTGTGTTCAGCCTCCCTCGTGCAAGTTCGGGCAAAGCATTTACCCCGCACTTTAATATTTCACCAGCTCCCACTGGTGCACAGACTCAGAGGCGGTCATCGGTGGGAGGGGAGGTAAAGGGCAGAAGTGTGCTGAATCCCTGCACAGTGAGGTCCTGTTTGGGATTAGTGATAGTGCAGGTGGCAACTATTCCATGTATAACGTCTGACAAAGTCAGTCAGTATTGAGCTACACTATGGCCACTATGGCACAGAGTTATGGGTCCTCATTCACAGAGTGTTTTCCATTGGGATTTTGCCATTATAAAACGCTTCTGTGAATTAGGCTCTTTATAGTGTACACAGAGTGATTATAGAGTGAAAAAGGGCAGCGCTGTATATATTTCCTTATTTGATTTTTCAGTAAAGTCGCCACGTCACTAGCCCAGTGTGCTGCTTCCTTGTAGTCGAATGCTATTTTCGGTCTTCGTTAATGGGTTCACACCCACGCGCAGACAATTATTCCCTGAATCACCTGGGGAAGAACGGTCTCACCCGTGCCTGGCTGGGAAACGCGAGCGTGGGAATTTTCTGCAAGACACGTGGTTGCCTGGCGGCATTGGAGCTGCGCACTTCCTTGTGTGGTGAAAACGCCGCTCAGACTAAGACCGAGTCTTTCATTAAATGTTAGTATTCTGCTGGGAGTAGCCTCTTGGCGCCGGAAGAGAGGGAGCTTTTTGCTCTGTGCAGGAGTTAGAGGTGCAATTAGTCACTGCTTTCCCGTGCTGGAAAAACATCAGGGTCATCTCCCTTTGGACGTTGAGTTATGAGACGCGATCAACCAAAGGCGCCAAGCTTTCTTTAATGTGCAAGTTCTAAACTTTCAAACAATGCTAATCTCCCTCTCAGACTAACCTCCACAATTTCACAACATATGTTCGATTATTCTCAACCCAAACCACTGATGTTCTCCCCTCTTGCCACCCTCCCATAATCAATGCTTGCATAATTAAATTACTGCAAAACATTCTACCCAAGGTTGAAAAATGTGACCCCAAAACCAGGCGATTCTGTCCATCCAGAGACAAATTCTGCGTTCCTAACATTCCAAAACACAGCTAAAAAAAAGCCAGCAATTACTAACAATGCATCAACTAAAAAGATGTCCCGTGTTGTAATTAGTGTGTGTGTGGGTGAGTGCGGAATGTCGTGATGTCGCCTGGAGTGTTGGTCGGGAACAGTGTTCTATGGGCTCCAGGAGCGACAGTTAGTCTGTTGGCTGGCTGGATGGATGACCAGTGTTTCTGTACCAAGGAACATAGATGGAATAAACCTACCAACTCACCCGAGGTTTTTGGCGTGGTATATTATAGAAGAACCCCACACTATTCCACTGGCAACAAGGTGGTCTTTGCTGCTGAGGAAGGGGCGGCAAGAGAACAGGACACTGCCCTCCAAGAGGAACATCCATCCAGGAAGGTGCCGTTCTACCCAGGACCAGGAGGAGTTGGTCCAGGGTTATCCTGTAGTTCTAGCAGTGCAGGAGCAGTTGCCAGCAGGGTCATGGGCCAGTGAGGGCGGCCCATGAGGTTTGCTGTCTGGACGGGCAGTGCAGGCATAGCAGCTGCAGAAGGTCGGGGTCCAAGGAGGTGGTCGGGGCCCAGAAGAAGTGCTGTCCAGGTGGGCAGTGAATGATTAGGCCTGCTGTTTGGGCGGTGCAGACGAATGGCTGGCGGTGTCACATATCCCAGCTATCTGGGTGGTCAGTGCAGGAAAAGGCTGCTGGAAGAGGTAAGGGGGCCCAGAAGCTGGTCGGGAGCCAGAAGCAGTGTTTTCTGTGTGGACAGTGATGGTTGGGCCTGCTTTCCGGATGGCCCAGGCGAGAAGAGTAGTAAGAGAATAGTTCTGTCAGGAAGTGCTGGCAGGCGGAGGTCCAGGGCGGATGCAGTGTTTGCAGGCCTGACGGGAGGGCAGGCACAGTGTCTGCAGGACCTCTGGCACAAGCATGTCGGCTTTGTGCAGCTGCTCCAAGCATCTTGTAGTCCGGGCGGAGCGAGCGGAGAAGCGTGTGAAAATCACCGACCAGTGTTCCCCGCGAGGTGGGTGCCATGTCGGCAACAGGACCAGGGTTGTTGGCAACCACCACCTGAGTGTCAGAGACTGAGGAGGAGGAGTCCTGGACAAGGCGGATGGTGGTGACTCAGTCAGTGTGATTGTTTCGCACCAGCCACAGTCCAGGTGCTGAGGAGGAGTGTGATGGAGCGACTGGGAGGAATGGGGCTGCCGGGAGATGTTGGTCATTTTTCAGCGAGGAGGCAAATGATGACGTGGAGCAACGTTACGTTTTGCCGTTAGCACAGAAGAACATTGACTGTCATAGTTGGAAGGGGTGTCCGTGAGTGTTGTCACGGGAAACCTGCTCATATCGGCCCTGCGCAGATGGGGGCACTGCAAATGTCCGGGTGCAGCTCGCGTGGAGCATGCAAGGATTCACTCATGGACGAGAGCAGTGTAAATCATGGGGCCACGGCTGGGAACAGGGTGGGCCAACGTGTTGGGTTAAAGCGTCATTGTGTTACAGCTGACCACAACGGCCCAGAGGAGGAAAGGAAGAGAATGTGTATGTCCCTTTTGCTTCAAGGGGCAGGAAGTGAAGGTGTATGTTCCATTTGCTTGAAGGGGCTGGGCCTCAGCGTATTGACTTGGAGCAAGTTAGAGTTTGCGAGGAGGCGAATGATTGTGGAGAAAGTTACAGTTTTCCCTATTCGGCCGGGGGCAGGGGGCATGGTAAGGGGGGGTGAACTTTCTAGTGAGGAGTTTTGCACGAGGTGCCTGGGCCATAGACAACCTGAGGGTATTTGATCCTAATCTTTGGGGTTTCTACTGCCAGTTGAAAGGCCTCCCGTTATCCAAAGACTGAATGGGCAAGTTGTTGTGGGGAAGTTCGGTAATTTTTGGTTGTTGTGGTTCATGTTGTGGCCTCTGGGGTTAGTGTATTCTGTTCTGGGGTGGTCACGGGTTAATGTTTGTTTTGGGGGCCTGCTGGACAGAGTGGTCAGTTTTTCTGCTGTGACCCCGGGGTATCCAGTGTTGTCCCTATTGTACTATGATCAACTGTTTTTCTTTTCAGGTGGTCAGCATGGGCATGAGGGAGCAGGGTTGTTTCAATTGTTTTCACTATTCTATGTAATTATTGACATTTCTCTGCAGCGGGTTTGTTTTTGGTGGGAGCAAACATTCCGTGGACAAGTGGGTGCAGGGAGCTGGTTACATTTAATGACCTTATGCATCTGTGCATCCTTTGGGCATTTATTGAGCTTATGCATCCCATAACCATTTGATTTATATTTGGCTTAGCATTGGTTTTTGTCCTTGTTAGTGTGTTTTGTCTATGTATTGATGTATGGTGTACTGCTGAATGACGGGTGGGTTCTGCAGTTTAGCGTCAGACCTGTTTACAGTGTTTAGTTATTACGGAACTCTGGGTGGGTTCTGTAGATTAGTGTTCCGGCCCATTTCCCACTGGACGTCAGACCTTGTTCATGGATTTGTTAAGGCACTTATCAGATGACTCCAACTGTCATATTTCCGGTGTGCCTGCTTACTGTGTGGTATGGTTGGTGTATTGTTCAAGTGTTGGCAACAGTTGCAGTTGCTATTGGGCCATGTGAGGTGCATGGTACCGGTTGACTCTTGGCTACAGTCAGAACACCAGGGACTGTGTGAGGTGCATGACAGTTTTGGTATTGTTCAACTGTTGGCTATAGTTGCGGTTGGTGTTGGTCCACATGAGGTGTATGGTACTTTTGGTATTGTTCAACTGTTGGTTACAGTTGCGGTTTGGGACGGGGCCATGTGAGGTGCATGGTACTTTCTGTACTTTTGGTATTGTTGAACTGTTGGTTACAGTTGCGGTTTGGTATTGGGCCATTTGAGGTGCATTGCACTTTTAGTATTGTTCAACTGTTTGTTACAGTTGTGGTTGGTATTGGCATGGCAGGAGGGTGTTGAGTTTTACAAGGTCCTGGTAGGATATGTTGACTTCAATAAGGGGCATGTTAGGTGCATTGTAGGTGCATGGTAGTGGTGCAGAGTATTTAGGGCTGTTGGTTATAGCCAGGTGCCGTGTGAGGGGCATGGTGGCATTGGTGCAGTGTAAGGATGTTTTGAGCATTTAGGGTGGTGGTTGTGATGATTAGTTTTTTTTAGGGCTGTTGGCTACAGCGGGGTGCCATGTGAGGAGCATGATTGTGGTGTTGAGGAAGAGTATTTTTGGGCAGTTGGTTAGAGCAGGTTGCCATATGAGGTGCATGGTAGATGTTGGTGGTGTTGACTGGTGGTGTTGGTGTGGAGTGTGGCGTTGGTGAAGAATATTTTTGGTTTGTTAAGAGTATTTTTGGGCAGTTGGCTACAACAGGGTGTCATGTGAGGGGCATGGTGGTGTTGGTGAAGGGTCTTTTAGGGCTGTCGGTTACAGCAGGGTGCCATGTGAGGTGCATGGTGGCATTGGTGAAGAGCAATAAAGGATGTGTTGGAGGGGTTGGTGCTGAATGTGATGAGGAGTACTTGGTGGTGTTGATGCGTAAGTGGTGTTGGTGGAGAGTATTTTAGGGCTGTTGGTTACAGCGGGGTGTCATGTAAGGCTCATTGTGGTGTTGGTGAAGAGTATTGCCTTGTGAGGAGCATGGTGGTGTTGGTGAAGAGTATTTTAGGGCTGTTGGTTACAGCAGGGTGTCATGTGAGGAGAATGGTGGCATTGGTAAAGAGTATTGTAGGGCTGTTGGTCCTGGTGGTAAAGCCGGATGCCATGTGAGGTCCATGGTGGTGTTGGTGCAGTGTATTGTAGGTATGTTGGTTACAGCCGAGTGCCAGGTGAGGTGCATGGTGGTGTTGACTGTCATGTGTTTGGCTTTATACAACATTTGTTGTGGTCATTCGGTTTACTGTAGGGCATTGCTATACTGTTTGTTTTGAGTTCAGCATTGTCTGTATTTGGGAGGTGCCCTCCATTGTTGCTAGTTTTTGCCATATGTGGCGGGTCTTTGTGGACACCTGCTTCTAATAAGGAGTTATGGATTTATTGTTAGGGAGTGTTCTTTTGGTTAGCATTCTGTGCTTTCGTTTGAAATATGTTCTCCCATTGCTGGTTGCGATCCGCTTGGGGTCGTTTTTCACTGTTGGTTCGTTGTGGTTGGGTGTTGTCCGTGTGTTGTGGTGTCTGGGTGGAGGGCGTGGTGCCAAAAGGAAAGAGCTTGTTGTGCGGAAGGAGGGTGTGGAGTCTGACAGTTGTACCTCCACGGCAGTGGTGCTTTGCAGTGCACCTCCATGGCAGTGGTGCTTTGCCATGTGGGGTATTTTTGTGTTTTTATAGATTTCTAGGTGTACGTGTTCCGTTGTTCCATCCTTCTGGTACATGGGCATGCCTAGGATGCCTTGTGGTTAGTGTATGTTTCCCTGAGGCTCAAAGTCTTTTGCGTTCCGCATTATGTGGGCCTCGGTTCCATTGTCCTCAACCTTCTACTGTTAGTATCCTTTTGGTGGGTGAAGGGAGGGAGAAGTGTTGTGATTAGTGTGTGGGTGAGAGAATGTCCTGATGTCACCTGGAGTGTTGGTGGGGGACAGTGTTCTATGGGTTCCAGGAGTGACAGCTAGTCTGTTAGCTGGCTGGATGGATGACCAGTGTTTCTGTACCAAGGAATAGACAGAATAAACCTATCTACTTCTTAGCTGAGGTTTCTGGTGTGGTACATTATAGAAGAACCTCATATTATTTCATCCCGCTTCACCATTTGGCTGACTCGACTCTCAGTAAAATCAAACACTTCTCACATTGTATTGATGAGCTCCAATTAATTGAGCTTGTTCCCCACCCTCGATAGATGCACCCCATCCTGAATGGGCTAGTAATTGTCTCCTACCTAATGTCAGGGTCTCTCTCTGTTCAGTTTTCTCTGCATCATATCCACGCCCTCCACTTCTTGCTCCGCGCCAAACCCTCGGTGGGGACAGTTCTGTCCAGACGAATCAGGTCTCCTGCCAATGCTTCCTCACATGCATGTCATCCATTAATAGCCTTCAGCAAATCACTGCTTGAGTGTTCACACAATTGTTCTCCCCTAGATGCACAATGAGTAAACTTGGAACAAAGTGCCCCACCTTCGCCTGAAGCAGTGTACATAGGAATTGGCCACGGCGCATAACCACTTTCACCGACCACTTTATCAGGCCATGATTAAGCATTAAGTGCCCGTTGCAAGGGCTGGAAGGGGTGTTAATGACCTCAGGACACTAACACCCGTTCCAGCCATCCGGTAACCCGGGGTGCTGAGAGCAGAGTATTTTCTTTCTATGAACGGGATGCCTTGCAGCGTCCCGTTCATGGAAAGAAAATACTTACATAACATGGTGGCCACGGAGCTGGAAGGTGGGGCGCCTTACAGAGCCCCTCTCCCATTTCCATGGTGGCCGGCCACCGCCACTATCAGGTAAGTAGGTTTTGTGAGGGTGGTTGGGGTTACTTAAAAAATAAAGGGAAGGGATGGTGGGGAGAAGATGGTGCTGCAGGCAGGGGAAGCAGCCATTGGGCTCCATGGAATGCAGGTTTAGATTAGTAGTCAAGCCCACGATCCAAGGAACCTGATTGGCTGCTCCCCCGGTCGCTAATGGTGAATATCTTGCAGCTGCCTCTGGAAATCACTGCATTCCATCTGCTTCATAATGGAATGTCACACCTCCTCAAGGCAAGACTTCTCCCTGCCAAAAATTCAGACTCTCCTTTAGCTCAATGTCCTGCTAAGAGCCTAAAACTTTGTTCTCCAACAATCAGCAAAGCACGTCTACCTATTGGCAAGGACATCTTATTCTCAGGTACTGTTTACTTCTCTTTCAAAACATGCCCTGTCTCACTTTTTCTTAAGGAACCCACTTTGTACCCTGTTGTCTCTGCTAATTTTCATCCTGTTGCTCACTTGTCTGCCCGCTCCCAGGAAACTCTTTGCGGGTGCTGTCATAGCTCATCTCGCAGTGTTTGTTGGGGGCCATGATGTCTTTCGTGTCTTCCTAGTTCGGTTCCACTCGGCTTGTGGAACTAAGAAACCCTTTCTGGCTCTTCTGGGTTACATCCCGATGCCAATGGATTCAGCGGTGTTATTAGTCTTATGCTTGGCCTGTACACAGCATTCTATAGCCTGCACCACTGCATCGTCTTCAGCCAGCTCTTCTCCCAGGGTTCGCTGGAGCTGCGATGACCTGGCTCTCATATTTTCTTTTGCATTACTCCCATTTTGTTTCCTTTCCGGCTTTTCTTTCTTCTTTCTTCTTTGCACCAATGGTATTGCTTGGGGTTGGTTGAATTCCCCTATTTTGTTCAACCTTCATATTCAACTTCCTGCTCCTGTGATATCATCATCAGGCTTCACTTTCTACACTTTTTTCCTAGTGGACAAGGACCTGGGCCAACCAACCGTGCATGTTCAATCCTGTAAGCCTATTTCACACTCGATGGTGGCTAATTCCCTTATGCTCAATTTAGATAGGACGGAGGAAATGATGTCTGGAGACCAGCACAATCTAATGGGACCCTAGTTCTGTCCATCTGTTCTTGATATGATATGATATGATATGGCATTTATAACGCACCTATACACAAGTGTTTCAAGGTTCAACGAGGCAAGGGAGGGGGAAGACAGACAACAATCCTACTAGGCCAGGTGTCATTCAGATCGCGCAAGTGCATGGGAAGAAACCATGCCGAGCCCAGTCTTCGTGGTCAAAAACATCGGTTTTACGTTCAATGATTAATCTGGTCTCTTACTCTTGATACTACATACACTTTCTCCACCAGATATTTTCATCTCTCAACGTATCTGCTTGCATCGATTTATACTGTTTCATTGGGGCGTTTCTAATTCCTTGTACCTAGGCCTCCCTACTCTTCATCTCGGATGCCTTCAGATCCTGCTCCGCTCAGCAGCCCACCTCATTTTTAATCTTTGAACTCCATCTCATGTCGCATCTTTCCCTGTAAAACCATTGGTTGTACTTCAAACAGAGGGTTCAGTTCAAGCTCCTCTGTATTGTATTCTGGTGCTTGTCCAAAAAGAAGACCTCTTCCATTGCCTCCAAAATGACCCCACGCTGCCTGTCTAGACCTCCCCAATCCTTTGGTCATATTCTCCTCTCTGTCTACCAGCACCATTACTCCATCGAAGGGGGACGTGCCTTTTTAATTCTGGCTCCTGCTCTCTGGAGCATTTTACCACTGGAAATCCGGCCCATCCCTTTTACTCTGCCTTCCGATAAAGCTTCCACTCCTGGCTCTTTGCCAGTGCCTTTAGCTGTTACATAGTGCCATTTCTGCTCCTCAGGGTTAACTGTCAGAAACCATTTTGTGTTATACACAGTGGCGCCCCTAGAAATTTTTCAAAGGGGTGGCCTCATGAGGTCACTGGAAATCTTGGGGTGGCACACCAAAACAAACACATAACCAGCAGGCGGGCCGTTGGGTGAGAGGGGCGGCATTTTTACAAGGGTGGCCGTGGCCCCATTGGCCACCCCTTGGTGACACCTCTGGTTATGCATGCGTTTTAAAAAAAACGCAATACTTAGAAAAAGAAACGAAACAAATCGACACTTCCAGCACACTGCGCCTCAAAACTGATGAAACAAATGGGGGTGGGCGCAGGGGGGGATGAGTGTGGCAGTGAAAAGAAAGGCTCACAGAAAACATGCAAAGTCAGAAATCTTTTCCTGCTGGCTTTTTGGGGGCTATCCCCCGTACCTTTATGATAGCATCTGCGCAACACCTTCAGTGCCTTTTCTTGCAATTGTATCTTATTACCCACGCATGCGCCCTATAATAAACACGTGTGACCTCAACTCCCGCCCCTGCACTCCCAGAACACCTGTGTTCTTCATCATAACAGACAACACTTGAAAGGCTGATGATCCCTTCGGGCCATTTTCATTTGAGCAAATCCCAGGTCATCTGCCTCTAACGCAAATCCACCTACACAGCTACTCTGGCACCCTAAAATGCCTGAATACCAGCAGGCACTTACCAATCTGACTACAAGACCTCTGCAAGCGCCCCCACACATCCATCACAAACCAAGTAGTTATTGCTCTCGGCAAACCTCACCTTCCACGTCCCCTTTAGCCATTTCACTTGTCCAACCTCCTTACAACCTTTTTTTTTCATTTCTCCAGCTAAAGGCTCAAAGCCCTCAAACTATTTGCCATAACAAGCAATCCATGCCAACTTGCCTGCTACAGTTGTTTGCAAGAAGCCTTCATAGACCTCCTCTCCTCCGCATGACACACTCTCCTCTTAGGATGTTGGCAGTGACTTATCAATTAATCCCAAGGCCCTCCTTCTCCTGAACCCCCCCAAGTCTCGCAGCATACTCATCCGGAAGGGATCTACAAAAGGGGCCCGCTCACTGAGTCTCAGCCACTGCACCCTTGTCAGCCAATCAGAATGGAGGATTTCCAAGCAACCCCAGTCGCTATTAACCCATATTTGCTCGGAATCCTCCTTTTCTGACCAGCTGGTCCAAACCACGGTGCCCGAGTCCCTGTTCCTCCTTACTGGCTCCTGCTTTGACGCCCCTCTCCCGCTCGGCTCTCTTGTCTGCCTGCTTCCACCCTGTTCTGGGGGTGGGGGAGGGTGTGTCCTTCTCAGGTTGATGCATGTGATGGCCCCGCACATGCCATCAGTTGCACAGCATCCTCTACCTGGTGCCCCCCTGTGCGCTCATAAATCCAAGGCAACGCTGTGCAGCAGAGATGCTGTGGGCCGTGCCTGGGCCATTTTCTGGGGGGCAAGAAGAGGAATTCCATCCCCCGATTGCTAAATGCCTTAGTGCCTTCTGGGGGAATAACCAGAAAAGTGCCCAAAGCTTGCCCTAACACTCTTGTATCAATAATGCTGGAAATGTGGGCTTCCGGGCACCGAGGAATGCCCAGGAGTACCTCCCTGAAGGACACTGAGGCTTAATACAAATGCCTGAAAAAGCTTCAGGACCTTCTCACCTCTAGCAGAAAACCAATTAATTATCACCAAAACGAACCCATTATTCAGAATGAAATGTTCTGTGTGGGCCTCATTCTGAGGTGGGCGCAAAGGGATACTGGACACTGGTAATGACACCGGTGCCGGTAATCCCTTTGCGCCCTATTCCAAGGTCCTTTAGCGGGTCCCTTCCTTAACGCCTGGTTTTACCTGGCGTTATGGACAGGACCCGTTAAGGGATGCCGGGGTCAATAACGGTACCACAATTTGCGGTACAGTTATTGACACCTTCCCCCTTCCCATTGAGTCCTATGGGGGCTCAAATAGGAATGGTGGCTTTTACAATGGGGACTTACCGGTCCCACCAAGGTCGGACTGGACCGGTAGGTCCCCATTGAACAAGGCGGACACAGTCCCGTTATTGGTGCTAGTCATGGCGCTAGTAGCGCCATGACTAGCACCAACCTTGTAATGAGGCCCTGTGTCTCTCATTATCCTTTCCCAGCAGTGCCATTGCTACCACCAATAAGAAATACTAAAAAAAGCCAATTCTCCACTTTCCGCCAGACAGTACTTTGAAAACCACCTTCCATGCCAGACACCATCAAAACTGCATTCTGCCAGTTACCATGTACCCCCCTCGACGACTCGCTGTACTTCCACAAAAACATCAAAACCAAGTATTTCTTGACCACTCCTGAAAGGCAAATCCGACGATGCGTTAATTTAGCTCTCAATCTGTCCTGTACTATCTGCTTCTGAAAGTCCTGCCAGGCACTGCCACCATTAATACAAAGATAGGGCGACCCAGCAGATGCCCAGCCTTCCTCATCCGCATGTTCTTCAATGGCAGAGCGGCCTGTAACATTTGGACTAAACCTTCCACATTATTTTGTGGCAATTTAGAGCACATCAATTTTTTGTATTAAATTTGTTTTGAAATTATGATTACTTGCATCTGGTAACAAAAAAAACCTTTCGCACGACTGTCATTTAGGGTTATTTTAATTCCCGTACAGGCCAAGCCATCTGCTGGACCCTCCAAATTTCCGGTCCCGGGGCTGGGGCGGAGGGGGGCCCAACTCATCCATTTCCTGTAAAATCCTGTGCAACAACTACTAGAATTCGATTTTTGTCTTTCTCCACCCCACAAAGTAAACATGATACAGCACTTGTGTCAACCGTCTTCCAAAGCTGCCCACCAAAAGTACAAGAAATGCACATGGTGATGAGCAGCCCGCTGATAATGGCTGATACATGAACATCACAAACTGCTGCCATGGAGATAGAAAAGAGACTCCGTTTCTATGTCCCTGGTGTCCATCTTTGTTTGTAGTTTGGTTTAAGGAAAATTCAGTGCATGAACTTGGCTGGAAGCAATTAGCACCCCGGCTCATTTGCCTAGGGCACTAATAGCTATACACACCTCAGAGGGGGCATGGATAGCTTGGGCCCAAGGGCTATCACCAGCCGATAATGCCACCCTCTTTGTGATATATTCTCTAACTCTTCCTCAAGATGTCCTCTATTGAAGACAGCCAAAGGCTCAACGCTTGCCTCTCGTTGTCTTATTCATGGATTTCCAGTGCTTACGTGAAGCTCAACCCCTCCAAGACTGTTCTCCTACTCCTGACCACAACGCCGAAGACCCTGACATCTAGACCTGGCTCTCTGCTATGCCCCTCAAGGGCTTCACACCGCAGCTGGCCACCTGCAACAAGTCCTTTGGGTTTGGCAAAAACAGACACCTCTCCTTCAAAAGGCACATAGCAAGGAAGACACAAATGGCCTGGTACCACCTTTCTCTCCTGCAGGAAAGCAAGTTCTTCATCCCTGAAAACAACTTCAGATCTGCTGTCCAAGCCTTGGTCCTTTCCCACCTCGATGGTAGCAATGCCTGTTTGGAAGGCCTCTCTGTGAATCCCCTGGGCCCCTTTGAGGTTTGTCCTGCATGCTGCAGCACGACTCATCAAAGCACTCTGCAAATTCAGCCACATCACTCCGAACCTCATCAAACTGCACTGGCTCCTGCCCGTCTCATCGTCAAATCCTGCTGCATCACCTATGAAGCTTTCACCCTGAAGTCCCCAAGCTACCTCACTGAGAAACCCAGCATCTCCGGAGGCCTGCGATCCACCAGAAGTAAGGATATGTGCAAATCTGAACTCTGCTGGTGCAGGAAGGAAACAACCAATAGAAAGGCCTTCTCTGCCTACGGCCCAAGACTCTGGAACCTCAGCCATTCAACATCAGACTCACTCCCTTGCTTCTACAGTTCAGGAAGGAGCTCAAGACCCTACCCTTCAAGGAATGGGTCCTGCCTAACACCTTCGTCCACACACCATGCACTCCCCACCCTACCTGAGAGTGGGTGATCTGATCCACCCTGTTTCCTCCCCGGGTTGCTTGTTGTTCCATTGCTACCAAAATGCCCACCTCCCCGCTCCTCCATTGTTAGCTAACCACTCCCTAGTTTCTCTGCTCCCCTTTCCATGTTCTTCACTGACTGTAAAGCACTCTTTTGCTTCTCGAAGCTAGGTCCACTCTCAATAAATACCACAATAATAATAATATTTATAATAACACTGCTTAAGTGCGCCATCTTGATGGTCTTCCAGGCCAATGAGGAGAAGAGGAGAGGCAGAATAGGGTAGTGCTTGGCAGGCGAGAGACTGTGCTATTGAAGGAGATTGTGAGGGGTTTCTCCAGATGACAGGGAGGTTGTCTCAGACCTTTAGGAGTTCAGGCTTGGCGACTACTATTTTGAGTGTGTGTCTATAGGTGCATATGTAGGCTGCATGTTAAAATGTAGGGGGAGATTTGCTGTGTTGGAGATGGGGCTGTGGTGAAGGAAAAGCGAGGTTTGTTGAACCAGAGGCTGAAATCCCAGCGGATGGTTAGTCTAAAGGGGGAGAACAATGGCTGTCCTACTTATTTATGACATCAGATTGTAAGTTGGTTTTCTAATTACCTGAAATATACTAACAATCTTAGGCACAAGGGGAAACAAGTATTTGGCCAGGCTCATACCAGGTTTTTAGTTTTGGTCACCGAGCAAAGTCTGGAGTAAACCAAACATGCCCAGAGTCAAAAGTAAGAAACGTAGTTTCTAGAACCCATTCCCTTGCCACTATGCATGGCCCGCAGGATTGCTTCGTGAAACGCCATACCATGGTGTTACTGGAATGTGCCAGGGTCCACTTGCCATATGATGGCAGCGCCACACTGTGTGAGGCTATATCTAATATAACGTGCCTGTACCAGGAAATGATAACATGAATTACACCTAACATGGACATTGAAGAGTGAGTATTGTTTCGTTGCATTCGCTGCACTTCAGAATGACCATGCGTTCAGTACCCAAGAATTCTAGTGTTTAAATACCATACTTTCTTTCAGGACATGTTTCTGCTATCAATATCCCATTCTGTAAAACATTGTCTGAGAGGTTTGTCTCCTACAGTGAGACACTCCCCAACGATATTTCACTTCCATCCCCACGCGCACCGGAAGCGCGCACCGGAAGCACACACCCTTTAGCATTGTGACAACAGGCAACATAATGTAAACATTCGATTGTTTTATAATGATAATGCTGTGTTATTTATATCGTGCCTTTATCCAAAGCGCTTTACAGAGCACATATTTACATACAATATCACCCAACCGAAATTGGTACATAGGTAGACATGTGTTAGTGCACCCCGTGGGAAACGTGCACTTACTCACAGAGAAACCTGACACATAAGTATACACTCAGGCCTTTGCCTAACAATAATCGGTCGCACGTGTTTCGCACACATCCTCGCCGGTCCGGTCCTCTCTCGTCTTCTTCAGGACAGCACATTTCTCTGTGACTTAATGCTCGAGACAAATCAGGGCAAAGATATTCACTGTCTAATGTGCATATTTCAACACCATTCGGAACTGCATTCGATGAAAACTATATACGAAATATAAAGGGACAACGGGGTCTGATCCATACAATAATACATATTTAAATCATTGCTTTTTGCATGTAACAAGCGGGATATTAAGACATCTACTTAATAATATGTGCCTTATTTCAAGCTCCAGCTATTTCACCCCTGGTGGACTCCTCATACTTGCAGATCTTGTATTGTTTTAAACGCTATTTCTCAATGCAATAAACGGAGTACATACACCCAGTGGAGTAACTTTGCTAAAAATGTTGGGAGGGGACAAGACATCTAAAGAAAAGGTGCCCCAGCCAAATGAATGGGGACAAAATGTTGTGTCATGAAAGTTGGGGGGACAAATACCCCTGCGCCCCCTAAAATTACGCCCATAAGTACACCAACATCCGTGTCTTAATCGAGAAAGGTCTGTAATGCACCAAGTAAAAATAGGCCCTGTCAGGTGGATTACCTCTTATCACCTCTAGATGGCAGCCGTGCACTGCATCAACAACTTGCAGTGTCTGTGTATGTTTCAGGGCACCTATGTTTTGGCGCCGGCTGTTTCGGTGCACAACTGTGGCCACAGAGCCCGTTTTGGCGTGAATGTTAATGTTGAAGGTATTTGTATCGGGCACCGTCCCCAACGGAATTGGACCCCAGGCGCTCAGGTGGATCTGCAAACGAGAAGGCAGGGTGGGTTAGTAAGGTGAAGAGGGAGTAGGATATTGAGAGAAGTGGTGTCCTGTTGGCGGCTTCAGTTCGGTATACACTGTGCGCTGAGCTTTGGTGCGAGTATCGGATAGATGTCAGGCCTCATGTGCTGGTGGTGCGGCTTGTGTTTTTGTTTGTTGTTGCAGTGTGGTGAAATGTGTGTGGCTTGCTGTGCGAGAGGTGGTTGTGTGGGTTTTGTATGAGTTAGGTATGCAGAAATTTTGAGCTTTTTGGTTAGTGGGTTATATGTCTCACAGCTGACTTTCGCAGTTTAGCTAAATGCCCAGGCAGGGACATCATTTAGGGGTCGCCAAGGGGTCACAAATGCGACCCCTGATGCCTCCCTTGCTACCCCTGTGGTTTCCCTTGCTACATCTGAAATAAAAAGAAAAACTTTTTTTTCTTTTTAATGCAAGGTCCTGTGCTGTGGCCAGTGCCATGTGGCTCTTCGTTTCTGGAGTGGCTAGCTTTTTTTTTAAGGCCTCTTAAAAAAAAGAACAGGGGTTCCACAAATCTAACACTTTCAGAAGTGACCCTAAATAAGAAAGAATAGGAATACCAAATAATTTGTCTTTCTGGAATTCATTACAATAATTGCTAGAATCATTAAAGGTTTATTTCAGACAAACTTCAGGGGGTGAGTCACTGATTTAGTCTGCTCTTAAGCACCTCAACTCAGCCTTTCATTCTTCTGAGGTCGACAAATGAGTACCAACACAGGTTGGGTGATATTGTATGTATATTTGTTCTATATAAATCGCTCAAGGGAAAGTGCTATATAATAACACATCATTATCATTTGGCCATGGACGTCTGCTTGCATTCACATTAATTTGGTAAAATCTTTCTCAGTGTACTTAGGAACAATGTATGTGGTGCCACTTCCTGTTTTGTCAAGGGTTGAAAGGTAGTGTTCCATCGCTTCCTGTGATATTGCTTTGGGGTGGGGTGAAATTACATCACTTCCTGTGATGTCATCAGAGGTCAAGGGTCGTGCAATGTCACTTCTGCTACCCCTGGCATTTTGGTGAAATGACGTCCCTGTGCCTAGGGTTAAGAACCCTGCATGGTGGGGCAGAGGTCCAGGTCTCACAATACACTACGTTTCACCATACAGTAGACAAAGATGGAGACTATACCTAGAATTAAGAGTCCTGTCCATTGGACAAAGGCATCGGTTCTACAGTAAGTGGGTTTCCGCATATGATAGACAGAGATGGAGGCTACAGCTGGATTTGAGGATTCTGTAGAGGGGGAGAGGCCTACGTTTCACAATACATTACACCATACAGTAGACATCGATGGGCGCTATACCTGGATTGAGTGTCCTGTAAAGCGGGAGAAAGGCCTACTTTCCGCAGCGAGTGGGTTTTAACATATAATAGACAGATATGGAGGCTACAGCTAGATTTGAGAATCCTGCAGCCTGCATATGACACAGACTAATCTTCACAATTCTGTCTAAGTGTGGCACTTGCTAACATTCACAAATCTATCTAGATGCGATGCAGGCTAATGTTCACATTAGTTTGACCTTAGATATTAGAGGTTAATGTTCACAGTTTTATCTAAGTGTGGCACTTGCTAACATTCACAGTCCTATCTAGATGCGACACAGGCTGATGTTCACAATTCTGTCTAAATGTGGCACTTGCTAACATTCACAGTCCTATCTAGATGCGACACAGGCTGATGTTCACAATTCTGTCTAAATGTGGCACTTGCTAACATTCACAGTCCTATCTAGATGCGACACAGGCTGATGTTCACAATTCTGTCTAAATGTGGCACTTGCTAACATTCACAGTCCTATCTAGATGCGACACAGGCTGATGTTCACAATTCTGTCTAAATGTGGCATTTGCTAACATTCACAGTCCTATCTAGATGCGACACAGGCTGATGTTCACAATTCTGTCTAAATGTGGCACTTGCTAACATTCACAGTCCTATCTAGATGCGACGCAGGCTGATGTTCACATTAGTATGACGTTAGACATTAGAGGTTAATGTTCGTAGTTTTATCTAAGTGTGGCACTTGCTAACATTCACAGACCTATCTAGATGTGACGCAGGCTGATGTTCACAATTCTGTCTAACTAAGTGTGGCACTTGCTAACATTCACAGTCATATCTAGATGAGACACAGGCTGATGTTCACATTAGTATGACCTTAGATATTAGAGGTTAATGTTCACAGTTTTATCTAAGTGTGGCACTTGCTAACATTCACAGTCCTATCTAGATGCGACACAGGCTGATGTTCACAATTCTGTCTAAATGTGGCACTTGCTAACATTCACAGTCCTATCTAGATGCAACACAGGCTGATATTCACAATTCTGTCTAAATGTGATACTTGCTAACCTGTATAGTCCTATCTAGATACAACGTAGGCTAGCACAGTGGCGTGAAAACCAAGTCACATCAGTCATTTGGCGCCAGGATCATTTAGACCCAGCTAACATTGCGGCCCTTGTGCCAAATGAGCACCTAAACGTCCTGCTCCGGCACATCCACACCTGTTAAATGGAAAGTAAACTCCCAGGTCAAGAAAGTGCAACAAGTACATGAGCAGCAGGACGGACCATCACACAGGAATACGTACGAGAACATGGCAAGCCAGCATTTGGCCAGAGGGAAAATGCCTGGAATAATTACACCAGGTGCCTGTACAACGCAAATAGTAAATAAACGTCCTGTTACGCCCACAGATACCCGTAGCCATTGAATGCTATGGAAACCAAGGCGACTTCCACGGTGAAGCAAGAGTGCTAGCTAGAAAACAAAGCCCAACGCCAAAAAGGCTAATCAGCTCCTGAATAAACCACAGTCTAAATCAGGTGCCCGAACGCCAAACTATGTAATACTTCTTAACTGCTAATGCTTTTTTTTTTTCTTTTTTTTTTTTTACACAGAATAACAGAATATTATATATACATAACTTGCAATGAATCAGTAAATACTCAGAAAGTCATCCCACACCTTTCCGTACAACCTCAACTTCCCTTGCCTCTTGTAAACCACCCTTTCCATGGATGCAAGGGCAGACATGCCCTCCACCCAATCATCAAGAGAAGGCGCACTCCGCGACTTCCAGCCCCTGAGGACCAACTTTTTGCCCAGACAAGCTCCACGGAGTAAAAACTTTTTCCGTGACACAGAGAGATAATCCTGCAATTCTCCACCTCCCAAAATCATTGTCATAAAATCCAATTCAACATCAAAATCCAAAACACGCAGACAGGCACCACAAACATCGTGCCAAAAATCCTCGTACACGCACACATTCCCACAACAGATGTTCCAGACTTCCCTGTCCATTCCCACAACACCAGCATTCATCTGAGTCCATCAGCCCCCTCTTAAACATTCGCTCCGGGCTCCAAAACACTCTGTTGAGGATCTTTATCTGTCTTGACCGTTCCACCATATCAATTGCACAGAGTTTAACATTTGCACACATATCCAACCACATCTCAGGCGAAATCTCACACCCCAACCTCCTTCCCCATTCATCTCTCAAATAAGCAGACACAATACAACTATATATCCTGCTAGCAATGGAACAACCACCTGGCTCCCTCTCCATAAGTTAGAGATTCACCATTGAACTTCCTAGCTCCGCCACATCACCGACACATCTTTTCAATTTCCTGAAGTCCTCAGTTCTGAAATTATCAATGTGAAACTTTGCTCGTAACTCACGTTCCCCAATCCACCCTCCATCCACCAGAACATCATCAATCCAAAACACCCCGCCTAGAAACCAATCCGGCCAGAATAAAGACCTGCCCCAATAGCAATCAATGGGTTCAACCAAATGGATGAGTGAATGGTCCTTGAAGCAACCAAGCCCAACAATTCATGAACCTGTCTCCACTTCTCTCTCAGAAAAACCGTCAAAGGTGATTTATTACATGACTTGCTTGTCGCCGTGAGAATTGCCCTTGGAGGGAACGGACCCAACATACTAGCCTCTGCAATTACCCATTGATCAGGCAAATCCATCAAAAAAGGCACAATAAAATGACTTGAAAAGGCTAAATGATATGCCCTGAAGTTTGGTACCCCTAGACCACCTTTTTCTACTGGAAACTGAAGTTTCCACAATTTAAGCCTAGGCCGCTTATCATCCCAAAGGAATGACTGCAACAAACCATCAATTTTTTTCCAGTAATGTTGACCAATTTTCATCGGAAGCATACCTAGAACATAATTAATCTTTGGAGCTGCATTCATTTTGATAGCGTTCACCTTGCCCCATAGGGACAAATGAAGCAAAGACCACCTCAAGATGCTAATTTTTAAATCAGTACAAACCTCATTCATGTTTACCACAACCATCTCTTCTACCAGTGGGGTTAGCCATATACCCAGCTACTTCAGTTTCCTTTCACACCATTGAAACCCAATCCCAGTAATCAAGTTCTTGTCACAATATCCTGAAATTGGCAACACCTCAGATTTAGACCAGTTAACCTTAAATCCAGACACCGCATGAAATCTATCCAAAACATTCAGCAAGGCCGGAAGGGACACTGTTAAATTCCGTAACAACAAAAGTAGGTCATCCGCATAAAACCACAACTTTTGGTCAGCACCATGAAAACTCAGACCCTGTATCCCCACGTCACTCCTTAAGGCAATCGCCAATGGTTCCATGGCCAAAACAAATATCAGGGGGGATAAAGGACATCCCTGTCTCGTACCCTTCCGTAGCACAAAAGAATCTGACAATTGCCCATTAGTTCTGACAGCAGCAGTCGGACAAGCATAAAGCAAGGCGATCCAAGAAATAAATTCCTCTCCCAAATTCATAGCACGCAATACTGAAAAAAGATAGTCCCAATCAACACGATCAAACGCTTTCTCCGCGTCCAAGGAAAGCACCACAACATCATCATCAATATCCTGTGCATGTGTCATCAACAACAATAAGTTCCTAATATTGCTAGATGTCCTCCGGCCATGAACAAAGCCCGACTGATTAGTGTGCACTAACTTCACAAGCAGATTCTGCAAACGAAGGGCCAATAGTTTTGCAAGGATCTTATTATCAGTATTAATCAAACTGATCGGACGGTAATTCGAAGTCAAACAACCATCTTTATCCTTTTTTAGAAAAACCGATGTAATGGCATGATTAGTAGAAGTAGTAAGCAGACCTCCCACCCTGGATTCTATGAACATATCCCGTATAAGTTCTACCACTGAATCAGGTAAGATTTTATAAAATTCAGCAGGCAGACCATCCGGACCCGGAGACTTGCCCGAGTTCATCTTCCCAATCGCAGTTTTCAATTCACCCACAGTCAAAGCCTCACTCAGCATTGCATTCTCCAAATCATTCACTCTAGGTATCTCCAATCCATCAAAAAAGGAACCATTCAATCCATTGACACCCAACTCACTTTGATAGAGTTTCATATAGTACTCCTTAAAAGTCTCATTAATCAATTTCGGGTCACAAGTCACCTGACCATTCTCTCTTTGGATAGAAGTGATAGATCTTTCTGATTGCTGTTGTCTTAATCTATAGGCAAGCCAGCGATCACACTTTTCACCATAATCAAAATAAGAACATTTCAATCTAAACAAATCATTTTCAGACCTTGCCTTCAAAGTCTCATTCAGCTCCCTCTGCAGTTCCCTAAGTTTTCTCCTTTTCTCCAGATTAACTGAGTCATTTATCAAATCCTTTGAAAGCTGCTTAATATTTTGTTCCAAATCCAAACTTTTCCTCTCTGTACATTTCCTCTTGCTACTGGACAAACCCAGGATCAATCCCTGCATCGTACATTTAAATGCCTCCCAGACTGTCCCAACACCAATTCCTTCTGTCCTATTTTCCACAACAAATTGATCAGCCTCAGACCTGATTTTATCTACTATCTTCTCACCCTGAAGAAATGAGGTGTTCATTTTCCAACAAAAAGATCTGGAAGTATCAAACTGCAAACCCATATTCATAAACACAGGTGCATGGTCAGTGACAGCAATACAGCCAATCTCACAGCTTACCAGATTCAAGGTTGCTGATCCAGCCGTGAGAAACATATCAATACGAGAATGTGAATCATGAGAGCTAGAACAAAACGGGTATTCTCTCAAATTAGCATGAAGTAACCTCCAACAGTCTTCTAAGGCAAATTCAGAAATAAGTGAGCTAAAAGAACAAAATGTCGGATCCCTCCTGCAAACAGCATTGGATCCGCTCCGATCTTGGACAGCATCAATAACCAAATTAAAATCACCCCCCAGAATAACATTCCGGCAAGCAAAATCCTGCAGCATTTGAGCAACTTTTCCAAAGAATGAACCATCATCCACTGAGGGAGCGTAAACATTGCAAAGAATAATCTGAATTCCGTGAACTTCCACCAAAAGTGCAATGACCCTACCCTCCTTATCAGAGCAAGAGTTTAAGACCTTAATCGGGGAATTTTTCCGAATCAGAATAGCAACCCCTCTACTCCTGGACGAATAGCACGAGACAAAAAATTCCCCAATCCATCCTTTGCGCAACATATTGGGCCTCAGCAGGTGTTAAAATCCATGGCGCTAAGGGACCATGGAGTTAATTACGCCACCGTAATTTACGGTGGCGTAATTAACGCCTTCCCCACTCCCATTATGCCCTATGGGGCAAAAATGGGAATGGGGAAGGGTAAATGGGGATTGGGGACTTACCGCCCCGCCAAGGTCGGAATGGGGCGGTAAGTCCGCCAACCACCATGGCGTAAACGTAGTTTACGCCATGGTGGTAAAGTCACGGCCCAGGCGGTAACTTACCGCCTGGGTCGTGATGAGGCCCATTAACTTCATCCAGCAATAAATGGGTCTCTTGAAGGAAATAAACATCACTGCGCATATCCTTCGAACAATTAAACATCGTTTGCTTTTTGAGCGGATTGTTCAGACCATTTATATTCCAAGAGCAAACAGACAACTGGTCACCCCTCCCAGATGGCATTGCAAGGGAAAGAAGAAGACAATGAAAAACCAGATAAAAAATTATGTATTTATAAGAAACAAAAACCCACCCCCACCTGCAGAAGTATGAATCCAACGTCAACAAGAACTAACAAACCCCAAGCCACCCCCAGTACCCCTCCCAATCATATATAAACATCCCCAACCAGAAAACACCAACATTAAAAAGAGTCCATGCAGTCTTCAAGTAACATGTCAGCGTAATACAACCTGAATCACTTCAAAAGCGTCCCAAATATTGACGTAACTGGTGAGGTAAAAAAGGATTGCAACAGCAAATATATCTAAAACAAAATGAGTATACCCAACACCCTTCAGACCACTCCAGCAACAATCAAAAGATCACTAGAGCGATGCCTCCCCCAAAATAAAAATAAATAAATAAATGAAAACAGCAATAGAGTAAAAGAAATGACAGTGCAGCAAATTATATAGCAGACAATCATGGTGTAAATCTCCGCCCCTGTCCATGCCCAGCTGTAACATCATATGCATGTTATGCATAACCATCACGAGAGTAAACATGGACCAAAAGTACAGTGAGTGAAAATGGCCTCTATCCCATCTCGTACTATCTCCTTCAATTCTGCCATCATCACAGTGCCGGAATGAAAAGTACCACATATCTTTATGCCTCCGTCACGTGCATATCCCCATTCCCCCACTCAGACTTAGAAGCAGGTGGAGGAGCAGTAGTAATGACTTTTCCACGACGACTCTGGGATCATTCCAGGAAGGCAGCTGCACATGAAGCCAATGCCAAGACTTGAGATAAATCCCCAGCAGCTGTGCAAAGTTGACTCCAATGATATCAACATTTTTACTCTGCATGCACATTGAGGCTTCCGGTTTGGAGTGGATGCAGACACTGCAATCAACGACATGCACGTGTCTGGGAGCCAGCCATAACCCAATCAACGCATTAACATCTGCGTTTGAGGCCGCCCGCCCATTGTGTTAGACAAAGCGGCCATCAAAAGCCCGGGTTCCACAGCTGACACACGCATCACCAGCTGGCCGAGGACCAAGGCACAGTAAGGCCACCACACAACCACCAACCACTCCAAGTCCGCAAAAGTTCTGGCCCTGCAGCACACCATGACAGCTGCCCTCCAGTCTTTAAAGCTCCAGAACGTACCTTCAAGCGGCGAGATCAGCTGGTCCCAAAGTCCCGATCTCCATGCGCTGAGCCGCATCACAAACCGCCACGGAAGGAGGGAGGGCTGCCGAAATCCGGATTGCATGTTCTTCCTCCTCCCGAATAGAGCGCCCCCTTCCACAATCCGCCGTCCGTAATACTGACACGTGATGCGGCGTGTGAAGCAGCGCAACGCCGTATATCACGTATCAATAAATGAAGGTCCTTTCCTTCAGAAGTACCGCCTTCAGAAAGGAATCGAATCAAAGAGCCGCGTTCCAGTAACGATTGCAGACGAATTTGAAACTTGCAACTGAATCTAGCACCCGGCGCCATTTTCTCATATGAAACTCAATGTTAAAAAAAAAAAAAAAAACAACAAAACAAAAATGGAGGAAGGCCAATAATACAATGCTACTTCAATCAGCAATTGTACTAGTTTTATCCCGTAATGCCTCAAGCCAAGAGAGAGCTTCCTTTGGATCAGAAGTAATTCTCTCTCCCTCTGGCAACATCAAAGTCATGGAGTTATATCTATTCAATAAGGACTTCACCTTCAGGGACTTTGCCAAGTCTTTTACACCCTTAAAGCTCTTCCTAGCTGCCATGACTTAACTGCTAATTCTGTAATTACCGATGCTGTGACCGACATTTGTGGTCAGAGCGCCCAGCTCCACGGTAGCAACATGCTGGCACTGTTTTTGCACAGGCTGCACATTTTGAAGGGCCGGCAAAATGTTTACGAAATTTCTAGCATTATACTGAATCACCTTACTAGCATTCAAAACTGAGAGTGTGAAATTTCCGAATTCTGCGAGTTAAGCACTATTCAGAATGTTAGATCCCACCGGATATCATTTCTCAAGGCCCTTCGGGTAAATGTTTGGTATGGATATTGCATTTTGTCGAAATAGCATAAACCCAGCTTATCCTTGAATCATTTCTATTACAAGTCGCATTACTCTCAGTGTGGTTAATAGTACTCTCGGTGCATGTACTCTCTGTGCATTAAGCCAGTCTCACTGTATGTATTCCCAGTAAAAGGTCCAACGCCACATCGTAGCAGCGATTGCAAGGGAAGTAGAGACATGAGAAAAATGTAAATAAAACAATTGCGCTTTTCATGCTGTTTTTTCATTGCCCTTCTTCTCACTGAAAACAGCTAGAAGTGATCATATCTTGTACAATGATAATACGATGTCATTGAAATGATGCAATTTAGAATTAATTTAACTACTTTGCCATTACATGCAGTAATGGTTGATTTATCGTTGTAATGCCACTAGATGGCAATGTTGGGCCATGTGAGACCAGTATGCGCCGAAACATATTGATTGTAAAATATGTTCTTTATTCTTTAATGCAGTGGTCTGCGCCGAAACATACTCACGCCCAAAGGTCTCTGCGCCCTGTGGTGGAGGTCAACAGGCTGCGCCGCAAGGGGACCTGTGGTAAAACAGCCATACTAGAACGTCAGCCACCCAAATGGTTGCACTTAATCGTCATGCTCCGCTGTGTGTTACAGACTTGTACAACCTAAAACATGTTGGGGAATGATAAGCCCCCAATCCATGATGCTTATATCGCATCAATGATCTACCTGTGTTTTATCGATCAATCACAGGGTTTCTGTTAATGTAGTCAGTGGTGCCAGTTCAAATAATTACTGGCCATTCTCGTCCCCTTCTCATTTTCTACCGATGGCACGCATGATCCTTATGTCCCCCGTTTTCATTCATTTGCATGGCATAGAGGAGGGGCGAAACGCCACTTGAGTTTCCGCCGCCTCTCTTCCTCTCCTCCATACAAATACTCCAGCATTTGCACCAGCATGAATTTTCATATCGGCGTAGATGCTGGAGATCCCTATGCGGACTGCCATACTTGCATGGCAGGCAGCGTTTAAAATTACAAATAAGCTCTATTCGACATGCTTGCCTGTTGGACAGCAAATATTTTGAATGGTGAACACTGCAGTGTTCACAATGACAATTAAAAACTGTCCTACATGCGTGCATGCCAGACAGTGTTTGACTGCAATTGTTAACGCCGCTTGCCATGAATAGTCATGCCGGTGTAAATGCTAGAGATCCCTATGGGGTCCGCCAGCTTTATGAACAGGCATAAAGCAGGTGGACACCAATAGGTATCCATTGTAAACGCTGCATGCCATACTCGCATGGCAGGCAGCGTTTACAATTACAAATAAATGCGGTCTGACAGGCTTGCCTGTCAGACAGTGTTTATTTTTAATTGTGAACGCTGCTTACCATGTGCTCATTGTTGACAATGCCAATTAAATGCTGCCTTACATGCAAGCATGCTGGTCAGTGTTTGTCATTGTGAGCGCTGCTTGCCATGCTACTTGTATGCCTTTTGCCCTTTACATTTGCGACCTGCATTGCAAATGACCAACATTTGGTGGTGGGGACCCGCTTACTTTAAAGTGTAAACATAACAGGCCGATTCATGGAATTAATGTGCGCCGAAAAAATGGCGCACGCGTGCGAAAACGTGCGATTCGCAGTGAAATAGCGAAAATCGCAGTGCAAGTGCGATTATCGCACAGAAAACATCGCACATCAATTCATGGAAGTCCGTGCACGCGCAAAATGTGGGATGTGCGCTGAAAAAGTGCGCGGCGCACGCTGGCGCACGCTGGCGCACAGGTCATCGAACGCCGTGCGATAAGGCCACAGCGAATTCGCACATAGCGCGGCGCACATAACAAAAGTAGGCGTAACATGGGGGTCACACGCAGAATGGGGAACAACTCGTGAAAATGTGGGCGTCACGGGGGAAGTACAGGAGGCAAGTGCGCAGAACGCCCACACGCTCGCCTACAACACGTATTCATGGAATGGAATAGGGAAAAACAGCGCACGGCCAAAGACGCGCACAAGCCCATACATGTCCGCCACACGAAAGCAGGCGGTAGCGTCCCTGCGCAGGAAAAAAATGTGCGCCAAAGTCCTACACGCGCGAGAAGGCCCACACGCGATCGGGCCTGGGGGAGCGTGTGCGTGTATTTCAGAGGTGCGCGAGAAGTCTCACACACGATCGGGCCTGGGGGAGCGTGTGCGTGTATTCCAGAGGTGCGCGAGAAGTTCCACACGCGATTGGCCTGGGCGCGTGTATTTCAGAGGTGCGCGAGAAGTTCCACACGCGATTGGCCTGGGCGCGTGTATTTCAGAGGTGCGCGAGAAGTTACACACGCGATTGGCCTGTGCGCCTGTATTTCAGGGGTGCGCAAGAAGTTCCACACGCGATCGGGTCTGGGGGAGCGTGTGCGTGTATTTCAGAGGTGCGGGAGAAGTTCCAGACGCGATTGGCCTGGGCGCGTGTATTTCAGAGGTGCGCGAGAAGTTCCACACGCGATTGGGCTGGGCGCGTGTATTATAGGGGTGCGCGAGAAGTTCCACACGCGATTGGCCTGGGCACGTGTATTTCAGAGGTGCGCGAGAAGTTCCACACGCGATTGGCCTGGGCGCGTGTATTTCAGAGGTGTGCGAGAAGTTCCACACGCGATTGGCCTGGGCGCGTGTATTTCAGGGGTGCGCGAGAAGTTTCTCACATGCGATTGGCCTGGGCGCGTGTATTTCAGGGGCTCGCGGGTGTTTTTACACGCGATCGGGCCTGGGGGAGCGGGGTACGTGTATTTCAGGGGCTCGCGGGTGTTTTTACACGCAATCAGGCCTGGGGGAGCGGGGTACGTGTATTTCAGGGGCTCACGGGTGTTTTCACACGCGATCGGGCCTGGGGGAGCGGGTACGTGTATTTCAGGGGCCGTTGGTGTTTTCACACGCGATCAGGCCTGGGGGAGCGGGGTACGTGTATTTCAGGGGCTCGCGGGTGGTTTTACACGCGATCGGGCCTGGGGGAGCGGGGTACGTGTATTTCAGGGGCTCGCGGGTGGTTTTACACGCGATCGGGCCTGAGGGAGCGGGGTACGTGTATTTCAGGGGCTCACGGGTGGTTTTACACGCGATCGGGCCTGAGGGAGCGGGGTACGTGTATTTCAGGGGCTCGCGGGTGGTTTTACACGCGATCGGGCCTGGGGGAGCAGGGTACCACTCACCGTCTGCCTTGCGTGTAGAAGAACGCGTAGCCAACACCCACCCGCTGTGAAGTAATAGCGTGTGAACCCCAACGCCTGCAAGACACACGCACCGCACCCCACGAAAAGCAACGCCCGTGCGCGATACGTCACAGACACGCGTACGCGCTAAGGGCCTTTGGTCCAATGGAATCGCGTATGCGTGCTGACGCGCTTACGCGCTGAGGGCCTTTCCTCGATTCACACGCTGACGTGCAGAATTTTCACGTGCCAAATCACTCCATATCAAGCTGACCACGCGTAAGCACACGGAAGACCACGCTCCTGCCCAGAAGGCCGAACTACTGCCCCCCAGAGCCCCGAGCACGCTCCCACCTGCCATCTGCTGCTGCCTGACTGCCTGCTGCCCACGTGCCCTGCCATTTGCTGCCTGCACATCAGCCAGGGGTGCTGTTGCTGTGACCACCCCTGCTGGAACCCAAGACTCCTGACTGGGATTCCATCGCTCCACAGCCCAGCCCCAGGACCCAGTTGCCCTCCCACTCCTGCCTCTAGGGTTGTCATGTCGGGCACTGCAACATCTGGCACCACTGACAACCCCCGGCTAGAGAGGCAGAGGGGCACCAGCTTCAGTGCCACCGAAGTTGGTGTCCTGGTGGAGCAAGTCCTGGGGCAGTATGATGCCCTCTTCGGAAGTTCCCGCGCCGACAAGGAAGGACAGACTCGGATCTGGACTGACATCGTGACTGCCATCAACGCGGAGGGGGTGGCAATCCGCGACTTCCAACATGTCAAGAAGCGCTGGGAGGACTTCAGGTCCAGGACCCTGAACAAGTCCCGGCACCTCTTGAAGGCAGCGGATGCCAAGGGGCGCCGGGGCCACTTGTCAGAAGTTCAGATGAGGGTCCTGGAACGCATATCCCCAGCGCTCCACGTCCAGGTCCTTGAGAGGCAGACCCGTCTGGAGTCGAGCGGTAAGTGTACATGCATCATGATTGAAAGCTGTGCGTGTGGTGATGTTTCAGTAGTGTGCAGGTTGCACATCTGTTTGTATGGGGTCGAGTATGGGTGGGGGTGTACAGGGCCGTGGGGCTAACACATGCGAGGGCTGTAATGTGTGAGACATGGATTGTGCTTGTGTGTGTAGGCTTGCATGCCAGATGCAGTTGTGTGGGCACACATGTTTGGATGAATGTGTATGTAAGTAGACATGTCCGTGATGTCACGCATGTATGTTGTTTTCAGCTGCATGTATCAGCACTGTGTACATGTGCATTTGTGTGTATTTGACAAGGGTGCAACAGTGATGCAACATGGATGCATGTGACAGTGGGCTATGGAAGCCTGATTGGCAGATGTGACATGGATGCCCATCTGTACACTGCGACACTTGGCAGAGGTGTACACATGCAGGCAAGTGTGGTGGTGTGTGTACATGTGTGGTGCACTTCCTGTGTTGCATGTGATGTCTGGCTCAGCTTTGCCTGCTCATGCTGTTGTATGGGTATGGATGGTGCTGGCAGTTGCGATATGGCTGTGGTATCGCTCATGTGTCCGAGTTGAAATGACATGTGTGTTGGGGATTGTGATGGCATGTCTGAGGTTTGCCAATGCCACTCATGTACAACTGTCATGTGTGTATATGTCCATTGTACAGTGCCCTGATGCCTGTGTTTTATTTCTCCCTGTCTGTAGCGTCAACTGATGAAGAGGGCGGAGAAGGTGCTGTGGAGCACAGCGGCGGGGATCCCACCACCAGCCGGAGACGCAAGGCCCGGCTCCCCTCCCATGTTGTCATCTTGTCGGGGAGTGAGGAGTCCGGTGCCGCGTCCCAGGCCGCAGCTGCCGGAGGGAGGTCCAAGAGGCGGAGGTTGGAGTTGGACTCCTCGGCAGCAGAAGGGGCAGCTGGGACCCCACAGGGCCCAACGGGGGAAGATGGCACGGAGTCATCCAGGTTGGTGGGGGGTTTGGTGGAGGAGGAGGCCGTGCAAGCAACAGAGACGGGGTCTGGAGGTGGGGATCCCACTGGTGCTAGTAGTGCAGTGCAGGACCAGGGACAGGAGGCAGCACAGGCCGCCGCAGAGGTGCCTGTGTGCAATCCTGTCCCTGATCCTGTCCCTGCATCATCTTGCACCAGCAGGGATGCCTACGTCCAGACCCGTTTTCAGGCAGGAGATGAGCAAACGACAACTGGCCTTCCTCTGCCTGCGGACCTGGCTATCCGGGTCTGGGTTGAGCCTGTCCTGACTGGTGTGGCGTTGCGTCAACGGGCCATGCGAGGTGACCTGCAGTCTTTTCATGAGGAGACTGCACGTCATCTCGAATGGCTCGTTGACCACGTCAGCCTGCTGGGACAGGTCACCCAGGCCGGATTCTTCCGTTTGATGGGGCTAGCTACGACCCCCTCCTCAACTGAACTCCCTACGCGCCAGTCGTCCTCTGTGCCATCTTCCCACCCATCAGTCACCTGGGTGCCCTGTGGAGCTGCCTCTGGCGGTGCGACCAGACTGGTGGAGGAGGCATCCCTGCCACAGTCGGGAGTCGGACGTCCAGCAGGGGTGGCCACATCAACGACTGCACCCCAGCCGGCGGAGGATGTGCAGGCAGCAGGAGGCAGTGCACGGGCAGAGGCACAGCAGCAGCAGCAACGTGGTGGGAGCCATGAAGGCTCGGGGCCTTCAACATCAGAGGGGCAGGCCTCGGCCGGAGGGCAGGAGGACCCAGGACAGAGAGTGTCTTCCGTGTGGCAGCGGTTGGGCCACGCCATAGATGCGGAGCGGCAGCGGGCGGAAGAGGCACGGCTCACAATGGTCAGGGCGGAGAACTCCATGCGGAGGGCCCTGAGGCGGGCCGAGTGCCTCGAGGCAATCCGCAGGGGGTTGGAGGTGGACACGGACCCTCGGGGCCATGGAGGAGGACCGCCTCCGGGACATTGAGCAGGAGTTCGATGATGCCCTGGGCCGGGACATCCAAAAGTGAGCCGTCAGACTAGCCCGCTGCCCTTGTACATAGTTATGTAGGTAGTGTTAGGTTTCTTTGTTTTTTGATTTATTTTGGACCTTTTGGACATTGGCCACATTTTTGTATATAGTTTATTTTATTAGTTAGTGTTGTTAGATAGGTTTCATTTCTTTTGTTGGGATAATGGACCCTGGCTTGTTCGTCTGTACATAGTTCACTGTTGGATTTTATTTTTCTTTCACAATTTACCCATGGAGCAATGGCTTTCAATTATTATTTCCAATTGGATTTTCTTTTGTGGACAGTGACTTTGGACACCATTACTTTGGATTATGATTTTTGGTTTTGCTTTTTTTCACGGACATGCTTCTTTTCATTTTTGTACATTCCCATTTCTGTTTCTTTATTTTTGAATATATTTATGTTTCCTTTAATACATATTTTTTTATCGAACTTCAATGCATAGTATCATCTCATTGGTTTCATGCATATCATGATATGGGTTTTGAGATTCACTGACACCCATTGGGTGTATGTGAGGGAAATGTGTTTGTTTCGAAACTTGCAATTGGTGTTCTGTCATGTAATTGCCATTTCTGAGTGGGTGGATGCAATACTCGGGTGGGTATTTTGCATTTGGAGGCTGACCATAGGGACCAGGGATCTAGATTGTGATGACATGTTGGCTAGGGAACATGAGTTGGGGCCTGCTGGCAGGTGCCCCACAGTGCTGGGGCGTGGGGGTGGTGGGGAACATGAGTTGGACATGGGTGGGGCAGTGCTGGGGGGTGGGGGTGGTGGGGAACATGAGTTGGACATGGGTGGGGGCAGCTGGCAGGTGCCCCACAGTGCTGGGGGGTGGGGGTGGTGGGGAACATGAGTTGGACATGGGTGGGGCCTGCTGGCAGGTGCCCCACAGTGCTGGGGGGTGGGGGTGGTGGGGAACATGAGTTGGACATGGGTGGGGGCCTGCTGGCAGGTGCCCCACAGTGCTGGGGGGTGGGGGTGGTGGGGAACATGAGTTGGACATGGGTGGGGGCCTGCTGGCAGGTGCCCCACAGTGCTGGGGGGTGGGGGTGGTGGGGAACATGAGTTGGACATTGGTGGGGGCCTGCGGGCTGGTGCCCCACAGTGCTTGGGTGTGGGGGTGGTGGGGACATGAGTGGGACATGAGTGGGGGCCTGCTGGCAGGTGTCCCGCAATGCTGGGGGTGGGGGTGCAAGGGGACATGAGCTGGTGATCATTAGTGCAAGGAGACATGTGCCTTTGGTGGGGTGTAGTCCCATGTGGTGTGGGCTGCCTGCAGGGGCCGTGGAGGGTGTACAGGAAACATCTGGGAGGACCCACACTGCCAAATCACATGTAGGACTCCCCGGCACCCCTGAAATACACGTACCCTGCTGAAATCGCGTGTGAAACTTCCCGCGCACCCCTGAAATACCCGCATGCAGCCCAATCGCGTGTGAAACTTCTCGCGCACCTCTGAAATACACGTGCCCAGGCCAATCGCGTGTGGAACTTCTCGCGCACCTCTGAAATACACGCACACGCTCCCCCAGGCCAATCGCGTGTGAAACTTCCCGCGTACCCCTGAAATAACCGCACGCAGCCCAATCGCGTGTGAAACTTCTCGCGCACCCCTGAAATACACGCGCCCAGGCCAATCGCATGTGAAACTTCCCGTGCACCCCTAAAATACACGCGCCCAGGCCAATCGCGTGTGGAACTTCTCGCGCACCCCTGAAATACACGTGCCCAGGCCAATCGCGTGTGGAACTTCTCGCGCACCCCTGAGATACATGCGCCCAGGCCAATCGCGTGTGGAACTTCTCGTGCACCCCTGAAATACCCGCACGCAGCCCAATCGCGTGTGAAACTTCCCGCGCACCCCTGAAATACCCGCACGCAGCCCAATCGCATGTGAAACTTCTCGCGCACCTCTGAAATACACGCTCCCGGGCCAATCCCGTGTGGAACTTCTCGCGCACCCCTGAAATACACATGCCCAGGCCAATCGCGTGTGGAACTTCTCGTGCACCCCTGAAATACACGCGCCCAGGCCAATCGCGTGTGGAACTTCTCACGCACCCCTGAAATACACGCGCCCAGGCCAATCGCGTGTGAAACTTCCCGCGCACCCCTGAAATACATGCGCCCAGGGCAATCGCATGTGGAACTTCTCGCGCACCTCTGAAATACACTCACCCAGGCCAATCGCGTGTGGAACTTCTCACGCACCCCTGAAATACACACGCCCAGGCCAATCGCATGTGGAACTTCTCGCGCACCCCTGAAATCCACGCGCCCAGGCCAATCGCATGTGGAACTTCTCGCGCACCCCTGAAATACATGCGCCCAGGCCAATCGCGTGTGAAACTTCACGCGCACCCCTGAAATACACGCGCCCAGGGCAATCGCATGTGGAACTTCTCGCGCACCTCTGAAATACACACGCCCAGGCCAATCGTGTGTGGAATATCTCGCGCACCCCTGAAATACACGCGCCCAGGCCAATCGCGTGTGGAACTTCTCGCGCACCCCTGAAATACACGCGCCCAGGCCAATCGCGTTTGGAACTTCTCGCGCACCTCTGAAATACACGCACATGCTCCCCCAGGCCAATCGCGTGTGGAACTTCTCGCGCCCCTCGGAAATACACGCGCCCAGGCCAATCGCGTGTGGAACTTCTCACGCACCTCTGAACTACACGCGCCCAGGCCAATCGCGTGTGGAACTTTTCGCGCACCCCTGAAATACACGCACACGCTCCCTCAGGCCCGATCACATGTGGAACTTCTTGCGCACCTCTGAACTACACGCGCCCAGGCCAATCGCGTGTGGAACTTCTCGCGCACCTCTGAAATACACGCGCCCAGGCCAATCGCGTGTGGAACTTCTCGCGCACCCCTGAAATACACGCACACGCTCCCCCAGGCCCGATCGCGTGTGGAACTTCTCACGCACCCCTGAAATACACGCACACGCTCCCCCAGGCCCGATCGCGTGTGGAACTTCTCGCGCACCCCTGAAATACACGCACACGCTCCCCCAGGCCAGATCGCGTGTGAAACTTCTAGCGCACGCGTGTTCCCGAAACCCGTAATACGCGTTCCCCGCTTTGCGTTTGCTGTTTGCCAGTCCGGTAAACTGGTACAGGGTTGGCACGGCCCTTTGCGATGGTTTTGCGATCTTGATGGCTTTTCCTTGCGCGAGGGCGTTCTTGGGGGCGTAACTGGCGCTGCTGCAGGGTCGCTGCGCCACTCTGCGCCACGTCTGCTTTTGGAGGCGAGAATCCATGAATACGCTGTGCGCGGAAATTGATTTTATCGCATGCGGCTGGCGCAGTCATTCGCACGGGCACGCTGTGCGCCAGCCGCGTGCAACACTTTTGAGAGGAATTACATGAATCGGCCTGTGTATGTGACAAGCACGTAATCCAAAGTACAATACAAAGAATGCAGACAAAACAAACAGAAATTATTGCTCATGGCAATAAATAGTCATGGTAACCAACAGGCAGGAAGAAATGTGCATGACTATTAAATAAATAGTTACAAAAATAGTTAATATGGGTCTTTATGCACAATTAGTTACTGAATTAATTAAAGCATTTTAATGCTTAACATAGTGAATTGTTGCTGCGTTCCTCAATGTGTCTGCGTCGACCCAAGCACTTGAGTTTCGGCTATGCAGGTGGTGCCAGGCTTGTCCATCTTGGTCTTCATCTGGCTAAAAGTTTTAACATGGGAAGAATGTGCGCTTGTGTTCTGAGTTTTTGCCTTGTTGGATATGACAATTCACACAGGAAGCTGCACACTTGCATTAGGGAAAGGATACCTCTCTTATCGGTTACCCCCACATCTGATCCATTGATGCTAGTAGCCTATCCTAGGGTGGCCATGTAGGATCAGTTGAGTGTATGGGGTCCTCCCGGCTATTTCTTTATTAATTTAATGTGCGAGGTTATTTAGCGTGCTGCAATTTATTCAGCCTGTGATGCGTCTTTGAGGATCTGGGTGTAAAATTCAAAGCATGGGGCCCCTTGACACTCCGGCTCGGATCTCAGCGACCCGTTACTTTGAAGTACTATGAATATTACAGCCACATCTTCAAAGGGGCATCATGGGCTGAATACATTGTGGACACTGACTGTAATATTGGGTTCCTTGTATCACTGGGTGACGGCAGAGATGTGCTCCATAGCTGATGCTGCTGTATGCTAGTGCTAAACATTGGTAGAGAGAGCAAGAATGCATTAGAAATGACCTAATGTTAACATACAGGGCTGGGCAGCTGTATGAGAGTGTTGGAAACTAAGTAAAATACAGAAGAAACATGGTTGACAGGCATGTCTCTTATGGATGGATTCTCCATCTTATTGAACTCTGCTTTGAAAGGCCCCAAAGGAAGGCTCTACTGCTGTTAGCATTGATAAAGGTTTTTCATGTTTTAGCTGGCTTACAAAGCTGGCCTACAAAATTTGCTTTCATACAAGTCATTGGGGTTCATTCCGAGATTGGAGTTAGCCATGGTGCTATTAGCACCATGGCTGCCTCCAATACCGGGTCCGGGTCCAGTCTGGCTGAATGGGGACTTACCGGGTCATTCCGACCCTGGAGGACCCGGTAAGTCCCCATTCAGTAAACCATTTCCCATTCCCATTTGAGCCCCAATAGGGCTAATGGGAATGGGGAAGGCGCTAATAACGGTACCGCAAATTGCGGTACCGTTATTAGCTCCAAGGTCCCTTAACGGGAACCGCAGAGAACATGTGGTCAGACCACCTGTTCCTGCTGGGACCCGCTTAGGGACCTCGATATAGGTAAACCCTTACCGCCCAACTTGGAATGACCCCCTTGTCACTTAATGTATTTGGGTTGTTAAGAATTGTACTCATGCCTATTTATATGTGTCCACATTGTAGTAGCTTCTAATATTGTCAATGTTTCCGAGGGTGCTCTTCTGCTGAAAGCACTTTCGCTATTTTATGCACATGTAGTCAAATAATTCTTTTTTTCTGAGGGTGTTTTGCAGAATCATGCATGGGCCTCATTACGCGGTAGGAGGTAGCCATGGTGCTATTAGCACCATGGCTACCCCCTTACCGCATTCCGGGTCCGGGTTCCCGAAATAGGGACTTACCGGGTCATTCCAACCTTGGTGGACCCGGTAAGTCCCCATTCCGGGAGCCATTCCCCATTCCCATTCGAGCCCCCATAGGGCTCAATGGGAATGGGGAAGGAGCAAATAGCAGTACCGTTATTTGCACTGAAGTCCCTCAGCGGGTCCTGTCCTTAACGTGTGGTCTGACCACACGTTAAGGACGGGACCCGCGGAGGGACCTCGTAGTAGGGCAGTGGGGATTACCGGCACCGGTTCCCATACCGGTGCCGGTAATCCCCTACCACCTTCCGTGTAATGAGGCCCTATATCCCTGTCGCTCTCTTTCTGGGAAGGAATCACATTGTCAGGTGCAGGTTTGCTAGAGCCAGTTAGCCGTTGCTGACAGCAGCGTGACCAGAGAAAAACAAGGATATTGTGTGGGTGGACATATTTATTTATTTTGATATTTAAATAAGCGCACCCAGCCCTAAGGCATCTCTGCACTGGTTAAAATCGGACGTGATAGCAGAGGAAGAAGAGGAGAAAAGACTCAGGGGGAGGGAGGGTAGTCTTAGTTGAAGAGGTAGGTTTTGAGCTTCTTGCATGGTTTGGTACCCAAGTGGACAGGGATCTTATTCCAGAGTTCAGGGGCACGGACTGGGAAGGTAGCCCCCCCTTAACCTCCTTTGGTGATTGAATCTGGGAGTGACGAGGCAGTATTTGTAGGCGGTGTGTTGTGGTCTTGTTGTTGTGTGTCTGGTGACTTTTGTTCCCAGGTAGGACTTTAAATGGGCCCAAAAGTTCCGGGGAGCCTTAGCACTCACCTGGGGGTGTTGGGAGGCCGGAAGTGACAATGGCGAGTTGACGAGGAGGCCTACAACATTGACAATGTTAGAAGCTACTACAATGTGGACACATATAAATAGGCATGAATACAATTCTAAACAACCCAAATACATTAAGTGACATTCTGAGTTGGGCGGTAAGGGTTTATGGGCACCGGTAAGGATGCCGGTGCCGGTAAACCCTTACCACCGTATTCCGAGGTCCCTTAGCGGGTCCCAGCAGGAACGGGTGGTCTGACCACACGTTCTCTGCGGTTCCCGTTAAGGGACCTTGGAACTAATAACGGTACCGCAATTTGCGGTACTGTTATTAGCACCTTCCCCATTTCCATTGAGCCCTATGGGGGCTCAAATGGGAATGGGGAATGGTTTACTGAATGGGGACTTACCGGGTCCTCCAGGGTCGGAATGACCCGGTAAGTCCCCATTCAGCCAGACTGGACTCGGACCCGGTATTGGAGGCAGCCATGGTGCTAATAGCTAATAGCACCATGGCTGCCTCCAATCTCGGAATGACCCCCATAGAGCAGAAATAGTTCATAGCCCCAGATCAACTAGCCCACTGAATACATTTTCATTGTTATAGATGTGAAATCATTATATAAATCAATTAAGTATCCCTGAAAAAGCTGACTCGTACCCACTATTGAAGAGTGTGAACATACTCACTCTTACCCACTATTAAAGAACATGAACATACTCACTCTTACCCAATATTGAAGAACGTGAACATAATCACTCTTCCCCACTATTGAAGAGTATGATCACACTCACTCATAACCACTATTGAAGAGCGTGGACACACTCAGTTTTATCCACTATTGAAGAGTATGAACATACTCACTCTTACTCACTATTGAAGAGCGTGTACATATTGGGCCTCATTACGACCCTGGCGGTCCCATAATGCAGGGTGCCGGTATGGGACCGGCACCCTTCATTACGGGTGCAACTATTACGAGGTTCCCTTTGCAGGACCCGGAACAGACGTCTGGCAAAACCAGACGTCCTTTCCGGGTACCGCGAGGGGAAGAGGGAGGTAATAACGGGCCCTTTGTAATGTGCCCATTATTACCTTCCTCCCCATTCCCATTGAGCCCTATGGGGGCTCAAATGGGAATGGGGAATGGTTCCTGCAAGGAGGAATTACCGGGTCCTCCTATGTCGGAATGACCCAGTAATTTCCCATTAAAGGAACCCGGTATTGGAGCCCTGTATGGAGGTAGCCATGGCGCTAATAGCACCATAGCTACCTCCATACTCGTAACGAGGCCCATTCACTCTTACCCACTATTGAAGAGCGTGAACATATTAACTCCTACCCACTATTGAAGAGCATGATCATACTCAGTCTTACCCACTATTGAAGAGCGTGAACATATTCACTCCTACCCACTATTGAAGAGCATGATTAACATATTCACTCTTACCCACTATTGAAGAGCGTGGACACACTTACTCTTACCCACTATTGAATAACATGAACATACTCACTCTGACCCACTATTGAAGAGTGTGAACATACTCACCCTTACCCACTATTGAAGTCTGTGGACATACTCAGTCTTGCCCACTATTGAAGAGCATGAGCATTCTTACTGTGGCCCACTATATATTTTTGATTATTGTAGGACTGTCTTTACAAAGGAAGGACACTGCATTCCCATTCAACCAGACATTGCAACTCTCCCTCACAAATGTGGCAATGTGTTATATTCGGCCGCGTTCAGTGCTCTTCTATCAACCAACTTATTAAGAAACCTATACGACGGTATTATACTTCTTTTCGGCGCATGGCCTCGCCCCTCTGGCAGCGTAGGCGCTTGCCATGGCAACGCGATACGACATGACTAGTCAGCTGACTATTCCCTTGAGAAGGGCCCGCCCCCTAGGTTGGGTTTAAAGGTGCCGGCTGTACGTGAAACGCTACTTCGGTTCGTAGCTTTATTCCTGCATTTACTTCCTTATTACTTGTTACCTGATCCTGACCGCGGCCTTTTATATCGGACTCCTACCACCTTTCGTCCAAGACTCCTTGAGCCATTGGTATCCCGACCCGGACTGTTTATTGGAATGCTTGCTTCACGTCTTTGATTCTCCTTGGTCTGCACGTTACCGAAGCAGCCTGTCCCCGGACTTCGGCATTGTTTCTTTACAACTCATTCTCTCTCCTGTGCTCCGAACCACTCGGTGTGTTTGTTGACACTGGCCTCCCCCGGTAGCGCTGCTTTCTTCTCCAGTACGACAGCACACCCAGACACTGCATAGCGCATCCCACTATATCCTGCCCACTGCTGGTAAGCGTTCTTTTCTTCTCCTATTTGTTTCTGTTCATGTTGGGGAATACTACCAAAGATAAAAGACCTTATCAGTCAGCCATTTGACAATCACATCTTAGCGTTCATACCCGCCTTATACTATCGTTGCTACAGAACTCACCTGCCTCCAACATCCCATAGGGAAGTTACAGTTGGTACCTGCATTAGTGTACTCCTGGACACTCTGCTGTCAGTGCACCACCTGTATTGCTCGCCAAATGCACGGACAGTAATTTATCACCAGTACAGCCGCAGAGCCAAAACATGTATTGCTCGCCAATAGTGCACGGACAGTAATTCATCACCAGTGCAGCCGCAGAGCCAATACTTTGAACGCAGGTAGACAACGCAATGACTTACAACCACACGCACGCTTAGATAGTAAGTAGCACTTATACGGCTATTTATTCGTAGTTAGGCATATATACAATACAAGCATAAATCAGATAAATCATAGGAAATTAGCAGGAATACATCACCATGGGCGTAACTTGACAAAACCTCATCTTGCCAGAAGCGGCTGAAAGACCCCGATAACAGCCAGGCCAAGAGCACAACAGCCCACAGGTATATCGGACCAGGGCGTCCCCCCCCCGACTGAGGTCTTTGTGCTTATCCCGTCTGACCGTTGAGGGCTTCCGCATATATGCCCTCCTCAACAAGGGGTGGCAACTTCTCGAACCTTCTGGCAAATGCGCTTGCGCATTGATGGGTGACCGTTGGTTGCCAGCTGGGTCAACTGACAGTAACCTCAAGGAGCACAGCGCTTCCCTCTCCTAAGCGCCCCGGAAAACAATTCCATAACTCATCTCAAAACCTTGGCGCAGGCATAACAAACTTCGTTATCAGGTACCAGCTGGCACCTGCGGATCTTAGCTTTCCCAGCGCTGTGTCCTTGGCTGAGAAGGCCTGCATTCCAAACCCATCAGCGAATAACGTTGAAAACATGTTGTTTCGCAAAGCAAGTGCAGCTTTCCACTGAGGCATGGATAAATATCCATCATGGCTCTGAGTTCCCCCAGAATGCACTGCGCACCAGCGCCATGTTTTTTAGCTCGAACACCACAATCCACCCTTGGATATTTACCTTCCATAGCCCAGTGGCAAAGGAGGCGGTCTTTGAAACTGCCGAAATATTAAAACCAAGTTGGGAATACATTGAATACAACAACAACAAGCTATTATGATAGCTAATATAATACAAATGCAAGCAAAGGCATAACGCAGTGTACCTCCAATATCAGGAATCCATGAAAATAACCAATCCCACCAATTCCCAGTTTGCTCTTGGGACACTTGAGAAATGAGATCCCTCAAACCTCGAATATGACTTTCAATGGATCGTGAATGGTCACTTAGATTGAAACAACACATACCTTCAACTGCGTTACAGCCTAAATTATGCTTCAGCAATAAGTAATCAACAGCAGCTCTGTTTTGCAAAGTAGCTTTTCTAATAACTTTGCTGTCAAGGAGTAACTCTTCTAAAGCTTGAGAAGTATGATTGAGTCCTTTTACTACTAAACATGCTAATTTGATCAAAGACTTGTACCCCCCAGCAGATAAACCCCAAACTCCTACTAATGAAAGGGTTAATGCTAGAACTTCAGCTTCTGATAGCAAATGCACATGTGAATCACAATCGGGGGATAGACCCACAGATTCGAAAGTTGATCTTTTGCTTCGTGATATTGCTGGGTGTAAAGGAAACATCATTAGTCCTAATCGAGTTAAGGCACACGGACCTCCAGAAATGTTAGCTGGAATGTAAGTGTATGTGATGTTACCACATGAAAAGAGCCATCCTGTTGGAAGTTTCACATGATTTAGATGACTGGCAGCTATTACGGTATGATTGCAAGACATAGTATTATTCACACTGGTACATGTGCTTGGAACTCGTGAACACAATCGTTTCTCGAACACAGTTTGATTCTTCTGTTTGGTTAAATTTAGCTGTTGGCATTTGCCAATTTCTTTAGTATTGCAGGTCATAAAGTAGCACACATCGCCTTGAGTTATATTGTAGGTTATAATACGTGTCAAATTTCTCCATTTGCGATCCGTTTCCTTGCAAAACCTGCAGTACTCATAGACGGAAAAAGATTGTCTGATATCGGAATCTTGAACTAACGAATCATTGTGTGTGACGCCAAAAATGTGCTTTAGAACCGGGACTGGTGTCGGCACTGCAACTAAACACGTAGTTAGTAAAGCTTCAGCATTGGGCACATCGGTTAAGCAAAAGTGCGTAATGTTGAGTACTTGTTGTGCCAGGTATGTCCACATATTCTCCGTTTGGGTAATCATCGGGGAATATTTTCGCCGTCCTAAAGACGCCTCTTGCATAGCTGGCATCGATGTTGTTTGCACTTGCACCTGACGTGTTCGTCGCCTTCCATGAATCCATGTCGTTGGTCTGGCTGGCTTTTCGGCATCGGTATCGAGCTGCTTTTGGACGTCATTGCTCCTCATCATCGGTCTCCCATGGATCATTGGCACAGATATGACATTTTTTATCCGGAGCATCATGCCGTTTGACTCTCCCAAATGGAGTCCATTTAGTTCCACAATCACACCAGCCAGACACAGGATCTACAAGGCAAACCCAGAAAAGAGATATCAGTGTTGAAAATCACTCTCTCAGGTAACATTTGTCTGCGGGCACATACTGCCATTTGTCTTTACCAGGTTCCATTACTAAGACTTTCTGGTCTTTGCCTGATGCAATAACATCTGCGGGCACTGGTGGACCACTTGGCCTTTCGACCCACACCTTTGCACCTGGTATCCTGCTGTCTGAAGAGCCAAAACCACGATCCCCACGGGTAGTTAACACTGTGGGAGGCTCCCCTTTTTTAATCATGGACAACTTAACAGGGATGATAATTAGCTGAGCCACTCTATCACCCTTATGAATCGGTAACACTTGGGCCCCACTATTCATCAAGATGACTTTGATCTCGCCTTGGTAATCAGCATCAATGACCCCTCCCAGCACTTGAACTCCCTTCAATGCTAGTCCAGATCTGGGGGCAATCCATCCCATATGCTCTGGAGGAATTTGTACCCCAATCCCTGTTTCAATCACAACAATCCCTCTCGGGTCTAATCTGATTTCTTCATGAGAATGCAAGTCTACCCCTGCTGACTCGGGAGTCGCCCGATAGGGAGCTAAAGAGCCCGGGGTGATCTCCCAGTACAATAGAGTCTCTCTAACTAGGTTAGGTTGAATCTGTAAAGCAGGAGTCATTAGTCGCAACAATGGAGTCTCATGATTGTTCACCGGTCTATTATTCAACACTTGCACCGCATCAAAGACACGATCACGCCAACCTGCCAAACTGCCATCTCCAGACTTGCGTAGCTGTTCCTTCAACAACCCATTCATTCTTTCAACTAACCCTGACGCTTCCGGGTGATAGGGCACGTGGTAAAGCCACTCTATACTCTTCTCCTGACAATAGTCCTGAATTAATTTGCCTTTGAAGTGTGACCCATTGTCACTTTGAATTTGCAAAGGCACTCCGTAATGCAACGTGATCTGATCTAGCAACTTAATGGTATTCAGTTGTGTGGCACGCTTGCATGGCAAAACCATCATGTATCCAGAGTAAGTATCCACAATAGTGCATGCATACTGACAACCTTTGCTGATCGGCAGAGGACCGATAAAATCGATCTGCCAAATTTGACCTGGTAACTTTCCTCTTCGCAACGTGCCGTGAACAATCTGAGGGATAGGCCTATGCTGTTGGTGTTGGCACACCGGACATTGCAAGATAACTGTTTTCACTACCTCTAAAGGAATACTAATTCCTCGAGCTTGTGCCCACCTAATAGTAGCCTTTTCTCCAAGGTGCCCACATTTCTGGTGAGCCCACTTGGCCAAACCCTCCAAATCGTCTTCCTGAGCCTCCGCATCCACAGATGAAATCTTGGTGTGTTCATCTGCAACAGAATTAAACCAACGTTCCAATGAATCTGTCGCACAATGCGCATCCACATGATACACTGTGACTTCACTTTGTGATAGCATTTCTGCAATATCTTGCCACAATTCTTTTCCCCACAATTCTTTCAAATGAATCTTCCACCCATTCTTTTGCCAGGTTGGCAGCCACACCGCCAACCCATTCACCACTGACCATGAATCTGTGTACAAATGACATCGACCAGGGGTCTCTTGTTTCAATGCTTGGTAAACTGCGTAAAGCTCTGCAAACTGACTGCTCTTCCCTTTCCCTGACGTCGTCAAAATCTTTTTTGTCTTGGGATTATATGACACCGCTTTCCAGTATCGCTCTGTTCCCACATATCGGGCTGAGCCATCAGTAAACCAGGCATGCTCTGTCTGCTCTACGGTCAAATCGCCATATGGTACTCCCCATTTCACGGGGGACTCGCGTTTCTCAGACACTTCTCGTGGTATGTAATCCGAGGGCGGTATGTTGGCTACTTGCTCGTGTAACTTTGCAACCCCACCCTTTCCTGATTTGGCTCTGTCTTGAATGTACCATTTCCATTTAATTATGCTGGCTTCCATGTCCTATTCTGTGTGTTTTAGGAGAACTCAACACCCATTGCATAATCGGTATTTCTGGCCTCATCAATACATCATGGCCCACCGTCATTTGCTCAGTATCAACCAGGGCCCAGTAACATGCCAGCAACTGCTTTTCAAATGGAGTGTATGAGTTACCAGCATCAGGCAACTTACGACTCCAAAACCCCAATGGCACACGTTTCCTGTCCTGTTTCTGCCACACACTCCAGTTAGCATAATTGTCTTGTACAGACACATTCAATTCCACTTCGCCTTCCTTTAATGGCCATAGATCGAGCACCTGCTGCACGGTGTCTTTTGCCAACTCAAATGCTTTCTGCTGCTCTTCGCCCCACTGAAACTCATATTTCTTTCGTGTCACTTTGTAAAGGGGGGCCAGTATCTGCCCTAAATGGGGAATGTGCTGTCTCCAGAACCCAAACAGCCCTATGAACTGTTGAGCTTGCTTTTTATTCATTGGAGTGGTAAACTCAAGTATTTTCTGTCGGGCCTTCGGCACCATTTCTCGATGCCCATTATGCCACTGAATCCCTAGGAATATCACTGTCTCAGCTGGGCCTTGAATCTTGTTCGGGCTAATCTCCCACCCTTCATTCTTCAATCCCTCCATAATGACTTCTAACTGGTTTTGCACACTGCGCTCATCCTTGCCCTGAATCAAAATATCATCAATGTAGTGAGAGATTTGTATGTCAGGTTTACACGGTATCTTGTCTAAGTGCTCTGCCACCAGCCGGTGACAGATAGTCGGGCTATGTATGTACCCCATAGGTAACCTTGTAAAGGTGTACTGACGCCCGCTGCAAGAAAATGCAAACTGCTCTTGACACTCTTCAGCAATTGGCACAGAGAAAAATGCATTGGCTAAATCTACCACTGCATACCAAGTCCCCTCAAACTTTTGGACATTTTCAATCAAGGTAATGGCATCTGGGACTGGGGCACCAAGGGAGGAGTGTTTTTATTTAACTCGCGGTAATCCACCGTCATCCTCCAAGACACATCCCCTTTTTTGACGGGCCAGAGGGGGTTGTTCCAGGCGGTAGTGATAGGTCGTAACACACCCGCCTCTACATACTCTTTGATGGTGTCTGAAATTTCCTTTTTCCCCCCAGGAATGCGGTATTGCTTCATTGCTACTCGCTTGGTCGCCACAGGCACATGTACTGGGGGCATCTTCAATTTGCCTACTGTAATGGGTGTACAAATTAATGCACTCACTCCAAACTGGTATGTTTTACCTCCAAGTCCTAAAGTCAACCCTTCCAGAATGTCAAAGCCAATTATGTACTCAGGTATCGGGACAATCAACACTTGGTATTTCTGCCTAGCCAAACTGCCTATTTTCATTTCCACTTCAGTTTGTACTGCGGGGGTCTCCTTCCCCCCTAGACCTGTAATAGTAAAGTGTCTGCCTTTGAATCGTGTCAGATTTCCGTGAATCAGAGAGGCCTCCGCCCCGGTGTCTATCAATGCTCGCACCCCTTGCGTATTTCCTGGTCCCCAAAAAATCTTAACATTAACATGGGGCCGCCTATCCACCTTTATGCGAGCAGACGCTGCCGGAGCTTGGCCATAACCCTAGTCAAATTTTGAATGAGTGTAACCTGACTCTGCCTTTAGCATCGCACTCACCACCTTCCTCAAATCAGCATATGTCGGTTGGTACGGGGAAGGTGTCCCCATAGACCCCTCCTCCTGTTCTTCCTCAGGAGGGGCAGAAGGTGTGGTGTCCCCCTGTGGTTTAGTCACTACCTGTTTCTTAACCTGTTTGTAGCGCTCCTTGGCTGCAAGCCCTCTCTTTCTGTATAGTTCGTACATGACCCTGGTTTCAATGCCATCAATTTCTTCCCGTGGCACACCATCTTTTAACAGGGCCAAAAACATGTCTTTTCTGGACACTCGGGAGTCTCTACTATCTTGCCTCCTGCCTTCAGTTCTTCTCTCACTACGCCCCTCTCTCTCCCGTGGCCTGGTGTCACTCTTATCCCACTCCCCTAAATCTGCCAGTTGCCAAATGGCATCCACTACTTCATCTGTGGGTTTGCCCGTCATACCTACGAGCAAAGTCATAATGACACTTTTGTATGCGGGCGGTGCAGTTCTGATCACCATGTTTCTAGTTGAAACTGAGAGTGACACGGCCCCCATGTGTCCTGGAGCATCTATATGAATTGCCTCTTTCATAGCATGCTCTCTGACCTTTTGAATCGCCTCTTTCAAAGTATACCACTTTGTTTCCTCACTAGGCCAATCTGTGGTAATGGGGTACTTGCGGTTACATGCTTGGGCTGCTAAGTTTAACAAAGACATTTGTGAAAGTTGGCCATTCTCATCAGGGGGCGGCCCTGCCCTTAAGACCTCCTGTACATTAGTGTCATTGGACAAAGGCAAAAAGCGCGGTGAGTCTGCAGCATCTACGAACAACCCTGCAGCTCCCCCGTCTAACAGTCTCACCATCCATGTCAATAAAGGTTCCCCTGACTTTTGCCTCAAACGAGTAATGATTTCTCCAACCTCCTGCTGAGTGTAATCTTCCAGCGTGGTTAAATCCACAACCCCGCCTCCAGGGTCCTGCGGGTGGGGCCCAGCACGGCGTCTTCTAACCGGCTTGGCTGCCACTGCCTTTTGATTAATTTCTGCTTTGGAATCTGACTCATTTGCCGAGCTACTCTCTGGGCTTGTTGAGTCAAAGATGTCTCCATCCCATTTATCGGGATCCCAATTTACATCTGCGGTAGCGATTACCGCTGCCACTTTTCTTTGGTTGACCCCTCCCCGTCTTTTTCTATACTTATATCGGGCTACTCTGACTGCTGCCCTTTCAGCCACAGCCTGATATTTGTCAGCTTTGTCTTTGAAAAGTTTCATCTGAATCTGCTGCATTAACGCAATCTGTTTCTCAGCAGCTAACTCTTTTTCCAGTCGCAAAATATTATCCTTCATTTCCACATTTTTCTGATGCATCTTGCGGTAGGCATGCAGGAGAACCCAACCCCGCCTGCCTAGCGCGGCGCATTCCTTTCCCCTCTCTACTGAAATCTGTTGTAAACAAGACATTACTTCTGACGGATCAGCGTCTCCCACTTCACCATCCCATGTTTCACACAGCCCTGCACCGCATGCCCATAACTGAGCCAGCTTATCATATGGGCTTTTCACCCACCCTGGAATCATCACATCGGGACATTCACCGCCAGCGAGAACTCCCTTTTTCTTGAACAGACTATTCATCACTGCAGTAATGTACAAAGCCTATATATATATATATATATATATATATATATATATATATATATATATATATATATATATATAATATTTCTTTCCACACCGCAGTCACTTGCGCAGACACGCACACACACACAGAACAGATTAACACAGTCCAGCACTCTCTGCCAAATGAAAACAACCTTTCGCTCGCAATGTAAGCAAAACCTATCTGCGTTCAACCGGATTCTTTAATGTTTGGAACAATTCATCAGAAACCATCCCATCCTCGTCGCCAAAGATGTATTGCTCGCCAAATGCACGGACAGTAATTTATCACCAGTACAGCCGCAGAGCCAAAACATGTATTGCTCGCCAATAGTGCACGGACAGTAATTCATCACCAGTGCAGCCGCAGAGCCAATACTTTGAACGCAGGTAGACAACACAATGACTTACAACCACACGCACGCTTAGAGAGTAAGTAGCACTTATACAGCTATTTATTCGTAGTTAGGCATATATACAATACAAGCATAAATCAGAAAAATCATAGGAAATTAGCAGGAATACATCACCATGGGCGTAACTTGACAAAACCTCATCTCGCCAGAAGCGGCTGAAAGACCCCGATAACAGCCAGGCCAAGAGCACAACAGCCCACAGGTATATCGGACCAGGGCGTCCCCCCTCCGACTGAGGTCTTTGTGCTTATCCCGTCTGACCGTTGAGGGCTTCCGCATATATGCCCTCCTCAACAAGGGGTGGCAACTTCTCGAACCTTCTGGCAAATGCGCTTGCGCATTGATGGGTGACCGTTGGTTGCCAGCTGGGTCAACTGACAGTAACCTCAAGGAGCACAGCGCTTCCCTCTCCTAAGCGCCCCGGAAAACAATTCCATAACTCATCTCAAAACCTTGGCGCAGGCATAACAAACTTCGTTATCAGGTACCAGCCGGCACCTGCGGATCTTAGCTTTCCCAGCGCCGTGTCCTTGGCTGAGAAGGCCTGCATTCCAATCCCATCAGCGAATAACGTTGAAAACATGTTGTTTCGCAAAGCAAGTGCAGCTTTCCACTGAGGCATGGATAAATGCACTGCGCACCAGCGCCATGTTTTTTTAGCTCGAACACCACACCACCCCGGACCAAGTGCGACCCTCGTGCCACTCGGGACTACTTACCTCTACTAACTGCCTGTTTATTATTTTGTCCTGTCATTGTTGTCTTGTCTTCCTTTGACTTGGGAATTCAAATCCTGTTAGGGCAAGACTCTGCACTGCCTTTACCTTCTGTAGTTAATATTGATAGCTTCTGCATCACTGAGTTGATCCATTCGGTCCTCTGCTTATAGGGCCATCCATCACCCGACATGTAGCAGTAGCTCATAAGGTATAACTAGTTAAGAACCTGAGTTAACTATTGCCTTTATTGTTCCTCATGCACTAACCTGTTGTATTTTCCTCCTACAGCATTGTGGTTTGGCGGTGCATGTGTTTCCCCGCCCTTTAATTTGACTGGTTCCTCTGTCTGTTCCTCACCCAGCAGAGGGGCATGTCATAGTAAAGAGTTCCCTCAAGTTGAGGAGGCCTAGGTTCAGGATGGAACTTGGCTTTAGAAGTCCATGGGAGTACTTCTGTCATCTTTCCTTCAACCACTCCGGGTCCTATATTGAACGCCCCGGCCTGTGTGGTCAGTGACAGAATGTGAGATCTCAGAAATCCCTCATTGTCATCATCCAGAACCAGCAGTGGGGGCCCTAACATGTGACAAAACTAATCTATTACAAACAGTTTAATCTGAGAAACAGGACAAACCAGCTGTTGATTCCAAGTCCTAGGCAATTTCAGATGAATATCTACAGTATCTATGAACTGGTCCATCAAAATGGACCAAACAATAAGGGAGAATATTTGGTCGCCACCCCAATGAAGTGCCTGGGCAAACGAGTGATTTGCAAGACGTTGCTACTACATTTGAGGTTAAGTGTGCCTAGCTTACGGGCATATACAGCATCAATATCAAAGGTATTGTTTAGGTCAGCAAGATATACATTGAATAAGGGAGGCCCACCACCACATCCTTGTTTAAGTCCAGTGCAGGGTTTAATGGTTTTACTTAAGCAGTTCTTAGTGCTAACACACACAGCCACATTGGTGTTTTCATGTAGATCTATAATCATCTTCAATAGTCCTGCTGGTCCCCAGTGCTGTAACTTGGCCCATAATAGATGACGAATGACTGTATCAAAAGAAGCGCTCAAGTTGATTTACGCTAATATACAAGTCAGTTATAAGTGTCTGCTGCCCACTCAACTATGCTTACGAGTGCCAAGAAGTTATCACAAGTGGAGGAGCCTTCCGCAATACCAGTCTGGTTAATTGGCAAGATGTTCTTTTAGGCAATCTACGTGCTTACTTCATCTAATAGTACGCAAGCAAAAAGCATCAGGCCTCGCGAATAGCCTATATTTCATCGGGTCAGCCGTATCGCCACGCGTGTGCACAGGTACAATCATACTATGTGCTCAGCTACCAGTGACACTCACTGATGCACATATTCTGTGCAGTGTTGGACCCCAGAGCAGAGGACCCCAGTTTAGCAAATCATTACAAAGACCGCCAGGCCCTGATTCAGTCGACATTTTTAGGGACCTGAGCAGTGCAACAGTCTCCTCAATGCTGCCTGATTGCAGCCATTCCAGAGCGATAGTAGAGTAATCATCGTTTGGTGTATTCGAGAAAACCCCGACAATAGGGACGATGTGTTCCTCCCAGCACTGTTCAGATACTGCAGTTGCTGGGGATGTAATATATATTTTTTAAATGTATTTATCTTCTTATAATGTGCCGGAGCCCACATACATGCGCGCTACCATTACGATTTTCCAAAACCCACGCATTATTAGTCCTAATATTGTCAATTATCTCTTCCCATTAGTAGGTTATTTGTGATCTCTTGTGTAACCGTAACCATATTTTATATTCAAGTTTTCCCCCTGCATAATGTTAATTTATCTTCTAGAGGAAGATTTCTACCCATTAATATTCTCAGTTCTTTCTCTCTTCTGACCTTTTTGCTCTGGCGATTTCCCTGTCACATTTGTGTCTAGATAGTGTAGAGGCCAATTCTCCATGTGTACAATTCCTTTTCCTTTGAACCTGTACTTTAGTCAAGAGTACCACAAAGCCTTAATCACTTAAGTGCCAAGGACGAGTATGCTCATCCTTTTTGCATAGACTTGGCACTGTCTTCTGAACAGGAAGTTATGTCATTATCTACATCCGTTATGCTATTAGCTGCGCCCCAAGGCAGAAGCTTACATAGAGATTGATCAGCAGTGCCACCACATATATGTTTGAACAATTCATGAGCCTTAGTAGTCATTTGCTCTACATTGTTGTGTCCATTTCACACATAGATATGCTTGATTACACTCATCACCGTGACCTCATAGCCCCTGGATAGCTAAACGAGCGCGTGTGTTTCCCAGGCCTACCACAAAAGGCTATATAGCAGCATTATAAGCCCCTCCCACAGCCCGCATCATAACCTTAGAACCACCCCAGACCTATTTATAGGTCGATCATTTTATATCAAAGCTATATCCAAGTTTAATGTTACTAGCCAATGAAGCTAACTCTCTAGCCCGTGTCTTTAAAATTTGAAAATCATGACACCATATATACTATATATTTGTATTTGTTTATTGGTAAAGGGCTGCCAGGCCCAGGGGCATCCGGGCACATTTTCTATAGGTTACAGGCACATTTTCTATAGGTTACAGGACGTTAGCAGTTACATACAGTAAGTACGTAAGATACATAGAGGTTACAGCATGTTACAGTTGCATACAGTGAGAAAGGCAGACAACGAAAAATAGTACAATACAATATTTACAACACTCTAGTGGGGCAATCGACAGGTCAAAATCAGGGAGGTTAAGCTGTCATAGTGTCCAGGTTCTGAAGCCAACTCTTAGTGTTACGCTTGAATACGTGGAAGGATGGTTCAGATCTGAGGGAGGCAGGTAGTGTATTCCATAGCTTGGATGCCAATACAGGGAAGCTAATACCTCCTGAGTTATGGAGTTTGAATCTAGGAATGGTCATAGTATGTGCTTGGGCCGCTGTAAGTGGTCTTGACGACTTATGTGCGGTGAGTTGGTTGGTAAGGTAAGCTGGTGCGAGGTTAGCCCTAGCTTTGTGTGTAAGGGCAAGGGTTTTGAGTGATATTCTGTGCTCCACCGAGAGCCAGTGCAGGTTGCGTCTAGTCTCCAAGATATGTGACTTCTTAGGGATGTTGAGGGCTGCCCTGATGGCATTATTCTGAATTACTTGTAACTTGTTGATATTTTTGTGGCTAGTACCAAGATAAAGGGCGTTACAATAGTACATTTTTGAAAGAACTAAAGTTCTGGCAAGTGTGATGCAATTCGGGGTGGAGATGAACAGCCTGCAGGCTGTGATTAGTTTGCAGGTATAAGCGGCTGAAGATGCTACCCCGTTGGTTTGTTTGGACAGTGATAAAGTGGCATTGAGGTAAACGCTGAGCGTTTTAGTGTTGTTTGAGACAGTAATGGGGTTGCCATCTATCGTAAATGGTTTGAAGGCAGAGTTTAGTTTTTCAATTCCGCGTGCGTACCAAGGATAAGCAGCTCTGTTTTTTCATCGTTTAAGCAAAGACCATGTTGCGCCATCCATGCTTGTATCACTGAGTACATTTCGTTAAGGGTATTGCTGTCAGTTCCATAGTCTCCAGAGATAGGGATGAGTATCTGGGTGTTGTCTGCGTAGTTAGTATATGTGACACCCAGATAGTCAAGAATATTGAATAGGGGCTTTATGAAGACGTTGTAGAGCGTGGGGGACATGCAAGAACCTTGCGGGACCCCGCAGAGTACTGGAGAAGGATCGACAGAGTCAGTAGGAGAGAAAACCTGCATAGTTCTATTCGCAAAGAAGGAGCTAATCCAGGAGGTGGCTGAGTCAGAGAAATGTGCTGCAGATTTCAAATGATGGCATAGTGTTTGGTGATTGACCAAATCAATCGCTGCTGATAGGTCAAGCAGTAAGAGGATAGCAAGTTTACCATTGTCCTTTAGGGATTGAATTTGAGTAGTGAGGTCTATCAAGGCAGTTTCCGTTCTGTGTCTTGGGCGGAAGCCAGATTGCCTTCAACCCAATAGATTATTGGATTCTAGGTATGCCTGTATTTGTAGGTGTGCTTCTCTATCCAGTATTTTTAGTAGGAAGGGTACCATTGTTATAGGCCTGTAGTTAGATGGTTTGGCTGGGTCAAGAGTCGGTTTTTTGATTAAAGGAATGACCCAGGCGTCCTTTAAGTTATCGGGTACTACTCCAGTTTTGAAGGAGGTATTGATAAGGTTGGTGATAAATGGGGCATGGTCATGCGCTGCTGCTTTGATGATCGGAGCAGGGCAGGCGTCCCCTTGGCAATTAGAGGGTTTGAGTTTCCTTATGATATTTTCCACTTCCCAAATAGACAGTGGTGAGAAACTGAATGGTTTGCAAGTAGGTTCAAAGGTGGAGGACTTATTAGGATATTGTTTGTAATCAGGGTCAGAGAGAAGCAAACATTTTTTCGCGTTGATTTTAGATTGTAGCAAAGTTATTTTATCTAGTAGGGCCTTCTGGATGTTCGTACACCATAATGCATTGGTGATGCATTTGTCAACAGGGGCAATAGGAGACTCCATTTCTTTTAGGATCTTAAAGAGATATTTTGTATTTGATTCCGCTTGTATAATCCTTTTGTTGTAAGTGTCTTTTTTAGCCAGTATGATGGCCTCTTTGTAGTTAGTGGATGCTAGGGTCATCTCATTTTTATTAGTTGCTGATATTAGTTATATCAGCTTCATATAACATTGGGGCAGAACCACGCTCTGATGTCCATCACTGTGTCACTCTGCAAAACCCTATGTTCACAGTCCCTGTTTTCAGAGCTCACTTCGTCCTCAATAGTCATCCAGGCACCACCACCATTGACTGCTGCAATGTTTACATAATTTTTATATAAAATGTATATTCACTTTATATCAAATCGTCTGAACCTCATATCAAAAGATTTTTATAGCTGTTTTATACCAACTTTATATAAAATATACTTTTTATATCAAATTGATATAATTTTGTATATAATTTGTATATAAAATGTATATTCACTTCATATCAAATCGATATCAAAAGGGGGAGGGACTATGGCCGGAACAGGGGGCGTTCCCACCTGTTAAGAATTAACATGATGTGAAAGGGGGCCCCTTGTAATACTAGCACTATTGTACCCACTGGTGAATTTATCACCTTATTGGCCTATTTAGTTTTCCCGAGACACTTTCATAGCCGGTACAAGGAAAACGCCATCATGCTCATTATCAGCCAGAGTATGGCTGAATGACTGCCAATGGGCATCAGTGTTTTTTTTCAGCCAGCCTTTTAACTTGCTTGTTTTTCCTTCTGTGCCATCTGATTTGCCATAAAAAAAGTCCCAGGCCTCTCAATTTCTTTTGTTTGTTTCTTCAGTTCAGAGAGCACTAATCTAGTCAGAACTGGTGTGGAACTCAGTCTGCTCTCTTTCCAGGAGGCAACTAGGGAAATGCAATTAAGTGTCCTGAGCCATATCAGTTTTACTTGTGGTCAGTCCTGTTGTCTCACTCATGCTTTGCTGAAAGTTGGTCTTTGTTTGTGCTGACGACCCTTGTGACTTGTGCGTGTTTGAAAGTGGTCCGGGTGGGTATATTAATAGATGGCTGACTGCTGTACTTTGGGTAGGAGGATGTGTAAGGCAATGCGTGCCTTGGTGTTGGCATGTTTAATTGTCAGGAGGCTGCGCATGTTGAGTCTACCCTGTTTAGGCAAGCTACTTGTCTAGACTATGAAGCATTATGCAATCATCCGGATAGCATCCCAGGGCAATTTGATGTTTTTTGCAGGCTGCATCTTGCGGTTCCTGAAAGCATCATCCCCTGCCAGGTGGAATCAATGGGATATGGGTACAAGTTAGTGCCCCAACAACATTTGGGAAATGGTAAAATTGTGAGTGACTGAACGGGATGAAAAACGTATTCATTGTTCTCTGTGCTGTAGCAAGTTATTCCGCATTGCGTGTTGCATGATAGGCCATGTGTCATGAAAACTGAATGCGCCATTTCCCTTGTGTCACAGAAGTGCCGCCCTGTGCCGCATTTTCCATGTGCCACAGAAGTTCCGCCAGTGACGGTGACACGGGAAGGAGGACCCCGGCCTTGCTAATGTTGATTCTACTCTCAGGGGGCAATTTAAATTTACAATTTTAAATAACTGTTTCTGCTGCCAATGAAGGGAATGTTCTAGCACATCTCTTTCGCTTGTGTCATGAAAAGACGTGGATGATTCACAGATGGCGACCAAATGTGCACAACACATGAGCAAATTCCCCCCCCCCCCACCCCTTGTTAAATCCCGTGTCAATTGCACAGATCCGGAGAGAGTGGAGGGAGTTTCCAAGCGTAACACTGGCCAATGCACCGACGGAGGATTACACACACACACACACCCCTGCCCATGCCCCCCTTCGCTCATGCGTGGAGTTACTTTTCTTAATTTGGTGAGCTGCACATTTCCATACAGAAGGCATCTGAAAAAACACATCCTTTTCACTTGTATCAAATGCCATATTCGTGGTGCCACATTACGAATGCAATGCACAGGCGCAAATCAGTGCAAGAATATGTTGTTTGCACTAGGTTGCATTACACAGTTCAGGGTTTCTGTAACATGACCCGTGAAATTTCCAATTACTTATGTGCAATTGATCCATGTTTTGACACGTTAGAATTTTTCCACAGTGTTGTTGTAGCCGAAACAATAAAAGTTCACTAGAGGGCAGCATTGTACAGTAATGGCAAAGAGACAGTGCTGCCCGTTCCCAGAAACTGTTTACTCTTTACAAACATAACGACCGCAGCAGAGTTCCTTATTTGGTTATTTTCGTACTTTTATTATTATCATAGTATTTACTGTGTGCGGACCTAGCTTCGAGAAGCAACGTTGGGCTTTACAGAGCTATGCACCAATTCGGATACATAACAGAGCACTTTATTTTATGTATTGTGCATTTGTTAGGCGTCTATACAACCCAATGGTGTTTCCAGGCACCACAAGGCAACAAGGGGAAGGAACAGGGGAGTGATAAACAATAGTAAAAACAGTAAGTAATCAAACAATAATGGTCCTACTAGGTCTTGTGGCATTTGGACGAGCAAGTGCAGCGGAGAGGGAAGGGAGAGTGGGGGTGTGGGGGAGGGGGAAGAGGTGGGGCAAGTGCTAGAGTGGGCCCAGGAGGGGAACCACAGGCTAAGAGCAGGGGCGGGGATATCCCAGGAGGGTGCACATCCGTCAGGCAGGGGTCCAGAGGGAAGTGCTGAGGGTGCTGGTGTCGACTGGGCTGTAACCTGTGAGACTCAAGAGGACCAGGCCGCCAGTCTCAGCGGCAGTGGGGTGATTAGCGGTGGAGGGTGAGAGGGAAGGAGGTTGAGAAAAGAAGAGTTTTGAGCAGTTTCCAGAACTTAAGGAGAGACAGTCCAAGTGGGGCAGGGAGGGTGTTCCAGAGAGAGGCGCAGGCTGAGGAGAGAGATCTGCCCCCCACTCTCTGCTTGGAGAAGCATTTGATCAGTAGAGAGTTTGAGCTAGAAGAGTGGAGGGTTTCGAGCAGGGAGGTATTTGTGGAGAGAGAGTTGGCGATATGTTGGTCCTAGATCCCAGAAAGTCTTGTGGATTATGCAGAGGGTCTTGAATTTGATCCTCACAGCCACCGGGATCCAGTGGAGAGATTTTAGGGCTGGAGAGATGCAGTCCCTGGGCTTAAGGTCAAGGATAAGTCTTGGAGTCCTATTCTGTATTAGTTGAAGGAGGCGGAGGGAGGAAAGAGGCAGATTGAGGAAGAGTCTGTTGCGGTAGTCCAGCTGGGAGCAAACCAGAGCTCTGGAGACATTGAGCTTCTGAGGAAAGGTGAGGAAAGGAAGAATGCCTCTAAGGAGGTGAATCTGAAAGTGGGCCTTCTTGGCAAGGTCCAAGATGTGAGGGGTAGAGAGAGGAGTCGAAGATGACTCCGAGATTTTAAGCCTTTCTGGAAGGTGGGGTAGAGGACCGGAGAAGGGTGGCCAGAATGCAGGAGAGAAACAGGGTCAGGTGTCCCAATAAGAAGGATCCTAGGCTTGCTGGAGTTGAGACAGAGGTCATTGGCAGCCCACCATGGCTGAATAGTAATCAGACAATCGGGAATGAGGAGGTGGTAGAGGGAAGTTTGAAGGAACGTTGAGTGTCATCAGCATAGTACTGAAAGTGAAGAGAGAAGAAGGAGATAAGGTGGGGCAGAGGAGCGAGGTATATATTGAAAAGCCAAGGTGACAGGATAGAGCCCTGAGGGACGCCACAGGTGGAGAGCAAGGTGGTGGAGGAGAAAGGGCCCAGTTTCACCTTAGAAGGGCGGTTAGTTAGGAAGGACGTCAGTCAGTGCAGTGGCCAGTCCGTGATGTCGAGGGTGTCACGGAGCCTTGTTATGAGGATGGAAGGCAGAGGAGAGATCGAGGAGAATGAGAGCAGAAGGAGAGTTGGAGTCAAGATTAGCAAGCAGATCTTCACAGGTGTTCAGGAGAGCAGTTTCTGTGCCTCTGGATGCCCGGAATCCAGATTGCTGATCATGCAGGCAACCAGCAAGTTCAGTATGATGGATCAGTTGGGAGAAGACCAACTTTCCAAGAGTTTGCCTAGGAAGGGGGTTGTAGAGATGAGGTGGTAGTTAGACAGGCAGGAAATGTCAGCAGATTGTTTTCTTAGGAGAGGGTGCAGAAGGGAATGCTTCAGGGATAGAGTGAAAGAGCCAGAGGTGAGGGAGTGGTTGCAGAGATTGGCAAGAGCTGGGCAAGAGAGGAGATGTTGCCCTTGATAGTTCTGGAAGAACAGGGGAGCACCTGTTTGGATGAGACCTTCATAGAGCGGACACATTTAGAGACCTAAGAAGGAGGAGAGTGAAGGGTGGATGGGGGGCCAAGGGAGGCAAGAGAACAGGAGAGGGGCTGGGGGTAGGAATGGTGGACAGTGCGGATAGGATGCCCAGAGTTTTGGATGTGAAATGGGAGGATATGGCAGTACAGAGGGCCTGAGAGGGAGGCGGAGAGGTAGAAACTGCATTAAGGTTGGCGAGTACCTTGCAGATTTTGAACATTTCAGCCGTATTGTTAGTGGATCCAGAGATGCTGGCTTGAATGTGGGCCCTCTTCTTGGAGCGGACAGAGAAGTGACATTGCCTTTGGAGTAGGCGACAGGCCAGTTTGTCAGGGTATGAACCCCAGGTATGCCACATCCGTTCAGCAACTCTGCACTTTCATTTCAGTGAAGCTAGATCAGAGTATTACCAGCCATAACGCCTGGAGGCAGGCTTCAGGTGGATCCTCATGACTGGGGCAAGGATGTCAAGTGTGTTAGAGATGGAGAGGTGAAGGTTAGCAAGGACACAATCAGAGGAAGAGTCAGGAGTGGGAGAGCGGAGGGGGATGAAAGTGTAGGCAAAAGCAGCGACTGACATTCGCTTCATCGGCCGAATGACGGAGAAGGAGGTTGGCAGTGCGGCAGGCAGCTTGAATAGAGGACTGAGGGGCCCCAGGTGGGAGGAGAGAGTGGTCAGACCAGGAGAAGGGAGTAGTGTGCGAGTTATTGATAGGGATGTCTGTTAGTGATAGGGATGGCTGAAGAGATTAGCAAATCCACAGTATGTCTAATTGGGTCAGAACGGAAGGAAGAATTGTAAGGGAAAGGGAATCGTACGTCGCGGAACAATAAGGTTGCAGTTTCAGGAGATTCAAGGTGGATATTGAAATCACTGAGGAAGAGGAGTTTGGAGGTAGAGGTCAAGAGAGAGGAGATGAGATAGGCTCATTCAGATAGGAAGAGAGAAATAGGACCACAGGGTCGGTAGATGGTAGCAAGGGTGAGTGAGAGAGTAGGAGAAACACCAAGCCTGCAAACGAGGTGTTCCAAAGGGGAGTAGGATCGAGTGGGTATGATTGAAATGGGAACCCACTCAGGGAAAATAAGGGCCACTCACCTACGGGCCGATTGGGCCTGGGTTTGGAGAGGAGCTTGTAGCCCTCAGGGAGGAGAGTGTCAAAAGCAGTGACAGAGCTGGCAGTGAACCACGTCTCGGTAAGGGGGAGAATGTCGAGGTCAGTCTTCAAGAAGTAGACAAATGTCAGAGGAGTGTTTGCCATCAGAGCAAGTATTTAGAGTAGGAAAGTGGAGCTGGGCACCACCTTTGAAAGTTTTCCGAGGGGGGGTACAGGGTGTGGTACTCCCATTGAGGGTGGCAAAGAGGTTAGAGGAGAGAACGAGGAGGAAGGAGGGCTTTACAGAGGTGTATAACATTACAGATGCATAACAGAGCGCTTTAAGTGGTAACAACAGAACAGATATGCAGCGGGGGTAGGATACAGAGGGGCACAGAGTAGGGGTTCAGCTGTACTGGTGGCAGAGTTGAGAGGGGTGGGTGGCGTCTAGCTACTCAGGTGGCACGAGGGGCGATGTCATGGCCTAGGCGTTGAGGAGGAGAGACTCCTGGAAAAGCTGGGTCTTGGATTCTTTTCAGAATTGTAGGAGCGTGGGCCGAGTCCAATGCTGACAGGGAGGAGGTTCCACAGTCTTAGGGTGTAGGCAGGGAAGGTTTGTTTCCTGTCCTTTCATTTTTGCAACAGCAGATTTCCTGTCCTGGCTTCTGGTGGTCCACTGAGTTTTTCCTGCGATGTAGCTGGATGACTTGATGGCGACTGCCTTATAGATGATGCAGCACGACTTGAAGTTGATTTGTGCGTGCAGTGGGAGCCGGTGAAGGTGGATGAGTGCCGGGGTGATGTGGTTGTATCTGGGTAGACCCTAGATGAGGCGTGCAGCCGTGTGTAGGGCACGTCTCAGGGGCACAAGGGAGGACGACGGGAGGCCTTTGAGGAGCGCATTGCCCCAATCCATGTGGGCTAGGACCAGTGCTTGAACAGTGGATCTAAAGTTGTCCGGAGGGAGAAAGGGCTTCACATTTTGCAGGAGGGAGAGCTGATACCAAGCTGTCTGAGTTTTCTTAGCTATGTGTGTCTTGAATGAGAGTTGTTTTTCGATGTGTAACCTGAGGGTCTTACAGCAGGAGGTGAGCTCGGGTGTGAAGCCCTCAGAGTTCATGGTTGATATCCAGGTCTGTATTTCTGGGTGTTCAGTGTTGTTGGTGAGGAGTAGGAATTCGGTCTTGGAGGAGTTGAGCTTCAAGTATGCACTGGACATCCAAGACTGGATCAGCGAGAGGCAGGTTTTAAGCCTATGGATGTCCTTGATGGAGTCAGTCTTGAGGTATAGCTGTGTGTCATCAGCGTATTGGTGGATGTGGATGTTATATGTGGCTAGGGTGGCTCCCAGCAGCTCCATGTATAGATTTAAGATCACTGGGGAGAGGATGGGTCCCTGTGGGACTCCACAGGTGATGGGTAGCAGTGGTGATCTAGAGGAGTCCATCTGAACAAACTGCTTGCGATTGGCAAGGTAGGACTTGAACCAGCATAGGACAAGGTTGCTGAATCCCATGCACCGATGTAGTGTGTCCGTGTGCTCACCCTGATGGTGTCACTTGTCATCAATATGTTAAAGTACATAGATGCCAACTTTTCACAGTGGGCTCGAGGGTCACTTGGCCGTTGCTCACACCTACATCGCTTGTGCTCCAAAAATGAGCTTAGCCCCACACATCACCCACAAAGAACACAAACCACCGTGAAACCACCATATTGAGAACTGCACCAAAAGCACAACCGGACCACAGTTCACTTTGGTTTACGGTTTACCTTTTTGTAATGTTTATAATAGTGCGTTTGCCCAGATACAGTTAACCCTGATTTACCATTAGTTCTTCAGGTTGGCACTTATTTGTCATATACAGTGGAGGTCTGCACGGAAATGTGCTTTTGAGTTAACCTGGAGCCTGTCTGGTGCAAGGAAGCAATCAGCACTAGAACATAGTGTGAATTGCCTCGCAGTGCCTTGTGACCTTGGGCTGCACAGTGATATGATATTATATGATATGTCATTTATAACGCACCTGTACACAAATGTTTCTAGGCGCGACAAGACAAGGGATGGAAGACAGAGGGATGACAAGACAAACGATCTTACTAGGCCATGTGTCATTCAGATGGTGCAAGTGCGACTACGTAAAAGTGCAGAGGGAAGGGAGGAGGGGGGGTGCCAGGGAGAGGGAAGGGGGGAGGTGCAGTCAGAGCAGCATTGCTCTGAGTAAGTGCAGCCAGGGCAGCACGCCCTGGGTAAGTGCACAGAGGCAGGGTATTGTGGGTAACAGTTACAGCCCCTAAGTTCATGGTAGGCCTGGAGCCAGTGCAGGAGCGACTATTCATGGAGGAACCTGGTACTCAGTAGACTCTGAGGGTAGCCAGGAAACCAGTCAGTGCAGGAGAACAGGTAGGTCAGCAGGGGAGAGAGAGAGAGAGAGAGAGAGAGAGAGAGAGAGGACAAAAGGAAGGTCTTGAGCTGCTTCCGGAACTTCAGGTGTTCCAGCTCAAGTTTGAGAGGGGCAGGGAGGCCATTCCAGAGGCAGGAACCTGCAAAGGAGAGAGATCTACCCCCAATTCTCTACCTGGAGAAGCGTCTGGCCATCAGAGAGTTTGAGGTAGATGAGCGAAGGGCTCGAGAAGGAAAGTATTTTGGAAAAGAAAGTTGAATATAGTGCCGGCCCCGGCCCCAGAAGGCCTTGTGGGCGAAGCAGAGGGTCTTCAACTTGATCCTTGCAGCCACCGGGAGCCAGTGGAGAGATGTCAGGGCTGGAAAGATATGGTGCATGGGCTTGAGGCCAAGGACAAGTCTTGCAGTCCTGTTCTGAATTAGTTGCAGGGGGCGGAGAGTAGAGGAAGGCAGATTGAGAAGGGGGCTGTTGCAGTGGTCCAGCCTAGAGAGAACTAGAGCTCTGGAGAGAGTGAGCTTCTGGGAGAAAGTGAGAAAAAGAATACCTCTGAGAAGGTGCAGCTGGTAGTGGACTTTATTGGCATTGTCTGTGATGTGAGGAGATAAGGAGATGGTGGAGTTGAAGGAAGAGGGCCCCAGGAGGGCGGCCAGAGTGAAAGAGGTAAAGCGTGAGCTGGGGTCCCAATGAGAAGGATCTCCGTCTTACTAGCATTAATGCAGAGATCATTGCACGCTGAGGGATTGTGTGTAATAAGCATGTCTTTCTTGATGCATTCAATCATTCCTTAAGTATTTTAGTAATAGAGCAAACACAGTTATTATGTCTTACAAATAACCAATACGCGCAGAATTGCCTTATCTGGCCCCCAAAGCAGGCTTAATATTAGTATTTTAATATCGCAACATTAACTTTTAGGGCGCTGCAGCAAGACACACTTCTAGCCACGGCTGCCAGGGGTGTTGATTTGAAACTTGAGAGGTCACAGAAGATCGTTTGGAGTTCAGCGGAAGCCCCATAGCAAGGAGAAGAAAGGCTCACGTTGGATCTAAAAAATGTCATTATTTAAGCAACGCGATGAGATTATTCCACAGCCTGTCCTGCTCGTGGGATTTCAAATGACTTTGTGGCCTCAAGGGTTTGGGATTTTATTGCGGGTCAAACCCGCGTGTTGCGGGTCAGTTGGCAGTCATGGAAGTATATTCGTAATGTAGCCAACCATGGACCTGCCTGCAACGCACCCATGAAATCTGGCAGAACGCAGACTTGATATTGAAAGACTGCAGGTTTATAAGGTGAAGCATGAGTGCCATTGGTTCTAAATCATTTGCAGGTTGTCCCCTAAAGGATACTGGGGAATTCTATGGCAAATTTATGAAGTGAGAGAGGCGCCAGCCCAATCGCCCACCACGACTGGTGAAGCCAACTCCTCCAGTTGCTCAATGCCATTCAGCTGGTGTCCAGACATGGGCGCAACACCATTTGCCTAATTGGGCTCCACCCCCCCTCCAACACCTGAAATTCTGGGCCATTTGTATGGGACCTCCTAACCCTGAGAGCCGTCAGGAGCAGGAGGAAAAGCAAATGATCAACGGAGCCTGGGTCTGTCTAATTCCTTAGCGCTGACACTCTCAGTGGGGGCACGTCTACATAAGCTGCTCACACACACACCCTGCTTACCCCTATTCTCTACCCGCTACCCAAATGAGAGGGATGACCAGTTGACTGAGTGGAAGTGAAATTGCCACAGCAAACTTTATTAATAAACATAAAGTCAGGAGTTAACTTTAGGTGTTCCATTTCGCTGCCACCCTCAGGATTCTGCGCTGAGCAATAGCATCCTAAACCCCCGCCCCGTCAGGTCCTTGTGGACCCGTCAAGGACCCCGTCCTGCCTTATCCGTCCCTCGCTACCCTTTGTCCATTTTTCATTTATTTATTTATTTATTTATTTCATTTTTTTTTTCATTTTTCATTTTCTTTTAATTTCTTTTCCCATTTCTATTTAAGTGCATTTTTCATTTCCATTTCGTTTTCACTTGTTTTCTTGTTCTCCTTTCTTAGGATCCATCCACTTATCCTTTGCCCTCATCATGATTCCCTTTTTCCCCCTAAATTCCCTGTTCTTCTCCTTTCCCCTTGGTGGTCTCTCTTTTCCTACCAATTTAGCTCCCCCTGCGTGTTTCCCTTATCCTGTTATGAATCGAAACCCAGGGCTGCCCTAACTCCAACTGCCTTAGCTGTCCCACCCCCCTCAGGCCCTCCTTCCCCTTTTCACCTTCCTGTTCTCACAAGACCCCCAACCCCCATAGCTACCTACACCCCAGAGCCCAAAGTAATTCCTTCCCCCATCCTACTCCCCTTACCCATCGCTTAAAAGGTCCTCCTCAGCTCTCCCCCTGCTCCTCTTACACGTGCGGGAGCCCCATTTATAGGACTCCCAAGCTACTGCTTGCACCCCGTCGCACACTGGTGAGGTCACCCCTCCTCTGGGCGGCATCATGCGTGGCCGTGGGACCGCCCCCCCCCGGCTCCCACCGCGCCCAATGAGGGCGTCGGCACTAAGGTGGCCCCCGCCAATGCCCATTCTTCAAATGGCATGGAAGCCCGGCGTTCCTCTTGTTCTCAGCAGCGCTGTTCCTAAGCATGAATTGTTAAGCAAAAGGCCCTGCAATGTGGCATTTCCAGCTGAAAGAGCCCCATTACAGCTCCAATTAACTCTGTGTCTGCTTCCGCAACAAAGGAACTGATTCACAAAAGCATTTTTCAGTGGGAACAGCACTGTTGTAAATTAGGCCCAATGTGTGTAAAACAGAAAAGCTACCTTTTAAAGATCCGTTCATACCCAGGCCGTTCACCAGCATGACATGCAAAAAAGGGGTTGCTTCTAGGTGGATATCAAATGTTCTTAACATCACGGATTACAGCTAGATCGAGGCTTGCAGCATATAGCAGGTGCCCTTTTTACATAACTTCTTTTAGAGTGGGCAGCATGTGTGTTCTGAGGAAGCTCAAAAAGCATGTATAAAATGTATGTTTAAACGTTTTATGTGTTTTTTTCCTTGCCAGGACTTACTTTAATTTATTGGTGGGCGGAGAGGTGGACACTGAACGAAATGGACTTTTCTGGCACCTCCATTCTCTCCATCATACAAAGGCTCAAGGCATTTAAGGCAGCATGACATTTTCCTGCCAGTGCAAAAGCTTTGGAGTCTTCTAGAATCTGATTTTTACACCAGATAAAAGCAGGATGATTCCAAAGGAATCCGTTGCAAACAATGCCTGCTATGCGGAAATGGCAGGTGGCACTAGGAAGTGAACACACTAAAGCGTACAGGCAATTATGCCTGCATACACACCTTTCTTTTGCACTTCATAGTGCAAATTACTACAATTGAATGCCGGCAACCTGTATGTAAGGGAAAATTTGACACGTACCCTTGTTGCAATTTACATTTTTAATTAAAAGGGCCCCTGTATTTTTTTTAAATGCTGAAAGCACACTGCTGTCAATGGAAGATTTTTCAGGATATGAATATTTTGCATTCTAGGATGTGCAAAACAAATTCACAATGATATTCTTTTGGCTTAACATGTTTATATAAGTAGCTGTATATTGACATGTTGCTTTACTATGGGATTGGTGTATTTTTCAAGCAAACATTATAAGACAGTTTTACTCTAGTCCTTGAAAGCCAAAATGTAAATATTTGTACCAAGTAGAGCTCGGAAGGTATGTGTCCAAGTGCCTAATGTGCAGAGGCAGTAAGAATCCCAGGTTCACTGTTTAAACAAAGTGTGTAATCTCAACATAACTGCAGAAAATGCAGTCGTTATAAGTGATTAAGTTCACACTAATAAAAAAAAAGTCTTAATGATTCAAGGGACAGAATGGTGTCTGCTTGTGCTCCTTCATTAGACCGCCACTTTGAATTTCGCTATTGCTGCAGTGACCATCCCTCAGTTCCCCTATAACTTAATTTGATAGGCAATAATATAGTTTCACCAGCCAGTTGCTGCACAAGAGTTTATAGCATAGCGGACAGACATTAAGTTCCTGCCCTCTTGTTGCCATTCTCTGAAATGTCATGGGCCGTTCAGCGTACTACCACGAATGGGAATGAGTGAAGCTCTTTGCTGTGCCCGGGTGCACTATGTTATTGAGTCTTGAATAACAAACCTTATCCCTTGTTCACGGCTTCTTGGAACTTCATGATCTGTAGGTCTTGGGCTAGGGAACTAACAGGGCCAGGATTTTTTGTTGCAATGTGGATGTGTGCAGATGTGAAAAGAAAAGAATGGCTGTAGTGTGTAAGTTTCAGCTATTTTGTGACAGTGGTTAATTTGTGCTCCAGGTTGCTAACATTCATTGTTGGTGTGGGTGACTGCGGCATCTGTCAGATTGTTGTTTAAGGAGTGTGGAAAGTTTTTATCTGTGATGGGTTAGTGTGGTGTTTAGGGAAATGTATTGTAGACATTTGTCTTCAGTTGGTGTGCGTTCCACTGTGTAGCCTATGTTGTAATGCTGCTGGAGGTGTGTGTGAGACGTGTTGTTAGATTAGAGGATGCTAGGCCAGGTAACACTGCCATGAAACAGAATTCAGGGACCCCAGTCTCTAGTCAGTATTCTGGGACCTCCCATCTGACTGCCCACGTTTACCTAAAAAACGCTCCGTTTTACATGGGATTATGCGGCAAGACAGCGGGATATGCATCATGAACTAACAACAGGCGATTCTGTTGTTAGTTCATGAAGGGGCTACCTTCAGAGACTTTATGTGGGCACTGCAAATTTACTTGTATGGTGCCCCATTCCGAATTTCCAAAAGCAATGTTTTTGGGAACTAGTGTCAAATTAGAAACCAATAGTGCAATTGCCAGTGACATTGCCCAAAAGTATTATATATTTATATGAAAAATGTACATTTTGATGCTAACTGCCAGCATGGAATTGCCGTGGTTGTGTTGAAGTGCATGGTTGGAATCGTCTGTTGTTAGTTCATGATGCATATCCAGCTGTCTTGCTGCATAATCCCATGTAAGACGGAGTGTTTTGTAGGTAAATGTGGGCAGTCAGATGGGAGGTCACAGAATACTGTATTACAGGCACGGCTACCGCAGATGTTATAATGAACCAACGCCTGTCCCTAGTTTGCGGGCACCTCACCGCTATCATGTTTGTTTGCTGGCATACTGAGGAGCCCCCCACTTGATGATGAGGCAGCAGGGAAACACAGTTGGGATATTACACACCCGCTTGATCCCCCTTCTGGCCATGTTATGTTATGTTATGTTATGTTAGCTACATTTTTAAAGCACGCATTCATTCAGAGGTATCTTGGCGCTGAATGGAGCAGGAGCTGCAGCAGCAGGATAACCTAATACAAATAGGTCTTTAGAGCCCGGCGGAACGACAGATGATTATCGATAGCGAGGAGAGGCAATCACAGAAAAGGCGTGGCCGCCAAAGCGGGAGAGTCTAACTCGAGGAACAGAGATCAATAGAGCTGACTGAGAGCGCAGAGGACGAGACGGCACATAACAGGGACCTTTTGCCTGAATGTATTCCGCGCCCTGGTTTTTAAAAGGCGCGGTGTACCACACACAGAGATTTAAAAAAGAATACGCTTCTCAATAAGCAGCCAATGCAGTTGTCTGAGGAGCGGGGTCATATGGGCACGGGCAGGGTGATGGATCAGCGCCCGGGCAGCAGTGATTTGAAGCAGTTCGAGGCGTTTGGTAAGGTAGCCTGGTTGACCTAAACAAAGAGAGTTACAATAGTCAGTGTTGCTCAGGACTAAAGCAGCAACCACAGGGGCATGATGTTTAGCCGGAACGAAAGGGAGCACCTTGCGTAGGATCCGCAATTAAATGTGCCCAGACTTGCTTACGGAGGCGACTTGGAGTGCCACAGAAAGAGAAGATGATAACGTCACACCCAAGTTTTTAACTGAGGTGGTTCCGAGAGGCCCACAGCACTTCTTTTAGTGTGCGGCAAGAAGACTGCAGACATTGAAATGCGTGCCCTGCAGGTGGAAGCAGCACCCGAATAATAGCCTCCCGCCCGGTCTTGATTGCTGGCCATTTGGGGAATTCCGACAGCTTTGTAGGATTGATTAATGGTGGTGCTGTGAAACTGTGTCTTTCCCCATAAAAGAATGTAAGTGTGACAATTGACTAAACCATCAACACCTGGATGGCATCCCTGAAGAGTGCAAGAGGGACGAAAACGTTTGGAGGAGGACATGACTGGGCAGGTGGCTAGAGCTGGAAAGCAGAATAGCCCCTGCCCTGAAGGAAAGCACGCGTTCTGTGATAGGGGCCCTGCTCCTGCGGTTTCTCAATAGCTTGGGCTAAATGTTATGTGAGCTACATGCCCATGCCATGCAACCACGTTGCCCCTTCTGATATTGTGGGTGGCCCCTTTTCCAACTGTCAATTGCTCCTCCATACTTGACATCATTTCCACTTACTGGTTCATGAACTCCTCTTCTATGTTGCTTTTGTTGAGCTTTCTTCACCTGTCATCGTTCAACCCTTCCGTTTGAACCTGAAAATGGCGACTTCTTTTTTCTTTGGACCCCCTTACACCACATATATATGTGGGGGGGTAACAAATATAATATTAATATGGGCATAGGGTGCTGCGGTGGGTCTCCCCCAACATGTATATGTGGTGGAAAGTTTTTTTTTAAAAAAAGTCGGTATTTTCGGCCGTCGCAATAATCACATAGATCCAATTAAGTGTGCTTGTGGCGGGCTGGTCCTCGGCTCGTATTAATGGCCCGGTTTGGTGCGAAGAGCAAAACCCTTCCCCACACTTTGGGGAAGGGTTTTGCTCTTTTCTTGTACTGGGAAACACCTTCTCCATAATTTTGCTCGCAGGCTCTTTTGCCTTACTTGCTTATGGGCAGAGGCTGCTCAGGGAGGGTGGAAGCTGTGCTTGCGAGTGGGACCTCCTCGACCATCCATCTTCATGCCAGCTGCCATCCCTGCTGCCCAGTTCATGCCCCCCTTCTGAGTGGTCTCACTGAACCGTAACCAAAACTCTCCCTCAAGCTTCCACTCTCTCACCTGCCTGGGTCCTGCCTGCAACCTTTCACCCCCTGCTGTGGGAAAGAAAGGAACCTTTGCAACCTTAACCCGTGCCTTTAACTATCGTTTCTTTTGTGTGTTTCTCGTACAGAAAATCTTTGTTTCTTCTGTCCTTTAATATATTGATATTTACCCTTTTCCTTCTCGCCTACCATGAACTCTTCTCCTTCAGGCCTCCATAAAAAAAGTCAGGAAAGGATGTGTGCTTAATGAAGACTCTGTGACACCATGCTGGGGAAGAGTAACTTCTTTACTCAAGTCCAGATGACAAGGATACATGTTACAGGTAAGTACTCAGGTAAGGTCTGCAGAAGACATGGAAGATGTAGGAAACTTCCACCGGCACCCTCTCTCACAGGCACTCAGTGGCAATCACACATCTACTTTCCACACATGAGCACTCCACAGGCATCCCATCAGCTTGCATGCACACAGAGCAGGGACAGGGGAGAAGCTAAAACCAACACATCTCCTTCCTTAACAAAGACAAACGAAAGGGAACGGAACAAAGCACACAGAAGGAACCACCTCGGAAAGCGACCAAAAGCCTCTAACTAACACTCCATTCCAAACTCAGAACAAGGAGAAAAACTCCCACTAAACCTCGGACTCCATTCCGCCTCTGAACAAGGAGCAAAGCTCCCACTAAACCTCATCCCATCACCGTCCTCACAATGAACAGGACAACAATGCCAAAATAAGGCACAGTCCACGCTTGTAGGCCCAACAGCGGGACCCTCAAATCAGGGGAGCCAGCCCCAACGCAACTACCGTACAAAATCCACCATGACTCTAACTCAACCATCACTCATCATCCCTCCAACGTGAGAGAACTGGGAGGAGAGAGAACCTGGCGGGTTCAAGTGTTTGAAAATAAGACAAGGGCACGGTCAAACACCAAGCAGGAAATGCTGGAGTTGTCTTAAGGAAACCTTGTGTTTCCTGACAAAAAGGAAACTGTATGAAGTATACAGAAACACTTAAAAACGTGGCATAAAGGACCTGCAGAGAGACCGAGGACTGTACTGCAAGAAACTGATGAACTTTGCCAGAACTTGACAAACTTTTAAGAGCTGCTTAGAGAAGGGATCCAAAAGACTGGGCCAGGACGAGGTGAAAGACAAACGCTATTGCTATGGCCTCTTTTCTTTTGTTAAGTTCTCTTAAGTGGCAGTACCAGGTAGCTGTATAGCATTTTGGATATGGACTGTTTCTTTTGGGACATTTGACGAGCACCATTAGTTTTAGTTTGTTAGGAAGCGAACTTCCCTCATAGCAGTAGGGCTAGATAGGCGTTTCCATTTTTTATTTTTTTTTAAAAAACGTTGAGCATGCCAGTTCTTAGTTCGACTCCTTCTGGTTCACCACTATGGTCAGGCACGTAGTTGACCAACCCTCTATACACAACTATGTAATAGATTTTCGGGTACACGTTATGGACAGACAAGTAGAACGTATATTAACTATCGCAAGGATGCAATGTAAGATGCAATGTACAGCAGATATCCCTTAAGCAAAATGTATTGATAATCTTAGTCAAAGGGGAAGCACTCAAAAACCCTCTTGGCTCCTCGTTCTCATCATGAGAACCTCCCAATATACCTTCTCTCCAATTCGCACACAAGTGATCATCTAACATGCATAGTACAAGTTGCCACCAGTACGCGGTCACTAGTCAGATGGCGTGAGCACAAGTATTTTTGGTATCTGGTGAGCCTAGACACTGGCAGGTCAGGTTAACCTACAAGAACACAAATTCATGCCCAAACTCCCTTTTCCATGCCCTTATGCACCCATTTAGAAGGAACGAGAATATAAATGGGAATTTATCATGCTGGATGTTCGAATAGTCTCAGACCCATGACAAGGCTGGCACTGTCATGAATGGCAATGCCCCTCTGCAAGGGCAGGGGCAATGGAAAAGCCTTCAGTATCTTCCTCCTCATGCGCCATCTGCCGTGGGACCACCTCAGTCTTTGCTAGCTGTTTCTATTTGGTCTCCAGAAGCACCACCACCTGCATGCCCGCTATGTCCTTCTGCAGGGTGCCATACTCGTCGCACGCCTCTGCTGAGCCCGCCCCCTGCTGAGCTTCCACCACCTCTTCTCCAAGATTCACCTGCAATCGCCAGAATATGTCGGGGATAATGATGATGATGTGCCTCCCCCAAGCTAGCGGGGGGGAAAATGAAAAATGGGTTACCTGTGATCCTCTACTTGCGTTTTTGACAAAATAGGGTAACACCAACCTGCAAAGACAGAGAGGGAATAGGGAAGCAAATACTGAATGGCAGGAACCCTGGTCAGAATGCACATTCTAGGCCAATCCAAATGAATGCAGGACTGAATCCAGAAAGAGGAATCAGCTCAACCGTTAGTGGCAGGGTTGCAGGAACAGCACAATAAATAACAATGGAACAGAATGGGCAGATTTCATCTGTATGTTTATGTTTATGTTTAGCATTTGGATAGCGCACCAGGTAACCTAAGGCTTAAGGGTGCTTAGAAACGACAACACACAAACAGTACAGAAACAAAAAAGAATGGAACCAAATCCAAGACAGGCTCATAAGCAGTAATCAAAAATGGGTCAGGTCCAGCCTACGGAGGAGGTATTTTATAAAAAGAGTGAAGTTTTCAGCCTCTTTTTAAAAATTTCCACGGACGTGGTGGTCCTCAATGTAGCTGCCAGCGAGTTCCACTTAAGGGGGGCTGCCGAGATGAAGGCTCCGTCTCTGGATGTTTTAGTTTTCAAGCGTGGCATGGCCTGGGTATTTGTTTCATCCGATCGAAGGGATCGGATGTTATTTTTTACTGAGACTAATACTTTCAGGTAAAGTGGCATGACTCGTGTATACATTTATGAGTAATAAGGAGAAGCCTAAACACGATCCTGGCCTGCACCGGTAACCAGTGTAGGCTGCGCAGAGCCTCCGACACGTGGTCTCTTCTTGACAGGCCTTTCACTACCCTAACTGCGCCATTCTGTATGACCTGTAGCCGATGAACATCCGATAGCGGCAACCCACAAGTAGACTACAACAATAGACGATCTTAGAGCCAATTATGGCTCTTGCCAGGGTTTCAGCATTGGATTCTGATATAAAAGGTCTGAGGCAGCGAAACAACTTGAGAAAATATAAAGCCGATGAGACCAGATTATTCACTTGTGCATTCATATTCAAATTTTTGTCGAGGTAGATGCCTAGTGTTTTCACCTTACTCATAACCTCAATATGGCAGCTATCTATGAGGAAAGATTTATAGCTGGATCCTAGCTTATCTAATTTAGCCTCTGAGCCAGTGAGTAAAAGCTCAGTTTTGGAACTATTGATGGCTAAACGGTTCAATACCATCCAATCCTGATTTTATTTTTGTATATTTCATTAATTCTTGATTCATCTTCCGCATGGGATCCAGATATGGGGATGACACATTGGGTGTCATCCGCATAGTTTGCAAATACGATCCCCTCGTTCTCAAGCATCTGGAACAAGGGAATCATGAATATATTATAGAAGCACGGCGACACGCAGGCTCCTTGAGGGACCCCATATGTAAGTACAGTCGGTTCTGCTTCTGCAATGTCGCTGGCCACTCTATTTTGTCTGTTCTTCAAAAAGGAGATGACCCAATTTGTTGCTACATCCGAAAAGTTGGCATTTTTCTTTAGCCTGGTGGACAGTATGTTATGGTCCACCAGGTCAAAGGCAGCCGACAAATCTAAGATCATAAGGAGTGAGATGTGACCGCCATCCATCCTCTGTAGGAGATGGGATTTAAGTGCCAACAGGGCCGTCTCGGTGCCGTGATTCAGACGGAACCCTGATTGATATTTATGATAAATCTGGTTTTGTTCCCAAAAAATAGCGATCTGATTATAGGCCACTCTATCCAAGATCATATATGTATACACCAATGATACAAACAGTGAGTGGTTTTTCACTTTAAAGTGCAATCTATTTCACACACAAAAGAACACTCTCGTTGTTTTCATTAATCAGCACAGTGCATAAGAGTTTCCACACTTTCCCCTTTCATTAACTAAAAACACTTTTTACACATGTGGCTTGTAATGAGCTCAGAATGTTCTTATACACACAGAATGTTCTTATAATGTTCTTATACATCTCTTTACTTGGGCTGGTGCTCTGTGCACTGTACCACCCTTAAACTAAACAACTCACCTTTAAGAGATTTGGCAATAGCTCTAACAAACTAAATTATCTAGGACAACAAGTTACTGACACACTTAGGGTGTTGTTTAATTCAATATGCCCTTTTCAGGTTTGAAACAGGTTTTTTGATCAAAATTACACTTTATATACAACTTTGTGTACCCCTGCACTTTCCTCCCAACTTCCAAAAAGATTAGGGGCAAGTCGGCCCACAATCCTGTGCAGGAGCAGCGAATACTAATAAGGAGCTTTTAGAATCCAAGAAGTGATTTTCAAAGCTGCAATTAAGGCAGAGTTGATTTATTTACAGTGCTCAGAAAATCAGAAACACGCATACAAAACTTCAAAGGCAAACGGAGTGGCCTCTATATGGGGTCAGAAGAACTTCACTTAAATTGAATCATAAATACATCTCAGAATCAGATTCAGTAGCCTTTCAGGGACAGGCCTCCAGCAGCAGGGGGATAGGTCTTAGACAGGCTTGACAGCAGAACACAGACTGATGCAGAGTCTCTCGAGAAGGTCTGCAGGGGAAAAAGCCACACCAAAGCCTAGGGTCTTGGGCTAAAATAACCAAAAGAACAGACCAAGTGGATGTGGTGGCGGGGGACCACTGGAACATTGCCACCGCCACTAATGGGTGGAAACGACAAACCTTTACATAAAAACATGTGACTAAAGTGCCAACTGAATGTTAGATAAAATAACAATATGGGTTTTAAGGTGAAACAATATAATGAAAATTAATGAAATTACACAACAGTTCAACAAATTAAATGATTAGATGCAGGTTCCAAAAAGTGTCTTTACTGAAATCCTCCTGTTATTCACAGATGGACTGTCTCATCCTGAGCAGGGAGCAGGCCTGGAACCTACATCTATTATAGGGATAGGGTGAGTGGATAAAGAAAATGTAACATTTCCAACTGTCACAAACGGAAAACTACTGTAACCAGGATCTGGGGGATGGGCTGGGCAGTACGGCTGGAGCACTGCACATTTCTAGCCTACTGAAAGGAATGCAGTCCATAGAATAAAACTAGGATCCATAGCAGATAATGGCTGCCCATATGAAGCAATGCAAAAAACACCTTTTACATACACGTTTTCCTTTCAGCCCGAAGCAGTTTTACAGTGCATATCCTCTCAGTTACTTATATTATAAGGTCCATCTGCACCGCCTTATCTATTCATACACCACACCGTACAAAGGGATGGCTGCCCAAAATTCCATCTCCGCAGGATGTGGGGGCCCACAGATCAATGCCCTGGGGAACAGGTACCACTTAGTACTTGCCTCTATTGGGGGGAGCTCATTAAACATCCACTCTGTCATAAGGACTCCCTGGACTTGCATGGCCCCTCTCCAAAAGTCCTTCCTACTCCATCTCCTCCACCTCCTCTCACAGGGGAAAACATTTTTGGTTTCAGCAACGGAGGGCACGGAGTCACCAGCCACGCTGAATGTCAGTGAGTGGTGACTGCTTCCACCAACATGCTGACCTGGAAAAGGAGACTTGGCAGAGCATAGCGGCAAAAGGCCGAAACCTTTGATTGTAAAGAGATTTTAGATGCCAGGAGCCTGCAGACTAAACATTACTGACAAGATGGAGGCTCAGGGAAACTATCTTCCACGTATCCGAGGACTATAAGAAAATAAACAAACTAGAGATCCATGAGCGACAACGGTATGGGGGAAACACATGGGTCAAACAACAGCTCAGTCATGAAGTATGCACAACTGAGATGCACTGAGCTATGGCCCGACCCACATTTTTTTTTTTAACTTTATTTATTAATGGTCTTCACAGTTACAAATAGCAAACTCCATTACAGTACATTGTATGATGCATTTCCAATAGTTTAGATTTCACACACATGGTAAACGCCCAGGAGAGAGTTCATCGTCTGGCACCATATCACACAGGTACATCCTGAAAAGAGCCCAGATGTCCTTGGGGTGACTAGTTCTTGACAGTGTCAACACATATTGCTCCTCGCATTCATTAACAAACACCAGTTCCCGAAGGAAATGTTCTATTTTTGGAGCAGTGGGTCTTTTCCAGTTTTGCAATATACATTTTTTGGCTAGTATACAGGAAACATAAACAAGTCTTCTGGTGGTTTCTGACACTTTTACAATGTTTCCAAACAAATATTTCTGTGGGGCAAGAGAGGCTGGTATTTGTGCTATATCCTCAATAATATCCGCCACCGCCCCCCAGAATCTGGCCACTACCGGGCGTGCCCAGTACATGTGGAACGATCCCGCCTGTGTCTCTCCACATTTTGGACACTCCCCTGTACCGTTTGCAGTGAATTTGGCCGTTCTGGCCAGTGTATAGTGTAATCTGTTGAGGACTTTAAATTGGATCAGGAGGAGGCCCGCATTCAGCGAGACAGCTTTTGGCAATATTTGGACCACTTCTCCTCCGTAATTGTCACTTCCATGTCCCCCTCACCCCATTTAGCCTTAGTGTTGTTCAAGGTTGGTGTGTGTGTCTGTATTAGTGCATATAGTTTAGAGATTCCGGGACTTCCACCGGAGGTTACAGCTTGCAAACATCCATGTGAGGGGGGTTCATCAGGAAACAACGGCCATCTAGCACTGAACGCAGCTCTCATGCAATGATACTGGAGTGCCCTAACTGGTGTCCCCCCCCTTGATTGCATTTTTAAAGTCATCCAAAGTTACATACTTCCCGTTGGGGAACATGTCTCAGATCTTAAACTCTTTGTTCGGGTCGCATGTTTTTCGGAGTGCTTCATTAAATGTAGGGGCGATATCTGGGAAATTCCACAGCGGGATGTCTGGGTCATAGCGTGTCTCTCTCTGCAGTTTCTTGCAGATTGCAGCCCAGGCACGGACTGTCACACTTACTGGGTCAAATTGGCATGGGTCTTTGTGATGGAGCTGAATAGAACGGAGCAGAGGTCAATTGGGGATGCGGCATACCGCTCTATACAGATGTGTGGTGCAGCGTCTGATGGGTCGTATCAGTGCTTGACAAATTGTGCCTGCGCCACTAAATAGTATAACTTGAAATCCGGTGCTGATATACCCCCAGTGCTATAAGGTTCAACCATCTTCTCCCATTTCATCCTGGCTGTCTTTCCGTTCCAAGCAAACGTCGTAACCGTGGAACGGAGTTTCCCAAAGAAGGTTCTGCCTGGCCATATGGTTATATTGCCGAAGAGAGAAAGGAGCTTGGGGAGAACCACCATTTTCAGGATAGCTATCCGGCCATGTAGGGAGATGGGGAGTCTGGCCCATATCTGGAATTTCGTGGCGAGTGACTGTAGCAAGTGCTCGTAGTTATCTGCATATGGGGTCTGCCTATCTCTGGATACCAGTATGCCTAGGTATCAGATGGGCTGAGTCGACCGTTTGAGTCCACAGGTGTATGTTGGACATTTTGTGGCTGGGGTTAATGGGAATATCTCAGATTTAGTGTTATTAATTCTATAGCCCGAGTACTCAGCGAACTTGTGAATATCCACCATCATTTGTTTGTTTGTTTGTTTGTTTATTGATTTGTAGGACACACCAAAACCCTTAGGTAATTGGGCGCACAGCATAACAAGAATGCTTATTTATTTATTTATTTATTTATTTACTTACTTACTTACTTACTTATTTATTTAATCTGTTACACGCCCAGACCCTTGGGTATCACGGCGAGGTTACAGACAGCTTAAGTGATAGTCATACATAGTCATACATGGTTACAGTATACGAAAATTAATAAAAACAGGATAATATACATTGTACATCATTTCATTGGTTATATGCAGGTTTTGCTAGGGGCTAGGGCTGGCAGGTGAAGCATTGGTTAGATATTTTAGTATTGGTTGAATAGCCAGGTTTTGAGGGGTCATTATTAGCGCGATGGCTGCCTCCAAACTCAGGTCCGGGTCTGGTCTAACTGAATGGGGACTTACCGGGTCATTCCGACCTTGGAGGACCATGTAAGTCCCCATTCAGTAAACTATTCCCCATTCCCATTGAGCCCCAAATGGGGCTCAATGGGAATGGGGAAGGCGCTAATAACGGGCCTGCAAATTGCGGGCCCATTATTAGCTCCGAGGTCCCTTAACGGGACCCGCAGAGAACGGCTGTGTCTCTTTAAAAATGACACAGTTTTAAAGAGGATCCTATCGCAAATTTTCAACCAGTGATGGTTTCTCCTGGATATGTGCTCTCTAGTGGGGAGGTTCAGGGCCGTTCTGAGCGCATTATTTTGCAGTGTCTATAATTTGTTGATTATGTATTTGTTGGCTCCTAGGTACAGTGCATTACAGTAGTCCAATTTTGATAGAATGAGAGCATTAGCTAAGATAATGCAGCTTGCTAGTGAGAGGAAGGGTCTACATGCTCTAATGACCCTGTGTAAGCAGTGGATGAGGCCAAGGAGTTTACTTGTTTTTTTTTAGATTTAGCGTGGAGTTCAGATAGAAGCCAAGTGTCTTCACTTCTTTGGCAACTGTAATTAGGTTGCCATCAATGTTGAAGGCGCTATAGTTAGTGTCAAGTTTTTTTTCGGTTATTAGCCGAGCCAAGGATCAGGATCTCCGTTTTATCGTCATTCAGGCAGAGGCCATGGGTTGCCATCCATGTCTGAATGAGGATGTATATTTCATTTACTAAGGCTGTATCTGAGGTGAAATTGCCCTGAAAGGGGAATGAGGGTCTGGGTGTCGTCTGCGTAATTTGTGTAGGTGACACCCAGTTTGTCCAATTTGTCAAATAAAGGCTGAGTAAAGATATTATACATGGTTGGTAATTGGCACTAAATTTGTTTCGGGAGCCCGGATATATAAGAGTTTATCATCTGCATATAGTGATATGGATTGGGTAGGGCCTGTCATTCTTATGCCTTTATTACCATGATTCCATCTTATGAATGCCGCCATGGGCTCAATATTTAAAGTGAATAGTATAGGTGAGAATGGGCAGCCCTGCATGGTGCCCCTTCCTAGCAAGAACATTTTAGACATGGTTTGGTTAATACCGCAAACAGATACTCCCATGACACGGAGTCAAAAGTCTTTGCGGCATCTAGGGTGATCACGGCAGCACTGGCCTCAGGGTCTATTTGTGCCATGACCCAAAACAATCTGCACAGGTTCAAGGCGGTGGATTGGGTTGGAACAAAGCCACACTGGTCTGGGTGCACCAAGCTTGGCATATCTTGGCATCAGAGTTGATTAGTGATAGGGGTCTGTAAGAGGACATGTCTTGCATTGTTCGCCTGGCTTTCAGCAATACAGTAATTATGGCTTCCCTCATGGATTCAGGCAGCATATTACGTTCCATTGCTTCCTCCCACACTTTTAGCAAAACCGGGCTAGCTCCGTCTGGAACTCCTTATAGAGTTCAGCTCCCAAGCCGTCCAATCCCGTTGCCTTTCCCGATGAGAGGGCCTTGATTGCCTCTATTATCTCTTCGCTCGTGACTGGTTGCTCAAGAGCTAGTTTGACTTCTGGGGGCAATTTTGTAAGTTTCAACCCATTAAGATATTCATGTATTCCTATATTGGTTTTACTGTCCCGATTGGAATATAGCTTTGCATAGAACTCCATGAATTCCTGATTTATTCCCTCCTCCCTTGTAATCACAGTGCCCTCTGTTGTAAGGATGCTCATAATTTGGTTATGTTGTCTCTCAGCTTTTATTAAGTTGGCCAGGGACCGCCCTGCTTTATTACCCTCCACATATCTGCGTGCCCTAATGGGGGCAGCAATGTATTGTATCTCCCTGGAAACGAGGTTATCAAAATCACGTAACAATTTATTGATATCAGCATGAATGTCTTTATCACGGCTGTCACTATATGGCAACTCCAGGACACACAGCCGTGATTCGACCACCGCCAGTTCTAATCTCACTGATTTCAGGAGCCCCGTGGTCTTAGACAGAAGGACCCCACTTACCCAAGCTTTAAATGCCTCCCAGAGTGAGCATACCGTTCAACTGACCCCTCGTTGTTGGTAAAAAATTCAGCAATTTCAGTATGAAGGGATTCCACTACATTAGGGTCTGTAAGGATAGCTGCTGGCATCCTCCATCTCTTGACTGGTTTTGGGTTCTCACATAGCTCCAGCACTAATGATATCGGGGAGTGATCTGAAAGTAAACAGGGGTCATTTTCACATTTCACCAATGAGTTCAAGGTAGCGGTGGAGAGGAGCCAGTAATTAATGCGTGATTCCGAGTCATGTACAGAGGAATAATATGTGTATTGTCTCTTGTGCAGATGTAACGTTCTCCATGCATCTATCAGTGATAATTGCTCCTGAATCTGTTGCAGGGTAACAGCTGCTTTAGTAGGTGGCCTTTTAATATTAGAGGATCTGTCCCATGTAGTATCCAACACTGTGTTAAAGTCCCCTCCCCATATTATCCAGGTGTCATCTAGCGTAATAAGTATATCAAGAATTTTAATGTAAAGGTTTGGGTCATCGATATTGGGACCATAGGAATTGACCAGAGTGATAGGTTGTCCCACTATTTCCCCCTGACCATCACATATTGCCCCTGGGAATCGATCCTGCTATTTACGTATTGAAATCACAGTGATGGGTTATCAACGTGAGCACCCCTCTGGCCTGAGTGGAGTATTCCATATGGTATCGCTGTTGCCCCAATTTGTACGAATATAGATATTTAATGGGCCTCATTACACGGATGAGCTATTGGCGCCATGGTTCATGCCAGTAAAATACCGGCACCGCCTTGGCAGAAAGGGGAATTACTGCCCCATTCCAAGGTTGGCGGGGCAGTAATTCCCCCTTCCACCGTTGCCCTTCCCCATTCCCATTTTTGCCCCATAAGGCTCAATGGGAATGGGGAAGGCGCTAATTACGGTACCGCAAATTGCGGTACCGTAATTAGCTCCCTGGGTTCCTCCTTTGCGGGTTGGTTTTTAACGGCTGCAAAAAGCAGGCGTTAAATCCCCCAACCCGCAAAGGGACCTCGTAGTAAGGTGGTAAGGATTTACCGGTACCGGTATTTTACCGGTACCGGTATATCCATACCGCCATCCGTGTAATGAGGCCCATTGACTTTCCCTTGTGCATGGGTTTCCTGCAACATTAATATATGTGTTTGATGTTTGTTAATGTAGGAACCAATTTTTCTGCATTTTGTCGGAATGTTGAGCCCACGAACATTCCATGACAGTAATTAAATTTTTTGTCAATCACCTGTTAAATACTCATGTGTATTTGCATTCTGCATCTATCTCCGTGTTAATGTGCGAATTCTTGGCATAGGTGCCATTCACACTGGCATGACCATGTATTTTGGAACATTCAACTCCCACAATTTGGCTCAAACTCCAAACCCCATTCAATCTCCTACTGGGTGTCATGAAACCCCCCTTCCTTCCCCCACCCTCCACCCGCATCATCTGCCCCAACTTGACGATATTCCCATTCAAACGTGTGGAATTTTCCTGAGGTTACCATTTTGCAGCTCTATGGCAGCCCCGACCAGAGGCCCCGATCCATTTCTATGAGTTACACATAGTGCCACCTACTAGAAAAAGCAACTCAACCGTTATAAAGGATATCGTCTTTCAAATCATCCATTCTGCAGGGTCTCATCTTTCCTCGTCAGGTTGAGGACTCCTGTTCTGATCCGGTCTGCATTCTCTGTGGGGAAGGGGTATAGAGGCCTCGGTGTAGGCCATGGCTGCAGATGGGGTCTCAAAGAAGTGCAACCTTCCCCCGTGTTGGATCCTCATTTTAGCAGGGAAAATCAGGGCGTAGGGTACCTGACGTGCTCGGAGTAGCCTCTTGACTGGTTCGTATGATCTCCTGTTTGCTTGTACGGCTGCGGCGAAGTACGGGTATATGTGTATACAGTTCTCCTCATAGTGCAATGTGCCTGGTTTCCTGGCTATCCTGAGTATTGCGTCTCTGTCTCCTTAGTTGAGGAGATGAGCAATTATCGTACGGGGTGGTGCCCCAGGTTTGGTTACCAGGGCCAGAAGAGAATGCGATGAGACCGCTCAACCAGGAAGTGTTCTCAGAAGGATTCCGCACCAAAAAGAGATTTAAGTAGAGATTCCACACGGGTCTCCATTGTGCCTTTGCCAAATTGTTCCAACACACCTACTATTCAGATATTGTTCCTCCTGGATCCAGATTCGAGATCCTCACACTTGTTTTGCATCTTAGAGAGGTCCCCTTTAAGTTGAGGGATATCTTGGCCATTTTGGGTAATTGTGTCTTCATTCGAGCTGATCCTACCCTCAGCTTCCGTAATGCGTGAACTCTCTTTGTCCACCCTAGCTTTAAGAGAGCCGATGGTAGCGACAATATCGTCTAATTATGATGTTTACAGCTAGGAATGCATTCTGTACAATGGTTGTTAGGCGGTCCTCTCTGTCGCTATCACTATTCTCAGTTTGGATGCTGGCAGCATGCAACATTTCCGCCGTGGAGCCCTGTCCCTGCGTGGTTGTGAACGGGTCCATCAGCCCTTTCTTTTTGGCACCTGCTCCCTTCGTCATTGTTTCTGTTGCAGCACTCTTCGTGCCTTGCACTGCCAGATAGACGGCTGGTGTATGACTCAGTGATAATTGTTCGTATATCAGGCTCTGTATCTACCAGTTATTGCCTGTGTACCCTCAGTAATAGAGTCGTACTGTGACTGGCTCCCCTTGTTACCAAAGGATGGATACTATCAGTGCTCTTGGGCCAACTGTGTCTGCCTGCCACGTAACCACAGATGAGCTCACTGTGCCTCGTGCAACATCCCAGGATCCGATTGTAGCAGTTTAGCGTCTATTAGTTTGTGCCACTGTTGATTCTGTGTCGCCCAGTGTGCAGTTTAAGTTAGAGGTCTATATTGAGAGTCTTGGAGCCGATTGTGGGTGTGCACCACCCCTCCAAGGCCTCTTCCTGTGACCCTGTGTGGGGGTAAGCGCTGTGTCTGGCTCGACATAGTCTGACGGCATATCTTCTCCTTCTTCTGATTCAAAGAGTGGACTGTGTCCTCCCACATCGTGTGGTCGCCTGGTATTTAATATATGTTTATACCACCAGCCGGTATCACTTCCTCGTGGTTAATTCTACCTCTTCAGGTGTCCTTAAGTCTGTGCACCATAGCCTCTCCATACATTCGAGAACTCCTGCTGCTCCTCACTGCACCATATTGCCAGCCTCTAGTGTCCTGCAAATGCCGTGCTCCGACCTCATTTGGCACGGATCGGTTGGTTATTCAATCCGAGGTTCAGTCGGAGCTTCCAACATACCAGAGAGTGCTTATGAGAGGGTCTATTTGTAATTCCACGTAGTACAGGTCAGGGCCAGGATATCCAATTTACGTAATGGCAGCTACTTGTGCTATGATCCCCTGCAGTGCCTCCTTCTCTCAACCTGATGTTTCGGATGTTTCACTGTGTACAACTACAATGGGTGGACAGTGTTCTCCCACGTACTTTTTCCTTGATGGGTGCGGGTAGTCAACAACTGTGAATAGATCCTCCGGGTGTCTGCCCAGGGTTGCTCCCACCTCCCAGCAGTGTCTTGCGCCAGGCTTCCTCAATGCTGCTTTGGATGTATATTCTAGTATTCATGCCTAAGTGGCGGAGGCCCCCCTCAACAGAGGCGCAGCCCGTACCCTCTCCGTTGTCAGAGCTGCACTGCAGTGTCTTCTCGGTATTCCCCGCCTCGTCGGGTGCGCCGTCGAGCCTTCCGGCGAATGCCTTAAGGTCGGGGAGGTGAGGGCGTGTACGTACCTCGCCTCTACCCAGGGGAATCAGCCTGAGGCGCGGTAGTCCCACGGCCAGTTGAGGTCCCTCGTCATGGTGTGTTCTTTCTGTGGGGAAGCTCCCCACCGTATCTCCTCCCGCCAGGCTTCAGCGCTCACCTATGGTTTGTGGACAATGGGTATCCCCTCAGTGCTGCAATGTAGCTCCTTCACGCTGTTGTGGGCAGGATCAAGTCGCCCAGCAGGTTAACGTCTGTATCAGGGTGCTCACGGGGTGTCGGGCGAGTTCCGGTGCCAAAGCGGCTGTGCCGTCCCTGATGGGTTCCCTTTCTTTCGTGCTTTTGCCCGATCCACGGTGGGGCACTCGTGGTGGTAAGGATCATTGGTCGGTTCACCACTCTGCTCACTGTGCCTCATCCGCGGAGTATGCTCCGTGGGATGTTTATTCGGAGCTCCTCCCCCTCGCGGCCTTCAGGCAGGATTCCCCCAGCGGTTTCAGGTGGTTAGCGAATGGTGCCCATGGGGGACTCGAGCTTCTCTGTGCCGCCGGCAGTTTTTTACCATATGAATTTCTCAGCAGTGTCGTTGCGATTCTAGCCAGGATTTGCAGTCGGTGTTCCTTGGATGTTCCGACACTGAGGAATGAATTTTCGTTGTCCGTAGATGGCTCCAAAAGGATTTATAAAGAACAAGGATATATTACGGATCAGAGTTCCGTGGATCAGGCAACCATTCCTTAAGCGCGCAACAGCGCTCCCCCTCCCGACCCACATCTCTGTGGGCTATACTGCCAGAAGTGAAAAGGGGACATCTTGGGATGGACCAGTAGGCAGAAGAGGGAGATAATTGGGCAGCCATCTTGGAAAAGTGCCGGTCCAGGAGCATGCATCTTCAGTATGGCTGAGTGAGGCTGAAAGGACTGCTGCGTGGGTGCCACACTTCAGAGAGGAAATGACTGTGCTCTATCATGCATTTTTGGCTAGGTGGGTGGAAATCATTTTTGTATCTCAGAGACCTAAGGGGAAGATAGGAGTAGGCTTGCCCCTGCCAGTTCCTAATAAACAGTATGCTATCCAAAGCACGATCGGTCTCTGCAGGAAATCCACTGGGAGACAATTCTTCAGACGTTCTGATTAGCACCAATGGGCCACCATCAGTGCCAGAGTTGAAAGGGGGCAGTGGCTCTACCTGCCTGCCTGGCCAGTAGGGCGTGGATTGGAGACTTGGTCGAGGTTTTTCTAGGGACTTTAGTGACTGTGCAGCTGGGAGTTGTATCCAATTTTACTGGCCAATGCCCTGAAAAACTGTGCCATCGCCTACACATTTCCCAACAAAACCTCACCCGATACTACTCAGTTTGTTGCAAAGTAATTAATTGGCTTTAATGAATGCGTGCCACACCTCTTCTGTAACTCAGTAAACAGACACAGCACTGACAGAAACAATGCAAACTCTCTTCACATGCGGGAAGCAGCACATTCAGTAGAAATTCCTTTGCATACAGGTCAGGGTGAAATATAGGTAACATCAGAGCGAGTGGCCTCCAGACAAAGGACAGGCACAGGACAGAAGTCAGGCAGCATTGACATCGTCCATCACACACTGCACTGGTACACCGTGAACCGTAACACTGCAAGTATCTAACACACACTGAGAAGGTGCAGCATAGGTAGCAGCAGTGCCAACTTCCCACACAGGCACCCATAACAGTCCCGGGCTAGAAAGCAGTACTGCAAAGTTCCTGAAGGCACATACTGTTACTACAAGGGCAGCATCAACACAGGCTTTCCTCGCACAAAGAACAGGTAAAGACACAACATAGGCAGGGTCAGCACCAGCTTTCTTCAAATGTATGGGTTAGTGGAAGCTTCTATCAAACTCCATCAGGTAAGGTATGGGAAGGGCCAATGGAAAATGTCCTCACAAACTGGTGTGGAGTCGCTGCAAGTTCTCCTAACAAACAAGTACGGGCACAGCATGGACCGGACTCGTGCAACCTTCTCTCGCAGACAGGTACAGTATCGATATGGTGAGAGCAGCCACCTCTCACAAATGGTTCAGCATGAGCAAGTGGACGATCCTCACAATACAGTACAGTACATCTTGGTCAGGTTAAATGCAAGCTTCCCTCACAAACAGGTACAGGTTCAGAATGGACAAGGCAAATGCATAATCCCCAAACAAATGGGTACATGGATATTATAGGTAGGGGCTGGCCAACCTTCCCTCAAAAAATAGTACACAGCACTGGCAGGGCTAGTGCAAGCCATGCTCACAACCAAAAACAGCATGTGTAGTCTCAATGAACCTCTCCCTCACAACAGGGCTAGATCAAGCTTCCCTCACGAACAGGTACAACACGGACTGGGAAGTCCTTTACAAATCAGTACTGGTAACAAATGTATGTTATTACTGCGCCGCCTGTAACTGCGCCGATGAAAATGTCAATGGGCCTCATTACGACCCTGGCGGAAATCGAAAAACGATGGCGGAAATGCAATACCGCCATCGAATAGCGCTCGGTGCGATCATGACCCGTCACCGCAAAGTACGATGCCATTAGCGACACCGTAGTGAACGCCAACGCTAACTGCACCAAGTACGCGCGCGCGCGCCATGCCAAACCGTAATTAGCACCATGGCGCAACGGTACGCGAATTCCGACCCTAGCGGACATGCACCTAACGCCATCAAGCACGGCGGAAAGTACCATTCCGCCATGGTGAGAAGTACGGCATCGCGAACCAACCGTAAACGGCCCTACTGAGTGCTTGTACACCGCTCCCTGGCCACATTGTACAACCCCCCGTAGGTGCAATGAAGTCACACAATGCAACCAGTGAAATGTACTAGTCATCCATGCCTGCCAACGAACAAATGAATCTCAAGAGGGCCCAATGGGAGCTGCAGGGCACAGATGGCACGAATACAGAAGCCATACAAATGGACATGACCTCAGTCTCCCACCAAGAAACGCACGCAAACACAGGCGCCTGTGACCAGCAATATTCCGATAATCACATCATTCCACCTATCCAACTGGCTGACCGGCATCTGTTACACAAAAGCTAATCCCCCGCCCCTGAGCATGACATCATCAAAACAGTCATAATGGCAGCCCTCATCCCTGACCTCACTGGGCTTCGTAGGCAAACGCGCCCAGCACAGTACCACGCAACTATACCCCGAAGCTGGAACCCAATGCAGATTTCCTCACAATACATCGCTCCCCAAATAGTAATATGCCACATCACTTGCAAAGAAGAACGCTACACGGTTCATATCCGAATAGAAATTTAATGCACAACAAATTCTCCAAGCCCATACAGCCATTAGGCCATGAACTCCAAAATATATTTCATTATTGTGGGCTGCATCCGCAATAAATGACCAGCTACTTCTTGTGTGACGCCCTGTTCCTTCATGGTACACAGGGGCTACATTCCCGTACGAAAAGGCAACATGGAAGCGCCTAGAACCGCAGGGCCGTCCCAATAGGGAGGCACTAGTCCAGCTGAAAGGCCGAAATGTTGCTCCTAGCCACTAGTACTGCGTAAGGGCATGTGGCCCATTGGCGATCGTCCCATAAGATCGTAATGCTGCTCCACTGATTAACACGAAGCAGCAGGTGTCGGGAGTAAAATCCATCTGCAGGAGTGGCATACAGATGGCAGTGGCAAAAGGGGAGGAGATACCTGTCAACCAAATGAAATGAAAAAGAATAGTATGGCCATCAGAACTACATTTGAATTACTCACTTCAATGATCACACCAAATCCACAGCCATATGCATGCTAGCCCACTCCAAAGGATCATCACCACCCAAAAACCACTTGCGAATCATAACTATCTATATCGAGGTGAAAACACTATCACAAACGAGTGTACCTGTGCATGCGTCTGTTAAAACAGAATCCATCTGATGGGATTGGTAACGTGCATAGACACAAGTGTCTGAAGGTGCGTCGAGACAGGGAGGGCTCAACAAGGCCAGATAGACAATGGTCCCACTATGGCAGCCCTGCATCACATAGCGCAGGGGAGGCGGATAGATTCCAAGAAGCCCTGTACATGGCAAACTCTGTATCAAATCATCTGTCCATGCATCCATACATCATTCCCTCATCCCGTAATGAAAACGCCTGTTTCCATACTCACATAACATGTGAAATTTCCATTGAGTCTGTGCGTTATGCAGCCTGCAAAATCCACTGTGCCCCAGCCCGTAATTCCAGTGTTGTGAAGTAACATGTATTTGGGAACGTCCGGCCTCATCGCCCACGTCGCTATTGCGCATCCCAAACTATTCATATCAATCATTGCATCCTCGCCATGGCCCCTGTCCCAAGGACATTGAACAATAGAACGTTATATTTGCAGTCAGACCTGTGGGCATCTCCTCGCCGCTAGCTGAAAACCGAAAGCGCCGCCCTTCGAATTCCTCATTTGCAACATCACGTCGAAAAGGCATCTGTGGCCGCTTGAAATCACAAATTAATCCATCTAGTGCGGCTGTGTGTGAAAATGGCAACTGCCTTCACTCACAAATGGGATGCCCCGCCTGTCGGTGAAGCTCGGTACAGTGTTGCATGAGGGTCCACCGTTACTCGAGTACTACGTTCCACTGACCCTTCACAAGTCTGTTCGCGACTGCAAAGATAGTATGTGAAACAATGGGACCATAGCCGAATGAACATATCAACCAATGTTACACTGCCATCGGGTACAAATACATGATTGCAATAGCAAGATGCCATTCGTCGAATTGCAGCGTTGTGTGCGGGACGTGCTCGCCCAAAGGGGAGTGCAGCTTGCACAGGTGGAATGAATCACCACAGGTGGAGGCCATACAGCCTGAAAACACATAAATTGCACACCCAGTCTCCTCCCACAACCACACCCACTCCGAAATGCTACCGGCAGGACTAGCTATGTTGGCCCTGGGGGACCTGATAGCACTGCAAGTACTCCAACTTCAAGAAGAAGACGAACACCAACTACAACCGGCCGCACGGCGGAGACGCAGGAGGAGGAGGAGGGCAAGGCAGGGCCAGCAAGGGCCGCCAGCACAGCCACTACCACCACGCAGGCAGCCCGCAATCCCACGCCTCCGAGCACATCCGTTCAACCTCACTGATGAGCAGATCCACACCCTCTACCGTTTGGACCGGGACACCATAACCGCCATTGTGGACATGACACAGGCTGACCTTGTCAGCATGATAGATAGCCCAACCGCCATCCCACCCCTACTGAAGGTGGTGTCTGTACTCCACTTCCTGGCCACAGGCACCTACCAGCACACAGTCGGACAGTTGCATGGCATATCACAGCCACTGTTGTCACGGACACTATTGCAAGTGCTCGATGCCCTCCTGAAGCACGCAGACGACTACATCTCTCTACCACGCTCGGAGCAGGAAATTACCAACACAAAAGTGGGATTCCATGCACTTGCCGGCATACCGGGTTGCATTGGTGCCATCGACTGCACCCATGTGGAATTGGTCGTCCCACATGCCATGGAGACCCAGTACCGCAACCGAAAACAATTTCATTCTCTGAATGTACAAATGGTGTGTGACTCCAACAGGATCATTACACATTGTTGTGCCCGATTTCCTGGATCAACCCATGATTCTATGGTCTTGAGGAACTCTACTATACCACGCTACATGGAGCGACACGCAGGGAACAGATCCTGGCTACTCGGTGAGTCTCATTTCATGCATGATGATGTGGGGTATGTGATGCGGCAATGACCTGGCAGGAAGGGGGGGGGTGCGTACGTAGCAATGGCATTCCTCAAAATTCCTTTCTTGTCCACATACAGGTGATGCCGGCTATCCACTGAAGAGATGGCTCCTCACACCAGTCCGGAACCCACGGGACCAGCATGAGGAGGACTACAACCCTGCCCACTCACGTACCCGTGTAGTCATAGAACAGGCATTCGGCCTACTGAAGACTCGTTTCCGCTGCCTCAGCAGGTCTGGCGGGGCACTCCTGTACCGCCATGTGAAGGTTGCAAAGATGGTCATGGCATGTGTCATGCTCCACAACATGTGCGTACGTAGAAATGTGCCCATGCCCCCTGACGCAGAACTGCAAGCACCTGATGATGGTCATGATGAGGGTGGGGATGTGGCAGCACCTCAAGGAGTCTGCGAGGCACAGGAGGGCCGTGACATTCGTCAGCATCTCAAAGATGCATGCTTCTAGCACTCACGCCTGGTGGCTGATACATGGACACGGGACTCGTGGCACTGTGTGTGTCTGGAACATGCACAATATGGACTGTACGCCTATAATGGCCTCGTACACAAAGATCAATGTCCACACATCTCATTGCATGATCGTGCATTGTTTATGGCATATGTGATATCATGTTAAACACCCTATCGACCCGCCACCCAAGTGAGCCCAACACACCCCCTCCACCCTCCTACCTCCCCCCCGAACACCAGTGTCCAAAGATGCTCATTGTCAGTGGGCTGTCGCTATTGCAAGCCCCCTCTGCGGGTATCAGGGGCACCCCTGCCTGTGGAGCGCAGGTTCCTCCCAGATCTACGTTGGGGGCTGCCCTGGACGGAACTTGCAACGGATGATGTCTCTGCCTGCTCACGTCCATGCATGTCCCTAAGGGTTTGTGAGAGCTCAGTGAGCACACGGCGCACTGCGGCAAGTTCGGCACATACGTCTTTGGACGTCGCATGCAGTTCCCCCCTCAGGCTCTCAGTGCTTCTCTCCATTTGTACTCTCAGGCTCTCGGTGCTTCTCTCCATTTGTACTCTCAGGCTCTCGGTGCTACTCTCCATTTGTGCCCTTAGTGTCTCTGTACTTCTCTCCATTTCTGCCCTAAGTGTCTCAGTTGATGTTTCTATGTCTGCCTTAGTGCCCCCACATTCATCGGCATGGTCCTTGAGGAGCGTGGCCAGTTGCTGCTGTTGCACGATTACCTGGTCGAGGGACTGTTGCCTCTGCTGGGCCATGGCCATTTGCGGTGGTGTCACAGAGGGGCTGATCACCTCATGTTGCCTTGCCACAGGGCTTGTGGGGGATGGCCAGTCGTCGTCTTGTGGGTGCCCCTGCGTGGTATCCTCATGGTGTACGGGATGGAACAGACAGGGGGATTGAGACAGGTCATGGATGGATCTAACTTCAACATCCCCGTTTTCTGTGTCGGAGCATGCTGCCATTAATGCAGTATCACCTATGGTGCTGCTGCCACCAGAAGCAGTGCCTACTGTGGCATCCATTGGGGGGACCTGTGGTGGTGGTGTTGTGGGCATGCTGGCTGCTGGGGTGCCTGTTGGAGTTCCCTCCTGTGTGCTGTCACTTGATTTGTGCTGCTGCCGTGTCTTGATGCGTGCAGCTGAGGTGGAGGGTCTTTGGCCGTTGGTCTTGGCCCTCTTTGCAGGTGTGCTGGTAGGGGTGTCCTGGAGCTCGTCGTTTGGATCGGACCCTGTGGTGGAGTAAAGGAGGGCGAGCGTTATTAATGGGTCTGTGGGAATTGGAATGGCAATGTATCACATGCATTGGGGTGGTACCTGAGGGTGGTGATTTGGGTCGGGCCTTGGAGGTGGTTTCATTTGTGTGTGGAGTGAGGGTGCAGTTGTTTGGCAGCCTGCAGTTAGGGTGTGCCTGCTGCACGTGTAGAGGGTGTTTTTAGGATTTTTAATTATTTATGTATTTGATGTGAGTTTTAAAGTGTGCTATCAGGCCTATGTATGTGGACGTTCTCCTGGACATGTGTTCCTGTTGCACTATGTGGGCACGTGGTACTTCACATGATTGGACGTTGTGGTTTTGGCATTGTTTTATTTGGGACACCTACCTGAATCTTCGGATGGCTGCACTCCTTTCTCCATCCCTCCGACTCCCTCTATGCTCTCCATTCCAATGGTGGAGGCACAGATTTCTTCCCAGGGGGTCAACTTGATGGGTGATTCCGATCCTCCCCCGGTAGCTGTGGCAATGTTGCGGTTGGCAGAAAGTATGCTACGGACGCGTATCCGCAGGTTGTCCCATCGCTTTCTGCATTGCTGTGGGTTGCGGGGTGCGGTCCCCACCGCACTTACCCGCTGTGCCACCAGGGCCCATATGGCCTTCTTGTTCGCAAGTGCCGTCCTGGTCATTTGCGTGGAGAAGACGGCGGCAGCATTCTCCTGGAGGGTCTCCGTGAGCACGGTGAGTTCCTCACGGGAGAAGTGGACCTGCCGCTTGCGGTCGCACGCTTTCTTCGCTACTTTTCCCATTTTTCTTGGTTTCACTAGGGTGGATGACGGGTTGGGATGTGTCTCAGGGTAGTATTTTTAATGGTTGTGTGGAATTTGTGGTTTTATAGGTGTACGGCGGGATGTTTCCCGTTCCGGGACCATGCTTTTACTTCCGTTTCCATATATTTACGGTCACCGTACTTTCCGGTTGGCGCTCACTGCGGTGTCCGCTGAGATGGGTGGCGGTATTGCACCTAGGGCGCCGTACGGCGGCGGTGTGGGCCGTTTTGGGGTCATTTCCGCCATCGCGGACTTTGCACTTCCGCCATGGCGTGGTGCTCGTGCCCGATGGGTCGGAATGAGCCGCACTTTGCTCCATCGTGCAATGACGGAAACGCTATTTACGCTATGGCGGTCCGGTCGGTTGATTTCCGCAAGGGTCGTAATGAGGGCCAATGCCAATTACGGTGCGGCGCAGTGATCAAATAGATCACTTAACCCACCTCCCCCACTCTGTATACCCCTACCTGACCCCCATACCCCACTTACCTTCACAGCGGCACACTTCTGTGTGCGCCTACGACTCCCTGCTATTCCTGAGGCGCCGGTTCCACCCACTTGTGTGGATCGGACCTGACGCTGCAAGATGCTTTTTTGAATTACTTTATTTTTTACTTTCTTGTCCCCTGCTTACCACAATGGTAAGCGGTGACACCCCCTCAAACCCTGACTCCTGTTACTGTCCCCAGGGAGAGCGGGGGACACTCTGCAACCCCCACTCTGCTTGGGGGCAGTAATGGGAGTCGATATATTGTGCGTCCCCAAACTCGCAGTGACGGCGGGGGCGCACAAATAAGGGCGACACAATGGTACATTTCCCTGGTAACTCATGCTGGGGCCAATGTAACTTTCCCTTACAAACATGCACAAGTACAGCTTTGGCAATACAAATGTCTGAAAGGGCCTGTACAAACAACTCTCGTAAATGGGTGTTTATATAGCACAAACAGGATGGATGAGTGCAAGCTTCCATCGCACTAGTGTGGCTACAGCAGGGGAATGGACAGTGCAAGCTTCCTTTACAAAGAGTTACAGTTTCAGCGTGGTCATGCTATTGCAAACATGCTTAACAAGCATCGACAAAGCCAATAGATTTGGCTGTTGTATGGTGAAAACATTTCACGGTAAATGCACACAGACACACTTAGAAAGATGGGGGTATGTTGAGGGGAAAACAGACAGAGTGGAGAGTCTGGGCAGGAGGAGGTCAATGAATGAATATGAATGAAGGAGGTTGAATGAATGATTATGATGATTGATAGAGAAGGACTGTGAAGAAGGAAAAGTGTTGTGATAAAGGACTTTGAAGAAGTAAGAAAAGTGGTCCTGTGTAGCAATTTTGTGCTCTTCCACAATTTTGGTAGTCTTGCTGAAGAAGGACCAATGAAGGAGAAGGGTGGCCTGGGAGGATAACTGTGTAGAAGGAGAAGGGCCATGATGTAGGACTGTAATGAAGAAGGACTGTGATGAAGGACTAAAACAAAAGAGAATGACTGTGCCAAAGAGCCACTGTAACAAAGAAGGAGGATTTTCACAAAGGAGAAGAACTGTTACGACAAAGGAGAAAGATTGTGATGAAGGAGAAAGACTGTTGTGAACTAGAAAGACTGTGATGAAGGACTGTGATGAAGAAGGACTGAGCCAAAGAATTGTGATGAAGTAGAAGAACTGTGACAAGGAGAAGGTTTGTGATGAAAGTAAAGGACTATGATGAAGAAGGACTGAGATCAAGGAATGTGGTGAAAAAGGACTGTGATGAACAAGACCCCTGATGGAGAAAGTCTGCGATGAAGTAGAAAGCCTGCAATGAAAGTGTAGAGGAGGAGTCGAATGCCTCTACTGGAAGTCCCGCCCCCATTTTGCCTATATGTTGCAAGCCGGACATTGCGACATGCGCAACACCAATAATGTTACCTATATCACAAAAAGCCTTTGAGACAAAGTACCCGTTGAGACAACCTTATCTGATGTACCCCCGGAGAGCTGACAGTCTCCTGGAAGAAGTTCCCAAAGGAATATAAAGATGAATGAAAGAGAAGATTGGGTGACATCACAAGAAGTGAAGATAACGCCCTAAGAAGAAGGGTCAAGGAAGAGAATGCATAGATCTTATCGAATCTGATGCTGGAGATCAAGGAAGGATCATGAAAGCTGTATGACCCAGTGTCTAGGGTTGGCGCAGCCGAGAATTGGTTATCTATCTTTGAAGATACAAAGGACTTGAGAAGCGAGACGAGCTCCTGTTAAAATGCGAGGGAATGACACCATTGGTGCCAAGTTTTATTCATTTAATATTATTAAATATGAAAAAGGAGCTAAAATACGTCTCCTGTCACATGGGTTTGATAGAAACTGGGCATGCAGCACCAAGGCTTGAAGATAAGAACATGCTCGCACACCCTTCTATTCTCAGGATCAACGATACTTGCAAGGCCGAGTTCAAAGACAATTCAATTGGCAGAAGGCATGAGTGATGATGGATTTTGGGCTAATTGGGTGATAAAACATGGTGAAATCCACCCACTGACACCTGGGGTACCAGCTTGCATGCTGCTAGCGATTCGAATGTTCCAGAAGGGACAAGCATGCCAACCAATTGTAGAGGGCCATGTAACGAAGAACCCTATAGTTTGAGAGCCAATGATGTACCGTGTATCTAACAAATGTTGAAGATGACTTGCACTAGGGGTGGGCATAAGCTGTCCACCTGACTGTAGAGATCCAATCACAGTCCTAGTCCCTATGAAATGTATACTTACATGTTCCCCTTGAACCCATCACAATCCCAAGTAGGTTTTCTTAGTTTGCCACGTAGCATGACGTCACGAATGACGAATCTTTGGTATATAAGTGTGTTCTTTCATGTAATGCGTTGAGATTATGCTGTGCGACATCTGTTGATGTCTGTTGTACTCCCTGTTTAAGACAATTGAGATTAAAACAGTATAACTTTGCCAACTTCCTGAGTCAATCTTGTTATTTGGTATAAGTGTTTTTCTGACTCCCCATCCATCAACAATGTGCTATCTCATTTAAAAGGGCCAAAGGGCTCACGTGGTAGCAGAGGATGGTTTCATAGCAACACCCATCGACCAGTAGGTCGCAAGTATTTTGGATAATCAGACACCCTCTGCCATCTAGCCAGAAGATCGCGAGGTTTCCTGTGGAGAGCGGCCGATATAGAATTCTTGCAAGAAAATCGAAACAGGTGGGATGGGTCCATCTTTGACGAAATCCCACCTGGTTTCCACAGTCGCTTTGCGGACGGAAGGTGAAAGTGGTCGATTGGAGGAGGGAGTTGATACCGAAGGCCTCGTTCTGAACGAGTGAATGGTGAGTATACTGAGGGGAATGACAAACTAAGGGGGTGGGATTGTGGTAGTCTACAAACATAACGGGGTTGATTGTAAGAATAACAAAGAGCATTTTTTGTGTGTGTAAATAAGAGAAAAGAGAATAAGGCCCAGGATTCCTAACTCTAGAAGAGATTATTTCACACTCCAAGCAGAGTCAAATAGGCGGCGCATGAACAGGTTCATGTTAGCTGATAATCTACACTCTAGTATTATTAGGGGCGAGATGAAAAGGAAAACGATGAGTATCATGGTTTAAATGATAAAGAGTCGACTAGTCTGTCTAGTCTGTCTTGTATGTTTATATGTTTTGAATTGAAAAAAGGTGTCAAAGAGCGAAAAGAATAAGTTGTGTAAAAAGTTGAACTTGAGATAAGAAGCTATTAGCTACCTAGGGCAATTGTTGGCGCCGACCAAAGGGTAGGCTGAGATTGTTGAAGAATAGAGGTTTTGAGCAGGGAGTGTTGGAGCACGCTCATATTTGTTGTTTTTATAAACGTATCTGTGTAAACACTGGTAAGTATTGACAGTCAATTGAGACGCGTCACAAAGGGGGATATTACTCCTTTGATGCATTTATGTAAAACACTGCCAAAACATATGCCCAAGCTCAAACAGTATAGTGCAGAGTGGGTAAAGGGCAAAGCAGATAAAATGTTCATGCCATGGCCACAAGGGGGATCGCTGTCAAAAGTGCTATTACAGCACATGACTACATACTTGCTCGCTGCATACACGGGCAAGAAATTGGAGAAAGGGTTAGCTATTCTAGAGCTTTGGAAAATGTACCAGGAGGAGAGGGAGGATTCGCCACCTGAGGAATGGATGCTTAATCGGTGTAGGGAGGAAGATGTCGAGCCTTCTGCTCCCCTTACCTCACCGGAAGTAAATAGCGATAGTACGGAAGGTATAGGATTGTATCCGTTAAGGGAAATAAAAGCGGCGACGGGGTATAGTAATCCGATATACGAACCGCCTGCCTATAACAGTGACGAGAGTCCAGAAGAGACTAAAAGAAAGGAGGAGAAAGGTGAGCGATCAAATGTAACAACAGACATAGAGAGATTAATAGATGGAAAGGAGAAAAGGATAAGGATGACAAGGTAATGCTCGTACAGAACTAATGGATGGGAGGACAGATATTGCTCAAGCTAGATGGAAAAAGTATTGAGGAAGTCAGGCAAAAAGAAGATCAAGACAAACAGGATAGAAAAGACAGGGAATGAGAAAAGAGATTAAAAGAAGATGAGCAGAAAAGGAAGAGCAGACAGAGGCGAGAACAGATGTATCAGGAACAACAGCAAAAGAAGGAAGAAATGACAGAGGAACAAAGAAAGTATGATAACAGGCAATGAGCAATTGAAGAATGGGATAGGCAAGAAAGGAAAAGAGAAGAGGAAGAAGCACAGAAATTAAGCGATAAAAGGATGCAGAGACGAAAGGAAGAAGAAGAACGAAGAGCAAGGGTAAGAAGAGAGGAAAGAAGATAAGAAGAGGAAAGAGTTAGATGGGAAGCGAGAAAGCGAAGGGAATTAGATGAAGAATTGGAACGAAAAAGGAGGCAGCGGGAGCGCGGACCAAGGAGGGAATGGGTTTGAACCACAAGGCAGAGGAATGGGCTATCAAGGTGGGCTTCAGAATGTGCAGAATGTGCAAGGAAGACTAGTCAGAAGGGCCCCTCCTATATGTTGGACATGTGGGATGACAGGGCACATTGCGTGTGTATGTCTGAGCTAAGGGTATATACAGAATGGGCAATTCTCAAGAGGGGGGACAGCTTACACTCCAGCATATAGCTCACAAGTTAGGAACAGGATCGCCTAACATCAGACAGTGTATCTGGCACAAGCGCCGCAGATGCAACAGGCATTGCAACCACAACAAGCACCATTGAACCCACCGCAAGGGCAGTCGCAGCATGCACCCATGCAGATGAATCAGAACGCAAATACAGGACAGTTATTGACACTCAGAATAGGGGGGGCACTGTGGTGGGAGGGAATCCTTTCACAGGTACAGGGGTATGTATGTATCCACAATAGGACAGCTCACAGGGCGACTTGATGTGTTCAGTGCTATCAGTAACACCAGACCCCAAGAGGAACCAAGGGTTGATGTGACGATAGGAGACAAAACGTTTTCTTTTTTAGTAGACACTGGTGCTACTCGCTCATGTATATGAGAGGGAAAATACCTGATGTCAGGAATTGCCATGAATGCTCAAGGATACTCTGGAGCTACAAGTCGCGTTCCTTTCACTGATGAATTACCAGTCTCCATAGGAGAATGTGACATGTCTGTTCCATTGTTTTATTCTCAACAGACACCAGTTAATATTTTGGGGAGAGATTTAATGACGAAGCTTAATATGACGATTTCTTTGACTAATGAAGGCATAGTGTGTTCTCCTCCTGGGAACATTATATGAATGTGGGCAAGTTTATATTGGCATTTACAGGGCAAATGACTCTGCAGGGAGGGCCAATGGGACCAAATAACCAGATTGTATGGAAAGAGTTTCCATTAGTTCCTAATCAGGCGATGATATTATGTAGCATCCCAGTAGAAGCGCAATATTTCACAGTGATTGACTTGAAAAATGTGTTTTTCTCAATCCCATTGCATAAGGACTCACAAGACTTAACTTTTTTTGCATTCTGCCAAACTCGACTGAAACACACTTGTTTGCCTCAAGGGTACCGTGAGTCTCCATCGATCTTTAATAGGGTCCTCCAGATGGACATAGGCAATATTGATTTGAAGAGCTTTGTGATACAATAGGTAGATTATATTTTGATCTGTAGCACGACAGAAGATCAGTGCATGCAAGACTCGATTCAGTTAATGACTATCCTAGCAGACAAGGGATACAAGTTAGACAAAGAGAAGTTACAATTCTGTCAATAAGAGGTGTTGTACATAGGCCAGTTGATCGCGCATGAGGGTAAGAGGGTTACACATGAAAGGGCCGGGGCGGTCATGAAAACAGCAAAACCGCACACAGTAAAGCAAATGCAGCTCTTTTTTGGACTATGCAACTATGTTAGAGCGTGGGTGTTCAATTATAGTTCATACACGAGACCCCTTTTGCAGGCTCTAAAGAAAGCACAGGTGAATAAGGAGAAAATAGAATGGTCTGAGGACATGAAGGAAGGGTTTGAAGAATTGAAGAAGGTAATTTGTACAGCTCCTGTTTTGGGGATTCCCAAGTATGCTGAGGAATTTTTTCTGTTCTCACATACACATGGGACAGTTATGACAGCAGTGCTTAAACAGAGGACTACATTAAGATATAAAGTTTTGGCATACTACAGTGGGATTTTAGATCCAGTTATGAGAGGACACTTTCCTTGCGAACAGTCATTGCCAGCGGCCACGTTCACAATTGAGTCCACCAGTATTGTAATGGGGTGTTCTATGATGATTTTTGTAGAGCATGCTTTGTTTGCCATTTTAGAGAAACCTAAGGGTTCATTGACATCTCAGAGAGCTTCTACATATGAGGTAATAATATTGAATCCAGCGATTATAAAAGTCAGATGTAAAATAGTGAACACTGCCACATTTGTAGCTGAGCCCGTGGCAGAGGGCGAGCATATGCATGATTGCGTGAACTATATAGAGTTTTATGATGAGATACCATGGGTAAATGAAAATGCACTGTCAGGAGGGGAGATTCTCTTTATTGATGATTCTTCGAAGATTGATCAAACAAGTGGAGAAAGGCATTCAGGTGCTGCCATAGTGAGACACAGAGCAAATGGGGAATTTGAGGTTGTAGCAAGTGCAAGACTACCGTCTCACTTTTCAGCGGAAGCGGCAGAATTGGTAGCGCTTATTGTCGAGCTAAAAAATCATGCAGGGCAGGAAGTGACGGTGTATAGTGACTCCACCTATGTGACGTCAACCCTACACGTGGGTCTAGCACATTGTAAAAGGAGGGGCTACCTCCGAGCGGACGGCACTCCAGTGCAACACGCTGCATTATTGGACAGACTTATTAAGGCACTACAACTCCCGGTAGCCATAGCGATAGTTAAATGCGCAGCACATACTAAGCAAACTGACTTTATCTCCTGCGGGAATGAAGCCGCAGCCGAAGAGGCAAAAATGTTGCATATTCCCCAGATATTTTAAGTTTTGACACTCCAGATGTTAAGGAGAAGGTAGTCACAATTATGATAATAAATTAAGGGTTTAATCATTTACCGAGAATACAGTTGATGGAAATTCAAGGCAGTGTGCCACAGGAAGAGCAGGAATTGTAGAAACAAAGGGGGTGTTCTTTATCCCCCACAGAAGCATTATGGCGACAAGACAGCAGTGGAAAGCCGGTGATGCCAATTGCATTGTTGAAGGTAGCACTTGAACAGCTGCACTACCCTGCGCATGTAACTAGGGAAAGTCTTGCTGCAACAATTGCAAATGAATGGTTTGTAACAAACCTGTTCAAATACGTTGCATTTTATATAGTAAACTGCATCGTATGTCAAAAGTTTACCGCTGGACATACACTGTGAACGATTAGAGGAGTAATTCCTCGACCGAATGGTCCTTTTCAGCATTTACATATTGACTATGTTGACATGCTGCAAGTATGTAATGGATATAGGTATATTATTGTGGTGGTGTATCCCTTCTCTAGGTGGATTGAAGCAGGTCCGTGTACACACCCTGATGCCACTTGCACAGCAAAGCTTTTAGTATTAGAAGTCTTTCCAAAATGGGGAGTGTGTAAGGTGCTGAGATCTGATAATGGACCCCATTTTGTTAATGAAGTATTTGAAAAGATTAGTCTATTATTGAGTATTAAGCACAAGTTTTCTTCTGCTTATCACCCACAAGCGAATGGATTATCTGAGTGACTCAATGGTCTTCTTAAAGAGAGGATCGCCAAGCTTAAGTTAACACTGAAGAAGGGATGGCTATATTGCCTGCCCCTAGCTTTGTATGCATTAAGGAATCAGCCAGGGTCGGACCACCACCTAACACCCCATGAGCTAGTAACAGGAAGGTGAATGAGAATGCCTTTGACTCCTCCATCGAGGAGCACAAGTGATGCCCAGAAGACTGCAGAAATGTTAGGAAATGTGTTACGGGCTTATTTGACATGTATGACCGCTAGTATCTCTGTCATTTCAGATCAACTCAAGCCCCAGGGGGGTCGGTCTCAGAACACAGATGAAGACCATTCAGCAACCGGACCTGCAGAATTACTACCAGTAACAAGAGTATTTACTGGTGACTCTGTCCTGATCCATAATTTTACTAGAAAGTGCCATTAGCCGTGGTTTACTGGACCATATATTGTGGAGAATGTTACTCCTTCAGCAGTAAAAGTCCAAGGAAGACATGCTTGGACGCATCTCGATGACCTAACAATTTACATTGGAGAGACCGTCGCACCCCTAATGATCGATTTGGAAGTAAGACAAGAAGAAGAATTTCAGCTTGTGTAGACTCGATCGATGACGAGGAAGAAGGTTGCTTATAAGATAAATGCAAATGTGCATTTGGACTGTGGTTCTCCCCGGACACTCTTTATAGATATTATAGCAGGAGTGCAAACTCAGTTCTTGAACCACAGGAATCTTTGGAAATGAACTTTAGAAAGTTGTTGATATGTTCTGAGTATGTTTAAATGACAACACTTGATCAGAAATTGGAAGCGTGAGCAATACGCTGATTACATTACATTACATTACATTTCATTTGTTATGTGCGCTATTGACCCTAGGGCATAAAGGCGCAGACAACGAAAAGACATACAACACAAATGAGGACAGGCTTAGAGGTGAGGATCAAAGCATCCTCTGTAAATTATTCCACTATTCCCTGTAGTATGATGCAGTCTATTGGAGAAATCCGTGAGTACAGTAGATCAAACAAATAAGAAAGTCTTCAGTTCCTTCTTGAAAGATGCGAGGGAATAGTGACTCCTCAAGCTGGTAGGAAGATTATTCCACATCGCGGGGGCCTTCACCATAAATGCTCCCTTTTCCGCCTTCATTGTTTTACATCTTGGCTGTATGATTTGATTAGTGAGGTCGGATCTCAAAGATCTTTTATCTTTGAAATTATGTGCTGCTGTAAATATTCAGGCATTACTTGTAGCTGGCATTTGAAAACTATAACCAGTACTCTAAAATGAATCCTGGCTTCAATAGGTAGCCAGTGTAATGAGCGTCTGGCCACAGTTACATGGCTATGCCTTGGGAGTCTAAGAACAACTCTGACCGCCCAATTCTGTGCTACCTGCAATCTTTGCAGCTCTCTTTTGTTGATGCCCAGCAGTAGGCTACAACAATAGTCCAATTTAGCACCTATAAATGCCCTGGCTATGGTCTCAGCGCTTTCCTGCGAGATCATTGGCCTCAAATGAGCCAAGAGTTTGATATAATAGACTACCCCTGCCACCACTGATGAGACATGAGCTTTCATGCTTAAAGTCGAGTCGAGAGTTACTCTTAAAATGTTTGTTTTTGATAAGGGAATAATGATGTCCGCCCCCAATTTAAAGAAGCTATATTCTTGACTCAACTTACTAATCGCCTTAAAGCTGCCGACTATTAGCAGCTCAGTCTTACTGCGATTAAGAGCTAGAAAATTATCCAACATCCATTTTTCAATGAGGGCAAAAACTCTATTCACCTCCGGCTCATACTTTTTGTGATGTCCTGATAACTTGATAACACATTGAGTGTCGTCTGCATAATTAGAGAACACCACCCCCTCCTCCTGTAACATAAAGAAGAATGGGGTCATGAACAGGTTATACAGACATGGGGGCAAACTTGCCCCTTGTGGGACCCCATAAAGAACGGAAAGTGGACTAGCTTCAGCGGAGGCCGAGCAAACTCTACTTGTTCTATTCTCCAGGAAAGAGGCGATCCACCGGGCTGCTGAGTCTGAGAGGTTAGCCACCTCTTGTAGTCTTGGAATTAAGATCGAATGCTCGACCAAATCAAAGGCCGCTGATTGATCTAGAGAGATTATCAGGGAGAGGCCACTTCTATCCATTTCCCCCATTAATTTAGATTTCAGTTCTAATAACGAGGTTTCCGTCCCATATTTCTTCATGAATCCCGACTGATTTGGATGGAGGATGTAATAAAGGTCTAGGTGCTCTGCGAGTTGACTGTAGGCCACTCTATCCAAAATCTTAAGTAAGAAGGGTGTGTTGGAAATGGGTCGGAAATTTAGCGGATTATCCATTGGCAGTCCCGTTTTTTTTAGAATGGGGGTAACCATGGTTGCTTTTAATTCGTTTAATTCGTTTGGTACACTACTTGCTTTAAGAGAGGCATTTATAAAATTACAGATTGCTTTAATAAGCTGCGGTGGACATGTTTTTATAATCATGGAAGAGCAAGCATCACCCCTACATTGTGACGGTTTCATATGCTCTATGATTTTTAACAGCTCACTTTCTGTGATAGAGTGAAAGTTGAACTGGGGGACTGACGGGTCACGCGTGAAACCTTCAGTTACAGCCCCACCAGCATCAATGATTGATTCCCTTTTTTCGAGCATGGTTGCCCTGATTTTATGAAGTTTATTATGTAAACCTTTTTGTATCTGTTGACACCATTCTGCGTCAGTTTTAACTAGAGAATCAGGCGAGAGTAGTTTCCTGTTCCTTTAAAATCTTAAAGATTTCCCTCGTGGTAGATTTAGCTTTACTATCCGGCCATTATGGAATTCTTTTATAGCTTCCAGAATCAACTTTTTATATTCACGTACGGAGATCTTATACTTGACCAGTAACCCTGAGTGATGCTCCTTTTTCCAGGCAAAGTAAGCTTTCCTAACCTCAGTTTTTTTGGTTCTAAGGTCATCCGTGAACCAAGCCTTACTTTTATGCTTGTTAACCTTGATCTTTTTCAGTTTAAGGGGGGCTAGTTTATCAGAGATGTACGCCAGGTTATCTGTCAGTTCTATAGCCATATTTTGTGGAGACATCTCAGTATGAAAGTTTACTAAACTGTCCTTAATCAAAGGCTCAATATTAGCCAACGTGATCTTTTTTTAGGCTCCGTGTTTCCAGTTGAAGTGGCACAATTGGCAGCTTCATAGGAAAAGGCGTGTCCACCGTAAAGTGCACAAAGGAATGGTCAGACCAGGGACACAAACTTGTGCTAATGTTATTACAATTAACATTATGAGTGCATAACCAGTCCAAAGTGTGACCAGAAGCATGTGTGGGAGAAAACATTAATTGCGAGAATCCCAAGTTATCCAAGGCTTGTTTAAAATCAGTTGCAAGGCAATCCGAATCAATGCCCAGCCAGTAATTAAAATCACCTAAGAGAATGAATTAAGAGGTCGGTTTGAGTTGTGGTAAGATATAAGTACTAAGTGCCTCAGCTAACTGCACAGTGCACAATGGTGTACGATATACAAGTAGAAGATTTAGGGTAGATTCCGTATTTATGCCTATCTTAAGATGTATAGATTCTGTGCCCTCTAAGAGAAAACCCGGTGATTCCCAGACTAAGAATGAATCCTTAACAATCAATGCTACTCCACCCCCTCGACCTTCCTCTCTATCCCTTCTTAGCATCACATAGCCGTCTGCAATGGCTAAATTAAGAGCAGGACCGGCTGCGTCATGGCCCCAGGTCTCTGTAAGTGAGCAAACATCTAAGTTATTAGATTCTATGTAATTTGCAACCTCAACTGAATGTTTAACAAGGGATCGAGTGTTGAGGAGCAGGCACCGTAGTTCTGATACCGGGGAGACTACAGGATGAGAAGGATGAGAAGGTAAGACAATCTCTTTCACGTTCTCTCCATTTAGTGGCAGGCCCACTCCCATGTTGGTATTAGGCAGTAGGTTATTAACAATGTTAGTGCTGAGGGGAATTGTGCCATTTTCGCTAATATTAGACACTGACAAGCTCTGCTTTAAAGTTTGTAGTCCTCCCAAGTTCACCCCAAACCCCTGCACCCCCAATGGAATGTTTTTACAGGTAGAGGGATACAAGTCACCTGCCTCTGTAGTCTGTGGTCCAGATAACAGTTGTGTGAGATTGGTGCTAGAATCTAGCATGGAGCCTACCTTCTTCTCTAAGAGCATAATCCTGGACCGCTCGAAGGATTTAGTTTTCTCTGCCCTAATTGCTCTCAGAGCCTCCTCTACCCCCATGTTCCGCCGGCTGAGAAATCGGCGTCCTGTAAGTGACCCTGTAGTGGACTGGAGCAGACTGGCCCCAACTCGTACGCGCCGGCGCGTTCGCACCGGGTTTCAACAGAAAAGTGCTTCCGGACTACAATCCTTGTGGGGATTGTAGTTCAGAGCTCACGCATGCCTTGAAAACAAGTTGTGCTTCCTATTCATTTCTTACAAGACAACTGTTTGTTTGAGTCTATGGTTTTGACAAACAACGATGCTCATAGGCTCCTATTCGCTGTTTTCATATGCATTCTCAGAGCTTATCCAGCTCTTGTTGGGCGTAGTGTTGACATACTTACTTTTTTGCATGATTCGAAAAATGGCCCTGCAATAAGGAGGCTGCTTATGGCAATAGTTGAAGAGATCCTGCAGCTACCTGATTTACCAGGGTTGCCTGATTAAAAAGGTTTTATCTTCCTTAAAGCAGTTTACAGGCAAAATGAGGAACACTGTCAGATCCTCACTCCTCTTGACTGGTGCAGAGGCAGCACAAACTCCTCCCTCCCCATTGGGTCTTGGCACCTGGGAAATAGAAACCGCAGGCCACCGCAACCCTCTGGGGAAAGAGGGTTAGGATCCGTTGAGTGGATGGGTAGAGGGAGTTCAGGATAACCGGAAAGAGGTTTAGGGAATAACAATGGGTAGGGAAGGGGATTTAGGGAAACATGCTCCTCGACTCCTGCGCTGTTCTTGCTGGTGATTGCTGACAGGGTCTCTGATCCTTGCACTCTCACACCCAACAATCACTCTCTTAGGGATTACACAGATGGGAGGCCTTTGTATCGGAGCCTCTAACCAATAGACACCATTGTGTTTAGTTCACTAGTGCAGCTTTTGCTTTGACACTGCCACCCATAAACACGGATGATTCAGCACCGTCCCCACATTACTTCATGTAGGCAAGCCCTCCCCACATCAAGTCATATAAGTGGTCACTTCCCACCAATATGCAAATCTCAAGTTCCCCACATTACCCCATGTGAGGGTAGAAAACAATAACATGCACACAAGGTGCTAATACACTTAGCTCTGGCTTCTGCAGGAGTTCTAGGTCCTTCGGCCTTTTCGTGTTGGTGGGCCGTCATACGTCTCCCCGATCCGATCAGGTCAAAGAGCTGAAAATAGCAAGACAAAGTCAGTGCACGTGCGTGCAAAATGTTGTTCCTATGAACGTTCCCTGAAGGGTTAACGATTGTTACAAGTGCGGTTACTTCACCGCCAGGTTAACTCCAACACTGGGTTAATTTTCATGCACTGCATGCAAAAGGTTAAGAAGTCGTTTTCTCGTGCTTCCGGATAGTTTAACAAATTGTCCCTGTGGCGCGTAGCGTGTCTCCCTCCGACGGGACAAATCAGCTGTTCTAAAATAAGGATGAGTACTTAGCTTTTCGTGTACGCGGGGCCGGGGGTTGAAGCAGGCGGGCGGTGCCCCGCGTAGGCGTGCCTCCAGGAGCTCGTGTTACACATGTCCTCTCTTGCCGGTGGTCAGGATTGCGAGCGGTGCTTTCTGGGCGCGGCTCGGGCATGCGCATTAGCGCGCGTGTGGTCCTTCTTCTCCCAGCAGGCCCGTGAAGCACATGGCCTGCTGGGTAATGTAGTTTCCGGGCAGTTCTCAAACCCTGGGCCTTGTTCCTGCAAAAAGGGTGGAGAACTCGCCTGGAAAAGCTGGTTGGACACGTGAGGGCCTCCTTAACTGCCCCTGAGGCCCCAACAGAGGCTATAACCAGCCCCATAGCCCCCAAAACACTCCCAATTGCCCCAGCCCTGACAAACACTGAGAATGGTACAGTTCTGGAAAAAGAGCGAGCGTGACAACATCCAGAAAATGGGTTAATGTACTGGTGTATAATATATGCATGCTCAGCATTTATCCTTGTTCTCATGGTTCTTATGGTCCATACTCTTTACTTCATTGGTCCAAGCAATATAGAAGTTCCTTTGATCCTCCCCACTCCAATAACTCGCGTAGAGTTGCCTATTACTGAAGAGCCAAGACCTTATGTGTTATCCCCCCACAGCAGAGCTGCGTTAGAGTTGTTTCCATGGGTTGCTGACATATTGAGAGGGTGATACAGGAGAAGTACAGGGGAAGATGATAATGGGATCAACACATATTTAGACAGTACAGCACACTTGGGAAATAACATGTGGGATCAACACATGAAAAAGGTGGGAGAGAGAATGTCTAAGGAGAGTTGATATGTTTGTGCTCTCATACCTTATGCCATGGGAACCTCTAAGATCTTCATAGCTACAGAAGTACCAGTGCAGGAAGCCAATTGCCTAACGCATCTTGCACTCTGCCAGATAAAAGGGTAGTTCCAGGGTCAAACAGCATCCTTGATATGGGTTTCTGCAAAGACATCTCCGAGAGAAGATAACTATGTACAAGATTTGAAGACAAGAGAAAAGATGCAATTGTGGAATCTAGTGATAAGATATGAACAATCTGAAATAAACGGAGCAGGAATCAGAAGAGAAGACTACAAGATGCTAGATTGTCACGGCAAGAATCAAGAAGAGATTGTGAGATGTAAGGAAAAAGGTCAATTGCAAATCAAAGGAACAGTGTTGACTCCGGAAGGATGGGCGGAAGGCCTGATTGTGTGCAAAGCAGTAGCAATAGCGCAATATTATGAGCCAGTTATAGATACTGCAGAGAACGAATGCAAGCACCACTGGCCGAAGATTGTGAGGCTGTTGACATGGGTCTACGATAAAGGAGGACTGTTGCAGATAGTGCCTCTGGCCAGTGCAGCTCTATGTTTCAGAAATAATGGTAAGAGGGAAGTTGGAGTAAATCATCAGTGTGGCCGAATTTCTGATGTACCCGGCATGAAGGATGGAACAATGGTTCTAATGGACCACTTCTGGGCCTGTGGATTCAGGGCCTACATGAAGTTGCCCAAGGATTGGGGAGGGACATGCCCCATGGTGATAATTCATGTTCTAGCATTAATAATTCCAAAGAGTGACGTGAACATTGCAGAGTTTCCAAAAGCAGATGCTCACTTGAGGAGAAAGTCAGTCGGATTTCTCAATCGGACAAAAAGAGAGAATTACTTTTCAGCTAAGTCAATAGAAGCCTTTGATGCCATTCTGTATGAACATAGATTGTTCAGTAGGACTGCCTTAATATTCTCGACTATCTTTATGCCAGGGATCCAGATGATGACCAATGCTAAATGGCTACAGATTACCAGATGGGAACTCCTGCAGACCATTAATACCATGATAAAGGAATTCAATTTGATCAAAGAAGAATTAAGGGCCACAAGGCAGATCACCCTCCAGAATAGATATGTCCTTGATATGATTGCAGCAGTGGATGGAGGTGTTTGAGCCAAAATCTGAGAATCATGTTGTACGTTCATACCTTCACATGATGATGAGAATGGGACCTTGATGGAGGCCATAGCTTTACTGACAAACCTGCATAATAAGATGTAAGATGAAGTAAAAGACATTGCAGATGACAGCTGGTTTGCATCTATCTTTTCATGGGTTCCACAATGGATGGCGAACATCTTCAAGTTTCTTGGAGCACTATTGGTGATGATCATTTTTGGATTCTGTATGATCAGGATAATAATCACAAGGTGTAAAAAGACAGCGAAAAAGGCAGTAGGAATGAAGGTCATGATCGATGTTGAATCTGGATTTGGACCCAAGGAGCTGACGGATGAAGAAATCAGAAAATACATAGAAGCCAGTATTCTAGCACCTGAGGGAACAAAGTTCTTGTATATAAGGAACCACAAGAAATATGTGGGATGATGGATCTACTGTAGCCCGAATGGACAATGTAGCCACATGGCCTGGAGCGTCAATGACCATGTGAAATCAGCAGGATCTCTGAAAGGAGTGATGAAAATATGGACTCCAAAGAAACCTTTCTTTAAGAGGGGATGTCTAGATGTGAAGACTGATGAGGGAGTGGTCGATGAACCAACCAGAGAGGGAGTATAGAAGAGGATCCGAATGCCTCTACCGAGAGTCCTGCCCCCCATTTTGCCCATATGTTGGAAGCTGCACATTGCAACATGCGTAACACCAATAATGATGCCTATATCACAAAAAGCCTTTGAGACAAAGTACCCATTGAGAAAACCTTATCTGATGTACCCCCGGAGAACTGACAGTCTCCTGGAAGAAGTTCCTGAGGGAATATAAAGATGAATGAAAGAGAAGATTGGGTGACGTCACAAGAAGTGAAGATAATGCACTAAGAAGGAGGGTCAAAGAAGAGAATGTATGGATCTTATTGAATCTGATGATGAAACAAAGAATTGAATGCAGAATGAAGATTGCATGTGCAAAGAGCACTGCAGAAAATGTAAGCCGGTTTATAACTGTACAGATGCTGTAACGCAAGTAGACTGAGTGATCTTAAAGGCTGGCTATACATAGTGAATAGACTTCAGGCGATGCTGCCATTATATAGAATCTGGATATTCGATGTTGCAACTTTAGCAAGCCAGGACCTGTGAAGAGAAGGGCTAAAAGTGTGGCGCAGTAGAGAAAACAGCTGGTGATCAAGGAACAATCAAGAAGGCAGTCTGGCCCAGTGTCAAGGGTTGGGGCAGCCGAGAATTGGTTCTTTATCTTTGAAGATTCAAAGGACGTGAGAAGCGAGATGAGCTCCTGTTAAAATGCGAAGGAACGACACCATGGGTGCCAAGTTTTATTAATTTAATATTATTAAATACGAAAAAGGAGCTAAAATACGCTCTCCTGTCACATGGGTGAGAGAGAAATAGAAAATGGGCATGCAGCACCAAGGCTTGAAGATAAGAACGTGATCGCACTCCTTCTATTCTTAGGAGCAAACATACTTGCAAGGCCGAGTTCAAAGACAATTCAATTGGCAGAAGGCATGAGTGATAATGGATGTTGGGCTAATTGGGTGATAAGACATGGTCAAGTCCACCCACTGACACCTGGGGTACCAGCTTGCGTGCTGCTAGCGAGTTGAATGTTCCAGAAGGGTACAAGCGTGCCAACCAATTGTAGAGGGCCATGTAATGACGAACCCTATCGTTTGAGAGCCAATGATGTACTGTGTATCTAACAAATGTTGAAGATGACTTGCACTAGGGGTAGGCATAAGTTGTCCACCTGACTGTAGAGATCCAATCACAATCCTAGTCCCTATGCAATGTATACTTAGATGTTCCACTTGAACCTCTCACAATCCCAAGTAGATTTTCTTAGTTTTCCACATAGTATGACGTCAGGAATGACAGATCTTTGGTATATCAGTGTGTTTTTTCATGTAATGTGTTGAGATTATGCTGTGCGACGTCCGTTGTCCCTTTCCCGACGTCCTTGTTTTAGACAATTGAAATTAAAACAGTATCACTTTGCCAGCTTCCTGAGTCGATCTTGTTATTTGGCATAAGAGTTATTCTGAATCCCCATCCATCGAACGATGCACTACCTCATTTAAAAGGGCCAAATGGTTCAAAGGATTATCATGATGTAGTACTGTGATGAAGGAGAAGGACTGTGATGAAGAGGACTATGGCAAATGACTATGCCACAGAAGTACTAAGACAAAGGACTAGGACAATGACAAGGAGAAAGAATGACTGGTATTCTTTGAAGTATGGACTGCAAGTTGGAGGAGGGACGAGAAGGATTGGAGTGACAAGATCATTCATCATACCAGGGTTTGCTTGACACTGTCTTGTAAGGGTGAGGCACAAACCTGACTAGATAGGTTCACTGCAGGAAGGAAACAGCCATTCAAACTACTTTGCATGTTTAGACAAATCCCAAGAGCCCATACACATCGTAATACTTTGGTGAAGTTGGCTTTGGCAAGTTTGAGAAAAAGCTAAAAATGGGTACATGTGCAGCATTGGCAGAGCCAGGGCAAGCTCCCCCTACAAACACAATTGATACAGCACGTGGCAATGCTATTGCATCTTTCATTTGCAAAGAACAGGTACAGCATGGGTGCTAGATTCATGCAGCTTGACCAGCTCTGATGCACACAGAGAGGCCTGCTTTCACCTGAACGTCTCCCTCAATAAGCACTTTTGCCAGTGTCCATATGCTGACTGAGGAAAGGGATGAGTACATAGGGCACTTTGCTTAAACACACCTGCTTTCTGCACTTGTTGTCAGCAATATCTCACTACTGGTCTTATTTCCTATGTGGGAGTTTAAGGGCCCGGTGAGAAAGATGGGATTGTAAGCGCAGCTGTTCTTGGAATATACACACACACAAACAATCTTGCTCAAATGCCCATTCACTAAAAAGGCCAATAGACGTTGTCCAACAGAGAAAATCTCCACCCCCAAGTCTACCCAGAATGCCGTTTAGTCAGTATCAGGCTGTTGTTGTCTGAGATTGTGTTAAAATGTTTTTTCAGCAGCTTGTTGCTGACATTTCATGAAACTACTGTTGCTGCCCCATCTCGGTCCTGCTCCTACCTGTGAGATATCTTCTGTACCTGGCCTGTGCTGTGCCTCCGGAAATTTAAGAATGGATCTACCATGACTGTGTCCTACCTGGAGTGAATGATCTCCTCTTGACCACATTATTCGATTGTGACTTCTTCTTGGTAAGCCTCCATGTTTTTACTTTTGAGCCAGACCATGTGGTGCAAAGCCCAAAAATATGTGTCAATGGGCAACATCTCTGCTTCTCCTGCTAAATTAGTGACTCTTGTTTGTAGCATGACACCCCCGTATTCCAGGAGGGCATCATGTAGACACGTTAGCTCATATTGGTTTACATTTCCTTTGTAATTCATAATAACAGATGGAAAAAGCTGCAGCTTGGCACCCACTGCATGCTAGCATTCCAAGGAGGCTTTTGGTTTGCCTTGTGCTTTCACTGGCCCTGAGGGGGAAGAGCCACAGATAGGCCATGTGGATAAGAAGAAACGGAAGAGTAGGTAGTTACCAAATTAAGAAGAGGAATCCCCGGAATCAGGGCTGGACCAGCTGCCAGATGCACAGGATGCAGCTAAGTGGGGTACCCAATAGCAGGGAACGGAAACTCTACCACAGGTTGTGAGTCTGCCTTGCACACTATTACACTCATCATCAAATAAGAAACTGAGCATATCCTTTTTAGGGCCACTAAACATCCTTGGAGATTCTAGGGTAGTGATTAGACCACCCATTCTCTCCAAAAGTTTCACTGGCTATGATTGGCTCACCAAACTCAGACCAGACGGGCTAACCTCACACATGCTTTGTTGGGCTGCCTGAGAATTCTGCAAGAACTGCCGACTTAACTGAATCCTGGTTAGAGGATTAGGCTTGACTCATAGGTTTGGCCAGGCAGACGTTTGCCTAGGCATAATGATAAAGTCACATGGTTCTTGCCATTTGTTGTCACTGTGAAGCTTATGGAATATAAAAGAGACATGTGTCTACTAAATAAAACGTATTGCGCATGGCTTTTCCATCTCTGTAAAGTACACTTCACAAAACTACATGTTTAGGCAAATGTTAAATGCAAACAGTGTTTCTTTGGTTCAACCATGAACCATGAACTGTATTTTAATGTGTGCAACAAAATAACTCAGTGCCCGATGCACTATATAATATGATGATATCATTTAATTTGTAAAGCCCTACATTACTAATATCTAGTTAAATAAAATAACACCCTAGCATTTCTTTGTATTTGCATGGCATGTGAACAACTGTAACATCCAGTTGAAATCTGGGCTGTGCTCATTCAACAAATTTCCCAGGACATATGTTCAGAGATAGGTTCTCTGGTATAACAAAATTCACTGTTAATCAGTCACTAATCCATTAGCTTAGCCGAACAGATGGGGTATTCCGAGCATATAAAATTATTATTATTATTATTATTATTATTATTATTATTATTATTATTATTATTATTATTACATTATATGTTGGTACTTAAAAATACAACAAACTAGCACATTTATATCTCAGAAAATTCCCAGTTTTGTGGTGTCTGCAAACTTATGAGGGATGCTGTGTCTGAGCTCCTGGGTCTGTTTTTTAGTGAATCAGTGCATCAAAGGACCATATTTATGTGCAACCCTCGACCTGTTGTCCTTAGGCAGAGCCATAACCCATTAGCAAGTGTGAATCTGCTTTATGAAGAAGAAGGAAAAAATGGTTTGGCACCAAAATGAAATGACATTATAAGTCATAACTTCTAAATGCTTTGCTTGAATTAAAAAACGCCTACAAATCTGTGTTCCCCATCGTACATTTATAAGCACAATATAGTAATATGTACACATTATTAATAGATTTACATATTTTAATAACGTTCTCAGATTACCAGTTATTGGAACATGAAGGATATATATGGATGCAGAATGTTCTTGCAATTTTAAGTCTAGAGGCCTATGTAGTGCTACAGTTGCATAACAAAAACTATGGAGAACAATATATTTCAGTCCAATTTGATCATAACTCCAGATAGGAGGAGGGAAAACCTTTAATTGTCACAAGGCAAGATATATTGGGGCAATAAAAATCACTCGTAGGATAATTGGGGGTGTCAGTATGTGAAGATTACATATCACAAGCCCCATCAAATGACAAAACATTGCATCAAATGATGCTGCATGGGTGGAGTTTATGAAGTATTTAAGGACAAACACACAGAGAATATGGAGAAATATTTAGAAATCTGTAGATGAAGGGAGGTTGTCCAAGAAGGGAAGTGCTGATTTGGGATTCAACTTTGGATGCAGCTGTTGGAAATGCCTCTTAAGAAGACCTCATCCAGAGGGAGCCCTATGCAGAAGCCTTTCCCAAGACAGACCCAAGTTGTCTGGGAGGGATTTTGAAATCTGGGGACAAACTAGGAGCAGATTTTAATTTTTGGAGATGTCGTTCCAACCTTTCCTGTGCCTTTAAAGCACAACCCAAAAGTGAGTGCAACAACCCCTGTGCATTTAGCTATATATATCAAGGATTAGTTAAAACCCAGATATCAATTGGAAGTCTTTTAGGGGAATCTTTTATCAGTTATGCCACTGAATGGGGACTGGGCTATAAGGAAAACTTGGTGGAGGTATATTTAAAATAGTATGACCCACCAGTTATGATTGTGCAGGACACATAATGCGCTATGACAGTAGCAAAATACATTCATTCCTGAGTTTTGACAAGGACAATGTATGCCTAGATTTGTGACATGGTGTACAACGTGTTCCACACATTTCCATTAATTGTTAGACTTGTTGACCTGTGAAAACCATAGCCAACATAAAAAGAGAATTCCTGAAACAAGCTATTTCCCTAAAAGTGGAATAGGAAGGACGTTAGTTGGCTCACTTTATTCCCAAGAAAATGCCAATTTAAAAAACCAATATCATTTTTCCAAATTAACTTGCACAGAAAGTAAAGGACTCTGCATTAAGGGGATTCCTAATGCCAAGTAAAAATTAAACATTGATTCCTTTGCTACCTTACATTTACACTAACAGGTTTCCTTCATTCTTTAAATAAATCAAGATGTTGTGCCCTCAAAATAAAAGCTTCAATCCTAAACCCAAGCCTGTAGACTAAATAGCCCAACATACCATACCCTGTATTGTATAAACATGCACAAACTAGAAATCAACATTAACCTACATCGGAAGTATAATTACTCTGAGCGCAAGAAAGTTATAAGTGAATACAATGCTTTACTATGAGACATTTATAGATGGTTTTAGAGAAAATCAAGGGAAATGTATATTGTGCATTTCTGATGAGAATATTGAAATGTACTGATGACAAGCATTAATAATTGAAATATTCCCATCGATGAAGGTTGTAAATGTTGTTGAGAAAAGTTATTCAGACTTTTTTTTCAAGAAAACAGCATGCAGGTTATTTCACACCTAGCCCCACCAGTCTTTAGAAGCTACTCAGCTACCTGCCCTCAGGACCAACAAGGCCTGCCCATACACTCAGCTACTCAGCTACCCACCCTCAGGACCTATCTGGCCTGCCCATGCATGCCTTGAAAAAGTCCCTAAGACGAAACAAGTGTTGGCACTTCTGGAACTGCAGCTAGCACAGTGATCCCCAACGTGTAGCTCGCGAGCAACATGTTGCTCTCCTGGCCCTAAAATGTTGCTCGCCCGTTGCTCTGGGTCATTGTGTGAAGGCTAAGAAGAAGGACATTCAGATATGAGACAACAATGGCAGTGTACCCTGAGCCAGAACTGTGCAGGAAGGCTAGCCAATCAGCCTAATCTATTTGACAGGCATGACATACTGTTAGGTATTGACGCTTTAGCTGTGGGAGCAACAGTAGAGTGGTCTGAGTGGTGGGGCAGGCCAGGTGGGTGCAGGGAGCAAGGGGGGCGGTTACAGTAATCTCTTGGGGCTTCAGATGAGACAGTCCCCAGTGATTGAAGAGAACCTGAAGCACAGAAACTAAGCTGGCCTGGCCACCCATGTGAATACCCATGGCACTGCTCTGTAATCAGAAGTAAAAAGGACTCCCCACTGAATCCACCCTTATTCAGACAATCCATGTTTTAGCACTCTAAAATGTCTATGCCACTTGAAACTCTGGTCCACTATGAGGTGCATCGCTGGCTGGGTCAAGAATACAATCTACGAAGATATTGTTGCCGCCAACTGAGCCTTCCCCCGCTGCACTCAGGTAGACAGCAAAGGGGTTAGTCATCGAATAGTACGAAAAGAAGTAGGAAAATAAGTGACTTGATTGCCCAACTGTCAAGGAAGTTCCAATAAGATTCTTTTGTACATGTATGATTTGCGTTTGTTGCCAAAATGTAATTTATTGATCCAAAATGTTCCACAATAATTGCATAATCTTTGTGAAGACATTTTCATCTTCTGATTCTTCTTTCTAGTACGAAGTGCATTAATGGGAAAAATAATTGAACCAAATGCCTGTGTTTGTGTTCTGGTGACAATTGCCAGTTTATGTGCCTTTATACAGCTGGTGCCCACATATTGGGCAAATAAGTGGCATGCATGCTCAAACTTTCCTTCTTAAACAATTTGCTTATGCCAGATTCTTTACATGTGAAGTTTGTGTATGCGGGCCCTATGCGTCATAATTGGCACAAATGTTACATACTACTTGTATTGCAGTGCCTGGTGGGAACATTCACATTGTCTGATGCTTTGCTTATCTGGCATTTGACTAATGGATTTCTAAGGGGAATGAGCTCCAAATTGTGCACACTTAATTAGTGTAGCTACCAATTGCAATTCACTTATGTTACTGAAAATAATTTCTTAGTGACATAGAAATTATTTTTACTTTAGTATAGTGTTTCTTGCTAGATTCTTCCTGCTTCTAAATTCTTTAAGAACAGATATTACCCAATGTAATGTAATGAATTAATCAACCTCGAGCAATGAATGGCTAAATCGACCCTGCCACAGGTATGAACATGCGAAGTGCAGGCTGACCCCATGTCATGGGAGTGCACTTAACAAGTGAGGTATACAACCATAAACATATAATGTGTATAATATGAAGGAAGAATGCCACCCCTTCTGTAAAGTGGTCTTCAAAAGTTCCAGTTTGTGTACACTGTTACTGGCCCACTAGCATGTCTAAGAATGCACCACTTACAACTATATTTCCCAGGGGATTGCTTGGGGAAAGAGTACCCAAATCCATCAGAAATAGTTTTTTTAAAATTCCTAATCACTTGTCTTCAATGTAACAGACCTTGAGTGCTTTAAAAAGCACTATTTTCTGCTAGATTTCTTAGGTGGATAACCCTCCCCTCACACAAAGCCTGGTTGAAATGATCTTTAAATTCTACCATATTCTGTCTAGTTTTACTCATCCTGTTCTCCTAAAAATACCCAATTTGCCCCTAAAGATCCTGACAATCCCTTTGGAGGGATAGATGGGGCAGCACCAAAATAAGCCTTTATATTTAGGAGTAAATGCTACTGTTAAAACGTGCTTAAAAAACATTTACCATTAAATAGCTTGAACATTTCCTGGGAGAGAACTCCAAGCACTCAAATATTTTCATACATCCTGCAATGTTTTTGAATAATTTTGCTGGCCCAGTGCCTAGAAATGCACTGTTTGCCACTTAATTTACTAAAGATTGTATTTCTATACCAATTTAATGTCAAATGATGTTATGATTTGTTCCAATCATTTTACCACTGAATGCCGATAAATTGCATCAAAGTGCTGAAGTTGCTCACCATTTCATCTGACGCTCAAATGTTGCTCATTGCTAACAAAAGGTTGGGGACCCCTGAGCTAGCATATAGATAATATGCAAGTGTAAACAAATGGGTCTGCCCACACTTGGCAGTCCTTGTGACCAGTTCAATACACCAATAAAATCAGACTAAGCTCAAAGATCTAACCGTGTCCAATAATCATTGGAAAGTCAAACTAAGGGACCACTATACCTCTTGGCAAGCACCATATGCAGCGCCATTACAAGCAAGGTTCCCAACCCAATTCCATACCTTTAATCATTGAAATGTATTACTCTAAATAGAACAGAATATCCAGAGTAAAAACAGCCTGTTTCTTGTCCCAGAATTTGGGGGAGGGATTGTTGTGGTAAGGAGGTGTTAGATCAGGGGATATTTCTTGGCATAATGAATTTTCAAAATGTATGTAAGTATTTTTTATATAAAGTGACTTATTACACAGACATGCAGGTTACTTTGATTCCAATGTGCAAACCATTTGCAGTTCCACAGAAAATAAAGCACATTTTTTGCACATCAAGCAAGCAAACATGCACTCTCATCGGTTGTCAGGAAGTGCTCTTAACAAATGTGAGCAGGGTCTATGTGGGCAGTTTGGGCCATAGGACAATGAGCTTGGCGTTGCCGTGCATGCCAGCCCATGCCTACACCACTGTCTGATGGGCACATTTAATGGCCACCAGCCATTTCTCCTGCCATTGGATGTATGACTGTTATTTTCTCTGGCACCTGAGTTATTATGGATAAAGCTTGCTTTACGGCATCAGTTTCTATATGGACATGATTTCAATATACATGACTCTATGCAATTGTGCAGGGCATTGTGTATAGGGGGCAGTGATCGCTTCTGATGAGTGCATGGGTGTATGTTTTGCTAAAGTGGAATTAGGCTCATGAATTCTATGGCAGGTGTTGACCCTGTGGTTTCTCTACAGGACCACCTTTAGGGACAGTCTGTAAAACCTATGGCTTTGTATTAATTATTGTTTGAAAATATTACATTCTAAATCATCATCTGGCTCCATTCATCGCAATAATTCCGGGTTAAGAACCGTGTGGTCCTCTTTTCAGGTTATTTCTATTCTTTAGAACTATGACCTCAGAGCACATGCTCCTTTCTAGACCCTGTCCAAATAACGAATTACGGAATGCACGAGTGCTGGAGCCTACGGCACCACAATGACGTACACAGTTCGACTCTAGTCACAGTGTGGCAGAATGCTGGCAGTGGAAATGAGGCACTTAGCAATAAAGAATATGCATGGCCTCTCCTTCAGACTACCCTCATCCACCTCCTCTACCTCACTCATCTTCTCTGACTGTCTGTCTGCAATTCAGTCTTGGTGTGCTGCAAACAACCTCTGCCTCAATGCCAGTAACACTGAGATCGTTCGGATTGGGACTCCTGCTCCCACTTTCCCACTCACACTATGGCTGGCCTCCCTTGGCCCTGCGCCCGCACCCACCTGCGAGTCAAAAAACCTTGGGGTCATCTTCCACTCCACTCTCTCCTTCTCCACTCACATTACGGACATTTCTAAAAAGTCCAACCACCAGCTACACCGCCTCAGAGGTACTCTTCCTTTTCTCACCTTCCCCCAGTGGCTCACTGTCTCCAGAGCCCTGGTTCTCTCAAGACTACTGCAACAGCCTCTTTCTCAACCTCCCTGCCTCTGCTCTGCGCCCTCTGCAACTCATCCAGAACAGAACCACAAGACTTATCCTTGGCCTCAAGCCCAGGGACTGCATCTCTCTGGTGCTGAAATCCCTTCACTGGCTCCCCGTGGTTGCAAGGACCAAGTTCAAGACCCTCTGTATTTTCCACAAAGCCTTCTGGGGCCTGGGACCTACCTATCTGCAACAATGCCTACCTAAAAACTGTCCTTCCCGAGCCCTCCACTCATCAACCTCCAACCTTCTGCGAATGAGCTGGTTCTCCAAGCAGAGATTTGGAGGGAGATCCTTATCCTCAGCAGGGGCCTCCCTGTGGAATAGCCTCCCTGCCGCCCTCCGTCTTGAGCCTGATCTCCTTACGTTCCGGAAACTCCTTAAGATATTCCTCACCCTCTACCCTGCTAACCTCTCTCCCTCTGCTCTATCCTTCTCCCCCTCCTTTTCTGCACAGCTTGCTGACTTGCTGGCGGGTGCACCTCAGACTCGCACAGGTTCCTGGAACTCTCGCCAGTCCTCTCGCACTTGCCTCCGGCCCTTGCACTTGCCTCATTGTTACTGCACTTGGTCAATGGCCCATGAGACTGGCATCTCTCAGCACTTACCCCAGCTTCTTACTGACTGGGCGCACTTGGACTCCCCCCCCCCTGCACTTGTCCCCTTTACCCTCTCCTGTAGCGTCTTGCACTTGCACGATCCGAACGTACCATGACTTGAAGATTCGTCTGTCTTCCCCTGTCCCCCCTCCTTGCATGGTGGCGCCTCAATGCTCTTGGAAAAACTGCAGAATCGTTGTCAGATCTATTTGCTGTTATCTCCACTGTTAATTGTATTATATGCACGTACTCTGCCAGGCAGATTTGTATTGTTTCGAAATTCAAGGGCTCCGAATGACTGTTGCTTTTTCCCCTTGTCCCCTCCCTCCTTGAGCGCTTTGAAACACTTGCTTTGTGTATAGGCGCTTTACAAATAAACATTACCATAGCATACCATTGGCAGCGATTGCCAGAGCAAGCAAACGTACTTTCTTATATGGTGCTCTTCTCACTACATGCTGCCAGCGACTGCCATTGCGTTAGGATGTCTCCACGGTGGCAGACTGTTTCTATCCAATCATCCTGCCTGAAGCAGGACGCTGCGCCCGCCAAGGAATGCATGCAACATGTTGCTCCGTCACACGTGGTACGAGGCTGTAAATCATGACGCGTTCAAATACTAAATTAAGGACGAGAAGTGGGCACTGCTTGCTGCTGTAGTGCTCTGTTCTAGATCAGGCTCAATATATAAACAGACAATAGTGTGAGGGGTGGGGTCCGGGCAGAAGGCTGCGCTGGAAGCTGGATATGCTGGCTGTCCTTTCAAGTTAAGGAAGCTTCGAGAAAGGGATCGTGCGCAAGCATCTCCCTCACAATTTGCGCCCCACCTATCTGTGAGTAGCATATTCGATTATCTTTCTCGGTTTTTCCAGAAGCAGGGGAGCAAATAGGGCGACGCGTCTGACAAGTACACTGCCTCTGATAAACGTGTTTTATATAAAGGTTCAATTCTGGCACTTGACCGTATGCAAAGTAATATATGTATGTGTGTCTGTGTGTGTGAAAAAACTCCTGCACGTGATCTCAAAGTAAGAGCGGTGTTTCTGTTGTGTAGACAACCGTGATCCAATCCTTGTGTTGGCTAAGTGTTTGCTGTTTCTTTAACGTCTGCTTGTTTTCATCTACAATAGAAGCCTCTCTGTTCAGCACAGTTAGCTTAGCAGTCATTTGCACACGCACAGCAACTTCACTGGTAACGTTTGCACAAACGGACACCTCAAAATGTGAAGGGTCAATGACGGAACTGTCATATTTCGTAGCTACAGTGTTTCTTTTTGGGTGTGGTCAGTGGAGGGTACGCACGGTTGGACGGAGTCCCCCCACTTTTTTGAGGAGTCTCCCCACTTTAGTGCACATTGATATGCTAATTTCTGCTGACGCCACTTTGTACTGATATTGTAATGAGTCCCCCCACTTTTTCTTTTCGGACTTGACCCCTGGGTGTGGTTTTCCAATCCAGGGTTTGCAGCACAAGGCGTTCCTGAAGCAGACTTAGCTCGTATGCGCCTGAAAGAGGGGCGTGGAGGGTCAGCATGGGAGGTGTGGAGGGTCAGCATGAGGGGCGTGGAGGGTCAGCATGAGGGGTGTGGAGGGGTCAGCATGAGTCCGACTACTTTTAGCACAAATATATGTGTGTGTGTGTGTGTGTGGCTGGCTATTGTCAGCATTCTGTAAAACTGCCCTGTTGCTCCGGCAGAGCGCTCTTACTGCCCCGAGGGAAGGTTGTACAGTGGACCTGAGACACGTGCAGAATAATGGAACTCGTGTTTATTTTATTTTGGTCCTGTTGCTTTTCACGGTGGAATTTGGGTGCGCAGCGTTGTAATTGGCATTTGGTGTGTTGAATTGCAGCTTTGTAAGTGTTTAAACCATGTGATGCTAATGAAAACATCCGGTTTATTAGAAGGCATACACAGTCCCCCGAAAGTTGCTTTTTATTTGTGTCCTTTCATTGTTTTTCTTTCAGAACTAAACGTTAGATTGTGATTTTTTTAGCAAAACAAGTGATTTAAACATTGAGAATAAAATGGATGATAGAAGGCACCTTGAATTGTAGAAAAGCATAAGACCCAATGACACAGTGTGCCCCAATCATGGTATTTCTTAGCACGGTGCAAAGTCACTTTGCATAGGTGCAAATTGACTTCGCACTGCAGAAATGCACTTTGCACCGTTCTGTGAATCAGGTTGTTTGTTGGCATAGGTGCAAAGTGACTTCTCACTGCAGAAATGCACTTTGCACTGCTCTGTGAATCAGGGTGTTTGTTGGCATAGGTGCAAAGTGACTTCGCACTGCAGAAATGCACTTTGCACTGCTCTGTGAATCAGGGTGTTTGATGGCATAGGTGCAAAGTGACTTCGCACTGCAGAAATGCACTTTGCACTGCTCTGTGAATCAGGGTGTTTGTTGGCATAGGTGCAAAGTGACTTCGCACTGCAAACATGTACTTTGGACCACTCTGTGAATCAGGGTGTTTGATGGCATAGTTGCAAAGTGACTTCGCACTGCAGAAATGCACTTTGCACTGCTCTGTGAATCAGGTTGTTTGATGGCATAGGTGCAAAGTGACTTCGCACTGCAGAAATGCACTTTGCACCCCTCTGTGAATCAGGTTGTTTGATGCCATAGGTGCAAAGTGACTTCACACTGCAAACATGTACTTTGGACCGCTCTGTGAATCAGGGTGTTTGTTGGCATAGGTGCAAAGTGACTTCGCACTGCAAACATGTACTTTGGACCGCTCTGTGAATCAGGGTGTTTGTTGGCATAGATGCAAAGTCACTTTGCACCCGCCAAAGGTTCCATGAACCAGGCCCCGTGACTTTCTGCACTTGAACACGTTGTGTGGTTTTAACGCAGGCATGAACATGTTATTTATGCATGACCATGTATTATCTATGTTTACATTGGCTTGTAATTGATGATTGGCTCGTCATAGGTACCTTGGGGCCTGTGATGATGCAGCTGCAGGTTTGTTTTTGATGGCCTTTCAATGGTAAATCAGGGCACAATTCCACGGATGTAATTGTTCTCGTTTGAAAGAACTGTGATGTTTTTTGAATGCGTTCAAACACGCTCGCGCACACGCCCAGATGTGTGCTCAGCCATGCTGCCCGGTACCTGTGATACAAGCCATGTCCACTCCCAGTGAGGCTGCATTCGGGGCCCTAATACAGGGGCAGGGGCACTGGGTACTCACTTCGGCATGGGGTACAAGTCCTGCGAGGACAGCTTGACAGCTGATGTGAATGGGAGACGCTAAATATCTTTAAACTAAATGTTAGCACTTGGATTGGTCTGCGCAGCTTCCATTTAATTGTTTTTTATTCCGTCTGTGCCTTGCAGAAGGGGACCAGACATATACATATCATTCTGGAATGTCTCACCCATGGGAGCGGTCTAGCCAGAGCTGATAGGCCAGGTCCCCTATACACAAGAATAGAGACCCCCCAGACACACGCCGACCTTGCTGGGAATCATTTGAGAAGTGCAGCTTAATTCCCTATGCACATCACGGAAGGGGTACATGTCTAGTCAAACACCCCAGCAAACCAAAATGGGGTGATGGCTGGAAGGTTTGGAATTAATCTTAACCTCTGGCCTTGCTCTGGACAACCCTCCAGACCATCGTGGTTCACCTACCAAGCCATTAGCAAACCAGGTGTGGTCCCAACCCAAAAGGGGAAGTCCACCAGGAACTGCCACGTCACACCCCTTCTACACAGGACCACAAGCACCCCTAGAACTATTTTGGCCTTATTGGGCATCATCAGTGGGGAGAAGCTTGGGTCTCTAGGCCCAGCAGGCATGTGACCCACGTCTGGGCATACCCGTCCCACTCAGGGTGATTAAAATAAAAAATAAAAGAGGAGATGGCTGGAAGTTATGGAATTCATCTTAACCTCTGGCATCGCTCTGGGCAACCCCACGTACCCAAGCCCTTTCTTGGTTTCAGTGATTGTGGCTCTGTTCGGAATCTCAGAGGAATGGAGCGTGGGGTACCTTTGAGGTACCCTCTGATTGGTTGTCTGCAGTGGCTGTCAGGACGGGATGTAAATGAGTCCAAATAGGATTTTGATTTGATGGTTATAGCGCCTGTTCTTGAATCAGGTTTTGTCGGTTATAGTGCCTACTAACCTTGTACATTTGATTGTGTTGATTTCAGTGTGTTACTGTGTTTACAAACTCAGTACGTCCAAGAGCCATGTCTTCAGTTGTTTTCTGAACATCTGATGGTTCGCCTCCATGCTTAGAAGTTAGGTCCAGAGTGTAGTAGCCAATACAGGGTTTGAGAAGCCCCTTTTTATTTCCTTTTGAAGTTACAAACTGAAACTAGAGTGGCACTTCTGGACCTTAGAGTCCTGGACGGTATGTAGTGTTGGAATTTCTTTGTGAAGGATCCTGGGCTGTTTCTGTGGTGAGCATGATGGGTGATGCAGATTGCTTTCAAGTTTAGTCTTTTATTGACAGGTAGCTAGCGGAGAATATGTAGTGCCAGGCTGATGTGTTCGAACCTTTTCATCCCGAGAAGTAGTCGGGCCACTTTATTTTTGACTTGTTACAGTTTTTCTGTGAGGTATTCCAGGAATATGGGATAGAAGCTATTTGCGTAATCCAGTTCGTTAGCACTAGCTATATCACAGTGGTGGTCCTGTGGTTGAATGTGCAAAGCTGGAGAAATAAACATTTCTGACAATGACGTTCACCTGTCGTTCGAGCAAGCGGGTTCTGTCCGTAGTGGTCCAAAGATTGTATAGGATGAAATTGGCCAATGGCCGACATTACCAACCCAGGGAATTTGTTTGGTATTTGAAGGGGCTGCTACCGAAAGCATCAGTTCTTTTTCAAATGGTTGAATGATGGTCTGTTTGCTGTCCTCCCTAAATCCACATGTGCAAGCCAAGTTTTACGGTCCAGGCAGTTTGTTGAAGGATTGTCTTGGAGTTTGTAAATTACTTGTGTGCCATCTGCGTAGTTGTAGCATCCAATTCCGAGAGATTGATGAAGTGTAGCCGAGGCATCATGTAGACGTTGAAAAGGAGGATGTTGCTGGAATTTGTCGGGCACCATGATGATAGTTTCGGATCCTCCAGTGAGGAAGGAGGTGATACAGCATATAACAGCTTATTTTTCCCCAATGTCTCTGTCTACTAATGAGAATCTCAAAGCTGGTGGTATCAAACGTGGCCCAGATATCCAGTAGAATGAGGGCGCTGTCTGAATTTGTATCTGTGCTGTTCTCTCGTGAGTCCCAGGTTGGACTTTTGAGAAGTGGTCTCATGTATGCAGACTGCAAAAGAAGTGGAACACATCCAGTTTTGATTGAGTCGTTTAGAAAGGATATGAATACAAGAGCCTAGTCCAGATGTTTTGCGATAGTTTAACATATATTGGGGGGCATGGATCTTCTGGAGATTCTGCTGGTTTGCGGGAGTGGTGGGTAGGGGGTCTTGTATGGTGAAGAGGCAGAAAGAGATTAGAGAGGCGGTGGATGATGCTTGAGGTGATGCCTCCTTGGCAAGAAGGAGCTTGTTCGTTACACGTGCCCTTGGATTTGCAAGACTTTTGTGTTGCAATTCATGAAAATCTGGTCGCAGAGGTCTTGAATCAGAGTTGGGGTTGTGTTGTATGCTGCCGGGATTTTTGATTGCAGCATAATCTTAAATATTTATTTTTGACTGTGTTGTGACAATGCATTGCATGTGGAGTCATGTGCTTTCTTGGCTTTGAGAATTTCTGCCCTGTAGAAATGTCTCAGCTGGTGGTAGGCACATTATTTCTGGTTTCAAGTTGTTTTTCCTCCAGTTTAGCTTTATGTTTTTATTTTTTCATGAGGTTCAGTGTCCGAGTGAACCATTTAGCAAGTTTCTCATTCTGTGAGTTTTTGGTGCAATGCTGCCCAAGCTGGAAATTATACAGTTATTACTGTAGTGGATCTTCTCATCCTGTGTCTTGGCCGATGTATCTACTTTAAGGGATGATTTGTTTGCTTTCAATACTGTTTTTTACACTAGAGTGTTAGTTCGTATTTATTTCCCGCATCGGGTAGGGTCAATGGTCCTTTTTGTTGGTTGAGTGAGTTAGGGTGCCTTTTTCAATATAGCGATATAGAAGAAAAGAATCGATTGATGGTCTTCCCAAGAAGGTATTACCGAAATTGTTCGTTTACAATTGTTCGAATGGACAATTGACCAAATTTAAAGGGTCACAATTGACCTTTTCACAATTAACCGAATATATATATTTTTTGGGGGGTTTGGCGTTGGGTGGGGGGTTGTGGGGGGTTTCCCCCCACATATATGGTACAATTGACCTTCACAATTCGGTCAATTGTGAAAAGGTCAATTGTCATTCGAACAGTAGTAAAACGAACAATTTGTATACAACCTCCCAAGAAAGGGGGACTGGAGAGCAGACTGTGACTATTGCCTCATTCCAGAAAATGCCATCCAGTGTGTGACTGTGTGACCAGCAGTGTGAGTGGACCCCCTCATTATTTGCCTTCAAAGGGTACTCTGGTGGGAGTGTCTTATTTCTTGAGCCAGATGTTGATCACTCAGAGACTAGTGAGATACTGGTGATCCATGGACAGGTTGCGGCTGGAGGAGCGAGTTTGCCTGCACAATTTGGGCTGTAGGATGCTGGTCTGTATATGAGGAGGACGTGATGAGGTATGAGAGATGGAGCAGTTAAGGACGAGCAATTCACAGCCTGGAACGTTGTCGACTGAGGGGGCTGATACTTTGATAGAGTCTCTGTGTATCAGTGCCTTTCCTCTAGCCCTCTTATTGGCATGATTTGTGCTCCTGGTCTGGTAGCTAGACGGGATACGTTTGTGGATAACTGGTGTTTGGACATCAGAGAGCCATGATTCTGTGTTGACAAGTAGACCTATATGATCCTCAGAAAGGAATTAACTATGCAATATGTTCAGTTTTGCACAATAAGTCAATATAATCTATGCAGTGAAACACTTTGGTGAAACAATATCTTACCAAGTCTATGTTCTGGTTATGCTAGTGGCACCATAGCATAATGTATGTATCGAACATACTGGCACACAATGAATGAATCAGTCCATGCTGTGGATAAATAGGTGGCACAGTGAAATTAAACTATCTGTGAAGTGGTGCCAATGGTAGCATAAGAGACCAATCCTCTGTGCAATGGGCATACTTGTGGCACAATTAATTAATCTACGTATGCAATGGGTACACTGTAAAACTCAATGAATGTAACATATCTATGCAATGGCATATCTGATGCTACAGTGAATTAATCAGCTGTTCAACTGATTACACCAGTGGCATAAACAGAGGAAAATACTTCAGTTGGCTATGCAGTGGGTTTATGGGTAGCACTATGAGTCAATATAATCTATACAGCGGGCATACCGGTGAAACAAAGAATGAGTCAGCCTATATGGTGTATATACTGCAATGACACAGTCTATTCATGTAAACTCAACTTAACCAATATATGCTGTGAATATACCGGAGGCCCAAGGAAATATTCTAACTATGCATTGGTTACCCTGGTAACACAAAGAAGTAATCCAGTCAGACAGTGGGCACACTGCAAGCAGAATGACATAATCCATCTATGCGGAGTTATGCTGGAAACACAACTAAATAATCAATCAATGCAGTAGCCATTCTGGTCGTACAATGATCTAGCTGTGCACATGGCTATAGTAGTGGTACAATCAGAGGAACATGACATGTTTAGCTATGCAATGGGATCATGGTAGTACAATGGTTCAGCTCTAGCTATACAGTGGACACACTGGTAATACCATAAATCATCTCTCTATGTAGTGGATATTCTGGTAGCACAATGACTAACACAACACATGAAGGGGGGGTTGTAGTGGATACATTGGAAGTGCAATGAGTTCATCTATCTATGCAGTGACTATCACAGTGGTTCAGTGAGTTAATCTAGCTGAGTACACCAGCACAAACAGAAGGACATACCTAAAGTTTAGCCATACAATATGGATGGGTTACAAGACAATACAAACAATGGAGCAGATACACTTGAAAAACAAATAATTAAACTGCAGAAGTGCCTGAGTAAGCGGCTGTTTGCTGGGCCGTTACTTTGGAAAACGCTAAAGACATTTATTTTGTGTTTGTGGAAGAAGCCAGTGACTCGCTACATAAACGTGGACTTTACTCTATGGTGAGCGCTATTATCAAAGAAGATATTACAGGACTAAATTACTTTTCCTGCATTTAAAACCCGTTTCTTGCCTTATAGGTGTTTAATTACCTGTGACTCCTCCTCTTCACAAAACTCTCTACTTAATGAGGCGTGCGCACGCACTAGCCCGCGCAATGCAGAAGTGCCTGAGTAAGTGGCAGTTTGCTGTTCGCTGCTTCGCGTTCCGCGTTCTGTGGAAACGCGGCTCGTTACTAGTGTGTGTGTGCTTTCCTATGAAACTAAGATCAGCCAATACTACGAAAGCTCCACGAGATGGCAAGTCTGACCACGCCCGAGTAGAACTTGCTCACGCAAAACCATCTGTCATCCTGGGTTGTTGCCTGATGTGAAACTAACCAAAATGACTAGTTTCTTTAGAAAAATAGATAGTAGTACAGGTGTTATGGTGAATAATCTTAGTGTAATAGTGGAAGAAAACACCAGGTGAGGAATAGTAGAGGATCTTTGTACGGGTCTTCCTTGTATTGGCTCCAAACTTTTTTCACAAGTATTACAGAGATCTTGTGTAAAGACCCCTCTATTTGATGTAAATAGTCCAAATGGTAAAATCGATGTTATTGATGATAGTGTATGCACGCTAAGCGAAGGAGTGGTGATTACTTTCTCCAGTGCTCCTCCCCTCGCGAGCAACATTGATGTGACCGGCAGCCTATGTGGCGTATCCTCGATGCATAGGGTGCCGACTATGCGATCCATTGTGATGAGTAGTGACATAGTGAGATTGCTGCCTCTTGATTTGCCTAAGAAAAGTGACCTTGTGTCCACTGTTAGGGACTGTGAGCCCACTACACATGTTGCGAATGGTAACATACACAACCGCTACAGTGTCCCCACCTATGTGCGGGGCGGTTGGTGTCTCTGTGTGTTGATCTTTATCCCCTGAGTGCCCTGATTGCTCTGGCTGAGGATATGGTGCAGATGGACAAGCCCGGCGACAGAGTTGATCCTGTCACTGGCCAGATCGTGCTCAAACAGTCCTGTGATGAGCATGGCATTATGCCTACTGAGATAATAGAATCGAATGCTGAGGTGAATCTGTCTCCTGTGAGCATTCTGGGCTCATCTAATAATGTGAGTTTTGCGAGTATGTGTACCAGGGAACTGTTTTAGGCATTCGAGAATCTGTTGACTACTTTGGTCAATAAGTGTGATAACATAGGTGGCAAACTAGATGTGCACTCTTTGCTGTTGCACAAAAGTATCAACAGGTGTAGGAAGACTCTAAAAGATAGTGAGACAAGTACTGAATCTTTGCTGTGTGACAATGAGTTATTAATGCACGATGGAAGTTTAACTAGCTCTGCATTGTTGGTTTCGCCGAGTGAAGAAAATGATAGATATACCGTTGCTGGAAATTATGGTAATACATTTAATAAGTCTAAAAGAACAGATCCAAATAGATCCAGAAAAAGGTTTGCAATAAGAAGAAGAAATATTTTTCTCAGGCAGCAATGTACAGCGATAGGCTGCCATGCTACAAGACTAATGTATTGTAACTGAAAAACTTATATCTAACATTGACAGTGTTAGAATGGGACAGCCACTGTTAGGAAACAGGTCTAAGATATCATTAGGGAAGCCCTTGTCACTCTGTAAGGAGCCAAATTTTGTTGGACCTCATACTGTAGCTGTTCATGCAAATCTGGACCGATCGACTATGAAAAGGTCCAAAAAAACTGCAGGATAAACTGATATTAGACCTTTTTTCGGTCACATTTTGAACCCAAGAAACCTTTGCAACCTGATGAATGTTGGGAAGGAAAACATAAGATAGTTAATAAAAGGAAAAAGAAAGCAAAAAAGGATAAAGGGATTGCTGATGTAGTATTGATGGATATACAAAACATATTTCAGGTGGATATACAAGACGATTGCCAGAACCAAGCGATTACTACAATACGCAAATCGACCCAGCTGCCTGCTAAAACCATACAAATCCTGGGTAAATCTGTTAGATTTGAAGAAAAGAAAAAGAAATAAAATAAGAATATGTTAGATGGAGTCAAAATAGATTCCTCTAATTACATACGTGCTCTCCAATTTCAAGCTATTGAACCTACTAATAAATTGGTGGTACTGAATAGAAGTCATATCTTAGGTCTTTGTAAATCAATAGTCCCTTTACGTATGATAACATCAAAAGATATTATAATTGTAGACCAGATGGTGAATCCCATGGAAGTGATAACCAATGTATGGTGTGGATATAAATTGACCTTCGAATATATATTAATCCATGGTAATCATTTTGAGAAATTGGGTTACACATGTAAGGAAACAATGATGCCTACAATAAAAAGTATACGAGCACTTTCGGTACTAGGATGAATAGAAATAAACAGGCTCCTGGGGTTCATATAACTGAAAGGAATATAGAGTTAATTGTAAAAGACTCCTAAGTGGAAACAAATAACAATCTCAATGCTCCACAAAACAAGACCAAAGTGCTGTAAGTACCTCTGAAGGTTATTGGCAATGGCTACCTATGGCGTACAAAAGTCATTTCGAGAATCAATCTTGATGACATTGATGTAGTGTTATCTTGGAACATGAGAGGAAACTCCCATTATACTACTGATAAAGGTTTGCTGGAATCTATCCATCATTTTACTATAGTTGCCTTACAGGAAACTTGGCTGTATACTCAAAGTGATATTGATGGCTGGACAACATTTCAGAGTTTGGCGATAAAAGGTCCTAGAGGCTGTCCTAAAGGCGGCCTGTTGACCTCTATTAGACATCCTTGGACGAGTCTTATTACTGTCTGGTCAACTACTATGGTGCTAGCAGTGTTAGTGAGCTGTAATCAACCAAGGTTTGCCTCGTTACTGATAGTGAATATTTATAATCCACCCAATGGTGTTTTCAATTAGAAAAACATAGCTACAGTATCAAGAATTCTAGAGGAAAATGACTCAGAGACTCCTATTATTATACTGGGAGATTTTAACACCCAGATTAGATATACAAATGAACTATTTATGGAAAATCCGAGATCTAGCCCATCAGAACCTGATTCTAACACTTGGGGTAAACCTTGGGCTAAGTTATTCCTTAAATACCATTTAAGGATGTTAAATTGAAATACCCTTAGTGACTCCAATCATAGTGTAACACGTATTAGTGGCTCTAATATGTCAACAACTGATTATATAGTAACCAACGAAAGTGCCTATGCAGTGGTGCTAGACATGGTAGTAGGGTGTCGTGAAGAAAGCGACCACCTGCCGTTAAATCTCTTGCTGTCTACCTATAAGGTGCCCCATGAGTACCAACTGAATGGAAATATAAGAGTTAATAATGCAGGGAATCGGATTACCTTGAATCCCCTTAAACTAGAGAAAGGCAAAGTGATTACAGAGTTCGAGCTAACAAAGTTTATAGATCACATGGCCTCAAGACAAGATGAGAGTCAAAATGAAATTATCCAAGCTTTTGAACGTACAGTAGCGGCTATAAGGACTGGTATGAGCCAGACACATAAATACCTAAGCAATCGAGAGCGATGGAATATAAATCATGACAAGGGGAATCCTTTTGATGCTGAAATACATAAAGCAAAAATACATTTAAGATTATTAATTAGAGAGACTAAGAATAATAATTGCAAAGATTATTCAACAGGTGTGAGAGGGTTAGGTCAGAGTCGAGAGTGCATCCAAGGTTTTTTACTGAGGTTGAGGTTGTCGGGGAATTGACCATGGAAGATGGCCAGGGTAGAGGGTGTGGAAGAAGTTCAGTGTTGCCACACACCATGATTTCAGTTTTGTAGGGGTTTCAAAGGAGGTGGTATGTGGTCATCCAGTGATCGATGTCAAGGAGGCAGGCAGCGGTTAGGTGGATCATTATTCTCAGCCTTGGCCCCCACTCTGTGGAACTCACTTCCACCCCACATCCGACTCACCGAAGACCTCATGTCTTGCCGCAAAATACTGAAAACGTGGCTCTTCCCTTAAAAATCAACTCTTATCACAAACAATATAAACAGCCACAATAAACAGAAACCCAAGGTTGCTGAATCAAAATAACAATCCAGCATCGAGACCCGATCGAGAAAAATGGAAAACTAAAAGTGCCAGTGTAAATAAAACAGATAAACTGCGTAGAACGAATTAAGTGGATGAAAGGGATGAAGTGGATGAAACGGATGAAATGGATGAATCGGATGCAGTGGGTGTAACGGATGCAATGTATGAAACGGATGAAGCAGATGTAACGGATGAAACAGATGAAGTGGATGAAACGGATGAAACGGATGAAACGGATGAAGTGGATGAAACGGATGAAGTGGATGGAACGGATGAAGTGGATGGAACAGATAAAATGGATGGAGCGGATGAAATGGATGGAACGGATGAAGTGGATTAAGTCGATGGAGCGGATGAAGTGGACAGAGTGGATGAAGTGGACGGAGCGGATGAAGTGGATGGAACGGACGAAGTGGACGGAATGGACGAAGTGGACGATGTAGATGAAACGGACAAAGTTGACGATGTAGGTGAAATGGATGATTTAGATGAAACGGAAGAAATGGATAAAGCGGATGGAACGGAAGAAATGGAGGAAGCGGATGGAACGGATGATGTAGATGAAACGGAAGAAGTGGATGGTATGGAACAAATGGATAGAAAGGAACAAATGGATAGAACGGATGAAGTGGATGGGAACTGGAATGAAGTGGATGGAACTGGAATGAAGTGGATGCAACCGGAATGAAGTGGATGAATCGGAAGAAGTGAATAGAACGGAAGAAGTCGTTGGAACGGGAGAAGTGGATAGAATGGAAGAAGAATTGGATGGAACGGAAGAAGAGGGAATAAAAGAAGTATCCTGAACAGATGAAATGTAACGAACGGATCAAATATAACGAACAGATGAAATATAAAGAACGGACTTAGTAAACAGAAAAGTAGATCGAACGCGTGGAAAGGATGGAGTGGACGGATAAAGTGGTTAAAGAAATGAAATGGATGGAAAGGGTGATTGAATTGAGCAGAGGGAGTAGATGGAACAGATGGAGTAGATAGAGCGGATGGAACGCACTGAGTGGATCAAACGGATAGAGTGAATGCAAAGGATGGAACGGAGAGCTATTTGGAATAAGTCTACTTGTCAGAACGAACGGATGGCGTGGATGGAGCAGATGGAGCAGATGAATTAAGTGGAACAGAGTAAACCTACTGGCTGGAGTGGATGGAACAGAGTGCTAGCTGGAGTGGAGGAACTGGCCGGAACCGATGGAACCGACAGAGCGAATGGAACAGACGAAACACGTAGAGTGGTTGGAACAGATGGAGTGAGTGGAACGGATGGAGTGGATGGAGTGGATGGATCGGACGGAGTGAATGGATCAGACGGAGTGGATGAAACGGATGATTGGATCGGACGGAGTGGACGGAACGGGTGGAGTGGATAGAAATGACGGACTAGTTGGACCAGAAGGAGAGGATGGAACGGAAGGAGTGGATGGAACGGAAGGAACAGATGGAGTGGATGGAACGGATAGATCGGATGAGTGGATTGAAGGGATGAGACGAACATGCAGATTGAATGGATGGAAAGAATCAAATGAATGGAACGGATGCAGTGGATGAAACAGATACAGTAGACAGTGCAGATGGAGTTGATGAACCAAATGGAGTGGATAGAACAGATGGAGTGGATGGAACAGATGGAGTGGATGGAACAGAAGGAGTGAATGGAACAGATGGAATGGATGGAACAGATGGAGTGGATGGAACTGATGGAGTTGATCGAAAAGTTGGAATGGATAGAATGGATAGAGCAGGTGGAATGAATAGAGCAGATGGAGTGGATGGAGTAGATGGAGTAGATGGAACAGATGAAGTGGCTAGAACAGATGGAGTGGATGGAGCGGATGGATCGAATAGAGCGGATTGAACAGATGGAGTGGATGAAACAGATAGAGTGGATGGAACGAATGGAGTGGATGGATCGGATGGAGTGGATGGAACGGATGGAGTGGATGGAACAGATGGAGCAAATGGAACGGATAGAGTGGATGGAACGGATTGAGCGGATGGAACTGATGAAGTGAGTGGAACACACAGAGCGGATCGAATGAATAGGAAGGATGGAACAGATGGAACACACTAAATAGATGGGAAGGATGAAATGGATCAACGGATTGGATGGAGTAGTTTATGTGGATGAAGGATTGAGTGATGGAACGGATGGAAAGACCAGTAAATTAAATGATGAACCAGACGAAATGTATGAACAGATGAAGTGGAATGAACGGACAGAGCGAATAAAACGGATAGAATAGATGGTACAGATGAGTGCTTGATCTCAAGCGCCTTACTGAAAACCACCATATCACACTACCACGCTTACTTTCTCATATACACCACCACTCAACTAGAAAACAGCGATACTATGACACATTCGGTATAGCTGTTCTCATACTAACACCCGCCACATACTACTCATCCTAATTAATCACAGCTAGCTGAGCACACACCGCTAACTTAAGCGTCTCCTCTGCCCTAACGCAGACAGAAATCAGTCTGGGTGTCAACCCTCCAGAATGAACACATATACCTGACCTCCCAACCACCACACCTACCGCTAAGAAGCAGCTATCATGCAAGTGCCACACTTGCTGCACACATATCCGGTGCACCCACGCACCTTATGACTCTCTCTCTCTCTCAACTGACTAGAACTATGGATCCCGAGGGCGTTCAACCTACCAACGCTTTGAGATCATACCAATGATACATAAGGCGCTACATAAATGCAAAGTAGCATAACATAACATAACATAACATTGTGAAAATAAGATTAGCCAAAAAGCATCATCAGGCCTGGCTACGGCGCCCTCGCACTCATAGAGCCGATGAGATTTGGCACATTGTAGCATCGTTTGCAAAGAGTAACAACAATTTGGGAACCTGGGCCGTTATTAATGGCACTAAGAAGACAAATTTGCCAATAAATAGTGTCCCCGAAGAAGATTGAATCCTTCATGTGGAGAAAACACTTAGTGCTCCGGTACCACTAGTGATTGATGTGCCCCGCAATTATACTCTAGACACTTTAGGTAAACTAATTAGAAATGTGCAGTGTTCTAGGGCTATAGGTCCATATGGTACTTGTAATGCCCTTGTTCGGATGTCACCTGAGAAATGGGCATCGGCATTAAACATCTTGTACCAATGAATAGGGATAAATGGTGTAGTACCGTCTACCTGGCGAGAAAGTATAATTTTACCTGTTTACAAAAAGGGTGAATGGAAAAACCCGGGTATTTATAGGATGCTCGCCATGTTAGACATCCCTGCGAAGATATTTGCTAAAATCCTATTGATTGAAATGAACCAGTGGATAGCTGAGTTTCATATATTACCATCTAATCAATCTGGTTTCAGAACACAATCATCTACTATGCATAATATGGTAAATCTAGTGACAGCTATTGAGTATTCCTGGAAGAATTGTAAGCTTCCTGTATATGCAGCATTTATCAATTTCATTGCAGCATTTGATACAATAACACATGAAAGACTTTGGTTTAAACTTAAAGCATGGGGTATACCAGCTGGGTTACTTAGTATGATTCAGTTACTTTATACCGATACTTCGGTGAGAGTACGCCTTGATAATGAAGGGAAATGATCTGATCCTGTAACAACACCGCGAGGAGTCATGCAAGGCTGGATCTTGGCAACAACTCTTTTTAACCTGTACCTTGCTGACCACCCGGAGGACCTATATGCGATAGCTACAAATGATATCAAAATAGGCACAGAGAGGTTAGGATGGTTGGGTTATGCTGACAACCTCTTGTTGCTAGACTACACCCATAAAGGATACAGACTAAACTCAAGGCTTTGGAAACGTTTGCAGGAGTGAATGGCCTAAGTATTAACATCAGTACAACTAAAATAATATCTTTTATGGGCAAATTCAAATGCTCTTGATCTAGTACCCATAAGTGGATGATTACCGGACAACAAGTAGAAGTAGTTGAATGTTATAAATACTTAGGTGTGACAATTGATCATAAGCACAGCTGGAAACAACATTGCAATGACACGAAAATGTAATGTATTAAGATTGTTATGACATTAAGCAATTTTATTGGTCAATAAGGAGGCTTTTCTGTTAATACTATTATGCTGCTAAACTCCTCTAAAGTTTTACCTTGTGAACTTTATGCTGCAGAAATTTGGGGTACTGGTTTTATCAGTGAAATGAATCAGTTTGAAGCAAAATTGCTTAGGATTTTATTTAGAATGCCAACATTTTTACCTCCAGAATTTCTTTTATTAGAATCTGATTTTATGCGTGCCACGGACATTTTAGAATATAAATAGGCAATGCTATATGTGAAACTGTGTACTTTAAACAATGATACTTTCATTGTTCAATTAATGAAAGGCTCTGATAGAACAATGTATCTGCAGAACTCTGGTATTATAGCTATGTTTGGCCTGGTTTATTTCCGATGGGCTAAGGAGGAATCAGATTTATGGCTGCAACTCACTCATGCTAAGGTTAAACGGCTGCTCAAAACAGCAATATGTGATCTTGGTAAAGAACATGATGTTATTAACCTTGCAACAAAATCTAATAGTGGGCACTTCTTGGAGTTTTGGTCGAAAGAATTGGTAAAAACTACATATGAAGCGGCTTTTCCGGACCGTAGTACTGTTAGACGATATTTCCTCTTTAAATTTGATATGCGATACACAATGGAGATTATGGGCTCGAAACTGGGTATTGCAAGACACATGAGATTGTGTAGCCTGTGTGGTACTTGCGCTATAGAATCTGCGGAACATGTTATATGTTACTGAGAGAGCCTTCTCTTTCTAAGAACTAAATATCTAAAAGCGTGAGACAATAGAAGTAATAATGTGAATATGTATGAAATATGGCACTCATTGCTTCTTGGAAATGATCAGAATCTTATGTTTCACATGATGAATTTTTCTGAGCTTGTTTTATCTATTTTAATGGAATTGTCGGTTGGCACATTGTTTTAACTGTAATTTTGTATGTCTTTTGTTTTTATCTCATGTAAAATGGATGTAATGTGATGAAATTGGAACTCGAATGATGATATTTATATGCAAAGCCTTGGCTGGCTGTGAGCGTATGTATTAATAAATATGAAAATAAATAATGATTCAGTCTATGCAATGGAGATACTGCTGGCACAGTGCCTTGATCTATGTAAGCAGTGGGTAACAGTGATGGCACGATGAAGCAATCTGGCTATGCTCTAGAGGGCTAGTAGAGCAATCATGAAAAATGAGACGTGTCTTTGCTTCACAGAGAAGAGACCTCTCATTGCTTTTAAAGTGAGCGGAGCCCTTTTCAATAAACAGGGACATTTTGATAGAAAAATCTGCGGTTATTCTGAAATAAGCTGCTAAAGCTGCCAAAAAGGACATTGTTTACTTGTAATAACATTGCAAACTGATTCTTTTTAAAATCGTACAATGTTCATTTATAATGATCACTTTCAGTATATATTATTATAGTGATAATAAAAATGTTACACTTTTCTGACTGAGCAAAGCACATTGTCAAAACACTTTCACGTTATTTTATGATGGAAAGTCATCATTGAAAGATGTACAGTCTGGTACACTCTTATTGTACTCTTTCAAAATACCCCTATGAAAAAAGGGAAACAGAAAAATAGCACCAGTGATGGTACTTGGCTAGTTTGCATACAATCAAGAGCATTTTGGGAACATAAGAATGACCACATATCTTTATATTTGACAAATAAGTCTGTAAAAAAGAGTTACATGGACCACTGAGTACATAATGCCATTGGTATTGGTGCTTATTTCATTTTTCAAACCACCTACACCAACATTAAAGTGTGTGTAACCATGAACCATGAATGCTGATTCGAACAGCCATAGGAAATGGACGTGAAGATGAAATGGCTGTGAAATCTTACTTCCAGGGCTGTCCTGCTTTTGTTTACAACGGTAAGATTTCCTGTGTCCTATCATTGAATTTGGAACTCTTAGAGTTTTAGAGTTTATCAGTCCCTAGTGCACAGACAGTCTAAAAGAAATATATATATATATATATAAACTGCAATCTCATATGTTCGGACTACTTCAGTCCTAGTTTGAAGTTTATTCAATGAATGAATATAGATGATGATGTTGCATGGTTGTTTGCGTTACCCAAATGACAATGCGTGGGGTTGACCACGCGTCGTTCCCTATGGTGAGTTTGATTTGTCCCGGCAAGCCTTTCTGACTACTACCGTGTTTGAGAATTGTATTGTATGGAGAGTTATGGGGAGTTTCATCCGTACCCGCCGGCCCCCTTTGCATACTGCCTTTATCCCGAAAGCAATGCTTCGGGGACCCAGCAAGTTTAATAAAATATTAACAACATTGTAGAACAATCTTCAAATGTTAGATTTAAAAACAAAATTTGAAGGCAGTATATGTTGTTTCACCTTTACCTCACACAGAGTCTAAAGAGGTTTACAGTTATGCATAAAAATTGGATTGCTGAAACCAACCAGTGTTTCTAAATAAAACGATTGGATCTCCCTGGTAGCCTCAACCATGTAAACCTGCAGTCATTTCAGTGCCCAATTTAGCTTCAGATGGCCACTTTCCACCACTGTGTGCACTAACGTGTTTAGTCGGAGGTAAGAACATCAGCTTGCAACCCCTGTGCAGCGTCAGGGCAATATAGGGAATATGCTTAATGGTTTACCTTCAATATGACCAATATAAAATGTGGTCAGAAAGTGTAAATAGTGCAGTTATCGCAATGTGAATCATGTTCGATAATGGCTTACTGCCTTGCATACATAATTTGGCAAATGCCAACATATGCTACCTATGTCTGATTGGTGTAATGTACAACGTTATCTAGTTGTGCCTCATGCTTGGACCTTGGTGCTGACCATTTTAGCCTAGATATCCAAGACTGACTTTTTTAATGTCTTTTGTCCTCCTTAGGGATTCGGAGATGATATGCCACTCGGCAGCAGGCCGCACCTGTCGGTAACATCCGGCCTCCCAAGTTTAGGGTCCAAGCGCAGCGAGGGTGCCTTAACGAGAGTGGCGGTGCCGTTACCATCAGGGTCGGCCTGCCGCCGAAGGGCCTATCACCATTAGCACTGTGTTGTTCCCTACATGGGGATTTATGTTTTTTGTTTTTTTAAAAGAAACGTAACTTTCTTTTGTGGGCTTGATCGAGCCTCAGTCCATTGTCCATGTTCATGACTTTCACGTCATCAGCATAGTTAACGGACAAAGGGAACAGCTGCACTGTCGGCCACGGGCTGCGCAGAAGAGGTACGTTTCTTTTCTTTTTTTGAAGACACCACTAGCACCCGTGTAGGAAACTGCATGGGTGCTATGCTGAGGGGGAAAGGGGAGTGGAAAGGGAATGGGACTCTGGCGGTACGGGCAGCTCGGAACACGGGCTTGTACCATAGAGTACAGCCCGCGTTCTGAGCCTCCTGATTGACTGGCGCCCCCCTCCAGGGTACTAATGGATGGTAGTGTCCCACAGCTGTTGGTGAGGGGTGTAACTGGTAGGTTGTGTTCTTAGTTATTAGAGCTGCTGACTTTGAAACCGGCAGACCTGGGTGGAAATCTCAGTTCAGCCCCATGACCAAAGAGTCTGTGATTCCGCTCAAATCAATCAGTTTAACTCCCTGTGGCCTAGACCCCATATCTGTAAAAACGCGAATGTACTGTACACATTGCAAATACGTGTGTGTTAACAAAGTATACAATGTGTTTTCTAGTACTGAACCAATTATATTATACATTGGGGAAGGGGATAGCTCAAGGGCAACGCGTTTGTCTTGGAAGCAAGACAACTGGTATTAAGCGCGTTATAAAAAAGAACAATTATAATAATTATAATGATATCTTCCCATAACCCCATCATCATCATATCCTGTTTCTGTGTACTTGTGCAACTGGCACAGCAAGTAATATAACCCTACAGGCAGCAGTTCAGCTTAAGATTCTTCTGCTGCAATACAATGTTCTCTGAGCAGTGCCATGTTGCTCCGCTGCTAGGTTCCTGCTGTGTAAAACCCAATACATACATGCATTTCATGCGTACAGTCAAACGGAATCGGCTTGTCAGCACAAATGTCCAGCTCCAACGAGCTTTGCACATCACAGTAAATTCCACTCCCTACATGGGAAGCAAGGGGCCTACCGGCTAAACTGTCCCATAAAGTAAACAATTTGTGCATGTGGAAAGCAAGGGTCCGGCCAGCAAGAATCCTGAGGCAATGCCTCACCTATACACTGCCTATAGCCTCATTCACTGCTCACCCAGTCTCGAAAGTTTCTCAATATTACACCCCCTTCGCACTGCCTCATTTACTTGTCACTTTGCCCCATTCCTGGGTCACTCTGCAGCCTCACCTTGCCCAATTCACAGGTCATCCTGCCACCCCATTGACGGGTCACACTGCCTCATTCATGGGTCCCTCTGTGGCATACACTGGTCTCCCTGCCTCATTCGCTGACCCCTCTGTCTCATTCGCTGACCCCTCTGTCTCATTCGCTGACCCCTCTGCCTCATTCGCTGACCCCTCTGCCTCCTTCGCTGACCACTCTGCCTCATTCGCTGGTTCATTTACAGATGCCCCCTCACTCACCATTCCCCTGTTTCTTTCATTGGTGTCTGATTTTCTCGTTTATTGTGAACAATGCATCATGAAGGTACGCATAAAAGTACATGATAAAAAGGATAGATGTGACATTTAACTTCTGAGGTGACTAGTGTGTGTGTCCCCACTCTCTTCTGCATGATCATCTGTGAGTTCACCTACCGTGGTCCTACGCTCTTGCTCTTTTGCGACCCCCAACTTTCTCCATTGCAACTGTCATACAAGGAGCAGCAGCATTCGCTCAATGCCAGACATATCATTTCACTTGTGAAGGACACTATCACTCTAGTGGGGAGCCATCAGCCTTCGCGGTCCGCTGTCACGTTAGGCTGTTAATGATCACGGAAGCTTTGTGGGGGATTTGGAAGTCCCTCCTGTGACTTGCCGTGTGGAAGTGCTGACCAAAAACAAACAGTTCATCCAACTCAAAGACGATGGAAATCAGCGGGGAATACTCGCCCTTTCAACTTTGAGCATCTGAAGTGTAGTATTGTGTCTCTTAAGAGGCGAATACGTTGCACATTGCACATACTCTTAGGTTGTTGTTTCGCAGGACTTGCACTGGTTAGCTTAATTGTGCAACCCGAGGTCTACAGTGAACAGGCCAGGTACACTAAAATGATTGCCGCAATTTATACTAAACTTTTGTGCATTAACCCAGTGTGTTACTGTAGATAACACAAATGTCTGCCATTTATGGCCTATCTACATACTTATGCCAGTGGTGAAGACTAACGTTGTGCTTGAGGGTATTGCTTCAATCATCAACAACGCATTGTTTGGTTATTCTGACTCATCATCCAAGTAGCTTCACAAAAATATTCAAGCACAAAAAAAAACCATTTCAAATTCTATGTCAAGACAGGAGGCGAACTTTATGCGTCAACTTCTTTAATACCACTCTTCAGCAGTTTCAACAAAATAACAGAAATAAACACTGAAATTGCTTCCATCTACTAATTTTCCCTTTTATTTTTTTTCTTTGGAACTACATTTCCCTTTGTCTCTGTAGGCCTTGCCAGTAACTGCCCAGTTTATATATCACTTCCTGTCCACTTACTCCTCCTCTTCTTTTCCTGCTCTTCAGCGGGATAAGTACACTTTCTTTACCTCAGAACAATTAAAGTACGGAATGCATATAAATTAATGTTTTCTTCAGCCGAACGAAGATTCCATTCAAGGAACTCTGATACGGTGCGTATTTAAATAGAATGTGATCGATAGCATTTGTATCTAAATAGATAATGGATGAGAGACCATACAACGCTTGCATGTTCCCCCGAGATTGCAGTAATAGCTCGTGTGCAATAGGAATACACTAGGCTATAGATTATTTCAACAGTGAGGAGTGTGAAGCGGAACACCGCCCAAGAGAGAAAGGAGAGAGGACCTGTGTCGCACTACCGACAGAGAGCAGCACTCAGGCCCGCTCCTTCATGGGGCGGGGCCAGATCAGTGAAGAGCAAGAGCGAGCAGGCCCCATCCCTCGTGAGGGAGGAACTGGTGTTGCGCAGCAAAAAAGAGCAACAACGCACATTGAGATATCGCAAATGGGGAAATACAAAGGACCCCGGCTGCAGCGGTGATCATATCAATATGTAATTACTTGACAAGCTAACAGACACACCCACTGTGGTGATTAGCTGGGTACAGTCGCGGCACGCAGCGATCAGCCCGCTGACTAACAGCAGCTCCACGGCAGCACAGAGATGTCCGCTAAGAGCCCAGAAGCTCCCTCCTAAGCATAGCTCGCAAAGGCAAAAACAGTGAAAAGGCAAAACACCTTCAAGAGGGCCATTTAAAGCTTCCACAAACACAAAAGAAAATCAAGTGCTAGCCACAATAAAAAAATAAAATAAAAAATAATAATGGTATACTTTGACTTTAAAGTAGTGACATCCAACACAATGCAGCAGTGGGCGTGCCACTCAGACTCAAGTCCAGGTACCGGCAAAAAGCACCCAAACAACATGTCTGAATTCTAGTGGAGCGATGAGTGCAGGCACAGGACCTAGCCGACAACTTCAAAAAGGTGCTAGGGAGCTCGTTGATGGACCCCTACAAGATAGGCTGGCCACATTGGAATCAATGCTAAGCTAGCCACGTAAGAGCACCAAAGTAATTCAAGCACGTCCACTAAGACGTTGGGCAAGAAGGGCTGTACAGAGACCCGTAAGAGGAAATCATCTACTGACGCCCCGGGTCATGTTTAAGGGGAAAACAGAGAGGCCACAAGAGGCTGCTGACGATTTTGGGAAGCTAAGAGACACTTTCCTCCAGAAGTCAGCAGTGTCGAGCCTCAGGACCCCCTCGCCAGGGGAAGATAATATGGGAACCACAATCAGAGAATCAGAAGTAGAGTCACCAGAGACCTGCCAGAGATCCTGGAGAGAAAAGCACATAGAGGGCGAATGTGATGCTGGAAATGCATCGGAGGGACAGGGCCTCCGTATCCTTGTCCTTTACTGCTTTTTATCATTTGTTCTGTCGTGTTTTCCGTGCAGAAGTTCATGTGGGACTCCTGGCGGTGCAGCTCTCTCCTTTGGTTTTTGTGAACGGACCCATGGGATATCCTTATGGCACCCATGGGTAGGGGTACAACCCTGTTCCCCTAGTGTATGTTTTTGGGCACCTGTGGGTGGCCCACAGAGCAGGGTACGGGCTGGTGGCAGCTCTGTGCTGAATTGACTCGGTGCCCTGAGCGTCCTATATTTTGGGATGCCCAGGCCCTGTCATTGGAATCGGTAGATTCCTGATGGAGACAAGATGGCCCCCGGGGCCTCTTGCCTTCCATCGCCTGTTACCTTGATCTTCCCGAAGTCCCGGGAAGCCCTGACTCTGTCCCTTCCCCCTGACTGGCTGTTGGGTGGAAGTTCCAGATATGGTAGTGTGGGGAAGTGCTGACCAGACTGGCTGGAGCCTTCCCAACAAGCGTATGTTGTGGGTACGCCTGTGGGTTGGACCTGGGTGAATGGAGTGTGTGAAGAATACGCATTCTATGTTGCGGGTGTCTAGTATCTGGTTTTTGACACAATGACTGAGACAGCCCTGCCCGAAACCAGTATGAATGCAGTGTGGAGTGTTTAATGGCTGGGTACTTGTCCCAATACACAAAACTTGCTGTGAGTGGAGAAAAGTGAATGGCCTCAATGCACGGTGTGCCTGATTGGCTGCCTGCCTGCGTGAATGCCCTTCGCCGTGATTGGATGCTTGAGTATGACCCAGCAGAATGAATGGGAGATCAACAGTATATCTGGGGACCTCTCACTGCTAGGAATCGTGTTCAGAAGCTGAAGTCCACTACGACGAGTAACTGGAGTAACTGAAGCTGACCTTGATGCCCTGCTGTACGAGAAGAATTGCTGTTGCTCTCCTTCACATTCTGAAAGCTGCTGTGTCTCCAATGACTGACCCAGAGAGGACCTGGTAAGGCGCCCTCTTCCAGAGTTACGAGCTGATCTTTACCAAAGCTCCCTGGTAGACAGACCTTCGACAGGCTGCCGACCCGAGACGAGGACTGCTGCGGAATCCCAAGGAGAAGCGCCTGGACTGTTGTCCGCCACTGTCGATGACCACCGTCACCGACCGGAGCCACCATGCTCCCGTTTGCCTAAGAACTTTTGGATCCAAGGACACTCTCATCCACATCGCCACCGTTTATCCTGCTGGAGAAGGCCTGACCGTCGATGCGCCGAGGAGCATCCACGGGTGGGTTTCCTGCCACCCAAAGACCACAGAAACGCTGACGACTCAACGCCCTTGCTGGGCCACAGTTCTTCAAACTCTTTGCGGTCCAGAACTATCGACACTGATGTGCCCCGCATGCCTCTTCCTTGCAGGACGTTTACGCTTCCCCATCAACGAGCACCGCTAGGAACAAAGCTGCCACTTCACCGTCGTAGTTCACCCTGTTCTCCGTCAGACGTTCGTCGACCTGTGACTCCTACCTTAAAGGGAGGACACTCAAGAAGGGCCATTGATTACCCGATGAGGAACGCTACAACGCCAGGTAATTTGGGGTTGCAGAACTATTGGGAAGTCTCTTGTGAACAATATATGGACTGGGCCTGTATCTTTATTCTACAGGTTGCCCAGGTGTGGGGATCTCCACACAGAGCTGTTTTTAACGGTAGTGACCAGTATTTCTGCCAATTGTTCACATCAACTGCTTTCCTCTTTCTTCTATTTTTGGTTTCCTTTACGACTTGATTTGTGTGCCATTTAACTGTACAGTTGATGCACGTTAAAGAGATCTAATTGGTACCACATAGAATTGTAGATATTTACCATTGTAGATAACCGAGTACAAAGTGCGTTATCGTGATATTGTATATAACCTTGAATATTAATTATATAAAGACTGTGTTTTAACTGATACAGTGTATGGACATTCCTTTGTGGGTGCTTGGCGACTGCACTGTACTTAAGAACCAGCCCGCATCACCTTCCCGAGAAGCTAGGCCTTGATTGCTCGACCACGTACCAATATTGAGAATCTTGGCAGGGCTCCTCTGTGCCTCTCCTCTACCAAATAGAGAGCGGATGTACACACCCCTCCTCAGGTCCTTCACAGTGAAGATGAGGAAATAGCAGACATGTTCGAGCCTGAGAATATCAGGAATCCCCGGTCAACAGACTGACAACCATCAACCAGAGTATCAAAATACATGGCTCATAGGCTCAGGAAGGGACTAGACAAAGACACAAGACAGTGCATGAGAGCAGAGTGCCCCCACCCAGACTTACCAGACAAGGTGGCAGAGGCACCAGAGGTGGACCCAACGATGCTGGCTTTTGTCACTAAGATGAATAGGGATCCACAAAAAGGAATAGACAGGTCCTTGAGAAGCTGCCAGGAAAAAGTACGGGATCTAACAGGCCCTTTAGCAAAAGTAAAAGGACCTAGCAGAGAGCGCTAGAGACACCGGGGAGGAGGTTGATCCGGACACACTGGCAAACTGGGATAAGAGAGCAGCCTGCCTGCTGGGAAATGCAAACTGTGCAATATCCTCAGAAAGGAGAAGACGCCTCCTACTGAAGATTAATGTGAAACTAGGAGAACTAGCCACTTACGAGGCAGGAGAAACAGTGCAAGGGCTCCTTTTCAGAGAGACTGTCTGCAGAGAAAAGGGGAGGTGCGTAGGAACTTATACCTCACTAGAGAAGGCCCAAGCCTCAATGAGGAATATCTTCCCCAGCAGAGTTTTGTTGGGGCCGGCCGCTATAGAGGTCGTGCAGCCGTTCGATTTCAAGGTGCGAGGAAACCTCTAAACAACAGAGCCCATTACTAGGAAAACAAGCAACAGGACTCATTCTTTCCCACCAGAGGACGCTTCCCCAGAAGCCACAGAGGTAGGGGACTAGGAAGAGGCCAAGGCCTTGTCACAGGTGAGAGTCCACACATACCCACCCGCAGAGGGAAGACATGGGAATTCTGGCAAAATTGGCGCACGCTTTCCAGCGATGCATGGGTTCTGCAAACAGTCAGAGGATTGCACTTACAGTTTGTGAAAGAGCCAATACAAGTGATCACCCCGCAAGTGGTTCAAATGGCTCAAGCAGAGAAAGGCCTCCTGCAATTCGAGCTCGAACAGCTTGAGCAAAAAAGAGCCATTGAGCGATGCTCAGCGATGCTCAGCGACACCACGATTTATAAGCAACATGTTCTTGGTCCACAGGAAAAAGAAAGTGAGACCCATCATAAACTTGAAAGAGTTGAACAGCTGGGTGTTGTACCAAAATCTCAAGATGGAAGGTATTCACCAGCTGCGAGATACTTTAAGGGAAGGAGACTGATTAAACAGAATAGACTTGAAAGATGCTTACCTCACCGTACCGGTCCATGAAAAATTCCAACCATTTCTGGCATTAATCTAGGATGGAGGGTTCTGGCAATTCAAGACAATACCTTTCAGCCTAGCATCAGTGCCATGGGTATACACCAAGCTCATGAAACCAGTAGCAGCAGTGATCAAGGAGAAGGGTATAGATATGATCATATACCTAGACGACATACTGCTACTAGCGGACAACAGAGAGACTCTGAAGTATCAGACAACATGGGTAAAGGAACTACTAGTTTCACTGGGGTTTCTAGTGAATCAGGATAAATCAGATACGACTGCAGCAAGAAGATTAGACTTCTTAGGCATTGTGCTAGACACCAAACTAGCTACACTAGAGCTAACAGCCAGGAAGATCCACAACATCAAGAAAGAGATCAGGCTATACCTGGCCAAGCAAATAATATCCCTCAGAGCACTGGCGAGGATAGTAGGACTACTAGCTTCATCTATTCAAGCCATTTTCCCAGTTTCCCTTCATTATCGTGCGCTACAGAGACTGAAGACAAAACATCTGCAGCAGGTACTGAGTTATCACCAAACAGTTCTGCTAGACTGTGAATGCATCACAGAAATGGAGTGATGGTTGAAGAACATGGACGCCTGGAACGGGCGAGCCATCTTCGGAGCCCGACCAGATCTAGTTATAGAGTCAGATGCCAGCAGAGTGGGATGGGGAGCATGTTGCGGGTTGCTAGAGACAGTAGGAAAATAGAGCACAGAAGAACTGCAGCTTCACATAAATTGCTTAGAGCTACTGGCAGGATCCTTTGCGATCAAAGCAAGCATTTATGAAAAGGAAAGTCAACTAATTTATTCTGCTGAAGATTGGCAACATCTCAGCAGTGAAGTACATCTCAATCACCTATGAGGGACCAGATCCAAACTCCTAGCAGGGCTAGCGAAGGACTTTTCGCATTTTTGCCTCCAGTCAGGGACGTCAGTTACAGCGAAATATATGCTTGGGGCTCTCAATGTAATAGCAGACTGGAACTCCCGTTCCCTGACAGACTCCAGCGACTGGAAACTAAACCTAGAAATGCTCCAGCAGCTGGAACAATTATGGGGGCCTGTACACATAGATCTATTTGCGTCACAACTGAACACAGAAAAACTGCTAATACATCTGGAGGTTAGACCCTTCAGCTTTGGGAGTCGCTGCATTTCTGCAAGATTGGAGAGGGAAACTACACTACGCGTTTCCTCCCTTCGTAATGATGAGCAGAGTCCCAGAGAAAATGCTGCGAGAAAGGGCTGCGCTTGTGCTCAATGCTCTAATGTGGAAGGCCAAGGTGTGGTTTCCCACCCTGATGGAGATAACCACGGATTTCCTGCAGATTCTTCCAGACAGAGAACACCTGCTCACGGACCCAGCTGGGTCGTTTCAACCTCTGAGAGTGAAAGGGACTCTCCTATTGATAATGTGCAGGATATCAAGAGACGCTGGTCTCTGCCAGGCATTTCGAAGGAGGAAGGTAAGCTCATTGCAGAGTCATGGGCTCAATCCATACAGAGGAGCTACGACGTGGCTTGGAATAAATGGTCAGCCTGGTGCAGAGGGAGAAATGTTCATCCCATTTCTGCCCCTATAGTAACCGTCCTAAATTTCATAGCATCCCCTGTGCAAGATGGGAAAGTATTCAGGATTAATAGAGTGTATAGATCAGCGATATCAGCAGGTCACCTACCCATCGAAGGAATTCCAATAGGGGAGAGCCCAGCGTTAGTGAGGCTCATAAAAGGGGCCTGTTTCAACCCCTCCCCCCCCAGAAACAAAATACGTACAGCTGTGGGACATAACAATAGTATTGCACCCGTTGGCGAGCGGGCCAGCGAAAAAGTATCTATCCTTGAAACAACTATCAGGCAAGCTAGCCATGCTACTATGTCTAGTATCATGCAGGAGAGTAGCAAATGTCAGAGCACTAGAAGTGCACAGAAACGCTTCCGGTCCTGAAGGGGTAACTTTTACACTAGCTAAGAGAACAAAGATGAACTCCACGTCGATTTCATATCCCTACTTACCAAACCACCCAAAATGGTGCATGGCAGCATGCATCAGAGAGTATGAGAATAAGACAGCTGTGTCTTGACCGGCAGGCACCACACAGTTATTGATAGCGCGCAGGAAGCCTTTCCAAGAGATAGCAGCAGCCACCATCGCCAAGTGGGTACGAGAAGTTATGCAACTAGCGGCTATTGACCTGAATATGTTTGGAGCGCATTCAGTAAGAGGAGCAATGGCCTCGAAAGCATTTGTAGCAGGAGTTACGCTGCAAGATATTATGCAGGCAGCAGACTAGGCTAGCGATAGCGCGTTTAAGACATTTTACTTTAAGATAATTGAAGGGATGGCGACAACTGTGATGGGAAGCTTTGAACAAGCATAATGCTTATGTCCTGTCTTGACATAGAATGAAGATTACCCCTGCATACTGCACAGGGAGTCTTGATTCTATTAAAGACAAGGAGGCAAAGCCTTAATTTCCCACCCTGCATATGTACTGTGTGAATCATAGCATGAGAATATGATGATGTGACAGACAGTCCATGGAGTCCACCCTAACGAAATTGCCTTGTATGCATTGCAGGGGAGGATCAGAAGGCTATCTGAATGACAGAGAATAGCAGCCGACGCAGATTGCGGCGAGTAATAGGACACAGCAAGCGTGCAGGGGAGTTAAGGCAGCTGGAAGCCAGAAGTTTTAAAGACTCTTGTTTGGTTAAAGTTACAGTGATGGATCAGTTCAGGGCATCCAAAGAAGATGAGATTTTAGTGGACAGGAAGTGACATATGGACTGGGCAGTCACTGGCAAGGACTACATAGACACAGGGAAATGTAGTTCCAAAGAAAGAAAAAGGGGGGAAATGAGTAGCTGGAAACATTTTTAGTGTTTTTTTCTGTTGTTTTGTTGAAACTGCTGAGGAGTGGTATTTAAGAAGATGAAGCTTAATGCTCACCCCCTTGTCTTTAATATAATCAAGACTCCCCGCACAGCATGCAGGGGTAATCTTCAGTACTACTGGAAATATTGCTTTCCAGAACACATAAATTGCATTGTGTGCTGCAGCAAAAACAGTGATTAGGAGACCATTGGCCTGCTTTGTGACTCAAAGCATCTCAAACAGGCAGGGAAAATATGGAAGGCACAGCAGGCCTTTCTCCAGCTGACACTGGTACATGGCTCAGAGAAGGCTTGGAGTCAGAGGTAGGCAAGTGAGACCGAAAGTGGTCGTGGTACAATCCAAAATGAAATGTAAGAGGTTGCAAACATTTTCAATGAAAATAAACATAAAGAACAGCTGTCTGGGGTATGAACCAAAGGTAGAATTAGGGGCAGAGATAACAAAACGTAGTACTATAAAGATGCCTGTTAAACAACTAACTCACAACCAGTGGGACCAATTTCCTAAAAGTCGCTGATAAAAATGGACTGTTTTGCTGTGATGTCACTTCCTGTGAAGTTGTTGGTCACTCTGGGTTCTAATAACACTCACTGATTTTCTAGAGCATGTGGCGTGAACTTCATCATGTTTAGAAACCAGCTGGTATGAGCGCACGTGGAGTCATCCCTATTTCCACCCCTATGGAGCAATCCATCTTCTTGTATTTCCTAATTCGCAGCGGGCCACTACATGTGTTTTAGCACTGAAAAGAAATGTGATGTCTAAGTAGGTATTCTAAATGTGTGGAAAGGAGTTTGTGGTTGACTCGAACTAACCCTAGACCATATCATTGACCAGTTTATAGCTCGAATCATGGTTTTTTGGTGCTCGCTCCAACTCACCGCAGCCTTTTCACCGTATTTGATAAAGGGCCATTTTGCTTCATATTTTGTGGCATTGTTCGGGGGTGGCGGTAATGGGATATTTTTTATGGGTTTTTATGGTAGGGATTTAGATAAGGAGGGGGTGAACAAAGGGGCACAATGCTGCTAAAAATCAGTGGGCGGGAGCGGTCGGGAGCGGTGCTCCTTTACTTTTTTTTATTTACGTTTTACTGTTCCTATACTTTTATTTTAAAAATAAACCGTTCCGGAATGGTTTCGTTTTAAAATAAAAGGGTAGGAAGAAGTTGAAACTTCCACTTCCGGTGCACTGCACTGAACGTTCCCTTAAACAGCAGGTGCATGTGTTTGGGGGTTTGTGTGTGGGAGGGGGCGTATTGATGGGGTTTGTGGGTGTGGGTGCAGTCCAGCAGGGAACATAGTTCCACTACTTCTTTTCCTACACATCGAACACTGCTAAAAGGGCAGTTTATTGGCCACCTCGATGAGCTGTATCAGATCCGATGTTTTCAAACTCCTAATGAGTCCAGTTGCGTGTGAGCAGACACAATCTGCAAAGCACAGAGCCGCAAGAAATCATTTTTTAAATTCCCAAGGGATGTTGAAACTCTGATTCACACTGTTCTCATTTCCTTATAAGTTCATTACCACAGTCATCTTTCCCATGCACTGCCTCTGTACCTAACACGTGATCTTATCACGCAGAGGGGCCGTCCTCGTTCATTGTGAGCTGGCAGCAGGCTTATACACAAAATACACGTGATGGGGCCTGAGGTGTCCAAACTAGGATTTGTAGTGTCTTTTATTTTTAGGTCTGACTACAAAGAGATTTACCCTCTCTTAGACCTATTGCATGTCTGTCTCATGTAGACTCTGCCGTCAGTTAGCCACTCAGCGAGGCACAGCAGGCATCTGAATAGCGCGCTACAAATTGGCTTTGCTCGCTGATTCACCCATTGCAATCAGGGGTTGACTTGCCTATGGGAAACGCTCTAGATTTCCCAGTAGGCCTCTGCACCCTTGGCTTCTGTTGTGTGTGGCGACCTATTTTAATTCCACATTTACTCGTAGGAAGAAGGTTGGACTTGTGGAAAATGTGTAATATGGGGCCACTTCAAAAATGATTTCAAGGTCTTCTGGTTCCCAGTCCACCCCTGATTGCAATTCGTCTTCATATGAGATGAGCCATTATGTTTACATTGTACCAATTCTCAAGTAATTCTGGCAATTCAGGGTGCAATCCTGGGATCAGTAACAGTGGCTGACAGCAAAGGCAAAACCATTCCATGTACCTTATCTCAACGGTGGCCCTGCATTGAAGAGCAATGGATTTTGGTGGTAGCGGGTACTAGCTTCTGGATGCGCACTTCAGGGTGCGTGTGAATGCGCGGTGATCCCTGTGATCAAGATTCCATACCTTCCTGAGTCGCATGATAGTTGCTACTTATTACTCCACTTACATCTCAATCGCGGCACATTGCCGATCAGGTGAATTGCCAAGTGCATCCATATTCAGTTTCTTGCCATGCCCAGCTGCTTCTTCTGTTTGAGTATAATTGCACATGGAATGGGGTACACAAAACAGGTAATTATCACCCCATCTAATAAATGTTTACCGTTCTGCATCCCCCATGCCTACAATTACACAATAAATCCTGGTAATGCCCTAACACCTTTTCTCTGATGCCCCTCCTCCATTCATTCATCCCCTTGTGCCTTCTCCACTGTTTACCTTTCTGCTTGTTCCTCTTCAGCACCTTGCTAACCTTCCCTCCAGACTTGTACTACTCCCTAAAGGTGCACCTTCCCCAGTGCTCGTTCCCCAATACACCTTCCACATCCATGCGCTTTTCTTCCATTGCTCCTTCCACAGCGATCCTTCATCCACACCCCTTCCTCCATACTTTCCCTATACTTCTTCCCCGCGTTTGTAAGCCGGTGTGCCGCTCCGTCCAGCCCTTTTAACCATCTTCCTCTGTGTGTTTCTTTAGCCCCTGTGCTAATTATCTCCTGTGCTACTTTCTTCACTGTGTTCCTTCTTTCAAACATTTATTACATCCATGACATAATAATCACTTAAGTGCTCTTAGGATATGTATACAAATATTCAGTAGACATCTTTACCTGAAGTGACTTTAAGGTGAAGGTTTAATGCAACCAAACTTGCTCCTCCAGGACACCCAATGTAGCCAAGCGACCTGCCCTGTGGCTCGGCTCAGTGGGCACTTGACACTGGTTTCCATGGCCTCTTTTGGTTCCCAGTCCGACCCCTGCCAATAACACGTCAATAGGTATATTACATTTCTGTTAGCATGCACTACAACCATACAATATGTGTGTCTTATGTCTTGAAGTAAACCAAGAAAACCTGTACTCTGATGGGTAGTTTCCCACATGATGCATAGTGTAATGTCAGCTGTGCGCTCCTCTGCAGCACTATGGGGTGGTTTCAGTGTTAAGGTGCCGTTCCTTCGAGCACTTCAGCTAAAGTTCTTTCACTGAATTTCAAGGGTTTTGTTGCAATGGCTTGTTTGAATTGAAAATGTTGAACCATTGTTGTTTGGCTGTATTTCAAAGGCGTTGCTATGGTATATCTCATACTGCTTGTATTACTAATGTTTTTCTTTTCATATCATCACAGATGCCATATTTAATATTATCAGTATCTTTCTAAGCTACGCACCATCGGATTATTCCTCATAATGCGCCAGTGGAGAATGAGGGACCAGGACGGGACCAGGAAGAGAATGAGTGCAAGTTTATGATACATTTTGAAAACGTGCATTGTGAACTCTTCCCTTTGTGTGGATTTAGCACAAATGTACTGCAAAATGACCATAAAATTCGTTTGAGACTAGCTTCCATTGATAAAAAAAAAAGTATTTTTATTTCTGATACTCCTCTGTTGCTGCCATGTGCCCCAAAAGATGTTGGTGCCTCGAGGCACCCTGTTCACCACCAAGTAAAAAAAAAAAAAGCGAGACTGATTTGAGCCCCCATAATCCACATCTTCATCACTTTGTGTCCAATTGGTTTCAAATGTGAAGCAAATCCGTGCAAAGGTTTAGGTTGTGGGCCTTTTCAATGAATTTACGCCTATAGGAAAGAAAAAACATCCCCTTTTTCAATACTTTATCATTTTTTAAACTGTTGCACGAATTTGCACCAAACAGTTCAAATTTGGAGGGCCATTCCAGAAAACATTTTGAAAAAAGTCATGGTCTAACGAGTCAAAAGTTACTAGCAATAGAATGTTTGCAAAGTTAATGGATCTTAGGTTTCACCTGAACTATGGGGCGACAATCATTGCCATATAATACAAAACGAAATATATTTATTTACAAATATATAATTCTATATGATATATGCATACATTCATATATATATTTCAGTTTTGCTTGTACCTTGTTAACCGAGGGTAGAATAAAGTGCTGGTCCAAAAGAAACAAGTCGACACCTTAATTAGGCTAACAGAGTAATTTATTTGCGAACTCTAGTGATCGTGACCCCTTCTTCAGGCAGAGATGGAAAACAGAATACATATATACACACACGTTAAAACATTATTCCTTTTGCCCTTACTGCGTAGTATTATTATTATTATTAATATGGTATTTATTGAGTGTGGACCTAGCTTTGGGAAGCAACAAAGCACTTTGCAATTTATTGGGGAAGTACACAGAGAGGGAAGCAGATTGGACCTAGATTTTAAGGAAGAGCCATTCTTTGAAGAGAAAGGACTTGAGCTCCTTCCTGAAATTTAGAGGAGGGGGGGTTAGTCTGGTGTTGATCGGAAAGAGGTTCCAGAGTCTAAGAACATGAACATAGAAGACCCGTTTTCTGGTTCATTGCTTCCTGCACCGGTGGAGTTAAAGTCTGCACATGACCTTGCTTCCGGTGGGTTGTAGGCCTCTGGCGATGCTGAGCTTCTATGAGAGGTAGTTTGGGGACTTGAGGGCGACAGCTTACTAGATGATGCACCAGGATGTGAAGGTGATACATGCTTGCAGAGGCATCCAGTGCAAGGATAATGTAGGCACATTTACAAAGTCCTTTGATGAGTCTTGCTGCAGCAAGCAGGACACAGCTCAGTGGGGCCAGGGCAGTCACCGGAGATAATTTCCACCATCCAGGAGGGAGAAAATCAAGGCTTGGGCAGCAGGTGTCAGTTGTCGCGGGAATGAACGTCTTGATTCTCTGCAGGAGGGAGGGTTGGTACCAAACTTTTGTGGCTTTGTTGCTATGTGCTCCCTGAAGGAAAGGTGCCTTTGATGCAAAATTGAAGGGACTTGGTGCAGGCGGTCAGCATTGGTGTGAAGCCTTCTGGGTTCATAGCGGAGCGCAAGCAATGAATCAGGTTGATTGCTGTTGGTCAGCAGTAGGAATGTGGTCTTGGAGGGATGGGGCTTCAGGTAAGCACTGGACAACCGGGACTAGAACAATGTGAGGCAGGTTTTAGGCCTGCAGATGTCTCAGATATAGGAGATCTTGAGGTAGAGCTGTGTGTGATCTATGCAATGGTGAATTTTGACGTTGTGTGGAGCCAGGAAGGTTCCAAGTTGTTCCATGTAAAGTTTGAAGAGCAAAGGGGGGGGACCGGTCCTTGCTAGACTACACAGGTGATGGGTAGAGTTTGTGATCTGGAGGAATCAATTTTGGCAAATGTTTGGCTGTTAGAGAGGTAGGATTTGAACCAGTTGAGGATGGTCTACCTGACCCCAATGTGGTGATGTAGAATGCCAGTGAATGACTAGTGGTCTAAGTATCAAACATGGTTGAGAGGTCGAGGAGAACCAGAAGGCAAGGTTGGCCATCGTCGAGGTTGTCACGGACATTGGTGACCACCATGATGATAGTTGTTTTCATGCGGCATCTGAGTCTGAAGCCATATTGGCAGGACTGAAGGAAGTTGTTAGCATCCATGTTTTGGAGGAGATGTGTGGCTACTGCTTTCCCAAGGATCTTATGTAGGAAGGGAATATGGATGAGGGGAGGTTGTTGCAGAGGTCATCAGAGTCCAGTGTTGGGTTCAAGAGAAGCAAGAGGATTTGTCCAGTCTTTAGGACTGAGGGAGAGGTGACTTGAGTGAGGGAGCTGTTGATGGCTGCCAGGTAAGAGTGGAGTGCTTCAGTAAGAAGGTCCTGCATACGGAGGCAGGGAGTAATTCGTCCACGTATAATCAGACCTTGAAGGATACTAGGGTGGCAGTCACGTCTTCAATGTTGAGTCTCTTGAAAATTGTCCAAGTGGTGGTGGTTTTGTGACATGGGATGTGTGGTGTGCGATCGTTTGTAGCGTTAGTGTCTATGTACTGGCGGATCATGCAGATCTTGTTGACGAAGAAAGAGTTGAGGGCAGTGAATTTTGTTTTGATGGATTGGGGTATGGGTGGGTCAGGGAGCGGGTTGATGCAATGCTTAATTACTTTGAAGAGGGCTCTGCTTCCCTTTCTGGCCTTCTCTATGGTGTTCTGGAAGTAGTTGGCCGTGGCAGTAGAGATCAGTTGCCCTTGTGTAGCATGGATTTCCTTAAGCAGGGTGAGGTTGGTTGTGCTGCAGGATTGTCACTAGGCTTTCTTTTTTTCTGATAGTTATTTTGTTGAGGTTGAGTTCTTGAGTGTACCATGGTGTGGAACGTTTAGGCTTGTGGGTGTTTTGAATCACACGGCCATGGCGATTGATGTTGGTTGCGAGGGTGGTGTTGAGTTCTTTGAGAAGCAAGTCATAGGGCCTCATTAAGGCCTGTGCGGAATGGGTTAATGGGTCCCGCTAATAGGTGCGGACCCGTTAACACCATTCCGCATGATTACAAGCTCCCCTCGCGGGACCCGGTAAGGAACGCCTGGTCAAACCAGGCATCGTTACTGCGTCCCGCGAGGGGAAGAGGGAGCAAACAACGGGCTGCTCGTAATCAGCCCGTTGTTTGCTCCCTCTCCCATTCCTATTGAGCCCTATGGGGGCTAAGGTGGGAATGGGGAAGGTCCGGGCCCGGGTTCCCAGAGGGAGGAATTACCAGGCCCTCTGTACTCGGAATGGCCCGGTAATTCCTCACTCTGGGAACCCGGTAAAGGAGCCCGGTTTGGCGGCAGCCATGGAGCTAATAGCTCCATGGCTGCCGCCAAACTCGTAATGAGGTCCATAGTCGCGGTTTGTCTGAGGTACATGGGCCGATGTGAAGTTGAGTTTGGCGAGGTCTTCTGTGGGAGCTTCCACTGGGAAGTTCTTGCTGCCTCTAATATAAAGTAAAACGTTTTCCATGCACTGAACCTGGGATCCACCGCGGCCTGGGCCCATTCTCGCTCTCTATGCTCTGGTAAAGTAACACACTGCAACGACCATGACTTTTGAGCTCTACATATCAAATATAAAAGAAATGTTCCCTGCCTGCTGTGAGTTTCACTCCGCTCACGTGCTGGCCTGCTGCGTGTGCCCAGGAGGCTAGGACACACCCTATTAGAGATAAGGAAAACTAATATTAAACTGTGGCTAGTGATCAGCCTGTCTCTCAAATGCGGGAATTGAGTATAACCAATCTCCCAGTCCGCCATGGCTCTCCGGGACCCAGTAGCAGAAGTGCTTGTGTCCCTGTAGAGAGAAAACAAAGAGATTAAGGCATCCCTGTAGCTTCTCTACCCTCGCCAGCATGGGTTTCCTCTGTGAAAAGGAAGCACGGAAGAACTCTGCAGCAGGGTTTCTTTTCCTGAACATTATGAGGGACACGAGGAAGAAGTAATAACATTGCGCCCTTCCGCCTTGTGCAATGGTTCCTTGGGTGCAGAGGATTTACTTTGGTCTGAGGCCTACGGACATGTAGCGCTTTACAAATAATAAACCGAATTAAGCTTAGGTTCCTCCTGATAGAAAAAAAACAGATGAGGGCCAGCTAGGTTTTTAATAAATAAAAAAGAGTGATCCTGGTAGCCTCTTCAATGCAGGCAAAGTCACATTTCTATAAAATGGAATCTCTCCCAACCTTGCCCGCATTGTCAAGATCCTGTATAGGCCTCTGTCTGTTACAACCTAGGCACCCCTATATCACTTGCTTGTGTGTGTGTATTGTAGAAGGCAGCAGCGACAACCAGCGATGGCTAAGGAAGATAAATTAACCAAATATGTCAGCCCAGCTCCTCCATTTGATCCAAGCCCTATACCAGCATCAGCACCCCTCAGGCTTGTGTATAGACAATACAGAGACGATCGGCCTTCGGCGCAAGGAAGCCACCCACTGGCCTCTTTGAGCCCAGCTCTGCACCTTCTGCCAGAAAAGAGACTGTGCCAGCCAGAAGCTGCAGCGCCCATTAGAAGAACGGAGAGAAAAGAAGGGAACCACACAATCCAGCCCCACCTGCCTTCAACGCAGCCTACAGTAGCCATCGGCAGACCATTAAAGAAACCCAGAAGCAAGCATCGACACGTGAGCTTTGCAAAGTTTTTCCTATTTTTAAATCTTGGAGTGACACTCATTTCTCATGTACTTTTATGATTTTTGTGGGTTTTGCAAGTTTTGTGGTATTTTGCAAGTTTTGGTTTTATTTTTTAGGTAGTCCGAAGCTACCGTTTTTATAGCAGTGACTTTCAGATTAGAGGAAACAAGGGGCCCTGATAAAGAGGTTTTACTTTTCCCAGCATGCAAATGGGAATAGTACGGGCCCGGATGTAACGGGGTGCACTCCAGTGACATTGGCCAGCAACTACATTCCCTTGGCAAGGAGTGCACCAAAGAAACTAGAAAAAAGCTGTACACCAGAGACAAGTAATTGGCCAATATATGAGAATGTTTGGAGACTGCACTGTAAAATAATATACAGGTTTACATCATTTTGCAGCCACTTTACAGTTTGCCATTAGAACAATACAACGGTGGAGCGGATTGCTGGACTTCAATTCAGAGCGTATTCTTATTTAATTCTGCTTAAGTCTTTACTCGTCTCTTTAATTTAAGGGAGCTATTTAAGAATTGTATTTCATACCAGAAGTTGTGGTTATTTATAACAGTTATTTATATATTTATTTGTGCTATCCAAGTTTTTAATTACGTGTGACTGCAGCTTATACCTGTAGCTGGAGGGTTGTTAATCATTCTTTACAGGTGGGGAGTCGGGAGCGTGCCCCACGTCCCCTCCTGGTGGAGGATCTAAATCCACCCAGGTACAAACAGGCGGTACTTATTTCCTTAGCACCAGCCACTGATCATTGTAAAAAACTCAGATACCTCTATGAGTGGGTAGCCTACTAGAGATTAAAGAGAATTGAATTGTTTCTTTGATTTAGATGGTGTAATGGGTAGGCTATTTATGTGCACATGTTTAGATGTTGGACCCTGCTTACCCATAACAAGATTCAGAGTTACTAATTTTTATCTGATATATTGTGATGGTTAGGATAAATAAATAGCCTTACTAGTGACACTTTCATTAGTGGTTCTTGTTTTTCTTGACAAATCGACTTTGAGATTGACAATTGACCTGAGGTCCGTTTGAAAACCATTAATTTCCTATCACTGGCCCTCATTCCAGGCTTGCTGGTAAAACCCACTGGTATGCAGTGGGTTCCCGGCAACCCCGTAACACTGTTCCCGCCGCCTGCCATCCCGTTGCTACCGGGATATCATAGGCGGTGGTACGGTTATTTCCCATTCCCATGGAGTCCAATGTTGGTAGTCCAATAGGACTCCATGGGAATGAGAAACCGGAAACACCGGCAGCGGTACTAACGGTGCCAGTGCTTCAGTGAAAAGCCTGCCAGTAGGGGCCTGAACTCCCGGCAGGTCAGGCCTGCCAGGAGGTCTGTGCCCCTACCGGCAGACGTGTGGACTGCCAACCTTATGATGAGGCCCACTGTCTTTTCAGTGGACGCGTTTAAATCACATTCTCTATGTATACCAGTGTATGGTATCTCCCTGGTGTAGGTTTGTCTTGAGGCTATTAATGCATATGACTCTGCTTTAACATGTCCATTGACCATTTGGAATAGAATAATAGAAGTGTGTTTATTTATATTCATTTAGATATGTCACAAAGTTAGAGGGCCCGACTTCCCGATGAAGAGAACACCCACAACGCATTGAAGTAGTTGCAGCGGCAAAACACAAGTTTGCCGGCGGGGGCACTGATTTACCTCCAGTCAAGAGCTGAGGTAAATCTTGCCCTGAGCAGCAAATAAATGCCGGAATTACCGGCACCTGTATTTCCGATGCTGGTCATTTCGGCAACCCCCTTCATGGAGTCCTCTGGGACACCATGGAATGGGGATTTACTGGCGTTTCTGCCACTTGGAATATGCCAGTAATTCCGGCATTCCAAGTGGCAGAAACAGTATTGCCGTTTTTGGTGGCCTCCTGCCGGATTTACTGGTGATAACACCACCAAAACTGTAATGAAGGCCATAGTGTGCTGGTAATGTTTTTCGTAAGTTTACACACTTGAGAGATTACATTGTTTTCTTTTTTTACCTTGGTCCTGAATTACTTTGATTATGTTTCTTTATAAACTCTCTGTTATCATTCTATTGATGGGTGAATTATTGCTCTAGGAATTGTGTTGTTGAGTTTAACTAGATGTTAGAAAATGTGTTATTAATGTTGCTTATTAAATTGCTTTACATTTCATTTAGACATTTTTGATTGAAGGTACTCCTACCATTTACGTGTGCAGCACTGTTTCCACAGGTTTGTCTATGGAACTTGCTCAGAAATTCCCTCCAAATGTTAAACCGATCATTCCACTGGTCAAATCCAGCAATGCCTTAGTTGCTTGCCGCAGTCTCTCAGTAGTGGGGGGCTGTCTCCCTGTGGTAGGGTCAACCTTAAGAGTGATCTCACCACCCATAGCTGTCTAAATCAGGGATCGCACAATGACCTCCGTTCCACGGAAATTGCTGGCTTGTCGCTTGGGGCCATGTACATTAAAAATCATGTGATCTCCAGTCCCCAAAGGAACCCTCTTTCCAATACATTGGCCCTTGGTGTGAAAAGGGATATTTACTGCTATAAAGGTAGACACACCCCTTCTCCTGTAACGGAGAATCCAATCTCAAGACCCACAACTGCTTTCTCAATCTGAGTGATTGGCTTTTAGCAAAAGTGTGTGTCCTGTAAACTGACCATGTCTACCATACGATGTTTAACGCTATCAGTGAGCTGTGACTTTTTACTGGTTCTCCTGAGATGGTTTCCTACTGTCTTCCCCCATCAAAACTCACCTCCACCTCCTGACAATGTCTGTTACGCAATCCTAGCAGCTGAGAAAGATCCAGTGTGGGAAAGGTTATTGTTATACCTTATTTGTTTTTCATGAATTGTTTTATGCACCTGAACCCATTGAGTTAGCTTTGATTTCCAGCAAACCTAGTGGTAGATTTTACAGTGGTCTGGTGGGAGCATCTCATGATCTTCTAGACAGGTATTTCACATGCACACTCCCAGCATTCATTTAAAAGACTGTATCACATAAATGAGTTTTTTGATTATCCGTTGCAAGATCATAATCAAACATGACTGAGCTGGAATTAAATTAAGATTGGGACAGATACAGTCCATGGATTCTTCTGGCTTAGGCCTGTAAAAGGCAGAATGAAATGACTACTCAAGTCCATGAATTCTTAAGCTGCTGCATGGGTGACCATTCCATAGCCTCTTCTATCAGCTGAGGGGTTCCGCAGCGCACTTCTCTCTCCGGCAGCTCCGGCCTTTTGCTGGGCACATCTTTTCTCTCTCTTCTCTTTGTGTCAATTGGTATTGTATACACTTGGCCTCATTACATGTTTGGTGGTATCACGCTGGTAAATCCAGTGGCATACCACCAAATGGTATGACCATTACACGCACTTGCTCTGGCGGAAGTACTACCAGATTACAAGTGCCAGTAAGGGTGGTAAATCCCCCCTTTGCTACAGCAACGGTAATACCGCTGCCAGTAATACCGTCAGTTTTTGATGGCGGAGTGCCGGAATTACCTCAAGCTCGGAGCTGTCCAGTGTGGTAACGCCGCAGTAAATAGAGTTACCGGCACGTTAACACTGCACCGGCCACTTCATGAGGTCCATCTCTCCTGACTACAGGTCCAGAAATGTTATGAACAGATGAACAGCTTGATGTTTAAGGTTCAATAATCTGTTCTTTCAAAGCCAATGACGGAAATATGAATAATCTATGTTCCTCTGAATTCCTGATCACTGAACAGTGGTGCAGGAGGGTATCCGCAGGCAGCAGCTCCTGCAGAGGTGAAGCGATGCGCAGGGAATCACCTGCTGACACTTCCTTTTCATGGTGTGTTTTTTAACACATCTCGACATTTTGAAGTAACAGCTCAGGTCATATATTTCTGCTGCTCTTTAAACAGCTTAAGCATGTATGGCACTCAATTTGTGTTAAGCCTTGAGAGGTGGGTGGGAGGGTCTCTCTTTGGGGCTCTCTTCCTTACGTGAGAGTTCTGCTCTTAGCATCCTCTAATGCTGGTTTTTAGCAATGGGTATTGTTTCAGGGCGCTGTTTTCCATATGTGTACTTGTTGCACTGTTGGTCCAGCTAAATGCAGGTATACCCGAAGCGCACACAACACTACCGTCTCATTCATATTTTATGAGATTAATTTCAGGTGTGCCTTGCAATGGGGAAAGGTAGCAGCAGAACATTCATGGTAATGCCTGAAAGGTGTCGCCCGACCACTGTGGTACACATTTGCATTAACAGATTAGAATCAACGTTTTGCTGGAGGCTCTCTGGCATTTGCTGGAGAGTGGAAGGCAGCCACTGAATCCTGCTGGAAACCAAAAGATATAGGTCGAGGGAGGTCTGTCCTCTGCGCTGTTTGTGCAATAGGCAGGGATGTGCTATGCCGAACGGAGAGAGAATACCCTGTGGACCGCCAGTGTCTGTTGGGTTCATACCCAACATTTCATATTTATTTATTAGCACCCATAGTGGAGGAGCCAGCCAATCAGGTTACTCGGATCGCGGGCTGAATTCCACGATACAAGCCGCATGCCAAGCAACCTGATGACTTCTCTGCCACCCTGCTCACCCCCTACTCTCCCCTCCCCTTCAGACCCTGTTCCCTTCCCTCCCCACCCCTTACTCCACTCACCTTATTCTTTTGGCAGCACATTTGCCGCCACTCAAGCCTCCTGTGCCACCATGGAAATGGAAGAGCCCTGTCTTCCAGCTCCACGGTGGCTATCTAAAGTACTTTTTTTGTATGAATGAACAGGACTCCGTGAGAGCGTCCTTTTAATTTATCCAAAATACATTGCTGTCAACACCCCGGGCTGCACTCAGGCCTGTAAACTGGGCCCCGGGCCGTTACCCAGGCCGGATTGCTTAGTTGTTAGTATTGAATTTCCAAGCGAGTGTAAGGATTTTCACATCTCACTTTAAATAATGGTGCAGTGGTGAGAGACAACTTTAGTTGTATCAGACTGAGTCGGCAACAAGGGCATCTCTGTCAAAACTTCAGACGGAAGCTCATACTGAGGGTCCCATTGCACTGCTCACACTGCAGAGCTCATAAAGCACTGTCAGGACACTGCTCAGCAGATATCTCAAGCCTGTATTAGCAAAACCCTGAATTAATGCAGGGCATATCTAAATACGTAATTCCAATGGGGCTGTTATCGAGTTGAGCTAACTACCAAATTCTATCTTGTTAGGAAATATTTCTTAATTGTGGGTAATTTTCCTTCCATATGGCAACCCCTAAACTTTTTGCTGTTGTTTTCACCAGGATCTAGACTTTGCCAGAGAAGTGCAGCCTTCTGCCGCACTCCTCTGGGCTTTCGCTCCATTCTTACGAGGAAACTGACATGCCCTTAAGACAGTCAGTACCGGGAAACGTTGTTTTCCGTAGTTCTTTTATCATGTTGCAGCTTTCGCGCAACATGGCACAAGAGGGCACTGTAAGCTAAGTTACGGCTCTCTTGGGTCTCTAGTCTTCTACAGGCCCTAGATACTCTCTTTGGATTGTAAATGAACGGTGCAAGTGAATCACGGACGGGATTGGTGGCAGCGATCGTTTCTTGTGTTTTCGAGCTCCTTTTGGCGTTTTAAGCGCGTTTCTCGCGCTTAACCCATAATGGTGGCCTGGCTCCCAAAATGGCCAGACCACGAGGCTCTTTGTCCTGTCCGCTGACCGTCTTGCCCCCTTCACCTCCCCCAGGTCGAGCCGACCCAGGGCCTTCCCTATTTGGGCATGTACTTTCTTGCGAAACACAGATGCTTTCGCGGGCTTCTACAGGCCTTGTGTGTGCCTCCAGGATGTGGGCTGGGATGTCTGGTCCCAATACACATCCTGGGTGCCAGAGAGTCTAGGGTGGTGTGAATGCCTGGGACCTCCGTGGTCAATGATAGGCCCACGTATGGTGTGAGTGTTTTGTGAGCAGATCTCCCCTTGGGTCCCCTCCGCTTTGGTGCGAAGGGAACCGTGGATAAGAGGGGGCTGGAAACGCCACTATCAGGTCGATCTCCTGAGTTCTCACGAACAAAGGAATACAGGAGCCAAGTATCCTGAAACCACGAGGCTGAACCGAGGGATCGCTGGTGACCCGCTGAAGGACTGCTCCTCTGCACTGCTGTCGCTTTGTGAAACCCTTTCTACCTCTGATCGAACGAGAAGGCCTGTACTGGTACTTGCTCTGTAACCGCCGTCAGGTTGTGTTGTATTACGAGTCCTTGTCACTCTCACACGATTCGTACACTTGGCATTCCCAGGTCTGAAGTGAGTAGTGTACATTTGGCTGAAATACACACGGCCACTCCGTTGCCCTGCTGTGGTAACAAACTGTGCAGGTTCACTGCGTTTGGGAGGTCCTCAACTCACCTTCTGCTGCTGCGGAATCTACCCGATGACGAGACGTCCCCTGCTCCTATCTGAAGCTGCCAGCACTGAAACTGACGCGGAGAAGCCTGGGTCTGCTTGCATCGGGGACCGGTGAGTAGCATCGCTAGGAACTGGTCGCCCTCCTGCAGTAGCCCATAGCTTTTCCCCGCTGTGTCAAACAGCACGCCTTTATATACTCGCGCTCTGCTTCTGTCCACAGTGGAGGCTGCGCTTGAGTCGCAGAGCTCTGTTCATCTTCATTTGTTCACCGAACTAAACTGCCTGATTCCCTTGAAGAGACTCCCCTTTTTGACCATTGGCACCAGCGCGTGCAGGTACTTTTGAGCACAAGGCTCCACTCTTCGTAGGGCTTGGACTTCCTTTTAGTTAGGTGCCTCTGAAGGCGGACTGGGTCTAATTATTATTTGCACTGCCTGTTTTCCTCCCCATCTAGGTGGTCTACACATTTCGTGCGTCTAACTCGTTAGACTCGTTTGTATTTGTATATATATTGTATTGGTTTGGTATGTGTTGGTTTACTTGAGTTTTATTGTGATTTCTCGCTATGGTCAATGTTACAAAGGCCTTGTAATAAATGTGTATATATTTTTAATATAACACCTGCTTGGAGTAATTTGTAAGTGTCCCTGCTTTGTGTGCTCATTGCGGGCTTTCAGTCACCCTCACCCCTCTTGAGACCGAGTCTTGACCGCCGCGATCGCTACACTGATTGGTCTGGCTTGTCTAGAGGTTACCCTGTTCCAAGAAACTAGGCTGGCCTTCTGAACCTCTGCCCCTCCAGGACAGAGTTCAGAAATCCATCTTAACATTTCTCTCTAGGGTAACATGCTTGTAAATTCCCTGGGAGGGTAGATGCACGGATACTTGCCATAGACCCCAGTCCAAGGCTGACCAATAAAACACACTAAACTAAATAGCAGTGATCCATGCGAACCTTAACTCCCACATGTCATGTCATATTATGAGTTTAACAACTGACGGTCCCAACCGTAAAGCTCTACAGAAATGCAAATCACATTAGTGGATTGAAATGTAAATGATGTTTTAATGTCCAATTGATACACATTTGTATTTTGTATCTTATTGATATTTATATTGCGTTTTTTGTGAAAGCGCTTCACAAAGAGAAAATCAACAGTACATTAAAATCAGTATAATCATTTATGTTCACAATCAGCCAATAGGAATCAGACAGGAGACTGTAGTAGGTAACATTTTAGGGAGGAGCAAGGCCATATAAAGATTTAAATACTAGACAAAGGAAATAGAATTTCAACTGAGAGTGAAAGGTAAGCCATCCAAGGGAGTCAAGAGAAGAGGAGATAGAGTCACGATAGGATAATAAGCAAAGTGAGCGGATAGAGGAATGATGCATTGATTTGAGTGGCGCTAGACGAGAGCGAAGGAGGCCAAAGAGTAGAACAGAGCAATAGAAAAGTCGAGAGAAAATTAGAGAAGAGACCAAGAGATTAGTGGCATGAAACGTGAGAAAGGGATGCATTTTGCGAATATGAACGAGGTGATAACGACAAGCGCGAGAGGGAAGTGAGATGTGATGACTAAAGGGGAAGTTAGAGTCAAGATAGAGACCAATATTACGGGCAGTAGGAGAGATCAATAGGGTAGAGCGTGGAAAGAGAATGAAGGGAGAAGGAGGAGGAAGAGTAGTAGCAGGAAAGGAAAGAACTTCTGTTTTTCCGGTATTTAAGGTGAGAAAATGAGAAGTCTTCCATGACTCGATGGCAGTAAGACAGGAAGAGAAAATGGCATGGATGTCAGGTGTGAAAGATGAAAAAGAAAGAAAGGGCTGGGTGTCATCTGCATAGAAGTGATGCGACACTCCAAAAGAAGAGATAACAGGGACAAGAAAAGAGGTATATAAAGAAAAAAGAAAAGGACCAAGAACAGACCCTTGAGGGACTCCATGATCAAGAGGAAAGGGAGGAGAAGTGTAGCCAGCCAACATGTGTTTCGGCCTCTAAAATGTCCTCTCTGCGTTCCAGGTGGAATTTTCACAATCAATTGTTCTCTTTAGATCTGTGATCACTGCTAGAAATTACTCCCTAAGCACCTTCGTTAAAGTTTTCTTGAGAAAATGCACAGTGTGCACACTTCTCCAAAAAAGGCTTCTCTCTTTCTGGTTTTGTACTCCGAAAATTACTAATGGGTCCAAAAATGATCGTAGCTGGTCGGCTTTGATATAATGCAGTCAATCCTCCTGCTGGAATTGCAGGTTCAGGAATCCTACTGAGAGTGTGTTTGTTAGGCACTCTCGTTCTGTGTTCAGGAACGCAAGGGAATGCAGGAGTTTCCAGTGCTGGAGACCAGCCGGAGGAAAAGATGGAGGATTGGGGTCAAAATTCACCAGTATATTAATATCAGGGAGGCACAGCAGAAAGACCAGCAGTACAACCGGCCCGGCAGCAACAGGGCTGCCATACCATGGACAATGGACAAAAAACATTTAGAGTATACCAACGATGAAGTTCTCTTCAATCCACAACATTCATTCTTAACACAAAGCGAAGGAACCAGAGAAACAATGCATTATCAGGCGCCAAACATACCCAGATGGGGAAGAAGAAACAGCTAAACTTTGCCCAGTAAAGCGATATGTTATCCCATGTGTGCTGTGATGTGCCGATTCCCGAAAAGATCCTGTTTGCTGAAAGATGTGCAGAAGGGAGACTTCTGATATCAGTTGTTAATATATGTTGACACAAAATCTCTTGTTCTTTTTTTTATTATTATGTGGTAGGCTATCCTGCCTATCAGATCACGTCAATATACTTGAACAGGGGAACACTTCACTCTGCTTATTTTTCACAGTAGGTGCTGGCATATATCATAAAACGCATGATGGTCATGGACGACGTGGCCTGAGTGCCAAATCCCTTTGCTCTTTGTTAAATCCCCCCTGAAGGCTTGCAAACTAGTGCAACCATTTTAAAAAAAGCCCACCATTTCCAGATGTAGGGCAGATACTTTGCTGACTCAGCCCAGTCCACCTCAGTCGAAAGGGCAGCCATTCTCCCTGAAACACCTGTGTAACCACATGCCCCTCCCGCGACATAAACCAGTGTCTGGGTCTACATGGACTAAGCTCACACCTCTGCCTCATCGTCTATACGTTTGGGAGACATCCTCATCTGTGAAGCATGCCACCGGCAGCCCCTGTCAAAAGCCTGCATACTGGTCAAAAAGAATGGGACACCCACCGCGTGACACCACCTCCCAAGACCCCTTTCATAGTCCCAGTACTTCATATTCATCACCCTTGCATCAACCCACTCCTGGGGGTACCTACTGGTCCATCCCTCCCACAAGTCAGCCCATGAAAGCAACGGGACACAGCACACATTCTGACCCAGAGGCTGCTCCTAGTTGTCTTCAATGGTAGCCTGCTCCTTTATTTCCACTCAGCGCTAGCTGCTGTTCATCCTGGTATGTTGGTTGTTGCACCCCCTCCTAGACAAGGCTCCCAGATGACACTTTCCCCTTCACCTGCCCTCCTACGATGCCCACCGCCACATGTCATCCACTCCCCGGATTCTCCAATTTACGTGTACTTCAAACTGCTTAGTTCAGCCATAGGGTTGCACCACTGGATCTCGTGATGGCCACCTGGGTGATGTCTGAGAGGAGGCTCCTGAGTCCCAACCAGCAGTTCCTTCATACACACATTGGCCTTATCCTGCCAGTTATATGTACCCCTCAATCTCTTTACCTCATTGGGTGGCTCATCTTGTCCATCCGACCCTGGCACAGCGCCCCATTGAACTACAGATCTTCTTCTCTGTCCTGGAAAGCTGGCCCCATGTTCGGCCAGTCCTAAGCTGTGCCTGCCCTGTAAGTTTTTGCACCCCATACCCATTAACTAACCTTCCACGGCCCCCTTCTTACGAAAATTAACATCCCGGAGCCCCCTCAACTTGCCCTGTCACCTCTGGTGCCCGCTGGTTTCTTCCAGAATGGATGCGGCCCCCGGATACTATCTTGGGGCACCAGGGTCTGTGCTCTGTGCATCTAGCGCACACCAGATTGCATCCCGTGCACAGCTTGACCTCTACCCCACTGAACAGGGGACCGTGTAATCCGTGCAGCACCCTGGATGGCATGCGAGGCTCCTCCCCACTTGAGAGTAGGGCCTCCTCTGCTCACTACCCCCTTTACCTTTTGGTTTGCCTCTTGCCTTGTCTCTCCAGTGCCTGACAATCCCTGCAGTGGAGGCCCTCAAACTTAAACAGCAGTGGGTACCCCTTGCTGAAGCCACGCCCCTGCTGAAGCCACGTCCCGGGCGCTCCGCCACGCTCAGTATCCCTGTGGGCATGTGAACTGAGGAGAGGTGTCTTCTCCCATAGCACAAATAACCTGCAAATGACCAGAAACATTATTCCCTATGTGGAGCAATTTAGCATCACTATTCAACCGATTAAAAAAAAACTATTGATCAATTAAAGCATTGATAAAATAACATCATCAGAAAATCAGAATAGGGCAAATAAATCCTTTTACTTAATGTCCAAAAATATTTCTCATGCAAAACGCATCTTATAAATCAATTAAACACAATCACTTCCAACAGCTCTTCCATTGTCTGTCCATTAGACCACATTCTCCTGCCACTGGAGGAAGAATGCTATACCTAGCATTAGTTCTCTGCATCATGGCTATAGTCACACAGGTTGTCCCTAGCAATCAAGATCACATTGATCAGTCACCAACACCTACCTCACACTCTTGCCAACACACTACTAACGCTATGCAACCCAATCTATCCATATTCTGCAAGGCCCAAGAAACAATACTCTATGCCTCCCTACCTTGTACCATATCCAATAGAAACAACAGACTCCGCGCAAGACTAGCCAAACTACACGAACCACTGAGAAGAGCCCTTCCGGCCTCCAATCTCAAAACCAACTACAAACCTAACCCACGTTTGCCCAGCCAACCTAAATGGCCTACTCAAACATCTACCTTGAAGGTGAACACCCTCCAGCTTAATAACCTCCAACCTAAAGCTTGCCCCACTGTAGACAAACCCATCCGAGCTAACAAAACTCCTGAAGCCCCCCCTCTCAAGGGAGCTAACAAAACTCCTGAAGCCCCCCCCTCTCAAGGGAGCTAACAAAACTCCTGAAGCCCCCCCTCTCAAGGGAGCGCTCCTTAATGCTAGATCACTAGTCGCTCACGCTACGGATATTGCCGATTTAATTACGGAAGGGAACCTGGATTATCTTGCAATTACGGAAACTTGGCTCCATAATGCAGCAGGACCTGCCCTCATGCTAGCTGTTCCTGATGGCTACACCATAATCAGACAAGACCGTGATAATGCACAAGGTGGCGGCATTGCTATTATTTCTAAAACGGCTCTTGGTCTCAGACTAGCCCCTACCCAGCCTCTACAATCATGTGAAAACCTCACTGCCAAAATTCAGATAAACAATTCGCAATCCATTACCATACACCTTATATACAGACCACCCGGCCCTCTTGGTACCTTTGAGGAAGACTTGCATAATATAATTATGAACAACCTGAAACCTACCACGCAACTACTTATATTAGGTGACTTCAACTTAGGATTTAACGACCAAACGGACAAAAATGCCACCGAAATAGCTAACACGATCAAAGCACTAGGCCTTACCCAAAAAGTCACCACACCCACCCACCTTAAAGGGAGAATATTGGACTGGGTAGAGGACCTTAACTGCTCTGCCACTATCACTTCCATCCTGCCTTTAGCATGGACAGACCATTCTCTGATCTCCTTTCACTTATCTACTATCAGACCCACTCCTCTGCTCGACCACGAGCACCACCATGCCCAACCAGAAGTAATAAAAGTATTACGGTAGAAAAAATTATCCCCGCCATACTGCCTACTCTCAACGCACTGCCTGATAATCTCGACCCCAGCAGCCTAGTTCAGGAATTCAACAATATCATGCTCACCACATTGGATAAAATTGCTCCTATCAAACTCAGACCGAGCAAACCCATAGCCCACCTAAACAAATGGTTCACCCCTCAACTCAAAGACCTTTGCACCTTAAAGAACAAAAGTGAAACAAATTGGAGACTGTGCCCCTCTAGTGAGAATAAAGCTAAATTAACTGCACTTTCCTCACATTACAAAAAGGAAATCTGCCAAGCAAAACCCGACTCCTACGACGAATTTATTGCTAACTCAAACTCAAGCATGAAAGAACTCTTCTGCATACTCAAAGAACTAGAGTCCCCTATTGCTATCCCGGACGTCTACACCAAGGACAAATCCTGGTGTACAGATATACAACAAGCCTTAGCGCATAAAATTGACACACTTCAGAATAAAATTCAACTAAAAAAAAGTCTCTAAACGTACTGCATTCGCCTAACACTTCCCTGCCCAACGAGCCACCACCGGCACATAATACCACATTCCACTTCTCTAAAATGTCCATCCTAGAGGTAGAAAAAATGATCCTATCTTTGAAGCCCTCAAACTGCAAAGGCGATACCTGCCCTGCACAGCTATTAAAAGATGCTGCTAGAGAACTCTCCCCATTTATAACCAAACTGATAAATGCCTCATTTGCCACAGGTACTATACCTGCCAACCTCAAGCAATCCTGGGTGCTACCACTCCTCAAGAAACAGACACTTGATCCCCTCATTCCTACAAACTACCGGCCTATTACCACGGTCCCATTTTTATTAAAAATATTGCATAAGGACGCCTACACTCAAATTCAGAAGCATTTAGAATTGCACAAACTCCTGGGCAACAGACAATCTGGCTTCCGTCCACTGCACGGAACTGAGACTGCCCTAATCGACCTTATATCCCAAATAGACGAGTTGAGAGACAAAGGAAGGACAGTACTCCTGCTCCTACTCGACCTCTCCGCTGCATTCGACCTGGTCAACCACAAGGTCTTATGTCGGCACCTTGACTCTGCAGCTCACTTCTCCACAGAGGCTATCAAGTGGATCGAATCCTTCCTGAGTGAGAGGACCATGAGAGTCTTCTCCCCCTCAGCATCGGCCGATCCTACACCCATCCTATGTGGTGTTTCCCATGGATCCTGCGTCTCGCCTACCCTCTACAACATCTTCACTAAGCCACTGTTCGACGATCTGGACCAGCTGGGTATCACCTACACTAACTATGCAGATGATACCCAGATTCTCCTACCACTTTCTGGGGATTACGGTACGGACATGGGCCTAGTGAACAAGGTTTACCTTATCACTTAAGCATGGATGGCCACTCACGGTCTATGTTTGAACGATGATAAGACTGAACTAATAATATTGGGTTTGCAGGCCAATATTAAAAAATTAGGTCAAGAATATTCATCCTTCAATATTGACGGCAATACTATTAGAGTCTCCAAGGAAGTAAAAACCCTGGGATTTTACTTGGATTCCACACTTTCCTTTGACAAGCAGGTCAAATCCCTTACCTCAGCTACGGCTTACACATGCAAACTTCTTAGAGCTGGTAAACCGTTCCTCTCTGACAATAGTTGTCTGATCCTGGCTAGAGCTCTTATACTCTCTAGAATCGACTATTGCAATGCCCTCTACATTGGGGCTAACAAATCTACTTTTCAAAAGCTCCAAACGCTACAGAATAACGCCTTAAGAGCAGCCCTTGGCATAAACAAGAAAACCCACATTTCTGCCTTGATACGTCAACACAAATGGCTCTCCACATCCAATAAAACACTCTCTTTGACACACAAAGCCTTGAACAATGCGGCCCCTAGTTACCTCATAGACAAACTTCAGAGAAGAACTTCTCTCAGACCAACTAGAAGTGGGAACACCAATTGCCTAAATATCCCCAAATACAAACTCACTACCATCGGGGGCAATGGCTTCACTGTTAAGGCAGCCAAAAGCTGGAATTCACTGCCCCACGAGTTGAGAGCTGACCAACCATATCCACTCTTCAGGAAAAACCTAATAAAACACATCACTGCCACCAATCCTTAGACTCCCATCACCCTCTCCCCTGAGGACACTATCCTGCAATCAAGATAACAGTATATCTTGCTATATTCGTTCTTTATGTAAATACTGTTGCCTGTGTATATGTAACCATATAAGCTTTATATCCTTAGTGCATGTACCTTTGCTTCAGCCCTATTGTTAATATTGTATATATCCTGTAGTCATGCAAAAATTGTTCGTCTAGCTATATGTAAATTCTGTAACCTGTGTATACGTAACTATGTAAGCCTTGCATTTCCTTGTTGTTGCGCCCTTTTACTCACAAGTCTGGTGTGCTTAACAAATGAAAAAACAAACAAACAAACAAGTAAAGGATGTTAGTCAGATTGATAGAGAACGACTGGCTAACAAAGGCAGGATCTGAGTTCATTGTTACCCAGAAAATTATTCCAATTAAAACGTTTGTGATACAATAAGGCTCCCCAAAGGTATTTGTATGCCAATAAAGTTAATGACACACTTCCCATGCTTTTCCTGGCAGTCGCTGCTGTTATCGTGAGTCACTGCCCCACCTGTGCCAAGAGTCTGTAGCAAGCCAGGTCACGGCTGCTGCAGGCCTCCTCAGGCTGTTAAGTAAATCAACGTTTCACTGGCGTTGCAAACATTAGGAAGTTGCTGGTGTCTCTGTAAGTCTTCAGGGAAGGAGACAGCGGGTTTTAAACCACTGTAAACAATCATTGGCAAAGGAATTTAAAGGAACATCCCACATGAGAAGCATGGCATTAAACATGCAGGAGTAAAGCCAATATTTAACCTTTCTTTGGGCCTCATTACTAGTCTGGTGATATCTCACTGGTAATGCCACTGAGATACCAACAAATGCTTTACTGCCACTTGGTCTGGCGGTATTACCACTGGCGGTAATATCGCCGGCTTGCAAGTGGCGGTTTGGCGGTGTTAGTCCCCATTGATAGAATCTATAGGTCTCCACTGGGATTTTGGCAGTATTACTGCCGGCGGTATTCCAAAGTGGGAAATAACAGTAACCCTGAGATAGGCGTTACGTTACTATTACCGGATGTTGTTATGGTAATTCTCTTTGGCAGTAGCAATTGTATTACCCACAAACTCGCAAGAGGCACGTAATTGAGGAAGTTATATTTGTAAAGACGACCATGAAAGCAGTAACTCAGAGAACACACAGAACTGTGTTGTTAATCAACAGCCACCTCTTTAAGAATGTATCAGGTTTGTTTAAAGTCAGGCCTCTGCTCTGCAAAAACTACAATGGCCCTCATTACGATACCGGCGCTAAACCATGGCGCTATTAGCACCATGGTTGGTGCCGGTATCGTAACGTGTCCGCCATGGTGAAATGGGGAAATACCACCCCATTCCAAGGTTGGCGGGGCGGTATTTCCCCATTTCCCCATGGCCCTTCCCCATTCCCATTTTTGCCCCATAGGGCATAATGGGAATGGCGAAGGTGCTAAGTACGGTACTGCAAATTACGGTACCATACTTACCGCGAAGGTCCCTTTGCGGGTCCCTACTTTAACGGCTGGTCTAGACCAGCCCTTAAGGTCGGGTCCCGCAAAGGGACCTCGTAATTAGGCGCTAATGGGTTAACGGCGCCGTTAACTCATTAGCGCCAAGGTCGTAATGAGGCCCAATGTGTGTGGATCAATTCTAAGATTGTTATCATCATTTGACGTTTGCAAATGTGTACCTCCCTGCTGCGGGAGTGTATAGAAAAACGGAGTCATGTTCGTGATGGGGTATAGTAAAAATAATGTGTAAATGTATGCATAAACATTTTACACATGAATTTTACGCCATACCTTATTTTCATCTATTTGTATGGCAGAGAGGGGGCACGGGATGGAATATCCATTTTCACCTCCCCATCTCTCTGATATATAAACATGACATTTACACCAGTATGACATTTTCAAGCTGGCATAAATGCTGTGGATTCCTATAGAGTTTGTCTGCTTTTACACCAGCGTAAAACAGGCAGATTCCATTGTAAATACTGTGTGCCATGCCTAAATGGCATGCAGGGTTTACTCAATTTGCACTGCAGAGTGCAAAAGGGAAGCATAAAGGCGATTTTGCCTGCTTGATACACCTCCTCTTTGCACTTTATAGTGCAAATGACAAAAATTGAACAGAAAAAGGCTGTTTGCATGCAAGCGGAAATGTAGGCGGTCCCCGCAGTGCAAATTATGGGCATGTTCGTAAATGACCCCAAAGTGTGGAGTGCAGAAAAGATCCTAACCCTCAGGTCTTTGTCCACGCTTTGACCTGTGCTCTAACACCTCAGCGTTCGCCTCACCATCTCCCAATGACCGGTGGTCTGCCTCTGCCCCAGCAATGGCGCTGCCGTGTGCTTGGGTGCCTCAGAAGAAGCTGGGTTGGCCAGGCCTTTTTCAAGAGTTGTGTGACCCTTGCTGTTGTTTATGTAATACCTGGCCTTCACATCATACAGGAGGGCTAAGGAACGCCCATTCATGAGCACTTAACGCTTCAAAGGAATGCGCCAAAGCAGCGGCAACCTGCACAATGGCACGTACTGGCCCATGATTCAGACAGCCAGGATTTATATGGAATGTTGAATGCCCAAGTCATGACTCGTCACAGTTTCGGGCACAGTGAATAAGTGGCAGCTAGTGGGACTTCTCACCAATCAGTGGACAATGTGACCCTTTCAAGATTTCCTTTGTGTGTGTCTATGCCCATATTTATATTGGCTTTATATCATGCCTTTAGAAGCTAAGTCAACAACGTTCCTTTCCCTAACAACAAGCTTACTAGGTGTTGGCTATTTTTTTCCACCCTTGTGAATTTACACTTTGTCGAAAGTGTATGTTTTATGCTCTTGTGATGGGTAAGTTATTCAGTGTTGTGCTTAGACCTGTTGCTGGTTTTCAGAGAAATGTGTTACATATATGGACACATTCACATAAGCTAATCAGTGAGTTTGTATTATTTTCAAGATAAACTACGAACAAAAAGTGAGAGTAATGGGGATGTAGGCATAGGGGATACCTAAGGGTATGGCCTGTTTTTTTTTTTTATTTTGCTTGTGCAGGCCTACATGTCGACATGGGCAAATGCGTCTAACCGGGATCTTCTGCCAACATCCTAAAGTGCTTTGTGAAAATGCAAACATCTTCTATAATTGTACGGTATACCGTCATTTTATCGCCGCACTTTTCATCGCAGGGATTTTTGCCGCGATTTTTTTTTCGTAAAAAAAAACATCGAATCTTTTTGGGGGGGTACATTTTAAAAAAAATTGGTTTGGGTGTTCGGGATGTAAAAAAAAGAAAAAAATAAAGGGGGGTTTGTGGGGGTTTCCCCCCCCAAAAAAAAAAAAAAAAAACGATGTTTTTTTCGAAAAATAAATCGCAGCAAAAAACCCCGCGATGAAAAGTGCGGTGATGAAATCACATAGAACCAATTGTACAGTACATGCATTTGATAATTGTAATATCAGCTGACATACAATGTCCCTTTTGCCAGTCAATGAAACCTGTTGTCCGGTCAAGTGACCTCAGCTTGATTTCTTTTTTCCCCATCAGGGATATCCCCAATAAGAAAGTAGCTGCACCTCTCCATTTTCTCCAAGGTGCACTAGATGGAAACCACACTCCCCACCCGCACTGTTTTCCCTGAGCCGAGTGCATAATGGCAGATGTGGAGCTGCAAAATACCCTTGCCATGTTACAGAGCCAAGGTTGGTGTCCCCTGTGTATCAACAGTGGAGAGGCAAAGGTCCAATATCCAACCTCATTTTTAGTTTGGGCTATTAGGTGTCGCTTGCCATACCTATAATAGCCTAAACTACTGCCTTCAATACTGATTCGTGTGTACATAGGGAGAAGGGCTTGTGAAGAGGGGCATAGATGATGACATTTAAGGAGGGCCAAAAAGTGTATTTTTCGTGTTGTTTGGTTATTGATCCCTCCCATTCCCTGCCCCTAGCTATGCTAATCCCGATGGCTAATGCCACCCATTCCTGCCCATCTCAGGAACTCTTTTAGCTCTGAGCGCTTCCATGGTCACGGCCATCTTGGATGGCTGTCTCTAAAGAAGCTCTCTAGAAATGAGCCTAAACTAGCAGCCATCTTTGAATGAGAAATTTACCATGTATCTTCCGAGTAAAATGATACATTTTCAGGCGATTACTGAATTTTTTTCACCAAGTGAATATATTAATCGAGGATTTGCACACGCGTTTGTAATTTGCATGTTTAGATGAAAAACAAACCTTTTTCTACAGCATTTATATAGTACATGTTGTAAGGAAATATGTCAGCGCTTGCATGATTTTCCTATGTTTTGGTATCTTTCTTACGGAATCTCAGCAAGACATTCAGGCTCACATTATCACAGGTACTACAAGTTTTAGTGTTTGTCCTTTTTTGCGTGAACTCCATTCAGCGCTGTAGGATGGATTCTGCTGCGTTGCTCATGAAGGTGTCCGGTGGCAGGAGCAATGGTAGGCAAAGTGTATCCGTGCCTTTTCGGAATTCCTACAATATGGCCAACAAATTGAGTCATTGTGGCACTTAGTGAACCATCGCAATAGTGACTGATGAGCACTTTTTACCTGAACACAAGAATGCCTCATTGAGAAGCGAGATAACCAATGTGCGCGCGCCTGCGTTTGTGCAGCAAAATCAAAATGTTTTTCTTCAGTCTGGTATAAACAAGGTTTTTCAAACTATGTTCGATATATCTGCCTCACATGTAGATATGAATCTGTGGTTAGGTATAGTTTGCAATACAGACTACGATCAGTGAAAAGAAGCCTCAACAGCAGAGTAAACGGGTACAAATCTATGCTCCTGTTCGTTGGGGGCCCTGCCTTTAATGATCTCTAATCACAATTCCATAAGGTTCCATTAGGCATACACATTTTGTCCACATAGGACCCATAATTCAAAGACCATTCGTTTGCTTTCTTTTAGTTTCACAGTGCATTCATGCAGACTCAACACTTCTGCTTTTACTGACCATGTCAGAATGTAATCCCCAGAACGGGGCTAAGAAGGGGAATTATAGTTCAAAGAATCGTGTCCTCCTGACAGGTACCAAAACAAATACTCCACAAAGCTATTTTGAATGAATTTTCAAACTTTGCCATTACAGTAAAAACTGTGTTTGTTTCCTTTAGAAAGTGCACATTGCATCGCATTACAATAGAGAGGCTGCCTGACTGTCTAGGCTGCATTTTCATCCTGAGGAAGGCTGGGCCGCCTTCCTGTGAATGTACTAGGACCGATCAGCCGAAACTCAAGCTACTTGGGTCAACGTTTCTTCGATATCCCTTGCACCAATAATGTCCTTTCCCTGATGTATATGTGTATAAATGGTTGTACCTTCATTGTGTTTTCTTAGCACACTCTAGTGTGAGGGTTCAGACTCATTTGTATATATTTAGACATTTATTGTCAACAGAGCATGTGTATAACTAGATCTTTTTTAATTGTTTGAGATTGCATATATTATTTCCCGATATATGGAAGTGGACTAAGCCCACCTTCAGCTAGTCAGGTTTAAACCATTTAATTTAAATATTTGTATGGCAATACATTGGCTATTCCGACGCAGGCTATTTGGTCAAATTTGCACACATTTATTTTTCTTTTATTAAAAAAAAGACTTTTGTACGGTGTTTTTGTTGAAAAAATCTATTTTATATATGTTTGACATGGTTCTTAACAACGCTATTTCCTTTGCAACACACACTTGTTTTTCAGCATTTCTCAATGCAGAAGAGAGTGTAGAGTCTGTGTAGAAGGTTGTTGTTGGTGATGTGTAGACCTTTTGAGCTCTTTCTGCTTCCTGGACAACATGTGTGGCGGCAGGCAGTTTCTGGAACGGGGCTGTAGGTAAGGAAGAACATGTATTTGTGTGTGTGTATGCATCTATGTATGCCTGCACGAGAGCTTGTATCTGTTAGTGGGCGCATGAATCAGAGGGTGTTTGTTTCTGTGTACGTATGAGTGAGCAACCAGTTTCTGTGGCTATTGTCCAAACTGCCGCCTCTCTATGTCTGGTAAATTGACCCCAGCAGAACTGGCTTCACTTCTGTAGGTCACTGTTGAAACAGGGCACAACACCGCCACTGGGGTTTTACCAATCTCACGTGCACTGACCTATAGAAGATGATGGCCGGCGTTGGACAACATGTGCATGTCGACCGCACGCTCTCGATCAGAATGTCCTTATTTTGAATGCTGCTCCCACTCTATCGCAGAGTGATTTCCTAAATAGCTGTCTCCTCGCCTTCTTATTAATTTTTACATTTTTACATTTCTGAAAGCCACATAACCGCTGCCACTGAAACATGCCTGAAGGAAGGCGCACTATAAAGTCCCCAGGCCAGGGGCGTCAAGCAAATATCTGACCGCCCACACTGGAACCCCACAGGGCCACAATGCAGAGCCTACTCTCCCTTCTCCCCTTTGTGGTGCTCCGGCTCGCCCCAGGAGCAGTGGTCGAAGTGTACGAAAAGAAGTAATGGAACTATGTTCCCTGCTGGTCTGCCCCTGCTCCCCACACAACTCATCGCCAAAACCCCTCCCACAATATACACCCCCCCAAACACTTGCACCTGCTGTTTAAGGGAACGTTCAGTGCAGTTTCAACTTCTTCCTACACTTTAATTTGAAAACAAAACCATTCCGGAACGGTTTCTTTTTAAAATAAAAGTACAGGAGCTGTACAAGGTAATTTAAAAAAGTATAGGAGCAACGTTCCCGACCGCTCCCGCTCACTTGGACCACTTCCCAGGAGTACCCTCTAGGGAAGACGCTGAGTTTGTGCAGCAGGACTTTGGGGGGCAGCCACAGAGAGCTGGCAGGGCTCATCTAATGTCCTGCTACATGGTGGACCTTTATCTGGGCTCTGGGGTTACAGAAGCAGAAAGGGAGGGCAAGACACAGAAGCCCCACGGCCAATACACGGACATCATCAGGAGCGTGCAGGCTTAAAGCAAGAGCCAACTATTAATATATTGGCCTTAATCTAAGACAAGCGAAACACTAGAAGAACAAACTTTGTGGCCGCATTCGCACGGTTTGGCCGTGTGTAGAAGTAAAGATTAGGAGGCCGGTCTCGTTGTTGCATGCTTGAGGACTGAAGCTCTGCTCTTTACTTGTCAGAGAGGACGACATTTGAATGACTATGTTCCAGCCAGACCAGCCCTGCCATTGAACCACCCTGAGACCAATTCCCTGCTTCTAGTTAGTAGTAGAGTTTGTGGCTAAACTGGCTTCCATGGCACTGTGAATCACATCGCCCCTAATTTGTGGCAGATGAGGGATCTGAGAGAATTGGCTCGTTTCACTTATCCAGGGTGGCACACTTCTTTAAAAGTCCAGCGCGCTCTCAAGGTTACAAAGGATTGAAACAGACCACGCCCTCCTCCACGGAAAGGAGTGTGGACATCCGCCCTTTGCCTTCTACTTGGTGGTGTTAAAGGAACAGTTGTCTGCTTGATCTGTTGCATACTAGGCTGTGCTGACGAGTGTGATTATTACCTCGTTCAGAAACCATCAGAACCCGAAAAAAAGTTTGCTCCGCTGTTACATAGCATTCTGACCAGCAGGTTGCACAACTTTCAACAACAGGAACATTGACCCCATTTCTAGTCATTTCAGGTAACATTCTAGGTCTCACTACCATACTTTATAATCCAGACCCTGTCAGCAATGCAGTCTCCGGAGAGTTCATGACTGAATCCGAGTTGTAAACACGCTATTGGTATAATAAAAATGTCTTACCAGCCTGTCTTCAGCCACTCGATGTATAATACTCTGTGGCCCTCATTACGACCCTGGCGGAAATCGCGGTGCAAAATGCACCATGGAGCACGGCGGAAAGCTGCCGATAGCGCCATGGGGGTTGGCGGATTTTCCGCCCCATTCCGACCTTGGCGGGGCGGTAAATCCCCAATCCCCATTTTACCCTTCCCCATTCCCATTTTTGCCCCATAGGGTATAATGGGAGTGGGGAAGGCGTTAATTACGCCACCGTAATATACGGTGGCGTAATTAACAACAAGGTCCCGTAGCGCCATGGATTTCTCCGCCCGGAAAAACCAGGCGGAGAAAGGCTCCATGGCGCTACGGGAACTCGTAGTAGGGCGGACGGGTCCGCCGCGAATAACGCTGGCGTAAACCCACTCCGCCAGGGTCGTAATGAGGGCCTGTGTGTCTTTTACTGACATCCTGTTTAAAACAAGCATCAGCAAAGCCAACACAATTTTGCACCTGCTACCCACCATGGGTAGTTAATACTACTACAGTTGTACCTAGGTAGTGCCTTTCCCAGGTCTACAAGGAAAGCCAAAACTGTTGGCATTGCCAATGCTTGTTCACATTCACACTTTTTTGGTGCACCATGTTCATATGCCTATTTGTGAATTTTATGTTATTGTGTTTCAGTTTATTTTTTTGTTGCTGAAGTGTTCAGGCAGGGATGGGGTGGCCTTTTGTTTTTGGTACTTCGATTTATTACAAAACTACACACTTCACATGGCGGTAAAATGAACAGACTTCGTCATTAAAATATGCACCACACTCCTTACAGTAATAGCTTGAGCTGTTATGTTATGTTAAAGGTTCTTATGCCGTGTACTGTTGCCACCTGTGTGGTTTCTTGGCGCTCTGGCGGATCTGCAGTACCCTTTCCTATGCCTGCTGTTCTGATTAACTGTGGCCATACACCCTAGGTCTAAGAAAAGAGAACCACCCATCCCATTCAGACGCCTCTCTTCTTCCCTGCACTCTACCCCGGTCCGGCGTGCTGCCCGCTCCACAGCAATTGGAGAAACACCTAGAAGTGGAACAAAGCAGCTAAGGGATGAATCCCGGGACCTGAAACACAGGAGGAGTATGGGAACACCTACCACCGGGACACAGTGCTGGAGGGGAAACACCCCGAATTTGCGAGAAAAAAAACAGCAATGGGAAAACACCCAGAGATGGAACACAGCCGTAGTAAGGAAACACCTAGCGCTGATACACAGTGCCAGAGGGTACAACACATAAACTTGGAAAAAAAACAGCAATTGGAGAAACACCTAGAAGTGCAATAGAGCAGCCAAGGGAAGAACACCTAGATCTGAAACACAGGAGCAGCATGGAGACCCCTAGAACTGGAACACAGTGCTGGAAGGCAAACAATGCCTACATTTGAGAAACAGCAGTACGAAGAGAACACTTACATTTGAGATACCTGGCAAGTCGGGAAAACGCCTACATTTGAGATACAGCGGTAAGTAGAAAAAACTAAGATTTGAGATATCTGGCAACTGGAGAAAAAATGCCTACATTTGAGATACAACAGTAGGTGGATAACAACCTACAATTGGGATACAGCAGTGACTGGGAAACTACTTACTAGCTGGCTATCATCAGTGTGCTATGTTATGTAAGGTAATAAGAGTGGTAAGGTTTTAATGGAATACAGTAATTGCTGTACTCCCCACCCAGACCACGCTTAGCTTATCAGTCACTGCTGGTTGGCAGTGGCTGGCTTCCCAGGCAAAAACATGCAAATACGGACTGGAGCTGCTTCTTCAGGAGCTACCCTTTGCCTTGAGGCCCTAAGCCAAAATGTCACAGGAGAGGACCAAAGGCAATGTGTCTGTAAATTGCTTAAGAAAACAAAAGTTCAGTGAGGGATAACTGGTGGTCCTCACTGATGAGGTTGTTGTTCACTGTGATGAGCTGTATGGCAGTAGGCAGCGAAAAACCTCAGGCCAGAGTAGGACAGCCATATGGCATGCCATCATCCAGAAGGTGACTGTCGTGGCCTGCATACCCTGTGACGGGGAGGACTGCAGGAATTGATGAAATTACCTCTCAGTCAGGGTGTGTGGGCTCCTGTCCAAACACAACCAGGAGTCGCTGGCGACTGGAGGTGGTACCGTAGAACCACTGGTACTCACTACCTGGGAGGAGAAGTGAAGCATGGTCCTGGACATGGAGGGCATTGAAGGAGTCGGAGGTGTGGAGGCAAATCCAGCAGCCAGGTTGCAGAAGATGCATCAACCCTCCTCCCAGTACATGTCCATGACCAAATGTCAGCCTAGCACAAGATGCCCCAGGGGACAGGGACACATGTCAGCAGACCCATAAACTGGGCAGGCCACTCAGGGTGAAGTGATGGGGTACCACATTAGCCGCCCTCCACAGCAGACATGGGGCAGGGCCCCAAAGGCACCCCTGAGCATAACAGCAGTGGGAAGGCGTGGCAAGTGACCTATTCAAATGCCATGCAGACCACACCCCTGCGAGTGCACCCTGTGCCAGCAGGATTGTGGTTCGTGCGCAACCACAACACCATGCATCAGTGACACCAGCATGTTGCGGGCCCATTTGGCCTGCACCTTGTAGGCATGGCAGATGGAAGTACATGTCCCAATACACTGACATGTGCGCAGCCAGCCAACCACTATACACCACAGCGCAACACTGCTGGCTGCACAGCAGCGTCCCATGGAGCCATGGCAGTGCCATAGACGAAGCCACCACAGCCATTCTCACAAGGCATGTGCCACCCGTGGAGGGGCTGTGGGGGCTTGAAGGACCACAAGCATGCAAACAATACATGAGCTGCCTCAGCATGGACACCCTTCCCACCCCACACACAGGCCAAAGGCCAACTGGCCATGTGTCACACACACATACATTGCTGCAACCATTCCCACAATTATGTGCCCACATACAATGCCCCCTGACCAACCATGCCCATCTGCCCAAATGTGTGGGGTCCCACTCTGTAGCATATCAAATGTGTCTTGCATGCCAACACACGTGGAGAACCATACCTGATGAAAATTAATATGTCTCCTACAGGCACTCAAGAGTCACCAGAGGCATCGGAGGAGGACGAGGGGGCAGGCCCATCTGGAAGTGGCAGCTCCAGGCCCTCAAAGTCTGCCACCATCACCTCACAAAGGTGCACACAGGCTACGCCTAGGCAGATGGACTGCCGTGAGATGCCACAACCCAGCAAGTCCAAGCCTACAGCACCAGCACAGGTCACCAGGAGCACCCCAAAGCCCACTGCACCCACTCCCGCAGCTGCAGTGACTGACATAGAGGTAACACCTCCAGGCAGGGCAACTGTTGGGACATAAGCCTAGTGTCACCATCTGCGGAAGGGCCACAAACGGACAGCATGGACAGACACCTGAGCCGGACATCGACACACCATTGTGTGGCTCCCCTGCCACAGCCCAGAGCCTCTGCAAAGCCCCCTCCCATTCGGCACAATCCACCAAGCAACACTGTGCTTCAGAGGCTGCAGGAGATGAAGAGGGGACAGAGGGAGATGGAGGAAATTGAGCACACCCATTCAGAACACCTCCAGGTGATCTGTGACTGCCTGCAAGGGGCCACCCTCCAGATTGTGCGGGCCATGTCAAGGAACCGGGCGGAGGCAGCTGCCAGTACTGCCGCCCTGACTGTGTATGGGCAGAGGGTCAGGGAGATGATGGAAGGGGTCTTTGTCCTTGCAGAGGCTGCCCATCAGAGCACAGAGGTCACACTACTGCACATCCGGGGGCCAAGCTCCAGAACCTCCAGTTCAATGACACCCACTGAGGAGTCACAGCAGAGTACACCCAGGCACTCTCAGTGCCAAATGGAACCCAGATCACCAGGGGCTGGCATGGAGGGAAAGAGGCCACGGAAAGAACATTGGGACACATTTTGTCCTGAGTGGCCATGCCGAGGAGTTGGTAGCAGGGGGATCTGGGGGGATAGTGTGCTAGGTAGTTGGTGGTGGAAGGGGAACAGGGATAGTTGGTGCACATAATTCAATTAAAACTTTTGAACTTCATCAATTCTAGGACATTCCTGATTGTGTCATTGTGGTGTTTATTAATAGAGGTGAGTGTCACACAGTCATGCATTAATTTTTAATTTTTATTGTATTATTCATTTATAATGTGCTTAATACCAGCGAGGGGTTTCTAAGCGCGGGATCGGGATTCAAACCTGTGTTGCACCGTGCCGTCTTGATTCCAAGACAAACACGTTGCCCATGAGCTATCCTTCCTCCATGGCTTGTGCCATGTGAATGTGTCAGAAGAAATTGTCTATCAGTCCCTGGCAAGCCAGTCCCACATGCCTCACATCATCTCTGGCAATGCATGCATTTGCTTCTGCCATAGGCTATGCGTCCTCATCCTCAGGGGGTAGCATGTCCACATCAGGTTGTAGTGGAACATTTCTCTTCAGGCAGATATTGTGTAGCATGGCACACAAAAGCACAACTCTACCCACTTTCTCTGGAGCATACATCAGGGCCGCCAGTACGGTTGAGGCAGCAGAATTGTGCCTTCAGGAGGCCGAAGGTACGCTTGATGGACACACGGGTTCTGCTGTGAGCGTGGTTGTAGACAATATCCTGCAGTGTTTGTGGATCACGCACAGGGGTCATTAGCCAGTGCAGCTGTAGGTATCCGGAGTCAACTGCATGGCGGAGGCACATCCATCAGTCACAGTGTAATGTGTGGGGGTGGCCTTACACAGTATCAGGGCAATGGGCATCATGTGCATGCATATGGGGCTTCATTCTATGGCATGTGTCTGTACAATGTCTGTGCATTCTGTGTCACTCATATCATGCATTGTTTTTACTTCATATACTTCATATCGAAACACTTGTGTATAGGCAAGTTATAAATGCCATATCATATATGCGCCCTGTTCCCTTCCAGCAGATGTTACGTAAAGTGTCTATCGGTGACATGTGCAGCTGACGTGGTGGCTGTTTTGTGCCAGTGTTTTCTCCCATGCATGTGACATGTTGAGTTTGCCATCGGCCCTCACTGGGCGTCTGGGGATACCTGGTCGGAAATGAGAGCTGGGCACACATGGGTGCATGATTTTGGTACTGGCAAGGTTGTTGTTGTGTGATGTGATGTGGCCTTTTGTTAGCATTGCTTTGGATTGTGCATGTTGCATTGTGGTACCAGCAGTCATGCATGTTTTAGGAGTTGCTACTATATGTGCTCATCGGAGGTATGTCCAGCATGTGCATGCTCCCTGGGCTGTACTGTGACGTTGGTGCGGGAGGTAGTCAGGCACAACTTTTGCATTTGCTTGTCATGCCATGCTTTGTGTGGTCATTTGCACCCTCCCACCCTCTTAGTTAGGTGCTTCGCTGCAAATGCGTGTAGGCAATTTTCCTCACTCACTATCCAGGTCCATTGTCCTCTGTGCTTCTCCATGTATCCTGGCAGTGTGCTGTTCCATAAGACCATGGAATAGTGGGTAGAACCTGGGTAGCGGGCACAGCAGTGGGTGATGTACAGGTTGAGGTTGAAGGTCACCTGCACACTCAGAGAGTGGTAGTGCTTCCAGTTACGGTACACTGCTTCGTGGGCCTGGGGGCCACCAGCGCAACATGGGTACAGTCCAGGGCTGTGATCACATTTGGCATTTGGGCAACAGCATAGAACTGTGCCTTCATTACATTGACCTGGGCTGGGGTGGTAGTCAGTGAGATGTGGCATTGCACTTGTTGCAGGAGGGCTTCAAGCACTGGGGCCAACACTGTACAGAATGTGGACTGTGCCATGCCATGCATGATGGCCACAGAGCGTTGGAAGGTGCTAGTTCTGAGGAATTTTAGGACGGACACTAGCTTCAGCAGTGGGGGCACAGCTGTCTGCATGTTGTCCTGTATTGTGGTGAGCAGCTCAGTTCTGGTTTCCCTGTTGAGGTGGCTGTCAGTGAGGGTCCAGGGTGAGGGCATGACCCTGGGGATCAGTGCATGCCTTGCTTGGGCTCTCCTCTTCCTCCCCCCACCCTCCTTTGCTCCCTGTGCCATGGCCTGGTTGTCCTACATCTCTACTTCCAGGTGTGGCATGAGCAGTTGGCTGTCCCAGCTCGCAGTGGCTGGTGGCTTAATGGTGTTGGAACCAGTGTTTGGGGTAGGGATGAGCCTTATATAGCCCTCTGGATTGCATTGGGCTCACCTGTGGCTACATTTCTGACATCTGTGTTCATTTGCCTGCTGCTAAAGGCTAGAGGTAATTGTGCCGTGTTTTCAGCACTAATACCCCTGTACATGGACTTGTGATGTGGCTGCGATTGCGCTTCGTGTTGCCAATGCAGATACCGCCGGCTGTAATAGCACCTCTGGTTTTACAGTCAGCAGTATTTGCGCCGGCTCATGTTCCAGCAGAGCGGTATTGGCGCCACTAATTCCATTACCGCCACTTTTAGGGCTTAGTGCCCAACTTGTGATGAGGCCCTTTATATTGCCCACCGGGCCTTTTATGGAACAAGTGCACGTTACCTATGCAATGAGGTTGTTAAATAAGTTCCATCACAACAGCTTTGCTCGGCAAGTCAGTTACTGTTATCTGTGCCCCACTATGCTCAGGCCACTGTGGGGGAGAGGGCCTTCTCTGTGGCCTGTCTGATTCTGTGAAACTGCCTTCCTTACTCTCTGCTTGCTACCTCTGACCATCAGGTATTCAAGAGGGCACTGAAAACATTCCTTTTTTTCTTAGCTGCAGGGATGTCATTAACCTGCGACCCCTGAGGTCTCCCTTGCTAGCCCTGTGGTCTCCCTTGCTACCCATAAAAAAGGTTTTTAAAAAATTCTCACATTTCTTTTTATGTAGGCTCCTGGGCTGTGACGAACACCATGTGACTCTTTGCTTCCGGAGTGGCTGGCTTTCTTGTTCAGGTTCCACAGGTGTAAAATTTGAGCAGTGAGTATTTTGGGCACACTTCAGGGAATGAGTCACTGATTTAGTCTGTTCTTAGACACCTCAACTCAGACGTTCATCCTTCAGAGGTCGATAAATTAGTACCAACACAGGTTGGGTGATATTGAATGTATATTTGTTCTATATATGGCACTTAATCGCAAGTGCTGTATAATAACACATCATTATCATTTGGCCTTGGACGTCTGCTTGCAATCACAGTAATTTGGTAATATGGGCCTATACACACTGATCTTAACGATACATATGGTGATCCATTCTTGTTTGAAATGTATATCACATTATAGTGATATCGTTACCATATTTTTCGTAGTGTACTTAGGAACAATGCTCTGTGATGCCACTTCCTGTTTTGTCAAGGGTTAAGTGTCGTGTTATGTCACTTCGGCTACCCCTTGCATTATGGTGAAATGACGTCCCTGCTTAGCTGCTTATCTGAGTGGTACTCCTTTTTTCTCCTCGGGGTGTCTTGTTTTCTGTCCCTTGCTGAGTGTTTCCTTAGAAGCGCCAAGATACCCTTGGGTCTAAGACACACTTTACAAATTCCAAATTCAATAAGGAGCCTGGTAATTGACACTTTCACTAATTTTTGTCTTCTAAATATTATCAATATTTCAGCAAAGAGGTACATCAATCACATCAGATGTCCCAATAATCAAAGAAGCTCCAGAGGAAAGGACGTGAAAAATGTCACAAAGGTTTTCTGGCCTTTGGAGCCTTGTGTTTAAACTGTTGGCTCCGTTATTCTTTTCATTATAACAGTAAATTAATTGGAGATGTTAACAAGGGTATGATTAAATCAATCTCAGCTTATGCTGGTCAAGTCATGCAGGGTCCCATTGACTGCGAAGGTTGTAGGGGGAACCTGGGACTCCTATCAGATAGATTGGGAGAGTTTGGCGAGGCAGAAAGGAAGGTTTGGTCATTGGCAGCATAATGGAGAGAACAGGGTAAAGGCCAACAGAAGGAGAGTTTGCTAGAGGATATCAATACATTCATGAAGTATCATTTTTATAAAATTGCACTAGTGGGGACCATACTCGTTTGAACTAAATTGCAAAAGGTCCACTGCGTGCAATTTTCTACATTTCCAAAATGGAGTGGGAATATAAAGAGTAACATACTCACGATTTCAGGATGCATTTACAATGCATTCCTATGGAAGGCACCTGCTTTTTCCCAGGTGGTAAATTCAGGAGGATTCCAAGGGCACCCATTTCATTCCCGTGAGCATGAAAATCACATGCCTGTGGTAATGCTGATGGATTTTCAAGGTAAATTGATAAAGATAGCAGAAATGATTAGTTCTCTGCCTACAAAAGGAAGAAGAGGGTCGTAATGGTAAAGACCCTCATGCCCCTTGCAGACCAATCAACTGTTTCCACTCAGTAGTTTAGAGAAGTAGGTATTCAATATTAGGTAGAAATTTCACAAGATATTCAATAGTAAACAATTTGATTTGCAACAACATATGATATTTAATCATTAAGTGACAAAAAGTTTGACAAGCAAAAATCAATTTTTCATTCATTGATAGCGGGCTCTACGCATTTAAGCAAATTAGCCTTCATCAGGAGCAATACACTTGATAATACATATTTCCAAGTTCTTCTAGTCAGAAGCTATAATGCAAAAAGAACATAATCTAATCAGTATTTTGTGTTGAAGTTCACACTTATTCTTTCTCATGATATCTATCACACATGTAATGAGTAATAATTCACCTGGATTTCAGGACACTGACGTCCTAATGTCCGAAAGAACTGCTTTCAAACTCCAAAATTGTAAGGGCACTCCTTGCTGTTATCCAGCAGACGGTTCCCCACTGAATTAGAAAAGATATTCAATACTTTAGGTACGGGAAGCCCAAGGCTATGCCGCTGTTTACTATGGGTAGTACTCGTAGGTATGTCCTACCTCGCTTCTTATTCTTAGATGAATAACTCAGTCTATGTAACGGGAAGAACATCCCAAACCCAGTGTATCACTCTGCATTTTATCTAAAAGTAAAGCGAAAGCAATATTGATTTGGAATCATTCTTGGAAGTGTCTAAATCTAATTTCACCAATTAACTACAAACTACCGAATATTGTGTCTCCCGTGGATGTAATGTGTAAATGATCTTGTCAGGGAAACAATCCCAAGCAGCTCATATTTGCTCTGGTAATCAACATCATGTTAACAATTCAAGGCATGTGGTAGTTCTCTTCCTAACCAATCTGCCTGGCAAATCTATTAAAATCCCCAGATCTGTAAATGTGGCAGGAAAAGTGACAGTAATCCTTACTACATATTTCCTGCCACTTATTGCCAATCCTTCTGAATTTCAGCCTCTGGACTGAAGTGCCTTATTCGGCTCTTTGTGAGCGGTCTCAGAATGTGAAGAATTTAACTACATAGTAGATGCAAGACCCCCACGGTAACTCTAGTTATTAGAAATACTTTAACCCTGTTTCTCAGAGGCTTTATAGACATTGCCCTCATCCATGGAAACGTATGGTGCTGTTGAATGAGATGGTCCCGCTGGTTGAATCCAATGCCCGTAGATACCCATTGCACTAAAAAGATAATGCTGGAGGAATTGTTCACTGCTGGCCTTTGTAGGGGCATAGGGGGAAGAGGAGAAAGGGGTTGTTAGGGTGTACACAAAGGACACAAGTAAGTGGCCAGTGAAGAGAAGAGAAAGAGCAGAGTTAGAGGACACTTGCAGAAGATATGATCAAGTGAAGAACCAGTGATATCAGAGGGAGTACGGCGATGGAGCCAATGAAAAGAACACAAGATGGATAAAAAAGAGCAAGGAGACTGACTCATTTGAAGATGAAGGTCGAAGTCACCAAGTAAGGGAAATGGAAATGGAAAATGGAAATAGAAAGGAAGGAGGAAGGACAGTCTGCGCTGTGCCTATGGTTCTGCTCTGTGACCGTCTGTGTGCCCTCTCAATGATAGTTCCCCTTTTCCTGGGGCCCATGAGGGCCATTCATGGCCTACTCTGCCTGTGTGTCCCAAGGCTAATTGACGTTGATGCAGCAGCACCATTGATAGATTCCACGTTTCCTCAGCGCCAATCAATCGTCCATCTGCACCAAGAGTAGCAATGGTGCACCAAAGGTCTGTGTGGATGAAGATTCAGCCACCACTCAGAAGGGGTCAACGTGATGCAGAGGCCCAGTCTCTGCCACAGCTCAGATGGGGCCAATGGGAGGTTGGGAGCTGAACCGTTTTGTACCAGCCTGTTTCCCTGGGCTCCAAAGGACTGGCTCAGCCCTTTTGGTTGTTCTGCTCTAGAGTATGCCAAGCGGAGGGGGCAGCGACTCAGGAAGAATGCCACAGCAGCCAGTCTTTTACTCAAATGATCCTGCATCTCCCAAACAAGGCAGTCACTTTCTTCAGTAGTCACATCAAACAAATGCTTTTGACTTATTCAATGCTAAGCCACTCTCCAATCAGTCTCTTATTACGTCTCTATCCCACACCCTTTTCATCTTTTCATTGTACTTAATTACATTCTGGCACATCGGGCTACTGATGTACATACAGAAAAAAGATTTTATTTTTTGTTGTTGAAAAAAACACATTCCCTTTAATTTATTGAAGACGTTTCAATCATATATATAAAAAAACAATTACTCAACTGGAGAGACAGACAACAACAGACAATAGGGCCTAACACAATGATGATAAAAAAAGGCCAAAGTCAACAACCGACATAAATAATCAAAGGACATCCATCCAGAAAAATAACACATACCACATATCACATCCATAACCCATTCAATAGCCAACATCACCCTTACCTATGTTGTTGACATATATGTGGCATCCAGCTGGAAGATAGAAATATGAAAAATTGAAGCCATCTTCTCCAGTGGATAGCTTATGTCTGCCTTGCTTGTTATGATGCACTGCAATATGTGCATATTGGTGATTTTGGCTATGAATGGGTTATGGATGTGATATGTCATATATGTTATGTTTGTGGATGGATGTCCTTCGTTCATTTATGTTGGTTGTTGAGTCTGTTTAGACTTTTTATCATCATTATGTTAGGCCATATGACTGTTGTCTATTTTTCCAGTTGAGTAACTGTTCTTTTACAAATATGATTGAATCTTCTTCAATAAACTAAAAGGAATGTGTTTTTTAAAAATAATATCTCTAGATCTTTTTTCAGTGTGGTAGGGACACCTGCCTTCTGTTAGTCACATCGGGCTACAGAGCCTGCAATCAACTCACTATTTTCTGACTTGATATTTCACCTGTAAGACTAATCAATTTTGCTCTTCCCTCTCCTCTCCTCTGCTTGCCCATCATCATCATCAAAATTAGCTCCTTGCTCTGCTTCTTCTTTATTTTCTTCCTTTGCCCCCTCACGGAAAGGGATCAAACTGACCTACAAATGGCCAATCCCACTGCTGCTCCCTATGGCCGTCTTCCATCAGCACTTACTCACTTAGTATGCCCCAGCCTTCATCCCTATTTATGACACTGTTTAAGGCTTCCTTTTCTTCACGCATGCCCCTTCTCATTTAATAATGGTTGAATACTCCCCTTACTTAAAAGAACCTTCTTCTGACCCATTTGTCCCTTCTAATGTCCTATTTCTCTTTTTTCTTTTCTTTGAAAACCTTTTTGAAAATGCAGCCTATACTCGGGATTCTCAATCTCTAGATACTAAGGACCTGATTCACGGAAGTGTTTTATAATGGCACATTTCCATAGGAAAACGTTCCATGAATCAGGCCCTAAGTCTCTCCTAACACCTCCACAGTGTGGTTTTCGGCCTGCCAATCCACTAAAACAGCTGTTACTCCTCACTAACTTTCTCACTTCCACTCACCACAGCAAGCTGCCATCCATTCATATTCACTTGGACGTGTCTGTACTTTTCACATCTTTCTCTATTCTCTTGGCATCTCTGGTTCAGCCCTTTCTGGGATGTCTTTATATCTCTCTAATTGCTCCTGTTCTTATCTTGGGGGGAGGTCCTATTCCCCTCCTCTCTCTGTATCCCTCAATCCATGGCCTCCTTCTATTTTCTTCCTATTCTTTTCTTCTGTCATATATCATATCTTCCTGTGGCTTTAGTTGTCACTTCTACGTTATGACTCCCAGATGTTCGTTTTTTGTTTTTTCTTCTGATACCTTTATGCCACACTTTTTGACTGTGATTGTGCAGTAAAACAGTGCATGTTCTCTCACTAATTATCTCAATTCATCTAAAACGTACATTATTTTATTCCCTGCCCTTCCTTCCTCCTCCCTCCTTCCTTTAATGTCCCCATCTCAGCGTATTTCTTATTCCCTGGCCTTACTTCCCTTCTCTTCTTTCACCCACAATCTTTGCAGCATCATTGAGAACTCCCTGCTTTTTTTTCTGCTCGCGTTTCTTCTCTTTCCCACATTTTCCAGTTTCAATTCTATGATATTGGAGAAGATCTTACTTTTCTCACTTTTTAGGACACAGGCTTATTCTGACTAATATTCTTTCACCTTGATCACTCCTCCTTCCTCTTTTTTGGTCTCTCTGAGTATGGTCTCTGATCCTTATAGTGACCTTTAACTATTCCATTTGTCAAATGTTTGTCTTCTGTTGAACTGCCACATATTTTCTTGCTCAACTCCAACTGCGCTATCGTTGTATTTTATACAAACATGTTCCCAGTCTCCTTCCACCTATCTTTTCTTGTCATTTATTATTGCACCAACTCTCTTCACTCTTCTTCCATTATGTGCTGCTCCTCGTCCTCCCTGTGCCCAATCACACTTTTGCTCCTTCTCAATTGCCCACAAACTGTTGTATTTACTCCCTTCCTATCACGCTTAATTGTTGATCCTTGCCATGAGACTCACATTCAATTCCTCACATATCTGTCTATATTTATATCATATAGGCTATATCATTACAAATAAATTAATAAGTACATTAATCAATGAGACAGAACTCTTGGCATATTCCTCGTAATCAAGTGGTTATGTCAAGGACTCATATATTCTCCCTGAATCCTTAGACTCTGGCCTGTTTGCACTGTCTATTTTCTCCCCATTTACTTGAGCTGACTTGACAAATCCATCTAGTGAGGCCATGGAGATGCTGTGTAAAATTGATAATACCAGCTCCAAAATGGATGCTAATTTGGTCAAACTAAATGAGACAGGGCTGAAACTCAAAGATCAGGAGGATAACTGCAATGATGCCTCCGGTATGATCACTTAAACATACAGACAAGGTGAAGCACACCAAGACTCTCACCCACTCCCTTATCACTGAGAGCAGAGTGTTTGGGACTTTTGCTGAAAGGATGGAAAATCTGCAAAGAACTCCATTCATGAGATGGTTCGGATTAGCTGAAGGCGTCGAGGATCCAAAATGAAGGACTTTACCACCTGTCCGCAGGAGCAGATGGGTTTAGAGACAGATTCCACATGACTGACTACCATTAGGCTTTACAGACTTGCCAATAAGGGGTGGATGATGACACATGAGCATAAGTGGCAGATCAGCAAATAATAGTGGCCCAATTTTGATCCAGGGATTCGCAAGGGGTGACATCTTTTAAAGGCGGAAGCTTCCGGAGAAAATGCTTAATTGTGGGTACAGGAGAATTCTTCTTTACCTTGATGTGTGGGAGGTCAAAGATCAAGGGCCAAGAGAATTTGAGCCACCTAAAGTATTTGCGCAGAAAGACCTGATGGGAAATGTCCTCTTCTCACAAAGCTCATGTTGGTTAGGGTGTGCTGAGACGTTTAGTTTCCGGAGTCCAGGAGATGGCTGAAGTGATACATAATTACCCATTTCATATAAAGACTATGATTAAGGTTAGCATGTGGTAAAGAAGATAAGTAAGGGGGGTTGCTGCGGCTTCTAACATGAGGTAATTAGTGCAAAGGGACACACTGTGACTTTTTATTCAAGGGAGGAATGAAAGCTCATTGAATCTAAAATTGAAAATTTAAGAAAAAGTTATTTTCATTGTATGCAATATTGAGCGTGCAGCGAGCATTTAATGGAAAAGTGTCATTAAAACTATTCAACTGTTAATAAAGAGTCTACTAAAGCTTTACACTTTCCTGTGACATAAGTAAACAAACCTATCAGCTACCAGTTGTATGTATACATTCCTTGGTATACATAAAACATAAAATGAAGACATGTGGGCCACATTATGAGTGTGGCGGTCTGGAAACAGCAGTCTGCCTGCTAGGGCCGCTGCGCCTGACAGATCTGACCCTGCCGGGCGCAGCGGCAACAGTAGGCAGAGCCATCACGGAAGCACCGGCACCATTAGCAACGGTGCCGGTGCTTCCGTGAAACCATTCCCATGGAGTCCTATGGGAATCCATGGGAATGTGGACTAACATTTACTGGCACCTACCTTCCCTGTCCACCGGGACGGTAGGTAGCACCAGCGGGGTTACTGCTGGACTCGTAATGAGTCCCATTGTTCAAACTACATTGGGCATCGGCAGTGTTGTGACAGAATAAAGGGTGTGAGAGAGAGCGTAAAACCTTATCTTTGATATGATATTTTATTTGTATCGTGCTCATACACAAGTGTTTCAGAGTGTGACAAGGCAAGGGAGGGGAACAGGGGAGAACACATCAACGATCTTACTAGGCCCAGTGACATTGAGAACGTGCAAGTGCATGGGAAAAGGGAAAGGGGAGAAAGTGCATGGACGGGGAGAGAGGAGAGTGCGGAGGAGAGGAGAAAATAATAATAATAAATACAAATAAATAGATAATAGAGGCAATAAACAGTGGTAGTGCAGCCAGCAAGTGACAAGTGCAGTGTTCACGGCAGCAGACTGGGTAAGTCTAAATAAGTGCAGAAAAGGAAGAAAAAGGGAGAAGGGCGGGGGACTGAATGGGTACAGATACAGTCCCCATTTCAAAGGGTGGCCAGGTGGCAGTGCAGCAGGGTGGCAGGGTGAGCAGGTACCTGGGCCCAGGGGACAGAGGGTGGCCAGGTGCACAGTGCCAAGAGAGAGCAGATCAGCAAGGGAGAGGGGGAGCGAAGGCAGAAGAAAAGAGGAAGGTCTTGAGGTGCTTCCGGAACCAGAGATTGTTCTCTTCATGTTTTAGAGTGGCAGGCAGGCTATTCCAGAGAGAGGCCCAAGTTGAAGACAGAGATCTACCCCCAGCTTGTTTCTTTGAAAAACGACTGACCCTGAGGGAGTTAGAGGTAGAGGAACGAAGAGCTCGACAGGGGAGGTATTTATGGAGGGATAGCTGAAGGTATTTTGGACCCAGGCCCCAGAAAGCCTTGTGGACAATGCAGAGGGTTTTGAATTTAATCCTTGCATCCACTGGGAGCCAATGGAGAGATTTCAGAGCTGGAGAGATACGATCCCAGGGCTTGAGGCCAAGGACAAGTCTTGCAGTCCTGTTCTGGATTAGTTTCAGAGGGCTGAGAGTATAGGCAGGTAGATTTAGGAAGAGGCTGTTACAATAGTCCAACCTGGAGAGAACCAGAGCTTGGGAGACAGTGAGCTTCTGGGGGAACGAGAGGAAAGGCAGAGTACCTCTGAGGAGGTGCAGTGGGAAGTTTGACTTTTTAGTGACCTCAGAGATGTGGGAGGAGAAGGAAAGTGCAGAGTCAAAGATGACCCCAAGGCTCTTAGCCTCGCAGGTGGGGGTAGGAGGAGGGCCAAGAGAGGCCGGCCAGTGAGTGAGGGGAAAGGATGGTGGAAGTGTGCCGATGAGGAGGATCTCCATCTTGCTGGCATACAGACAGAGGTCATTTGCGGCGCACCAATCTTGAATGGCAGTTAGACACTCAGAGATGAGAGAAGAAGAGGAGGTGGCCCAGGGCAGCCTGAAAATGAGTTGAGTATCTTCAGTGTAGCACTGGAAATTGGAGCAGAAAACGGCAATGCAGTGGGTAAGGGTTTCCAGGTATTGGTTGAAAAGCCAGGGCGAGAGGTTAGACCCCTGGGGAACGCCACAGATAGAGAGGAAGGTAGATGATAGGAAGGACCCAAGTTGGACCTGGGAGGGTCAATCAGAAAGGAAAGAGGTCAGTCAGGCCAGAGCCTGATCAGTGATACCCAACTTATCACGGAGACGGTTGAGCAGGATGGAGTGGTTGACCGTGTTGAAGGCAGAGGAGAGATTGAGTAGAATGAGGACAGAGGGAATGTTAGAGTCAAGGTTGGAGAGCGGATCTTCACGGATGTTCAGGAGAGCAGTTTTCGTGCTTCTGGCCGCTCTGAAGCCAGACTGGTGGTCATGGAGACAGCCAATAGAATCGGAATGAAGGTTAAGCTGAGAGATGGCCAGCTTTTCCAGGAGTTTGTCCAGGTGTTAGACAATTCTGTTGCTCCCAGAATTGTCAGCTGATAGCTCGTGTCCGGTCCATAGGTTTCTCGTGTCACTTGCTGTCACTGGCAACTAAATACAAAAAAATTAGAGCATTAAAATATTGTACGCCAGTTTATGAGAAATGGAAAACAGACTATGAGCATCAGTTTTATGCTGTAGCTATTAGGAATGGACTTTAGTGTACTTGACAGCATCTATATATTTGTAGGCTGTAAGTCCACCACAGAAAAACTGAGAAATAAATGTGGCAGAATTATAAGGATAGAGGAAAGAATGGTTTTGACCCTGCCACAGCAGAAGGACTGTTGATTGGAGAGACCATTTGTTCATTGGCAGGTGAGCTAGCAGTTGAGCATATATAAGAGTTAGCATTTAAACTCCTTAGTTTGTTTCACCCCAAAATGTTACTGATATAGTGAGAAGACTTGCTCTGCAACAGCTGCAAGTGGACTTGCATATGTGCAATCAGAGTCCCTGATGATTGTGGGACTGGGGTCAGGCTAAACAATAAGAATATTCAATGATGGTGATACGGTACAATATGGTATTAACTTATTTGTGTTGTGGTAAAGGCACGGACACGTTGATATTTTAAAATGTGACATATATGTGAACAAAGAGTTTGAATGAAAGAACACAATAAAATTGACATATTTTTTACTACTCCCAATATCTTAACATTATATGACTTAACAAAAATAATTTTGAATAAAACAGTACATTATTTTTCATTTATGTGAATGATCGCTTTCTGATGTTGACCCGTGGCTGAACCGGTGGCTCTAATTCCATATCAATTCAGAAACAGTGGCTGTATCCATGAGTTTAATTTACAAAATAGCTTTATATCATAGATATTTGTGTCCTGTCTTGTGTTGTGAATTGCATCTAAAATAACAACGGATCCTGACCCTCTTGTGCTCATTGGTCAGTGTCATAATCTTTTGATATATTATGAACATTGCTACAACATTGCTTGTCATCACCGTTTATAATCTCGACCGAGACACAATGTCCCCTTTTCCGTAATGCAATTGGCCTTATATCGCCAGCCGCGCACCCAATATCCTTATTTCCTTCTACGCTTCTCTGCCAAAAACAAAAGGGCAAGAAACTTCTCGAACAATGGCATCATAATTCATTCTCACAAATAGATGTGTGTCATGTAATTCTCTTATATAGAAGGATAAATCGGAATTTGATTTTTTGTTTTTCTCTACTTCCTTTCATGCTGCCATGTGTATGTATCCTTGAAAAGGATTAATTTGCCAAATGAAAATCACTCATTTGTTTTACTTTAACTTCCGATGAAAATGTCTTCTGCATTTATTGGTAATGCTAGAATTGTCCAAGATGGGTGGGGTTCTTTTTTAGGAGTCGCTACAAACTTTTAAGTATGCGCATTGTGTAAGCAATGCTAGCATGCACAACATATGTTAGTTAACATGCAACGGATGCATTTTGCTCCCATTCACAATGTGAAGAAGCACAGGAGCGCAGGGTCGTGATTCAGAAGGCGTCGCAGCCGCTCTTTCGTCTTCTGGTTACTTCATGCTTGGAATTTGGAACGCTGCCATCTTGTTGAGTGGCACGTCATAGCTACAGTTTTAAGCCTATCACGCATCAAAGGGTTTTACCTCGTCTTTTCCAGTCCGAGATGAGCAAGTTTACTGAGTTAAATGTGTGATATGTTGACATGCCATTCTCAAGCAGAGCATCATTTCTCGTTACCGCTTCGTGTTACCCTGTTTTATTGTCATGGATTCTATATTGTGTGAATAGCTCGTGAAAATGTCTGCATGGGCTCTCTCTTCAGCGTTTATTGAAACATGTGTTCATCGTGTTTACAATACTTTGATTGCCTTTCCTGAGTGCATGTTAGTAGATGTGTTTAATTGAACGTAGTGAAGGTTCCATTAAAGGTCAGGTGTTGTCATGCCTGCGCCATGGGCGCATACATTGGCGATCAATATGGACAAATTGTTATTCATTTATCTACAGAAAACTCTTGGATCAACCGCTATTCACTATTTGGACTTTATTTCCCATTTGCAAGACTTTGGTGCTTTTTTATTTTTCCCAGAAAACTACACTTACCATAATGCACTTGGCTATAACCATCTATTCCTGGCTATTCCTATTTTTCTTCATCAGAACTACACTCCCCAGAAGCCCTAGGGATTTACTCTGCTTCCACCAGCTCAGGAACAGAGAGGGAGGTGGCCGATTGTCTGCAGGTGTGCTGAGCCAGGTGCAACCAATTAGCCTGCCTCTGTGCTGGGCTGGGCAGTATAAAGGCTGCTGCCTGCGAGAGCTCAGTCTCTTGCATTGAGAGTCCTTCCGGCACCTTTTTGCTTCGAGCTACAAACTTTGTGTGCTGTTTCCTGCTTTCACCTGCTTTTTGTTCCAGAGCCCTGCTCCTCTGGGCGTCCTGCCTTGCAGCCTGCTACACCCTGCTGCCTACAGCCCTAGCCTTTTGGGCTCCCTGCCTCAGCCCTCCTCTTCCAGGCTCCTGCCTTGCAGCTGATCACGCTCTGCTGCCTTCCAGCCTCGCCCTTGCCCTGCCGGGCTCTCCACATTGCAGCCAATCACGCTCTGCTGCCTTCCAGCCTCCGCCCTTGCCCTGCTGGGGTCTCCACATTGCAGCCGATCACACTCTGCTGCCTTCCAGCCTCCGCCCTTGCCCTGCCGGGCTCTCCACATTGCAGCCGATCACGCTCTGCTGCCTTCCAGCCTCCGCCCTTGCCCTACCGGGCTCTCTACATTGCAGCTGATCACGCTCTGCTGCTTTCCAGCCTCAGCCCTTGTCCTCTGGGCTCCCTGCTCTGCAGTCTGCCTCACTCCGGCTGCCTTCAGCCCTTGTCCTCTGGGCCCCCTGCTCTGCAGTCTGCCTCACTCCGGCTGCCTTCAGCCCTTGTCCTCTGGGCTCCCTGCTCTGCAGCCTGCCTCACTCCGGCTGCCTACAGCCCTTGTCCTCTGGGCTTCCTACTTTGCAGCTTATCACGCTCTGCTGCCTACTACCTACCTTTTTCCGCTGGGTTCTCGGCCTAGCAGCCCTCTACAGTCCTCTGCAACCTTCTACGGTCAGCGGCCCTGCCCCTCAGGGCCCACTCCTTGCTGCCCGGCCCTTCTGGGTTCCTTGCCGTGCAGCCTGCTTTACTCTGCTGCCCTAAGCCCTTTTTCTCTGGGCTCTCTACCTTACAGCCCTGCTCCTGTGGGCTTGCTCATTGCTTTCCTGCTCCTCTGAGCTCTCAACCTTGTTCCTTACTGTCCTCTGCTATCCTAGCCTGTTACACGACTTTCCCTTCATTTCCTTCTGCTAGTTTGCTATCAACCTCCTTTTCCTGGATTTGTCTGTAAGTATCTTCTCTTGTACTGTTTGTAGACCCTTTTGTACAGAGCTTGTCTCTTGGTTCCCATCAGTCAACCTCTGCCCCTTCCCTTGTCTCGTTTCTACATTACAGACAACCATAGCTGCTGTTCCAAGCCATGAGCAAACAGCGTGGGCCTCTGTTATAGCAAACTGTGCAGAAGGCTAGAGTTTTTTCCTAAGGTTCGTGGAATACTCTTTTCCTATATCTGCATACACCCCAAGAGGGAATTCATTCTGTACCTTTTTCCTTGCTACTCTTGCCTACTCTTCGTTCTCTTTCCTTTCTGCTGTGTGTGTACTTATCTGTCCACTTTAGTTTGGCACAACCACCCAAACCCTTTCTGGGTGTCCTGTGCCATTCTTAATAGAGTGCCATCCCTGACAGAATGCAAGAGCCAAAGATGTCTTGTTCCATAGGCAGGAAAGGCACACACAGACCAAGGATGCTTTCCTTTCTGGTTAAGAAACCTTTGCAAAAATCTATACTTTCCCTAAAGACAGCAAACAAGAACCTTACTCTAAAGAACAGTCTTGCCTTAGTAAACAAAAATTTACAAGCACGGTACTACACTCACTGGCTTGCTGACCCTTCTTCCATGTATAACTATTATGACATTTGCGACTATGATCCGCAGTCCTTATCGGTTGAAGAGCTACAGCAAGATAATGAATTCTTACAGATCTTGTTGGCCCAAACAGAGAAAGACACTCCTGCGTCTGATAATTTTTCTAACACTGTTAGAGCCAAGGATATTGCACTCATTGTGGGGGTCTCTACACCAGAGTACGCTGTTGCTAGAGTGATCTGTTCAAGATCTGCTTGGCAAGCTCCCCAGTCTACTGGAAACCCTCATTTGACAGGACACGGCATTATGTATCCTGAGGTTAGTTCACCTAGTCCTGGGTACAAAAGACCAATACTGACCATCGGTGGTCTTAATACTTCCCCAGTATCTACCAACCACAATAACCTTAAGGTCAGTCTTCCCATTGCTACAACCGAATTTTCTGCCACACCAGATTCTGAAGCTTTAGATCAGGCTAATGATACATACCTGCTACAAGAAAAACTCCTACGCCTTAAAAGAAAGACCGAAGATCTCTATGATGACTTTGTTTATTTACATAGTAAAAATTCTATGAAGGGACACAATATTCCAGACCTTTTGACACAATGTCCTACACCCGAAATACTGTCTTAAGAGATCGACATGGTAAGGCCTGGAATTGCCACGCAGAAAAGGATACAGATTTATACCAAGCAGATGGAAGACCTAAATTTAGCATATGCATCCCTTCTAAAGTCTGACACAGTTCTTTCACTTTCCAACCACAGTAACTCAGGTTCTGGTACTCTAGACCATGATTCCAATCCTGAACAATACCCGGTACCTGCCTGGAATCCAGCCTTTCCATCAGTCTATACCCCAGACCCACCAAGTAATTTGAGCACACCAGACTTTGAAGATCAGCCTTTAGAACGCCTACCCAATCATGACCCCACATCTGTCTTACCTGTTACTGCATCTGCTAGCCCTATCTCTGCTGCTCCTCCTGCTAATACTTCTAAATCTGCTACTGTTGCAGCATCTCACATCACTCTTTTTGCAGCAGAAGCACCCCATTCCTCTCTGCCTGCAAGGACAGAACCTGTTGCTAAGTCAGATAACAACTTTTCTTTTGGGACTACAGCTCCGGTTGTTCTTGCTGGCGCCTCTGCAGCACTAAGACTACCATACTCTACTCTATCAGTCTCAGGTGCATCACTGTCCGCTGGTTCTTCTATGGCACCCACTCTCCCAGTTGCTACAGCATCGGAACTATCCACAGCCATTCATGATCTCTCTGCTGTGGTGGCTTCTGAAATTCCTACAAATCATGGAAAACCTGCCACTGTGACTCCTGACGTTTCTGCGGCTAATCTTGAGTCTGCCATTGCTGTGTCTGATGCCTTGGAATACCTTCCTAAAGCAACCAACTCTGCTGTACATCTGGCTCCACCTTTCACCACCTTACTGTTGCCTTTCAAAGCAAGCTTTGCAATGGAACCTGCAACAGACATTCACAGTTCCTCTATTCATGAACACTCTGTTGGGTTTTGTGCTCCAAAGACTTTGTCTTTTCTGATTTCTACCGCAAAGGTTCAGCACATTGATACCGTCTCCACCTTTCAAGACTCCCACGTTACAACCTTAAACAGTTTTTGGTGCTTCATGATATGCCTTTTTGGAATAAGACTCTTTCACGGTGTGACAGACCTTCTTCCTGTTGGTCAGTCTTCAGGGAGCCTGGAGAGGGGCCTGGAGAGGGGCATACTGTCATGCCTGCGCCATGGGCACATACATTGGCGATCAATATGGACAAATTGTTATTCATTTATCTACAGAAAACTCTTGGATCAACTGCTATTCACTATTTGGACTTTATTTCCCATTTGCAAGACTTTGGTGCTTTTTTATTTTTTCCAGAAAACTACACTTACCATAATGCACTTGGCTATAACCATCTATTTCTGGCTATTCCTATTTTTCTTCATCAGAACTACTCCCCAGAAGCCCTAGGGATTTACTCTGCTCCCACCAGCTCAGGAACAGAGAGGGAGGTGGCCGATTGTCTGCAGGTGTGCTGAGCCAGGTGCAACCAATTAGCCTCCCTCTGTGCTGGGCTGGGCAGTATAAAGGCTGCTGCCTGCGAGAGCTCAGTCTCTTGCATTGAGAGTCCTTCCGGCACCTTTTTGCTTCGAGCTACAAACTTTGTATGCTGTTTCCTGCTTTCACCTGCTTTTTGTTCCAGAGCCCTGCTCCTCTGGGCGTCCTGCCTTGCAGCCTGCTACACCCTGCTGCCTACAGCCCTAGCCTTTTGGGCTCCCTGCCTCAGCCCTGCTCTTCCAGGCTCCTGCCTTGCAGCTGATCACGCTCTGCTGCCTTCCAGCCTCGCCCTTGCCCTGCTGGGCTCTCCACATTGCAGCCGATCACGCTCTGCTGCCTTCCAGCCTCCGCCCTTGCCCTGTCGGGGTCTCCACATTGCAGCCGATCACACTCTGCTGCCTTCCAGCCTCCGCCCTTGCCCTGCCGGGCTCTCCACATTGCAGCCGATCACGCTCTGCTGCCTTCCAGCCTCCGCCCTTGCCCTGCCGGGCTCTCTACATTGCAGCTGATCACGCTCTGCTGCTTTCCAGCCTCAGCCCTTGTCCTCTGGGCTCCCTGCTCTGCAGTCTGCCTCACTCCGGCTGCCTTCAGCCCTTGTCCTCTGGGCCCCCTGCTCTGCAGTCTGCCTCACTCCGGCTGCCTTCAGCCCTTGTCCTCTGGGCACCCTGCTCTGCAGCTTGCCTCACTCCGGCTGCCTAAAGCACTTGTCCTCTGGGCTCCCTGCTCTGCAGCTGCCTCACTCCGGCTGCCTACAGCCCTTGTCCTCTGGGCTTCCTACTTTGCAGCTTATCACGCTCTGCTGCCTACTACCTACCTTTCTCCGCTGGGTTCTCGGCCTAGCAGCCCTCTACAGTCCTCTGCAAACTTCTACGGTCAGCGGCCCTGCCCCTCAGGGCCCACTCCTTGCTGCCCGGCCCTTCTGGGTTCCTTGCCGTGCAGCCTGCTTTACTCTGCTGCCCTAAGCCCTTTTTCTCTGGGCTCTCTACCTTACAGCCCTGCTCCTGTGGGCTTGCTCATTGCTTTCCTGCTCCTCTGAGCTCTCAACCTTGTTCCTTACTGTCCTCTGCTATCCTAGCCTGTTACACGACTTTCCCTTCATTTCCTTCTGCTAGTTTGCTATCAACCTCCTTTTCCTGGATTTGTCTGTAAGTATCTTCTCTTGTACTGTTTGTAGACCCTTTTGTACAGAGCTTGTCTCTTGGTTCCCATCAGTCAACCTCTGCCCCTTCCCTTGTCTCGTTTCTAAATTACAGACAACCATAGCTGCTGTTCCAAGCCATGAGCAAACAGCGTGGGCCTCTGTTATAGCAAACTGTGCAGAAGGCTAGAGTTTTTTCCTAAGGTTCGTGGAATACTCTTTTCCTATATCTGCATACACCCCAAGAGGGAATTCATTCTGTACCTTTTTCCTTGCTACTCTTGCCTACTCTTCGTTCTCTTTCCTTTCTGCTGTGTGTGTACTTATCTGTCCACTTTAGTTTGGCACAACCACCCAAACCCTTTCTGGGTGTCCTGTGCCATTCTTAATAGAGTGCCATCCCTGACAGAATGCAAGAGCCAAAGATGTCTTGTTCCATAGGCAGGAAAGGCACACACAGACCAAGGATGCTTTCCTTTCTGGTTAAGAAACCTTTGCAAAAATCTATACTTTCCCTAAAGACAGCAAACAAGAACCTTACTCTAAAGAACAGTCTTGCCTTAGTAAACAAAAATTTACAAGCACGGTACTACACTCACTGGCTTGCTGACCCTTCTTCCATGTATAACTATTATGACATTTGCGACTATGATCCGCAGTCCTTATCGGTTGAAGAGCTACAGCAAGATAATGAATTCTTACAGATCTTGTTGGCCCAAACAGAGAAAGACACTCCTGCGTCTGATAATTTTTCTAACACTGTTAGAGCCAAGGATATTGCACTCATTGTGGGGGTCTCTACACCAGAGTACGCTGTTGCTAGAGTGATCTGTTCAAGATCTGCTTGGCAAGCTCCCCAGTCTACTGGAAACCCTCATTTGACAGGACACGGCATTATGTATCCTGAGGTTAGTTCACCTAGTCCTGGGTACAAAAGACCAATACTGACCATCGGTGGTCTTAATACTTCCCCAGTATCTACCAACCACAATAACCTTAAGGTCAGTCTTCCCATTGCTACAACCGAATTTTCTGCCACACCAGATTCTGAAGCTTTAGATCAGGCTAATGATACATACCTGCTACAAGAAAAACTCCTACGCCTTAAAAGAAAGACCGAAGATCTCTATGATGACTTTGTTTATTTACATAGTAAAAATTCTATGAAGGGACACAATATTCCAGACCTTTTGACACAATGTCCTACACCCGAAATACTGTCTTAAGAGATCGACATGGTAAGGCCTGGAATTGCCACGCAGAAAAGGATACAGATTTATACCAAGCAGATGGAAGACCTAAATTTAGCATATGCATCCCTTCTAAAGTCTGACACAGTTCTTTCACTTTCCAACCACAGTAACTCAGGTTCTGGTACTCTAGACCATGATTCCAATCCTGAACAATACCCGGTACCTGCCTGGAATCCAGCCTTTCCACCAGTCTATACCCCAGACCCACCAAGTAATTTGAGCACACCAGACTTTGAAGATCAGCCTTTAGAACGCCTACCCAATCATGACCCCACATCTGTCTTACCTGTTACTGCATCTGCTAGCCCTATCTCTGCTGCTCCTCCTGCTAATACTTCTAAATCTGCTACTGTTGCAGCATCTCACATCACTCTTTTTGCAGCAGAAGCACCCCATTCCTCTCTGCCTGCAAGGACAGAACCTGTTGCTAAGTCAGATAACAACTTTTCTTTTGGGACTACAGCTCCGGTTGTTCTTGCTGGCGCCTCTGCAGCACTAAGACTACCATACTCTACTCTATCAGTCTCAGGTGCATCACTGTCCGCTGGTTCTTCTATGGCACCCACTCTCCCAGTTGCTACAGCATCGGAACTATCCACAGCCATTCATGATCTCTCTGCTGTGGTGGCTTCTGAAATTCCTACAAATCATGGAAAACCTGCCACTGTGACTCCTGACATTTCTGCGGCTAATCTTGAGTCTGCCATTGCTGTGTCTGATGCCTTGGAATACCTTCCTAAAGCAACCAACTCTGCTGTACATCTGGCTCCACCTTTCACCACCTTACTGTTGCCTTTCAAAGCAAGCTTTGCAATGGAACCTGCAACAGACATTCACAGTTCCTCTATTCATGAACACTCTGTTGGGTTTTGTGCTCCAAAGACTTTGTCTTTTCTGATTTCTACCGCAAAGGTTCAGCACATTGATACCGTCTCCACCTTTCAAGACTCCCACATTACAACCTTAAACAGTTTTTGGTGCTTCATGATATGCCTTTTTGGAATAAGACTCTTTCACGGTGTGACAGACCTTCTTCCTGTTGGTCAGTCTTCAGGGAGCCTGGAGAGGGGCCTGGAGAGGGGCATACTGTCATGCCTGCGCCATGGGCACATACATTGGCGATCAATATGGACAAATTGTTATTCATTTATCTACAGAAAACTCTTGGATCAACTGCTATTCACTATTTGGACTTTATTTCCCATTTGCAAGACTTTGGTGCTTTTTTATTTTTTCCAGAAAACTACACTTACCATAATGCACTTGGCTATAACCATCTATTTCTGGCTATTCCTATTTTTCTTCATCAGAACTACTCCCCAGAAGCCCTAGGGATTTACTCTGCTCCCACCAGCTCAGGAACAGAGAGGGAGGTGGCCGATTGTCTGCAGGTGTGCTGAGCCAGGTGCAACCAATTAGCCTCCCTCTGTGCTGGGCTGGGCAGTATAAAGGCTGCTGCCTGCGAGAGCTCAGTCTCTTGCATTGAGAGTCCTTCCGGCACCTTTTTGCTTCGAGCTACAAACTTTGTATGCTGTTTCCTGCTTTCACCTGCTTTTTGTTCCAGAGCCCTGCTCCTCTGGGCGTCCTGCCTTGCAGCCTGCTACACCCTGCTGCCTACAGCCCTAGCCTTTTGGGCTCCCTGCCTCAGCCCTGCTCTTCCAGGCTCCTGCCTTGCAGCTGATCACGCTCTGCTGCCTTCCAGCCTCGCCCTTGCCCTGCTGGGCTCTCCACATTGCAGCCGATCACGCTCTGCTGCCTTCCAGCCTCCGCCCTTGCCCTGTCGGGGTCTCCACATTGCAGCCGATCACACTCTGCTGCCTTCCAGCCTCCGCCCTTGCCCTGCCGGGCTCTCCACATTGCAGCCGATCACGCTCTGCTGCCTTCCAGCCTCCGCCCTTGCCCTGCCGGGCTCTCTACATTGCAGCTGATCACGCTCTGCTGCTTTCCAGCCTCAGCCCTTGTCCTCTGGGCTCCCTGCTCTGCAGTCTGCCTCACTCCGGCTGCCTTCAGCCCTTGTCCTCTGGGCCCCCTGCTCTGCAGTCTGCCTCACTCCGGCTGCCTTCAGCCCTTGTCCTCTGGGCACCCTGCTCTGCAGCTTGCCTCACTCCGGCTGCCTAAAGCACTTGTCCTCTGGGCTCCCTGCTCTGCAGCTGCCTCACTCCGGCTGCCTACAGCCCTTGTCCTCTGGGCTTCCTACTTTGCAGCTTATCACGCTCTGCTGCCTACTACCTACCTTTCTCCGCTGGGTTCTCGGCCTAGCAGCCCTCTACAGTCCTCTGCAAACTTCTACGGTCAGCGGCCCTGCCCCTCAGGGCCCACTCCTTGCTGCCCGGCCCTTCTGGGTTCCTTGCCGTGCAGCCTGCTTTACTCTGCTGCCCTAAGCCCTTTTTCTCTGGGCTCTCTACCTTACAGCCCTGCTCCTGTGGGCTTGCTCATTGCTTTCCTGCTCCTCTGAGCTCTCAACCTTGTTCCTTACTGTCCTCTGCTATCCTATCCTGTTACACGACTTTCCCTTCATTTCCTTCTGCTAGTTTGCTATCAACCTCCTTTTCCTGGATTTGTCTGTAAGTATCTTCTCTTGTACTGTTTGTAGACCCTTTTGTACAGAGCTTGTCTCTTGGTTCCCATCAGTCAACCTCTGCCCCTTCCCTTGTCTCGTTTCTACATTACAGACACCCATAGCTGCTGTTCCAAGCCATGAGCAAACAGCGTGGGCCTCTGTTATAGCAAACTGTGCAGAAGGCTAGAGTTTTTTCCTAAGGTTCGTGGAATATTCTTTTCCTATATCTGCATACACCCCAAGAGGGAATTCATTCTGTACCTTTTTCCTTGCTACTCTTGCCTACTCTTCGTTCTCTTTCCTTTCTGCTGTGTGTGTACTTATCTGTCCACTTTAGTTTGGCACAACCACCCAAACCCTTTCTGGGTGTCCTGTGCCATTCTTAATAGAGTGCCATCCCTGACAGAATGCAAGAGCCAAAGATGTCTTGTTCCATAGGCAGGAAAGGCACACACAGACCAAGGATGCTTTCCTTTCTGGTTAAGAAACCTTTGCAAAAATCTATACTTTCCCTAAAGACAGCAAACAAGAACCTTACTCTAAAGAACAGTCTTGCCTTAGTAAACAAAAATTTACAAGCACGGTACTACACTCACTGGCTTGCTGACCCTTCTTCCATGTATAACTATTATGACATTTGCGACTATGATCCGCAGTCCTTATCGGTTGAAGAGCTACAGCAAGATAATGAATTCTTACAGATCTTGTTGGCCCAAACAGAGAAAGACACTCCTGCGTCTGATAATTTTTCTAACACTGTTAGAGCCAAGGATATTGCACTCATTGTGGGGGTCTCTACACCAGAGTACGCTGTTGCTAGAGTGATCTGTTCAAGATCTGCTTGGCAAGCTCCCCAGTCTACTGGAAACCCTCATTTGACAGGACACGGCATTATGTATCCTGAGGTTAGTTCACCTAGTCCTGGGTACAAAAGACCAATACTGACCATCGGTGGTCTTAATACTTCCCCAGTATCTACCAACCACAATAACCTTAAGGTCAGTCTTCCCATTGCTACAACCAAATTTTCTGCCACACCAGATTCTGAAGCTTTAGATCAGGCTAATGATACATACCTGCTACAAGAAAAACTCCTACGCTTTAAAAGAAAGACCGAAGATCTCTATGATGACTTTGTTTATTTACATAGTAAAAATTCTATGAAGGGACACAATATTCCAGACCTTTTGACACAATGTCCTACACCCGAAATACTGTCTTAAGAGATCGACATGGTAAGGCCTGGAATTGCCACGCAGAAAAGGATACAGATTTATACCAAGCAGATGGAAGACCTAAATTTAGCATATGCATCCCTTCTAAAGTCTGACACAGTTCTTTCACTTTCCAACCACAGTAACTCAGGTTCTGGTACTCTAGACCATGATTCCAATCCTGAACAATACCCGGTACCTGCCTGGAATCCAGCCTTTCCATCAGTCTATACCCCAGACCCACCAAGTAATTTGAGCACACCAGACTTTGAAGATCAGCCTTTAGAACGCCTACCCAATCATGACCCCACATCTGTCTTACCTGTTACTGCATCTGCTAGCCCTATCTCTGCTGCTCCTCCTGCTAATATTTCTAAATCTGCTACTGTTGCAGCATCTCACATCACTCTTTTTGCCGCAGAAGCACCCCATTCCTCTCTGCCTGCAAGGACAGAACCTGTTGCTAAGTCAGATAACAACTTTTCTTTTGGGACTACAGCTCCGGTTGTTCTTGCTGGCGCCTCTGCAGCACTAAGACTACCATACTCTACTCTATCAGTCTCAGGTGCATCACTGTCCGCTGGTTCTTCTATGGCACCCACTCTCCCAGTTGCTACAGCATCGGAACTATCCACAGCCATTCATGATCTCTCTGCTGTGGTGGCTTCTGAAATTCCTACAAATCATGGAAAACCTGCCACTGTGACTCCTGACGTTTCTGCGGCTAATCTTGAGTCTGCCATTGCTGTGTCTGATGCCTTGGAATACCTTCCTAAAGCAACCAACTCTGCTGTACATCTGGCTCCACCTTTCACCACCTTACTGTTGCCTTTCAAAGCAAGCTTTGCAATGGAACCTGCAACAGACATTCACAGTTCCTCTATTCATGAACACTCTGTTGGGTTTTGTGCTCCAAAGACTTTGTCTTTTCTGATTTCTACCGCAAAGGTTCAGCACATTGATACCGTCTCCACCTTTCAAGACTCCCACATTACAACCTTAAACAGTTTTTGGTGCTTCATGATATGCCTTTTTGGAATAAGACTCTTTCACGGTGTGACAGACCTTCTTCCTGTTGGTCAGTCTTCAGGGAGCCTGGAGAGGGGCCTGGAGAGGGGCATACTGTCATGCCTGCGCCATGGGCACATACATTGGCGATCAATATGGACAAATTGTTATTCATTTATCTACAGAAAACTCTTGGATCAACTGCTATTCACTATTTGGACTTTATTTCCCATTTGCAAGACTTTGGTGCTTTTTTATTTTTTCCAGAAAACTACACTTACCATAATGCACTTGGCTATAACCATCTATTTCTGGCTATTCCTATTTTTCTTCATCAGAACTACTCCCCAGAAGCCCTAGGGATTTACTCTGCTCCCACCAGCTCAGGAACAGAGAGGGAGGTGGCCGATTGTCTGCAGGTGTGCTGAGCCAGGTGCAACCAATTAGCCTCCCTCTGTGCTGGGCTGGGCAGTATAAAGGCTGCTGCCTGCGAGAGCTCAGTCTCTTGCATTGAGAGTCCTTCCGGCACCTTTTTGCTTCGAGCTACAAACTTTGTATGCTGTTTCCTGCTTTCACCTGCTTTTTGTTCCAGAGCCCTGCTCCTCTGGGCGTCCTGCCTTGCAGCCTGCTACACCCTGCTGCCTACAGCCCTAGCCTTTTGGGCTCCCTGCCTCAGCCCTGCTCTTCCAGGCTCCTGCCTTGCAGCTGATCACGCTCTGCTGCCTTCCAGCCTCGCCCTTGCCCTGCTGGGCTCTCCACATTGCAGCCGATCACGCTCTGCTGCCTTCCAGCCTCCGCCCTTGCCCTGTCGGGGTCTCCACATTGCAGCCGATCACACTCTGCTGCCTTCCAGCCTCCGCCCTTGCCCTGCCGGGCTCTCCACATTGCAGCCGATCACGCTCTGCTGCCTTCCAGCCTCCGCCCTTGCCCTGCCGGGCTCTCTACATTGCAGCTGATCACGCTCTGCTGCTTTCCAGCCTCAGCCCTTGTCCTCTGGGCTCCCTGCTCTGCAGTCTGCCTCACTCCGGCTGCCTTCAGCCCTTGTCCTCTGGGCCCCCTGCTCTGCAGTCTGCCTCACTCCGGCTGCCTTCAGCCCTTGTCCTCTGGGCACCCTGCTCTGCAGCTTGCCTCACTCCGGCTGCCTAAAGCACTTGTCCTCTGGGCTCCCTGCTCTGCAGCTGCCTCACTCCGGCTGCCTACAGCCCTTGTCCTCTGGGCTTCCTACTTTGCAGCTTATCACGCTCTGCTGCCTACTACCTACCTTTCTCCGCTGGGTTCTCGGCCTAGCAGCCCTCTACAGTCCTCTGCAAACTTCTACGGTCAGCGGCCCTGCCCCTCAGGGCCCACTCCTTGCTGCCCGGCCCTTCTGGGTTCCTTGCCGTGCAGCCTGCTTTACTCTGCTGCCCTAAGCCCTTTTTCTCTGGGCTCTCTACCTTACAGCCCTGCTCCTGTGGGCTTGCTCATTGCTTTCCTGCTCCTCTGAGCTCTCAACCTTGTTCCTTACTGTCCTCTGCTATCCTAGCCTGTTACACGACTTTCCCTTCATTTCCTTCTGCTAGTTTGCTATCAACCTCCTTTTCCTGGATTTGTCTGTAAGTATCTTCTCTTGTACTGTTTGTAGACCCTTTTGTACAGAGCTTGTCTCTTGGTTCCCATCAGTCAACCTCTGCCCCTTCCCTTGTCTCGTTTCTACATTACAGACAACCATAGCTGCTGTTCCAAGCCATGAGCAAACAGCGTGGGCCTCTGTTATAGCAAACTGTGCAGAAGGCTAGAGTTTTTTCCTAAGGTTCGTGGAATACTCTTTTCCTATATCTGCATACACCCCAAGAGGGAATTCATTCTGTACCTTTTTCCTTGCTACTCTTGCCTACTCTTCGTTCTCTTTCCTTTCTGCTGTGTGTGTACTTATCTGTCCACTTTAGTTTGGCACAACCACCCAAACCCTTTCTGGGTGTCCTGTGCCATTCTTAATAGAGTGCCATCCCTGACAGAATGCAAGAGCCAAAGATGTCTTGTTCCATAGGCAGGAAAGGCACACACAGACCAAGGATGCTTTCCTTTCTGGTTAAGAAACCTTTGCAAAAATCTATACTTTCCCTAAAGACAGCAAACAAGAACCTTACTCTAAAGAACAGTCTTGCCTTAGTAAACAAAAATTTACAAGCACGGTACTACACTCACTGGCTTGCTGACCCTTCTTCCATGTATAACTATTATGACATTTGCGACTATGATCCGCAGTCCTTATCGGTTGAAGAGCTACAGCAAGATAATGAATTCTTACAGATCTTGTTGGCCCAAACAGAGAAAGACACTCCTGCGTCTGATAATTTTTCTAACACTGTTAGAGCCAAGGATATTGCACTCATTGTGGGGGTCTCTACACCAGAGTACGCTGTTGCTAGAGTGATCTGTTCAAGATCTGCTTGGCAAGCTCCCCAGTCTACTGGAAACCCTCATTTGACAGGACACGGCATTATGTATCCTGAGGTTAGTTCACCTAGTCCTGGGTACAAAAGACCAATACTGACCATCGGTGGTCTTAATACTTCCCCAGTATCTACCAACCACAATAACCTTAAGGTCAGTCTTCCCATTGCTACAACCGAATTTTCTGCCACACCAGATTCTGAAGCTTTAGATCAGGCTAATGATACATACCTGCTACAAGAAAAACTCCTACGCCTTAAAAGAAAGACCGAAGATCTCTATGATGACTTTGTTTATTTACATAGTAAAAATTCTATGAAGGGACACAATATTCCAGACCTTTTGACACAATGTCCTACACCCGAAATACTGTCTTAAGAGATCGACATGGTAAGGCCTGGAATTGCCACGCAGAAAAGGATACAGATTTATACCAAGCAGATGGAAGACCTAAATTTAGCATATGCATCCCTTCTAAAGTCTGACACAGTTCTTTCACTTTCCAACCACAGTAACTCAGGTTCTGGTACTCTAGACCATGATTCCAATCCTGAACAATACCCGGTACCTGCCTGGAATCCAGCCTTTCCATCAGTCTATACCCCAGACCCACCAAGTAATTTGAGCACACCAGACTTTGAAGATCAGCCTTTAGAACGCCTACCCAATCATGACCCCACATCTGTCTTACCTGTTACTGCATCTGCTAGCCCTATCTCTGCTGCTCCTCCTGCTAATACTTCTAAATCTGCTACTGTTGCAGCATCTCACATCACTCTTTTTGCAGCAGAAGCACCCCATTCCTCTCTGCCTGCAAGGACAGAACCTGTTGCTAAGTCAGATAACAACTTTTCTTTTGGGACTACAGCTCCGGTTGTTCTTGCTGGCGCCTCTGCAGCACTAAGACTACCATACTCTACTCTATCAGTCTCAGGTGCATCACTGTCCGCTGGTTCTTCTATGGCACCCACTCTCCCAGTTGCTACAGCATCGGAACTATCCACAGCCATTCATGATCTCTCTGCTGTGGTGGCTTCTGAAATTCCTACAAATCATGGAAAACCTGCCACTGTGACTCCTGACATTTCTGCGGCTAATCTTGAGTCTGCCATTGCTGTGTCTGATGCCTTGGAATACCTTCCTAAAGCAACCAACTCTGCTGTACATCTGGCTCCACCTTTCACCACCTTACTGTTGCCTTTCAAAGCAAGCTTTGCAATGGAACCTGCAACAGACATTCACAGTTCCTCTATTCATGAACACTCTGTTGGGTTTTGTGCTCCAAAGACTTTGTCTTTTCTGATTTCTACCGCAAAGGTTCAGCACATTGATACCGTCTCCACCTTTCAAGACTCCCACATTACAACCTTAAACAGTTTTTGGTGCTTCATGATATGCCTTTTTGGAATAAGACTCTTTCACGGTGTGACAGACCTTCTTCCTGTTGGTCAGTCTTCAGGGAGCCTGGAGAGGGGCCTGGAGAGGGGCATACTGTCATGCCTGCGCCATGGGCACATACATTGGCGATCAATATGGACAAATTGTTATTCATTTATCTACAGAAAACTCTTGGATCAACTGCTATTCACTATTTGGACTTTATTTCCCATTTGCAAGACTTTGGTGCTTTTTTATTTTTTCCAGAAAACTACACTTACCATAATGCACTTGGCTATAACCATCTATTTCTGGCTATTCCTATTTTTCTTCATCAGAACTACTCCCCAGAAGCCCTAGGGATTTACTCTGCTCCCACCAGCTCAGGAACAGAGAGGGAGGTGGCCGATTGTCTGCAGGTGTGCTGAGCCAGGTGCAACCAATTAGCCTCCCTCTGTGCTGGGCTGGGCAGTATAAAGGCTGCTGCCTGCGAGAGCTCAGTCTCTTGCATTGAGAGTCCTTCCGGCACCTTTTTGCTTCGAGCTACAAACTTTGTATGCTGTTTCCTGCTTTCACCTGCTTTTTGTTCCAGAGCCCTGCTCCTCTGGGCGTCCTGCCTTGCAGCCTGCTACACCCTGCTGCCTACAGCCCTAGCCTTTTGGGCTCCCTGCCTCAGCCCTGCTCTTCCAGGCTCCTGCCTTGCAGCTGATCACGCTCTGCTGCCTTCCAGCCTCGCCCTTGCCCTGCTGGGCTCTCCACATAGCAGCCGATCACGCTCTGCTGCCTTCCAGCCTCCGCCCTTGCCCTGTCGGGGTCTCCACATTGCAGCCGATCACACTCTGCTGCCTTCCAGCCTCCGCCCTTGCCCTGCCGGGCTCTCCACATTGCAGCCGATCACGCTCTGCTGCCTTCCAGCCTCCGCCCTTGCCCTGCCGGGCTCTCTACATTGCAGCTGATCACGCTCTGCTCTTTTCCAGCCTCAGCCCTTGTCCTCTGGGCTCCCTGCTCTGCAGTCTGCCTCACTCCGGCTGCCTTCAGCCCTTGTCCTCTGGGCCCCCTGCTCTGCAGTCTGCCTCACTCCGGCTGCCTTCAGCCCTTGTCCTCTGGGCACCCTGCTCTGCAGCTTGCCTCACTCCGGCTGCCTAAAGCACTTGTCCTCTGGGCTCCCTGCTCTGCAGCTGCCTCACTCCGGCTGCCTACAGCCCTTGTCCTCTGGGCTTCCTACTTTGCAGCTTATCACGCTCTGCTGCCTACTACCTACCTTTCTCCGCTGGGTTCTCGGCCTAGCAGCCCTCTACAGTCCTCTGCAAACTTCTACGGTCAGCGGCCCTGCCCCTCAGGGCCCACTCCTTGCTGCCCGGCCCTTCTGGGTTCCTTGCCGTGCAGCCTGCTTTACTCTGCTGCCCTAAGCCCTTTTTCTCTGGGCTCTCTACCTTACAGCCCTGCTCCTGTGGGCTTGCTCATTGCTTTCCTGCTCCTCTGAGCTCTCAACCTTGTTCCTTACTGTCCTCTGCTATCCTATCCTGTTACACGACTTTCCCTTCATTTCCTTCTGCTAGTTTGCTATCAACCTCCTTTTCCTGGATTTGTCTGTAAGTATCTTCTCTTGTACTGTTTGTAGACCCTTTTGTACAGAGCTTGTCTCTTGGTTCCCATCAGTCAACCTCTGCCCCTTCCCTTGTCTCGTTTCTACATTACAGACACCCATAGCTGCTGTTCCAAGCCATGAGCAAACAGCGTGGGCCTCTGTTATAGCAAACTGTGCAGAAGGCTAGAGTTTTTTCCTAAGGTTCGTGGAATATTCTTTTCCTATATCTGCATACACCCCAAGAGGGAATTCATTCTGTACCTTTTTCCTTGCTACTCTTGCCTACTCTTCGTTCTCTTTCCTTTCTGCTGTGTGTGTACTTATCTGTCCACTTTAGTTTGGCACAACCACCCAAACCCTTTCTGGGTGTCCTGTGCCATTCTTAATAGAGTGCCATCCCTGACAGGTGTATAGCTGAGAGCTCACGGGACCTGTCCACACTGTTCCGTGACAATTATGGTAGAGCCATCAGCTCTCTTCTGGACTTAGTGGTGAGGTGGCGTGTCCGTCTGGATCTACGTGAAATTACCAAACTGGCCTCCCCACCTTACCCCTATACATTTTTATTAACTTTACCCTATATATATATATATATATATATATATATAAAGAAAATAAACACTTTTTGTAATCGTGAATGAACCTTTTTAGAATAAAGGATACGTTCTATTTGAAAAACGGATGGTTTGCAACCCTTTCTTTCAAGGCAAACCCTGCATTGACACCCGTTGCACTCCCACTCTGTGCAGTGCGGCCCATATTTCCAGCAAGAGGGCTCTCTTGGCGGAACGCAATCTGATATATTCCTGCCCGTCCTCTTGCTCTGATTGGCCGCATCTCGATAGTCAAGATGATTGTTTTGCCTTAATTTCTTTATTTGTTTCTCAATATTCCTCTATTCCTTTCTACTGGCTTCTTTCTCCACTTGCGGTGGATTATTATGAATTTAATCTTGGCCAGGAAACAAGCCTGGGTAGTTTATTCCACGTTGATACAACCTTATGAAAAGGAGGACCTGGCATTGCAAAATTTGGGATGGTATTACTGGGCTGTGCAGGCACATTATATAGCATTTTGGTATACCACGCACTTCATTCGACCACACGTCCAGGTGGAAGGGGCGCTGACTGCCCCGATCTCCTACTTTCAGTGATCCTGGGAGCTTCAAGGGCAGTGACAGGATCCATACATAATGTGAATGTTACCTGCGCTATTCGGCTTAAAGTGGCTTGTAAAATGGCATTGATATTCTTTATTCACCGCTGCTTCCTGAGACGCACTACAGACCCTTTCAGCAATAGATAAAGTGTAGCAGAAACAGGAAAAGGAACAAGAGAGATTATTTTACCCATATAAATTAAGGAGGCCCAAACATTCCTGTTTGCTTAGTTTGCCATTTAGTACCGCAGACCATTATTTCATTGGGTTATGCTTCAGTTTTTCACAACAGGTTTCATCACAGAGTTATTTTTCTTCTTCCTGAATGTAGTGCTCAATATTCATAATAGTTGAGGGGCATCTGTTACAATAACCTAGTCTTTGGGATTTTGAATGAAGGGAAGATATGCCTCCCGGACATGCATTGATAATGAAGCATACAATCATGTACTACCAGGTGGTTTGTCTGGATTTGTGGCAGAGGTCCTGTGTGATGTCATTAATCCAAGATGGCCACTGTTACAGACACTAATTTCATGTTTGAACTGTAACTGCTTTTAGGTTGGTTCTATGAAAAACGTTCTAAGCAGGTTCATTGTAAAACATGTTCAAAGAAATAGAAATGTTCATCTAATACATTTTTTTATATCTTTTACTTTGTAAATGATTGCTATTTCATTGCAAACCTTCGACTGTATGCTCACCAGACTAGAAAGCTTGAAATAATTTGCAACTTTCTCATTGAAATATAATATTTATTAAAACTGCAATAGCTAGTTACATTTGAAGAGAGAAAGTAAGGTTTAACAGGTCATTTTATGAGTCCCAGGGTTCATTTTCATCATCTACAAAATCCTTGTTATCACAGAGCTCATCGTCTCCACCACACTTACACGGTTTTGTTCACCTTAGTGACTGAGCTTGGCACTTGCAATTGACAGCGAACTGTCCTTTGAAGCATGCACACCGTACCAGCTGTATGATTGATTGTGGTGCACATGGAAGCGTGCACATAGTAAGAGAATATTGATTATCTGCCTTGATTATCTGCCTTCTCCCACCTAAATTGTGATGGCGCTGGGAGATTGGGTGTTCTTGATCAGCGCGTTGCCACTCCAACAGCTGGTAACGAGTCCTTAAGATGTATGGTATTAGAAACGATCCTGTTGGTGGCAGATTTTCACTTTGCATCTCATTTCTTGTGAACGTCCACCAACGCAGTTGACCAAAGCCTGAAATCATTATTCCTGGCTACTTATACTTATACTTGACAAATGAATCGCTCTATCAATTGTTCATCTTCCTTCTTAAATTCTTGTAGACTTCCAAGTCTTCCCAAAGCTTCACGATTTCTTTTACTGAAGTCTTGAAAACTTTCCAAAAAAATAGTTTTCCTTTCTTCAAAAAGCACCTGGTCACTTCACACCCTGAAAGAACACGAAGGCCTAGTATTGCCTGCATTTTTTTAGGCCCTAAGCAGGTGCACACATGTTTGAGATCTATAAATCTTCTATTAGTTCCAACTCCTGAGACACACATGCTGTCAGATGGGAAAAACAGTGACTACCACACTGAAAGGACAAAAACATTGGTATCAGGTGAAAAAATGTGGAGGGTAGTAGCATGACGACGTGATACATAAAGGGAGTAAAGAATTACTTTTGTGTCTGCCTTCTCATGTGTGCTTTCAATGTATGTCTCCAACATCATTTCCATCGGATGACTTGGCTTAATTTCTCCAGCTGGCTACCAGGCTTCTTTTTATCCTCTGTGCATGCAAAATTGCTTTCTTTGAGAAGTAAGTTGTTAAGTCATATTTAGTTTTAGAATGCAATAGGAGGGTTCTCATACAAGGTCATGCATGTCTTCACCTATGATGGTTTCTGCAGTGCTTGCAATTCTGCCATTCCATCAACAACAGCTGCTGAATATGTTTGCTCTGGTACAGATGATCTGCCCTCAGTAAGAAATGAAGAGACCTCTGCCATGTTGTTAGAAACCGCTGTATGTTGTTCCTCTTCCAGTATCATCATCAGCTTGCTTTTGTTTGCAGCGAAAATCATTGTACCATTTAAGTAGAACATGCAAAGAGGTACTGCAGAGAATTCGTAATTACTCAAGCATTCCTGAAGATCAATGTCAGTTCAACTTCGTGAAGCAATCAGCAGACATGTGAACAAAGAACAATGTGCCTTCAACTGCACTTGAGTGTCTGATTCCTTTGCCTTAGCAACTTTGCGTGCACTTTTACACAGCTGAAGGTTCCCTTTCTTCACTGGTGCCCACAGGCTACAGCTGCCTGATTCAATTCGGTATTCTTTAAAGTCGTGGTACATTTGGCAACCCTTTTCTGTCATTCTTGATGTGTCCTTTTGAATGTTTTCATCAAAAACTGCCTTTGGCGAGATGTTGAGTTCTTTTCGATCATAATTCACAGGATTAGTCAATGCGCCTCATTAGAAGTTTGCCGGTACAGTGATAACGGTGCCGGTAAGCTTACTGGCAGTGTTATCACTGTACCGCCAAACTACGAGTTTTGCTCGCGGGTGCAACGAGCAAAACTCTCAGATGCACCATGCTTCCCCACCCCCATTCAGCCCTATAGGGTGGAATGGGGACAGGGAGTGCATTCACACCGGCACCCGCGAATGGGCAATTACCGGTCCGCCTAACTCGTGATGAACCGGTAATTGGCCATTCGCGGGTGCCGGTGTCGGAGGCAAGTTTGGCGGTAGCCATGCCTTTAAAGCAGGCACGGCTACTGCCAAACTCATAATGAGGCCCAATGTCATGATCGAGTTGACATTGGGCCTCATTTTCCTTTTGGCGTATTGCTTTGGATGCTAAGTAATGATGTTTTGACCGTTCATAGACTGTGATTCCTACAATTTCTTTTGCTTCTGTAGACAGCCTTGAAAGCTCAGGAGTGGCTAAAAAGAATTGTGCTAGTGCCAGTTTCTTTCAAGTAATATTAACCCCACCACCAAGCAGAGGTGTAGACAAGGTAGGGCCTGAGCAGGCAAAGTCCATCCAATAACTGTAAATTCACACTCAGGATCGCTGTGTGGGCATTTGCAGATGTTACTGTCACTGCAGTGGGCACAACTACATTAGTTTTAGACCCCACTCATTAGGCAATCCTGGCTACATCTCTGCCACCAAGTACTTTCATTGCCCTGTTTCTATGTTCCAGAGCTTCATATGGTTGTTTGCTTACTACCCAATTGCCTTTCTGAAACCCACTCCACAAGTCCGGGTGTTAGAATTCAAGCTGTTTCATTTCTGCTAAGCACCATGCTATCATACTTGCGTAGTTTATGAAATTGAGGGCGAAAAAGTACTTAAACTCTTCAAGTGATGCAAGGTGTAAATTCCAGTTTACAGTTTGGACGGATCTGATAAATAAAAGCATTGTGTCCACCATATGGACGTACTGAAGAGCATCTCTGAGTGTTGGTTTTTCTTGAGATTCTTTAGCCTCAAATGCTTCAATTTTGGCCATCAAATTAAAATTTGTCAGAACTTTCACAACGTAATTATGGACTGATTTTGGTTCTCAGGAATCATCCACTTGTAAACCTTTAAGTAACTTCTTAAGCTCATGTTCCATCCTTTCCTTGATTTCAACATGCTCTTTGCAGAATTAATCGATGATGCATTTGAAAAGTGCAAGCCTTGGTTACTTGTGTACTTCAACTGCTCTCCTTATACAATTCCCTGATACAATCTTAGACACAACATTCACATCATAAAGTACAGTTAAGTGGCCTCAATGGGCCTCATTCCGAGGTTGGAGGTAAGTACTGGTCGTTTCCGGCATGGCGGAAAGTACGACTCCGGCAAGGTTCCAGACCGCTAATTGCGTCCCATTCCGACCTCGCGGACACGCGCTTTTCGCCATGCCGGAAAAGTACCTAGCGGCATGCCGCAAAACGCCCCGAAAAACCCCTACCGGCCTGCTGCGACACGTACATTACAACACCGCCATGGAAGCAGCAGCAACCGTAAATAACGGGGACCGTAATTTACGCATCCCGTAAATTACGGTCACCGCAATACCACGGAACCGGAAATTACGTCATCGCACAGGAACGGGAAGGAGCGCGGTGGCCATCTTTAAAAACACAATCCATTGCCATCCTCATCAGGCAGCACCCTTGGGAGCAATCCGAAGTTAGGGAAAGCATCAGGAACTATGCCTAAAGCACCCAAGAAGTCTGCGGACCGTCTCTGCAAGAAGAGATTCTGCCCTGATGAGCTCCAGGTCATGGTGGACCACCTGGCAGAACACGCTGACGTGGTGTTCAGCCCCGACATGCGGAGGGAGTCCACCATCCGCAAAAAGGACATCTGGGCAGAAACCGCCCAAAGGGTGAGCGCTGTAGGCTCCACCTCTCGCACCCCCAAGGACTGCCGCAAGCGGTGGGATGACTTGAGGGAGCGGGTGCGGGGACTCCTCACTGCCAACAGGAGTCAGGCCATGCAGACCGGAGGGGGCCCAAGTTCCCCTGTGCCACTCGAGCCATGGGAGGAGACATGCGCCGCATTGATTGGCACGGAATGCATAGAGGGCATCGGCGATATGGACTGCGGGGCAACGTCATCTGCCGATGGAGGTGAGTGTCCAAAGTCAACACAGCCAATGGCAATTGCATGATGTAGACTCCCCCAAGGGCCATAAAAGGCACCTTGTCATGTAGCCAACCCCCCTCCAACTAATGCAGAGTCAACTGCAACGCAATCAAGGTGCAAGTACATTACACACATCAGCCATAGTGCAGTAAGTTGCACATTCCATCATGCACATTGTGCATCAGGTTCGGCAGTGTGTGAGCCAGACTGCACATTACTATGGGAGGATGAGTCACTCCGACACATGCGTACACATGCGTACATACTAATCACAATCATATGTACTAGTACTGTTGCAACGGCCAGAGGGCCACAAACCCCTAATTACAGAAATGTGAATGCAGCGAACTATGCAATTAGCGCATCATACAATCACTCACGTTGTCCCTCTCCTCTACCCCCACAGGCACCGATCATGAGAGCGGGGATACCCAGACGACCCGTCCATCCACCTCCACGTGCGGAGGCCGGTCCCGGAGCATTCCAGCACGGAATAAGAAAAAGACCCAGGCACCACAAATGGCAGTGGAGGATGCACCACCTCAATCCCTCCCTGCCTCGGGACCTGCCACATTAGACACCCCAAGGTCAGCAGAATCGAGCATTGCTGGGGAGTTGGCAGCTACGGCCACCCAGGAGAATGTGGACAGCCCATTATCGATCTGTGGTGCCACTGAGGAGGACTTTTACCCCACAGTCCACACCCCAGAGCCCACCAATGTCCCCCTGCCATCAAGCAGTGACTCTGTGGAGCAGGAAACACCTGGCCGTAGTGCTCCGGCAGTCCCTGGCCCTATTCCACCAGTCGAGGCCATGCCAGAGCAGGTAGGCCCAATACCCGCCAGGAATGTTCCGACATACATTGATGAACCACGGGCACATCAGCTGACGGACCTCATCAATGTGTTCCTGGAGGACACCCGCCAGGGCAGGGTGGAGTGGGTGGATGAGCTGAGGCAGATGCGTCAGGCGGTCACTGACAGCACCAATCGGCTGTGTGTGGTCCTGGGACGCATCGCGGATGCCCTGGAGGCTGCACCTCCCACACGACAGCCCCAGCGGGAGGACACACCGTCACAGTGCTCCTCCACCCAGACAAGCCCGCTCCGACGCTCATTGCGTACATTGCGCCGGCCCAACATGGATCCCCCTGGCTCTGGGGGCACGCCTTGAACATGCTGGCACACACATGTGGCCTATGTTGGCCTTATGGCACTATTCTGGGGTTGTTGTGGGTGAGGGGGAGGGGTGTGTGGGTGTGTTTGGGAGTTGGGGGGAGGGGGAGGGGTGTGTGGGTGTGTTTAGGAGTTGGGGGGAGGGGGAGGGGTGTGTGGGTGTGTTTGGGAGTTGGGGGGAGGGGGAGGGTGGTGGAGGTATTGTTGTACACGTTTTATTTCAATTATTAAATACACTTGTTCATGATGTGAAACGGAGTGGACATTGATCATTGCGCAGGTGTCATTTGATGTCTCACAGTCCATGGAAGGCAACATTTGCATCCTGGGGAGTCCGTGGTAGGTATATGTGGTCCCTTGTGTGCTTGAGGAGGGCATCCAGCACTTGGTTCAGTATCCAGGTATATTAGGGTTGTGATATACCATGCATGTGCCCCACTGTGTGCCGGTAGGTGCCTGTGCCAAGGAAGTGGAGCACAGTCACTACCTTCAGTGGAGGGGGGATGGTAGAGCTTTATACTATGAAACTCACTATGTCGTCATGTATCAGGTCCACTATGGTGGTGATGGTGTCATGGTCAAGCCGGTACAGGGTGTGGATCTGATGTCGTGTTAGGTTGAAGGACGTGGCTCAGATGCGAGGGATTGGGGGCTGCCGGCGTGGAAACGGTGGGTGCACTGGTGGTGCATGCTTGGCCTGTCTCACCCTCCGTCTCCTCCTGTGTGTCCTCTGTGGTTGGGGCTGTGGTTGTTGTTGTTACTGCCTTGTAAGCGGGGCCTCCGGCTCCAGTTGTGCCACTACTATTGGTATCATCTTGGTGTGGGAGAGGGTGTGGTGTGTGGGTGTGCTCATTTTGTGCTGTGTCGAACTCCATTGGCTACACCTGTGCTGGTTGTGTGCACCTGTGGCTGTGGAATCCACTGCTCAGTGTTCTTACCTCCTTCTCTGGAATGCCTGTATGTACTCCATGCCGGTAAGGTACTTTACGGCCTTAAGGAGACCGTTATTTACGTGTGCTCCATACTTGCGATCAGCTCCGGTTTACGCCATGCCGTTCATTACGCCATGGTGGTGTGCGCGCGCGACCCAAGAACGTAAATTACAGCATTGTTGTTTACGGTGCCGTAATTTACGGTCTGAGGGGTCGGAATGGCACGGAGCGGAAAACCATGGCGGTAAATCATTACCGGCATGGTTTGTACCTTACCTCCAACCTCGGAATGAGGCCCAATGCCTGTACCATCCAACAAAGAACCAATAGCTCGAAGCATCACCCTTATTATATGTAGCTGACCTGGTCTAAGCATCCAGTTCTTTGACAAGTCTTTTTAGCCGTAGCTAATTTTAAAACATGCTTGTAAAGGCAAAGATCCAATGTTACAACTGTTTTTGATTCTGGTTGGCCAACAGATGTTATATGTCTTCATGAATGTGAGCTGGCTTTGTGTGCTGGTTGGGCTGGCATCTATGAGTGTGAGTACACAGACTAGTTTCTTTAGTTGGAGGATCACTTATAATGGAATTGTAATCTGACCAATTCGTAACTGTAGCGAGTGGTTCTGACTCTGTCTCACGTTCATCAGTCTCAGGTTCTTCAGTGAGATTACAATGTGTATGCAGCAACTCTTCATCGAAACATTCTTGAAAATCACTCAATGGCAAGACTTCCACCATCATCCAAAGTAGGTCCTCAAGCCTGTTGGAATCTAAAATAACCTTATTCCTCTCTGTACAATTAATGATTTGACTGCTTACAGGATTCTGTGCTCTATAACCTTTGGGAATTCTGCAAGATATGACCTCAGACAGGGACTGAGGAATCTTCTACAGTGATACAAGTTATGATGGTCCTGATATTTCAGTTGGGCTTTGGACATGTGACTCCTTCTTCTGATAGACCGCCATAACTGTACCGTGCAAAGTTCCTTTATCCTAGAGGAAGTCAATGTTGTCAGCAGCACAATAGACAAATCTGCCTCTAACCAACTCTGAGGGGACGTAAGATCCTCCACACTCATCCATAGGTGTAATTACCTCTGTAGCTATCTGTGTCTCAAACTGAAGGACTCTGGCATAATCTATACAAGCTCCCATGCTATGCAGAAATTGAATGATTAATTTGCTGTGGGTAGCTCGGTGCATTGTGAGCCCAACTGCCACTTGAACAGGCATTTAACAGGTATGCTGTGTGCTAGAAGTGCTCACATAGGACGTTTTTCGCGGTGATAGCATTTCATATATAAACATCTGTGATAATGTATGAGCCCTGTTCATTACAGTGGTATCCCGCTTTTCTGAATTACTTTCCATACCATCTGTCCTTGACAGTACCACATGTAAAAAAGAACAACTTCATTTGGAACATCTGCCAAATTCAGTGAATTTCCATTTTTCACAAGTTAAATGGGCTCTCTGTAAAATTGTAGCTGCTTTAAGAAGGGTTCTCATATTTTCCTCAATATCCTCACGTTTTTCTTCTGCTGTTACTTTCAGTGTGGTTCATTTATCCTTTGGGGATTACTAAAAATAATGCCACTACATTCAAGCTTTTCTTCTATGAAACTTGTTTTCTTGTTTTCATCTGTCGTTCCAAACCATTGTTAACTACAATTTTCCTCTAAAGCTTTTTTTTATTTAATGGGTTTAGTTCAAATTGAACTGTTCACATACATATATAATTTCTTAAAAATGTAATTCCTAAGATAAAATATCAAATTGTGCATCTTTACATCAACATTTAATTTAACCATTCATGTATCATAACTTATAATAAATAATTGTCATATACACACATACCACATTCTTAATATATACACTCGAAAAAACATTATCTAGTCCTAAAACCAACCATGTCCAATAATTTCACCAAAATATACCTCCTTATAAATCCTTTCACAGTGCATAACATATCTCATTTCATATATACTTAAATATCTCTTATCATTTGAAATACTCCATCACATATATCGCTATATAGGTAACCATATATTCAGCCTTTATTCATGCCTTTTAGTCTATTCTCCACTCTCTGTCATAAGCCAAACAGAGGCAAACCAAGCAGTATTTAGAGAGATGGACCTATTCTAAAACGTCTAATTGCTTATCCATATTATGTCCTACACAAATCTCTTGAGATATATCATATACAGGTTACTTAGTGCTGGACAGAAAGTAAGACATGCCTATGTGTTTCAATATTATTGTCTGGACTACACAGTCTGCATGTCCTTCTATCACTAGCTAGCCACTTTCTAATTCTGATGACCGCTAAATTAGGTGGTAAATCTAATCTGAGTAACAATATAAAATGTTCTAGCTTAGAGGAGAATTTAATAATGAGGTACTGCTGCAGATTTTTATATGTGCAAGTATTCCTGACATGGACAATGTTTGATTTCAAATTATCCAGATGGTTGTAATTCGTATTCCAGTTGCAAAGGCCCAATATTTATTTAAATTGTGCACGTAATCTAGTTTCCAATCGATAGCCTCAAATACGCTCATATTTAATTTTGTCAACTGTTCCAGGATATGCCTACTAGATTGCTTCATGTTAGCACCAAGCAATCTCAACAGTGGGCATACAGGATTTATTATAGCATTAATATGTAGTAGCCCTCTCCTAAGCCTGAGCACCCCTGCCAATGACATAAGCCCTAACTCAATTCTTATTGCCTCAATCAGGGCACCCTGTGCTAATCCCAGTATATTGCGCCACAATTTAGCCTCCAAGATTTCCAACCACTTCAGGTCATAAAGCACTGCTGGTATTGCAACATGCCTGCACTACAATGTGTACACAGTCTATCCCGCACCATGGTGCCCCCACCCTACTCTGATTCCCTACCTCATCCGACACCAGCCCCTGGATACCAAGCTACTCCATTGTTGGCCGGCAGGCTCTCAACGCCTTCCAAGTCGTGCACTAGCAGCACAGCTCCCAGCCCAGCCAGAATCCCGCCCACAGCTTCCATTGGCATACACAGCCTAAAGCCGACCAAGCATCAAACATCCCTCACCTGCTGAAACATTACACCAAGGGCCCGCACTCGCCCGACAATCCACCCCTCCTCCCCTAGACATACCCTAGAGAGAAATCAGCTATTATGGCAGCCATCCAGCACGACCCTCGATTCCACATCTGCACTCCTTCACTGCTGCAGCTAAGTCCCGCTCTCCCGGTTGTGAACCATCCATTAGTATCACAACCCACACCTCCATGAGTTACGCATTGTCCCACAAGAATCGCCCACTCTCCCACAGTCGAGGATCCCAAAGAGCCTCCCTGGACACATAGGCAACCCAAATGTAACTGTACCCCACATTTGGATGGGGATGCCAGAATCTCTATGTGCATGAACAGAGGCCACACCACCATAGCACCCAAAACTACTAAAACACTCCCAGACCCTCTGACCAGTGCCCTCATTCACGCACGGTTCCTACCTGCACACTCCTGCGATATCCATGACCTGCTCTCCTACCACGACCTGGATATTCATTTCAGAAACCTGGCTCCGGGAAGCCTCGGGACCCACCATCTCCCTAGCCTTTCCAACAGGCTACACCATCTACCGGCATTACTGCCAAAATGCCAGAGGAAGAGGGGTAGCCCTAGTTGCCAAAGTATCTCTGCCCTTCAGGCAGTTCAATACCTCTCTCCAAGGCAATGGTAACATCCTCTCGCTAAAGCTCACCACCTCCCCCACCTGCACCATTACGTTTCACATCATCTACCGCCCCCCAGGCCTTGTGGCTACTTTCCACAACAACCTCCTCCACCTCTTAGATGACAATATCAAGATCTCCTCGAAAATGATCCTACTAGGGGACCTGAACCTCGGCCTGAACAATCCAAATGACCCATAAGCCGAAACACTTGCTAAATCGCTACTCTTGGTTTCAAACAATGTATCACAGCCCCAACACATATCAAAGGCCACACTCTAGACAGGATTCCGGACCTCAACTGTCTGCCGTCCATCATCTCTAACTCCCCATTCCCATGGACACACCACCACATCGTCATCTTCTCTATCCCCTGCTGCAGAAACAGAATCATAATACCATCCCTCTACCACCCGCATTAGCACGTAGCACCCGCAAGCTCACCAAAGAAAGCCTATTTCCATAACTAGAGGTCCTCAACCTCAGACCCCCTTTCTCCAATGACCCCAATGTCCTCGCAGACATTTACAACTCCACGCTAAAACAGGCCGTCGGCTCGATAGCCCCACTAACTGCACGTAGAGCGAAACCCATCTGGCAATCAAATTCATGGTACACCCCAGAGTGTCATGAATCGGCGATATTGGCCCTTCTGGTGTGCCTGGTCCCTCACTCAATAACCAATACTCTGTTCACCTTCAACATGGCCGATGCCGTGATGCGGTCTAGTCCTCTGTCTGGATCGCATGCTCCCTTGAAAACAGACACGCCCCCGCCCCTTCCCTGCGCCTCCGTGGGTCTCAACGCTTTGCTTGCCTTCGTCTTGCCCGGCAAGTTGTGTTCTAGTAACTAGCCCCTTTCTCTGCGAATCCTGGTAACCTCCCATCCATCCTTCCTGGTTTCCCCTTCCAAATTCCTACTCGTACCCTGTTCGGGACCTAGTTTCCCTATCTTCCTTATCCTGGTTCCGTCCTGGACCCTTTCTGGAACATTGAACGCATCCCGAGTCCCAGTGCTGCCGTGATCGGGAGAATCTGATCGGCGCGCGCACCGAAGCCCAGCAGACTGGATTCAGAAGACTCTAGAGCTTACCTTTATAAGGCGCGCTCATCCAGGAAAAAGAAACCTGCGAACTCCAAGAAGAAGTCCACGAGAAGCAAACAGGTGAGTCACGAATTCGAGGACTCGGATTCTGACAGTTTGAGACGCCGACAGACTAAAATTGTTCCCGCCATGGAGGCAGCCGTTCAAGACCTAATGAGAAGTATGCAGGAACTCACTACCGAAGTGCAGAATCTGAAAGCTGAAAATGCTGCTTTAAAACAGCTTGTTCTATCCCGGGACTCCGCATATCAGGAAAGTGCATCGGTAGGAGGCATTGTGGACAAGTATGATGGAAATCCAAAAACCTTGCATTCCTTCCTGGACTCTTGTTTGGTTCATTTCACTTTCAAACCATACTACTTCTCAACCCCCAGAGCTAAGGTGGGGTTCATGATTTCTCATCTATCTGGCAACGCAATGGCCTGGGCTATTCCCTTAGTCTCCGCAGGGGATTCGATACTTGACAATTATGATGTGTTTGTTTCTGCCCTCAAGGCCATGTTTGACCGCCCTGAACAGGTGAAACAGGTGTCCGCCCAGGAAAGATTATTAAGTTCCGGCAGGGAAATCAGGATATGTTGACTTATGTTACACGTTTCAAACAATTGGCTAAGGATGCTAGCTGGACCCCAGAAGCCTGTTTTACTTTGTTCAGACGCGGATTAAGCGAAGAAGTCAAGGATGAGTTAGCCAGAGTAGCCCGCCCGGCCTCGTATCAGGCCCTTTTAGATCTGTCTTTGCAGATAGACTTCAGAATACAGGAGAGAAAGGCAGAGAAGAAGAAGACACGGAGCCTGCCACCCAAACCTCTACCTGAATATAACAGTTCCGGGGAACAGGAAACCTCAGTCCAAGGTCAATCTGAACCTATGCAGCTTGGGTCCTTGAGAGGTCCCCTCTCTACCCAGGAAAGATCACGAAGGATCAATAGCGGTCTTTGCATGTACTGTGCATCGGATAAACATTTAGTGTGTAATTGCCTGATTGCCTCTCCACGGCGATCGGGAAACGCCAGTTCCCGATCCTGAATGGAGGCCAGTTTCAGGAAAAGGAACCTTGCTCCGACTTCTCACCCTCACTAGACTGTCCGTCAAGCAGTACCTTGGTGCTACTCCAGGTGAACCTTTCGACACACAACAAGGAAATACATTCTATACTAGCCCTGGTGGATTGCGGTGCCATGGGCCTTTTTGTGGATGATGAATGGGCACAGAGACATCATATTCCCCCAGAAGCCAAGGAAGTCTTCCAGGCAGTGGAAGGAATCAACGGGAAACCCTTGTCCTCCGGTCCCATAACACAACAAACTTCTGAGTTTATGCTATCTATTTACAATCACCAAGAAATATTGCGTTTTTGACATAATCAGAGCAGCTCACTATCCCATTGTGCTTGGCCACCATGGTTGTGGAAACATAACCCGTATATCAACTGGGCAGCTGGATCCTTGTTCTTGGGTTCCGAGTTCTGTCTCACTCATTGTCTATCTGAGAAACCCAAACACTCCACCGGAGAGAAGCTTCCTCAACCAAAACACCTCACGGTCTCTGTCATCACCCAGGTACCCGAGGTGTACCATCAATTCTCAGATGTATTTTCTTCTGCCATTGTTCAATCACTCACCCCTCATCGTCCTGAAGATTGTGCAATTGACACAGAAGAGAATGCAGCTATTCCATTTGGAAGGATGTTTATTCTCTCAGAACCCGAGAAAGTCGCCTTACGAGAGTATCTAGACACCAACCTCTCCAATGGAACCATTCATCCATCCAAGTCCCCAGCCAGAGCATCTTTATTTTTTGTACCTAAAAAGGATACTAAGGAACTCCGTCCAAGCTTGGATTACCAGGGTTTGAATAAATGTACCTTGAAAGACAGATACCCCTTGCCACTCATTTCGGACATCCTGGAGCCCCTACGTGGAGCAGTGATCTTCACTAAGCTGGACTTAAGAGGGGCTTACCATCTGATTCGCATAAGGGAAGGTGACGAATGGAAGACAGCCTTTCGGACTCTCTTTGGTCACTATGAATATCTAGTGATGCCATTCGGCTTAGCAAATGCTCCTGCCATATTCCAGTGCTTCATGGATCAGGTTTTTTCGGACATGTTGTTTCTTTTCGTTATCGTCTACTTAGATGATATCTTGATATATTCACAAGACCCAGCCTTACATCAGAAACACGTCTCTATGGTTCTAAAACGCTTGCGCGAACACCATCTGCTGGCCAAACCCGAGAAGTGTATTTTCCACGTATCCACAGTCAGATACTTAGGGTTTGTATTAAGTCCTCAAGGAATAGCCATGGATCCATCTAAAGTGGAAGTAATCCTTGCTTGGCCTGCCCCAACAACTATAAAACAAGTGCAGTCATTTCTGGGGCTTGCTAATTTCTACAGGAAATTCATCCCATCGTTATCGGCCATTGTTCAACCCATCGTTCATTTGCTAAAGAAAGATACTCTCTTCCAATGGACTGCCAGCCAGGAAACTGCCTTTCAGAGACTCAAACATCTGTTTACTAGTGAACCCATCCTGGCCCAACCGGACATTACCAAACCCTTCCTGGTAGAAACTGATGCTTCCGAACATGCTATCGGGGCAGTCCTTAAACAAGAAACCGAAGACGGATTGGAACATCCAATTGCATATTTGTCACGAACCCTACAGCCTAGCGAAACTCATTACTCAGTCCTGGAGAAAGAACTACTCGCCATCAGACAAGCCTTTACAGATTGACGTCACCTCCTTTTGGGCGCAAGATATCCGATCTTGGTACGGACCGACCCTCGGAATCTCAAGGTTTTACAGTCCATGGAATGCAGAAACAGTCGCCAAGCAAGATGGGCCTACTTTTTTGCCCAATATCAATTCAGCATTCAACCCGTTTCTGGTCTATCCAATGTAATCGCATATGCTCTCTCCCGAAGATTGGATTACATAAAAGAGGATGTACCTCTCCTTCCCAAGACGTTTCCCGAAAAGGTGTTCATAGCACAGGCTAACTCGCTCTTAGAAATGATACGCGAGGAGACTGCCACATCGGACATTTGGAAGGAGTACGTTTCAGACAATTCCTGGATCCTCTCAAGCAAGGATGGATACCTCTTTAAGGACAAGTGCTTGGTTGTTTCTACACAGAAACTTCGATCCTAGATTATGAGTCTCTGTCATGACACGTTCCAATCCGGGCACCGTGGCATCACGGCCACGTGTCAAACAATCAGCAGAAACTTTTGGGGGCCTAAGATGTGCTCTGACATACCTGCCTATATACAAGCCTGTTCAGTCTGCAACCAGAACAAGATCGACAACAGGAAGCCAGTAAGTCTGCTTCATCAACCTGAATTACCATCTCGACACTGGGAAATTATAGCCACCGATTTTATTGTGGACCTACCTCCTTCCAGAGGTTTTACCACCATAATGGTCACGATAGACCTCTTTTCCCACATGGCTCACTTTACCCCTCTAACCAAGCTACTTTCAGCGCCCGAGATGGCAGGGATCTTCGTCACTCACATATTCCGGTTGCATGGACTACCTTATAAGATCATCTCTGATCATGGACCACAATATATTTCCAGATTCTGGAAGTACCTTTGTCGACAACTAGGTATCCAACGTGCATTGTCATCAGGTTACCATCCACAAACTAACGGAATTACTGAGAGAGTAAACCAAACCCTGGAACAGTATTTACGTTGTTTTGCATCTAAGGTACACGATGATTGGTCGCTTCTGATTCCTGTAGCTGAATTCGCCTCCAATAATTCAGATAATTCCACTACAAGGATCAGTCCGTTCTTGTGTAATCAAGGGTTCCACCCTTCTGTATTACCCACACTCTTGCCACCACCCACGTTGACTCCTTCAGTAGACGCTTGGATTGCTCAACTAATCACCATTCACAATCAAGCTAAAGAGCATCTAGAAAAGGCCAGGATCGACATAAAGAGATTTGCGGATACCAAGAGCTATATCGGTCCTTCTTACACTGTCGGAGATAAAGTCTGGCTTTCATCGCCTTATCTACCCAGACACCTGAGACCCAACAAGTTGGCTCCTCATTTCTAAGGACCCTTCACTGTGATAGAGATCGTGAATCCAGTCGCCTTTCGACTTCGATTACCCGCCACTTGGAAAAAGATTCACCCTGTTTTTCATACATCACTACTGAAACCCTTTCACCATTCAACCCAGCCAAGTCCTCGACCTCCTCCACTTCTTGTTGATAGCCAAATCCAGTTTGAAGATTCCCGGATCTGTGATTCTAGATACAGAAGAGGTCGTCTCCAATATTTGCTGGAATGGAAGGGCTATCCACCTAGCAAACGAACATGGGAACCAGTCTCCAATATGAATGCTCCACGCCTTTTGCAATGCTTTCATTGGACTCATCCAGGCAAGCCGGGTGGACTGGAGTGTAGGAGGAGGCATGCTGTCATGAATCAGCGATATTGGCCCTTCTGGTGTGCCTGGTCCCTCACTCAATAACCAATACTCTGTTCGCCTTCCACATGGCCGACTCTGTGTCTCTGATGCGGTCTAGTCCTCTGTCTGGATCGCATGCTCCCTTGAAAAAAGACATGCCCCCGTACCTCCACACATCTCAACGCTTTGCTTGCCTGCGTCTCGCCCGGAATGTTGTCTTCTAGTAACTAGCCCCTTTCGCCGTGAATCCTGGTAACCTCCCATCCATCCTTCCTGGTTTCCCCTTCCAAATTCCTGCTCGTACCCTGTTCGGGACCGAGTTTCCCTGTCTTCCTTATCCTGGTTCCGTCCTGGAACATTGAATGCATCCCGAGTCCCAGTGCTGCCGCGATCGGGAGACTCTGAATGGCGCGCGCACCGAAGCCCAGCAGACTGGATTCAGAAGACTCTAGAGCTTACCTTTAAAAGGCGCGCTCATCCAGGAAAAAGAAACCCGCGCACTCCAAGAAGAAGTCCACGAGAAGCAAACAGGTGAGTCACGAATCCGAGGACCCAGATTCTGAAACAGAGTTACTTGAACTGTGCAACAGCAAACGTCACCACCTGGCAAAAAAAACTATTGATTCTCTGAAACTAGAATTCAGCGATATATCCGTAAAATACGAAAAGGCAATCATCCTAGCAAAGGCCTCATCCTTTAATACTAGGATTGCCAATGCAAAATCCGACTCCATGGAAATATTTGCTATATTTAGGGAACTCGAAATTCCAGTCCCCACCTCTCAGTCCATCACTAAAGACGAAGCCTGGTGCTCCAGTGCTCCAGCATCCAATCGGTCATGCTCAACAAAATAGACTCATTACAAAGAAAAATCCAGACCAACCAGAATAACATTAGCTCCTCACTCCACACAGACCCAACAAACACCACAAACACTTCCATTCAGGACCTCCCCTGCTTTGCCTTCAGAAACATCTCAGAATATGAAGTACTCAGTCTTATAAAGAACTGAAAACCCTCTAAATGCAATGGAGATTCCTGTCCCACCACATTCATAAAAGAATGCAGAGCCACCTTGGCTTCCTTCTTCACCGCTTTTATAAACGCCTCCTTCACCTCAGGAGTCATCCCTCCACACCTTAAGGAACCTTGGGTATGACCCCTCCTAAGAAGACCTTCACTTGACCCCACATCCCCTAACAATTACAGACTCATTGCAACAGTACCTTTCCCACTCAGCATTCTGGACAAAACAGCATGGTTCAACACTTCCTAGAGGCCAATCACATCCTAGGACTACGCCAACCTGGTTTTCCCCCCTGGCCAAGCACCAAATCAGCTTTGCTTGATTTGAAAAACCAGATGGACGAGATTAGGTACGCAGGCAAACCGGCCCTGCTCCTTCTCCTAGACTTATCAGCTGCATTTGACTTAATGGACCACAAACACTCTGTCACCGCCTCAACACCTTGGCCTACTTCTCACCCAAAGCCACATCATGGATCGCCTCCTTCTTAGAGGGAAAAGCTATGAGGGTATTCTCAGAACAAGCCTGCACTGCCCCCACCACCATCCACTGTGGAGTTCCTCAGGGCTCCTGCAATTCGCCCACACTCTACAATATCTTTACCAGACCGCTATTTGACATCTTGGACACTATCAGCACAGCCTTCACCAACTATGCTGATGACACCCAAGTCCTCTTACCCCGCACTGGTATCTATGAGGATGACACAAAGGCACTCAACGTAGCCTACTCCACCATTCAAACCTGGATGGCAGCCAACTGGCTTTGCCTCAATGGAGACAAAACAGAAATTCTTCTCCTAGGGCCTTCAGAAACACTAAAAAAACTAAACAGTCAATATACCGCCTTCACCATAGACGACTTCCACATCCCTGTATCTTCCACAGTCAAAACCCTAGGGGTTTACTTGGACACTACCCTGTCGATGTCCCGACAAGTCAGCGCTATTGCATCCTCTGCAGCCTACACCACCAAATTACTCAATGCAGCCAAACCCTTCCTGTCCACTGTAAACTACCTCACCATTGCCAGAGCTATCATAGGGTCAAGGCTGGATTACTGCAATGTCCTCTTCGCCGACACTTAATCCAAAAACCTAATGAAACTACAAGTCATCCAAAATAATGTGCTTATCGCCGACCTCAACATTCCCAAAAGCGAACATATATCTGCAGCCAGACGGGATGCTCACTGGTTCCCCATCAGAGAATGCATCCTTTTCAAAACACTGGCCATCAAAAACAAGTACATCGACAACACAGCCCCTCCCTACCTCACCCAGAAGGCAACCAAAGTAGGCTTAACCAGACCCACCAGAACAACATGCTCCTACCACCTCATGCTTCCGAAAATCAAGCACGCCAAAGCAGGTGGAGCCAGCTTCCCCTTCATTGCTGCCAGACAATGGAACTCCCTTCCGCCTGTACTCAGAGCATAACCCTCCCATGCTGCCTTCAGGAAAGCCCTGAAAACTTAGTTGTCTGTCAAGTCGACTAACACACAAACATTAAGTATCCAGCCGGCACTGTTTATGTGTGTACCCCTGTGCCCCTGTAATCATGCAAAATCATGTACCTGTACACTATAACTAAGCTATATCATGTACGTGAACTCTATAACAGCTCCTCGATGCCCACAGGCTGCCGCGTGGTTTATAAATGAATAAAATTCAAAAATAAAATTAATACAACCACTTGTTTGTATACAAACATAACTCCTTTTAAGGTATACAGCAGTTTTCTCAACACATCTTTTAGTAATTTTCATAAAGGCTGTGGCATGTGCATTCTTACCAACAACCTATATTTCATTTTTATATCCTTCTCTTCTATTCTAGATATTTGTACGTGGCCACCTTTTCAATAGCACCTATATCAAGGGTAATTTCCTTACTCTTGTCTCTAGATTTACCTATAATCATATACGCTGTTGATCCTTACCTTTTGAGGGTCACAGTATTCTTTATGTACTGTGACACACGGTTCTGCAGGGGGGAGCAGTTTCAGAGTGCTTTCAAGGCTTCAAGGAGCACGGCAAACACTGCCCCTACCTTAGATTTAAGGCACGCCCCTCTGTTTCTATGGTTGGTGCCCCTTTCTTCTCTTCCCTTCCTTCCCTCCCCACCAAACCTCCTTGCCTCTCTTACCAAAAAAATACAAAACATATATAAAAGCCAGAAATACAAAAAAAAGGTTTGTTTTGGAGGCACATTTCAAAGGTAAAAAATAGAATGGAAAAAAACAATCAAAGCACCTTTTGCAGCCTGCTTAGTCCCCGGACACTGTAATAGCCCACAGACACCTGGAAAATTCAATGGGCAGGGTGGGGGAATTAAAATCTATTAACTGTTTCAATGCACTTTGGATATTAAAGAAGAAAAATCTGATTTCCATTATCAGTCAAATGCACTCCATCTCCTCAAAAATATTCACAATATCAAACTTGATGTTTTTATTGTGAAAAGATGTCAGGGGGAGGAAGGATAGCTGAGGGGTAACGTGCTTGTTTTGGAAGCAACATAACGCAGCGCAACACAGGTTCGAATCCTGATCCCGCGATTAGAAACCACTTGTTGGCATTAAGCGTGTTATAAAAGAACAATTATAACAATTATAATTCCAACATCCTGCAAAAAACACATACAGCTTTGTTTACATTGCGCCTTCCTTTCTTGATTTGTGGAGAAAATACATTTCCAAATTTGTCTTTGAGCTTTCCGAGAAAAAATCTTTGAAGTGAAAACAATTCCATTAACTTTGCAAATGTATCCTTCATGGCAAACTGTAAGGAAATTCCGGTGGCATAGCCCAAACTGTTGCCTCCACTGAACTACAATGATGTCTGGATGGTTCAAATTAACCATACTCTCGCAAAACAGGAGCAATTCCGCCCACTTCATTTCTCGGACTCCATACCAGGAAACCTCAAATTCTTCAAATCCAAGATTCACAGGTAATCCACACTGCTCACAGTACACCTTTAGCGAATGGATCCAAGAATCACCCACCATCCACTCATCTTCCTCAAAGCCATAGCCATAGCAATCTTCCACTGCACACAAAAAAAGATAACTCTTGCCACCCTGTCTTCCTGTACATCACAACCAGAAAACCTGATTGGCTAATCCCCCAATATCCACGGACATCCGTAGCACAAGACAGCCCTTCTACCCTTTTTACTTTTATGTTTGTAACACTCCCTTATTTGCCGCTTTCAAACAGTCACACATCCAACCACCAATCACATCCAGAATCTCTACATGTAACCCTGTCATCTCAGTTCAACACTTCAGATGTACTCTTCAACTCTCACAGTACATATCTCCTATTACTCACTGCCACCTGCACCAAAAACGACTGTTAAACTCTCCAAGATTTTTATTTGCAGATTCAACAACATCTACATCTAACAAGACATAGGACATGTATGCTTATATTTCTTTAAGTATTTTTTCAACACTTTTACAAATATATGTATACAGGGTCGCTGCCACTTACCGTGTAATAAGCTACTCAATAAGCATATTCTCTTTTATAACCACTCTAATCAAACGTCATGCATTGCAGCATTCTGTACCTGGACACAGCAAGTGGCAGTTACGTAGATGGACTGCCAACATATTAAACTTCTACACACACCAAGTGCCACTTAAACATGTTCTACAAATCATTTGCATCTGCTTTTCCTGTCTTTTAGAAAAAGGTTACACACAGTGCCGCTGTAAAAGGGCATATGCATTTTTTTTACTTTCAACAAAATTCTCCAAAAAATAAGAATTTTTAAAAGCACAGCATTTTCCATTTTTCCTTCCATATAAATGTCATATTTTCCAACTTTTCTAATTACATCCCTTATTGTGCCACCATTCTCCACCTGCTCACATATATGTGTATACTGCCAAAGTATCTATATACAACACTTGACATTTCATATAAAGTACTGTTCTTTTCCAACCACTACTATAAGACACCAAACACTGCTCCAGCTACAATCTGCCATTGCATTACCACTAGGCCACAGTTTCCCAATTCTTTAAAAACTCAGCAACACCTTACAAATACATTGCACCAATAACACAGCAGTTAACCAACTAAGTAACCATACCAAGTATTATCCTATTTTGTATCTTCACAAAGAGACAAATACATATTCCATAAGCAGGATCCTCAATTGTACTACAATTATAAATACTGCATAAACTTCAATTGTATCATTCTACGACATTACAAATACTGTATACTCCCCGTAAAGTGCCTATAAGTACTATACACATATTACTATAATGTGTGACACCAGTGGACATATTCTGGCCATTGGCCACAACCACCACAATAGAATTAAAACATATAACAAGTACATAAAATACACCTTCAAATAACAGGACTTGCCCAGAACCTCCCCACTCGCAATGACGTCTGCAGACAGTAAAATTGACTGCAGACTCTGCAGCACCTGCACTGCTTTTTTCACCTATAAAAACATCTCCCTATCAGTTTTTTTCAACTCCCCACACTTTCCAAGCCCTCTTTCGGCCACAAAATAAAGCCAAATGTATTTTACAGACTTTTTTTTATCACTGTGCTATCCGCTGACAATGTTGGTTGTCTGCAGATCAAATATGGCAACCGTTTCAAAAATTATGACACACCTCACGTTTTAGATTGGTCCAGAGGTGTCCGCGGACACGAATCAGGAATTGAGTCCGCGGACCAAACCCAGATATCACTAATTTTGTTTGACCTAATTTTTGGCAATTTTTAAAAAAGCTATTGTACAGATTTACACCAGATTTGAATAAGCACGCTTTTGGGACCAAGCCGCCGCTCCTCACGAAAGTTTGGTCAAAATCCATACAGCAGTTTGGGCTGTGGGCAGAAGCGAAATAATTTTTCCACTGTGTCTATGAGGATGTAAAAAATGTTTGGACCTCCGTGTAACTTTGCCCCGCTGGACGAAACCAAACTTCGCCAAATCATTCCGAGGTGACCATATACTTTTTTTGCAAAGTTTGGTGAGGATTTGCTGAATGGCGCCAAAGTTATAAGCCACCCAAAAAGTTATCTTTGTTTTAGTTGAGCAACCTAACCATAACTACAGGGCCGCTACAGCAGATCCTGTAATATGCATAATCACATCAACAAAGGAGCATTCTTCCACATATACTTTACACAATTGCAAAAACACTAAACCACATTACCACAGTCACACAAAACGAATATAAACACACACACAAAAACACCATCCACCTTGAAAACACAAATTAATATGATAGGTTGATCTTACTCCTTTTCCATCACCGGATCCCAGATGGACCCTCCTCGACATTCACTTTGGTTCCATGAACTGAAATATGTAGGAAAGTCCATCTTGGGTGCACAATAAAATCCAAGTCCCCTCTGTGTCTTTTGCTCTGCATTGTCCAAGGGCTGACCCCATAGCCACATTGTCTTTTTACTGTGTTATGACCAAATCTATGGTCTTTCACAAGGAAATCATAATATATATATATATAAAAAAATGTACATCTTACAAAATCCTTATATGTCATTCATATCTCGTATCACTTCTAAAAAAATACAATTATTTCAAATATCAGAATACAATAATTACAAACAACTCAATCAATTATCTAAAATATACATTTTAACTAGTTTCTAAAATACCTATTTCATATAACATTCCCACAACTTCTGTGGCTAAAAACAATTCATGTCCTGCACTCACTCAGTGCCATACATCTTCTATGGAAGAACAAGAACTCAGACTAAAAAAGCACCCCAGATATTTAATTCTTACTTCTGCCAAAAAGGGGCATTCAACTACTAGGTGTTTAAGATCTTGTGTAATACCTGGATTTTTGCAATGATTACAAAGGAGTACAGCTGGATTACAATCCTTAGTATGAATGTATAGGATCTGATCAGGGGGTAAGAGAGTAAGCCTAAATCGCAAGACTTGTTCTCTAAAGGACGAACAAAGATAATGGACAAGATATTTGGTCAAGTGGCACAGCGAGTAGAGCGCTCTAGAGCGCTCGCTTTGACATCAGTGCAGAGCCTGCGAACGCAGGTTCGAATCCCGGCAGCGCCAAACTCAGCGTTTCATCCTTCCGAGGTCGATAAATGAGCACCAGACACCGTGGGTAATAATAAGCAGCGCACAGATACCTGAGGGTTCGTAGCGCTATATAAATGCCAAATTATTATTATTATTATTATTATTAATACTCCCAGGGCTTTATCAACCCATAAGAAAGTAGAATGCAGTTTATACTTCTGAGTTTGTTGGATAGTATCTATCCAGACCATTGTGCTTTTTCACCTTTAGTGGTTTATCAATGAGTTCAATCAATTCTCTTTCACTGTGTTCTAATACAGTTATTACAAATGTCTCCATCATATTTAAAAATGTGGATGACTTGTCCAAACTTGCTGCTTGTAATATTGTTTTTATCAGATGAATGTATTTTTCCCCAGAGCTATACCACTCTCCATGGAACCATGCTTGCATAGCCACATTTACCAGCAGGACCACAACCACAGCTTCTCGTCATGTCTGGCAGAGTCATATTATCAAATGAAGGTGCTCTATTGTCTACATTTGAGCCAGGGCAATGGAAGGGGGCACGTGACAGGGAACTGGTGACTGAGAATTGTGGGCAAGTAAAAGGAGTGTGAGTGAAGCGACTGAGCTAAGGGTTAGGGATGGTGCAAAAGGGCAAAGGAAATCTGAAAGTTAATTGTATGAAAGACGCTGAAGGGGCGTTATGGATTTGGTGTGAGGGAAGGACACTAGAGGGTGATGGTCAAGGAAAATTGGGTAAATGAGACAGATGTACAAATCTGGAAAGGTAGGTAGCTGATTGCCTGTATCTGAGATCTTTGCCGAACCTGCATGCCACAGTACCTGATTGTGGGGCAGGCCAAACCCCTTTCTTTTTTCTGACAAAGTGATGCATAATTGCTTTTATGAAGATATGTTTCAATTAAGACTTCTCTTATAATTTGTCAGGTTGCTTTGTCATGTGACTTGGTGCTTTGTAAACCAGATTTATTTAACAGTGTATTCGTTTAGACCTTGAATAACACATTTGGAGAAAGAGTATTGTTGGTTCTATTGTTGAAGATGGAACTGGAAAAGAGGAAGTCTCCTCTGCTGTCTAAGTTTAAAACTGTGGAACAGGAAGCTAGGGCTTAAAGTCCTGCCTTCCACAATTGACGCATTACGTTATCCTGAGCACATCACTTTTCCTCACTGTGCCTTGTTTTCCTGAATTGTCTGCACGGACAGTCACTCTCATACGGCTTTAAAATCTATAGTGTTACTCCATGCATAAATATTAACAATTTATGATATATGTCATTTATAAAGCGCTTGTACAGAAGTGTTTCTGTGTACTGGTGGGGAGGCACTGGTGGGGAGGCAGTATGCCAAGTGAGCTTCTTTTGTTGTGGAAGACTGGTAAACAGGGTGGTAGGTATGGTTTTTGTTTTGTGCGCTGGGGAACCAGGAAGCCAGGTACAGCTCTTTTGCCATGCCAGTTTGTTTGGATTTTAGATTGAAGGCAGACTTTCTGACTCGACTCTAGCAATGGAGATGTAGCCTGCTGTCCAATTGCAAACTGGGACATGGGAAACCTGGGCTCAAATCCCAGGTTTCCAATTTCATCAAATTATATTATCCTGGTGAAATCATTTTACTAGGTTTGATATGTGCAGGAGGTTCCCTGGGGCCTCAGTCTCATAGAAAACATAACCCTATCTGAAAGATATGTTGCATAAAAAGAAATTCATGTAAATTAGCAAGTGGGGGAAAGGTTGGTATTAAGTTTAGTTGTTTGGGTAGTCGGGGTACAGCATTGTGGGCTTGGGCCACTGCACCATGGGCCAGAAAAGTGTACTTGCCTGCAGGCCACTAGTGGCCAGTCCTCCCGTGCCCGCTTGATAGGGAATACAACATGGGATTGTGAGTATTGGTTTCCTTTTCAAAGTCATGCGACCAGTGATATCCTGATACAAAAGCAGTAGGTATGAGGGCGCAGAGAGCCACACCTACTCTGAACGCTGTCAGGACACAGGGCCAATTGCAGACTCCATGAGCGAAAGGCCAAGAGAGCAACCACTGTGAATATGTAGAAATTATAAAACAATCTAGGGCTAAAAGGAGTGCATGAGAGTGGATTCCTGGTGATAATGAGAAACCAGTGAGAAACACGGGGTAGGAGGGTTGCACACCCAGAACTGGATGCAAAAGAGTTCAGGAGCTGGATAGAAAGCCTGGGAGTAAACAGTGTGTCCCCTGGCAAATGCCAGAGAGGAGGAGAGGTGGTGATGACGGAAAAGTGGACGTTGTGAGAAAGAGACGGAATGCCGGAAGCAGCAATGCTAACCAAGAACTCCTGAAGAGAACATTTGTAGGCTGGCCAATTAAATTGAGTCTACTCCCTCCTGGGACTTGAAGGTAATATCCATCGCAAACATGAAGAGAGAAATTGAAGTGAGAAACTCTGATTGCTGGGACCGAAAAGCTATTGATAATTGAATTGAATAGAGAAACACTGACTTCTGTGTCTTGGAGACAAAGACATTGATGATGCTGAGAAGAGAAACTGAAGTAATGACTACAGACTTGTGGGTCTTGATGGAAAGGTCCCTAGAGAAATCATAGGGAGAAATGGAAGCTACCAAACTTGTCCTACAGCACTTGGAGGCAAAGTCCCTAGCAACACTGAAGGGAGAAATTGGAGCAAGAAATGCGGATTATGGGGACTTGCAGGTACAGAGCTGCATGGTTTTACTGTACAATTGCCCCCAAACTCATAGAAATACCCTCACTCAGTCTGGCAGATGTACCACTGGATTACGAGTGGTTGTAAATCGGTCTTAATGCCTATTTTGGGATTCCATTGCACACCATAGGGATTTAAAAACATTTGCTGTCAGTGGTAATTCTGCCACTGTAAATCTGCTGATATTTGGAGGTGTAGATTTTTATTTTTTTTATTTTTTGTTTTATTGGTTAAAGAGCAAAAAAGATTTTAACGTTTAACAACCATACAATAAAGCAAAATATGTAAAAGCACAGATTTAAAAGAGAAAATACTTATATAATTAAAACACACAATAAAAACCTTGAAATAAAAAGAAGTCATTAGAATCTACAAATTCAAAAACGGTACACACAAAAGATGCTACACATGTCACCACTGAGCTAAATCAGTGTTCATCAAAATGTAGCAATTATATTCAGCCTCTATATCCAAGAACCTGAAAAAAGTTACTACAGAAATGACAACAGAAGTAGTAGATCCTGACACGCAAACATTCCACATCTCATCTTACCTCAGATTAATCAGACTGCCTATAAACCTTCTAAAAATCCTCCGTTTAAGGGACTGTGAAGAGTTGCAATGCAAAAGCAAATGGTGAAGCGTTTCTCTTTGTCTCACGTCTTGACAAAATCTACAACAGAAGAGCTCTGCATTAATAGCACCATATATGACTAGCACCACCTTTGTGTACAAAATATTCAAGCAAAATTCCATAAAGAGATTCTACGTAGCCTTACCAGGATAGATCGAAAGAAAAGGGGCTAATTTGCCTCACTTGTTGTGGTCACCGCGTAAATGAGACATGGGGCCTCATTATGAGGTAGGAGGTAGCCATGGTGCTATTAGCACCATGTCTACCCCCTTACCGCATTCCGGGTCCGGATTCCCGAAATAGGGACTTACTGGGTCATTCCAACCTTGGAGGACCCGGTAAATCCCCATTCCGAGAACCATTCCCCAGTCCCATTCGAGCCCCCATAGGGCTCAATGGGAATGGGGATGGAGCTAATAACGGTACCGTATTTTGCAGTACAGTTATTAGCTCTGAAGTCCCTTAACGGGTCCCGTCCTTAGCACCTGGTCAGACCAGGCGTTGAGGAAGGGACCCACTAAGGGACCTCGGAATAGGGTGGTAAGGGATTACCGGCACCGGTGCCCTTAGCGGTGCCGGTAATCCCTTACCACCTACCTCGTAATGAGGCCCATTGATGGATAATGATGGAATTCCTCACTGTGTGCACCTAATCTGCATCATACAACATATGGTTTATCTTACATGGATTACCGATTAAATCTGTAAGGCCACAACCAATCTGAGTCTAGAGTTCCACAGAGAACTTTTTAAGCTCACTTAGTACCCGCAAGCTTCCTTCCTGAGATATCACTGTAAAATCACAATAAAGTGAATCATATGAGGGGACCATGATCTTCCTATGCAGTGCCAAGTGTCTCCAGTAATCTCTGGCCTATAAAGACGTTAAGCCCAGTTCCTAATGCATTACTGATTGTGGTATTGAAGTAGGGAAATGAAGAACTCTTCTCTCGATCAAGGCTTCCAAGAAAGACAGGTCAGGTCATAGACTTTGATCCCATAATGGATCTTAGGCGCAATTTTCAATTCATTGAATCAACCTGCTGGTAAAAGAGAAAATGTACCATATCTCGAGTTAACTCTGCCTAATTGATTTGCTAATTTAGTGGCCTTTACTTGCAGCAAAGAATGAGTCAATGATATCGCGTTTTTAGAATTGATGAGGGGAGTCGATCTTCTCCACATACTCTTTCTGTATATACCAATTAAAAGAGGCCCTCTTCTTAGGGTAAGACAGTTGCATAACCTTTGACGTAGCAGGATTAATAGACAAGGAATGATCCTTGACGAAGTTGGAGAAACCATCAAGCAAATGTTGCAGTCCAATTGGCGTATTGTCAAAGATTACAAAAATCGTCAGCGTGAGATAGCCACAAGAGTAGCCAGGGCCTCTGATTGTAAATAGTCACCTACATCGGCAATATATAAATTAAGAAGGCAGGGGGACAGTACACACCCTGTCTCACTCCTCTTTTTGTGACGGTCTTACGAGACAACAAGCCGTGTTGGTTTAGGGAGAGTTGCACAGACGAATGTTCGGGTAGGCCAACTATCAGCCTCTGTAATTTACGCCATCGAAAGCTGCTGTTAGATCCACTGAGGTGACGTAAACTAGATTACCACCCTTCTCTCAAGCTTGATACTGAATACACTTAAGAAGAGTTCCATTCAGATTTGTGCCCACATTCTTCCAAAAGCCTGTTTGCCACTTGGAAATGTGTCCTTGGCCCACAGCCCAAGATTCAAGTTGCTGAAGAAGTACGCAAGCGAACACATTCGAGTCGGCATCCATTATTGCTATAGGCCTATAGTTACAGGGATGTGTTCTAACATCCTTCTCATAAATAGGAATTATATGGGCCACTCCCCATGATGAGGGGAACTGTTCCAAATGTACTATATCATTAAATAAGAAGGATAAGACCTCCGCCCAAAGAATTGGGTTAGACTTAAAGATATGATTCGACAGCCGATTAGGGCCAGGGGCCCTCGACGAACTAAGGCCCTTGATTACTTTCATGATGTTCTCTGGGCTTACTTGTATGTCAAGGGACCCTGGAGTTGGAAGAGGGTGAAAATGTATGCATAAAATAAATTCTCTACGTTATCTCTAAAGCCTGAATTCGGCAGTGCAGTAAAACCTGTGGCAATTATTTTACTGACACTAAAAGTGGAAGTAACAGAAATTTGCTGCCAAACCGACTATGGGGCCTAGAGATATTGGGATGAAACCAAGAGGAGAACCAACTTTAGCTGGCGTATTTGCTGAACGGAGAACCATTGCTTGATGTGAATTGAAGTCCATGTTCCCAGACACATCTGATAAAAAGGTTAAAATAGGACCATTAGGACGTGGAGATGGATCTGCAACCAATGAGTTTGCTCGGATTACATGTTTTCACCAACTCTCTAATTCTTCCTTAGTTTCCCAAAAAATCACAGCCTTGATCCCGGTCTGAAGCTCCTTGCATGGACATCCCCTCCACTCCTGGCATCACCACAGTGCTCTGCCACTATAGAAATGGAAGAGGAACTCCTCCTGTAGCCATGGTCACAATGTTCATGGTGCCATCTTGTAGTTTTGTTTTAAGAACAAATGGTTTGTCGGTCCCTGTAGTACATTTTCTTCCTCAAAACAAATTACTCTTAGCAACCTGGATGTTATTGTGGGGTTTTAATGGTGATAAAGCCCTCAGTGGCTGACCATACTCGTTGGTAAACTAATGGCCCTTAGCAGCCTGGATGTTATTGTGCGGTTCTAATGGTCATAAAGCCCTTAGTGGCTGGCCGTAACAACTGGTAAAGTGCTTAAGCCCTCATTAGTACCCGGCACGCGCGGCGCAATGGCAATACTGCGTGGTGATTGGCTCATTTGCGAGCCATACCACACGGTATTCCCTTTTACGCCATGCCTGCCAGCTACTCTGTTCCCAGTGGGGGGCGTGGCAGCCCCTCAGCCAATGAGGAGGCTCGAAACAGGGCAATCCCCGCTCTGAGCCTCCCCATGGCTGGAGGCTTCCTTCGTCCTCCGCCGGGGGACTCCCACCTCCCACCCCACCTGACTTACCTTCTTTCCTGCGATCTCCCGTGGGGGACAATGGAAACCTCCAGCCGTTTGGAGACTCGGAGCGGGGCCATCCCCGCTCCAAACCTCCACACGGCTGGAGGCTTCCATCATCCCCCGCCGGAGACTGCAGTACTTTTTTTTTTTTCCTTCCCCGACCTCCTCCCTTCTGCCCTCCCAACCTCACTTAACTTCTTTTTTCTTCTGGTCTTGGGAGCGAACGCGCTGGGAACACTTGTGTTCCCAGCGCGTCCGCTCCCGATGGCCGCCATGGAAAGGGAAAACGGACTACGTTTTCCCTTTCCCGGCGGCCATTTTTTTCATTTTTTTTTTCTTTTTTTTTTCTGTTTCGAAACAGGCGAAACAGAAAAAAAAATGCCATTAGCACCCCGGTCTAACGGGCCGGGGTGTTAATGGCAATAAGACCCTCGGCGGCGGGCCAATACCGCCCACGGTAATGCCCCCGGGTCTTTGTTAGTAAATACGGCCCCGGGGGCATTACCTGGGGCGGTATTGGCCCGCCGCCTCGGGTCTTATTGCCACAGTAATGGCCCTTGCTTCACTTGAAGCTTAACCTCAGTTTGGTGGACTGTTAAGAACTAGTAAAGCCCTCCATCTCAGACTCTATCATTTATTTATAACACTGGAATGTTCGTGGTCTATTGTAAATAATGGATCAGCCGAGGGCCTTAACCACCATTACAAGGCCTGCTGTTTGCTTCATTCTGCACGCAATGCTCAGTGTCTCCTTCAGACAGCATTCCTCCTTGACCATCCTCACTCCAAGCTTCAAAGCAGTTTCTCCAAAGGCTTTTTGTTGTTTAAACCTTTTTTGTTTTATTTTCTTGAGTTATAATGCCATTACAGGCCTTTGGGGAGAGGCGGTATCAGATGTAACAAGCCCATAATTAGGGATTTGGCTAATAACATCTGGCGTGTGCTATCCGCAGATAATACAGGCTGCGAGTTGCAGATACCCCCTTCTGTTCCGTGCCCCCCTCTCTGAGTATGATTACCTAAACTCTGAAGGTATAGATTATGTCAGAGTCCTTTTGGCTTATTCTCAAAAACATGTATTTATTAGGAGAAGGAGAAACAAGCCCCAATGGGGTTATTGTAACAGCAGGTCATCCGAAAATAGTGGAAAGGCAGGAAGGCTTAAGCACTTTGGTACTCTCCCTGAGGTACCCTCCAGAAGTTATGTCGTAATAAATGACTAACCCTAGTTGTAAACTCTACAGACAAAGCACAAGAAAATAAGGGTCTTGTATATCAGACAGGACCCTCACATACAAAAGCTAAAGTGACACATAGCCCAAAAGCTGGGACAGAAAAGAGTCTGATCTGCTAGGCGGGGACCAGTGCTCCTGTGCTTTAAGGGATCCAAGCAGTCTCAGACTAGATTAACAGCAAAAGAGAACAGTCCAAGTGAAGCCAGCCTGGCATTTGCCGACACCGCCAGAGCCAGCATAGCTGCTAAGGAGTTGCAAGTCATCAGAGTGGAGCCGAATTGAATGTCTGGGGATTCTGTCTGGACCCAAAATGGTTGCTGAGTCTTTTTCGAGCCTCACAAAGACGCACGCCTGCAACAGCTTGGGCAAATAACCAATTGATGAAAATTAGCCTTACAAAGGCCCCCCTAAAAAAAGATGATAAAGCGTGGGCAATGGCAAAAAACTAGAAATAACTCCTGTAACCAAAAGGCCCATATTAGGGCAGACTGACAGTCCTGGATTACAAAAATGGAAAAGTAGGCACCGGCCTAGGGGCCCCACTCTTTTTAGGGGCCCGAGACAACGGAAATAATATTGATTTGATTTTGAAAGAAAATTACAATCAAGTTTTCTTAAATTCTTTACAAAAGATAGAAAAAAATGAATCAACTCAAAGAAACGAAAACTTCACATGAAAGACTCTATAGAGAAAATACTGTATTCATGTAATGTACCCATTACCAACTTCAAGTACATAAACCTGTTTGTACACAAATCTAGTGCAAACTCCATACGTGTAATGTATAGACTGTAATCAAATTGGTTTATTAAAATTGTTGGTTGGTAAAATTTAAAACGTATTAGGAGATCATTTGCGAGGGGGAGTGACATTTCTACTGCTTAGGGGCCTTCACAGGGTTTAATCCAGCAATGCAGACTGAAGGCAACAGGGGCAGAAGTTATCCTGGAGCCAACAAACCTCAAGGAAACACAGAACCAGAGAATAGGGGGAAACAGAGGAGACGAACACGTCAAGAAAGCCCATGCTGACTGGTGGAGCTCTAGGAATTGAAAGTCCTGGGGAAACTTTCCCTGCCTGACCAATTCACAGGTCCCTATGGGACTGAGAGACTGGAAAGCTGCGTAACACTGCACTGCTGAACAGTGAGCTGGGCACTACCCTCATCCCCCTATAAACGAGGAGGGCACTAAGTGCCTTGAAAGTTAAAGTGGTCCCAATCCCCTTATAAGTAAGAGGGTCACTATATTCCATGTAATTTAGAGGGTCAACATATCCCTTAGAGGTCAGCTGTGTTCTATATCCCTGGATTCCTTGGAGCAAGAACCATCGAGGCAGGCACGACCCACCCCTGTGTGGATTACACATAGATGACTGGGCACTGTATCCCGGTGACCTCTAGAATGTAAGGGACATGATAATGTAATCGCTAAAAGGTGGCGCGTCATGCTTCCACCCGTAAACAGCATTATTAAAGCCACGCCCTGTATTTCATTATTAGTGATCATTTTGTTTATTAGAATGGATAATTCTTTAAAACTGTGTCCATGGGATGGAGCAACATCTTAAAGGCTGCATTCCAACGGGAGGATATATCTCGCTGAAGCCATTTCTGTGTTAGGAGATGGAGCGCTGCATTACCCCCGCCAGGTGAACCTGTTGCAAATATGTGTTAAATGGCAGTGGTATCCGCCAGAAATACTTTCATAGTCACTGGTGGTGCGCCCCCTAGATCACCCCCCAATCCTTGGACCCTGAACTCTTAAAAAACTAGTCAAAGGAACTACTATGGAGTTTTAGAAGAGGTTGTCACCCCAATACACCCACGCTGAATTTCAATACTGAGAGAACACATTTTAGGAAGGGAGAATTAAAGCTTGGAGGGGTTTGTTTTGAACCTGTTTCCATTCAGGTTTAAAGGAATCTTGGGCTTATGCCCCTTGGAGAGGCAACGGTGCCCCACAAATGCCGCAACCTCCATTCTTGCAATGAAATGTAATGTAAAGTGGCCTTATATAGCGCCCTTTTGTCACTTGATCATTGCTCTGTAAGAAGAAAGGTGGCTTGTCAGCCGGAGAGCAGGAGAGGAAGATGGACAATCTGTGGTGTTGCTGGGTGCAGGTCGGACGTACTCAAGACCCGAGTGCTGTTCCGACACTCGGGAATATCTTATCTGAAGCTACGTGCTCAAGATCTGATGGACTACAGTGCTTTGGCTCTAAATAGCCTCTGATGAAGGAGAGGAGGATAAGGCTTGAGAGGAGAACTTAGTTATAGATCGATTCATGTTCATGTGGTAATGGCTAGGCCTGCCGCGGCTGTGTGTTGGTGCTTTTTTTTATTGTTAATTTATAATGCACTTAATACCAGCGAGTGGTTTCTAAGCATGGGATCGGGATTCGAACCTGTGTTGCGCAGCCGAACGCATTGCCCCTGAGCTATCCTTCCATCCCGAGCTTTGTGCGTGTGGTTTAAGGTAGTAGGAGATTTTACTGGTGAGTCGTTCAGTCAGGGAGAAAAGGATGGTAGGCTCTTGTAGCTGGATTTAGCATGACTCTGAGTTCTAGGACTGGACAGGGTACCCAGCTATCCTTTTTCTCCCTTATGAGGCAGCAACAATACTCAGAAATGCTGCAGCTGCATACATAGAGAATCTAGACCTGGGCACTGGAGGATCCCCCTGCCTAACCTATAATCAGTGTATCAGAAGCCTAGTGGCACAAGCGTGGAAGGAGAGACCTACAAGCTGACTTGGAGCCACAGACAACACCTGGCTACAAGTGTTTTCCCATGTTTCGCCTCTGGATTTCACAGAATACATTCCAACAAACCGGAACTCCAATTCCAGTAGCAGTACTAACTGGAAAGAAGAAGGGTCTCGCTCTGGCCACTCTAATTCTACGACTTGGTGGCGCGCCACTCCTAGCTCCCACATGCTCGTGTTTCATGGCACTTCATGTAAGCCTGCCAGCAATCTGTTGACAACATAAGCACTACCACCGGAGGGAGAGGACCAGCCTGTGCCCACAGGAGACTGCATGAAATCCAACAAAGCAGCAACTTCAGCCTACAGCATTTTTTTACAGTTAGGTACTGATTACCTTGAGCCCACCACACCCCTCCCCCGCCAGAAACACTACCACCTATTGAACCGGGTTTTGGTGCACATAGCTCTAACCAGTACCTCTAGCCCAGGCTGCGACCAGCTCCCTTGCTGAGGCTAGTAAACCTCCAAACCACACCTCTGTGGATTTGAATACTGGTTAGTCCCGCTGATATCAAGAAGTTTCAAGCAGAACTCATGAAATCTATGTCTAAGGAGGCTCTGCTGACCAAGAAAGCTATCTCTCCAACGCTTGCATCCTCCTTCCCACCTCCTCGCACTGGCTTTCAACTTGACCCCGTCCAAAAAGTCCTGCTTAGGTATTTGTTCTTATTTTCAGCCAAGAATATTCCCATAGCCTTGCGTTGGAGTGTATTCAGCCCTGTCAACATCTTGGGACGTTCAGGCCCACGGTTTTATCCAATGGCTCATGTTAGTCTATGACCAAATAACGTCCCACTTCAATTCATACAAATGTGACATTTGGTTTCTTGCTTCCCCTTGCACACAATTGAGAAGCAGTTCAAACAATCTTTAGGTTTGAAACTATTTTTAAGTTTTTAAACTTTTGAAACTGTTATAATTCTGACCAGGGACGCTCTATGAAAAGAGGGTGCGTGGCTTTCTTTTAAATTTCGAGGGATAGTGTATCTTTTTAGTTATCTGTTGTCTTAAGCCAATGTTAATTTGCATTGTTTAATGTTTTGCTGGCCTTGATTTTCTTGTGTCTTTATTGTGTCTTCAGCTGTGTTAGTGAGAGGCCATTGCATCCCCCCGCCCCCCCCCCCACACTACAATACCTCACAAGGGCTACATTATTAACTCTAGGCTTCTGGTACCACCCGATGCAATGAAATCCCCCAGTACCAAGCAAAGAAGAGAGACACAAGAACCTGCATAGGAAAACAGCCCTCCCATCATCCAGTAACTCAAACTCTCCCACAGATTCCACCATTTGCAAGAACCTGCTAACACCAGACTCTTATTGGCATAACTGGCATCTTGGCACAACAGCTCGTGCCCTCCAGAGATGCCAAGAAATCCCAGGCCTCAGACCTCTGCAGTCTGCATGAATTTCTGAGAGATGACACCCCTTCCTCGTAGATGCAATGCCCCTTGGGCAGTGATGGCTCTGGGCACCCATCTATAGTAAATACTGCAAAACCTCAGACTTAGTCATTAAGCAAGAATGGCCTTTAGCTGAAAGGATTTGTCCCATCACATGTCTATCCATTACTATCGGACTTCCTTTAGTTTGAAATATGTCTTTACTTCAGCAGATGACGTGTAAATAGGGGCATGCTAAGCTTCCTCTGGAGCAGACCTATCCCGGAGACTCTGGTTTATGTATGCTCTTCTCCGGGTCTCCGGAGTAGAGCGTGGAGTATCAGGGATTTCTGTCCGCTTGAGCAACTCCGCCCACACCTCGATGTGATTGGCTACAAACAGAGAGCTAGTGGCCATTCACATGGCAGTGTGGGCGGAGAGAAAGTATTGAGCGCAAATCCCGCTCATATTGATGCCATTTGATGTCCGGTTTGTTTGTTTTTTGTAAAAAATATGGGCAGGAGGGTGGGCAGAATCTTGGCCAAAAAGGGGCAGACGTCGGTGACGTAATTCCCCAGGTTTTTCTTCTACATATGTAGACAGGTCTGCTGTGGAGACTTGAAAAATGCATCTGTAATGTTTATACAGCACTGGCACCATCTGAATATGTGGATATATTTGCTCTTAAGGGAATGCTGCCATATGCTGTGATAATGCACCAGCAACACCGACAAGCTGTGTACTTTTATGGGCACCAGCAAACCTTTGCAGGGGTGACTAAGGAAGGATGGCAATTGCTGACACTATGCGTAAGCATGGTCTAGCTGCATTTCGACATAGGCCTTTTTCAATGGATATAAATGAAATAGGTGGTAGATGTAACACTTGCTCTTTCTATTATGTTTTTTTGTTTTACACATCACTCTCACCAGGGTATATCCAAGTGATATGATATATGATAGGTTATTTGTAACGTGCTTAATACCCGGAGGTTTCTAAGCTCGGACCCGGGGATCGAACCTGTATTGCTCTGTGTAGTCTTGCTTCCAAGGCGAGCACGTTGCCCCTGTGCTATCCTCCAGAGACAATGGAATACCCGCCCCCAGCTCCAGCCTCACACCATGTCTGACATGATTAAGGGAAGGTGAGGTCCCTTGCAGAGCAGTAGCCAACACGCCACCACTTACAATGAGTGAATGGCTCCTCGTCAATCAGATGAACAATGTATCTGTGATGCGCAGCAGAGCCCTTCACAGAGAGCATTTGCTTTAGGAGGAGCATCTCGGGCATGAAGTGAAGTACTGTTAATGCAACAGGATACTGTGGGGGTTCTGGTTGAGGTTGCATTGCAGAACTGAGGGAATGATGGGGATCATAACATTGGGGCTGTAATAGAAGGCATAATGTATACTTTTTTGTTCACCTAGTTGTATTGTATTAATCAGGGCTTTAAGTGAGTCTCAGAGATATGGATCTGAGGCGGGACCCTGGTAGGGACCCCTAATGTTCCCTGGCAGACCCGCCCGCTAGAGGACACAGCTTTTTTTCTAAAGCCTGAAGCTCTTGCTCATGTGCGAGAGCTTTAGGCTTCAGAAAAACATTCTTTTTCTCTAAAATGGTGGTGCTGGCACCTGTGAGGCATCCCATTAATCAAGAGATGCCGGTGGGCCGGTGCCACCATTATACAAGAAAAGGTGAGGCAGCTGGAAGACCAGGACTTTTATTTTCTAAAGCCTGAAGCTCTGCTCGTTCGCGGATGCTTCAGGCTTTAGGAAAAAAGGGCTTTACCTCTTCATCCTTGGTGCTGCTGCTCCCCCCCATCAAATGCCTGTCGAGGGGCAGCACCACCATTAAGGTTGAAAACATGCGGCTGCTGTGCATAGAAAACCAAAACAGATCAAATCAGAAATTGGTAAAACATTTTGGGGAACATGGGATAAGGTGAGTGGAGACCCTGCTCCATCGTAGGGCCAACTCGTGGCTGATCCCTGCCGCCTTTAGCCAGAGCTCACGACTTTTATTTGAACCGGCGTTGAGCTGTGTCATTTTTCCCATTCACAACTTCCTTTTGCCTTTTGTTGATCATAAACTCCATTTTCCCGTGATGAATCGTTTCAGATGTTTTTTCATATTTTCCATTCCCCACCTCCTTTCGCCTTGTCTTTCAACCATAAACTCTATTTATCATCGCCTCTTTTCGAGGCGTTTGCGCTTTGTCTTAATTTCCTGTTTTAGATTGTTTTATTTATCCATTGTGACCTGGTGCTGATGATTTTTCTCTCCCTGACCCCCTTTTGGGGTGGGCGGGAGGGTTTTTTCTTCTGCACTTGGTTTGCCTTGCCTCACTGGAGCAGCTCACCGTGCTGTGAGGCAGAAAGTCATGGAGAGGGTTACCTAGCCCTCCTCAGATATAGGCCAAAATTGGCCTGGGGGCAGGCAGTCACCTCTTGCTCCCTCAAAGGACAGGGGTTGTCCATTGATCTTTGTTGTCAGAGGCTGGGACCCCCTGTGTGTCAGGTGTGTGTAACCTGTCCCAGCCACCACTGCAGGACCTGGGTGCCCAGTAGACTGGGTCACCTTTGTCCTTCCTCTCCTGTGCGCCTTCCTGCACACCTGGGTGCCAAAGGAAACGCGCCTTTTGGCTGTTTCCCATTTCCTTGTGAGGAAAAAATCCCCTTTCCTTCCTCTATTCCCACCTCCCAGCTTATGCCTCTGTGCCTTCTACCTCTGGGTCCCATGGGAAGTAACACGAGTGGTGCTTTGCATGTATGTGGCCTGTTGACACTTTGCTTAAGGACTAATAAAGGTGTCACCCCTTTTTATGTGCGTCACCCAATGCCCCAATGGACAGTGAGGTACTTTTTTTCTCTCTGCTCCCGCCTGTGTAGTGGGCTTAAATTGGACTCTGAGAAAATAAGGGTAATTGTCCATCTCCATGTCAATATGTAAATTAGTGGAGTGCATACATGTAAATGTTGTATATGGCCAATGTACATACTGGACTGTGTGTACATTTGTGCTTGCCATTATTTTATTGTATACCCATGGCATGGGATGTTGTGACAAAGGCACAGCCACAGGGCGTGTGCCTTGTCACATGTTTGTGACATGTGGTCACCCACGTCACAGCGCTAGCAAAGGGCCGAGCGGCTTCCTGCTTGGCAGTCCGGCTATCGACTCCTGCCTGTTATTGCAGCAATTGGATGCGCTGCAGTGTGCGTCACTTTGGAGGCAGCGGGCCTGCCTCACAGTGCCCTGCCCCTACAGTGTGCCGGCAACCTCGGACCTTACCATCAGGTTCATGTCGATCTCTGCGGCCACGCTCTGCATCAAGGCATGCCAGGACTGGGTCTTGTGCTGGGCCATACCCAGCACCCTCATCACTGTTGCCGGTGCCCCAGCAACATAACAAACACTGCCCACCTCCTCTGTGTTGAAAGTGAGTGTTTACTGCTGCTGTGCTCTGCAGAAGCTCCCTATGTCCTGTCTGATATCTCGGCACTCAGAGCTTTTAATAGATACACACTGCCATTGTGCCATTTAGAGTTTAGTGATTTGCAAAGTGCGTGCAACTGGACGTCTGTGTTTGAAGTACTTTGATTTCTGAGAATTCAACACTTGAGTTCCGTACATGTGGCTGCCCAAATGTGCTCATCAGAAGCGCACTTGCAATCTCGCAGGGCGATCTAGGCAGGCCATCGGGTGCTGCGTGTGTGTTGCATTGAGGATCGAAGGCATGGAATCCAGTAAAATGTCATATGTTTACTGGCACTTGGCAAAATAATGACTACTGACTGAGCGTCCTGGCACGGGAGGGATACGGCTTTAGATAACCCTGACTATATATATTTTGGTTTGTGCATTACTTCTTAAAAGTAAGAGTTAACACATCACTTAAAGTCCACCAACATAAGCAATTCACATTGTAGGAATACTCCTCTGACGGATGCTGTTGCATATGTTATAGAAACAGAGCTCTCAAGTTTCCCATGGCCATTCCATTCCTGGCTTTTTCTAGGGATTATGGCACTTGTAGTTTCAAAGTAAAGCAAAGTAAAAACAACAATTCCCAGAGCCCAAAGGGGAAAAAAAGGACTGGATAGTCTGCTCAAGCATGGCCACGGGAAACTTGATAAATCTTTAAAAAGAAAGTGCTGCTGTACTTTCTCAGGGTTTCATTACGTTTTACTAACATATTCCATGTAAGAATACAATATATGACCAATAAGAAGAAATCAAATTGAGATAAAAACTACAAAATAGGACTACGACCAAAGATTGCAATTATGCATTCAACCAACAGATGTCATTCCCCACTCGCGCTGTTGCTCTTTTCTCCCCTTGCACTGTCCCTCTTCCCCCTTGCTCTGTCCCTCCTCCCTATGAGCTGTCCCTCCTCCCTTCTTGCAGTATCCCTCCTCCCCTCTTGTTCTGTCCCTCCGCCCCCTCTCTTGCACTGTCCCTCCTCACCCCTTGTGCTGTGCCTCCTCACCCCTTTGCGCGGTTGCTCCTCACCCCCAGGCGCTGTTGCTCCTCACCACCTTGTGCGGTCGCTCCTCCCCTGCTTGTGTTGTCTATCCTCCCCCTTGTACTGTCACTCCTCCCCCTTGCACAGTCGCTCCTCCCTACTTGCCTTGTCACTCTGCCCGCCCTTTGGCCTTTCACTTCTTCCCCCCATTTGCGCTGTAACTCATTCATTCAAATGTTGTACAATGCTCCTGTGTACTGTTGCTGGCCTAGCTTTCATCTCTTTAATCCTCTTTTATGTTGCCATTTATTTCTTATTTCTCCCCCCAGCAGTGCTTCCTTCAGGCTTCCCCACCCCCCAGTGCTGCCCTTCATTTCCTCCCATGCTGTAAGTTCCTCTTCCCTGTGCTGTCATTCCTCTTTCCTTCCCATCATGCTAAATGTAAAATGCAATAAACTACAAACGCCAACATTATTGTCTTTGCCAATGCTTGTTTATTCATAGAGATAATTGTTGCCTTAATCCAAGTAGTTGGTAATTGATTAGATGTAGCTCTAGAAATACATAAAAATTATTAGCAGGGACCTCACCATCCTTGGTTGGGTCTCGGGATCATCATTTCTCCGTAAAGAGATGTTACCTGTTCAAAATCGGCAGTGTCTGTGAGACTGAAAACTTCAGGTGCAAATGTTTCCTTTAAATAATTAAGAAATTTCCAATGCATTTTCAGTGACCTGGACATGTATGTTTGCAGGCCCCCTGAATGTCTCTTTCTGTTTACAGGGGCTTTAATTTCACACAGGGCATACCGTCAAGAAAGGGGGCCCTAAAAAAGAATATATAAGTCAGAGAGGAAGGCCTTCTCTTAGTCATTAGTTTTTTTTATTTTTAGGCATTTGAAATGGATTCCACTGCAAATCGACCTGCTTTTACCAGGTCAAAAAAGCAGTCCGATTCTATTGGAATCCATTGGTTTGCCCCCAGAATGAACGCAGTGATTTGGCACATGGATTGTCTAAAGCTGGTGGAGATATTTCAGATTTAGAAATCTGCCTGCCAAAGAACTGATTTTAGGTTGAGCCTAATATTGTATATTAGAACTTGTTTTAGCTTTATTTTAAATATATTTTGATATATAGATAATGATTTTAATGTATAACTTTCAAAAGAGCGACACAAACTGATATTAGCCTCATCAATTCTAACTAGAGATTTTTCATGAATGTAATTGTCTATAGGAAGTTGCTACGGATGACCTTTTTTTCTTTTGATTGATATTTCTCCTTGTTATGATTTCTGTTGCACTGTTCTTAATACCATGTAAAATAGGAAAATGTATTGTATTTTTAATTATTAATAGAAAGGTTGAAATGTTTTCAGCCAAACAATAAGATATAAAAATACATTTTTCAGAAAAACACTGCAGATTGGAAAAAGTGGCAGTAAAGTTTACTCTTTATATTACCACTTTTTTCCAATACAGGGGACCTAGAAAATGAGCCCCTAAGGACTTTTGTTATATGTCTTATGAAACCCAGTACTGAACAAGCATTAACTATGACGTTAATACAGGAAATAAATCCAGCCTGAATTAGTATGTTTCAGCATTTGGATGTTACTATATCTAACATTTTTGCCTGACGGTCCCACTAGAAATCGAAATATCCCAAACCAGTGGTGCTGTTGGTCAATAGAGTAATATTTAATGAGGCTTGTCATTGGAACCTATGGCAACAGTTTATAGCGCAAAGGCCGTGTCAGTGGCATCTTGCGTACGAGCCTTCTGAAGTTATTCGATTCTTCCTATGCATTTGCAAGTTGGTCTTTTTCTTCGGAGGCTAGAATAAGAGTAAGTGTTTTATTCTTATGCGTAACAATATGGCCCAGTCCACTTTTCATGTTAACACAGTCTATAATTAAAAATATCAAGAACAGTGATTTGACACACAAATACGCATGGCTGAAGTTTATAGAATCTGAATTAATAAAATTGGGTGTATACGCTTGGTTTTTTAATCAGGGCTCTGCCCCTGCAATGGGCAAAAGAACCCTGGCAAAATTAAGATATGAAAGTTCAATAAGGGAAGAAAAGGAACAACCACAATCCTCAGGTGTTGGTAGCTACTCTTCAAATCCTTTGATAAAATGAAAGGTTATCTCAATTAGATTACCTTACCTAGTGCTAGATTATTTATTTCCTGAGCATACATGAACATATTACAATTAGCCAGCTATAATGGAAATGGTATAAATTGGAAATTTACGAGTGCAAATGTCTGCATTTCATTTCATCACTTGTATAGCACCTTTCACCATGGGTATGGTCCCAACGTGCTGTAGATTGAACACCTTCAAAGGGACCGAAGTCCGAAGTATGGGAAAGTTAGGAGGTGCTAGTATACGTGTGTGCCAATGGTCATTAAAGGTTATGAGGGCTTGGCTCAGTCCCTGCTAGCCACCCATGTCTAACTGGTATGTGTATGGGAGAAGAGAGGTACACTCTGGGAAATAAGCTGCAGGCGGGTTTAAGAGGATAGTCAATTATGTGTGTAGCTACAGTTCAGATTTCTTGTCATGAAAGGTAGCTACATTCGTATGGCAGAAATGGCAGAAGTGTTGTGCAAAATGTCATTCGAGTTGCATGTGAAAGCAGAGGCCTGCGTGAGTGTGGCCGCGCCTTTGTCTAATCCCAAAGCACGGCGTACATGTGGAAAGAATGCTTTGGTTATAATCAAGTGAAAGCTTAGAAATGGTACATTCAGCAAATCCTGAATCATCTGTCGCCTAGAATCCATAACTTGGTCGCCCTCATGGACTTGGCCAAGTGCAGCACCCTGGTCAATTGCAGAACCATTCCAAGCGCTATAAAAAGGCTTATCACAAGAGAGCCACTGGTGCAAGGCTACATTCTGTGCAATACAAAGACCACCCTCACACATTCCTCCAAGAGCAAACCCCAGGTTGCCCTCTTGAAATCTTCCAAGTGCAGCACATTGGTCAACCACACAAGTCTTCTAAGTGTAACATGTTGCCTTCCCTACTGGATATTCAGAGCAAAAACCGTGGCTACTCTTAGAAATCAACTAAGAGCAGAAGCAACATGACAATACTCCTTTGGGAACAGTTCTGCATTTTCAGTTTTTTGGGCACTTTTCTCGACTTTCAGACACACATAAATAGGTTCCATTACAGATTTGCACCTATGGTGTAGCTCTGGCATATGTGTTATTTTCTGATAACCAAATACTGTCTTATTCAATTGGATTCTATATTGACAAAGCACTCAACAATACAAATACGTTTGTTATGTCAAACAGAGGGGGGTCTGGGAAACTCTCTACCAGCACAAACACAGCCCATTGACGTGTTCTTGGGTGGATGGCCCCTGGGAGAGTCTAAACCAAGTCTTTAGCACACTGTTCTTTTGACAGAGAAGAAATGTCCCCGCATATCAGTCTTTGTCCTGCCCGGGGGCAGTCCAGCACCGAAATGCTAGGAAATTCTCCTCTGAACAAGAGTACCACAGCAACCCCATACACGTGTTTCAGCCTATTTGGGCATCATCAGTGAGGTGAAGCTGTGCCTCTCTAAGAGCAGTGAGCAAGTGGTCCACGTCTGGATTCCCCTGGTAACTTAGAGTGAGACCCAAAGTTACTTGTTATGCAAAACAGAGGGGGGTCTGGGAAACTCTCTACCAGCACGTTTGTTGTGTCATCTATGTAAGGGTTATGAGCTGGAGTAAATTACAAAATTGTGTACACTATTAAGCTATTTTTGGACATTTTACTGAGACATGATTGTTCATCTAATTGATAGAGACAGATTCAAGTAATGTTTGATCTCATTGTATGTTATTGTATAGTATATTATTTTAAGATGCATTATATAGAAGACCTAATGTATGATTTCTTTTGCATATTATTTTAGGAAGATAACTTGCTTAAATAAAGATTTATTTTTTTAAACACTTTATTGCTTTAATAACACAAGCAGTACAGCAACAACATACAAAGGCACATAACAACCACTGTTAGTACCCATGCAAAGCCCATGCAAATCATGGAAAAATAAACAGCAATGCACAAACCAAACAGAACCCTCCCTAAACTGTGCCCCCACTGCCGTTCCAAGCCCCACCACAAGCCCACCCCATATGTGCACCCAAACCGCGCTCCCATCCCTGCTGCAATCGACAAATCTCCATCAAACGTGCCCACTCATGCAATTGAGTTCAGTCTGGCGAGGGTGTTCCTTCCAAAGAGTCCAACAGCCCTGTACCAGTGCATTCCACTGTGCCGCATCCATGCTACTCTCTTTCACAGCCCTATGCCATACAACGGTTTCCACCATTGCCCACCAGCGGAGCTACCCCCCACCACGCATCCACACTGGGGTCACCGAGAGACTTCCAAACCATTGCAATTCTGAGCTTGGCGAGTACACAAATCAAGTCTTACATCGTATTAATATGTGCGACACCCCGCTTGTGCAGGAATAACCCCAACAGCAGGCCTCGGGAGCACACGCGCTCATCTCTATGCCTCCTTTCAACACCCGTTGTGCCACCTCGAACCAGAATCCCTGTATGACCGGGCAGAACCAAAACATATGCACAATGTCGGCCTCTAGATGAGCACACCTGGGACAGCCATGCACCGTCGCACTCTGAAACGGGAAAACCCTGTAAGGAGTCATTTATGCTCTGTGCAGGATGTACAATTGAAGTTGTTTGAACCTGGCATTCCTGGAAATCTTGTTTTACATAAAGGAGTGCACGTGCCCACTCAGTATCAGTCAATGCCCTGTCAATGTCCACCTCCCACTTTGCTCTCACCCCCAAGTCTGCCTTAATGTGGGCACCAAGGAGCAATTTGTAACGTCTGGATATCACATGGCCACCCTCCGACATATCATACATAGCTGTCAGGACTGGGTCGCCCGCCACGCTGAGGCACGGGCCTTCTGTTCTCTATGGTCCGTTTATATGAAGATCATTATTATAGCTGACCACTTGGCCAGCAAACCCTGGGCAGTGTTATGGAAAAACCATATTAACCTGTTCTATCATGCAGGATTTGCTTGATTCAGAGGAGCATCACAAATCCATTGGTTAAACTATGCGAAGAACTACTTAATTTTGCTGAATTTACCTGCTTGGTTTTGTGGTTCCCTAATGATGGCCATATTTGTGAAATTTGTAATTAAAATGTATTTCTTGCAACACAGGCAAGGAGCCAGGGAAGCAAGAGAAGAGCCAAAACCAACAGCTTTTGCTTTACTTTTTGCTTCTAGTGGCACCCTGGCATAGATAAATACTGCTAGATTCAGACGTCGATTGAAAAGCTTGGGACTGTCTCCTACCATTGGGTTTGCATAACTTTCAGAATACAAAAATCAAAAAACGACTCTGTCTTTGTAACACTGGTCAATGTGATATGTCGCTGCATCGCCCTATCATATCCTTAAATCGGGGGTAGGTCCTCCGTCCCCTGGTTGAGGGCTCTGGGGTTGCAAGGAAAGGTTCACCTAGGTGCATAATTAGACCAATCCTAATGCCATCCTCCACGCACCATATATCGATGTATTCAACTTTTTTTCTTGACACATAACTTACTTTTTCAATTATTAATAACTGGGAATGGTCCCTGTTTTCATCCAGTATCCTGTGATATTGTAATCCCGAGTGCAATCAACCTAATGTCATGTGGCCTAGCGACAATAAATCAATCAACACTCCCCTGCTTGTGACATCAACTGCCACATCCAGAAAGCGACGCCCCTGGTCGGGCCGTTAGTGAACGAAGGAGCTAATTGTACTGTCTATGCATTGTCATAATTCCGTGTCTCCACACAAATGCAAAAGAAGCTCTCTCATTGCAATGCAACCACATTTATTTCATCCAGAGGCTTTGCACAAAAACTTTTTTCATTATTATTGTATGCGGAATGAATGAAAGGAGTGGATACGTTAATATATCGATGTGGTTTGTTTTCAAATTTAAATAGTGAAATACATCAATGGTAGGTAACCAAACGGCATACACTTATCACAATAACAAAAACATAACATTTTGTTTTCTACTTTGCTTTATATCTGAATTCAACACTGTTCCAAGAATGCACAATTTGAATGTGTCTTTCTTGTATTAGTAGTCGTTCCGCCTCACTTTAATATTTTACCTCCTTGATAAATCCCCCCAAAAGTGAGGCGGAATGTCCAGTTGTTATGCCAAATGTCTCAATTCCTGAGCACAAGGAAATTTGTTACTTTTGAATCCACGGAGATGCATAATTCCAATAATGTTCTTGTAGTTTGTTTGCCCGATACATCCATAGCAAATTCTTCTTTCTGCAGAGTTTGCATAGGTGCATTGCTTTTGATGTTTGGGAGATCCCTGCTGTGTCTTGCCATATTATTGACATCATACGACCATTAGCGAGCCATACATTCACCTGCTGGTTGTCATTCCCATCAGCCGGAACATCATTTCCATGACAACAGCAGCTTAGGCTGATGCTGTTCAATTAATACGACTTCAATATGGTGCCCTTAGGATTACTTGTTCAATTATTTGCTTTTTTATTTGTTTAATAATAAAGTCCTGATCCCCCACCTTTATTTTTCCTGCTATTTATTTGTTGTTGTTTTTGCATTCCAAAGAATTATTTGAAATCATGTTTTGGAATGACCGACACATATAATACTTCATAACTACCAACTTACAGCACATTTGCTCACTCCATTGTGGATGTGTTGTCTTGTCAGTCATTTACTGAAAGTGAAGCTTTAGGAATGAAATGTGCAACAAGGGGAATTTTAAAACAAAGAACTCCCTAGTCCTAATAGATTGGTTGCAACATTATATGAGGCAGCATGCAATACACGCGTGAACCTTCACGGTCGCCTTTTTCGAGAGATTCCATTTGGTGATTGATCACGGTCCTCTCCTTCCTTTCCATAGATAATAATAATTCTTTTTTTCTCAGTGCACGTTTTGCAAGCAGTAATTCTCAAGTACTAGCTTCCTTACCTAGCTTATCCCACCCTCCAATTTCCATTTTTGTCATTTATTGATAGTTCGTCCATAAAGTTACCACCTAACCATATTGTGGTATCATCGTTAAACTCGTCCTAGTACCTATGCTTCTGATCTCCTGGCCTGCCAACTTTTTGTGTTAATACTATTAACAAAAACAATGTGCATTCTGTATGCCTTCTTTCGACTTCAGTGCAAATAATGGATCCAAGTACACTCATATTTCTAACAAATAAAGTGATTGTTTTTAAGATGGTTATTACATGGATCTTTATGTAGACCATTACCTCCACATCTCTCTTCCTCGTCCCAGTACATCGTTTTGATGTCCCAAACGTACTTGAAATACATAATTAAAAGACATAGGGCCTCATTACACGGTAGGCGGTAAACCATGGCGCTAATCATGCCGGTAATTTACTGGTACCGCCTTGGAGGAAAGGGGAATTACCGCCCTATTCCAAGGTTGGGAAGGCGGTAATTCCTCCTTCCTCCATTGCCCTTCCCCATTCCCATTTTTGCCCCATAGGGCATAATGGGAATGGGGAAGGCGCTAATTACGGTACTGCAAATTGCGGTACCGTAATTAGCTCCCTGGTCCCTTTGCGGGTTGGATTTTCAACGCCTGCAAAAAGCAGGCGTTAAATTCCCCAACCCGCAAAGGGACCTCGTAGTAAGGCGGTAAGGATTTACCGGTATCGGTAAAATACCGGTACCGGTAAAATACCGGTACCGGTAAACCCTTACCGCCTACCGTGTAATGAGGCCCTTAATTAATGTGCATGTTGAAAAGTCTTCCAATCTTTTCTTGTTTATGATTTCAATGCACCACCCCCATTTAAATTACATTTTAACGGTACCTTCTTTCAAAATTTTGCCTGATAATTTAAAGATGAACAATCTATACTTCTACTGCTGTATAAATCTTAGTGCAAGACGAAAGTCATAACTGTTCTTCTCATATAAGCTTGTAAAAAATGCACTTGACAGTAAAACAATGTTGACTTTCATGTCAATCTTGCCACACTGTCCTAAAGTGGGATGATTAAACATAGATTATAGCCCCTCTAAACCTTTATTTCAAAGATTGCTTGCTTTTCAGCATGCAGACGTGTTAGCGCCTAGGGCCACCATATCACCTGAATGTTGCAAGTGAGGGGAGAGGTTGGTGTGAAGCATTGTGCCTGAACATACATGGGAAGAGTTTGCTACCACCATTCCATTGGTACAATCTGTAGAATGTGTAGACCATAAGGCCGAATGAGCGCAGAGTAAGTGTGTGCATGCGGTTTGGCTTTAGACAATTGATATTCATGACAGATTTAAAAACCTTTTACATGAAACAATATAGGTCAATATATCATTTATACTCTACTGTAGCTTTACTATGTGATTTGCCCTCTTTTTCACTACCTCTTCTGATATTATTGACTCAAGATGTCATACTTTACATTACAGTTTTAACCCATAGTTATTTTTTGTATTTATGTTATGTTCCCTTTCTTTCTTGGTTCAAAAGCTCACTGATCAATGTTCACTCTTTACACTCCCATCATGGCAGAAAGTGTTGATTGCAAAAGGTTTGAAGATTTCATTGAAGATGTTTAAATAGTTATATTGTGTACATTCTAACTGTGATGTCTTCTAACAATTTAAAACACAGAGTACTGTTTAGGGTCATCATAATCTCTCTAGAATTTGTTTATAGCCAACCGCTTCTAGTGATAATTGCACACTTTGATTGATGCTGCATTGCAAAGTGCCAATACACACATTTGTAAACACAATACATGTATTGTGCAGGAGTTGGAACACTAGAATTCAGACACATGAAGCATTAGTAAGGACAATTAACATGAGGCAAAAATGATACCTGAAGTTTATTAATCAACCATTATACGCCCATCACCTTTCATGTCAGCTATCAATAATCAACTAAAAGGAATTAATTTCTAATAAATCATATCATGTCAATTGAAAGACTTCCTTTCGAAAGTCTACATTTTGGTCTTGTACCTTTGTTCAACCAGAATTCAACACGTTTTTTTAATATGTGTGTATATATGTGTGCATGTAGGGAAGTAGTGGGGTGAGGGATGGGGAGGCAAAGTAGGGGTCTGGAGTAGGAATGGGCATAGAGGTGGACTCCCATACTAAAAATAACTGGTCGAATTTTAGTCGGAAAAAAGTGCACATCCAAAATGAACTCTTTCAAAAAGAAGTAATTCCAAAAACACATAGAACCCTAACAAATAACATATCAGTATACATACATTAAAGGCCAATTAAATCTGAAAAGACCACAATTCTCGATTACAGATAAAAGACACATTTTATTATATAAATTTCATTGAAATGACAATGCAGTTTTTAAACAGGACAGTGTCGAAATATAAACACAATTTGAGGACAATACCACTATTCAAATCTACATCGTCAAAGTGAGATCTCTCAAGAAATAAAATTCCAGGCAGCTTAGCGACCGAGTCCTTTTTTCTTTTTGTGATAGCCAACCTATGATGTTATTTGCATGCAACACCAGTGATGTAGCCTGTTGCCTACGGACGTTCTTAATGTGAGCAAGCGTAACTAGCCGTGTGTGAGCCAACATACAGTCTATGCTGAAATGCAACCTTTTAGCCCTATATTTCAGACACGTGTTGTGGAAAACCTCCAAATCTCCTGTGTGGCAGAGTTCTGTGAGGCCCTTCAAATCTCTTGTGAGTCCCTTCTCACACACTAGTTTTACAAGGGCTCTATGAAGAGGCAACCCGGGGTCCAGCCACTTTTTCCTCCGCATCTCTTCCTCGCTCAGAGGACGATGTCCACAGGCATGATAGTGTGTGTTTGCCCACCATGAATGTTTATTAGCAGAATGGTGGATAAGTGATTGACATGTTTTAACCATTATGTCCACTGTACTTTCACAGTTTCTAGAACTCCACCACAGATGATTACTTATAGACTGTGACCATTTCAGTAGTTCTTTATGGCCCTTTTTTCTCTGCGCCACTGATTTTCCTGGCAACAGACTTTGACACTTGCCAAACGTCGGCTTGTTGCATACTCTGTGGCAACTCCTCTTGAATAACCATGGCAATGCCCACATGTTTGTGTCTATTGCTATGATCTGTAATCCTCTTGATTGACGGAATTCAATGGTTTTCACCAAACCATGCATCTACATGGCAACAGAGGATGTACATACAGGCACCTGGGCCAACACAGAGCCAACACATGTTTTAGTGTGCAGGTTCTGCAGGTGTGCTAGCATTAATGACAGGAGGATTTTTGAGAGGAACGTCATCTCAAAAAATGTACAAGATCTTCCGATTTTTGTAGATGTGGAACCACTAAATGTGGTGTGTGGATTAACTTACTACATTTCCAGCAGGAAAATTCCCAAACATTGGTTGAGAAGATTAAGAAAGGCTGCAGTGTTCGTCCTCACATCTCCCTTAAATGGTCTTGTTTGTTGCAATGACTTATTTTCTCAAATATAGCAAACATTTGCCACAACTAGGGCTGGGCGATATATCGAGTATTGGAGATATAGTGATATCTTTTTAAAATCGATTTAGGATTAGACAATATCGTTAACATCGAGATATTTACATATATATATATATACATTATTACATATACAACAATTTTGTATTTATATTTTGATATTTACACAGCTGTGTGTATTCTCAAACAGGAAGATGAATCCTGTCTTTACACTTTATTTTGTTCAATGTCTTATAAATACAGGTGTTGTGACATCTCACATGTAGTTGGCGGCTTACAAGTGAGCATTTAACCCACATAAACAATGTCAAGAAATACATTGCATATCGCCATTCAGCCCAAAAATGTTGAAATATGACCTTTGGTACATATTGCCCAGCCCTAGCCACAACTGTTAGCAGGGGTCCTACAAAAATGCACTTTCTTCTCCTTCAAAGGTGGTGCTTATTTACTCCACACTTAACATGTTGTAGTCAAGGTCTTTGTCCAACGTCCCAAAGATAGCAGTGCAAAGTCTCGATTCAGAGGACAGTGAATTATGATTGTATATTTTCATCACTGCTATATACTGTGAGAAACCTGAGGCTATTCTCCCAAGTAGACCTCGAGAATCCCTTATTCAGGTGGCCAGGGACGGGCTAGCGCTCTCAGATCCCAACCCTGGGGGTGGACGAGTGAGGGAGAATCACCTGGGTTGGGGAGCCCAGGGTTATGGTTGGGAGAATATCCCATGTGAGATGTAGTATTACACCAAGAAGGAGGAAGCCCCTGAAGCCTTTATAGGTTATTCCACGTCTACCTCTATTCCCCACACAGAATTTCCTTTACCCATATACAACAACCCCTCCATATCTGGCATATCCCCTAGGAGCCAAACCCTGCTACGCTTAAGACCCACAACTCCAAGAATCCCTTTAGTTATGGTTTGTCACACTCCCAGTCTATCTGGACCAAACACTACCGTTCCCACAATCCCCCCTGTTTATTTTCTGACAATAATCCTGGTCATTCCCATTTGTTCCACATACCCTACAAATCTTGCCCTTCTTAATTTACTAAACCCCCTCGTAGTCTGTAATTCCGCAAAACACCTTTGCGTCCTCCTATCCCGTAGGATACCCGGAATCTCTACCGCCGCCCTTTTTCCACCCGAAAATGTTTCCACACCAAGATAAACAACTGACGAATACAACTGTTTACCTGACATGTCATAACCCAAGGGTCAGGCACAGTCAGGCAATTGACCAGAATCAAACACACCTGACGGCTCTTTGCCTTCCACATAGGGATAAAAGATGGAGCACAAGACGAGAGCTAACTCAGCACGGCAGTTCAAAAGGAGGTGAAATACAGCACATACATAGGGGGTGACAAGGAGAGAAGCGACTTTGCCAATTCCGACCAAGGCCTGTGAAACCTCTGCAGATGGAAACCTCAGACTGAGAACAATAGCAAATGTGAAACAGTCCAAGTAGGTTTGTGCGCATTGACAATGCATGGGACTAGGGCATCTTCAAAGTCCATTGCTAGGTAATGTGCCAGCAGTTCCGATCATTCAAGTCGGTTGGTTTCTAATGCAGTAGCCATGAAATTATCTAATTGCAGCATATTTCGTATAAGGGCTACTTTTTGTAAGGGGCAGTTCAGTTAGAGTATTCACAGTTAGGACAAGGGCAACTCACCTGTTACCAGTGGTGTGGCAGCAGCAGAGCATGAGAGATGCTCCTAGATGTGTCCCAGAAGTGTAGGGTTCTAAATACACTATGCGTGCTGGGAACAGTAGTTCCCAAGGATCAGCTTGCAGCGTGATCGCGAGATAAAGCGATGCGAGAGCGTCTTTGAGAAACAAACAGCAATAAAAGATATGCGAGATAAGAGATACAGCAACACTACCAAGTCAGTCAATGCAGTATCCCAAGACAAATGTAAAAGCAAAATAAGCATGAGTTATTTAAAACACAAATTCCTAGAGCTCCTTAAGCTTCCGGGTGCACGACAATCAGGATTACGACCTAAACATGGGACTGAGACTGCCCTGATCGATTTGAATTGATGAGCTTTGAGATAAAGGGAAATTGGCCCTCCTCCTACTGCTTGACCTCTCGGCTGCATTCAACCTTGTAAACCACAAGGTCTTATGTAGCCACCTAGACTCAGCAGCCCATTTCTCCAAAGAGGCTATAACTTGGATCGAGTCCTTTCTAAGTGACAGGACTATGAGGGTGTTCTCCGCAGCAGCAGCGGTGGACCCTATCCTCGTTACCTGCAGGGTTCCAAAGGGTTCCTGTGTCTGCCCCACCCTATATAATATATTTACTAAGCCCCTTTTTGATGATCTTGACCTTCTGGGGATCATCTTCACGAACTATGCGGATGATACTCAGATTCTCCTCCCACTTTTTGGGGATTACAACAAGGATTTGGCCTTGGTAAATAGAGTGTATCTCATCGTCCAGGCATGGATGGCAACCCACAGTCTATGCCTGAACAATGATAAAACAGAACTCATTATTCTGGGCACCCAGTCTAACCTACAGAAATTAGATATAGACTACTCCTCATTTGTCATCGACGGCAACCTTATTAAGGTGGCTAAGGAGGTAAAGACATTGGGTTTCCACCTGGATGCAACCCTCTCCTTCTCTAAACAGTTGAAATCTATGGCTTCAGCTACAGCCTATACCTGTAAGCTCATTAGAACAGGCAAACCCTTTCTATTGGAAGGCAATTGTATTATCCTGGCTAGAGCCCTTATTCTATCCAGGCTTGATTACTGCAATGCCTTATATATATCAGTGCCAATAAATCTACCATCCACAGGATTCAAATCCTGCAAAATAACGCTTTGAGAGTGTCCCTTGGCATATGTAAAAGAGCCCACATATCCATGATAAGGCGCCAAAACAACTGGCTCTCCACCCAAAATAAAATTCACCTAAAACTGCATCCCTCACTCACAAAGCTCTAAATAATGAAGCCCCCAGTTACCTTATGGACAGAATCCAACGCAGAATCTCATCGAGACCATCGAGATCAATCAATACTAATAGTCTCATTACACCGAGATTTAAGTTGGCCAAAGCTGGGGGCGGCAGCTTCCAAGTCAGAGCGGCACAACTCTGGAATTCTCTATCACACTCCTTAAGAGCAGAGCTATCCTTCCGTAAATTCAGACTTAATCTCATAAACTGGCTGAAAGCTAGGGGTACTTAAGCCCTTATAAGGGGAGACTGCCTGGCAGTATATACTGTACCGGCAACTATTTATAGCCACCAGCCACTTAATGTATGTTACCTAAATGTATCCTTTATGCCCTATCTTTGTTATGTACCTTTCCCATCATCACTGTCTGTAAATATACATATTTTATCTCTCTTACTGTGTAACCATGTAATTGAAGCTGCATTATATCTGCATCATCCACTTTTTGGCTCTGTATCTGTATATTGTACCTATGTATTCCTTGACGTATCTATTTCCTGTACCTGCTTTATTCCTAGGTATATCCTGTAACATGTCTACTTAAGCTTCACATATTCTTGTAAACTGCTGCGCTCTGATACCTCCGGGTCTGGTGCGCATTATAAATGATTAAACAAACAAACAAACAATTACAGTCCTGAAAATAAAGAGGTAGAAAAAGAAAATATAGCAGTTTTCATTTTCAATGGCTCTCTGTAAATCAACCGATAATATTAGGATAACGGTAGCAGTGAGCAGATACTTACACAGCGCCATGTTAAGGAGGAAACTAATTGTTGTACCAGAATAATTAATTATCCGATGATACGTTAGAAAATGGCTGAATCAAGGTCTTAGAGATGTTTGAGTTGTATAATATCTTATATTTTATATGTGTGTACATAATGCATTGCTGCAAGACATAAATGTTGAATGAATCAGATCTGATAATTATAGAAATTGAGGAACCATAATACATTCTAAACAAAGTGCTACTTTATTCTCACATCTTCATGTGTATGCTAAAAGATAGTGGGAACAGCGTCTGCCAGCTACCTACGAATCTGTCTCAGATTACCCTTTTTTGTAATGATTACCCCTTAAATCATTGGCACGGCTTTCAACTTCGGTGTGTAGAAATTCATAGTTGAGCAACATTATCCTATTACTGATACGTCTTCTGGGAAAATGTGGGGCACTGTGCCATTTGTCTTTGAATTAGTAAATTAGGACAACCCATTATAATACATGAAGGCATCTTATTGGGGAAAGGTTGTTCAGAAAGAAAGGTATTTAAATAACTTTATGCCGTGAAAGAAATTAACCAAAAACATTAGATTACAAAGTCAATGCTGACATTTGAAAATAATACAATTGTTACATATGTAAACAAAAAGTAATATTTGAGGTAAGGTAAAAAAAAAAACTTTGCAGACATTATTTTGTAGGAGCTAAAAAAAAGGATAAAAAAAGATTAAAGTTTGTCAATAGGACCATCAACACAACATGAACCGAGACTGGAAATACCTATATGCTGAAGATGGTATGAGTGATTCAGAATTGAAGACAAAGTATTTGAAGACTATTCTTTTAAAGCCCAAAAGTAGGGCAGCAGTATTTTTAGGGTTGAAATTCGACCTTATACTCTAAGATTCAGGGGTGTATTTGTGAAATGTTGGAAGATAGAGGATGGGCTGACGTTTGAATGGTTTGCATAAGGCCTGTGATAGTGCATTGTGTACACTGATGTACAATGGCAGTATGCTATGTCTACACTTAGAAGTGGTAGGTGGTATTAAAAAGAGGTCAACTGAGCATTTGCTTGTGGCTGACATTGTTGGCATTTCATAGTTGATGCAAGCCATCTTCAATCAATTGGCTGGAGAAATCATGTCTGTGGGTGCTGTTTTTGGAATGGCATTGAAGACTGTATTGCTTTGTTTACTCAATTGAATGTCAAAAGAGGATAGCTGTCACTTCCTCCAGGGCTAGTGGAACAGCTGCATTGTCAGATCTTTGCTAAATTGATAATCACAGACTATATTTTGAATTCGGAGATGGTGTCAAAAATGATGTGAGGAGACAGGTTGCGTGTTGCCAGCAGTAACGATGACAATTCTTTCTTTGTGAGGACCATCTTAAAAGGACTAGCTTCAGACACCATGTCTGTGGTGGTCATTAAGACAATAGCATGTACGCCCTCATTCTTTTTTGTGGTCAATTAACTGAAAAAGGAGGGACGTTGTTGCTTTCTTAAGGACTAGCGGCAAAACCACCTTGTGTTATCCTTGCTAAAATCAGTCTACACTTTGAACTTGCAGATCGTGTCAAAATGATGTGAGGAGAGGGGGACCTTGTGACCAGTAGCACTGACGACTTATACATTCTTTTATTGGACTGTCTTCAAAGGACTAGCTCTTGACACTGTGTCTGTGGTGGCCATTATGGTAATGGCATATAAACCTTTATACCTTTGTGTTGTCAATTGCCTATGAAAGAGCCATTGTCGCTTCCTCCAGGAACAGTGGCACACCCACCTTGTAAGATAGTTTGTATGGCAATTAGCACTCTCTATAGTATGAAGAAGTAGGTTGTCTCCAAGCGATGTCAAGCGAACATATGTCCATGATGGAAGCATACCTCATTTAATGTGATTCTATGTATATTATTTGATGACCCAAAGCTCTGTAGTCTATAAGATGCTAAGCTCTTCACTATGAATAACATACTGACAAGCTTCTACACCAGACCCACAGAAAGCAGAGTGGAACTCGGGAACCGGTTACTTCGGACCTATACTCATGCACGCCACAGTTTTTGCATCTCCAACAGTCCTACTAATGAACCACCACATCCTTTTGTCTTACAGAGCCACATGCAGCGAGGCAACCTATAGTGGAGGCAGGGAACTATATAATATTACTTACATTACATTTCAAAGGTGATATAAAGCTAATTTGTGTCTGGAGGTCCAGTGGTATCTTCAAAAATATATTGGAATATATGGCTAACCCTGACAATATAGAGACAACATGCGAGCAGTGGCATTTATTTACATGGAGCATGTATCATCTTCCATATTTTAAAAAAATGTTATGTTTCCCATCACAGAATGCTCTCTGCATGTGGAAAAAATAAAATGTCTGTTCTGGCATGTATGTACATGCTACATCTTTTTATCATCTTTGCGAAATTATGCAATATTGGAACACCATGATGAAGGTAGTGCACAAGATGAGGCATAGCAGGCCCACCTATACAGCTGAAACACCCTGGTGTAGACACACTACCCCCAACTACAGTGCATTGACACTGTCTATCACAAAGAGAACTATTGCCTTTAACTATTCTATTTGTTGTTACTATGTCAAATTGTGTTTTTGTCTATTGTATCATGTGAATTCTCTGACAAACAACGACTGAGATTGAGTTTGTCCTACACAAACAAATTGGTTGTTATGCCAAAAGCTGTTTGGCTCCGTGTGTTGTAAATATATTTTTGTCTGTACTTCTGGTTAATCACCGTTTGATGTCATATCTCTCAAATGTTCATTTTATGTTGATTCATACAACTTCATATAAAAAAAACAAGATTTTTCCACAAACAGAGTATGAAAAAGTGATTTTTTTCTTCATATATGCAGAGGGTGAAAAGGAGTAGGTGTATATTTGAGCAAAATTCGTTCTGGACCTATTCAATTGTATTTTTTGTTTTGCATGTATCATCTTCCATATTTTAAAAAAAATGTTATGTTTCCCATCACAGTATGCTCTCTGCATGTGGAAAAGATAAAATGTCTGTTGTGGCATGTATGTACATGCCGCATATTTTTTATCATCTTTGCGAAATTATGCAGTATTGGAACACCAGCATCTACTCGTGACATTTTATGTGGTGTATTTCAGGCGCATGTAACTCTACATTTCTCATCTTGTTAACTAATGGATTTTTGGATTTAAAAATGTGTATCTTGACAAGCATGGGACGACCTTTCTATGGGGATAAATGTCTTTAATTTGCCTGTATTCATTTCGCTATACATTCACTTTGACACTTTTACTTCTCTGTTCCTTTACTTCTCCAGTCTTTCTCTTCTGTGCCCCCCTTCTTATCTTCACCTTATTCTTCTTCCTTGTATCCCTTTGTCCCCAACCCTAACCTTAAACTAACCTCAACCACATCACTTATCACCTTCACAATGTGAAGAAGCAGATGAAGTACAGGCATAAAGAATGCATGAATGTGTGAAAAAGTAAATGTCTGGCAAAATTAATGTAGACGAGGTAAGTGCTGACGTTTTCTAGGGGAACTAAAGGAGGACACCATACACGGTGGCCCCTTTTTGACAGATAGTTTTTTTTAGAGGAAATGTGGACAGTGTGCACATAATCTCAAAAGGTGCTTGAGAGCGGAAGAGATCAAACTCACAAGAACATAAGCAATTGATTATCAACTAACATTGTTATGGGCATGCTTTGTAATGTGACATTTCCATGTAAAGAATGTTTAGCATTAAACATATTTGTACAACAGTGTACAAGACATCATGATAAGTTATTACCATTTTGTTTCTTTCATTTACTTTTTTTTTAAGGCATGTTTACACCGCTGAATGACAGTGCACACATCATTTGTGTATTGAAGATATGCTGGGGCCAGCAACAATGTCAAAAACAGTGACATGCTTTCCTTTGAAGAGAAGAACAATCAATTAACAATAAATACATGTGACATGTACTGACATGGGTTTTCCTCACAGTGGCAAGGCCTTTTTTGGTGATTTCAGTATTTCGTCATTCAATGCCTTCTAACGTTTTCTCCTTGACATGTCGACCGTGAAACAAAATTATATTTAAAATAAAGTTCATATTTTTTAATAGAAAATTTTAAAAAATGTAAAAATAAAGTATGTTAAATGTTGCTTGATGTGCCTGTATGTTCATGAAGTCTTTTTATTGACCAGTCACACTTGGAAACCCATTCTGGATGGCTTACATAACACTTGCCTATATAACTCTAAGTACTCTACCACCCAGCCATCTGTCAATCTACCCAGCACTGGTCCTGTACCCCACAAGCTTGCAGTATCTGTTTAAGAAACTGAAAAGTTACAGTTATCTTCTGTAAAGTGACCAATTGCCTTTTTTATGTTAACATATGGCTTCAACAACAAATAGACGCAATCTAAGGCATAGATGTATTTACAGCAACGCCGACTAAGCCCAGGGCGGCAGATTGCCAGAGGGGAGGCATTTTGTGGCAGTTTATTTCCAGTTTGGTGGTTGTCATTTTCTAAATATAAAAACAATTTGGCTGACCCAAAATACTGTAAGTTATTTTGAGCTGTTAGCACGCATTCCACTCTGACAGTTGAAGTCTTTGATGGCCAAACTTATTTATATGCTTGATATTTGCAAAAGTTTTATTGTTAGTGTGAATTGTGTTTATTAAAAAAAACAAAAAAGGAAATGAGTACCAAACCCAGCATTTAGGTATTGAATGATTCAGTCATACAACTCTCACAGACATATATGACAGATATAAAGTTCTTTGGTTCTTCTTATCTTCCCCCCAAAATGCTCTTTAATATGAAAAACAACCAAAACCGCATTGGTTTTATTAGTGCCACTTGACTTTATATTTGGAGTTCTTTCTAATCAATACACACATACAGTGTGTTAAGCTGTCACTTTTATATTCAAAAACACAACATGCATTTTTTAAACTGTTGCAAAAATTAGGGGTTTCCCTTCAGAAATGTAAAGGTTAAAATGGTGCTTCATTTTACAATATTAGATGCAAGCCTATGCTTAAGTCAAGCACAGAGTTCCCACAGGTGGCACTTAAATGATGTTCAGAAGCAAGCACTAATTTCCCTCCCCAACCCCGCATCTCAGAGGTCTGTGGCCGTCCAAAAGGAGCAAGCATGAAATAGATCATAGAGAAGTTAAAATGGTGAAGAGTAAATCTGAATGCGCAAGTGCATCAAAAAACCTGTGAAAGGATGCCCAAAGCCATAGAAGGGTGAGAGCAACAACTGTGTGCCAAAGGTACACACAGTTTCACAGCTTTAAGTTTAATACATGTAATTTGAACTTTAATACATTTATAATGCGCAAGCCATGGACCCGTGGGCATCAGGGTGCAGAGAGACATGAAACGTACAGAAACCAGAACCAAACAAACTAAGCCAAACGAGCCAAGGTGCCCTGTAAGGATATTCATTCAGCCAACATTACAGAAGCTGGTCAGTGCTAAGCAGGCAAATGGCATCCCTGCTGGGTTTATCATGTGTCTTTGATGACATTGTGCTGCACGCTCAGTAGTACCAGGAGAACCAACTGCAAAATATGTCACACAATGCATAACTCTGATGCTTATGAGTAATCTTTACATTCAATATAGTTTAAATATAAGGTAGGACTTTTACTGTGAAACAGTACTTCAAACGACAGCAGGACATCTATATCTATACCCACACATCTCAAAATGTTCCTGTGTATTCTATAGTCCAACCAACTCTACAGAGTTAACAAACATTTTAAATTACTTTAAATGCAAGCTGGCAAGAACCATAGCCTAAACCACACACACAGAGGTAATATTGTGCTGGATGCCTGATCGATTGCTCAATTTTACTCTGGGAGTGTTTGGTATTTTGAACAATTGCACAAATAGCCATGACATAAACAGTATGTACCACTTAATTTGTAATGAAAGGTCCCTGGATTGTGCAGCTACGAGGAATGTTGTTGCTTCCCAGCCATGAATGTTTAGGGCCGCCCTTATCCATTGCTCCACCGTGAACCTTCTCCAACTGTCTTTACTCTACTGAGGTGTTTATACCCAAGCAGACTACAAATTTCACTTGTGATTTTGCCATATTTGAATGGCGTTCCAGCCCAAGGGATTGGTCCTTAGGCTGCAGCAGATAACTTTCCTTATTTCCATTTTACCCTAGGCTAACACCGCAGGGTTATGGGTTGAAGGATCGAATACAAAGGATCGAAATGCAATACATTAGAGTCAAAAGGACTGGGGAAAAAAAATACCAATTTTTTTTTTGCGGGGGTCTCCTCAAAACCCCTGTTTTTAGGCCATAAACCATTAATTTTACCTATACCAAAACCCACAAAAAATACATTTAAAAAAAAGGCATTCAGTCTTTTTTTTTTGGTCCTTTTGACTCGAATGTACTGCATTCGATCCTTTTGTTTTTGAATGAATGACTGGACACCACACCGGAGCTGTAACCATAACAAGAGGGTTGAGTTATTTGCATTCAACATTCGTATAAGATATGCCTGAACCACTTGCATATATTTCATATGTAAACTTTGTCATTTCACAAGACCGGATGCAGAAATGTAGTTATGTTCCATTCATATTACATACCAATCTAGGTGCTTCTCTTAGAGGGACAGCAGACAATTTGTGAGAGAAACCAGATATTAGCATTGAAACAAAATTCATCATTCAAACCTTTTCTCATTTCTGTCCAGTTGGCAGACAACTTATGTTCTTATCACTTCCTCTAAAAGATTATTTTCGGACTTAACAGAAAGTAGACAATTAGCCGTACAATTACTTCTAGTGTATTAAACTGTAGAACACACTGCCTTGTCCAGATCTTGGGCAGCAGAGATCTAAAAACACTCTGTCAACTAAAATAACATAGAAGATGACAGGCTTGAAGTAATAGAGAGGAAGCAATAACCTTCTAATCCCTCCAACCTTAAAAACATGCTTATAATGTTAGAGAGACAAAATGTGGGTTAAAGGGTGTAGTTTAGTGAAACACTGACATAGTTTGTTGAAGGGGCAGAATCTGGTGAAGGTGCAGAGTCTGGCAAAGGTAGAGTAAAGTTGGGGGGTGGGCGCATGCACTTATTTTGGCCTAGGGCAGCAGATAGTCATAATACACCACTGATCTAAGGAATATACAATTTAAATATGAGGCCATATGAATCCACAGGGGGCAGAAAAACAAGGAATATATTTTCCATAAAAAGTCTTTATTTTGGGATTTTTCTGTAATGGGAAACAAAGTAAACTCATTGTAAAAAAAAGTAACAAGGCATCACTGAGTGATATAAACAAACCACAAATATTAGATACAAAAGATAGAAACACACTTGAGATTGTTGGACATGTGGATTGTACAGTAACTTTAAACAAACTGCAAATTGGTTAATCTGTGAAATAAACACAATACTGACTCATTACTGGGAAAACTTGGACAAAGAGTGCCACAACGTTCATGCATAAGGGCTACCAGCCTTCTAAGAACCACATATGTAAGGCACAATGCCCTGAAGTCACCTTGATGAGTTATGCATAGTTGCAGAGGATTACCATCAGCTGGATAGGCTCTGCAGGTGTTTTTTTTCTCTTCAACGTGAATTTTCATCCGTTGTTGGAATCAGTTGACAACGATAGCAGCGACAACAAGTGGAAATGCCTTCCATTACACAAGGTTTGGGATCTGGAGACTCATCCTCTGTATCAGGGATATCCTCCATTATTTCTTCCTGGCTTTGCATTAACTCTATAATTTCAACTGTAAATCCTGGTTCATACAAGAATCCCAGAACACCAGCCATACATAAGAAATAAAACTTTTGAAAAAGAAAAAAAATTCAACAAGAAATTCACAATCTTCTTTAAAAAAAAAGAACTTCAGATAATCTTGTGTTTAACAAAAGCTTTAGTTACAAAGAGACATGGGAGGAAAATTGATTTTAAAAGTTTTTTGACAGCATAACACTTTGAATTTGTCAATGGATTCATGGCACCAAAAACACATCAGTAAAGACATTTTGGGATAATAAGCTTTTTCTCAAGGCTTAATCGCCCATGGAGTGGTGTCTTGTGCATGACAGCACATTTGGCTGCGCCGTCTGTTTGCACTATGACCAGGGGCATGATTTTGTGGCTGAGGCAGCTGACATCACAAGCATGGGCGTGTGGTATGATTGATTGCCGCCAGGGCACTTTTGCTCAGCTTGATCACGCTGGAGATTATCACGAGATGGCAGATGGGAACGGGTGCAGTTCATGGATATTAATTGTTAAAACAATAAGTTATGCTTCCCAAAAAAAAGAGGTTAATGCATCAATAGATACGAGGATGATGGAATTACAATTGGTCTAATTAAACATCTGGGTGAGCCTTTCCCTTAAGAAATGCTGCCCTGCTATATTCTGCTACTACCATATGTGTCCACCTGTTTTACTGTGGCTAAGTATGTATGAAAAGGCATTAATTCATTGTGGGACACTCCGCTCGCCCCTACCAAGATAACAGCCCCAACCAGCTTCTCCCGTTGTGAACGCTGCAAGTTTCTTATCAATATCCCTATCATTGTTGCTAATGAATTGCTGTTTCAGTTTACGGTTGTTTTATTGTATGCTGTGTAAAGGCATGATTGAAGTTATTCGATGCACGTGTTGTGTTTTAGATGGATGGAATGCACAAATTTTAAGATCATGATGCGTTTATGTAAAATTTTTATGTTTATACATTTGTATTGCGCAACCCGGTACCCGAGGGCTTAAGGGCGCAGACAGAGGGACAAACGCAACAGAAAACACAAACTAATGATTCTGAGGGGCCTATTATTTGGTAGTTCCATGTCAAACAAACACAAGCTGTGACTGGATCCTGTAGAACCCGTTTGTTACTGGTCCATTGGGGCCATGCCCATCATTCCCCAACAATGCATGTGTGATATTGTTCATTAGAAAATAAATGTGGGTGGGGTCAATGGAAACAGTGCTTCAAAGGTTTAGCATCCAATGGATGCAAACATGGTAGGGTGTTTTGGGTTGAGAAGCACTGCTCTCAAAACAGATTTCAGAGCCTGGTCAGGTAAAATATTAAGGCAACATTGAAAGACAACGGGCCGGTGATATGATAAAGTGTGCTATCACATTTTTTGCACAAACGCTTACAACTACCCTGTATTTGATAATGCTGCTTGTGCATGTGCACAACATTTGATGGTAGTTGCACTATTTTCCGTAATTCTGACCCAGGACGCTTGAGAAGTCTTGCAATCTCCTTCGTCCACTCATAAAATCACCATTAAAAAAGACATCTTTGCTAACTTTTCATATAGTGATGGTTTAAACACAGGCCACTGTTCCGATTAGCACGGCTGTTCCACTGCACCCCTCGGACCAGATTCTATGGCAAGACAAGAGGCTCCTATTATGCATAACAATCTTTACTTTGAAACCACAGCAGCAAAGAAAAACTTTTACAAACAAAAAAGTTTCAATAACAGAACTTAATAGAGTTCAGTGTCAATGTTAGAGGAATCTCCCGAATCCATCATGGAGGACAGGTCATGCCCTGCAGGAGACCAATGAGCATGGACCCTCTTCTATATAAGTCCTTTACTCCAATCCCAACACCTCTTTCTTTGCTGCTGACACCACAGCTAAGTCACTCCTTCTAGTTGTGCTTTGCATGCTAGTCAGTATTTGTGCAAATTGCATATTGTGTTAATATAATATTTTATATTGTTTAGTGTGTTGGTTATACAGTATATACATACAGGGTAATTCATGGAAATTCATACAAAAGTGGCGCAGGCGGCTGGCGCACAGTGTTCCCGTGCGATAGACTGCGCCAGCCGCGTGCGATAAAATCCATTTCAGCGCACAGCGTATTCATGGATTTTAGCCTCCAAAACCAGCCGTGGCGCAGAGTGGCGCAGCGACCCTGCAGCAGCACCAGTTACGCCCCCAAGAACGCCCTCGCGCAAGGAAAAGGCATCAAAATCCCCAATCCAGCGCAAAGGTCTGCGCCAACCCAAAACCAGTTTACCGGACTGCCAAACAGCAAACGCCAAGCGGGGAACGTGTATTACGGGTTTCGCAGTAACATCCGCATGCAAAAGGGCCTGTGCGAGCGGGGTACGTATATAACTGGGGTTCGCAGGAAGTTGCACACGCGATTGGCCTGGGTACGTGTATTTCAGGGGTGTGCGGGAAGTTTCACACGCGAATGGGCTGGGTACGTGTATTTCAGGGGTGCGTGGGAAGTTTCACGTGCGAATGGGCTGGGTACGAGTATGCCAGGGGTGCGCTGGAAGTTTCACATGTGAATGGGCTGGGTACGTGTATTTCAGGGGTGCGCGGGAAGTTTCACATGCAATTGGCCTGGGTACGTGTATTTCAGGGGTGCGTGGGAAGTTTCACATGCGAATGGGCTGGGTACGTGTATTTCAGGGGTGCGTGGGAAGTTTCACACGCGAATGGGCTGGGTACGTGTATTTCAGGGGTGCGCGGGAAGTTTCACACGCGAATGGGCTGGGTACGTGTATTTCAGGGGTGCGCGGGAAGTTTCACACGTGAATGGGCTGGGTACGTGTATTTCAGGGGTGCGCGGGAAGTTTCACACGCGAATGGGCTGGGTATGTGTATTTCAGGGGTGCGCGGGAAGTTTCACACGCGAATGGGCTGGGTACGTGTATTCCAGGGGTGCGCGGGAAGTTTCACACGTGAATGGGCTAGGTACGTGTATTTCACGGGTGCGCGGGAAGTTTCACACGTGAATGGGCTGGGTACGTGTATTCCAAGGGTGCGCGGGAAGTTTCACACACGAATGGGCTGGGTACGTGTATTTCAGGGGTGCGCGGGAAGTTTCACACGCGATTGGCCTGGGTACGTGTATTTCAGGGGTGCGCGGGAAGTTTCACAAGCGAATGGGCTGGGTACGTGTATTTCAGGGGTGCACGGGAAGTTTTACACGCGAATGGGCTGGGTGCGTGTATTTCAGGGGTGCGCGGGAAGTTTCACATGCAAATGGGCTGGGTACGTGTATTTCAGGGGTGCGCGGGAAGTCTCACACGCGAATGGGCTGTTTCCCTGTACACGGGTGCATGTTACACGTCCAAGAAGTGCACGTCCGAGTGTCAGCTCGTGTAATTGAAGGATAGGGCCTTAGCGCATATACGCAGAAGTGACGTGGGATGTGTTGGCCGGTTCAAAAGGCACGTGTAGGATGTAATTTCCTTGTACGTGCTTTTCGTGGAGAGCGAGTGGGTGAATTCTGTACTTCTTGTCGGTTCACAGCGATTTACTTCACAGCGTTTCTAGTTCGTACTCCCTGTTACCTCTGACAGCTTTTTTCTGATTTACTGTTGGGCCTGTTTCCTCAAACAGTGTTCACTTCTTCTTTTGTCCTGTCTCCTCAGACAGTGTACAATTCTTCTTTTTTTTGTGTTGCCAACGCGCACTCGCACGTATTTTTCACGCTCATTTTCCAGGCAGACGGTGAGTCGCGCACGTATTTACCAACTGTGCTCGCCCCATGTGTTGCGTACCCCTTCAGAGGTCATTGTGGGCTGCGTGTAACACGCGTATGTTCATTTTTGTGTTTCTGGGTGCCACAGCGTAGTGCGGGTTCATTTTTCCACGCACGTGGTCTACGAGGGGTTGCGTGCACGTTATATTCTGTTTTTGGGGTGCCTGTGCATTGCGTGATCCGTAATCTTTCCCCAGGGGTCACATACAGCCTTGCTAGAGCACTAGGGTACGAATTCCATCTAGTACCCTACCCCTTTGACACCCAATTGCCCAGGACAATAGTTTACTGCATCAGTGCCATGGTTGGGAGGCGACCAAGCGCTAAGGGTGGCAAAGGTGGCCGAGCCTCAAGAGGTGGCCGTGGTGGGCGCGGTAGGGGACGTGGCCGGGATTTGCATGGTACCCCTAGGCCCCCATGTGTGGAGGACCAGTCAGGGACACCCATGCCCTCCCCGCCCTCCCATAGTTGAGGGAAACGTGGCTGACACCATCTCTGATCAGCCCTTGTTGGACAAGCCCATTGTGGCACCTGACCTGGCAGAGGGTGACTCCCAGGCTGACTTCCAGGTCGCCAAGTCTAGGACACGTGTGGCGGTGCAAGTTGGTGTCACCAGGCCACGTGGATCAGGGGCAGCTATGTCATCTGCTGCCCCGAGTAGGCAGGGTGGGGAGGCTGCAGGGGCAGCTGCAGCTCCATCCACCCCTGCTCTGACTCTCCCAGCCAGGGAAGTGTTGGTCCCAGTCCATCTTGCTAACGTTCTCCCTGACACTTCAGCCAATGCCTGCACCAAGTCCCATGCTCAGTGTGCATTCCCACACTCCAACTCCCCAGTCCACCGGTGCTCCTGCCCCTAGTGGCCAGAGCGGCGTAGGCCACTCAGGATCCCCACACCTTCCAAAAAAAAGAGGAAGAGTGCTCGTCCATTACAGGCTGATACCCCAGACACGGCTACGCAGTCCGGCACGCAAAGGAAGCCTAGCTTCAATGATGCCGAACGTGATGCACTTGTGCAGTATGTGTCTGCACACGACAGTGAAATGTTGAGCACTTCAGGGTGCAAGACCACACCTGCCCGACGTCAGGCACACTGGCAGACCGTCGCGGACATCATAAGTGCTCTTGGATCATTGAGGCGCACAGCTGGTGAGTGCTACAAGCGCTGGAATGACCTTAAGCGCAGGGCAAAGAAAAAGCTGGCCTCAAGTCATGCCGCTACTCTGGTGACTGGAGGTGGGTCTCCACAAGAGGACTTTGAACTCACTGTACATGAGTCTGTTGCTGGGACCTACGTCACAGAGGAACAGATCCAAGGTGTGGGAGATCTTCCAGATTACGAGGCATTGTCCGGTGAGTGCACATGCATGTGTGTGTGATCCATGTGTATGTTGTGTGTGTGAGGGGTTCTTATTGAGTGCCAGGTGAGGGTGTGTGTGCCTGAGTGGTTTGGGTCACCCATGTGCTTCATCCAAAACATTATGCGCCCCTGGAGTTGGGTATTACAGTATCCCTTCTGCCCACAGTAGACTTTTTGTGCAACATCACACCAGTTGCCCTTGAAGTGGCATCTTGCTAAAACATTGTTCCGTATTTCTCATTGTTCATTCAGGCTGATTGTTTCAATCCCCCCACTTTCACTACGCATATCTGAGCCCTATTGTCAAACGATATGTGACATGCCTATGGTACATGCCATCTGTGTGATGGCATGGTCATGTATGTGGATTGGACATGCCACTCACAGGCCAATGTGTGATGGCTCTGCTAGCCAGCATGCAGCTAATGTGTTGCTCTTCCATCTTGGTGTCATCAGTGTGTGACATTTTCCTCCCCTTCAAACTCAGTGACAGTGCATGCATGGGAGGGTTATAGTCATGTGGGACATGTGTCAATCAAGTACTGGTTCTGTACCTCGTGAGGCCTAATTGTGTGCCATGGTGCTAATGCCTGTTTCCATTTTTTGTCTTTCATGTTTCTGCAGGGGATGACGCACTTGATGCTGTTGAGGGTGAGGAGATGGTGCAGACCTAGGAGGGATCTCGGGCACGACCGGGCACCAGTGGGGGACGGGGTGTGGTGGTGGGTGAGAACCCACTCTTGCTGCAGACCGTTCTCTCCAGGGGTGTCTCTGGGTGCACCTCACCAGACCTCTTTTCGGGTGTTGATTCGGATGATGAGACCTATGTGGCTTCGCAGGTTGGTGTTTCTGGGAGGGATTCTGTTCTGTCCGACCCACCTGCACCAGGGGTACAGCCCACTATGGGGATGTCAGTGTTGGTAGTCCGCCTTTGGTGGTTACGGATGCAGGGCCACACTCCGCAACATCTGATCCTGTTCCTGGGCCAGCAGATCAGAGGGGGAATGCAGTCCTGCAGCCTCAGGCAGTGCCGACACAGCAAGGCACAGTTTGCATACAGGAGTGGATCCCGCCAACGCGGTGACCGTACGCCACCAGGCAATACCGCATGGGAGAGATCCATATACGGTATGGCAAACCAACAGGCAGCAGCATCTAAGATTATGGCTCAAGCTATGGAGAGGATGGCCACTTCCATTGTCCCCCCAGAGAGGCAGATGGAGCAACTACAGCAGGCAACAGACTCCATTTGCCAATAACTCAGGGACGACATGTTGGCATCCAACATGGACAGATGTGTGGCCCTGGACACTCTGCGGGAAGCCATTTCTTTAGAGTCCCAGGGCCAGAGGGAAGCCCTGAGGGTAGAAGTCCGTCACCTCAGGCAGACTTTTGTGGAGCTTGAGGCTTCCACTGTCACAAGGACAGAACAGCTGCTGGAGCGTGTCACACGTACGCTCTCAGCAGAGATGCAGGCAACTCGGGAGGAGGTCCGGGCATCACGTCAGGTGGTGCATGGGGATCTCAGCACCATAATCCACCAGAACGAGACCTTCCACACCTGCGTGCTTGCTGCCATGGAGGACCAGACTAGGGCTTTGTGTGGGCTGCCTCCCATAGCAGCACCACCTCCTGTGGCGGCAGCAGCACAGGGTGATGAGAGCAAGCACAGCGATTCAGAATCTCTCACATTAGCGTAGCCGTGCAGGCCATGAGCCCATGGAGGTGTTTTTTTTCGCAACATCCACACAGGTGGCTGTTGGTGTGCACCTTGTCCTCGGACCTCCTGGGTGGCCTCCCCCACCCCCCGCCCCCACATGGCCATTTTTGATTTTTGATTTTTGGATTTTGGTTTTTGATTTTTGATTTTTGCTTTTTTGTTAGAGTGTGTTGCCTTGTGTGGCTCCCGTGGGCATCCACTGTATTGCGGCTGGGCACATGCAGGCTTGTCCTGAGTTTGGGTTTGATGCTTGGATTCGTGAGACACACACCCCTCCTGCTTCCCGTTACCATGGGCTTGCAAAGGGTGTGCCCAAGTGACAGTAACTTACACAGTGACGTTGGACTCCCATGACCTGTGTGGGCAGTCTGTAGTCAATACTGTGTATACATTCCTAGTGCATATTGTTGTAGTATTGTACACTGCATGGTGTATTGATGTGTGCTTGTGCATCCATGTCTCCCTCCTAATTTGCAGGTTCATTCCACATGTCTTCACAAGGCCGTCTACTTTGGAGATGGAGTTCATGTTGTAAGCAGTGCACTTCCAGATTTGCGTGGCACCAACACTGTACAGTTGGGGGTGGTCGATGTGCTAGCATCACCAGGTTGTAAGTCTACGTATCCTTTTACTTAGTACTGTCATGTGAATGCTATGTTTGGGGTGGCTAGCTGCATTGTATTGTGGTAAGTCTTTGGTCATGTGTGTTGTCAGTTCTACATTAATGGGAGCACATTGTGTGTGGCCATTTTCCCATCGGGACACTGTACTTTGTGACACTTGTGTAATGTTTTGGGGATTCCTTTGTTTGCTCTCACATAGCATGACATGCCATGGTGTGTTAGGGGGCGGTGCTGGGGAGGTGTTGGGTGACATGGCACTGTTGTCATGTTGTATCTTGCAAGGGGGTAATGATTTTAGCAGCATAGAAGTGTGTCTTTTGATGACACAGCATTGGTGGTGTTTGTGTAGGTAGGGATGCACACAATGGAACACTACCAGGTGAACAATCTCAGGCTGGTATGGTTGTGACAGTTGACTGTCAGTTGAATCATCATCATTGATAGTCAGCTGGTATGTGCCAGGGCTGTGTGCACTCCACAGGGGTGTGATTTTAGGTGAAGTAATTAGCCACCAGCTGCGTACGGGCTGCCTCACCCCGTGCCCTTTCCCCTCCCATGCGCAGTGGGCGTGCATGTGGTTGGGGATGTGGGGGCACCACCATGTCCACCGGCAGGTCCCTGCGTGTTGCAACGTTGTGCAGGACACATGCTGCCACTATGATCCTGCACACTACTGGGGGAGTGTATAGCAGCTGCCCACCAGAGCGGTCAAGGGAGCGAAAGCGTGACTTGAGCACTCCGAATGTGCGCTCCACTATACCCCGGGTTGCAATATGGGCTGTGTTGTATCTTACCTGGGGTGGCGTGGTGGGGTTCCGAATTGGCGTCATCATGTGGGTGCTCAGAGGGTAGGCACTGTCCCCTGGGGAGGTGGTGATGGGTATCATTAGTGGGGTTGTGACATTACTCAGTATCTGACATGCATGCATGTGCAGTGGCATTTATACTCACCAACCAGCCATGTATCGCCATGCCGACCAGCTTCTAGGTCCCAGTTTAGGGTTGACATTCTGTAAATGAAACTGTCGTTGGTGGACCCTGGATAGTTGGCATATACTGAGGTGATGATTCCCTTGGCATCACATACTACCTGGACGTTGATGGAATGCCAGTGCTTGCGGTTTCTATAGATGTGCTCAGTTGCCCTGGGGGGACGTAGTGCCACATGGGTGCAGTCAATGGCACCTAGCACTTTGGGGAAGTGTGCCAACCCGTAGAATCCTGGATGACAGCCTGCCTTTCTGCAGGTGTTCTGGGCAGGTATATGTGCCTGCGTACTGATGGGCGTGCAGTCATGATGGCCAAGATCTGGTGGGTGTAGGCAGCGTGACTGTGTGGCCTGTGAGACGCCCCCAACTATGGCACTTGTCCGCTGAAATGATCCAGTGGCCAAGAAGTGCAGTACATTAAGGACCTTCACCAGGGGGCTCAGTGCTTGGGAGCAGAGGGTGGGTGATGTGAGGTCATCCTCCCACTCACTGACCAGGTCGAGTATTATGTGAGGTGGAAACCTATACCTCCCATACACGTGGTCATCAGGCATCCCAAAAAGGCTGGTTCTGGGTGTAAAAATTCTGGCCCTGGCTATCCTCCTCCTCCTCCTGCGGTATCCCACGGCCACTGCTGCTAGGAACGGTATATTCATCCTGGTGTCTGAGCTTGTTTGTTGTTTGCGCGCACTTTTATGCTGCGTGGGTTGACGTACGCCTGCTTCCTGCTTGCGTACGTGTTTCCGGATTAGCGCAACTTTTTTTGCATGTGCGTGTGGGCGTTCCGCGCATTTGACTCCTGTACTTCCACACCCACCACAGTGATACACGTACCCCGCTCGGCCAGGCCCAATCGCGTGTGAAACTTCCCGTGAGGCCATGAAGTACACGTACCCCGCTCGGCCAGCCCCAATCGCGTGTGAAACTTCACGCGAACCCCTGGAATACACGCACCCCACTCGCACAGGGCCTATCGCGTTTGAAACTTCTCGTGCACCCCTGAAATACACGTACCCAGGCCAATCTCGTGTGAAACTTCTCGCGCACCCCTGAAATACACGTACCCAGGACAATCGCGTGTGAAACTTCTCGCGCACCCCTGAAATACACGTACCCAGGTCAATCGCGTGTGAAACTTCTCACGCACCCCTGAAATACACGTACCCAGGCCAATCGCGTGTAAGACTTCTCGCGCACCCCTGAAATACACGTACCCAGGACAATCGCACGTGAAACTTCTCGCGCACCCCTGAAATACACGTACCCAAGCCAATCGCATGTGAAACTTCTCGCGCACCCCTGAAACACACGTACCCAGGCCAATCGCGTGTGAAACTTCTCGCGCACCCCTGAAATACACGTACCCCGCTCCCCCAGGCCCGATCGCGTGTTAAACTTCCCGTGAGCCTCTGAAATACACGTACCCCGCTCCCCCAGGCCCGATCGTGTGTAAAACTTCCCGCGCACCCACGAAATACATGCACACACTATTATTCACACAGCGGGTGTCCGTGTTTGTCGCGTACCCCTTTGCACGTCATTTGTCCTAGAGGGCCACAGTATGGGACATTCATCAGAGCTGTGTATACGTGCTTTTTGTTAGCGCACATTTTGGCGCACATTTTTTTCATGCGCAGGGACGCTACCGCCTGCTTTCGTGTGGCGGACGTGTATGGGCCTGTGCGCGTCTTTGCCTGTGCGCTGGTTTACCCTATTCGATTCCATGAATACGTGTTGTAGGCGAGCGTGTGGGGGTTCCGCGCACTTGCCTCCTGTACTTCCCCTGTGACGCCCACATTTTCAAGAGTTGTTCCCCATTCCGCGTGTCACGCCCCGTGTTCCGCCTACTTTTGTTATGTGCGCCGTGCTATGTGCGCTTTCGCTGTGGCCTTTGCGCACGCCGTTAGATGACCTGTGCACCGGCGTGCGCCGCGCACCTTTTCAGCGCACATCCCACATTTTACTCGCGCACGGACTTCCATGAATAGATGTGCGCTGGTTTCCCTGCGATATTCGCACTTGCACTGCGATTTTTCCAGTAGCACTGCGAATCGCACGTTTTCACACGCGTGCGCCGATTTTTTCAGCGCACATTCATTCCATGAATCGGCCTGTTACTGTTTTTTCACTTACAAAATTAAGTTTTATTTTATGGTTTATTCCGCCAATTTATTGTAGCGGGGTCTTTTCTTTTGGTGTCTTTACCCAACGCGCGTGGGCCTGTAGGAAGCATTGACTTCAGGCCCGACGTGCGTGGGTCTCTGGCGCTCAAGCAGCGCAGGTGTCCCTTCAGGTGTGGATCTGTTGGGGCTTGGAGGGCAGCGCCGTGCGGCCCGCACACTCCATTCCCTCCACGTGTGAGGCTGTGTTTTATTTGCAGTTATTGGGCCAGTCGGCCCTCCCGCTCCAGTCCGCCTGTGTGGCTGGGTCTGTTTCTTTCAAGTTAAGGGGCTGGGCGGCTCTTCCGCTCCAGGCTGCGTTTGTGGCTGTGGGTGGTTATTTGAGTCTGCGGCGACTGTGTGTTGTTTGTATTTCAGGGGCCGGTTGGCCCGCCCACTCCTTCCCCAGCGCTCTCCTTTCATTTAACACAAGTGTATTTACGGTGACAGGCGCTGGTCTGGCTGAAGCTTCTGCTTCAGACCCGGCACGCGTGGCCCTCCTATCACTTAACACACTCTGGGGAGCGTATTTACAGCGTTCAAGTTTGAGGCCCTGGCGGGGGTGAAGTTCGCGCAGCCCTCATTTCTTTAGTAAGCTCTTTCATTGAGCATATCTATAGCGAGTATGTGCAGCTGTAACCTCCTTTTAAGTATGGGCATCTATAGGATTTGAACACCTCCATGTTTTTTTGCAGATGGGCGTTGATATATTTATTTATATATATCTATGTATATATTGTTTTAACTTTCACCTGGCACGCATGGGCCTCAATTGTTTGGAAATATACGGAAAGCTTCTGCTTTAGCACACACGCAAGATGGCTCAATGATAAGGCTGCAGGTTTACCATGCAGAAGGACCTGGGTTCACTTCCCGCCATGTCCAGTATACACATAGGTGTATGTATGTATATTTACATATATATATATATATTTTTAAAAATGAAAACATTTTAATTTTGTTTTTAAATTGGTATTTTTCAGTTTATATATTTAGTGCTGATCCGCCTACTGAAGAGCCTGATTCGCTGCCAGTCTGCAGCTTTATTTATTTATTTAATTGCTGCCCATGGCATAGGTGATTTGCCTTCACTGTAGGTGTGCCATAACCTGCTCGGTTTCAGGCTTTGCCTGAGTTCTAATACGGGGTTACCCCCTTGTGTACTGCTGGTTACCACACCCTGGTAGGGTGAGCAGTTTGAGGTACACCTGCTCAGTGTATTCTCCCCCAAAAAATATATTTTAGGCTATGTGTGGAGCACATTAACAATTTTCTTATTGGCAGTTGCACGGATGGCTCAGTAAGCACAAGCTTTTATTTAGGGATCCAAGGTTCGGGTCCCTGGGCGGGCGTAACCCCACTTTCCTAGGAAAGGGTTACTTTATAATTTTTATGTATTATATATATATATTGATTATGTATTTATTATTATTTATTGAGTACTTCAAAGAAAATAGTGTTTGGTCCCATAGGTTAGTTGTTTACAGGACAACTCAGTCCGACATTTCCTTAGGCATTTCTCCTCCCCAAGAAGAGGTCAGGGGATTTCTACTCTACTCGCCTTCATAAGGCGCTTAAAAAATCTTAGACCTGCTCCCCCCCACACCCACCCTTTTTCTCTTTGAATAAAACAGTCGTGGTATTCTTTCTTTGCTCAGGAAAGGGAAAGACTCTAACAAAGGGGTTGATGAGGACTCGAAGGGTGGTAATGGTGTGTTGAGTTGATTACCCAGTTTCTCTCAGCTGGTTGAAGAGGGGAATAACCAATAATTTCTCTATTGACGTGCAAGGAATGCGGGGCTTGATGTACAGATGGGGTTTGCCTGCTCGGCAACACCAATTCCTCGATCCTTAAGAGCGACGTGCTTTCCCTCAGTCTTTGTCCCAAGATGGCATTCAACAAAGCCAATATTAAGATCTTTGCGGGGGCAAGGCAACTCTTTAGTCTTGTAAGTAAGACAATGTTGAGCAACCCAGGTTCAAACCCTGATACAGTGTTTTTAAAAACATTGCAGGCGTGAGGAAGAAGGATCACCAAAAAGGTAACATTATAGAGACCGCCCCTATAGCCTTGCCTCCCAAGGCTTTGCCTTTCCCGCTAATACATCTAGCGGTGTATGCAATCTCTCCTCTGCTCGAGGAGTTGAAGCCCAAACTTTTTGCCCTCAGGGGAGTTTGTTTCTCGTTGCAGTTTGTAGGAGGTTGTTTATTTTCATTTTTATTTCCCTGGACAGTCTCTTTCCTTGACCCTTTTCCCTGGGGAAGCCAGTCAGGCTTTCACTTTCATGCATGCAGAGGTCTACACCTCAAATTTGAAGGGACGGTGTTCCCAGTATCCCTTCACAGCTTTTCAGTTGCTGTGCATGATAACTATCGCAGGGCCCCTGCCCCCCCTTTTCTGAGGTTTTGCTCAATAAGGTTACACCTCTGAGAGGAACACCTGATGGTTTCTGTTTTCTCCCGTTAGCAGGGGTTCTTGTTCATGGCCAGTGCAGAGCTCACACTGGATATTTTGCTTCTCGTCTGTTTGCTTTTTCTATTTGCCAATTCCTGGTATTTCACCAGGTTAGCAGAGCCGATGTTGGCTCACCTCAGCTCCTTAGAGGTCCGGACGATATGCTTGTTTGGTCAAGTTTTCTCAGTTTGCAACCTCTTGTGGAGTTAGTGGGGCCCCTTCTACAGGGGTGGGGGTTCGGTTATAAGTGCAAGACTTCTTATTGGAACGATGTAAGGTGCTCAATTTCTGCACTCTTATGGGTCGGGTTTAAGTAAATACCTCCCTATTGTCATGATAGCAGAGTACTTGTTCAAGGGCTCAGGATGGCAGCAATGAATTGTCTGTTTCCCCATTCTTTAACCTTTTTGCAGGTGTGTGTGCTTTTTTCTAAACTTCTGAAGTTGGGGTTGCATTGGGTGGTTTTCTCTCTCTCCTCCGAGGTTCTCTCTGACTCGTCAGGTCCCTCCAACTGGTCCTTAAGTGCCTCCGTCTTTATGGCTTGGCACATTTAGCTCTCCCTGGTGTGTTTTCAAGGATTTCACAGGAATATCTCTGTCATCATTTTTCCCTGGTTGGTCTATTCTTAGTAAGGATACTATTAGCAGCTAGCTGCTGGGTTTCAGGTGTGTGACTCATCTCTTCCATCCCGCTTCTGCATCCAGAAGAAGTAATACATTTTGGTATATTGGTTTGAGAAGGTTTATTGGTATACAGGTGTTACATTTGACTAAGGGCAATTGTGTCGTTAAGGGCAGACCACTCAGTACACATGGGTGCTCAGGGCCCTCCAGTCTATTTGCATTTAAGATCCACCTAAGCTAGGTTTTTGTCCTATGACATGTTATTAAAGTGTCCCTTTTCTCCTGCTTTGACCTTCTAATTTGTCTTCCAACACTGTTCCCCAGGGTTGCAATGTGGTATGTCTAGGTTTACCAGAAGATGGTATGACATTGAGTGTTTAATTGATTTTGTGTTGAACACAGAGAAGCTTAGCACTCCTATTGTCTTTTCCTGCTATTCCTATAGAAAGACCTTTTGTGTAACTGGAGTTGGCACATCTTCCTCGTTCTTTGCAGTTAAGACTGCTATGCCTTCTAGGACAGTTCCTGGGGTGGTCTTAGCCTATAAAAAATGTTTTGCAATCAGTTGATTGGTAAAAATGGAAACATTTAAAACATTTCTTGTTTTATTGTATTGTCCTTTGTATGATCATGTGGTAATTAATATGATGCAAGGGCTTCAAACTTGCATAATAGGAGCCTCCTATCTTGCCATAGAATGACTAATCCCCCTCACTAGCGTGAGAAGGGGGTTTAGATTCTATTAAAGACAAGGAGGCGAGTATTATCCCACCCCCCACCCTTGATGGGATATGATATAGCATTTATAGCGTGCCTATACACAGGTGTTTCAAGAGAGAACATTCTTTGGTTTGTTGTTCTTCCCAACCACCCACCCTTCTTTGTTGTTATTCTTACAGCTTCGAGCTGAGAGGTTCTGTTCGGGAACGTGAGTAACATCTACAAGTTGTGGAGAGTGTATCATCCGGGAGCTTCGCTGGATTTTGTCTTCATACTTTATCATCTAGTCTGTGCAGTGGGCGTCTGATTTAAGACAGCTACAGAAAGAGGAGTTGGGATTGGAGTAAAGGACTTATATAAAAGAGGATCCAGGCTTATTGGTCTCCTGCAGGGCATGACCTGTCCTCCATGATCAATTGGGGAGATTCCCCTAACATTGACACTGAACTCTATTTAGTTCTGTTATTGAAACTTTTTTGTTTGTAAAAGTTTTTGTTTGCTGCTGTGGTTTCAGAGTAAACATTGTTATGCATAATTCTCGCCTCCTTGTCTTTAATAGAATCTAAACCCCCTTCTCACACTAGTGAGGGGGATTAATCATTGTCCAACATTTGCACAACTGCTAAAAATTGGGCAAATGTTTAGAACATATGTAAGAGAGCTAAGAGGTGGTGTACAAACAGCATTATCTAAAAACGTTTGCACTGGGGCAACTAATAATCTGGCTGTTTTTGTACTATGTATTAAGAGGAACATAAAAAGAAATGTGTTTAATACATTTCTTTGTATTTTATTTAGCAAACACAATAAATAAAGCAGTCTGATTCAGTTTTGCGCAAGTGAAAACCTTTGTGGGTAATAATGAGTGGTGCTAAACCGGTTTGCTCAATTTCGTATCGTTCAGGCAGCAAACCTGGTGCTGAATATTGTTGCTCCATGTATTTGCACACGGCACAACGTTCGATAATCTGGCAGGGGGGCTCGTGAAGTGTGAATGAATAAATAACAGTATATGGTTCGTGCCGGATTCCACCTGCTTCTATGCGCTGGAACCATACCCTGCTCTTGTATAGCTGCTGTAAATACCCACATCAGTGGAACTCCATTTGTTGAGCCCAGAAGGACGAGAACCGCAGGTTGACCCCGTCACAGGTGAGGTGTGCGCCCACGAGCTATGCACCACGTGAGCCAAATCACGGAGGCTGGATACATTGCCAAGGAGGCACTGCCAAACAAAGGAAGGCTCTGTGCTCACTGCTACACAACAGATACTAATTATTCTGTCAACAGTAGCATACAAATAGCCTTCTCCTAAGATGTTTCTACGTAACGTACATTTCTTTCATGGCAAATTCCCCATGCTTTTCCTGCCAGTAGCTGGTGTGGCTGTCCTATATGTCACCGTGAGTCACCGCCCCACCTTTGCCATAGTGTGAGCCACTGCAACACTGCGGTTGCAGGGCAGCTGGAACTGTTTAGTAAAAACCGTGACAGAGGAATTCGGAGAACAATGCATTTCTCCAGAGGAGGAGCCAAACTTGCATAATTCGCCTTTAACGCCAGCTGCCCAGAGTATTTAAAGGACAGCAGCGGAGGTAAGCAGGTTTGCAACCTTCCTTTGTGCCGTTCTGAATATCTCACCTTTGGCCATGAGTAGCCCTATCCCTATTGTGTTGTCCTTCGTCTTTGGCGCTCTTTTCCTTGTACTCTTCCTGGTCCTCGTGCTCTGCTCCTGCCTTGGAAAGCTGCGTCTTAGAAATACGCCAACAACAAATACAAACTGCAGCAAAGCAGCTATCGCGAAGAGCAGCATGGGCGCGTTAAGTTGCGCAGGAAGGCACGCATCTATTCCGCCAGCATGCGGAGCCGCCTTTGACCAGGGAACGCATGTTCAGCGTGAGCCCTGGAAGCCTCAGCAAAATCTCCAACACCAGCCTCACAGGTTGCTCAGCCTCCTCGAAGAAGGCCTCCAAGCGCAACGCCAACAAGTGTACCCCGCGGAATTCTGCCAGCTTGATGCGTCTTCACTGCAGCAAGGAGAGTCCCCTCCGAGCTACCTGGAATGCATAGCCTCCTCCTCCATCACATCTCCTGCGCAGCAGGGCCGGGGAGCATGAAACAGGTTATCCTCTGGAGAGACTGCGTCATAAACGGGACATCGTGGTCTCACATTTGGCCTAAACGGAAGTGCTTCAAAGCGAACCGGATGTAGACCCTGCACTACTGCTGTACAAGAGCTTATACATGCACCCACGTGCCACATGGACCAGAAAAAAGGACTTGGACAGAGAAGGGTGTGTGTACTTCGTTTGGGGGTTGTGTCTGTAAACAGCAGGTTAAGACTTTTGCCGCAAACGATGCTTACTTTATTAAGGGAAGGCCCTTCTTCACCATGATCTTATTTGAGGGGTTTTCAGTGAGGTAAATGCATACAGTTTAGTTCCCAAATATTAATGATGCGCTCGCAACATCTGCTGTGCTCGTGTGCGTAACTCAAATTGTGATCTACAGCTGTTTACCTCCCTGCGCCTGGTGAGGATTATAAAAGGGCCAAGTGGATTGAAATGCACCGAACCCTAGCATTGCATTTGTGCCGGCGTTTTGGCATGTGCTCCCAGCCCTCGCCGGATCAGCTGGCGTCGAACTGCCCCAGCAATGCGGCTGTCGTGAGCTGGGGTGCGGTTGGTTCAGCCCGGCCTCTTTGAAGGGCTGTGTGGTGGCAGAGTTTATCCAAAGACGGGTGCTGCCCCCTGCTGCTGTTTATGTAATGATGCCAGGCCTTCACATCATACTGGAGGGTTAAGGAGCGCCCATTCATGACACACCAGAGGAGTTCAGCGGCGGCCTGCTCCATGGCACGTACGACTCCATGACTCAGAGAGCCAGGGCTGACACGGGATCGCGAGAGCACTGCACACGGCTGTATGCGTCACGACTTGTACCTGTTTCGTTCATGGTGATTAAGGGCCACGCGATAGTACTTCTCACAAACTATTAACCAAAGTGACCCCCCTGTAACGCAAATATTATTTATCTATTTATTTATTCTTGTATTTATATGAGTTTTTATTATGCCTTTAGAAGGGAAACTAAAACGTTGCCTGCTTCTTTAGCACAAGCTTGCCTCGTGCCGGTCGTTTTATTCCACCCTCTTGATCTGAACACTGTGCCGAAAGTGCATATAGCTTGTGCATTCGTATGGGCACGTGGTTTGCTGTTGTGCTCAGATATTATGAAGTTTTACAGAAATTTGTTGAATACATGTAATACATGAATGCCTTCACTGCTGATAAGAAGGCTAAAGTTCACACTGTACAATGAAATCAGTCTGTTTTTATAATAAAGTTGCCAAATACTGACTTTTGTGTTTTTTGTAAGATAAACTCTGAACAATAAGAGACAAGATTGGGTGCAGAACATGGGCCATGGAGCTGCAGTTCCCTAGATGTTCTTTTTGGCTTGACGGTGCTGCTGCTACCATGTTGGCCGTAGCAATTGATTCCAGCCTTTGTCGTTTTACAACATCTGGAGGTGCTAAACCTCCTCTGCATTTGTAGCCTCCACTGGTTAGATTCGGGAGGGCCCCTGTCCACTTTGTAAAATGTAAAATGTCAATATTGGTCTGATTCAGAAATCGGAATGGCGCTTTATGAGCTTGCTCAGTGTCCAGAAAACTGGATTTTAAAGGCAGGATTATGGTGTTAAAAACATTGAAACTTTGTTTCATCCAAACCAGTATTTTGTGTTAAGAGCTTGTCTAGGCTATTTTTTAACAGCACTGTTTTCCCTGAAACTAGATGTCAGCTTTTTTGGTATCAGCTCTTTTTGGTTGCGTAAGCCCCCAAATGTTGGCAAAACATTGCTACTGTAAAAAAAAAGGGGAAAGGGGAGTTCGGGAGCAGTGTATGGCGTTGGCATGGCAACTTGTGCCTGGGCGATGTAATGGCTGAAGCACCATCAGGCCCTTGCCCCTCTCGCTCACGCCTGCTGGCCTGCTGCTGTTGCCGGGGAGCTGTGTACGCTCCAAAGTAGGAGCAACATGACTGCACTTAACTAGTTGCCCGTTATATTTAGATTTTCTATGCACCAATCATTTTTGTCAGTTGAACTCCTCTGGACTATGTTTAAAGTCTGGTGCAGAGTGATCTCTTTTCAAGTTGAAGCTGCCACACCATCGTACCTTGCGGAATTGAAGTTAGCCCCTGTGAGCCCTGCCTCTCCTTCCCCCATCGCTGTCCCACCCCCTGCTTTGCCCATAGCCTCAGGTGCCATGCTTCACACCTGGGGCCTCCTTCTCCCCGTACGACCTTGCCCACAACCCCCCGCTCCTTGGCCGCTTCTCCTCACTGCGTGTGCTTCACTCGGCTGCCCCCCACCGCTGCCTCCTTCATCCTGCAGGCAGTTCAGACCCTTCCTGTGTCATTCCCCACGTGGCTGGCCCAGCCCCATCCCCTTGTCCCCCTCTTCTTTGTCCATCCCACAGTGCCTGGCGGTAGATCTAGTTTGTCCTGAGAGGTGTCCATTATTGCGCTTCCCTTCGGTGTAGTACCTTTGCCATCATCTTAATGTGTGCCCGCTACATGCCCCTGTTGGATGTCTGCCCCTGCACCGCTGGTGTCACGTCTTTCTCGGGTGTTTTGCCACCGCAAACCATTGTTTGTGTCGGGATTTGCCTCTTGCAACGCCAATTACTAATCCCAATTGCACTTTATCTAGCGAAGTAAAGTACAATTCCAACTTTAAGTGCAATTTGTGTATTGCAAAGGCTAGTACTGCAGTTTGGCCCCATCTGTGAAATGTGAAGGCATAACAAGCAGCATATTACGCTATTCATTAATTTATGTGCCGGGTAATTTTATACCTGTGTCAGTAATTTTCTGTGAGTGGGTATTAAGGAACGATCCACAAAACGAAACACCTGAGAACAAGATTTAGTGCTCGTAGGTGATACTAAATTAGCTGGCTTTACACCCCACTAGGCTTTACAGTTAATGCTTGCTGCATCCAAGTAAATATTTTCCTAATGAGCTGTTTCACTAAGGGCATGCTCAGCGAGAGGACTCACATGAACTTGTCCCCTAATACGAAGTCCTCCACACTACAATCGTACCCTTTGCTCCCACCTTGCTCCCCAATTCAACCAATACCTGGCAAATCTCGCCCACTGCATGGCCATTTTCTGCTCAAATTTCCAGTGTTATGCTGACGACACTCAACTCATTTTCAGGCTGCCCTCGGACACCTCCTCTCCCTCTCTCATCTTTGATTGTCTAACTGCCATTCAAGATTGGTGTGCCACCAACAATCTTTGAATGCCAGCAAGACAGAGAGCCTCCTCATCGGCACACCTTCACCATCCTTTCCCCTCACTCTCTGGGCAGCCTCCCTTGGTCCTCCTCCTACCCCCACCTGCGAGGCTAAGAACCTTGGGTCATCTTTGACTTCACACTTTCCTTCTCTGCCCACATCTCTTAGTTCTCTAAAAAGTAAAACTTCCTACTGCACCTCCTCAGGGGTATTCTGACTTTCCTCTCCTTCCCCCAAAAGCTCACTGTCTCCCAAGTTCTGGTTCTCTCTAGGCTGGACTATTGTAACAGCCTCTTTCTAAATCTACCTGCCTCTACTCTCTGCAGATCTCTGTCTTCGGCTGGGGCCTCCCTCTGGAATAGCCTCCCAGCTGCTCTAAAACTTGAGGAGTACCATCTCTTGTTCCGGAAGCACCTCAAGACCTTCCTCTTTGCTTCTGCCTTCGCTCCCCCTCTCCCCTGCTGATCTGCTCTCTCTTGTCACTGTGCACCTGGCCACCCTCTGTCCCCTGGGTCCAGGTACCTGCTCACCCTGCCACCCTCCTGCACTGCCTCCTGGCCACCCCTTGCACTGGGGACTGTATCTGTACCCATACAGCCCCCCACACCTAATGTTCTACTTTGTCTGCACTTATCAGACTTACCCAGTCTGCTGCCATAGACACAGCACTTGCTGGCTGCCCTACCACTGTTTATTGCCTCTGTAATCTATTTATATGTTCTCCTCTGCTCCACACTTTCCACTCCCCATTCCATGCACTTTTCCCCTTTCCCTTTCCCATGCACTTGTGCGTTCTCAATGTCAATGGGCCTATTAAGATGGTTGTTCTCCCCTGTGCCCCTCCCTTGACTTGTCACGCTCTGAAACACTTGTGTAGGAGCGCGATACAAATAAAATATCCACGTTTTCATAACACTCGGTTTCATTAATAAGACGACTAACGCCCACGCTGCTGTTAAAGTGAGCCTTAAATGGAGCAGTGTGAGTTACACTTTAATTTCCAGTGCAGTGGAGTTCGCTTGTTTTGCGATGCACTTCACTTCTGCTTGTTGCTGGAAGGTAGCACTGCCATCGCTTGCAGAGAGTCTTTTTGAGTCGCCTACCTACTCACGGAGGCACAGCATGTTTTTATAAATTCAGGACCAATGTGTGCCAGTCGGTGGTCTAAAGTGCTTGACCCAGGCCTTTTGAGTACTTAGGCATACAATTGCGCCTGTTGGTACTGGACTTCGGATAAAGTGAGTTTTACATTAAAATGTTTATTTACTTTACAACATACAATCATTTGCTCCATTGTTACTGTTTTATGAACAATGCTTCGGAATATCCGTCAGTATTTCTTTTCGATTATTTTCGATTTATTTGAGGGTAGACTTTAAGGAATATTTGCCTGGTTGAAAGTGAATTTGCACTGTTGTAAAGTGACTTTGCACTGCAGACACAAACCCTGATTCATGGACTGCGCAAAATGTATTTTTGCTGTACAAAATAACTTGGCCAAGACTTTGTACGGCAAATATAACCTTTGCACAGTTCCATGAATCAGGGTTTGTGTCAGCAGTGCTAAGTCCCTTTTCAGCAGTGCAAAGTCACTTTGAATTAGGCAAATATTCCATGAATCGGGCCCAAAGTTAATATGTGCATTAACTCTATAACATGCAAACGTGGCGGCCTGGTTTCCTGTTTTGCTTTTAAATTGCTTGTCAGAGGGAACTCGCAGGGTTTAGGTGACTGCGACATACGGGCGCCTTGGGCCAATTTTGATGGCGCTTTTTTTCATTCTCGGTTTTGGGGTACCCGTACATTATTCCACATTTAGGTTCCGGGGTTAGCTAAGTTGCTTCTTTAAAATTCTGGTAAAAAATTCCTTTCCCCTGGTTGAGTAAGTAGATGGCTGTTGCAGATAGATGCAAAGAAAGTATGTTTAGTGGTTGCAATGCGGCTCGGCCGTGGAAAGAGCCGCCTCGTGGTACCCTCAGGGTACACAATCCTTTGTTTGCTGTTGAAGTGATCGGTTTAGATGTCAGGTAACAGCACAGCTTTAAGCAGTTACCTGAAATTGAGGTTCCTTGGGCAGGGAAGTTGGGTGGAGGGGGGGGGGGGGGTTGAGGCTCAACAAATTTAGTGCAGTAGTAGAACAGGGATGTTTTTTTAGAGGGGAAGCGACTGATGGGGCTAACTGTCAAAATATATGAACGGAAGAGGTTGGGGAGGCCAAGAGGAGTGAACTCATGGGGGTGTCACGCTGGACTGGGGGAAAGGTGTGCGAATGCTAGCACTGCCCGGGCACTCATTTTCACCAACGTCTAAGAAAAGGGGCGAGCGGTAGTGCTAAATGCTACATTGGGGGAATTGTTCAAATCGGCTATTTCAGCTATTTCAGTGCAAATCTTCAGGGTAAGGGCACAGGGGATGTCAGATGGATCGGAAATGATATCCAGTGGCACCATGGCAGATGGTGGTCATAGCCCAAGGAATGAGCATACAGCGCAAAAGTGTTATTAAGGAGGCAGGGGTAGCAGGGACGGGGCGGAATAATAGCTGTACTTACGCCAAGGACAATGTAGGATAAAGGGGGCCAGTGCTAACGACAGAGCAGTACCATGCCCGGTAAGAATTGGCGATTGAATCACATTGTTACTAACCCTAAGACACAAAAAATATTTATGGAGCGTCAATGTTGATATGAATGTAAAACAGTATTCATGTTTTGGTATACTGTAAGATAATGCATTGCGTATGGAATTTTGTAAGTATTCTGAATACATCTATACATTTGGTAATGATAACTTGGGCCTCAGATGGACAAAACTGCTTACATCAAGAATATCATGAAATAGTGCTACCACAAACAGGGGTGAAGATAAGGGAGGGGTAACCAGTTTACTTTTTCGTTGAAGTATTGAAGGCATCTTCCCCACTTGCGATTGGCTCCCATAAACAAAAATTTGGGAAGTACCCATTGTTAACACTTGTCCCCGAAAATACACAAGAATTGCAGATCCATGGACAGATAGGGTGAGTTCACATCCAATCGATCTATCTAGAAAATTGCAGGACCGCAAGGGTCCACCCTTCCTCCCCAGCTATTTAGCATATATATACAACCACTAGCATCCATCCAGTGTAAGTTTTCCGCATCATTTCAGATCTATGTGGATGATCCCTAAATCAGGTTCAAGTCAACCAATGATAGTGACTCCCAATGAAACATTTCAAATGGTCTCATTGCGGTCCAGGAATGGATGACAGAATACAATCTCTGCTTGAACTTTTGTTTTTCAGCACCCACATTTTGAATTCTGCCCCTTTCCTATGGATCAAGGAGCTAGGTCCATTTACTCACACTTCTAAGACAGTCAGGAACCTACACTTTTTATTTGATATGATATGAAAGGTTATTTATAACGCGCTTAATACCCAGGGGTTTCTAAGCACAAACCCGGGGATCGAACCTGTGGCGCTCCATGTCATCTTGCTTCCAAGGCGAGCACGTTGACGCAGAGCTATCCTCCCGAGCCATGTCTTTTACTCTGCATAACAAAGATGGATACACCACTCGGTTGTATAGGCACCTAATAAATTCCCAATAAAATAAAAGATAAAGTAGTTAGGAAGACTCATTCCCATTTACGTTTGCTTAGAAAAATGTACCTGTACCTAGGAATGACACAATAAGTAGATCTAGCTAAATACCTGGTATTATCCAGACTAGACTAGTGGAATGGCATTCATGCTGGCCTAGACAAACTACAAAGTCACCAAATCTACTTGGTTCAGAATCATACAGCTACCTTAATCCTTGGTCGTAACACCCAGGCTCACTGTGCACCGGGTCTTGAAGCCTAGCGTTGGTTGCCTGTTGTATATTGCATCACGCTCAAATATTGTGTCTGACCCATCAAGGACCATCCAAGAAAGGCCCCCACTACATTTAAGTTTTCCTGTCTCAATATTGACCTAGCAAAACTCTAAGATCCAGCAATGAGGACCTTCCTTTACAACCCAACCCCAAGAAACGATTACAGGTGGAAGGGAGGCAAAATCGTTTGCTTACTACAGATATACTGTAACAATTTACCTAAAGCTCTATTACTAGAATAAAATGACCACAGATTGAAACCTGCTCAAAAAGATAAAGATAAAACCCCTAGTCCTGGATCTCTTCCACTCTTACCTCGTTTCATTAGCCGCCACGCTCAATGCCTCATATGTGGCAGGCCCTGTTTTGTCCTTGAAAGTGCTCGCCCATTCACACTTACAAGGGGGTGCAGGTCAATGGACACAGATCCCCTACGTTATTTCCGAGCACTTAGAGTGTACAGTGGGGGGGGGGGGCGTGTAGAGTGGGGGAGCGTGTAGAGTGGGGGAGCGTGTAGAGTGGATGAGGTTATAGAGCGGATGAGGCTAGAGAGCGGATGAGGTTAGAGAGCAAATTAATTTATAGAACTGGACTACTGCGTACTAACGAATGACTCTAAGGGGCTGATGAGTGCATACTAATGTTGAATGCGGGGAAAGCATGAGTGCATAGAGCAGATGAGTCTGTGGAGCTTGTGAGTGCAAGGAGCTGGTGAGTGCCGGGAGTGGGAGAACGCGGGGAGCGGGTGACTGCGCACGGTGGGTGAACGCGAAGTACAGGCGCAGACAGGGTGCATGCGAGGGGCAGACAGGAGTGCATGCGTGGGGCAGTCAGGAGCATGCAGAGTGGACTGGGATGCATGAATGCATCAAGCAGATTGGAGTGTGTTGCACTGACGGGGACGCATGGAATGAATAAAAGTCCATAGAACGGACAGAAGTGCATAGAACTGCGCGACGTACATAGTATGGTCTGGAATGCAGAGAAACTATGAAAGAGCATATAACCCATCATATCACACCCCATGCTTACTCTCTTCTTTACACCATCACTCAACTAGAACACAGAGATACTATGACACCATTCGGTATAACTGTTCTCATACCAACACCTCCCGCTCACTCTCCATCACTCTAAGTAAACACTGCTGGTTACACCCCCCCCCAGCCAGGCGTTCTCCTCAGGCCTAACGCAGCCACAGTCGGTCTGGATAAATCCTGCCAGAACGAACACATACCCCTGACCTCAACCACCACACCTACCGCTAAGAAGCAGCTATTTAACGAATACCGCACCAGATGCACACATACCCGGTTCGCACACGCGCCGTTGACTCTCCCTACTCTCTCTACTGACCTGAACTTCGGTTCCCAAGGGCGTTCAACCTACCAGCGCCTTCAGATCATACCAATGGTATATAAGGCGCTATATAAGTGCAAAATAACATAACATAACATAACTTAGCCCACTATTGGACAGGGCACTAGATTTCCTGTACTTTATGAGGCCTGATGTTAGGTCCTTTTATGATTCATGATGTTTACTTCTTTAAATCTTAAAAATGTTTCTCAGATTTCCTACCCACATTTTCATGCAAATCTGTGAACTATGAAGTTGTGACTTGATTAAGTCAACAACCGTTGCTCAACTATAACCTCATTCGACTCTCACAACCTCTGGGATAGTTGCTGGCATACTCCTCCCAGCGTGCTCCATTTAAGTGGTTTACAAAACACCAATAAAATAAAACAAATTATAATTGAGAGCAACAGCAGGGGTACATTATTACTGCTGCCCAGGGCTCAAGGCATTGGGAACGCGCGGGTGGACGCAGTCCCATGTGGTATATTAGAGGTCATGTGTAAAATGAGAACATTTGACTGTCTTCTTCTATGCCAACATGGGGATTCGCCAGGTTCACAGGCAGGCACTTCCCCACTGCATCTTATAACCTGATGAAAAATACAGCTAAAGTTGAGATGACATATGTCGGGAATGCATGTTCCAGGGCAAACATTAGCATTCATTGTTGGAGTTTAAAACATACACACCTTATAACATTTACAAACACTATGAGAAGAAAATACCCTCTTCGTTTTTGGTTGGTGTTGATTTTATGAAAAGCAAATGCCATTCATGCTGTGTAATTTATATGCTTATGGAAAGCCAATTGAATAAATTGTGCATATGCCACCTTGATATGCTAATTTCTGGTGACGGCACACCCCACTGCATATGTTAAAGTGTCCCCCCAACTTGACCACTTCTGCTCCCTTCACCACCTTCTCGTTCCCAGTGTAGGTGGTGTCCTTGCACTCTTTGATGCCCAGGTCCACTATTAAAATTAGCATGGCCAGTAACACAGACAGGGAAGGGTAGCAGTAGAGTAGGGACACCAGTACTCTTTATTCACTTCAAGTCCCAGCAGGCAAGATGTCTAAATCTTAGTATAGCAGTAGTTTGCTTTCACTACAATTGATACCATGCAATATTTCTTATCTTCACTATCTCTGCCGTTTGTCTTATCGGCATCTTCCTGCATGCACAATGTATTATCCCCATGTCTCTGTAGTTGTATACACAGCATTGAACAGCATACATGATTTTGCATTTTCAATCTGTTTGTAGTTTCTTTTTAATACAACTCCCAGAATGCATGATTACTCATTCCGAATATCTCTGTAGTTTGTCTTCACATTCCCCAGCATGCCTGGTTTCTGATGATCAATTCTGTCTCTAGTGATGTACATCATAATCTCCTAGTTCACAAGAGGGTATTGAATCCTGTGTGTTTGTCTAGTCAAACTTGCAACAGTTTCTTCCTACTGCTTTTTGCTACTCACTGTTTTTCTCCTGCAGTATCACAACAAGTCTGACAACAAGATATTTGAATTTGCAACAGTTACCTCTTATTTATTTTCTCCTCAATGTTTTTCCAACAGTATCACAACGGCAAGTTGGATAACAAAAGTCAAATTTGCAGCCAGGCATCCAGTAACAATACTTGTGAAAAACATTATCACTTGGAAGCTTTTTTTCACTTTTACACCTCACTATCATTGAGCCTTTCCCCAAGTATTCTAGAACGGCAGTTAGGATAGTAAATTAACATGTGCTAAGTGTTATTTTTAGGTCAGGAAAAAAACATTGCACACAGAAAATATTTATTTCACCAGTATGAACATATAGGCCTTGCAATTGTTTTATCTTACTGCTTTTCTCATCTGTGTTTCTCCAGTGGTATCACAACCACAGGTCTGATGATAAGGAATTCACATTTACAACACATCCCTCGTACTGCTTTTCTCCTCATTGCTGTCATGAACTAAGGAACTAAGAATGATGGCGTATAATAAACGAATGACTGAAATCTTCCATGCAGAGCGAAAAAGGCATTGTCCAAAGGAATTTGCTTTGTGTTTGATTGCCCTTTTTGCTCGTTGACCATGACAAAATATTACCATTGAAATATTTCAAAATTGTCTTTTGGATTGCAATCATTTCCAAAGCCTGATTTCACCTTTAAAGTCAATCGTGTAGATTAAATATTTTCTCTCAGTCACTGTTTAACAGTCAAGAAGGACACGACTGAGAACCAAACAAGAACTAAGGCCCAAAACATTTGAGTGCATTTACTTCCCCAAATAATTCAGCTTGCTCAGAATGTCTTTTGAAGAAAATGACACAGTTGCAAGAAGGTCTGGGATTTCATCACCAGTGTGATATCCCTGGATTCCCAGTTCAAAATAAGAAAAACCCATTGTATCACGAACATGTCCCGAGAAGAGAAAATGTATTTCCAGTTTAAATTTAATTCATGTACAATGACAGTCTTTACTATGTGTTTTGAAGTCCAGAATGATGTAAACATTAAAGTCTACTGCAGTCATATGTGGTAGCTGGGCCCCAAGTATTGAGCACAAACAATGTATATTGCACTTGTGCTGCATAGAAACCTGCCTAGCATGTCAATGACTCTATCTGCAGATGTTTCATTTCTACCAAAGTAGGGTGAGAGGTAAAGTCATACAGGAACCCATATTTAAAGTTTCACTTTATTCTGCCATGCTTGAAATTCTCTTTAAAGCACACTGCATTTCAAACTGGATTCTGGTCCAAATCTATTTCTATTATTTAAGGGGAGTTTGAAACTGTTAAGGGCAACTCAAAACTCTTGGAATATCCAGATTTCCAGGCCTAACCCAGCTCAGGGATTCCCAATAACAAAACATGAAGAGCTCACACACACAGGCCTTTGGCCAATTACAAGCTGGTTCCAAAGGCCATCTTGGGAAAAACAACAGATGGCTGGTCTGGACTCTCGACATCTAAGAAACTTTTCATAATCCATCAAACTCCAGGCCTCTAGAAAACAAAATTAGTAAAGGTCAAGAGAGATGTTATTGATTTTCATGTGAACACTGAATAAACTTTGCATTGACAGGTCATACATGTTGGAAAGGAGAAGGTGCTGGGTGTGTGTAAACAGTGACCTCTAGTGACCAAAGTCAGCAACTATCCTCTTGCAAAAATGAATAGATGCAACATGGATGCAATTTCTGAATTAAAAATGTAATCTTTATACATTTGTTGAGTCACGGTGCAAACTTGGACTGAGACAAAACCAATCACATTTTGTATTAATATACCAAATTATGTAAATATGCATGCCATGTGCCACATTAAGAATAGGTAGAAAAACTACAAAAACATGTAACTTCTGCAAATTTGATCAAAGCATGATCAGTCAAGTGTCTAATTGTGTGCCCTGAATAACAGAATCTGATAATGTTAGTTGTTAATAATGTCACTAGGAAGATTATGAAATATGGGGCGATGAACATTGAGTATTTTTGGAATGAACTGGAGATGGAAGAGGAGAGTTGATACTATTTGAAGAGCTAAGCATAGGCAGATCAGAGGATCCCCGACTGACTGAGTGCACAGCTGATTCTCTAAAACAAGAAGCCACATTTCAAAAGTAAATTAAACACTAAACTCTCCATATTGATAAGCTTGGGTGAATATTGGAAAATAAACTAGGGGAATGCAATTTGAGAGCAGGAACACATGTGCTGTTATGTCAATGCTCAGTGTTCTTCTAGTTATATTGAATACTAAGTTAGAGGCTATTTCTTTATGGCCCAATGTACTTTGTATTGAGAAACACAATTTAAAACTGAATCCATTTTGGTGCCACTTTAATACAGAATTGCCTTTGTAAGATTAAGAACTATTTAATATGTTATTAGTGGCTTAAACTAGTTTTGAGTCTTTTGGATCATAGTGTGAGTCTCAACACACAATTGTCTGAGTGATATTGTGCTTTAGGGCAGACTGGGGAGGCCATAGTCACAGATTAGATGTTTGCACAACAAAAATGAATTGAATATAGGGAATTAATTCTATTCAATAAGAATTGTGAGAAGGGTTAAACCCCCGTAGTCCCTTATCTTTGAATGCACAATGTATAATGTAGAAGGGAGGGTTTGTTGTAGCATTGTACATGTTTTTGGGGAATTACCAGTGGTCAAAGTGGGTGGGAGTAGTTGCGAGCGGTGCTCCTTTCCTTTTTTAAATTAAGTTTTACTGTTCCTATACTTTTATTTTAAAAAGAAATTCCGGGATGGTTTTGTTTGAAAATAAAATGTAGGAAGAAGTTGAAACTTACACCTTCAGTGCACTGCAATACACATTCCCTTAAACAGCAGGTGCATGTGTTTGGGGGTTTGTATTGCATGTGGGAGGGTGTGGCGGTGGGGTTAGTGGGTATTGGGGGCAGGCCTGTAGGGAGCATAGTTCCACTATTTCTTTTCATACACTTCGACCACTAGGAATTACATATCTCCAGCACAAAAACACATGCAGGCTGAAAACTCCACATGGTTACACAAAGTTAAGACAGATGCAGCTCTAGCTCATACACAGGGCATACCTAACACCCAAAAGAATGTCGAACATGGGGAGTGGACGACCCGGAGCTGTCCGCGCTGTGGGGAGGAGTGGGCGGATATGCTGCACATGTTCTGGTCATGCCCGAGGATAACGCACTTCTGGGACTTCATCAAGGAGAAAGCGTCGAAAGGGGGAACCAAATGCAGGCATGGTCACCACAGTCTTACTTGTTGGGCCTGTTCCCGAGAGGGGGTAGACAGAGAAGACCCTTGGCAAAAATGAAAGACTTGATGACGATACTGGCAATGGCATGGAATACAAGCATGGGACCATCAATAGAGAGGTGGTGGGCGGACCTGCAAAAATGGGTGATTGCTGAAACATCTGTATTGACAAGGGCACTGCATATGAGAGAAAGTGAAGAAAGGTATTAGCATGGAACATTCTGGTACAGGGGCTCAGAGGAGGACTGCCCAGACGACAGAGAACATTTAGCAAACAGGAGACAGAGTGATGAAGAGGGGGCGGCCGGGCCCAACTAAACCCTAGTGTAACACACAGAGCAGCGAATGAAAATTACAGATGGAGGGGAAGAAGACCTCGCAGTGAAACAAACATATGAGAAGAGATTGTAAACTCCACCTTGAATGTGCCAGTCAAGGAGCGATGTAGAGGAAGGACTCTCAACTGGGTAGGTGATCTGAATTGTAACATTGCTATCATTAACATTGACCCGCAATCTTGGACAGACCACCATCTAATCCCCTTCTCCACCACACTAGATCTCCTCAGCCCTAAATCTATTATCATGGCACCACCACTCCCAACTAGAAGTAAAAAGGATATCACAGCGGAAAAACTACTACCTCATCTCCTCCCTCCATTAACAACCTCAACAGCAATGCAGACCCTAACATATTAGTAAATTGCGTCCCTCCAATCTAAAATAGTGAATAAAAAAGCCTCCCTGCTCCCTGCTGAACAGCAAGCGACCGACCAATCCATGCCGGATAGAACTGCCACGCCCTTCAGTTTCAGTAAAATCTCTATCCTTGAGACGGAGAAAATCATTCTCTCACTAAAAGTCTAATTGCAAGGGAGATAGCTGCCCGGCCCAAATCATAAAGGATGCAGCTAGAGACCAAGTGCCCTTTATCTCAAAGCTTATTAATGCCTCCTTCAAGACCAATACAGTGCCAAACAACCTTAAAGAATCCTGGGTGCTCCCTCTGCTAAAAAATCAAACCCTGGACCCCACCATCCGACTAATTACAGACCCATTACTACAGTCCCCTTCCTACTAAAAATAATTGACCGAGTAGCTTACCTTCAAATCCAGGACTACCTTGAAGCCAACCACCTATTAGGATCACGTCAATCTGGCTTCCGCCCTCTACATGGCACGGAAACAGCCTTAATAGATCTTAAGACCCAAATCAACGAGTTGAGACACAATGGAAAAACAGCCCTGCTACTCCTCCTTGACTTATCCGCAGCCTTCGATCTGGTGGCAATCACCTCAGGCCGGCTGCCCATTTCTCAAGTGATACCATAATCTGGGTTCAGTCCTTCCTGGCAAACCGCACAATGAAAGTCTTCTCCCCTTCTGCCTCCACTGACCCCATACAAACGTCATGCTGCGTACCACAGGGATCCTGTGTCTCACCGACTATGTATAACATCTTTACTAAGCCCCTATTCAACAAGTTGGACAGACTGGGTGTCACCTACACACATTATGCAGATGACACTCAGATCCACATTCCCCTTTCGGGCAACTTTCTCGAGGACACAGCCTTGGTAAACAGGATATACCTCCTCATTCAGGCATGGATGGCATCCCATGGCCTGTGCCTGAATGATGACAAAACCGATATACTGATCCTAGGTTCAGAGACAAACCTAAAAAAACAGCCCTAGTTATGCCTCTTTCAATATTGATAGTAACTCTATCAAGGTAATGCCTGTAGTTAAAACGTTAGGTTTCTACCTTGATTCCACATTAACCTTGAAGAAACAAGTCAACTCACTAGCATCTTCAACTGACCACACCTGTAAGCTTATTCACGCAAGCAGACCTTTTCTTTCCGAAACCAGCTGTATCACCCTGGCTAATGCACTTACAATGTCCAAACTGGACTATTGTAATGCCTTGTATTCAGGTGGTAACAAATACATCACAGACAAAATCCAAAGGCTGCAAAATAACGCCTTAAGAGCAGCCCTAAATATCCCCAACAGAAACAGAGAGCACATCTCCAAATTTAGAAGAGATGTCCATTGGTTAAACATAAAGGATAGGATCCTTCTCAAAACAGTTTCACTCACTTGTGAACAACTTAGCTCCACCATACCTATCAGAAAGAATAAATAGCAGAATGTCAACACGACCAACGAGATCTACCAATGCCCACCTCCTAGAGATTCCTAGATTTAAACGAACCACAGCTGGTGGCTCTAGCTTACCAGTCAAAGCAGCCCTTGCATGGAATGCACTGCCTCTTGACATTAGAACTGAACAACCTTACATTAGATTCAGACGTAACATGCTGAACTGGCTACATACAAACGACTGCTAACACGCACCCTACCTGCCTACTACGGTCCCAGATACCTACCACCCTATCTCTGCCCCACTGCCAGTTGGCCACTTTTAAGTCAGTCTTGACAGTCCACCTCACCCTCTGTACCTGTCAACTACTGTACTATCTGACTGTCTTATGTAAGATGTGACCTTTTGTACCTTGTCCTCACTGTAACCTGCAATTGGCAGCTTATTATATCATTGTATGCGTGTACGCTTTCCTTTGCCTGCAACTAAGCTTAAGTATACCTGTACTGTTTTTGCGCCCAGTTACCTAAGGGTTCGGTGCGCCCTACCAAATAAATAAACAAACAATGTTTGTTGTTGTTTAAAGTTGTTATATCTTATATTTTGTGTTGACAATGCAAATAAAAAGGTATAAAAAATATATAGTTTCTAGTGCTTGATGATTCGTGACGACAGTGAACGCCTTCCCCAAGAGAAATAGTTGAAAGTGCTCACAGGCTCACATGACTGCTAGCCCTTCCTTTTCAAAAGATCTGAGATACGTTTAATGGGCTGATCATGTAATCCAGGTGCATTCCGGGGTGCCTCTCACGTCCAATTGCTCTTTTCGCCTGTCTCATGTCGACATATATGCATACTGCATTAGGTGTGTCCCTTTTTGGAACTGCTACTATGTGCAACACCCATGGAGTAGGACCGCTAGCAGGCTCAATTATGTCCTGTTCGAGGAGGCTGTGTATTTCTTTTTCCACCTGTGCTTGGAAGTGAAATGGTATCCTCCTGGTTGCTGAGTAAATGGAGTGACTGATTCACAATGTATAATTTTATGGGATCAACTGTGAGGCACCCCAGGCCAGTGAACAATGACGGTAAGGTCTGTGTGATGGAGTCATTTTGTCGCATGCAATAGGTTATGGCTGCAATCTTCATTTTGAGGGCAGGAGGTCGACCCAATACATTTCTTCCTGGGACTTCACCCTGTAAGACATATAGCTCCATATCTGGGCATCTGCCCTTGTACCAGAGAGTCATTGAGAATTGAATATCTTCAGTTCAGCTGGAACCAGGCGTGGGGGGTTCAACATTTTTGGATACCCAGATATGCATATAATGTTAAGTGTTGCTCCAGTAGCGATCACAAAGTTGCAGGATGGTTCCCTATCCTCATGCTGACATAGCTGTCGTCCATTGTCGTCGTCGTCGCCTTCATCATGTATGCGTAGTCGCAGGGTTCTCTTTATGCCATTAACGAAGGTGAGGGAGACCTTCCTGTGATTTGATGTACATGCCTTATGACAACCCGTCTATTAGTGATGTCTCTCCTCTGCATCTTGTTGCATGGAGCTGGTTCTTGCCTAACTGCTGCATAAGTGGATCCCTGAGGTCGAGGCGGCGGTACATTGCATACAATGGCCAAATGGTTTTCTCACCCACAGATAGTGCATTTCTGTCCAAATGCCGGACAGTTCATGTGGGGATCATGGGGAAATGTCAGCCCACACCGATAACACATGCTTGTGGAAGCATGACTTTGTGTTAAGTTGCCACCCGGGTATCGAGTACCTCCTCCTGGCTTCACCTGATGCATCTGTTCCTTCGCATGTCCTTTATCACTTTCCATTTGAGTCGCTTGCGTATCGACGCACGCCTCTATCCTGGACATTTGGAGAATGGTGATCACCGCGGTCGTTCTCATAGTAACTTCTTTCTGAAGGATGACGACAAACATCCGCCAATGATCCTGAGGAGTATCGCTTCTTCGTTTGAAAACTTGTGAAATTCACAATGAGCTACCAGCTTGTAGAGCATAGTCCCAAATGCATTCATGCTCTCACCGGCGAGTTGGCAGGCAGTATTCAAGGTGTACCTATCGTGGTCGATGTTACGTTGTGGATCAAAGTATGCACATAGCGCTTCCTTCAGACCAGCAAACGTTTTCACCTCTTCTGGCAGGAAAGTAGGGATGAGGCCTTCTACATTATCTCCCACGAGGTATATGTGCAATCTTCTTGCGAACCGATCAGGCGCCTGTTCATAATGTGCCACCAGATAATTTTCAAAATGTCCTAGAGATCTCTCCCATCTTGGTCCAAGACACTGTTGATCTTGCATGTCGAATGGCACAGGTCTGCGGAAGGCATTTGCGTCTGGCATCTCATCATCGTTACCATCCCATTGATCTTATCCTCCCTCCGACATTTTGCAGGTGTATTGGGAGGCATATTTTTATGTAGCGCACTTCCAAAAGCGAGAAACATGTTTTTTGTTAAAATGTGGGAATGTGGGGCTGGTCACTCAAACTATCCCATCCTCGACACAATTGTCATGTCGCCTTGCAGTAGTATCCAGCTGTCAGCTGATGGGAATAAATAAATGCAGGAGCCACAGACGGAGAACCGCTTTCTTTATTTCTTGCGCGCGAATGATGGCCTCGAGCATTTAGCCTACGGTGCATGCGCTACAATCCAGGTCTCCTATAGGTCATCAGCATATCTGACGTCGGGAGCCTAGCTCCATTAATTGTGTCCTCACCGGACACAACATCTATCAGCGCGGGAGGGCCCCATAGGCCATTGACACCTGTCATACCACACGCCACATGGACTTCCAGGTCTTATGATTTCCCTTTCAGAGGATTTGTGGGTCAGAGAGGAAAAGGGCAAGGGCAATTCCCTGCTTGCCTCCCTCCAGGTCTCTCCGGCTTTCTCCTCCGTTTGAACTGCCGGTCTGGAATAGCTGCTTCCTCGTGTGTTCCGCCTTGCTCGAAGTGTGCTCTCATGGTACAAGGTTTTCTCCCTGTGGGGAAGGAAAGGGGTCGTTAGGTGTGCGTAGTTATTGTAAAGTGCCTGACCCTTGTGTTGGGACAAATCAGGTAAACGGCTCTGGTGTTAGTCCGTTGTCTGTCACGGTGTAGGAAAGTTAGCATTGGAAAAGGAGGGGTAGAACGTCTGGATATCCTACTGCGGTAGGATGCGGAAAAGGTGTTATAGGGAAGGGGGTACTGCATCTCCCCCGTCGGTGTCCAACTTCCACTCCCCTAGGGCCCCTCATCCAGTCGATCCTCCCGCACTGTCCACCTCCAGGAACTGGATCCAATAGCGATGGACGTGTCCTGGCCACCTGGATAACAGATCCCCGGGGGCTAGATGGTGAGACACCTTCAGGTTTTTCACATAAGGAAAGTCTGAGTCAAACAGTTCAACTTAAAGTCTGTCTTCATCCAAAACCTAGTCTTGCCGTCACAACTAGAACAAACAAATGTGAAGGGATGTCAAAGTCAAAAGAAACAGTGTTTAACTCAAAGTTCTGAGCTTCTTCCAGATCAAAGCTTTCTCTCAGCTCCCCTTCTCCAAGCACAAGAAAGTTCCAAGAAAAAGAGTTTTAAAGTTTACTTTTATCCAATTCAAGGCAATATAGTTCAGAACCAATCCCGGGGTTACCTTCCGCAAGTTTCAAATAACACAATCCCAACAAAAGGGGTCTTGAGACTCTGCTCTCAAGACAACACATATAGACTGCCAAGTCTCAGGGTTCCGTTCCCCAAGACTTCAATGTCACACAGGTTCCTTGGTACTTGCTCCTGTGCACCAAGTAACCTGTAGTTGATTCCATTTGTTGGCCTCTGGGCTTAGTGTGTGCTCTTGGGCTCCTCTGGCTTCCCCTTAGTCGCCTCGAGGCTCTGCCACCATGTGTCACACACCCCTTCCAAACGGTAGCCTTTCCACACTGTATTCACACATTAAAGTTTGCTGTTTGGGCTTCCTTCAGCCTTTTAGGTATTCCCCTTTACGGTTTGTATTCAACTTTAAGGTTTAAGCGCATTTGTTGTGCAACATGCATTCAGTATTATTCAATTGCAGTTTAGAGTTTAATTCAGTCTTATGTTGCTTAATTATATTCAGTGTTCAAAGTTTACTTGTTTGCTTCAATGGTAAATTTCCCTTTAATTCAGCTTTTTTTAGTTTTAGCATTCTCTGTACTTCAGAATTCAGTAATCTCACATTCACATGCTTTACATGTTTTAATTGCATTCTTCAGTTGAAGCCTTTCGACAATGTTCCTTCTTTTCGCCAAGGTAAGCGACCACTTCAACAACAGGTTAATTGCTTAAGACAGAAGGAGTCATGACGTTCAGAGACTTTCGAAAATGTGCCTGTTTCTTTAATAAGACAAGCAACCACTCTGGTACATTGTACAAGTCTCTGGTTTCATTTAACAATAGTGGTTCACTTCTTGAGACTTGCAGTTAAAATAACAGTGGGTTTCTCTATCTCGGGAACTCACCAGCTCACTTTGAAGTCCTTTTCCATATCTCGGTGGCCACAAACTTGGCGTTTTCCTTCCAGGGAGTCTTTCTCTGCCTCTCAGACACTCTCGCGCTCTTGCAGTGCTACAGGGGAACAAGCACTCCCTTTTTTGGGATGATGGATGACCCCTCATCTGGTCTTCTTCCTCCATCTCGCCTCGGCCCCACTGGGCTCCTTCTCCCACGCCACCCTCCCCTGGACCTTCAGCTGCTTCAGTCCGCAGTGTACTTCTCAGGCCACAGAACATCTCACTATGGCTTTTATCAGTGTCTCGCCTCTCTCTCCTCACCTTCATGTCCACACCTCTTTTATACACCTGGGTTGTGTGAAAGGGTTGTAGGTGTGAATCCTTTCTTTTAATTGCCTGACTATAGTTAGGCTTGTAGTAAGACATGCCTGGTCTTTGCAATGATACTCCTCTGAGGCCCTCTTCCTCGTCTCAGTACCAAAGCGGTGTAACTGCATGTTGGTGTGCATAACTCCTAGTTGTCTCTTCCTAATACCACTACTGTCAAATGTCACATGAGGCGAGCTGGTTTATAATAGCCCATAAAGGTTGGGGAGGGTTAGGTTTGCCATCAATAGGAAATGGGAGTACCATGTCTCAACCATCCCATATTTAACCCTTTTTGGCCTCTTTCTGGTACATCTGAACTGATGGTGTCTCATACCCCTTTCTTGATTAGTGGGACATGGACAACAATTTCCCATTAATGCCCTTGGAATAGGTGGTTCCTCTTGCAGGGAAATGGGAAACACAGCATCTCGCCTGAATGTATCTCACTCCCAATCCCCAAGGACCCTCCACACAGGCGAGCCGCCCTCACTTTTCCACCCCCAGGGTCAGGATCCAAAAGTGATGGCCTTTCCCTGGCCACCTGTGCAGAAAATCCCAAGGGAGTAGAAATGAGAATACTCTCAGGTTTCTCACAGTAGTGACATTCATAAAGGCCCCGAAGTTCGCTTTTGGTTGATTATTGGTTTATTGCTATGCATAACATTGTGACAATCTCCATGAGAAAAGATGTGGACCACCTTCATTGAAATTACTGTATTCTTTTAAATACATTTTGAGATTTGAAAATCACACTCTCTATTTCATTGTCAGCAATTGTGGAGTGGCATTGTACAAATGGGGATATGAGATCAGTATGTCACGCCAATGTGAGCCTAGAAGTTTAATTTATCAAAATACAAATATTCCTGCATAAATGGGGGCCTCGTCAAGCTGGGAAGTTAGGTTAATGACATGACTGGTGTCCATGCGTTGGTACGTTGAGTAACACAGAAAGTGCACAAATGCACACATGTGTGAGAGATTACTGTAGTGCCTAGAATTTGATGTCCCTTTTTGTATGATCTCATAGAATATACAGAAAATAGTGCATTAGAATTGCAAGTGAGAAATTTCAATTTTAGAAAAAGAAAGCAATCAAAGATTATTGTCTATGATGAAGGAAGGTTGGTAAATCCAATACATGAATTCATCAGATTATTAAATCCAACACATTAATTGATCAGATTTATAGAGATACAGTATAGCCACGAAATCACATGACATCAGCGCTGAACTGGACATGGCTTTTGAACTTGTAATAATGAGATGTTTTCTGCACAGTCAATGGAAGATGCGAGATATGGAAACATGTAACTCAGAGATGAGACAGGTTGCTGAAAGCGGGGACAGACATTTGGGCCTGAAAGGGGCCACTAGATTAGGCCTTCCAAAATGTATCTCATCTCCACAAAAGCTGACAAGAGGTTGACACTCACATATTTTTTTGGTGCATCGACTGTCACATCTTCAAATGGTGGGGAATAGCCTAGCAGAAAACGTACATGATTCTGCCATTCCGAAAACAAACCAGATTCCCTCGCAGCAGACACACACACTAAAACAGGATGATCAAAAGGAAGTGGCTGCCCAATTATTGCAGAGAATATGAGAAAATGTATCATTGAGAGAAGGCATAGTGAAATCTGGAGAACAATCTTAATGACACAAAGTCAGAGATTTAACATGAAGAAGCAATTAAATGGCTGGCAGACTGTAAATCAGGAGTCAGCAGATGAAATACATATTTAAGCAGCAACAAAAAGGATCATTACGGAAGGAATTATAAAATATGAAAGAAATCCAAGCTTCCAAATCTAGGTTATTTATGTTGGGCTGGTCTGAATGAGTCTACGGAACAGCTAGTGCAAAGTAAACAGCAGATCATAATTGAAATGGACCATAATGCTAGGTTGAGACAAGAAATTAAAGATGCCCAAGCGACTTTCGACTCACAATCTAAAACTCGCAGACAGATCAGTTTCATGGTGGAGGGGCGATTGTCCCCAATCCCAATGCCAACTCTCCATTGCCAAAAGCTTCCACGGGTCATGCTAGTGGTTTTGGTGCAGCTAACCATAGTCAGGATATAGGGGCACCAGACACACTGTCACTTCTTCCCAGACACATGCAGATTTACAGGAAGACCTAATTGCCCGGTCAGATACAGAGGAATACAGAGAAATCTAGGTGAAAGGAGAGTGGAGTGGCACACTTAGCATATCAGGGGTGGGCGGGAGAGGCAGTGAGTGTACACCATTACAGAGAACTAGTGAGCCAAGAGAAGAACATGAGGTAAGGGAACAAGAATTACAGCGAATGATTCAACAGAGAGATCCTTTAGGCCACTTGGCTGACATTGAGAGACAGAAATTGCAACATTAAAGGGCATTTTAAAAACACTTATCTATGCCAGCGACTGTGGTGATACTCCAGAGCCCCTATGTAGTTGGAGAAACATTTAGTTGGAGTGACAATACAATGACATGCCATACTGTACAAAGCCTCACAAAGGATTTGCGGCCTATAACCCATAAGACCAACTATAAAGAGAATTGAGAGGGGTCCTGTGACAAATCTAGCAATGTCATCACTGGTTCTCTGGAGGGAAGCTTCTCCTACGTGGCCAGAGAAAGGCAGAAGCTACCTGAATCTGACCTTGGGGGTGGCTATCTGCAGGAGGACCACGTGGGGTAAGACAAACACCAGGGAGGTAAGAGAATACTAGACTCAAACAACCCTTCAGTTGTAACTCCTAGTAACACCCAAGGTCCTGTGCCACCCTCCCATATGGCTTACTGTAATGTAGATACTGAATCCCCAGGCTTTTCTAGCCAACAACATTATGCACCTCTCCCCACCCTTTCTAGCACAGAGACGAGGAAGAGGGATAGAGTAATGAGAATGACAAAACACGGAAAATCAAAGGTGCTTTTTGTCATTGAAAACTACTAAATAAGACTCGGACATTTAAAATGGACACAGCTGAGTAAGTGGGAGAGATAGAGAGAGAGAGAGAGAGAGAGAGAGACAGAGTCTGCAATGGCATCCAACTTGTTCTGAGGCTGTTTGGAACACTGGAGGCGAGCAGAGGGCAGAGCGCAGTACTAAGGCTGATGGATACGGTGTGCAGCGAAGCCAAGCCGGGAGAATTTCCTTGCATCCCTATCATGAGTAGCTGCCAGCAAAGGAAGGAGGCCAAGCGTGAACAAAGCAGCTCACAGGAAGCACTGCTGGTCAGGGGGCAAGAGGCGAAGAGGACAGAAAAATGCAACGAATGACGAAGATACAGAGAAATACCAGTAAGTCCAGGGAGAGTACATGGGTTACCGGGGCGCTTCAAGGGGAACACTGTGTACTGCATGCTACATGAGAGAGCCCAAGCAAAGAGGGCAATTTAATTAATACAGATACAAACATTGTGATACGCCTAAGTGAAGGCATTAGGATTGAAAGGAAGATTGTGAAACACCCAGGTGAAGGCAATAAGATTGATACAAGTATTGTGAAAAACCTAAGCAAAGGCAGTAAAATTGATACAGATATGAACACTGGGGAAAGCCTAAGTAACAGCAGTAGATTTGTTACACACATTGTGGAAAACCCAAGTGAAGGCAATAGAATTAATACAGAAACAAACATTGTTGAAAACCCGAGTAAAGGCAGTGGAATTGATACAAAGCTTGTGAAGAAAGGGTCAGTGACCCAATACTCGAGAAGTGTTGTTTTGTGGATACAAAAGAGAGTGAAAATAAAGCGAAGAAGTCCTGGCAGGATAGTGCACCAGGCAAACAGTGAGTGCGGGACTCAAACCCAAGCAAGAAAGGTGTGACACCATGGCAGGAGAGTATATGAGGGGGTGAAAGGAGAAGTGAGAGGAGAAGTGATAAGAGACAAGGGGGTTACAAAAAACACCTGGAAAGTGTGGAACAGTAATCAAAGGGAAGATCCATAGTCCTTTTTAAGAGGAAACTACAATACCCTGACAGGGGAGTATACCAGTTAGAGAAGAAGAATTAAGAAAGCTCAGGGGTCAAAACCCCTCTGTAAAAGTAAGAACCCATAACAGTTGATGCAGAAAGGGGAGAGCAATACCCCTTTAAGTAATAAAGGAAATGAAATAAGTGACAAAGCAGTGAAGCTCTGGCAGGAGGGTAAACCAGGGGTAAGAAGATAATTGAATAAACCTGAAATTGTGGAATGGTGACAAAAGTGGAAATTGTACCCCAATAAAGAAGAACACGATCATGAAAGAGAGTGAAATTAAATATCTCAAAGAATTGTGACATTGAAAAGAAATCAGAGGGAGAAGAAAGAAATCCTTCTTTGTTCCGAGTGACAAGAGCATCATCGAATAAATGAAGACAAAAGGGATTCAAGAATGGAATCACCCCACCCCACCTAAATTGAGAAGAAACATAGGGGAAGGGAAAGCCCCCTTCCTTGGTGGAACATTATTCCTATTCCTTTGTGCACCTTACAACTTTATGTTTCGAACTTCAAGGGAAAGATATAAGTCTATAGCTCATAGCAGTCCCCATTTACACCTTGTATTTAGTTTACTGTGTAAGGGTCAGTTTAGGGTTTTAGTAACAGGACAGAGGATGCTTTATTTGTGGAACATCCTGACACAGACGTTCATTAGCTTTGTTGAAGCAGAGAAACCCCTCATAGACCTAGGGAAAGGTAGGATTTCCCCAAACCCCCTTATTATTTTGACAATAAAAGTACTATTTCAAACCTGAAACCTGAATCTCTGTACGAGCAGATGATGGCATCATTTGGATTGAAGAATTATCAAAATATATTGGAGTTTGTAAAATGTACATTCTCTCCTGAGTTTTCTAGCTTCATTGCTGACCTGGAAGATAAAAATCATTACAAGTGATCCTCTAACAATATTGTTCAACTTACAGTAATCCCCAAGAAGATTGTAAGGCAGCCTACAATTTAATGTGTGGTGAGGATCAATCTCCTAGGGAGTTTGCTCAAGAACTCAAGCGCACATTGCTCAGATTTCCCAACGCGTCCATACCAAAAGTTGAGAATCCTAAACTACATTCTTCCATGCTTTTCCAAATTACATAGTGACTCAGTCCATGAACTCTGGAATGGATCATTATCCAGGCTATCAGGATCTATGATATACAGAACCCACCAACACCGAAAATTAAAGAAAAGAGCCCCAAACAAACTCTGGCTCCAGTACCATTAAGGTAGCTTAGGTGAAGAGTACTACCCAGTCAGTTGGACTTAGAGACAGGGGGGCCAAATACCTATTGCCCTACTGTCAATGTACCTAACAGACAGAGAGGACCCTCTGTTCCAAGCCAGCTGACTTGTTCGCCACCTGGCATGCAAAATAATGACCTTACAAAACCAGAGACTTACATAAGCCTTTGTTGGTTAGGCTCAAAGCCTATTCTAGGCTACAAATGTGTTCCTCCTACAGTGAGAAATACTAAGATACGATTCCATGATATGTGTAATAATGCACATTATCAATAAATATTAGAATAAGAGCAACCTTGTTTATTGAAGAAGCTTTTATTAATTTAAATACATTTTTCAGCAACAGGGCCTATCTCTACATTCAACACCATTATTAGATCTCAAAGATGACACAATCTGAATACTGGTTATTATATTGTACATTGTATCCAGAGATACCACCATCACTGTGGCTATTGATTTTAAATACTTTTCTAAGGACTTAAGCAATCATATTATTGGTACTATGCTAGATGATTGTTATGTCTGTACTGATGGTAACAGATCAGAATCATTTTACACTTAACAAGGGGGGCGAATTTTATGGTGTTCTCCCTGTGTCCTTATGGAGTGGAGGATGTTACCTATAAAACCCTGGATGACGAGATAATGTTTAAAAAGTCACAAGTAACAATCTCAATGTTAAGGAATCAACTTCCCAGGTAGATGCCAATTAATCAAGACCTCACCACTCAGCTGGAAGCTACCTCAGATATAGCCACCCCTGAATTATTGCCAGGCTTTTGCAAGATGGTAGAACAGGTCAATATGGCTGATGCCAGTGAGACAAAAGAGAAGAAACAAAAGTGAACATATATGTTTATGGATTTTCAGAAAGTTTTCTTTGTAGATTCATGTGATTGTGGAGATACTTCTCTTTATCATACAACTATACCTGGATTTCTCCATCTGGCACTACCACTCTGGTGGCCGTACACGATTACAAACTATCCTTGATTCACTCTCATGGACTGATTGGCAGAGGTGGGGGCGTGGCAGAGGTGGGGGCGTCGGGCACCTACTCTCTTCTCTCCTAAATTCCTCACAAAACTCCAATGCACGTCCTCCCCTACCTCTATTGAATTCATCATCTCTACTATTGCTCTACCTCCCTCTGTTTGCATCATTTTCATCTATCGCCCTCCTGGTACCACTAGATCATTCTTTGATGATCTTGGACAACTCCTTGATTCTCTTTCCACTAAACATCACCTCACTCTCTTAGTGAGGGCCGGTTTACTCCAGTATTTAAGAAGTACTTTTCTGCTTTTCATCTTGACTATTTTGAATCTTTGTAGAGAATTGAACGCTGTTACTATATATTTTTAGCCTTAGATTTTAATTGGTTTTAGCAAGTCCTAGTATTGCTTTTTAGTGTTCTTTGAAATATTTATACTAGGTTCTTCAGATCATTAGTAATACTTTCAGAACGCACGCTGTGTGTTTTACTGTGTTGCATCTGAAATCTAAGAGAAGTACTTTGCTTTTCTAGGCGCCCGCGTGTGCTTCTTGGCACCCGCGTGTGCTTCTTGTTCGTGAACTACACTACCCAGAATTCTTGTAGTTTCGCGTTTGTACAAATATACATGTCAGGCACGTAGGGGCCGGTTTACTCCGGTTTCGCTCTGGTGAGTGCTTTGCTCTGCCATCCCTCTTCTACTTTTTGTCTACCTCGATTGTGTTATGAGTAACGTTTCTTTATAGCACTTAAACCGCTAGACCTCCAAAATCTCTCTAACACGCTAGGTGTGCTCTTTGTCTCTCTGAGGCACAGTAAGTTTAAGTAATGGGGATTAATGAGGTAGTGCATGCTCTGAGTTTAGCAAGGGAGAAGATAGATAGGCGCAGGCTCGCCAATGTAGGTAGCACCATACCACCCAGGGAATCCAGGGCCACACAAACGGAGACCACTGACACCTGCCCTTCTTTTCACCCCGTCCCGATAAATACTTTCCTAAGTCTGTCCCTCGAGAGGAAAATAAGCAGTTAGCTGCACGGACGGCTGATCCTATCTCCTTAGTAGCACAAGAGTACGAGAATGGACCGTTTACACAGGCAATGTCATCCGACCAGGTCTGTTAGGAGGATCTTTCCCAAGCTCTGTTGGATCAAAAAACCCTGAAAATGACACGGACCCTACTTGATAAACGTGATATTTCAGGGGGGAACTTATTGCCTAAAGCAAATCACGGGGGAGAATCCATCTATGAGAATAATACTGACTCCATTTCTGTCCAAAGTAAACTTACATTTTTACTGCTCAATATGAGATCTTTGTTGAAACATGCCACTGAAGTGGCCTCTATCATTGAAGATCTTGATCTTGATATCTGTGCGCTCACGGAGACATGGAGCCATGAAGTGGCAGATCCCACACTCTCTTTGGCTATTCCTGAAGGTTATCATATGATCAGGCAGGACAGAACTCAGAGCAAGGGTGGAGGGGTAGCATTCATGATGAGATCTAGCCTGAAAACCTAGGAACTAAAAACTGATACAATACCGGGATCAGAGATTACTTCTATTAAAATAGCCATTAGTGCTGAAGTCACCTTGAATATCCTTCTGCTCTACAGAGCGCCCTCGAAGGACCCTTCCTTCCCTACTCTTCTTAACAGTTTGCTCCTCACATTGCTGAAACCCAATACCAAATTGATTTTGTTGGGAGATTTTATTCTCTGGTTAGGCAATGAGCTTGACCCTACTGCAAAGATAATGGAAAATACGCTTGATGCCCTAGGCTTCTGTCACCACATTTGAAGGGACATACGCTAGATTGGGTTGCCTCCCTTAATGTTCAGCTGAGTGAGGTAGAATTGCATCCGTGCCCATGGTCAGACCACTCTAGTATCTGTTTTCACTCCCAATTAGGATCCTTTAATAAAAAACGGTTGTACCCTAAACAATATGTAAGCAGTAGAAATCGTAAACATCTGAATAAAGATATTTTAGTTCCTTGGGCTCAAGAACTCGCATCAGAGATAGGAACACTCACTGATGCTACAGACATGTCTGTCAAAATGATGAGGTCTATGCAGAATGTCACTGAATAATTGGCCCCTTCTAAAATTAAATTGAAAACTATCGAACACAAAAATAATTGGTTTTCTAATGAATTGGCAGACATGAAATCCAAGAAAAACAAACTTTACCATGTATAGCGACTGGATAAATCATCCACCCATCTAGAAGCATATAAAACCTCTGATGCCGCGTTCAAAATAGCGGTGATAATAGCAAAAAAAGAGGCACTTAATATAAGAATCACGAATGCACAATCTAACTGTAAGGAGCACTTTAAAGTATTGAACGAACAAGCACATACGTCAGGTCCTATTCAAGACCAGATTGATAAAAACAAAGATTGGTGTAATGAAATTCAACCAGCCATGTCACTAAAACTAGAAAGAAATTAAAGACTCCATTAAGACTAAAAAATTGGCTTTGAATCTATTAGTCAGACAGAAAAAACTATTGGAGTGGCGGTAAAATATAAAGATACAACCATATTTAACTTTAGTCCTATTTCTGAGGAGGAACTTGCAAAGACCATAAGTCAACTTAAAAGCACAAGCTGTAAAGGTGACCCTTGCTCCACAATCATAATTGAGGGATGTCTACCTACGCTCATCCCGGCACTCACCAAATTTGTGAATATCTCTTTTCAGACCAATTTGGTGCCTGACAACCTAAAAAAGGCGTGGATCACGCCGCTCTTGAAAAAGCCGAATCTGTGCCCTCTAACATCCTCCAATTACAGACCAATCACGAATACTGCATTCCTCCTGAAGATTTTAGATTGTGTTGCCTACAATCAAATATCTGCCTTCTTGGAACAAGATGAAATCTTGCATAAGTACCAATCAGGTTTTCGGGTCAACCATGGCACCGAGACAGCCCTTCTTGCCCTGAAATCTCATCTTTCACAAGAGATGGATGAGAGCAAGATTTACCTTTTGATGATTTTAGATCTCTCTGTGGCTTTTGACCTGGTAGACCATTCCATTCTGTCCACCAGGTTAAGAGATAATGCTTCTTTTTCTGAGGCGGCCATACAATGGATCTCATCTTTCTTGAAAGGCAGACAGATCAGAGTGGCCAGTGAATCAGCAGTAGCTGATCCCATGCCCCTACTGTATGGAGTTCCCCAAGGAGCTTGTGTGTCACCATGTTTTTATAACATCTTCATGATCCCCTTTTTCCAGATGCTGGAAGAAGAGGGGATCATATTTGCGAATTACGCAGATGACACACAATGCGCCATACCTATCTCAGGATCTTATCAGGAAGATGAAGCCCTGATCAACAATATATACCTGAAAATTCAGGAGTGGGTGGTATCCAATGGGCTGGCGCTGAATAGCGCTAAAACGGAGCTTATGCTGGTAGGCTTCCCCGGTAAATTAGAAAAACTGGATGCCAACTTTAAGTGCCTCACAGTGGATAATTGTGTTATACAGGTTTTACCCAAGGTCAAGACCTTGGGCATCTATCTGGATAAACACATGAATATGAAGGCCCAAGTGAACAATCTTGTCTCATCTTCATCCTATTTCATCAAACTGTTTCGCCACCTTAGAACATTATTCTCAGAGAAAAATGCAGAAACTCTGGCTAGAGCTATTATTGGCTCAAAATTGGATTATGGCTGCAGTCTCCTATTAGGGATTCTGAAAGTAGAGATTCAACATCTTCAAGTTATTCAGAATGGAGCGGTTAAGGGCTTAGGAAAAAGGGACCATGTCTCCGAGGCACGTAGGAGCCTGCATTGGCTGCCGATTGCAGCAAGAGTCCTGTTTAGGCTCCTTCTTATCACACACAAATGCATTATGGGTCAAATGCCTTTGTATCTAATGGAGGTAATTGTTCTAAAAGACAACGTGAGGACTTTAAGATCCGATCACACAAATATTCTTAGAGTCCCTCGGAGTAACTCTTACAAAGCAAAAATGGGCTTGTTTCAAGTAGTGGCTCCCATTGCTTGGAATGCCTTGTCGCCCACCCTCCGAACAGTGGCATCAACAGAACACTTTAAGAAATTGCTGAAGACTATGCTCTTTGCTTAAAGGCATGGTGCAGTAAAATTTTTAATTGTCCCTACGGGTCGGCCATGTTTTTTTAAGCCTAAGTGGCTCGATTTTAGAAAACTTTCCTTTGGACCTTAACTGAGTTTTCGTCCATTAAACGCACGCGAAAACAGGCACCAGGGAGCCGCCATTTTGTGATAATCCTATCACTTGCCGCATCGCCCTGGCTGACCTGCTTCTGCGGCACTAAATCAAATCCCCCACCCCTGAGCCTGACATTATCAAAACATTCATATTCCCCGCCTCTCTCCGTGAAGTTTCTGTGCTGCGTAGGCAAACGCGCTCAGTCGTCTTCTACGCGACTCCACACAGAACCCAGAAACCAACACAGACCATCTCACAACACAGCGCGCCACCATTCGGAATATGAAACTGTACTTTAAAATCAAACAGCAACACGGTACATTTGATAAAGTACATTTATTTGACATTAAATGTTTTAAGAATATTCAGCAATTGCCATATGAACTCTGAAAGCCATTTATTTTCTTTTATCTGTATCCGCAAATCCGTCTAAGTTAATATTGAGTCACGCGCTGTTCCTTTATGGTACACAGGGTGTTGATTTTTGTTAAAAGAAGCACTTTGGAAGCACGGAGAACCGCAAGGCTGTTCCATCAACTAGGCACTAGTCCACCGTAAAGGTTGATATGTTGCTTCTAGCCACTAGTACAGCGTAAGGGCATGTGGGCCCTTGGCGATCGTCCCATAATATGGTTAACATGCTCAAGTTGTTCACACGAAACTGCAGGTGTCTATTGAAGAATCCGTCTGCCGGTGTCTCAAACCGATGACAGTAGCAGAAGGGGAGCAAATACCTGTTATGAAAACAAAAGAATTATAATTAGTCTCGCCAGCCGATCTTCATTAATATTACTCATTTTATTTATTACAGCCGATCAGAAACTATTTGCTTGCAAGGATAGTTCAATGGAGTATGTTCGGCTCTAAAATCAATGCGAAAAGTAACGAAATAAATCGAGGCCAACACACAATAAGAAAAGACAGTTAGTCTACATGCGTGTGGAATGATATGATATATGATATGGCATTTGTAACGCGCCTATACACAAGAGTTTCAAGGCGCGACGAGGCAGGGGGGAACAAGGGCAGACAGACAACGATCCTACTAGGCCAGGTGTCTTTCAGATCGCGCATGGGGAAGGGGAGAGGGGGGTAAAAGTGCTGTACATGGTTAGTAGAATACAAGATAAATAATAGGGCCAGCTGGTGGCAAGTGCAAGGTAAATGCCGGGAGAAGGGGCTGAAGGATACAGAGACAGTCCCGTAGTGCAGGTAGGCAGTGCAGGGAAAAGTGGCTGGGCCAAGGACCGAGATCGGTGAGACCAGTGGACCTGCATGCCCATGTGCCCACTACGAACACGTTTTCCTTGCTTTTCCTAGCTCTTCATTCATTCATTTATTCATGCATCCATTCATTAATTCTTCATTCCGGTATAAAAGCGTCTAAAGATTTACTCACATTATATTTGAAATGTCCATTGTGTCTCTGCGTAATGCAGTCTGTAAATCGGACCGTGCTCTTGACAACGATTTTTCGTATACTGAACTAAAATGAAACTCGGTCTAGTTTCTGAATTTTCTGCCTTATCGTCTCTTACGTTATTGCGCACCCCCTTCAAATGAAGTTATTTCGGCATGGTCCCTGTCTCAAGGTCAAAAAACAATAGACCCTTATACTTCCAGTGCGACTTGTGGGCCTCTTCTGGGAGCAAGCTGCAAATCAAAGCAGCTGTCCTTAGCATTCTTAATGTGCAACATCCCGTAGTAAAGGCATCTGTGAGAACTCGAAGTTTAGAATCCCTCTATGTAGTGCGCCACAATGTGCAAATGCGAACTGGCTTCTCTCCCAAATGCCACGGCCCGCTTGGCGCATTCTAAGGCCCCCAATTTTGTCCCCGTTGTCTGCGAGCTTTCGCAGCCCAAATGGAGCCATTTAATTTTTGGCGGAAGGTCAGGGAAAGTATAAAGTACCACAGGAGTTGAGTTAAAAGTGAGATTTATTGTTTGTTTGTTTGTTTTATTATTTGCAATACACAAGCCTCCCCTCCGTTAACAGTGCGCAACAGTGCGCAGCATTTACATTTACATGAGATGAGACATGAGAAAAATATATACATGCACATATATGAGGTGAATAGAGAGAATTCAAAGATGACACCCAGCTTGTTCGCCACCCATGATGATGAAGGTAAGGGTTAGGGTTACAGGTACACTGTACAATAACATTTATTTACAAAAAGACAATCGTATTGCAATTATTTAAACCGGGATTTGTACTTCACAAGCAGCTGTGCTTCTGGTGGGCATGGCACAGTTGCAATGTTCGGTGGCAATGGATCACTGCTCTGCACAGAAACGTCCAAAATTCCATATCTGTGCTTCTCTAACACAGCAACAATAAGGCCTTTCACAAAGTCGAACTGCATTTCATCATAGACTGGTTTGATCACCCATTGCTTACTTCGTTTTGAAAACACCTTAGTGTAGCGAGGCATCCTTACTTTACCCCTAGTCCTAGATTGTTCACATCCGACATTGCTGTTATGGGCCATGACCACTAGTAGAGTGCGATGTTTCATGCCCCGAAAGCTAAAATGCAAGCGCTTTGGCCTGTACTTTAGGCACATATTGTGGAACACCTCCAAATCTCCTGTGTGACAGAATTCTGTCAGTCCTCTCAAATCTCTTGATAGAGTTTTGTCGAAAACAATCTTCTCAATGGCTTTGTGTGTCGGTGAAGATGGAATCAACCACTTCTTCTTCCTTGCCTCCTCTGGGGACAAAGGGTCATGTTCACATTGGTGGAAATGTAGGTTTTCTGACCAGCGGTGAACGTTGGTACAGTGGTGCATCAGTGACCGCCATTTTTCAAGTAGTATTTCCACTGACCCTTCACAAGTTTTTGAGCTCCACCAAAGATGGTTGGTGATAGACTGGGACCACTGCAAAATACTTTCACAACCTTTTTTTTTCCTGCAGCCGAGATTTTCTTACTGATTGATTTAGCAAGATGCCATACGTCAAATTGATGATTAATAAGCGGGAACTGCTCTCTCATTGTCTTGGCAATTGAAACGTGTCTGTCCGTGGCTATGAGGTCGATGTGCATTCCCCTTAATTGTAGATATTCCACTGATTTTATAAATCCTAGTTTCTCCATGGCCACTGAGGATGTACATTGTGTTACCTGCACGACCACCGAACTCACAATTTTCTTACTATCCATGTCCTGAAAGTGGTAGGTGCAGTACTTGGCAGAAAATCCAGGGCTGTCGCACTGTCCATCGCCGGCTAGCCTGAAACGTTTCCCTTCGAATGTACTTGCTAGAGACAATTGTTCAATTTTCCAAGCATTACTAATGGCCGGAAACAGATAATCACGTTGGTATATATAGTACAGCGATTTAGAAATGAAATGGAGTCCCACAAACTAAAAGAAAGCCTCTAACTTTCTAAAACTGGAGCCACTAAAAAGTGATGCAGCTGCACACAGTAGATTGCCTGCTGGCATTTTCCCCAGCTTCGTTTGTGCAGACCATGAGAACCTATGATTTAATCGACAGGCGGCATGTATTTTGACGTTACTGCCTTTTATTTGACGAGTTACATTAATCAAAGGCTTCCCACATACTTTCCCTCTAACTGAATGCCCACATTTCAGCATACTTATAATTTCCATCAAACAACTGTCGAATACAATGTATTTGCTCTCTTTCATTAGACTGTCATCCTGCGTCAACGTTGTTTCGGCCTGTGACGTTGCAGAGATTTCAACACATTGGAAAGTAATATCGCTGCTATCAAGTTCTGATGTGTCTATGGATGCTGCGGCTGGTTCATTCTCTGTCATTTCGACATCTGCTACTTCAACATTGATGGGAGAACACAACAATGTCGACATGTTTTTGGGTGGCAATTTTTTGGCGGGTGTAGATTGTGTGAATTAATCTGCAAGTACTTCAGAGCTATCTTCAATACATTCAATATCATCTTCTTTTGGTGGTGCGGTCGCACTGTAGCAATGGTCCAATGCAACTTTGCTGTATTCTCCAAACACAGTTAATTCATGTTCTGGCCATTGGACATGAGCATCTCGAGCCTGAACACGCCTCGCCTCAATTAATAGTTCCTCCATAGTGTACATGGTCTGGCAAGCAACATCTCTCATTCGCTTCACTGTCTGTGTATGTATAGTTCTGACACCCACGGGTAACTAGAGGAGAGATTGGAAAAGGGATGTTCAGTTTAAACACAAGATAAAGTGTAGTCCAATTGACTGGAACAAAACATACAATAGTCCCCAGCACAAACATTTTTTTAAAGTTATGAACTGTTTGTAACTAACCTTTTTTTGTTTTTTTTTCTTTGCAACTTTTTTGACTCAACCTTCAACATCTGCACGCTGTATCTCCGATTCGTTTCCGCATGTCCTCCCTTCCTCTTGCGCTGCAACAACTATATTTTCTGTATCCGCATAGACAGCACGGAATGAGGCTCCATCGTCTCCCTGAAACATAGTACTTTCATTACTATGTATCAAAATATTGTTAGCATAAAACACACGTGAGGACGAACACACAGGTACATCTCAATAGCCAAACACGATTTAAACATTGTGTGCAACAATCAAACGACAAGTATTCGACCAGTGATGATCTATTTCGATGGAGCTGTCAGTATCCATACCTCTGGCTCTGCATGCACTGCCATGAATGGTTGTATTGGAGAGGAGGCATCAGCATCTCCCTGAAACACAGTACTTGCATTAGTATTGTTTTCAATATTGGAAACATAACACACACTTGGGGTCGACGGCACAGGTACATATAAAGAGATAACCACAAATGATGCATTGTTTAAAACAATCAAGGAAAATATAAATATGCAGATTTCATCGACTTATTTCTCTGATTCCTTTACATCTGCATCATCAAAATGGGATGTTGTGATTGTAGTGGAAGCTCCGTCGTCTCCCTGAAACACAGTACTTGCATTAGTATGGTTTTCAATATTGGAAACATAACACAAAATTGGGGTCGAACGCACAGGTACATATAAAGAGATAACCACAAAGGATGCATTGTCTAAAAGAATCAAGGAAAATCTAATTATGATCACATTTCATCGAGTTATTTCTCAGATTTATTTACATCTGCATCATCTAAATGGGATGTTGTGATTGTAATGGAAGTTCCGTCGTCTCCCTGAAACACAGCACTTGCGTTAATAGGGAACAAAGTATAGCAAATGGAATCACGTCATATGATCACGCATGATGGAGCTGTCAGTATCCATACCTCGTGCTGCTGAAGAATATCTATGGATGTTGCAAATGTAGTGCGCACTTCCGAAGCTGTTGCGCTGATTCGTATACGCATGGTCCCATTTCCACTTCCCCTGGAATAACTTGAATGTCAGGCTCCGCATCAAGTGCAGGGGTTGACGCTCCATCAACTGCCTGAAACATAGTACTTGCATTAGTGAGGATTACAATAGTGAAAACATAACACACACCTGGGGTCGACAGCACAGGTACATATCAACAGCTAACCACGAATGAAACATTGTGTAGAAGAATCAAACAATGGTGCTGTCAGTATCCATACCTCCTGCTGGTGAAGAACATCTAAAAATGTTGTAGATGTGGCGGACGCTTCAGCATCTCCCTGAAAGACAGTACTTGCATTAGTATGGATAACACTAATTATAACTGAAAACAAACACCAGTGGACGATAACTAAGGTGTATATCAATTGGAAAGCACTAACCAAACATTTGGTAAAATAATCAAACGATAGAATAAAACTATTACTTGACATGCATAAAACAAGTCTGTAGCGGATTAGCCTAGTAAGATTACCTGATACGCGCTAGAAGTGGTTGATAGCTGCGACCACGTCAAGGATGTAGAATGTTCTTGCTTCAGATTCAAGGGATAGTCAAGAAGTTGTAAAGGTAAATTAATGATTGATAATGAAAGCCAATATTAAAAATAGCCATGTAAGGCGACAGAATCCTTGAAAAATGCTCAATACAGCACAGTTCCCTGTTCCCATATATATATACATTTCGTTTGTGGGTTATGAAATCGAATAAGAATATATTGATAAATGGCATTAGTCAAAAAGCTACACACTCATATCAATATCGAAATTATTACAAGGGATAGAATACCTACAATATCAATTAATCCATTTGGCTACCTACACACTACCGCAAGGCCTAAAGCTAAATCCGGACACTTGACTCGGTGGCAGAATGTGGACGAATAGAGTGGGAATAGCGTTTTCGAGCAATTTCCGTGTCGTTCGCCGTTTATTCTTCTTTGTTACCCAAGATTTTGTGTACATGTCCAAGGAAAAGTGCCGGCTGCAGATGCGGTATCGATCAGCCCTCTTGTCCTGTAAGACTTGTTGGACTCTACTTTCCAGCTCATCCAGTGGATATCCGCAATGTCTGACTCATTCTCTTATTCGATCAACAGTTTTCGGGAATACATGCATTGTAGTGCCTTCAGTTATTGCATGGGTCTTCGTAGGGCAACCGCTAATCGAACAGGCAGGCATTGTTGATAAATCTGAAAAGTAAATATTGACATAATTATACAATCTTCATGAATAAAGATTTGATACAAAAGTAAATGAATCATACAATGATCAATGCAAGGTTTGTTTTGGTCGCCGGAACTATACCAGTTCATTATGTGCGGCTTAGTATTTGCATAAGTTGCAGAAATGTATAAATGATGTGACTAAAATCTGAACATGTGACTCGTCCCTTGGATGTTCTGTCTTGCACGAGAAGGAAACATGCTTACATTATAGACTGGACCCCCGAAGCATGCAATTCGATGACAATAGACAAAGAGGAAAATAAATAGATCTATTGATAGCATAGCAATGGAACCTCAAGTCAATAGCAATGAGACCAATGAACATAGCACTATTGTGTACTCTACTCGCAAATAGATAGAAATTGAAAAATCTGCAAAATATGACTAGGATACATGGCCTTACCTTGACCAACAAACAGTTGGATTCAGCAAGCAGAGCAGTATGTTGCAGGAGAATAGGTGGGTGGCCAAAGGTAGCACACTGATGGGTTTGCTCTAAGCGGTCACAGAAGTTCACGGATAGCACGACGACGAGCAGATTAGCGTAGATCTCAGTGGTTGCCAGGTAGGACGTTCAGGAGTTTACTTGCAAAGCACAAAGATGTTCTCATGAGACATATCAAGTGGTTTATAAAGTATTAGAAACAGGGTTGTGTTTGTGAATGAATGACGTATGTATGTCGTGGTTTTAGGGGGGCGGCCTGCTTGAAGAGGAGGCCTGGCTGGAGACACAGGGTCTGAGGAGGCCTTACGAGCGATGGCCCCTGGGCGTGGGATACCTTTTGAAGTGTACATGCTGTTTGGCACCTTGGCCGTTTGCGCCCGTGACAGCCCCCCATGCCAGCGCTCATCCCCGGGTGCGAACCGCCTTTGATAGAGGGGGTGGGATGGATGGGCCTGGGACGTGCAGATAAGGCACAGGAAGACTGCTGAATGGAGACACACTTATGTGGATTGCAGCGGGGCGACCTGTTTCAAGGGGAGGCCTGGCTGGAGACACGGGGTCTGAGGAGGCCATGTGACCGATGGCCCCTTGGCGTGGGATACCTTTTGAAGTGTACATGTAGTTTGGCACCTTGACCTTTCGTGCCCCTGACAGCGCGCATCCACTGGCGCGAACCGCCTTTGATAGAGGGTGGGTGGGATGGAGGGGCCTGGGGCGTGCAGATAAGGCACAGGAAGACTGCTGAATGGAGACACACTTATGTGGATTGTAGGGGGGCGGCCTGCTTCAAGGGGAGGCCTGGCTGGAGACACGGGGTCTGAGGAGGCCATGTGACCGATGGCCCCTTGGCGTGGGATACCTTTTGAAGTGTACATGTTGTTTGGCACCTCGGCCGTTCGCGCCCCAGACAGCCCCACATGCCAGCGCTCATCCACGGGTGCGAACTGCCTTTGATAGTATATCGTTGCTTATCAATAACAAATGCCACATACCGGAGATTCTTGTGAGCACAGACCCACACTTCAACCGGTGTATTATAGTGGTCAAGACCCTAAGGCCTGTATAATCCAATGGTAATTGTTAGTATAGATATATGTGTGACTTTTATAGAGACATAACCTACTGAAAGACCTTGAACAAGTGTTATTTAGTGCATGCATTATCGCGAATATGTTATGTTAGCTTAGATAGATAGTGACCACCCTGCTTCACAGCGACCAGACCTTCACCCATTCGGAGCACAGATGTCTGACGTCCATCCTTGAATGGAGACACACTTGATTCATTTAAAAAATCGAAACAACCGTTGTTAAACTATATGTGGTGTTTTATTTTGTATCTTATTTTCATGACACAAAAATACAAGACTTTAAAGATTATACAGGTCAGGTTGCAGCACAGCGAGAGAAAATCCCCTGTACTGAACGCTGTCACTCGGGAACATTTCTCTTATGGCACGAAAGGCACAGGCGGGTATCACTCTTCGAACGCGGTGTCCAAGCCTCCCGTGGAGCCACCATGTAAAGGAACGATAGGCCACCAGCCTGTACCACCTGTGAAAAGGAATGAAACAAACTGTTTTTAAATGACCAAGATAAGTTTAATAAACATTTGTTGTCAATGAAAATTCTTGTAACTAATGGCATTCTGCACGGACAAATGCTATCTAGACAATGCACACTATTGAACGACTTTTATGCGTTACTATGATATGAATATATAATTTTGAATATAGTAGAAGAACATGAAATAGGAGTGGCATGACAAGCAGAGTATACTTACTAGTTACTCGGATTACGAGGACGAACAGTTGCACGAAGTTCGTGCATAAGCACCATCATTATTCTCAACACGGCCCGTGTGAGGCAGGCTGCCCTGAAGTCTGGCAGCTCGGTGATGCATTGCGGTCGTGGCTCGCCTTCCGAAATTTAGGCCAGGCATCCCGAGTTTTCTCGGCAGCAGCAGTTCTCGTCCTCGGCTGGCATTAGCTTGCACCGATTGCATGTGCACCAGGTGGACACGCCGTCCATGCGACTAGGCCCAGGTTCTTCATCTGTTGAATCGTCCTCCCAACTGCCGTCCGAATCCCCATCGTTTTTGCGTGCTTCCCTTTCCAGTAGTTCCTCCTCGGTATACTCGGGCTCGTACATGCAGGGCATTATTGTAGCCATTGTGTGGTAAACAAAGTAAAATAATTTACAGAGATGGTGCAGGTGTTCACACGGGCTACAAGCGGCGAAGGTAGCTGACCAGAGCACAGAAACGAGTCACAGAATACTCAAAGTAACACAGAGAGAGGAATGGAATCAAAAATCTGCTGCTGTGTGTTGGGAAACTGTCTGTTTATACTTATTGAGGAAAGAGGTGTCCTGCCATTTCCATGGCGACACGTCATTAGCTGAGGCGCAGCGATTGTTGACACGAGACGTGCTTTGGCATTGGGAAATGGGCGGTACGAGTCTGCTGATGACAGGCTCAGGGGCGGGGGATTTGATTTAGTGCCGCAGAAGCAGGTCAGCCAGGGCGATGCGGCAAGTGATAGGATTATCACAAAATGGCGGCTCCCTGGTGCCTATTTTTGCGTGCGTTTAATGGCCGAAAACTCGGGTAAGGTCCAAAGGAAAGTTTTCTAAAATCGAGCCACTTAGGCTTCAAAAAATATGGCCGACCCGTAGGGACAATAACATTTTTTACTGGACCATGCCTTTAAATCTTGGGTTCATCTGCTATCTTATTCTATCTGTGATCATCTTTTGGTCTGTCTCTGTTTGTGAGTTGGCCCCCATCAGCCTACGGGTACCAGGTGCGTGTTACAAATGAAGTAACATAACATTAGGTGACTTTCACCTGCACTCTCCAACCACTTCTCAGAAATCTGAACTTCAGTCTTTTCTTAGTGACAACACTCCACTCTATCCATAACCTACCTACCAACACAGGGGCTAACTCTTTGGATCCCTTATTCATCTCCACTTCTCACTCAGCCACCTCTCTCTCAGCCTAATAATACTAGTATCACAACATCCATATCTGATCACTCAATTGTTTCCATCACTATCTACTTTCCACCCTCTGACCTTTCCTCACCAATTGCTTCACCTATTACTAAAATGAAATTCATGAGAAAGAATTAGTGGCTGGCGTTGGAAATTCCTGGGTGAATGATATCCCTGAACCGCAGATGGTTAAAAAATTAGTCCCCAGAGTAGCCAGGAGGTGGAACTGATGGTAATATAAAAAGGTGACCATTGCAAATCACCAGCTCTGGGTACTAGTAATCATAACTTATTCAGACTATGTCTGTAAAAGATTTGTTGAACATTTTGTAAACTGGAAAGCCAGAGGTATGCTTTATGAAAACAAATAACCACTGAAACATGGGAAGTTAATCCAAATGATAGATTAAGTAGTAACCTTAAACAACATGACCCTATTTTGGAAGAAAATAAAGGGTTGCTCCAAAGTTGAAGTTTCCGAAAAAACTAGAAACCATTTGGCTAATCAACTGTTACGCTCACCTGGTCTCTGCAGAGGCGTTGGGACACGGTTGCAGCCCTCCCTGAACTTGTATCACCCCCTTCAGGCCTCTCCCTCAGTAGAAAAGCTTTCAGCGGTGGTGCGTTGTGATAATGCTCCTGCGTGGAGATAACAGTTTGTGAGTGTGCCAATCTGTGATTTTTGTACCTCTCGAACCCTTTACCCCAAAGTACGGTTTCTGTGAGCATACGCCGGCCCATAAAGCTCACCTGTGAATTATGGAAGATAAGCTCTCCATCCTGCTACTTCTGGCAGGGGCGCGTCGAATGGGATCTAGTTCCTCCACTGTCCAGCTGCGACTATGCTACTCGTTATGATTGGTAAGTGTTTCTTGAGCTCTTGTGATGCTGTTCATTCTGTTTAATGTCTTTATATGTTGCTCCTATATTTGCCCGCAATAATGTCTCTCTTCTGTTTTCTTCCCTTAGATGGAAATGCGGCCTCAATGCAGCTGTGAGACGCCAGACGCGGCCGGATGGAAGATGGATTCTACCGCAATGTTCGACAGCAGGTAAGTGATGGTTTAAGGAAACGCGTGAAGTATGGCAAAGCGCAACCTTCAACTGACTGTTTTTTCGATGTCTAACCTTGTCTTCTGTTTTTCCTTGCAGGCGCTGCTGTCGACGATGGAGGGTGTCGTGCTGCAGTGCCAAGATGAAGATTTCGGCGTTCCGAAAAGTGTAAAGATGAATACTTGGTTCGCCGAAGAGATGTACAGGTAAGAACAGCTTCCCCCAGTTGGTAAGTATGCTGTCAGGAAGCAGGATGTCCAGGAAGCAGGATTTTCAAAGTTAAGACTGACCTCAGGCGACGGTGAGCGTTACACTGTTTGCAAGTGCAGAAAAATGCAAAGTGTCTGTCTTGAGGATCGGGGCAGCTTACATAGCTGAGATCGTGGGCACGGCCATTAGGGCCGGCTTACCAGCCACACCATGCCACTCCTAGAGAGTGAGCACGTGCGAAGGCAATCCATTAGCAAGCACACCCAAGAATACACTTGGGGCTGCTTAATGGATGGACTGTTCAAGGTTAATGCATCCTGCTTAATGGATGGAATATTCAGGGTTAATGCATCTGAAGTGCTATATCCATAATAAAAGCTTTTTGGTGTTAAATAGATGTTCTTGTTTACGTTTGTTCATGAGCCTGGCGCCAAAGGTGCCAGGACAGTGTCCATCCAGGTCTCCTATGCATGCAACCCCTGCATGCCTGTGCCCCTGACTTCATGACCATGACATCAATGTTTAAAACCAGAGCAATCCTAGGGCAGTATTTTGATATGAAACATCTCCTGTGAGAAATAAAAGTAACAGCAGTGACTTGATGGCAAACTGAATCTGAGAATGAGGCTTCTATTTTGCAAAGAAGTAGAGATGCTCCAGACCACGATCTAATTACCACGCATAAAGAGGATCAATCATAGGATGATTGTATCAATATCTAAAAGACCAGGAAAACATTCCCTAATCCAAATCGGGTTGACAGGGAAAGGAAGATCTCTGAGTAGTGCTGAAACTCCAGAAAATGTTCAAAATTCAAGATGGTCTTTTGATAGGAAATCCTAATCGAGTTATGGTCAATGAGTGGTGCCTACCTCATTCCAAAGTATAGTGTTGAATCACACCCATGACGTGCTAACAGGTGATCATCAGGGTTTTCAAAAGACAATTGCAATTCTATGTGAAGGCACTAATTGGCCAGACATCGGTCAAGACCTAAACATTTATCTGAAGGGGTGACTAGTGTGTGCTCAGTCCCAACCAAGTTCTCCCACGCAGAGGGATCCTCTACAAAGGAAAGGAATGACCTTACCATGTTCTGATCTTCAGATCAACTTAATTGGTCCTGTGACTCATTCTGCACGTGGCAAAAAATATATGCTGACCGTTGCGTGTCTCTTTAGAAAGTGGGTCAAATGTCTTCCTGCTCTAAATTGCAAGGTAGAGGCAGCAACTATGTTGTTAATGAACAGCAAATTGTCTTGTTTTGACTTCCTCAAAATATTGAGTCGGACTGAAGTAGTCATTTCACCAGTGAGCAGTGAGGTAATTAATAAAATATGGGAAATTCTGGGAGTGACGGGAAAGTTCCATTATCCCTACCACCTTGCATCCAGCAGGGGGTGGACCGATATAACAAATCTATGGTAGGAATTTTACAGAGGTCCGTAGTGCATTCTGGATCTAGTTAGGACTTACAAGTACCTCTAGTCCTGATGGTTATTACACCTACTTTTACAACTAAAAGGTCCCCTTTTGAATGCATGACTGGTATGAAAATGGTCTTGCCTCAATAGCTGTTATACCGAACACAGGAACAGATGTTGACTGATGCCTCTACCACTCATGAATATGTGGAGAAACTGAGAAAAGGCTTCATACACCCTCTAATAGAAACACATTCACCTTATTATGCCTACCACAGCTTTGTAAATTGTAAACTAGTCTGGGTTAAATCATTCTTACTTCAAACAAAGCCAATATAACCCGAAAAGTAGGAAATACACCATATTGAACTGTGACATCATGAAGGAGAAAATGCATATTCGTGCATGTCTGAATATGAAGATGCTTTTTTAAACAAATGATAGACTTCCATGTTAGTTAAAGTAAAGTAAAACTAAGCGGGCGCAAACACTTTATTGAGATAAGCTGATGCGGCAGAACATTTTCTTGTTATGGGCAACGCTGCTGTCAATCCCTGATAAGCTAAAATGGGAAACCCTAGTCTTGTAAATCCTTGTTCAAAGAAAAACGTGACAGTTTACATGTGCACAGCACACAGAATAATGTTGGCTTCATTTCAATGTAAACAAACAAGGACGATCAGTGCAATTGATTATTTGAAATACACTCATCTGTTAGTACTTGATTTGCTAACAGGGAAACATGGGTGGAACAAATTAAGCTGAAGGGGAGGATCTAAACCTTTATAAACCAGCTGTTTCAGACAGCAAGAACCCACTTCTGAAAAGCCATTGAAGACTACATGACTGTAGATGTTGAGGGGCAGAACCTGGAGGATAATTGCTGACAATAGCCCTATAGGTGCCACTCAGATGAGGAACATTAGATTGTGTCCCTCTCTATGCCTTCCCGTATCCCTGCCGGGTTTCGCGTGCCTCCTTTTACTTTTTCGCGGGATGCGGCACATCACCGGTCATTCCTGGGATGGGATTCCTTGTCAGCGGCTTCATCTGCTCTTCTCATCTGCTTTGACTGCCTCGGTGCACCTTTGCGGTCACCCGCTCCTCACTGTCTTGTATTCGCTCAGGGACTTGACAGCCCCTGCTGTTACGTTCACACCACCTCTTCTTTTCTTCAGCCACGCAGTTGGGTCTGCTCCCCTTAGACCCACAATGGACTCTCGCAGCATGCCGCCGATGTCCCCTGCCCAGCCTTTCTTCCAGTCCTCCTCGGAGTTCGAAACTACCTGGCTCCAGAAGGCTCCTGGCTTCTCTGTAACCAGACTCCCTTTAGTCCCTCTTCTTTTTCCTTTTTATCTCCAGGACTCCGCCCCAGCGTCAACAACTGCAGATAATGTTTCTTTGGTATTCCTCATGCCTCCAGTGAGACACCCTGTGGTATTACTAAGAGTTGGTTACTCTTCATGGTTGTTGTGTTCTTGTTCATCGCAGTATGTTCTGTTCTGGCAATATCGCATGTGCTACAAAAATACATGGGCTTACTCTCGATAAAATGGATTGGTATGTAAGGCGGCGCTAGGGAATGTTGGGGAGTGATGTGGTTTTACAGGCTGTACTCTAGGTGATTGTCCTTGTGCCCAGAGAGGGAGTCCCTCCCCATGAGGTCCTCCCGCATGAAACCACCCTTAGGGGACTATTGGGTAGTGGCTGCAGCTCCCTAGACTCATGGACAAGGGCTCCCCCATGGGAATAAGTGACAACACCTTACAAATCATCATAGGGGACAGTTGAATACTAAGGTACATGGGTCCTTAATTCTACAGTCATCTGTGGGACAGGCACAGAATTGTCTGATGGATTTTGGCTTCAAGTGGGAGCCATTTCAGTGCCCTGAGTGTTGACATGATGGGTTCTCTTTGGCAGAGGGTTTGTGCCTATCATGCAGCTAGGATTTGGATGCTGCTGAGTTGATGTGTCTGGTTTTTGGCGAGCTTGCATACAAAGACATACAGTAATCTAGGATTGACAGGGAACGTGACCTGTGTCAACTGTATCTTCTGGTCCACCTATGGGTAACGTGCGGTTTGAAGTTGGCTTTGCAGGAATTGTCATCGCTTTGCAGGTTGATGGACATCTCAGTGTCATAAGTGAAGCCTAGAATCTGTATTGAATTGGAAGGAGAAGATGGTGGACTATGGTTTCTAGCTATTGGAAAGGGAGGTTGTGGTGGTTGGGACACACAGAAATGAGGAGTTCACTCTTTGCGTAGTTGAGGAAGAGGTTATTTAGGCTCTACCACTCATTCATCGCCCAGAGGTAGTTAGGGGTCTTGTTGTGATGAGGGGTGTTCTTGCTAAGGCTGAAGGCTATTTGAGCATTGGCAGTGTAGAGCTGGAAAACCACAGAGAAATGTTTGAGGATGGATGTCAGGTGTCTTCCATCATAACCTGCATGCTTTAGAGCTGCAGTCTAAATGGCCACCTAGTGCTGTGATGGGTTTTGTGGCTGAGAATAATGCTGTACCCGAAGCAAGGGTCTGGAGAAAGTTGGGTCTCTGCGCTTTATGCAAGAGAATCTACTACTCTTCAGCATCTGACAGGAATAGTGTTGGACAGCAATATTGCACTGGGTCTACCTCTAAACTATCTATGCCAATGCGTATTACCCTTGTGTGTGAGGCCAGTGCTAGGAAAATCTGAGTAGCCTCTCAGTTGCAGCAAGGAGCTGAGGTAAGCACTTGTGGGATGGATGATGTTGCAGGATATCTGGTATCCTGTGTAGTTGAAATGTCCGAGCCTTCACATGCCTCATAATGCAGGTACCTTAAATAGGAGAGGGATGCTGCATCAGCTTCATTGTCCTGGGGCATGCACGGGACTCAGGACTCAGGAAGAGGCATTGATTGACACCTCTCACTCTTTCCTGCTTCCTGCATGCCGATGTCACAATGATAGGTGGCAATCTGGTCATCTTTAAGCAAATCAGTCTGTGTGTCTGTGTGTGCATGCTTCTATGTGTACTCTCCTTCTCTCCTCACATCTCTGACATCTCTAAGAAGTCACACTACCAGCTGCACCTCCTCAGAGGTATTCTTCCTTTCCTCTCCTTCCCCCAGAAGCTCACTTTCTCCAGAGCTCTGGTTCTCTCTAGGCTTGACTATTGCAACAGCCTCTTTCTAAATCAACCTGCCTCTACTCTCCGCCCTCTGCAACTCATCCAGAACAGGACTGCGAGACTTGTCCTTGGTCTCAAACCCAGTGATCGTATCTCTCCAGGACGGAAACCTCTGCACTGGCTCTTAGTGGCTGCGAGGATTAAGTTCAAAACCCTCTGCATTATCCACAATGCTGTCTGGGGCCTCAATACTTTCAACTCTCTCTTCCCAAATATCTTCCTTCTCGAGCTCTTCGCTCATCCGCCTCCAACGCCCTGGGGGTCAGTCGCTTCTCCAAGCAACGAGTTGGTGGTAGATCTCTTTCTTCGGCTGGGGCCTCCCTCTGGAACAGCCTCCCTGCCTCCCTGCAACTTGAGGAGAACCATCTCCGGTTCCGGAAGCACCTCAAAACTTTTCTCTTTGCTTCTGCTTTTTCCTATCCTCTACCCTGCTGACCTCCTGTCTGATACTGAAACTGCACTGGTTACCTGGTTGGCCTCCGATCTCGGACCCAGGTCCCTCCCCTGCCAGTCTCTCACACCTGCACTGCCTGACTGGCATCCCCTCACTTGGGGACTGTCTCTGTATCCCTACAGTCCCACTAGCAGCACTTGATACCTGATTCTGCACTTACCTTGCACTTGCCACCGGCTGGCCGTTACTTTTACTTATTGTTATTATTCTATTCCCATGTACTGCACTCTCCCTTCCCCATTTTATGCACCTGCTCGATCTGAATGACACTTGGCCTAGTAAGATCATTGTCTGTCCTCCCTTTGTTCCCCTTCCCTTGCCTCGTCCCGCCTTGAAACACTTGTGTATAAGTGCGTTATAAATGCCATATCATATCATATGTATGTGTGTCTGGGTGTATGTGTGTGTGTGCCTGTGTGTGTGTGTGTGTTTGGATATCTGTGTATTTGTGAACAGGGAAGACATGAGGGGCAGTTGTTGTGGAATATCATTTTCCATATCAATGCTGAATTATACTATTGGGCACAGTCAGGCATCCTTAAACATGTTTTCCGGGGCAATACTAGTACAAATTAGGCACATGTGTGTGAAAATGCGTTCCTACTGTGACATGTTGCCATATATTCAGCATAGTCAACATGAAATGTGTCCTTACAGTGGCAATGCTGGCAGGTGATGGCCATGAAAATGTGCTCTTACAGTGGTAGATCTGGCATGTATTTTACACAGCCTGCATATAAATGTGTTTTTACATTGGCTGTTGGCATATATTGGATACTGTCAGCATGAACATCTTTTTACAGTGACATATATTGTGGGCACTGGTAGCACAAACATGGGTTTTATAGGGACATGATGGCATATATTGTTGGGTATTGGCAACCTGAAAATGTTTTTTACGGGGCAATGCGCTGTCATATATTGTTGAGGCAAGCCTCCTGGTCTCTCCTTGAACACGTGCGACAGGTATCTATTTGAGTTTGTCTTGCATTCAACTTCAGAAACGATTATAAAATTGCTTTTTTGCCCAGTTCTTCTGAAATGTGTGCTAATAAATGCACCATTTCAAACCATTTGATATAAACATTTCTTGAAAGGAGAACAATGAATTCCCTAAAAGGGGTGGGTCTCTCTGTGCTCGCTATCTCAAAACAATTCAGAGAACTGTTTACACCCTGCCATTCTTTGTAGCAATGGTGTGATTTGCAATCGTGTCCCAGAGAAACCTTGCAAGACATAGAACATCATTCCCATACAAGTCTCTCTTCTTATTTGAAACATAAGAACAAAGAAATCAATGACATGCTTTGGAGACATATCAGCAGAGTGCTACCTCCTTAATGACCACGCCGTGACAGATAAATCAAACCAAATTAAAAATCATGAAAGTACAAGTTGGCTGCGTAGAAATCAATACACACGATCTTGCAAGCACGATAAACAATAACACAATAAATCAAAATCCACTTAAAACCTATACAAAATCAACTCAACTCAAGTAATGGGCAGACATTAGATAAAATGTGATTAACAGTTTCCTGATGCCCCAGGCCTGGGCAATGGATCTTTTAATTGCATAATAGGTCTGCGTGTCTCAAAACAAGATGAGACAAGCATTGGCGATGTGATTAGGTCTAGTTTATAATTGTAGAGGGAAGTTATTTTTTGTCATGAGCAGATGCCATGCTTTACAAAGATAATCATATTTTCTACATTTCAAAGACCATACTTGTTTCATCTCTGAGTCTCTTACACTGCTTTGTCTTAGTTATCCTGTCCTAGTTTAACATTCGGATATATTGCATCGTATTATATTTATTGAAGAATACGTGTGTCATTACGACATACTTGCCAACCCTACAGATTTAGGCAGTAGGCTACTGCTTTTTACAGTGGCAAATAATGTATGTGACTCTAAGGCAGGTTCCAGGACATTAATTAGTCTCTCTATACAGTGGACCGGTAGCTGTTTACTTTGGTTGGGCTGATCTGTCCTGCACTCTTGCCAGGGCAACCCTTGGGTGAACCACCAGTGAAGGCAAGTGGCAGAGTCTAACACCATCACACAGCATCTGTAAGGTCACACAGAGGTCAAAGTGGGAACATGTACCAGGGGTGGAAAGGGAGAGCATAGCAACTGTTTTAATAGCATTGGGATCCTGCGCTGAGACCAGTGTTGGCAATGTACATAGAGTATTCCAGTGGGATGAATGCAAGAAACGTTAGTTGGGCGGTTCGTTTTGCTGGGTAGGTGGCAGGGAGTTAGTTCCACCAGTAACAGGTGGAGTTTGAGTCCCTTTTTGAAGAATGCACTGAAGAGATGGCTTTAATGACCAAGGTAGAGCGTTCCAGTGGTGTGGGCAAGCACATACCAGTTGCAATATGAAGAAGCACAACAATGGGGGCGGGAGATTTGCAGTGTGGATGGATTTATAGATAAGCAGCAGGAATCTAAAAAGAGAGTGGTTTTACATGGACAGCCACCAAGTGTGGTGTTAGTGGTTAGATGTAGAGGAGGATCTGGGTAGGGTGAATAGGGAGCATGCTCCAAAGTTGAGAACTTTATTGAGGGGAGCCAAAGCGTAGCAGTGTAGACCAAGAAGCAGGCTCGAGCTGTAGATAGTCCAGTTTGCTGAGCACAAGAATAGAGATAAGGGTTTTATTTGCGTGTTACTTGAAGTGTGTGGAGATGTTTCTAATGTTGAGTCTGGCTGCAGGCTGGCAGTGGCCATGAAGAGCTGGTATAGTTTCAGGTCACTGTCAATGAGAACCCAAAGTTGTGATCCATGGACAAGGGGGCAGGGGAAAGTGATGGGCGAAGGGAGAGTGTGGTTGGCATTGTAGAGAGAGAGAAAGATGATTTCCGTTGAGCATGAGGTAGTGTAGAAACATGCAGTGGCAAATGGCAGTTCGACAGTTGATTATGCATTCTGAGATTTCAGGGATAAAGGAGGAAAAGGAAAAGAAGATCTGAATATCATCGTCAAAGAGGTGAAGGGCTGAGTTTGCAGAGTAAAGAGGTGTGGCCCTAGCATTGATCCTTCAGGAACGCTGATGGGGGGTGGTTTAAGGAGGAGGTGGAGGAGTTCCATGAAGTGGCCAGAGAGATAGGTGGACAGCCAGTGATGTGGGATGTCCTAAGAGCAAAGAAAAGAAAGAGTTTGAAGAAGAGAGGGACACATGATCTGTGTGAATGGGATAGAGGGGGATTGTCTGTGCTTCATCTAAGCATCCAGGTATTGTAATTACAGCTGTTACTATTACTCCATTAAAATGTATTCCTTTTGTCAACCATAGAAGAATAAAAGGCTTGAGTGAGACCACCTGCAGGGACATCACTTGCAACCCCTGGCAACTCCTGCGTGACCCCTGGCTCTGCCTCTGAGACCCATGGGTTCTCAGAGGCAGAGAGAAACTAAAAGTAAAGAGGGCTTTATCATTTGAAGGAATCTCGTGCCGAATCACATGCATTTCAATATGTGGAACAACATGGATTATTAGACCCATTAAATTGCTTCTTTGGTGTCCAACGCTACTAGTAGTTCATAATTTTGAGTTATTCCCATCTTCTTTGTGAGGTGGCAAATTCTGCGAGTATTGTCAAACCTTTGCCTGGATGGTATACAACCTGATTGGTCCTGCCCTATTAATTTCGGCAGCAAGTGTATTAGCCTATCTGTCAAGATCTTTGTATATAATTTTGCATCCAGGCTTATTAGCGCTATTGGATTATATGACCGTAGTAGAATTGTGTCCTTGCCCTGCCTATGGAACGCCACCAGTTTAGCTTCATATATTGAGGGTGTGATGGCACCCTTTATCTTAAATGTGTTAAAAATTTTTGTGAGAGTGGGGGTCAGGATATCCCCACATTTTTTATAAAAGCTCGCCGGGTATCCATCAGGGCCCGGGCCTTATTTTTTGGTAATTCTTTAATGGCCTTCCTTACCTCTTCCTCCCTTATTTCTTCTTCTAGACATTCCCTTTCTTCTTACGATATCTGTGGGAGCAAGCGTTTCACTAGATATTCTTCTTGCTTGTCTTCCGATGGGTTATCTGATGTGTATAGCGTCTAGTAATAATCACTAAAAATGTCTCCCATGTCCTCCTTTGTCATCTTGTCCTGCCCTTGGCTATTTGGAAGTTTTATAATTGGCTGAGTGCACCTCTCGCCTCGTTCTGAGCATCTCTAATTGACACTGGTCGTGTCTCAGCTCCTGCCTTAGTTTATTGTTTGGGGTTTTGGGATATTTCCCCCTGTATGTCTCTTATCTTCCCCTCTAGTTCTTCTTCCCACTGCCATCTCTGATTGTCTCTGACTGCCTTAAGTGCTATCAAGGGCCCCCTCGTTACTGCATTGAATGCATCCCATACCCTATCCCGTGGGGCGTCTGCTGTTTCTTTATCTGCAAAATAGTGTGCAATCTTCTCTCTGATGGATTCAACCTGGATCTGTGGGGAACTTACATTTGTATAGCCACCATTTCCTATTTCCCACCGAGATGCTCATCAACAATGGGGCGTGATCTGACAGAGAGATAGATCCTTGCTCTACGTCTCTTACTTTTCCCCTTGTAAAATCCCAGAGAAGTCGTTGTGGGGATTACTAAACCCCACTAAGGATTCCAAGCTGCGCCTCCCCTTCCCAGTCCATTGGGCCACAAACGTATGATAACATGTTATAGTCTTACCCCCTCACTGGGGTGTATCATATGTCTGCTTTCCCTCCTGCTCTTGTCCTCCTTACACCTGGTGTTTCCGATCTTGGGTCTTCTCCTCTCCTTCACGTTTTGTTTGCACCTTTGCCCTTATTTGTCACCATTTTCCTAACCCTCGGCACCCAGCTTTTCTGCACCCTGTGTCTCCTCTCCGTTGTTCCTCGCTGCTCTTCTTGTGGTCTCCTTGTATATTTAGAATCTGTTCCTTCAGAGGTCATAGCCCAATGACCTTGTCCTTCCCATGAAAAGATTAGACCAAAGGGAAACATCCATTTATATCTTATTTGCTTCATCACCAGGAATTTCACCACTGCGCCCATCTGCCTCCTTTTCTGAAGCGTGGATTGTGCAAGGTCTTGATATAGCTGCACTTCTCCATTTATTCGTACCTGCCCCGCCATCCTTGCTTTCCACAGAATCTGTTCTTTCTGGCCATATGATGTTATTGCTACCAATACATCATTTGGCCATGAGCCCAGTTTTCCTGCTCTCTGCGGGCCCACTTGATACACCCGGTCCACCTGGACTAGGTCTTCCATGTCCGGTGCCAGAATTTCTGCAAAGGGCTGCTGGGCTGTACCTTTCAGATCCTTGTCCTCCACTGTTTCTGAGAGGTTTTTTATCTGGATGTTTGATCTCCGTGACCGGTTTTCCAGGTCTTCACACTGGATTGCTAGATTATGTGATATGCACGAGAGTTGCTCCAAGGTTTTGTTGTTCTTTTGCGTGTCCTCCCTATGTTTACACCACCTTTTGCAGTGTATCCGTTCTTTCTTCCAGCTTATCTACATCAATTCTCAGCTGCTGTAGCGACTGCTTCATTTCTCCTATCAAAGTCTCTAATTCTGTTTGGAAGGAGGCCATAAATTGGTCCTGGAATTCTTTAAACCAGCTCTGCATGTCCTCTTTACATAGCGTTATTGTTCCTTCTTCTCTGGTCACCAGCGTTAGTGGGCTCTTGTCCCCCCACTTCCGGAGTGCGATGTAGTCTGAGCTCCAAAACTGTGTAATGCCTGTTGCTTGTTGTGCCTGTGGGATTGTTTGGGTTGCTGACACCTCCTTCCCCTTGTTTTGGACATATGGACACCGCTGGGGTTCCCCCAATGTTCCTTTGTTGTGTGATATTGTGTCCAATTGTGCACTGGTGCTGGGGTCTCCCCTTGCGGCTTCCCCCTCTTACAGTTCTGCTCACCGCCTTCTTTCCGTTTCTAGGAGGCACTAGTTATTGTGATATAGTCCACTGGCACCCTCCGGATCTTGGTCCTGCATGTCACTCTTTATTGTCTGCTTCACAGTTTCTCCAACCTGCTACTTTGAGGGCGGCCTCTCCTCCGTTACTTCAACCACTTCCTGGTTTCCCCAGGGCTTTTGTTTTGTGGCCTTGTTCCCTTTGCGTGGTCCACGCTCCTTTTCTACTTTCCTCCTAGCTATGTGGCTTTGGCAGGGTTCCCTTCCACTCCTGTTCAGCCTCCTGGTCTTCCCCCATTGCAGCCGGAGATCTGGAGCGGGCAGGAGCCCCTCCCCAGCCACGGCTCTTCATTGCGTGCGAGCAGTGCCCTGCTCGCCTGATGCTGCATCTTAGGCAGAGGAGCCCCCCTCCACCTGCTTATCCCAACTGATGCCCCATTGTGGCCACACAGGATCTCCCTCGTCATGTATCTGCAGAGAGGTGAGCCCTGTTGCATGTGCGGTCCCAAGCACAGACTCGATCAGCTGTTGGCATGCTTGATCGCAAGATGGGCGTCGCTACGAGTGGCATGGAAGCTAGGCTCCCTATCTGCTGCTAGGCAACGGAGCTTCATTTTCCCCAGAAGCCCACACCGGCAGGCGGAAGCCGGCCACCTGTAGAGGAGGCCACAGAGAAAAGGCCTGTTCTACGCCTGTTTTCTGCCGACTCTGCCGTCTGCCAGACCCCTGGTCCTCCAAAACACGCCCACCAAGGTACTTTTTTGCCTCCAGTATCAATGTGCCACAGAGTTCTCAACCTATCAGCACTTCCCTTATCCATACCTGGACCCTGAAGTACTGCCCTGCCCTGTGCATTTCATTCTACTGTGACACTACAATTCTAGTTGATGCCCTGCTTTGTGCATATCAGCCTACTGTGATACTGCAATCTAGATGGTGCCCTGCGCCATGCTTTTTAGCCTAAGTGTGCTGTGTCAAATCTAGGTGCTACCCGCCCTGTGTATTTTAGCCTACTGTGACATTACAATTCTAGTTGGTGCCCTGCTCTGTGCTTTTTAGCCTAACTGTGCTGTGTCAAATCTAGGTGCTGCCCTGCCCTGTGTATTTTAGCCTACTGTGACATTACAATTCTAGATGGTGCCCTGCTCTGTGCTTTTTAGCCTAACTGTGCTACTGTGACACTACAATTCTAGATGGTGCCCTGCTTTGCACATATCTGCCTACTGTGATACTGCAATCTAGATGGTGCCCTGCGCCATGCTTTTTAGCCTAACTGTGCTGTGTCAAATCTAGGTGCTACCGCGCCCTGTGTATTTTAGCCTACTGTGACATTACAATTCTAGATGGTGCCCCGCTCTGTGCTTTTTAGCCTAACTGTGCTACTGTGAAACTACAATTCTAGATGGTGCCCTGCTTTGCACATATCTGCCTACTGTGATACTGCAATCTAGATTTTGCCCTGCGCCATGCTTTTTGGCCTAACTGTGCTGTGTCAAATCTAGGTGCTACCCCGCCCTGTGTATCTCAGCCTACTCCTGATTTGGCACTGCCCTAGTTAAATTCGAACTTGCCTATTGTTGACTTTGCACTGCCTTAGTTAAATTCGAACCTGCCTATTGTTGACTTTGCTCCGCCTTAGTATAATCACATCACAGCGGCTGGTGTTTTAATGGACAAGGCCTAGCAAAGTATACATGTGCGAACTATACTTTTCAGTATGGAGCATTTTGAAAGTGAGGCCTGTTTGGCAGAGTCTGACAAAGAAAACCACTTTTATTTCACATAGCAAAAATCAAAAAAGCTCAGGATAGTACATCATTGCAGGTGGCATTCTCTCACAAGGGCCAAACCAGTAATCTTTAAGGACTAATGGAATTGCACTGAAAGAGAAAGGGCAATTCTCACTCAAAGATTCTGAATGAGCAGACAATGGTATTCAGTTCTTTGATGTTGAAAATGTGTCATGTAAGTAAGGATGGAAAAACACTCCAACCACCAGGAATGCAACGCAACTGGCACGGAATGTAGCAGGAAGGAACGCCAGTTGCTAACTCTTGCAAAAGCAAAAGAGAACCCAACAACCTGCAAGGTTCTCTTACATGTTGTGGTGGCTTGGACCATTTGAGTTACTCTGGCGTAGTGATATCACATGCATCACTATATGCCCTTATGCTACAGGGTTCTCTAATGTCTGTTGTAACACCCCATGCTTTATCATAAACATAAACAAACCATCATATCATCATGTTCAACTTATACAACTTTCTACCGTCCACTATGCACTAATAAAATACAATGATACATCTTAAAATCGGACATTCGAAATGGAAAACTTTGGGTTAGCCTGAGAGGATACTAAATCTTGATTCAAGTTCAGGAAAACGTTCGGCCAGAGGTGATGACTTTTCATGATGCCCATGCAGGGATATTATTTGTTGATCTTGACAGGCAGAAGTGCCATCAGTGTCACTCTCCGGTGCTCGCTGTATTTTTTGATCTGCTCCTGCCCTGTTCTTCTGTGCAGATATAAACACCTTTATAAAGAAGCTTGAGTTACATATCACTATTTCTGTACCTCTAGTCACCATTGTCATGGACGTCTGCGATTTGCCACAGTTGTAGTTCAAAAGGAAGACAGCTTATACATGAGTCTCTTGTTCTTGAAGACAACCTGGTCTCCTGTCCATAGATAAGAAGGTATCATCCATCATCCAATACTCTCTCTATTGCTAATATCTTGTCACGTTTCCCAGACTACCTCATCCTGTATCTGAGGTGGTTCTCGGGTGGGGTGCACATGATCCGCCAGCAAATAGACACCAGCACCTAAACTGACAGCACACAACACATCCCATCTCACACTTCGCTTGAACGCGGGACACGGCAATGATATTTGCAGTTGGGATTGATCCCCGTTATTACACTTCCAGTAATGATCAAGAGAAATAAAGTTGGATAAGCCCTGATTTGAGAAAGGCACCTTGCCGAAATACGTGTAATCCATAGGGCAGATCAATTAAACTTTCTTATCACACAACAGCAATTGGACTTAGTCTCCAGCATAATTATTTTTCTGCCGCAGTAATAAGGTGTGACCACAGCAGCCTGGTTTCCTAATTAAACAAACGGAGTTGAGGAACTCGAAGTCTCCGTTCTATGGCACACCAATGCGACAGTGCAAATTTTTGCATTTAATCAGGTCGCGGGGGTTCTAAGTGATATCAACCCAAAAGTTCCTTCAAAATCTGTCCCATCTGACAAAACCAAACTATCGGGACAGCTTTCAAGAAACTCACAATGGAAAACCGCCCTAGCATCGCTGAAAGCCACATCGTATGTGGATGACATCCTCCGTACCTCCATACTCAAGACCCTTCTGAGTGAAGCACTCCTACCTTACCTGACAATCATCAACACCTCCCTAACTCAAGGCACCTTCCCCATCACCCTCAAGACATGTGTCGGAGATGTTGGAGATGCATCTAGAGATTTTTCAGAGGATGTGTAAAGTGTTTAACCTATAGAGATTTTGATCCTACAATATTTGGACCCAAAGCTTATAAAGTCATCCCTTCGTATTTGTGCCTGTCTCCTTCTTCTGCTATTAGATATGACATCCTAAGGCTGCGATTTAATATCTGGCCCACTAGGGAAATTAAAGTAAGAAGGAAACAAATTTCATCAGATTTAAAATGGTGTAGGTTTTGTCAAAACACAACAATTGTTGAAACCTTGCAACATTTATTATTAGAGTGCACAGCCCCTAAACTTTTGAGTTTACAAAATATACACTTTTCTAGATATTTTGGGTATTTTGCACAAATAGATCCAAGCAATAGATGGATCGCTCTGGCTGCATCTGAATGTATGGGTATAAGGATTGCTACTATCAATTTTTTAAAAGCTCTAAACCTGGAATGATTGATATACATTATGTAAGCCAACACTTTTAAATTGTGAAATTTGATTTGGAAGATGGTTGTAATTGTAATTGTAAATGCTTGTTTTATTGATTCATTGCTTTTACTCTTGAAAGAATGGATTTTTTGTAATATGTATAAAATTGAAAAAGTTGTTGTAATACAACTCTAATCAATAAAAAAAAAAAAAAAAAGAAAAGTGTGTGCTTCTTGCAGGTTTTCCTTGACGTTCTGTTACACGGGTGATGCTCTTGTCGATATCTGATTTGTTACAGTTTACCACTGATTCTGCTTTATCTCCAACTCCCTCTTTTCAAGGCAGCAACAGAGCAGAAACACAAGGATGAGGCCATTGTGCAAAAGGGTGACGTACAACGATGCACAAGGAATAGGGCTACTCATGGGCAATATTTCAAAATTAAGAAAGGTACAATGTAGGGGTACTATCTGCCTGGCTACTCCTGTGGAAGTACCCTTAAGTACCAATGATAGCGGTTGTTAGATTAAATCTAATTTGCCAACTCCTGTGAAGACATACAAGGTTTAATAACTTTGTCTACCCAAAAACAGAATGAGACGGGGTGAGATAATAAAACCCTGCTTGACTAAACAACTTCAGTTCACATGCAACTCAATGGCCTGACTCACAGAAGGTGCTTGTAACAGGTGGCGCAATGACTCCTGATGAAATGGCATACACAGCAGCTACTGCCAGGAAACTAATGAGAAATTGACAGGGAAACACATTTACATACAAATCCCTTTGGGGAATGTTGGCCAATTTTTAGCATGGGTTCGGTAAACACGAGCAGACGTTGCACCTTTTTTAGGCAGAGCTTCTTGGCAATGTGATCAACGCCCTTTAAACAACTGTGTGCCCAGAAGCACATTTGGACGGGGTGAGCGCTGCGGAAATCCACAAAGCTAATGCTGAATATATGACGTATTTGGTCCCACAACACTTTAGAGTGACCATGACCCCATTCCTCTGACAATAACTGGATCTAATTTTGACAATCAACTGGGAATCATATGAGAGAGGCATTTAATGTAAGGTAAAAGCTTCTGCCATTTTATGCGCCTCTGCGCTAGTTTTTGCAAGAGATGGGTGAACAGGTCTAGTAAAGTTACACAGAGAGATGAGTTGCTAGTCCTGACATGTTAATGATGGAGATTTGGAAGTACCCACTATGAGTAAGATTCTGGGTAAATTGGACATGTGCCAAGTGTGATGCTCTATGGCATACTCACGAGATTCATCCAGTGAGCATTGGTTTGTAAGGGAATGCAATTTTATGCTATGTTATTTGGCTTTTATACTGCGCCAGTCACCACTGCAGTGGTCTTAAAGCACGAGCCCTTGTCCGTGGTGGGGTGGTAGAATAGACAACAGTGGTGGACTTGTTGTGGCCACTGTATTAGTGGCCGAGCCGTTGCTGGCTGTGCCTTAGTTGAATGTTGTATTGAAAGTAAGGTATTAGGTAAGAATTGGTGCATTCACACTATGTGAGAATACACAAGACTGATCTGCTTGGTGTTAGGTAACCCACTTTTTGGTACAGGTCTGTACTATACAAGTTGTTAGTGTGACTGAGCAGCCAGGCCTATCTCAAGAAACGTAAATGTGATCTGTAGAGCTGTACAGATGAAATCAGTCAATACAAGTAACCAAGTAACACTTACACTCTCAAGGTTTCAGTTATAAATATATATATTTATTTATTTACACATCAGTTTTAGTTAAGCATTCTTTAAAAAGGGAAATTGTTTGTTACAGTCAAGCAAACTTTGGAATCACTTTTCAAAGTCAATAAAATTGGTGAATAACAAGGATAGTATTTCATTACATATCTTAAACACCAATATACGTTTTAGTCTCTGGGTTTCAGGAAGGAAGGGTTAAGAAAATAGAAAGGTTAGAACGTACTTTCTCATAACATGAAGACAGTTTGAATCCCCTAATGAAATCTAGGTAAGCCTTTCCCAGCAGTAAAATGTTCAACAAATTACAACCTATGAGGGGACAAGCAATGCCAAAGTCAATAGATTAGGAAGGGTGCCTTTAAGGATCCAGGACAGCCAAAGTCATTTGGACACAATCAATAGATCTGATGCACCTCTTCTTGGATAAAGTCTTTCACGAAGTCAGATAGCTCAAGAAAATCACTGAAGGGACACAAGCTGTTAAGCCTGTGCAATGGGAGTTGAAATCAACTCAGAAAAGGTAAGCCAGTGCACTTCTCAAGTGAGAAAACATGAATAAGGTAAGTACCCAAACTCACCACAGTACCTCTGGTTTGAAGAAAGTGTTCCAGCAGGATTCCTCCTTGCTACAGACAAGCAGCACCTTGTTCCTGGGCCTCAGTCGTGGGGACAACAGGGAGGAGGTCTGGCAGGCTCCTATGGATTTCTTGGATTCAGCAGCTCTTTGTGGTTTCAGCGCCTCGCAAACAGCACTGATGCAGAAAGAATATCCCTGGTTGGACTTTCCTTGCTCCCTCGGTCCTGGACTCTGGTCAGGGGACTCTGGTCAGGGATTTCCTGCTTCTGGATTGTCCTTAGGAGGGTCCTGGAGCTTTTGGCCAGATTTGTTCCACGGAAGACGTTGCACTTGGTAATGGATACTCGACTCCTGACATTGGGCTTCTGCAGTACTGGAGAGGCACAGCAAGTCGGGGACTGCGCCAAAGTGGAGTTCGTCTCGGGGCTAGTTGGTCCCACCAGCCCAAGGGGAGAATTTGTTCCCTCCGGAGCTTCTCTGTTGATGTGAAAAAGGAGGTTAGCACAGCAGCAGGGCTTCACCGGGCACTGCGATGTCCAGGAGGTTGCAGTAGGCTTCTATTCATGATTTCTTCTTCGGATGTTTCTTCCAGTGGTTGACTCTGCCTGTAGTCCCAAGAACCTTTCCTTTTAAGAACGCTCTCATTCATTCACAGCCCTAGGCTGTTAATCACCCAGCAGATTGGCTGTCCTGGTTTCATTCAGGCACACCTAGAGACGAAGGACGGGGGAGTTTTGGGACCCTCCCTCACTTCCTGTCCTTCCAGACACACTGGAACCAGGGGTGTGCTTGCAGGGATGAAGCCCGCCAAAGGCAAAATACACAAAGGACTCAAACCTGTATCAACTTACAGAGTAAAATCCAAGAAAGACCTTACAAACAGAAAACAACGAAAAAAGAAGACAGGGGCCATTTTGCTAAAATGGACACCCATGGGTGCTGTACTGCAGCTGAGTGTTCAGCCAACAGTAAAAATGCACACTGGTAGTAAAAAGGTAACCACTGCCACCAGCAATTTAAAGTACTAAGGGTAACACACTTTTTTACATGAGAGAGTAGGATAAGGGGCTACTAGGTAACCCCCCCAGCACTCCACATAAGATGGTGTGGGCTGGAACTGCAAAGTAAAAAGGTAAATAAGATCAATTTCACCCAAGAAAAGGTATTTAAACCTTAATAAAAATCCAAGGGACTTCTCAGTGACACTGCATCAAGGGTCACTATACAAAAAGCAGATGCCTATGGAGTTTATCAGGCTCCAAAAATAGTGGAAACATAAAATCCTAGTCTGGGAAAAACACAGGAGGAAGAGCTGGGGGTCTCTAAGGTGAGAGGAAGTTAGCACAGAAATTAACATTTTCCCTAACTATGTGTGGTCTTAGACCAAGATACTCTAATGCAAACAGTCATGATAAATACAATGATATCAGGTCAAGTTCATGCACACACACCGTGGCAATTTGGCCTTTGGTGCCTCAGCCACAAAAGTGAAAAATTATAAACAGCATACAGAACCTACACGCGAATAAAAAGAGGGAACAGGGTGATTGGAGGTTCATATGATACTTTAAAATGTATGGGATTTGGAAATGGGGACTTCTCGTTTAATGGTGTAAATACAATCTTGGACAATTAAAGTGGAGATGGATAGAAAGCCCTCTTGGGTACAGCCTCTTTTTGGGAAATGTGTAAATAACAACCTGTGTTTTTTTAAAGGGGACCTCTCTCTTCGGGGCAAAAAAACAATACTGCACAAGTCAATGAGGAAGCTTCAGGATTAAATTCCCTCTTAGATAACTGCTTTTTAGTTTTGTCTGATGGGTGACACTTTAGTTCAAACTATTTCATTAGAATTCAGATAGGAGGCAGATGGGATGTGAGGGGGAACACTCAACCTCTGGGTGTTGTTTGGTTATTTACCCAACTTTTTTCACACAGAGCCATATAAATCTGTATTTTATGTTAAGTCTATTATTGTGATTCATACTGTGCACTGCTGCCATTTTCATGGTCTCCAGGCGCTCTGGTGGGCCTGAAAAGGAAGGAGGGCAGTTCGATAAAAAACAGTCACTGTGTGTTGGTTTGTTTTTAGTTGGTAGACGTTATGTGGTGTTTGCTGTATGCGTTTGTATGGGGTGATTTGTGTGTAAACGGTTTAGGTTACTGTTGGGTGTTTTGCAGAGTGTTTGCAGTTTGTGGTGGTGTTAGGTTTTTGCTGTGGGTTAGGTATGAGTTTGTTTTGTTTGGTGTTTGAGGGTGAGTATGCAGGATACTGGAGAGTTTTTAGTCGGATTAGTGGAGAGTCGCCTGTGTCCTTTCGTGCGATGGTTATGTTGATCTGTCAAGCTTATAATATTCTATGGATATTTGCAGTAGAATGCTTTATTTTGTTTGGTAGCCATGTTTCGGTTAATCATGTTCCGGTTGTTTTTGGTGTTTCTATTGTGATGTGTTGGCAGTTTCCCTTTAATGATGTTTCCTGTTTAGCTCAGTGAGTTAAAGAGCCATGTTTTCAGCAATTTTCTGAACTTTAGGTGATCTTCTGTTGTTCGTATTATGTTTGGGAGCAAGTACGACCTCAGTGTTTGTTTTGTTTTGTTTTGTAGACTGATATTTTTCCCTGTATAAATTCTGCTCCTTGGCCATGGATTGCTCTGTGTTTTATGCAGAGCGTTTTGAAGAAAATTTGGTTTTTGGCTGCTAGCCAATGTAGGTTTCTCAGTGCTGGTGTGATGTGTTCTTTCTTAGTGAGTCTGAGAAGTAGTCTTGTTGCTGTGTTCCTTATTTGTTGTATTTTTGGGTAACGTGGTGTGAGGAGCTAGGAATGAGACACGCACACAGAGGACTCATAGTTTTGGCTATACACTTTTATTCAAAATGAAAAGTGTTGGGAAAATGCCTTACTATCCTTATCCTAGGAGGTAATTCCCTACCTTAACCAAAAACTAAGGGGCTATCTGTTGTCGATATGTCCAAAGTAAAAATACATCCTGTGTCCGAAATACTATTCTGGCCCTCACACTCTAAAGATTAACTGTAAGGTGCAAAAATATTCTCAATGGATCTCAAGGTGTACCTATGTTCTAATTCAATGAAAATATATACCTCCAAGCAAACAGTTCCAAGTGGACAATGTTCATGGTTCAAGGGTATGGCTTCCTTCCCCAGGTTCCTGTTGCAACTTGCAAAGTTTCTTATAGCCCAAGAGGGTGGCTTCTCCCTCTTGGCGCGCACACACAGTTCTCTGGGAAATAGTTACCTTCTTTTAGCAGGTAAGTTCAAAACAAAGAATCACGTTTCAAAACAAATAGTTCAAGATCCTAGGGTATGTGACTTCCTAAGGGTTCTCCTTTCACTTTACAACCTGTATGTGGGTCCCAGAATCGCAGGTCACCTGGTAATTTCAAAGGCATGTATCTTCCTTGAGATTCTCTTTTAACTTAACACACACACTTGATTTGGCCTGGTATATTATTCTGTCAGGATTCCTTAACAGTCTTTTACACATTTTATCCTCACCTGGTATTTTCTCCTACCAGGTCTTCCCTGAAATATTTCTCTTCAACTGGTGTACTCTCCTGTCAGGACTTTCATACCATAGCTTTAAATACAATTCTCCTAGCCTTGTGGACTCTCCTGCCATGACTTTCATAGCATGATTGTATTACAATTCTCTTTTCCCCATGGAACAATACTTTTGCCCCGCTTTCAAGTTCATTCACCTTTACTCGGTTTTCTCTTTTTGTCCTTTTAAGATGCAGGTTCAACAACCCGTTCGTGGAATAGCCTATGGGTCTGTTAGCTGCTTCACATAGTTCACCTTGCTCACTCCCGGTATTGCTTTAAGATGTATTAGCTTCTTCACATACTTCACTTCACTTTCGGTTAGCTAATACGAAGGAGCTCACACTTTCAGGCAACCCGGTAACCATCTCTGCTTCCCTGGGCTTACCTGGTGCTCAAAGTGTATCTTGCACCTCTCTTCTTCTGTTCTCTTCAGATTGTGGGCTTGGTGTGCGACTTGTCAACCACTGCGCCTTTGCCATGCCAGTCTTCAGTTTCTGCTGCCTTTTTCTCTCGGGCACTGCATCCTCTGCACTCTGGTTCCTTCTCCTGCTGGGCGGATTAGCTTCGGTAGCATTTCCTGCAGCATCTTCTCCCCCAATGTTCCGACCGGTGCTCGTTTATGCAACCACGCAGCTCGGTGTCTGCAGCTCTTTCTCACTGCTGTCCGTTGCACAGGTTTTGAACTTTCCGGTCTGATCAAAGAGTTTCTAAAGACTAGACCGCAGCGTATGCTTCCCGGCCTTAGTGATCTTTACTGTTCTTTGTCTCTTCCTTGTCTGAGTAGCTAATGGATAATTTGTTATGTGTTGTTGAGGAAGTTGGTATGGGATTCTTTCAGGAGTAATCATTACTGCTCCCTGCCTCTTCCTCATCTCAGTAATTATTGTATTAATCTGATATCATGTCGGGGAATATTAATACTGGATTCAATACATGGATGACGGTGAGTGGTGCAATAGGCCATTTAGGCCTGAGGAATGGAGGGAACATTCCTAAAGGGGCATGGGGATATGTGTCTCTCGCCGAAAATGTCATGTCTCTCACCTCAAGGGCCACCTCTCCCCAGGTGGTCCTCCCTCATATAGCCATCCCCAAGGTTAGGATCAGGTAGCGGCTGCCGTCCTCTGGCCACATAGGGAGAGGCTACTTCAGGGAAAGAAGTGATGATATCATCAGATTCATCAAAGTAGTCTGGCATTCAGAGATGCTGTTGGCGTAGTCTATTCTTGACATGATGAGAGAAATGACGCCCAGTGTTCAATGTGGGAAGGTGAACAAGGGTAAGATCTGCTTGACTGTTGTGTCGGTGGAAGAAACACTTTTGTACTACTGCGCTGACTTGTAGTTTGAATGTTAAGTCATTGAGCCTCATTACGAGTTTGGAGGTAGCCATGCCGTTTTTAGAGGCATGGCTACCCGCAAACCAGGTACCGGATCCGGGTCCCACAAAAGGGGACTTACCGGGCCATTCCGACCTTGGAGGGCCCGGTAATTCCCTTTTGCGGGACCCCGACCCGGTACATCCCAATTCCCATTTGAGCCCCCATATGGCTCAATGGGAATGGGGAGGATGCTAACAACGGGCCCTTTAATGGCGGGCCCGTTGTTAGCATCCTGGTCTGTTAGCGGGTCCCGCTCTGCACATCTGGTCTGGCCAGGCGTCCAGAGCAGGACCCGCTGCAGACCTCGTAATGTGGCGGCCCGGAATTAACGGTGCCGGTCCCTTACCGGCACCGTTCATTCCGCGGCCGCCTACATTGTAATGAGGCCCATTGTCCATTCATATTCTGAGATTTTTAATCACTTTTTAAACTTCTGGTCGATTTCCCATTTCAGTAGACCATGGAGTGTGATGTTGATTCGATTGGTCGTTGGGCATGATCAGGATTTCTGTTTTGTAAAGGTTGAGTTTCAGGCTGTTGGTACTCATCCAATGGTTTATTTATGTAAGGCAGTAGATAAGGGTTTGGTCTTGTTTTCGGCTAGTGTTGGTTTTATAGATGATTTGTGTGTCTATCAATCTGCCCCCAGGGAGGGCCACATGCGGTTTCCCCTATCCATTTGGGGGGGGCTACGGGGCCACCCCCCTTTCCACTAAAAACATCTGTGGTGGTTTAGTGGCCAACCACCACCACCAAACAAATATTTTATTTTCATTTAAACATTTTTTCGTTTTTCCCCTTCCTTAGGGGCATATGGGCACATTACTGTGCCCATTCGCCCCCAGAGGGGGGCAAAATGCGCTGCCCCATGCTTTGGGGGATAGGGGGTAGAGGGCCGCTTACATAGTGAGTGTCCGCTTACATAGTAAGCAGCCCCCCCGCCCACTTCACCAACAGATCCCGTCCTTGGCACTGAAAAGGTAATGTCAAGGACGAGATACCTCGTCCTTGGAACTTAAGGGGTTATGCAACTTGGTAACCAGTTCTCTTTATCAACGTGTACATAATGGCAAGTGCCATGTCTCTCTCTCTCTCTCTCTCTCTCTCTCTCTCTCTCTCTCTCTATCTGCTTCTATGCTGTGTAATCTACTTCATGGGCTTTTATTGCCAGTGCACGGTCTCCAGTGCCGGATTCAACCCTGTGAAGGCCCCTAGGCAGTCCACATTTCGGGGCCCTCCTCCCAAATTATCTACTAATACGTTTTTAATTATACCAACCAACAATTTTAATAAACCAATTTTATTACAGTCTGTACATTACATGTACATAGTTTGCACCAGATTTTTTTTTACAATCTGCCAGCTGCCAGAAGATGAGCTTTTAAGAGACAAACTGTTATGTGAATCTGACGTCTATGGTTTATGTACTTTAAGTTGTTATTGGGTACATTACATGAATACAGTATTTTTTCTATAGAGCCTTTAATGTACTTTAATGTACATTTTTCGTTTCTTTGACTTGATACATTTTTTCTATCTTTTGGAAACAATTTAAGAAAGCTGGATTGTAGTTTTCTTTCAAGAATAAATCAATATTATTTGCATCTATTGTCGCAAAGCCCCTAAAAGGAGTGGGGCCCATAGGCCGGTGCTTACTTTGCTTATTTGGTCATCCGGAACTGACGGTCTCACACACAGGAATTGCATTTCATTATGTTAAAGGAATAGTTAGTTCAGAAATATTATTGGCCGAAAAGATGGGCAATAATAAAACAAATATGTAAAATATATATTTTTTTTAAGCATCTTTGTAAAGTTTCGAGCAAATGAAGCTCAAACTTTAAAATTGCAAGCACTAGGGGGCATCATTTTGTGAAATGGATGCCATCTGTGCTTCGTTTGCGGCACTAATGAAGCAAAAGCCAGCCAGCTGTAGTAAACAAAAGCTACTACTGGGTGGCTTTTGCTTCATTGGTGCTGGACACGAAGGACTGGGACCAGAGACTACAGGCAGGAAAGCTGTAGCTGCATCTCGGTAAGGACTATTTTTTTTAAAAAAATAAGCACTAGCTGCGTTTTTTTTTCTAAGTTTTCCGGGCTGGAGGAGCCCGGAAAACTTAGAAATAAAACTGCAGCTTTTAAAACGTAGTATTTATGTTTGCGGTAGCTTCAGCTTGGAGCCCTATGGGCTCCAAGCTGAAGCTACCGCAAACATAAATACAAATGTTGTTGTGTTTCAAAAACGCTTCAGTTTTTCTTTTTAGGTTTCTCAGGCTCCTCCGAGCCGGAGGCGCCTGAGAAACTTAGAAAGAAAAACCGAAGCGTTTTTGAAACACAACCGCGTTGTGTTTGTGCCTGCCGTGCCTATCACTTTGGGTCTCGGGTGCTCCCCCGGGGGAGCACCGGAGTGTTTAGAAACACTCAACACCCACCACGCGGGTGTTTAGAAATGCTGCAGTGTTTCTGCTTACAGTAGCTTTCACTCTGGGGCTCTCGGGCTCCCCGGGGGGAGCCCGATAGCTCCAAAGTGAAAGCCGCTGCAGGCAGAAACACAACGTGGGTGTTTAGAAATGCCGCAGTGTTTCTGCTTACAGCAGCTTTCACTCTGGGGCTCTCAAGCTCCCCGGTGGATGCCCGAGAGCTCCAAAGCGAAAGCCGCTGCAGGCAGAAACACAACGTGGGTGTTTAAAAATGCTGCAGTGCTTCTCACTGAGGCAGCTTTCGCGTGGAGTCTCCTGGACTCCCCCAACCCTGAGGGAGTGCAGTTGACTCGAAGCGAAAGCTGGCACAGTGAGAAATACGTTTTTGGATTTGTAAATGCTGCAGTATTTACAAATACAACAGCGTTATATTTTTAATTGGAGCGCCTCGGCTTTTTGCCTTCATTTTACGTTTTCTGTGCTTCCCTGGGCTTGGGGAGCACAGAAAACGTAAAATGAAAGTGAAGGCAGCCTCCTCAGCTCTGCTCAGGCTGCAGTAAGCAAAAGCTCCCAGTACGGGGCTTTTGCTGCTTGTTTAGTGCCGCAAATGCAGAGCCGAGGAGGCTGCCTGCAATCACAAAATGGATGCCCCCTAGTGATTGCAATTTTAAAGTTTGAGCTTCATTTGCTCGAAACTTTACATAGACACTTAAAAAATATATATATATTACATATTTCTTTTATTATTGGCCATCTTTTTGGCCAATAATATTTTCTGACCGAACCATTCCTTTAACTTGTCCGACCCTGCCTTCCTCTATGATTTAAGTTGCCTCTCTTTGTGACAACTGTTTAAGTCCACCTTATCATGATTAATTTTCGTTTTGGCTATTAGGTGGCACTTAAAGGCCTTATATAAGCCGAAACTATTGGCATTGGAAGCAAAGATATCAGAGAGACGAGATGTCAGGAAGGACACACGGCATGTTGCATTGGTTATTTACCCACCCATTGACCGACCCTGGTCATGCTAGTTCTCATGAACATTCCCACCCACTACCTGCCCCTCACTGTACAAAATGCACCCTTCTGGGATCTGTTTGAATATATCCCTGTGCTTTTTTAGCAGACTTCTGAAAAATAACCGAATTGTCACTATAAAACAGTGAAACTGGCTCCTGATGTAATAAAACTGTCTTAAGCAAGTGTGCCTTCAGCCACTTGATATATAAGCTGTGATCATTGCATCTGTTGCATGCATTGAACTCCTGTTAAAAGGAAGCATTAGCAAAGCCAACAGTTTTGGCTCTTGTATAAGCATTAGATATGCAATTTCCAGGTGCTGCCATAATATGATTGGTTACACGCATTTTCCCGGTGGTGCCATCTTTTGGCCAGGTAGTACTTTTATGTCATCAACGCTTGTATGGCTTTGCTTTTCATTCCCCGCTGCCTTTGTGGCTGCAGACTCTGGGTGTCCGGATGTGACATCCCTAGACAACCTACTGTTTGACAACCCTGTGGTGATAGAGCATGTTCCTTCACGTGATAGTTTTATCAAGCGTGTAAACATAATCAATTCCTATTAGCACCTGAGGCGGGGGCAGCAACCAATCAGGTTTCTAGGCTCAGGCCTTTAACTCGAACCCTGGGCCAATAACATCTGCTCCGGCCTGCCGGATTGGGTCTTAGTGCTTAAATAGTCACAAACCTTTCATCGCCTTTGTAATTAATGATTCGATCATCTAAAACATTCAGACATGTTTGACCATCCCTATTTCATCCAGCCTTACCCAATCTGCCTGCACGCAGACCCGGGATTGTTGACTGACACGTTTGTATTCCCACAGACAGTAACACTCTCTATATGCACAATACCGCCTCTCTTGTGCCTTCCCTTGCCGGCATCTTCGGCCTCCCTGCCCTCCTTTTCTGCACAACAGGTTGTTTTTGTATATTAGACTACGTGACAAAATTATCCTAAAACATTTAAATTGAAGAAACTGCCATTGAATCCAATTTCCTGTGCCTGTAAATTAGTAACTGATTGTGAGTAGGTAGGCAGAACTAATCCAGCGATTTCGCTTTTTATCAGAGCTGGCTCTGGGCTGTGGTCTGTGGAAAAATGATATTGAAAAGCAGCTCCCATGTGCCAGGCCCTAGTCACCAACCTCCCTCGACCACTCTATGACATTCCATCTTTGCACTTAAGTAGTGCCTATCACTACATGATTCACAACCTACTCTTTGGGCTTGATTGCACGGTTGGCACTACTTCCTTTAGAAATACCACAAAACGAATTACCGTTACTGCCAGTGTTAAGCATGCAGTAACTTGATGGGTCCTCCGGATTTACAGTAGGGGTAGTTACACACATTTTTGAGGGGATCAACAAGTTTGGTTTAGTGTTTGTCTTGGGGCCACATGGATCACTGCCCTCTGCCCCAACACCTGAAGACCCCACAAAAAAATGAATACTTCAGTTTTAACGACAGTGGAGTCTGCGAGTCCAAAAAACAAATGTATTATTCTTAAAAGCCCATTTAATATCGTAATAATCCAATATAATATGAAATATTGACAAAACAGGATTTTTTTTAAAACCACGTCAATTGCCTCATTACATGGTTACCACCACACTAGTAATCTGAGTCCCCCCCCATACCCCCACCCCGATTGCATGTGAACCAATTATGGTGGTAGCGGCAGGGGTTTTACTGAAATACCGCTGTCCATACGTCACTAAAGCTGTATCCATCCTGTAGTGTTTTTACCATTTTGATCATTGAATTGTCAATGGCAAAGGTTAATGTACAATAGCAGATCATATCACTAATGTACAGTGTGTCTAATTCAGAAAAGGGTCAAATTTGACCCTTTTATGCTTTGCATCAAGGATGCCCACTTTGCCACACGCTTGTTAAAATGTCCTCACTGAAAAGGTATTTTGCCTGTGTGGAAAGGAGGCCAGTGTAATCCAGCGGTATTTACTGATAGTGGCCCTCAAAGCGAATAATGCTGGGAGTGTATACTCTCCCAAGCATGTAACATGGCGTGGGCAAACATTGGCAGCATTTATGCTGCCACCACACCTGTAACGGTACCACGTGATGAGGGATGTAGCGGTGCTCCACCAATGACCCTTGGTTCAAGCGAATTCCAACGAGTGCATTTTAAAACCCGCCGGGCAAGTAACTTTAGCAAGACGTGAAAGGATACAAAGTGCAATGTATGGGGGGGGAGGGTTAGGAGCGCTACTACATGGAAGAACAGGAACTCTGCCAAATCATGCATTGTGAAACACCCGGGGCCAGTAGCACTGTCGAAAACCTTGATGGGATTTAAGAAAGAAATTCACAGGTGTTGGACAACTTCACAAAAAAAAAAAGTGTTTGGAAAATGATTTTCACATCATGAATGCCAGTGCCATGGACACGAGGCATTAACCTCCAGTGGGTGGCATTAGTGAGGCATCTGAGAGATGCAGCCCTGTTCCTAATCCTTAAAAGGAAGCTGAAGACATATCTCTTAGCATTACATTACGAGTTGAGTGGTCATCTGGTGTTAAATCTGCTGAAATACCGCCAAACAGAATTACTGTTACTGCTATTTTGTCTGGCAGGATTACCGTCGGATTCAAGTGGCAGTGGTAGAGCTAATCGCCATTTTTTGTGAGTCCATTGGATTATAAGGGGAATTCTTGTCAGAATTTCTGCTGGGAGTATTACTGCCACGGTAATTCCACCGATTTTGCCGATTTCCAGTAGAAAGTGGGAGGATTTACCTCCAGCATGTTGCTCAAGGTAAATCCCCTACTCCAAGGCCATGCTCGTAGTATAGCAGTGCAGGAAAAGTGACAGTGATTCTGTTACCGCCAATTTGTTCCTGCACTGCCGTACTCGTATGCTTAAATCCTTTTCTCGTCCTCCACTCAACCCTTGGGCTACAACAGCAACAGGCCACGAGTCAAGGCCAGGAAAGCTCTCTGCAGCTCTGATGTGAGGTAGATGTGCATCGGGATCTATAAATGAAAACGAAGTACGAGAAAACCACTTGAAAAGAAACAACTTCACCCCTGATAAGATGGCCACCTCCTTTGCAGCCGACATCCAGTGTGCCTCACTGGATACCAAGGACCCTGCTCATTGGCCTGTCCGACATCAAGGACCCACCTCCAAACAAAGCCAAAAGTCAGAGCATGCCACGCACAAAGGCCATGAGTCAAGGCCAGGAAAGCTCTCTGCAGCTCTCCGCTGCTCGATGCAATGGACGTTGGCCCAAGCCTCCACCGGCCTCCTGACAAGCAAGAGAAATGGACCGGATGAGATCTGGAACAAGGATCTGCACTTTGTAGCACACCATGACCGCTACGCCGAGAGGCCGCCCTTCAAACAAGCACAGCAATGTAAGCGCGCATCTGGCTACTCGTGCCTTGCCGTATCCATAACCTGTTGTCACAACAACTCCGATATTAGCGGTGAGTCAATGTGTGACCAATCGCCCGTAACCCCACTCTCCTCAGATCACAGAGCCTCCCGATCGCAGCAATGTTCAGTGACACATGACCCACTTCCTGATGTTGGTCATTCCAGGGCCAAGAGCCCGCCCTTCAAACATAACAACCCTCCAATTCCACACGCATCTATTATTCCCAGCCACCCAGTGATCCCCCTAGAGGTTGTCCCCACTGTACTTACTGCACTTCCAGTTGCGCAGCTGCAACAAGTGACCCAGACCACTTGCCATGGAGCTTTCATCTCTGCCTTCCCCCCGATACCCAAGCACAACCCTTGCTCCAACTCCGGTCATCAGACTTGGCACATTGAGCCCCTGGCCATGCTGAACATGCACCCCTACTCCATCCAACGAAACAAGAGGCTATGCTCTAGATTGTCACATATGCACCCTACTCATGTGCAGCCCGTCTCCACTAGAAACAATAGGCTAACAAGTCCTACCCCACCTTTCAGGACGTCAAGCCCAGAAAGGTACCCAGCATACCTTTCTCACCCTACATACACTCAATAGACAGAATCCCCCACCCTTATCTGCTCCAAGCTGCCCTCTAAGGCCCTAGTAACCACCACAGTAACCCCCCATGCTGCCACAAGACCAACCAACACACAACAGACCGAATTAAAAGCTGCCTTGATTAACGCAAGATCAGTACCTGCCCATGCCCTAGACATCATGATCTAATTGTTTCGCGGAACCTAGACTTCTTAGCCCTAACTGAGACTTGGTTGCACCCAGCCTCAGACCCTGCACTATCTCTAGCCATCCCTCCCTGGTTACAATATCCTATGAACAGACAGACAGGACTCTAGGGGTGGTGGAGGAGCTCTAATCTACAAAGAAACCTTGAACATTAGAGAATGCCCAACTAAATTTGAAGGGAACTGTGACCTGGTCTCGCTTACACTGACCACCTCACACACCAGTTCCATATTGCTCCACTTGGTTTATAGACCCACAGGACCCATAGGTACTTTTGAGGACAACCTTTCTCATCTCCTCAATACTAACCTAAAATCATTGTCTAAAATCCTCCTCCTCGGAGACCTGAATCTGGGCCTGAACGACGCTGCAGATCACAACGCCAGCTCGCTAGCCAATACTCTAAAGGCCCTAGGCCTTTCACTGCGCATAAACCATCCACCCATGCTAAGGGCCGTACTTTAGACTGGCTGTGCGACCTCAACTGCAAAGTCAATATCTGAGATATTTCCCCTTGCCCATGGTCTGACCACTTTGTAGTGGTCTTCGCTATCACGCCACCCAGGATAACCTACTCGCCAGCACCTCTATGCCCCCTACATGGCCGAGAGGTTCAGGTAAAATCACCAGCGATAATATCTTGCCTCTCCTCACAAACCTCCAGCTTGTCCACCTTGCTCAGTGGGCGGATGATCCAGTGGCACTCGCAAACCACTATGCTAGAACACTGGAAACTGCTGTGGACTTGGTCGCCCCACTGTCCCTCACAAGGCAAAAGCACTCGCCCATGTCAATCCTTGGTTTACGGAGAACCTCCAAAATCTGAGAGCCAAGATACGCCAGGACGAAGCAGCCTGGGAGAAACACCAAAATGATGCCCTCATGACCCTATTTGAATCCATAGCCAGATCCTACAAACTAGCCATTACCTAAACCAAGGCCACTTCATACAATGACCAAATTGCAAACGCAAATTCCAATATAAGAGAGTTATTCATCATACCTAAGGAACTGGAAGCCCCTGCCCCAGCCCCGACAGGAATCACCAAAGACATAACATACAAGAGGCCTTGTGAAAGAAAATCACCACACTACAAGACAAAATCACTGCAAAGCAATCCACCACCAAAACCCCACCTCCCACACCACCCCTAGCCGACCAAGCTCAAGTCACCCCTTTCAACTTTCACCAAGTCTCAGAAAGGGAAGTAGCCTCCATCCTGGCCACCCTCAAACCATCCAGGTGCAAAGGGGCCATCTGCCCGCCCCTGTAATCAAATAGTGTGCAGAAGCCCTCATTCCCTTCATCTCCAATTTCATCAATGCCTCCTTCCTCACTAGCACAGTGCCCACTGCACTGAAGGAATCTTGGATCATTCCCCTCCTAAAAAAGCCATCACTAGACCCAAACACCCACCAACTATTGCCCCACCACTACGGTCCCTTTTGTGCTGAAGATTCCAGATAGGGCCGCATACATACAAATCCAGCACTTTCTACAATCAAACCAAATCCTAAGTCTGCGCCAATCAGGCATCAGAGCCGGTGACGGGAAGGAGTCATCCCTTCTTGACCTGAAAAATCAACCGGATTCCCTCACAGTCGAAGGCAGGCCAGTCCTGCTACTCCTCCTGCACCTCTCTGCTGCATTTGACTTAGTGGACCATAACATTCTCTCTATTCATCTAACCTCAGCAGCCAACTTCTCAGCAGACGCCACCGCCTGGGTAGCCTCTTTCCTAGCTGATAAATTAATAGAGTCTTCACAGAAGTCGCATCTGTCCCGCCCTCCCCCATCTTGTGCGGAGTGCCCCAAGGGTCCTGTGTATCACCAACACTTTACAATATTTGTACCAAACAACTCTTCGACCTACTGGACTCCATCGGCATTTGCTACACAAATTATGCTGATGACACGCAAATTCTACTACCCCTCACCAGCAATTTCCCCAAAGACTCCAACACTCTGAACATAACCTACTCCCTCATCCAAACCTGGATGGCAGCCAATGGCCTCTGCCAGAATGATGAAAAAACCGAGATCCTGCTGGTAGGGCCCCCTTCAGTGACTAAGAACCTCAGTCCACAATCACTGAACTTTAACTTTGACAATCTGCAGATACTGGTCTCTACCTCAGTGAAGACTCTAGGCATCTACCAAGACTCCGCGCTCACTATGACACGCCAAGTAAATGCCCTCGCGACATCAGCTGCTTACACCTTGAAGCTCATTAATGCTGCTAGACCATTCCTTGCCCCAGCCAACTGCCTTACAATCGCATGAGCCATCATCAGAGCAAGAATGGATTACTGCAACACCCAATTTGCATGCACTTCTGCATTTAACATTCGCAGACTAGAGGTGATCCAAAATAATGCCATTCGGGCTGCTCTCAACATTCCCAAAAGAGAACACATCACGGAAGCGAGATGAAATGCCCATTGGCTCCCAGTCAAGGAAAGGATGATTTCCAACACTGCTCCCCCCTACCTGTCTAAAACCTTCGGGAAAGTTCAGTCCATCAGACCTACTAGGAGGGCTTATGCACATAGACTTGTCCTGCCCAAATCAAAGCGAGGCTGCATTTTTAAAACAAAATCCTTGGTGTAAACAGGCAATAATTCAATTCAAATACCATATCAAATGTCCTTATTATTTTCAATATTTATCTTCCTTTCTCATGGGCACTTTTAAAATCCTTTTAGCTGCTCCGGTTTATCACCCTTGACAGTGGTGGAACGGGATATGTATGACCTTCTGACTTCACCCTGGAGCAGAATATGATGGAACAATACATAGATTTCCAAGGTTCATCAAATGCTAAACTCTAGAGATAGTCCCCCACTGCTCTGGCAGCATGCCCAGGCCCAGCAGTGATGGCTTGGCAGCAGTGAACTCTGGAGGGCCGTATATTGACTATTCCTGCTTATTTCAATGGGCTAGTTTGAGCTTCAATAGTATTGATTTAAAACACTTAAACTAGTGGGTGCTTGAATATTTTTTGTTCCATGTTAAAAAAAAATATTTTAAATGTGACGGTACTGGTTTCATCCTTACCCCTATATGAAATAGCAGCGATGGAAGTTCAGTAGAGGAGCATATTTTCTTCATATATGACTTTGTGTACAGTGCCTTTTGAAAATCTTTGCACAGTTTTGACACAACTTTCCTCTGGTTGCAGGGGCATTGTGACTTCACATGTTGTCTTCATAAGTTGCAGAAGCTGTGATTTGTGTACATTTGGCTGACATTCACAGCTGAACACTAGATGCCCGAAGTGGATGGGCGAAGGCCTGTTTTCTGTTTCATTTGCTTTTTACCCTTTGAAATGGGGGCGGGCACGCCTTAAACTGCTTGATTGGAAACATAGGGTACAATCTTTAAAATAAAGCTTCAAGTCATTCGAACACCTACTGCGATGGTGCATGAGGGGATTCAAGCCTTAAAATGCCTGATTCACCTAATTTGTGATTTCAATCAATTTATACAAGTTCGAACCATTGGTATCTATTGGTTTACATTAGCGTTTGATATACTTTTTACACTGGTGCAAAAATGCATTGAAAGAATGTTTTTTGCACCATGGCAATTTTTGTCCTAGTACAAATATCCTGCAAAATTGGTTTCGCACCAGTGAAAGGTTTTGGTAATATAGCTCCTGGTCAAATCAATTTGAATCTGAATGAGGGGCTACTTATGTAAAGTAAACTAAAATAAGAAAAATAAGATGGGTGTTTTGCTTACCTGTTGGTGCGTGTAGAACCATTGTTTTCTTACTTCAGGGTGTTTACCTTTGCATAAGCGCCCAGATTCCAGGTGTGTTTAAGGCGATATATGGGTTGAAGTGGCCTCCATGTAAGCATAATCATTTTGCCATACGTGGTGATCTGTATTTATCCTGGCGAGTTGAATAGGCAGTTTTTATTCCGGAAAGTTAAGTGGTTTTCCGTTGTCCTAATGTCTTTCGGAATTGAGTTCCAAAGTTTTGCTATAAGAATGGAGAAGGCAGTTCCTCAGAGTTTGGATTTCTCATAGCGTTTTGTTTCCATTTGGAGGTCAGTGCTAGTTGTTAAGGTTCTTTTGGGTATGTATCGGGTGATCTTTTCTTGGAGGAATTCGGCTCCTTGCCTGTGTAGTGATCTATAGGTAATGCAAAGGGCTTTGAAATTGATTTGTTTCTTTACTGGTAGCCAATGTAGACTTCTCAGGGCTGGGGGGATGTGGTCTCTTCTATTGAGTCTCAGTAGTCTTGCCGCTCTATTATGGATACACTGTAGTTTTGATGAGGTGTTCGGGCATTCCTAGGTAGAGGCTATTTGCCGAGTATATTCTTGATAATACCAATGAAATGATAACAAGCATTTAGGGTGTGAAATTGAGATAAGGCAGGATCCCTCTTATTATACGAAGGTGCTAGACATATGTTGTTACTATTGCAGTGACCTGTGGTTCCAGGGTGAGATTGTTGTCCCTGAGTATTCCCAGGTTTTTAATCACCGTTGAGGACTCAGGTTGGGTTCCCATACTTGAGGGCCCGGTGAGAGATGTCTTTGTTAGGTGGTTGTCTCGTGGGGTTATCATTATTTCGATTTTAGTTGGGTTTAGTTTAACATTGTGATTTGCCATCCAGGTGTTTATGTCGGTGAGTCATTTATTGAGGACATTGCCAGAGTCGTTGTTTGTTGCCATCTTGAAAATAAGCTGGGTGTTGTATGCGTAGTTGTAGGTTGTCAGTCCATGTGTTTGTATGTGCTTCATTAGGGGGTCCATGTAAATGTTGAACAGAAGTGGGGAGTAGCATGATCCTTGTGGCACGCCGCAAGTAATGCTTGTGTTCGAATTGAATGGTGGTAGGTAGGTTCTTTCAGTTCTGTCCATGAGGAAAGATTTCAGCCATTGTAGTGCAGAGATTCTTCATTCCAGCTAATTTGACACTCCTTTGTTTAGACAGGAGCGATTCTAATTAGAGACAATTAGCTATTTCACATGTAAAGATGCCAACCTTATCCATTCCATTTGGGAGACACTACTCCAGTCCTGGTTTTATCTTTGCATTCTGGGATTTATGATCCTGTGTTATAATGAGTAAATCCAGGACTACACATTGCATAATGTAAAGTTAAAACCAGGACTGGCATAGCGTCTCCGGAATGGAACATGTTATATGAATGCACATGTCTTTTCTGTGCCTAGCTTCCTCGCTGGCTCACTGCCACCACACACACACAAGCAACTTTGGCAAGACCGATGTACCTTGTTTTCCTACGCAGCATCACAGGGATAACTACATTTTGGCATCCTGTTTCAACCATTTATTGCGCCCTGTGTGTGCACGGAGGGCAATCAAATTGGCTTACACCCCCGGTTTTAAGCTATGCCGGAAGTGTACACAGCATGCCATGGGAAACAATTACATGATTGCAGTGCTTTCTCTAGACGACATCAGAGGCGAGGTCATGAGTCCATGAGTCAGTGTGTTGTAACCAGCCTTAATGATATTTCCACCTGAAGGTAGTACATCATGTGACGAGGGGCACTTTGATGCAATTTGTCACGAGATCGTTTTGCTCAGATAGAGGAATATAGAGGAGAGAAATCATCATATTATGTATTTATGCACTCAGTGCTTGACAGCAACTTTAGAATTATAGTGTGGGAAAGCTTGGATTGGGAGATTGTAAATAAATAGGACTGGGGATTCAAGAATAACAGCGAAAGAAGAGTGTGTATAGGGGGGGGACTGATGTAATTGCAGGGAGGTGGGGGATGATTAATTCACCAAGAGGGTGGAGGAAATGGTGGCAAGGAAATGTTCTGTTAGGTTGAGTGATCTTGTAATGCGCATATAACACCACAGAAGTAGCCTCTTGGCCCTGATGTGAGCTGATACATCGACCCTACCAATAGTGTCCAAAGGGTCAGCATGGGAAGAGGTTTGTTTTGAGGAGCTTCCTGGAGCAGAAATGATCATTCCACTGCCCTATTGATATGCTATTGGGTTTTACATAGCACACTGCTGCCGTTTCCGTGGTCTCTTGGTGCTTTGGTACCTGCAGGAAAATGTGTTGGGTTAGTAGAAGCAGACGATCAGTGCAAGGATGCTGGGATGTTGTGTTGGTGACTACAGATGTGCAAAGTAAGCTTCTAAAGGTGCTTGGCACATAGCCATTTGGAACATGGCCTGAGTATACCCTGAGGTTGGTATGTTTGTTATTTATCTTGTCACTGACTTGTATAGTACTTCAGTGTATTAGCTCTTCAGAGGTCAGTGGTATTAGACCAAATGCTTGATCTCACAAACAAAAAAAAGTGCTCATTTTTATTTACATTCACTATTTTCATATTCTTTCTTTAGACATTTCAAAACCACACTCGGTATATCCCATGTATTTTAAAAGTATTTTAGAATGTGGGGGTGATCCCTGGAAACCTCTTCCACCTCTTAATCCTTAACACTTACACCAAAAGCTGCCAGGCACGAGCAACACATGTCATTTGGACCTTGCAGTCCTGGGCATTGGCAGCCTTCTTCGCTAGAACTTTAAAAGACTCAGGGCCACATTATGAGGTTGGAGGTAGCCTTGGCAGTTTTACCGGCAAAGCTACCACCAAACTCGCATCTGGGCCCGGCACCCACGAATGTGCAATTACCGGGCTATTCCGGCCCAGCTGGACCCGGTAATTGCCCTTTCGTGGATGCCGGGCCTGGTACATCCGCATTCCCATTGAGCACCAGAGGGCTCAATGGGAATGGGCAGGGTGGTAGCGCCGGTACCGTTAATAACGGTACCGGCGCTACCATCATGTTCTGCTTGCGGGTGCCGGTACGCCCACCAGGTCAGACCTGGTGGCTGCAAAGGCACCCGCGAGCAGAACTCCTAGTATGGCAGTACGGTAGCAGCGGTGCCGGTAGCGATACCGGCGCCGTTGTTGCTTTACCGCCATACTTGTAATGAGGCCCACAGTCTATCCAAGTGCGGATCCACTTGCATGCCTGCCATCAATATTAGGAATCTCTGGTGCTAGCTGTGCCTCTGTCAGCTATACGGTGGGCTGCATATTGCGTGCTGCCACTTGCATCATTCTTTACCACGCACGACTCTACTACTCTTCCCTGCAAACAGGGAAACAACACCTTGGGAAACCTGTGTTGGCCATCATTAAATGGCCAAAGCGCCATTGCTCTGTATGATGCATATTTTATGTCTGCTGTATCCAGTCATCAATTCTGTACCTGCTTATGTATTTATGTGTTTATAGTAATTTTTCTGTGTAGTTCTTTTTTTATTAGTCCAGATTATTATTCTGAAGTTTATCTGTAATGTGTCCGAACAATTGGGACACAGTAAGTCTGTGCCCTGTATTTATTCACATAATGTTTTTAAGATAATGTGAGTATATGGCAAAGCCTGGATTCACTTTTACAAGATGGAGGTTGTTGGGGTTTTGCTTCCTTACTGCTTGGAATTTGGATGGCAGACATTTTAGGAGTGGAACTGCATATTTGTAGTTCTCTGCTTGAGAACGGGGTGACCCTTTTTCTTAAGGGCACTGGCTTTTACAGCTGAAGAATGTGTGCCTTGTTCTGATATTGCAGGAAGTGCTGAACTTGTGGGGCCGGAAGAGAGATTGTACAGAGGAAAAATATTAGGAAGAATGAAATGAGTCAAGTGAACGGAGTGAAGGAGGGATGGAAGGAAGGAGGATGTGAAGGAGTGAAGGAAGGACTGACTCAGAATGGGCTCCAAAGTCACAGGCAGTGGCCTATCCCCCCCACCCCTGTCATTTGGCACGCTGAGTGCCCCTCCACATACAGACATATATAACTTGGATCAAATGAGGACAAGTCACACAGCAAAAAAACAACACTTGCAAGATCGATGTGAAAGCAAAAAGAGGAAGAGGTAGAGGAGATAGGGAGCATGAGGGGCAAGAGGATGCCAAGCCTGGCCCATTCTCTATATGGAGGCTGATCCTCAACAAGTGTTCTCTTGATCTGATTTTTTAACAATAGAAAAATTGGCCAAATAACCACACACCATTGAAGCTGACATTGAACTCATTAAGTCTACACCCATACCAATCCTGACTAAAGAGGAGCTATCGTCTATGCTAGAGGATATTAACCAGAAGTTAGACAGTTATACACATGAAATTGAGTCCAAAAGAATTAGAACATTCAGAAGAGATACACTTGATTACATGCTAGACATTGTATATTCCTGGAAACAATAGAATAACCAAACAGATAACCAATCAAGAGTAGCAAATCCTAATTTCACAAGAGTACCGCATAAACCAAATTCTGGAACATCCTCTTCAGATGTATCCAGTGCAGAAGTTGAAGTAGATTTACCCTCTATGAGTTTCGACGATACCCCAAATGGGGGACAAGGTCCAGCTGCACAAAGTGATATAACTGAGTTATCAGGAGTGAGTGCAACAGGAACCTCTTTTTTAGAAAGAGGCAGGCTACAAGAAGAAGCAAGAAGAAAAAATGCTCCAGGAAATGTAACATTTCCACCGAAGAAGATTTAGTTGTTAATATCCTGTCATACTATCTGACTCAATTTCAAAAGGAAACATTGCAGAAGCGTATCTTGTTTGTTCCTTACTTCGACAGTTCCCTGTTAAAAGAATAAATTGACTTTTTTCGACTATTCAGAAAGATGAAACAGAAATTATTTTTGACACATTAGAGCAAAGCGAATCAGAAGACAAGAGCCAATATTTGGATTTACGTCCCAAAAGTAAATTCATGCCACCGATACTTAATTCGACCTTGGACACCTTCCAAAAATATGTACTAAATGACCTTAAAAAATCAATTAAAAAAAAGGCAAGAGAGGGAAAATTACAAACTGAGAACAGCAAGCCTTAACACATTTATGGATGCATCCTGACATTATACTGAATCCAGACGACATAGGAGGAGCTCTGGTAATCATGGATCTTGATAAATACAAATAAGAAATTGAAAATCTATTTTGTGACACAAATACATACATGAAGGTTGACGGTGATACAACTGATCAAGTGAGGACAATTATCTTGACGGTACTGGATGAATCTGAGAGAAATCAATTTATTAACCATCATACAAAGGCTTTTTTGATCAATGAACATCCAATAATGCCTGTCCTGTACATTTTACCGAAAATCCCTACCAATTTGACTAATCCGCCAGGACATCCGATAATTGCGGCTACAAATAGTTTATTGGAAGCTTTAGCCAAATATATCGACCTTGTTATCCAGCCACTAGTAAAGAAGAGTAAGACCTACCTTAGGGATACAAATGATTTCCTCACTAAAATTCTAAATATTCAATTTGAAGGTGGCAAGGATATCTTGTTTACATTGGATGTGACCAGTCTCTACATCAACATCACTTATCAACACGGAATTGAAGCAGTAGAATGGTTACTTTTGGCAACACCTGAATGTCCTGCAGACAAAAGCGTTGTCTTAAGTTTATTAAAGATTGTGTTGAGCAACAATTTATTCAGGTTTGAAACGTGTTAATTCATCCAAATAGCAGGCACATCAATGGGCGCAGCAATGGCTCCCAGCTAAGCCAACACATATATGGCATAATTGGAACTAGAACATATCCTTTATTACGAGTACTGGATGAACTATCTGAAATGTTATAATAATTACATAGACAATATCTTCGGTATTTGGACAAGATCAGTAAAACAACTACAAGAATTTTTTGATTGTGTCAATCAAATAACTCCCAGAATCAAATTTACTATGAAACAAAGCCCATCTGGACTTGAATTCCTTCATGTGGAAGTTTATGTACAAATCAATTGTTGGAACACTATAGTATATTCCAAACCAACTAAGAACAGTATACTGCTTGCTACAAGCATTCATCCCAATACAATAATTGAAAGTATTACGTTAAGTCAATTTCTAAGGTACCGGTGGATAATTTCAGATAATCAGCAGTATATTCAAAATCCTGTGAACTGTCAAACACTTTTCAAAAATGAGGATATTCCATAAACAATATCCAAAAAGCTGCCCATAAAGTCAGCAAAATCTCTCAGACTACTAGTCTAGCACCGAAAGAGAAGGACTCTTACTCAAAGTTGGTATATGTGACCACTTATTCACATCAGAGTTTCCAGATTAAACAGATCCTAAAATCTAACTGGAACATATTGCACCTCGATCCCACCCTAGTGAAGCTATTCCCGAACGTACCTATTTTTGCTTATAAAAAGAGTCTAATCTATTTGTGACCTGGTCTTAAAAGCAGACATTATTGCATCAAAAATGAAATACAAGTCCTTTAGAGGCACTTTACCTTACACCAATTGCCAACATTGTAACAATATTATAAAAGATTAATCATCCATACACAGGAAAGCCAGTGTATTGAGCCAGTGTATTGAAACACACGTCCACCTGCGACTCTACAAATGAAGTACATGGAATTAGATGCCCTTGTAACATCTTTTATGTAGAAATAACCACTCGGAAAGCCAAGACACGCTGGCCAGAACACAAGTCCAACATTCAAACCCATTCAAACAGATCTCCAGTTACCCAACATTTCAATGAATTCCGTCACACAGTGTCTCAAATGCAGGTCGTGATACTAGAACAGCTCAAAGAACCTGGGAGGGGAGGTGACTTAGTAAGGATGTTACTACAAAAATAGATAGCGTGGATTGAGCGCTTGGACAAATTATCCCCTAGAGGGATGAGCACAGAATACGACCTGATCTGCTTTCTTTAGCCATTATTCATCTATAATACTCCCTTTGCCATCTTCCTTTCTCTGTGCAACTTTTTTTAGCACGCAATAGTCAATGAGATTAGGTGAAGTCTTTACTAGCAATTCACGTGCTGGCATAACACTCTGTTTGACATATTTAAACTAAGCAGATGATTTAAATTAAGAAAAGTTTCTTTACATGATGATTGGATTGTTATGATATGCACACAATTACTTGATCGATTTTATGTTTAACCCCACAAAGTGGCACAGGCATGACATTTTTGTATTAGTCATTGTGACTTCATACAACACACTTGCTTTGAATTCAGTTCCCCTAGGCTGAATCTGTTGATGTAAAATGATGTACAGTACTGAGTCATTTGTATAATATTGGTCTAAACATTTCTATTATATCACTTTTCAGAATATTGTAACCAATGGATTATTTATATTAGGCCGACTTTGTGCATGATCCTCAGTTTGAACCGGAACCTCCTTGTTTTACTTGTCATAGAACCTCAGACAATTATAAATGCATTATATTTACACACTAGAAATGATGACTATTTTTATAAATTATGTAATGGTCCAATGAGTTAAATCCTATTTTTTTTTTGTGAAAACACACGTGAGACAAGAATCTTAAGTGTACTTATTCATGCATAGTGAAAATAATATGAATGTTTGCACGCACAAATTGACCTTGTGTTGCTGTCTTTTTACATACTACACCGACCTGCACAAGCTTTCAGTAATTGTAAATCTGGAATTCCAATGAGCCAAACAAAGCCTCAACTATTCCAAGATCACTATCTTCATTTCACCCATTTAATGAATTACCAGATTTGTGCCACAATACATTTTCCTAATTTTGAGGCACGCGCTGCAACTCGATCACGTGACCAAGGCTGCACGCTAACTTACCTTAAAGCGATCGCGGGACAGTAGGCTGCGTTTTCACTGCCGCTCCCGCCCGTGCTTCACTGCAAGAACATTGTACATTGAGTGATTAGATAAGAACTAGAGACAGGGGGATGTCAGAGTGGGAGAACGTTTGCAAGGGAAACTTCTGAGTATTTAATGCCTAAATAGGGAATTCTGTGATTCACTTTACAGTGACCTCTTGTGGGAAGAAAGTGAACAGCAACAGCACATTTGGATGTCTATGGTTATACTCATAAGTCAACATCTATAGTTTTTATACTAAGAGACTCTGTCCTTGTACAATATTACCACACATTAGCCATTAAACTGAACCTATACTTTAACTTCATAGGGACTATAAAACATTCTGCCAGTTTGAAGGTCTCGTCTGGTTGTAGTGACATTCAACATGCACCACAGTGGTGTGAGCTATGGTATACAGGAATATCAAGTTAGTAGTTTTTCCTCTCCATATTTAAAACGCAATCTAACAAATCTACGAGTAATTACTCATGCTCGCAAGACTTGCCCATTGATTAGAGATAAAACAAGAACCCCTTTCCTTATTTTTCAGAAAGAGTTTGAGTTCACATCACCTGAAGAAGAGATTTTATCTCGAAACGCGTAGTGATAGGAAGCCTCCAATAGGACAGATTACCATACTTTGTCCAAAATCAACATTTGGAGTTTTTCACATTGGACTCAGACTATTAATTCATGTTTTTTTTGTTATATAATGAACAAATGAATTGCTATTTGTTACAACAGTTAAAATGATGTTATGAATTGAGATGTGACCTGTCAAATTAGAGTACTTTGACGTTACAGATTGGAAGTTATGCGATTTCAAGGTTCACGATTTATTAATTAAAATGAACTACAGCGTTGTTTTATCGCTCAAAGTTTTTTGAGTACTTTTTTCAGAAATTATTAAGGGACTTTTCCCTATAAGAGTGCATTGCTATTCGTCTGATTAATTTCAGAGGACTCTTATCACGTTCATTCTCTCTATCTACCTAAAAGAGTACCTGGACTCTTTCCAATGCCTATTGACGCACTTAAGAGCCCCCTTTGGCTGTGAGATATACAGTGGATTCTATCTAGACGATATGTCATTTTAGTGGTGTTTGTGTGCCACTGCCACTAAAAACGAGAGCTATCATAAATACACTGTGCTAAACCCAGCAATAATTTTATAAGGAGTGTTAATATGTAATACCTTGAATTCGAAACACGAGGAGGTTTATATTCAAAGATGCGGTGGATCGTGGCAGCTGCTAGATCACTCAGCTGGAACTGGCTGACCTTTCTTGAGTTCAAATGCCGCTGTTGGCCGTGCTCATTTCTCCTGCACTCTACATGACATGGGAAGCCTGTGGATGACATGCAAGTGTTTCAGAGACTTCCCTCAACAGGTTGTTGTGGTGAACCCTTGCCGAAATTAGGTGATACCGGATCCCTGTGGTACGCTGTGTGACAGTGTGCCTCCACTTGCCATGTTGTGAGTGTTTCATCACTGCACTGGCAGAGTGGGTACCAGCACCTTAGATGACCTATGCAGTGTAATGATGGCATGCACACTTGTGGGAGAATGCTCTAAGCATGCAGGCATACTGGATGTTTGTGTATAAGAGGAAAAGAAGGGTTGAGTGGTGGAGCTTCCCATCGGACCTCAGCCCTCAATGCTCTCTGTTTCAGCGCCGCTCCAGGGCGTCTATGCCCACTTCTCTGGAGGGCTTCTAGGGATGTGAACTCATTATTTTTTGTATCTGTGTAAAAGGTCTTTGCAGTCATGTTGCTTATGACATCCTAAGCAACGTTCTTAATGTTTAGAATTAAGAAGGTTGTGGTACTTTGGTTGCTATTGATTATTAATTACCCTTTTCCTTGAAACGGTTATAAACCTTGGTAGATAGAGGTTATAATAACTGGAGTAATTAACAAATTAACATCATACTCTTAAATTCTGACACTTGGAATCAATTTTCCCAGAGACCAGACGCTTTCTTTTTATGTCATTTCTCAGACCCCTTGGATACCTTGCGGTGCAAGACTGAAATACATATTCTGAAGGACCCCTGAACTTTTTAGCAGGATCTGGTCTCCATATGAGTGCCGAAGGTTTTGCAGTGAACGCGTTGCTGTGCATCACTTTTCTCTTCGGAGAGTCAATTCAGTGTATTGCGATCTTCCCGGGAGCAACAGGACTCTGGGGTGGTGTAAGCAATGTCATAGTATCAAAGCTCTGCCAGCACTATTTGTAGTTCTAATTGATATAAGAGACTTTCCATTTTCAATATCTGGGAGCTAATAGTGCTGGCCTGATTATTAGTGCTTCCTTAATAGTTTAATTTGCAGATTCGGATCGGGTTGCATAATGAATCTGATTTATCTGTGCTCTTCTCCGATTTCCCAACATTTGCGATGGCAACTCAAACGCAGAAAGATTACAGACCAAACCCATGATAATAAAAGACAGGAGGTGACGGGCCCTACTCCACCTACCCCAACAAAAGCTAAGCACCCAGGATTAGTAGCAGTGGTAGTCGTTTTTTATTCGAAAATGAAACATTTTCATAAAAGATTAAAAGAAACAATATTACAATGCATCACATACACAATCAACACTAATTCTTAATTAAATAAGTAAAATATCATTAGCGTAAGCTCTGTACTTAGCACTATACCAAAACCCATCCATCTGTAACAATTGGCTCTTTACCGATAAGGCTCATCCGAGATAAGAATAAACACACTGTGCACAATATAAGCCTGCAGTTGCTAAGACTAGCTCAAAGGCTATGTGCACCTGCTTCACTCCCATACCCCGCAACGTTGGGAGGAGATATTTTTACCTTAGGTCTGCGTAGACAGGACATAGTCGCATAAAGTGCAGTGGATCGTCGGCTTTGGGCCATTAGCAGAAACATTTGCTTGTTTCTCTACAATCGTTCTTCGGTTGAACAGTCGTGCCTTTTGTGAATAGTAAACTCGTTCTGAGGCGAAGAAAGATAGCCCTTGTCCTCAACGTTTTAAACCATTGGATGTAATTTGGCCTACTCACATGGGATATGTTCAGAATTGTACGCTCTGTTTCTTGGATTCTATTTCCTTCTTGCAGCTCGTTTTAAAGGAGAGGAAACCTTTCACCACAGTTTTTCGCACTTCGTTACTGACCATTTGTTTCTTGGTAAAAAGCTCACTGATGCCAAGAGGCTTTAAGGAAGATTTTATATATTTTAACCACGGTGAAGTATTGCTAATATCTAAATCCAAGATGTCTTCTAATAGCTAATGTAAAAGCTGAGTTGCCCCATAACCGCTTCCAATACAGTAACGAGCATAGGTGTATGTGATCTTCAATATATGTCATGCCACATTCCTCGTGTAGGAGGTAGCGCGGGAAGCACTGGCATACTCCCTTTATTTTACACCCAGGATTAGATTAATCTTTTATTGAGACTAGTGCAACAACCGTGTGTGCCAAGAACATCCCGTCTGATACGCAAATTGGAAGGGTGGAATTTTGCAACCTTATCATGTGTGTGACTGATAGGTGACTAAAGTGAATGACTGTAAGAAAGACATGGACGCTATAAAGCCTGTTTCTGCACAAGCTTCTGCTGAAGAATGCTTTCATATATTAACACAATCATAACATGCAATATTTAATCTTCCTGAAGAAATAGAGGGAGAAGTTTGTAGAAACATTGTAGAGAAATGTATAAACCTAATTTGCTTAAATTGAAATGCACTTACACCTTTGAACTTGGTAAAACCCATAAAATACTATTACGTAACTAACTTTTAAAGTGTTGAGGCATAATCTTTTACCTTATTAAAACAATTAAAACAAGAACAGTGCTTAAATTTGTTCCTAAGCTTGCAGCTGGAAGAGCATAAATATTAATACAACAAAGACTTTGCAAAATAAACTGTTCATATGCTTCAGAAATGTATTGGATTAAGGGAAAGGTTAAAGACAAATGGGCCAGATTCTCAAAAGGTGGAGCAAGTGAAAAAGTGCAGAGCATATGCTTTTTTCCCTGTGGCACTTTGAGAAATGCGCAGGTCACCTAATTGCCGAAGCTGACCTGTGCATTTCTCGGGGTCTGGAGGGCAGCGCAAAACATACACTCGCTAGCCCCCTTGAATACATTAGTGCCAGGAGCTCCCTTAAAAGACCCGTCATTGTGAAAATGCTCACAATTTCTTTTTTATTTCTATCCCCTTTTGGAGGATAGGCATGCAGATGTAGCACAGCCGTTGAAATGTTTGTTGTCACAGTTAAAGTAATATGAATGACAAGGTTAAAAATTACCCTGTCATGCTTTGCACATCTTCAGGGTGGTCTGAAGTAGAAAATGTGCTCGGGCACTAACGAATAAAATGTGGCCCAATTTGTTCCTTCCATTACAGGCTGTTCATGTAGGTTTTTTTGTTGGTTTACTGTGTTGCAAATAGTGCATTTTAAAGATTTCTTCAGTAACACTGGGCAAAACTACCAGTTGCACAGTTGAAGTAACTCTTAAATTGGCCCACTATGGCCAAACAATGGGCCCACTTTGACCCAAAAAAAACTGTCCGACACTTGCATGTTGGTCCTGTGCTGCGGATATTTCCCTTATGTACAATAGGCCAATCAGAGACTGCACATCCTCCTGTGCCTGTTCCCAATTGGCACAGGGTAATGTGCCTCATTTCTTTACATTTAAAACCACATCCCATTTGTGAATTTGGGACGCAGAAGTACCCCTTTATTTGCACAAATGCACAAAGGGTGTAGGAAAGGGCATCTGGTCTGCACATTAAGAAGCTCCTTGAGAATGGAAATACGTTTTTTGATGTAAGTGATGACATGCGCGAAAACATTTTTGGCGAATCTGGCCCAATGATCTGAAATATTGATTAGGCAATCATGTAACTATGAGAGTATTTGTCATTATGGTTTTGCGGTCTTTCCCTGAACCTATTTCACTTTTACTCATTTTTGGATAGTAGAATCCCTGAAGCTGTGGAATTGCAATCTTAACAAAATTAATTTTAACTTTTAAAGATTACTTTTAGGGTTGGTTCTTTGTCTAGCATTGTTTATATGTGATGTTGATGAATTATGTTTCAACTCATGAATTAATCAGTATTTATTCTTTTACTGCTATTAATACCTTTGAGTCTATGCACACACTTCTGAGAGACGGAGACACCAACTTATGCATCTGTGCTGGCCAATTTTTCATTGTCTTGTTCCAATTCTGATTGTCTGTAATAGTGCTCACTAATGTGAAACTGATATCATTAAATGTTATTGGTCTTCATCATCCTGTGAATAGGTGGAACAATTCAGCCTACAAACAAGAATAAAGGTTAAGTCATCTTCTTTCAAGAGGCTTGTGGGGATATAAAGTAAAATGCTTACAATGAAGAATTCTTTCACTGGTCAAATTGGATCCTCACTAGCTGTGGACAGGAATGGTGGTGTGGCTATATTATTTAAAAGTTCCCATTATATTAAATTCATTAATTCATTAATGGAACAACACTAGATGTGGAAACGTTCACGGAAAAGTGGATCTTAATGGCTCTTCACTTATTTCAGCGTGTATATGGCCCATGAAAGAAGATCCTGTCTTTTGGAAGGTGATTTCGTCCAATGGAAAATTAGAAAATTATTATTGGGGCGATTTTCCCAATGTAGTTATCAATGCCCTAACTACTAAGCAGCATTTAGAGTCCTACATAAAGTAACTAAGTTAGTTGATCCATAGATTAAATACTCTTTCTACAAAACAATTTTCTTACTTTTCTGATTCTCATAACTCACACTTCATAACTGATTATATGTCTCCCATAATATCTTTGCATCTGGTTTGTTAGCCTTCCGTTGAATAATTTTTTGTTTTGGATCATGCAGCAATTACACTAGAACTAGACAATTTTGATATTAAAGATATACATTCTAGATGGGGAATGAATACCTAAATCATTCTTAGTTCAGATAATTTCACTGAGTTTTGAATGATAGAATCACCTTTTCCAATCTAGCGACCCAAAAGATACCAGCTCAAATAATAACTGTGATTCTATCAAAGCTTCCATCAGAAGCTCACCTATTTATACATTGTGAGGGTGCATAAGTAAGACTCGGACACAATGGTGGCATGTTTTTGGGCAGAAACCTTTATTACATGGAAAAAGGGTTGGAAAAATGCCTCTCTCGCTTAAACTAAGAGGGGTTTCCCTGCCTCCAAGAAAACTAAGGAAATTGTCTCAATGTCCAAATTGTAAAGTCCATCACTGGCATGTCTCATAAAGCCTACGTCTGTGCCTAACACTAACAATTTAATCCAACTGTGCAAATATGACCTCATACTAAAGAAAAGTGTTCATTGTAGACCCAAGCAACAGAAAAGTTCCCAGTCTCTCTGGTAATCACAAGTGGCAAAATTAAACTATTTTCAAAACTGTAGGGTTCCAAGGTTAGAGTCGTAATCCTTTCCCCTACAATTCTTCTTAAATGTTTCTCTCCTTTTGGGGACTCCCGGTCCTGTACTTGCTTATACAAATGTCATTAGGCAGTTCACAAGAATATACTCTTTATGCTTCTCCTATTTATCCCACCAACTTGGCATACTCCTTTTGCCTAGCGCTGGATTTGATTCAGTATGTATTCCTCACTTAGTTTGGGTGCGGGTCCCTGACTTGCAGTGTTCAGAATGGCTTGGCTTGCTTCCCTGATAACCAAATGTCCTCTCATGCACTGTCTCTATTTTGGGTGCTATTCCGAGACTCGCAATATAACTGCTTGTTTCACTCTCCTGCCAAGCAGTTAACTTTTCATGAACTTCTTATTTGGGTGTGGGTCCCAGGCTCGCACTATGCAAATCGGCTTGGTATACTCTCCTGCCTAGCATGCAGCCTTTCATGGACTGTCCCTCTTAACTCCTGATATTCACAGTTGCTTAGTTCACTCCCTTGGTAAGCAATAATATCAGTGTGGACTATCTCTCTTAGGGTGCGCTTCCCAGACTCACAATATCCATAATGGCTTTGTTTCAGTTTCTCATATGGGCATGTTTCCCAGACTTGCACTTCATTCCAAAAGTCCCAGACCCTCTTGCTTCAGCTTCAGCCTTCGCCCCCTTACTTCCCTAGACTTTCTGCACCACTTGGGTAACCCGCATACCTGTTTGCTTCTCTCTGGTAGGTACTGCCATTTACCGACCAGCTGCTGCGTCCCCAAATGCTCTGATCGGGTTTGGGGCTTTGTTGCAGTTTGCAGCAGCTCTCCTGATGTCTGCTTCTCCTCAGCGAGGTGTCCTCTCTCCTGGGCACTTCACCTGTGCTTTGAAAGCCCAGAGTTTCCACACAGCAGCAGCCTGAGTGGTCCTTGCTTCATGGACCTTGCTTGCGTTCTCCTCCTCAGCTCTCAGCCCCCCTCAGTTTGCTCTCATCCCTTTCGCCACTGCATGCCTTGTAAGATTCCTCCTTGGAGGCTAGTTCTCTCCATGCATCTCCTCTGTGAAGTATTTAAAATCCTGCGTTGGGAAAAAACAGTGCTTTGGGCCAATCACATTTGTTGAGAAGCTAGAACGCTGACTCTGCTTCTCTAATGTGATCCTTCGACTCCTGATCATCTTCTTCTCAGTTGTTGAGAAGCTAGAGTGCTCATTTTGTTTCTCCATAGTGACTCTTGGACTCCTGGTCATCTTCCTCTTCTCAGTACACGACATAGAATCAGATGTAATATACTTTGTATTCTCTGAGGTTGGATTCTTGTCACGTATATTAGTTTGACAAACTTGACAATAACAGATATCGGCCCTATCAAAAGAAGGGAAGGGAGGATTGAACATTAGAGAAGGATTTAGATGTACTAACCCAGTGGAGTACCACATTCTCTGAACATAGTCGTCCCTAGTCCCATAAGGGGGTTCCTCCCCATGTGATCCTCCCTCTTTGCACCACCCCCAGGGGGACTATTGTACTGTGGACGCACTGCTCTGGCCTCATGGGAAAGGTCTCCCCGCAGGGGAGAAGGTGCGACATCCTCAGATTCGTCACAATATCATGACTCATAATAAGGATAAACAGACTAATATTAAACTCATTATACTAGAAAATAAATAATCTCGAAGTGAAAGATCCTTTGTAAATTCTAGAGATAAGGTGTACCAAGAGCAACTTAGAAATTCCTACATTCTTGTTCAATGTAACAAAACTGATGCTCACATTGGTTATAAAAAACATAAATAATGGATTGGTGTATACTGAACTGGATGAATTTTGGGCGGTTATCATCAGACTAAATTATCCAAAACCCAAGTGGTAGCAATTACTAAACATGATAGAGGACCGGCAGCATCTAATAGGCACATTATTAATGAACCTCAGGAATTGATTGCAATATATATACTAAACATAGGATCTCAAACACTGGCATAGATTTATTTCTTCCAAGATATAATTTACTACAGTGGTCTACTGAAGCCAAAGGTAGGCTTGAACGGAACGGTTCATGTCATGAAATTTGCAGGGCCGTTAAAAAAGCAGAATGTAAGAAAGCACTGGAAACAGGTGGCATTCCTTCTGAGTTCCATTAGACTTTGGAAAATGTTTTACTGCCACATCTACATGAACTGTATAATAGTGATGTGAATTGCAGTGGATTAAGCAGAGTACAAAACGTGCTATAGTAATAATCATTACAAATGGAGGGGGAAAAAGACCCCAGTCTGATTTCTAATTATAAGCCAATACAATAATTTACATTCAACATAAAAAAAAAGAGGCTCACACTCAGGGAAGGCAGCAATTGTATATAAATAAAGCAATTTTATTCGACAAGTCTTTTCATCCAATGTGCGTTTTGCCTCATGACAAGGCTGCCTTAAGCCATCTCCTCATATGAGGATCCACGTTACAGTCCATAACTTGTTTGTATTTAAAGTGAAACACATCATATGTAGTAAAGAACAATTACTGCATTCATGCTTGATATTTTTTCTCCCTCTTTTTTGTTGTCTTTTTTGTTCTATTAACTCTACCACTTTTTCTTGAAGCCCAATAAATATATCACATTATGGCCCGATTCTTGGAAAAATGCACATTTCTCCCACATTTGCTGCGTGCCAAGAACGACACTGATTTAGCTTGTGCGCAAAATAAAAAATGTGGCACCGCATAGTCATTAAATTTACTGCGCAAAGTAACCGTATTCGCAAGTTGCGCCCAGAACACCTCTGACACGCCCCAACGCATAGCATAAACAGCCAGAACAGTTACATTTGCACGCTCACCCTGGTGAGAACACGCACCCTTCAAACAGTGCGTGGAGTCCCGAGCAAGCAGACCTGCATCTCAGGGACCCTGCACAGGGTCCCCAGTAACTGTTGCCAGCACCCCCGACAACAGGCATATGACACTTCGTAACTCGGAATAGTTGCATGCGAACCCCGTAAACATGCCCAGCACCCCACTACGCTGTGTACATGCAACCCTAAGTCCGATCAGAATCCCTTCCGCGTGCAGGCACCCCTAAATCCGACATAGAAACTCACCTCTGTGCAACAAATCCTATGCGCAAGTGTACTTACGCCTGCCTTCGGGTGACAGAGAGATCAAGGGATTTCGCAAGTAAGAGGTTATGCGGTCACATCCATGAATACGCTTTGCCATGCACATTTGTAGGCGTGCCATGGACTGCCTGTAGCCCGTCCATCGTAACGCCCACTTTTTCCCTTGTTCTTCCTCATTTTCTGAGTTCCTCCCCCTACTACGCCCTCTGCACAGGCCTTGCCCATGCTCTATGTGCAGTGTCGCGCAACGCACTCAGCCGCTCGCAGAGACATGGCAAGCCTGCGTGAAATCCACACAAGTCCAAGGAATATCCTCTGCATTCGATTCCATGACTCAACTAACAGGAATTTGCACACAGTTTGGCACACACGTACCCTATTTTCCACGCAAATATTTCCAGGAATCGGGCCCTGTATGCATAAATATAAACTCATAGCTCATGAATAACTAATTCAAGCATTCATGAGTATCCAAAAAGTGCATATTCGTACTTGTCAGTGAAATAATCCAAATTCTATTTAAAGTGCATATAAAGTTGTTCACATCATCTTATAGTTTACATTTTTCAATTGTAAAGCAGTACACCTACCGTCCGAACAAATCATTGCATGGTGCTTTCTTTGGCAGTACATAGTGCAAATTAATGTGTGCAGTTATAGATAGGTTATTTAATTGACTAATTACTGTTGCCGTTAAATCAATTATATCAAATATGAACATAGCTGACTTCAATTTTATTCATTATATCTATTCAGTCGGAGAAGGCCAAAGGACAAGGCAGCTTTCTCTATCTGCAGCTCCGCTGCGAGAGAGAACATCACGGACATCCTCCTGCAGCCATGAAGAAGGACAAGCCCCTCCACGAGGACGAGCCCCTCCTGCCTCTGCCGCCATTGCTCAAGTCTAATGGAACTCAGAAGGAATTCCACCCGTGTCCAGTGCTTTCTTACATTCTGCTTTCTTAACAGCCCTGCAAATTTCATGACATGAATCGTTCCGTTCAAGCCTACCTTTGGCTTCAGTAGACCGCTGTAGTAAATTATATCTTGCAAGAAATAAATCTAACTCGAGCCCCCAGCTGCAATCCACATACACCGGCAAAACCGTCTGTGCACCATGGCAACAGACCACATGATTCCTGGAGCCGAGTCACGTGACACGCGCGCCGAAGCCCGCAGCCCCTCCTCTCCCGCTTTAAAGGGAGAGGAGGACCGCCGCCAGGCGAAGCCGCCAGTCGGAGAAGGCCAAAGGACAAGGCTGCTTTCTCTCTCTACAGCTCTCCGCTGCTCGAGGGTGCAGATGGCGCCCCTAAGCTCTGTTAAGCCTGCACAAGGTAAGGCCAACAGCATCAATGCCCCCATGCTATACCTCTCATGTGCGCCTACCCTGCTAGCTCCTCCTCAGCTCTCGGCCCCCCCCAGTTTGCTCTCATCCCTTTCGCCACTGCATGCCTTGTCAGATTCCTCCTTGGAGGCTAGTTCTCTCCATGCATCTCCTCTGTGAAGTATTTAAAATCCTGCGTTGGGAAAAAACAGTGCTTTGGGCCAATCACATTTGTTGAGAAGCTAGAACGCTGACTCTGCTTCTCTAATGTGATCCTTCGACTCCTGATCATCTTCTTCTCAGTTCTCCTCTGCTGTACCACAGCAGGAATGCGCGACTACGGTCTCGCACTCAGCCCACCAACCCCATCAGCTTTACCCCTACCTTGGGTTACCGAAATGCTAGGTTGGGCATAAGAAACCAGCCGCCAGCACACACGTGCACTGCCACCAAACGCACCCTGAGCCCCAGGGTTGCCCTGCGCTCCTCTGCCATGACACGACAGATCATCAAGGGTCGTACCAACAAACAATACTTCACGATCAGCAACCCTACCAATAACATTAACTTTGCACCTCAACCCTCACCCTTCTGTCCTACTGCACCCATGCACATAGCACATACTGTTGCCACCCCCATGGCCACACTTGATTTTGTACAGCTCAATGATGTTTCTGTGCCTATTGATCCTATTGTTGGTGCCCCCATGACCAAACCTGATTTTGTGTAGCTCAATGATGTTTCTGTGCCTATTGATCCTATTGTTGGCGCCCCCATGACCACACCTGATTTTGTGCAGCTCAATGATGTTTCTGTGCCTATTGATCCTATTGTTGGCGCACCCTTGACCACACCTGATTTTGTGCAGCTCAAGGATGTTTCTGTGCCTATTGATCCTATTGTTGGCGCACCCTTGACCACACCTGATTTTGTGCAGCTCAATGATGTTTCTGTGCCTATTGATCCTATTGTTTGCGCCCCCATGACCACACCACCTAGTACTTCTGACCCTCCATCCTCACCCACGAGTCCCCATGCCTCCCTCTACCTACACGCTAAACTGCGCCCTGCTCAATGCCCACTCCGTACCAGCTCACGCCCTTGACATCAACAACCTGCTCATAAACAACGAGCTCGACCTCCTCATCCTTACTGAAACCTGGCTGAATGAAAGCTCAGGCCCGGCCTTATCACTGGCCATCCCACCTGGATATTCCATTTTTAGGAAAGACCGCACCTCTCAGAGAGTTGAGGCGTTGCCCTCATCACCAGGGACACCCTTACCATCAGAGAAGTTGAAGGCATCCTTGACAGCAACAGCGACTACCTCCCTCTAAAAATCAATGTCTCACCCAACTGCACCATATCCATGCACATTGTCTACAGACCCCCAGGCCTGTGTACTGACTTCCATGACACCCTTATCCCTGCACTGTCTCACAACATCAAAAAGACCTCACAGGTTCTACTCCTCGGTGACCTCAACCTAGGGCTGAACGACCCCAAAGACTCCCCTGCGAAGCACCTCAAGAAGGCAGTCTCCAACCTCGGCTTTGCGCATTCCATTTCTGACCCCACGCACATCAAAGGATGCACCCTTGACTGGATCAGTCATCACAACTGCTCCCTTCTCATCAGGGCCAACACCCCTATCCCCTGGTCCGACCATCACTACATCCAATTTTAACCTCAGAACTAAAAAAGTGTCTCTCTCTCCGCCACCACTGTGCCTCGCCACCTACGCCAGGAGCTCACGCCTTCTCACAGTCGAGAACCTAGCACCCTACCTCCTTAACCCAGCCCTTCAGGCCCCATCATCGAATAACCCTGATACCTTAGCTGACTCCTTCAAGGATGTCATTACGTCAGCCGTGGACGCCATTGCTCCCCTGACTCTCAAAAAAGCTAAGAAAGCCAAACATGCCAATTCATGGTTCTCCAAAGAACTCCTTGACCAACGTGCGCAAAAGAGGATTGCACTATCCACCTGGAAAGCAAACCCCTCTGAAGCCACTAAACAGAAGTTCAAAGCCATTTCCAAATCATACAAGCCTAACATCACTCTGGCAAAGGCTGCTTCCTTTAACGCCAGGATCGCTGATGCTAAATCAGGATCCAAGGAACTATTCACCATATTTAGGGAACTGGAAAAACCATCTGCCCCCACCTCCTCAGTCATCAGAGATGACAAGTGGTGTAACAGCATTCAATCTGCCATGCTAGAGAAGCTCAACACCCTCCAAACAAAAATCCGTGGCCACCAAAAAGCCCTCTCTCACATTATAGGGAACATACACGCCAAGCCACCCAGCAAGACCACATCATCCCCGATGTTCGAATTCAAAGACATCACTGAGCAAGAGGTCATCACCCTGCTCAACTCTATCAAACCTTCCAATTGCAAAGGTGATGCCTGCCCAGCCAGCCTCATCAAAGACTCCGCACCTACCCTAGCCCCCTTCCTTACAGCCTTTATCAACTCCTCTTTCCAATCAGGCCATGTCCCATCAGTACTCAAGGAAGCGTGGGTACGCCCACTCCTCAAGAAACCCTCACTCGATCCAACCGTCCCGGGGAATTACAGGCCCATCATGAATGTACCATTCCTGTTCAAAATTCTGGACAAAGCAGCCTACCTGCAAGTCCAAAAGTTCCTAGAGGACAACCGTCTCCTCGGCCTGCAGCAATCTGGGTTCCGCCCCCGACATGGCACTGAAATGGCCCTCCTAGACGTAAAGAACCAAATGGATGATCTCAGAGATGCAGGCAAACCTGCCCTCCTACTGCTCCATGACCTATCCGCAGCGTTCGATCTGGTTGACCACAACACCCTGTGTCACCATCTAGCCACCCAAGCCAACTTCTCCCCTAAAGCCTGCCAGTGGATCACCTCCTTTCTCCAAGAAAGGGCCATGAAAGTCTTTTCTGAAGTTGCCACCGCCACCCCTAGCCTCCTCACCTGCGGTGTCCCTCAGGGATCCTGTATCGCACCCACACTCTACAACCTCTTTACAAGGCCCCTGTTTAGCATCTTGGACTCCCTTGGTATTTCATATACCAACTATGCGGACAATACGCAGGTACTTATCCCACCCACGGGCGACTACCTAGCAGACTCCAACACCCTCACCTCTATCTACTCTACCATCCAATCCTGGATGGCGGAGAATTGGCTTTGCCTCAATAGCGAAAAGACCGAACTCCTCCTCATTGGGTCACCCTTCACTCTGGGTAACCTCGGAGATCAATATGCCTCCTTCACCATTGATAACATTCCAATCAAGGTCTGGAACCATGTTAAGACACTCAGAGTTTACCTTGACTCTGACCTGTTGATGGATAGACAGGTCAATGCTGTCGCTGCATCCTCAGCCTACTACTCCAAAGTCCTCAACGCAGCCAGGCCCTTCTTGGCCCGTCAAAGTTGCCTCACGATTGCCAGGGCAATTATCGGGTCAAGATTAGACTACTTTAATGCCCTTCTCGTGGGGACATCCAACAAAAACCTGGCCAAACTGCAGCTAGCCCAAAACAGGGCAGCCAACGGCACCGCAAGAAGAAACCATATTTCCAAAATCAGAAGGCAAGTACACTGGCTCCCTGTCAAAGAGAGAATTGTCTTTAAAACTCTTGCTCTCACCCACAAATGCCTTCATGAACGTGCCCCTCCTTACCTGACTAACAGAATTACCAGGCACACGACCATGAGACCACTCAGATCCCTTTATGCCAACTCAATTGTCACGCCTACTACACGTAAAGTGCGCGCTGGTGGCTCCAGTTTCCCCACCCAAGCAGCCACACACTGGAACGCTCTGCCACCTCACCTAAGACCCATTGAGTCCCACCTAGCCTTTCGTAAGGCTATCAAAACTAGACTCTTTGTCCACTGCATATATATCTGCCAATCTGTAACTAAGAGCCATCCTGGCACCTCTCTGTAATCTTAAGTCTGCGTATCCTCTGTAACAGCGCCTCAATGCCTTATGGGCTGCAAGTGCGCTTAACAAATGCAAATAAATAAATAAATAAAAATTACTGGGGAGGGGAACTTTTATCCGCTTTACCCGGAGAGGCTCAATGATGTAATATACGTTTATGAATGAGACAACATAAATTAGATGTTCATTTTAGGAAGCCATTAACAGATTATTTGTCAACACATCTAAATTGTTTCATTTTTCAGCATGTAGTGCTTTCTAATAAATGTAATCTTTTGTTTTAATACACTAGCTGTACTCAGCATATATGCCGATCTAGCGCTCCCCCCCTCTCTCATTCTCCCTTTTTCGCTCTCACTCACTTTCTCTCTCGCTCCCTTTCACTCTCTGACTTACCCTGTCACTCAAAATCTGTGCTTTCTTTATCTCTCTATCTTTATCTCTATCTCTCTCTCTCTGTCTCATTCTATGCCTCAATCTGTTTCTGTGCATGAGACGTGTGTTGTCATGTGCGTGCTTGGTAAAGCCACCTCAGCCACAGCTGACAGCTGAACGATATAAAACAGATATCATGATGGGGCAGCTAGGCTTTTTTTTAAAAAAAACAGTAATAAAAGGAAAAACGGAAATGAAACGATTTAATTGTACTGACCGGCTCACTCCCCGGAACACCCAATGGGGGGAAAAAGTCACAAGGTGCCAAAAAAAACAACAAATGGTAATCTTGAAGGAAGTCGGATGAGTGCAGATGGATTCCACTCAAAGAAACTCCAATATCCAAGGCGGGATGTAAGAACTAGCAAGTTGGTATACAAGCTGTGTGGCCAGAGTTGATTCAGGCAGAATGGCTGAAATCCAAGGAGGAAAGTGAGTACAGCAGGTAGGCAAACAGGCTGTATATCCAGGGTGGATTCAGGACAGAATGGCTCATAAGGAAGCACAGGAAAATGCACGAAGACAGAACAGAACTAGGAGACTACATGTGAGTTAAAAAAGAACTCGGAAACAGAAGGCAGGAAGCTGTAGAGAGGAGCGCCACAGCGATATGACAAGAGGCACAGGAACAAGCGCTCGATCGCAAGGAGGAAAAGGCAGGAAAACTAGAACATTACCCAGAAAGAAAATACGGGATGCAACGCGCCGCAGATTCAGTGCATAGTGAAGATATTCAGCTGTCGGGAGCCATCTTGAAAAAAGCTAGAGCGTGCATGACTGTTCCGGAACAGCATGATGCCACATTAATGGTGGCCAGCTCCTCTTCTCCACCGGTGCCATAAAGGAGCAGCCGTCACAACCAATCCGTCTGTTTGGGGTGGTAAACTGAGGTTGTTAAGGTGTAAATATGTAGTAATTCCTTCACTTCACCCATGAGTTTGTTCATAAAGTTGGATCCCTGATCTGTCAGAATTTCATTGGGGAAACCAACCCTAGAAGAAAATGGAAGTAGGTGTTTTAAGATTTGCTGGGTTGTATTGTTCTGCATGGGAAACGCCTCTGTGTATCTGGTAGCGTAATAAACTATTACAAGGACGTATTTGTTACACAGTCTAGAGGATTACAACGGTCCAATGATATCCATCCCAATGCGGGAAAAAAGTACTTCTATTATTGGTAAGGGGTTTAGAGGGGCATATAAGGGGATATGAGCATTGGTTTATTGGCATATTTCGCTTGTCTGAATGAAGTTCTTTAAGTCAGCATGGGTACCTGGCCAGTAGAATTTCCCACTAATGTGAGCTTGGGTTTTAGACTAACCCAAATGTCCACCTGTCAAATGAGAATGTGCAATCTGTAGCATAATCTTATGATGGGTTTTGGGGATTACTTACTGGGTTTTACTTAAACCGTCTATGGAGGTTTCCTTTCTATATAGTAATCCCTGCTTCAGGAAGATAAAAGGACTCCCCTTTTCCAGTCCTTCTCCCTCAGGAATCACTTGTAAGAAAGCCTCTGCAAGTGCTGGATCATTTCACTGGGTGAAGGCTAGATCGGGAAGGATGGTAGGTTCTTCTTCCCTCTTTGCCTCAGTGATGGGTTGCTCATCAGCCTCTCAAATGCCTAATATACCTCTCTGTTTCTTCTGGTTAATTTTCTTCCTTACAACTGAGAAATAAAGCTTTCTCAAGAATTCCCTGTGCAATTTTGTCCCCACAATGTATTTCAAATGGAGTTTCAGCATGGTTCTGTAGGAGGACCTTTATGTCTCCCCGGAAGTCGGGATCTATGACGCCTGCTAGGACATCGAGACCAAACTTCCAGGCTAGGCCAGATTTTGGGGCCAGTTTTATATAACAACCCTCAGGTGGCATTAGGACTAAATCTGTGGGAAACATCCCTCTTTGCCCTGGAGAGATAGTAGCTTCTCTACTGCTACAAATAACACAGCCTATGGATTCTTTCATGGCAATAGAGGGATATGGGGCTCTAAGATTAAGTTTCTGGAATTTTAGTGTCCCCCAATTTGAACCAATTGAGTCACATCCCACAGTGAAGACAGACACAAGTGCTCACAGTTCAAGGGTGTTTATTGAACTGTAAATGGGTTGTTTGAATGCCTATCTAACCCTAAATCGAAACATGGGAGCAAGCTACAACCATCAATTAATAATAATGCAGTCCTAGTGGAGACTCTGTCAAAATAAAAGGGTTTATACTGATAAACCTATTGCCAATCCTTACTTCTAAATACAAATGGTGTGGCAAACAATGTTATGCAAAAAGAAAAGTGTTCAAGAAATGATATGTCAGGATAGTTGAGCAATTGGCTTCCCTTCCCCAAGTTTTTAGCACGGGACAAGGCGGCACGCTCGAGCTTCGCCCACACTCTGGCTTCTCGGCCATGAGGATGCAGTTCAAAACATAAGTGTGAGGGACTTCTGCACCAAAGTCTCTTTACCATTCAAAGGGCCTCATCACGAGTTGGGTGTTATCCTGACGGTATTACCGCTGGGATACCACCTGGGCTAACAGCGTTACTGTCACCCGGTCCAGTGCTATTAGTGCCAGATCAAGGGTTCGACAGTAATGGGTATTCCCCATTCCCCATTGGGTCCATTGGTCTGAAAATGGGCCTTAAAGTGGTGCATTTACCCCCTGGTTATTGCTGGGGGTAAATGCTGCCAGACTCGTGATTGGGCAGACCCTTAAATGTGGCAGTAATAGCGTTACCGCCGCATTTAAGGGCTACCGCCAAACTCATGATGAGGCCCTTAATACAGAGAGCCTGATGCAAAAAACAAACATCAAAGTTCCTTTCTTATTAGGATTTCCACATTCAAAATTCTCAGGTGATTCACTGTTCACCACTGGTCGTCCTGCATCGGGCTCAGACACTGTTTAATGCAACGTTCCCAATTGGTCTCCCTCTTTCGGGCTCGGACCATGGATCTCCCTCATTCAGGCTCAGTCCCCTTGAATTGCAATGTTCACAATTATACACAGCTTTTCTCTTTCTATTAAAAATCGAATACTTTCGATTGTGCGATGGATTTTGCTTAAACCATTGCAGGACCACTTTGATTCACAATTCTTTTCTCATGCTCTTCTTAACTTTCACTTCTGCCACTTCTTGTCTCGATACCTCAGAGAGACCTTTGATTGAGCACACTCGCAGTGCCAGACCACTCTGTCAAAGGTATTGTATCTTTCCTTCTCAAAGTTTAACCATTCATGAGCAATTTATCTTTACTTGTGTCTTTCATCACATGCGTTTAACAATGTTTGCTCCTGCGCTCGTTATACAATGTTGCCGTTTGCTACCCTGACTGCAACACAGACCGGTCTTGCATCGGTCTCCCCAACTCACTGGCTGTGTTGATCTCTCTAGCGCTACTTTGTTCATGGAGCTAAAGACGGTTCCACAGCGGCTGTTCCTCCTCCCTGACTTGCTCAGTTTTGCGGGAGGGCCTCCGGTATCTCCGACACACAATGCAGGATTCTTCAGTCTGGTTTACTGGCCTTACGCTTTCTATTCTACAGAGTTCTTGAAAGAATTGGTTTCTTGCCGGGAAGGTAAAGGGTATTTCCCTCCTTGAAAACCCTTCTTGGTTTGCCATCTTTCTCCCCTTGTTCAGCTGCCGGTTTGAAACTGCTATTCCTTCATGTGCTTTGCCTTGCTCAGAGTGTGCTCTTGTGCTCTGCCTTTTATGTGTGTGCGGAAGTTTAATGGAAGTCATGTGTGGGTGATTGCCAGTAATTGCCTGACCTCGCCTGACCATGGTAGTGGGACATATCAGGTACACTGCTCAAGTGTGAGTCTGTTTTCTCCCAGAGTGGTCTGTCTGTGTGAAAGTGTTTAAGAAGGGAAAGGGGAGGGGTGTAAAGTTCCCACATATCCTAACTGGTAGGATGGGGTAAAGGTGTTACGGGGGGGCGATACTGCATCTTGCCATCCAGTGTCCCATTCCAACTACCCGAAGACCCCTCACCCAGGTGATCCTCCTGCACTGGTCCACCTCCAGGGTCTGGATCCATGGGCGATGGGCGATGGCCATTCCCTGGTCATCTGAGAGAGGGAGATCCGCAGGGACTAGCGGGTGAGACACCTTCTGGTTTCTCACAACACTCACTGGGTCCTCAGCGACTTCTAGTCTGTATGTGTTATTCATAGATGTTTGGACAATGCAAACCAAGGGTGTGGACACAGGGTGGTGTTTAAATAGCACTGGATCCACAGCTCTTGTGGCATGGAACCTTACTCCATGTTTTGGCCTCTGGCTTAGATGTTGGCCATGTTGGGGATCCGAAATTGCTTGAAAGTGGCGGCCATCTTGGAAGGTTGTTGGAGAACATGGAAAAGGCTGATGTGAACGCCATTGGTGCATGAATGTAGTCAAAAATCCATGTGCCTTTAATGTGGTTCGGATTCCTGGGCCAGTAATCATGACAGATATCTTATACCAGCCCTTGGTATTGTGAGAAACCTGAAGGTGTCTCACTTACTAGTCCCCATTGATCTGTCATCCAGGTGGCCAGGACACGGCCATCGCCATTTGATCCAGTTCCTGAGGGTGGACCAGTGGGGGTGGATCACCTAGACAAGTGAGGTCTTCGGGGAGTGGAAGTGGGACACCGACGGGCGAGATGTGGTACCCCCTTCCTTGCAACACCTTTTCCCCATCCTAACATGTAGGATATTTAGAAGCTCTACCCGACTACCCCTTTTCCGACATGAACACTTTCTTACACCATGACAGACAAAGGACTAACACCAGAGCCGTTTACATGACATGTCCCAACTGACAGGTCAGGCAGAGTCAGGCAATTGACAATAACCACACACACCTGACGGCCCTTTACCTTCCCCACAGGGATAAAAGGCAGAGCACGAGAGCACACGACAAGCAAAGCCGAATGCAATAGGAAACAGCAACACCGGACCGGCAGTTCAAATGGAGGAGAAAAGTGGCAAGACCTGGAGGCACAACGAAGATCTAACTGCCCTTGCCCTTTTCAACTCAGACCTGCAAAGCCTCTGAAAAGGGAATCACAAGACTGGGAAGTACAGCTGCCATGTGGTGTGACAGGTGTCAACGGTACACAGGGGCCTCCCGCATTGGTAACACAGGCGGGGAGGCACGCTGGCTACAGTCATACCGTCCTTGACTCCAGAAGCAAGACAAGCCAACGGGTTCAGCACAACCAGTAAGTCGGAGAAAGCTGATAGCAAAACGAACTGTGTTGAGCCCACGGTTGCAAGTGGCAACATTATATGAATGCAAGGAACTTGGGAAGAAAGAACTTGTGTGTGTTTGAACTTTTGGGAAAGCCCAGAGAATGGCCAGTTGCAGAGTGGTCAGGTGTCGCATGAGTGCTCATTCAAAGGACTCTCACTGGCCCCTTTTTATTTTGTGTTGAAACTGCAAGTACCAGAAGGTCCTAGGAAGGGCGGTGTGAGGTGCCAGAGTGGTCCTACAAAGGTCACATCAAATCCCTTGTACAATCGAAAGTCTCTGACACATTGCCTAAGGAAAACTAGTGGAAGGGAACCCTGCTTTTGATGAGATGAGTAAATCATGAACTGCATTAGAAAAGTAAAGTGAACATTGTGTTAAAATGGCTATGTGAACCCGACGGAGGGACACCAAGGGAAATGCTAGGGAAATCCTGCATCGAAATAAAAGCAAAGTAGACTTTTAAATTGGCAAATGTGAACCCGGTTGAGGGATGCCTGTGAATCGTGTGAGGCATGATACATCTGAGAATATTTTTGTTAGGATTGAGAGTGAAAAGTCGTAGTGAAAATGACGGAGGAAGGCCCACGTATTGTGAGCTCAGGCAAGTGTGAACATGACAGAGGGGCGGCGAAAGAAAACTAGGGTAATAGAAACCTTGCTTTCTGATGAAATAAAGCAAAGCATGAACTATGTTAATAAATCATGAACTGTGTTAAAGAAGGCCGTAGTGAACCTGACGGAAGGAGGCCTTGGTTGCAAGGAGGATGCAAGCGCGGCGGCAGGACGTCCTAGCGGCGAAGAGCAATCGCCCAAGACCACCAAAGGAATTTTGTTTGTTTGTTTGTTTTGATCCAGCAGACAAGAGACTTTGTAGAAAAGAGACTTGCCCCGTGAAGGTTCTGGTATCATTGAATGGAATTGTAAACCTTGTACTGGTGAGGCCCAGGGGTGTGCTGTGCTCAGGATTTCCGCCTTGTCCCATGCTTAAAACGTGGGAAAGGGAGACCCAGCCCTACCATCCTGATTTATCATTATGTTAACACTTCTTTCTTTTCTGGTGAACATTATCCCACACTCTTTTGTAACTTAGTGTTAAGGATTGGCAATAGGATTTTTAGTATAGGCCCTTTTTATTTGACCAGACACTACTAGGACTGCCTTATTATTATTTGATTGTTGTAGCTTGCTCCCATCTTAGCTTTAGGTTTAGATTAGGTGTTTTTCTAACCCATTCATACAGTTTAATAAACACTGTTGAACTGTGATCACTTGTGTCTGTCTTTACTGCTGCCACGACGAGTTCCTTACAGTATTAAGATAAATAGAGACTGTCTGACCCAATTGACTTGGTTAGTCAAGGATATTGAAAATACCACTGCGTCCTCCTTGACTCTATTATCCCGAGAACAAATAGTCATGGTGCTTCAGAATCATATGGCTCTAGGCATAAGGAGGTACCTGCACAATCATGAAGAGTGAGTGCTGTACTTTCACACCTTGTTAGTCAATCTATATTACTGGCATTATTACCCACATTTGTCCACTGGTGTGAAGCCTCCTTCACACCAGTCTGGAGGCTTCCTGGACCTTTGGGTCTTGGATCGAAGGTCTATTGGGACCTCTGGGTGTGTCTATTGGTCAGGTTTTACTCATAGTGCTAGTCATGATTCTAAGTCTGTCCTGTCTGTTGATGGTTTGTAAGTGTCTCCATTATCGGGTATGTAACACGTATTCTGAAGTCTCTCAAACTGCCCAAGTGCAAACTGCCAGGTGCTTTACTTTCTGAAACCTGGCTGAATGAAAGCTCAGGCCCGGCCTTATCACTGGCCATCCCACCTGGATATTCCATTTTTAGGAAAGACCGCACCTCTCAGAGAGTTGAGGCGTTGCCCTCATCACCAGGGACACCCTTACCATCAGAGAAGTTGAAGGCATCCTTGACAGCAACAGCGACTACCTCCCTCTAAAAATCAATGTCTCACCCAACTGCACCATATCCATGCACATTGTCTACAGACCCCCAGGCCTGTGTACTGACTTCCATGACACCCTTATCCCTGCACTGTCTCACAACATCAAAAAGACCTCACAGGTTCTACTCCTCGGTGACCTCAACCTAGGGCTGAACGACCCCAAAGACTCCCCTGCGAAGCACCTCAAGAAGGCAGTCTCCAACCTCGGCTTTGCGCATTCCATTTCTGACCCCACGCACATCAAAGGACGCACCCTTGACTGGATCAGTCATCACAACTGCTCCCTTCTCATCACGGCCAACACCCCTATCCCCTGGTCCGACCATCACTACATCCAATTTTAACCTCAGAACTAAAAAAGTGTCTCTCTCTCCGCCACCACTGTGCCTCGCCACCTACGCCAGGAGCTCACGCCTTCTCACAGTCGAGAACCTAGCACCCTACCTCCTTAACCCAGCCCTTCAGGCCCCATCATCGAATAACCCTGATACCTTAGCTGACTCCTTCAAGGATGTCATTACGTCAGCCGTGGACGCCATTGCTCCCCTGACTCTCAAAAAAGCTAAGAAAGCCAAACATGCCAATTCATGGTTCTCCAAAGAACTCCTTGACCAACGTGCGCAAAAGAGGATTGCACTATCCACCTGGAAAGCAAACCCCTCTGAAGCCACTAAACAGAAGTTCAAAGCCATTTCCAAATCATACAAGCCTAACATCACTCTGGCAAAGGCTGCTTCCTTTAACGCCAGGATCGCTGATGCTAAATCAGGATCCAAGGAACTATTCACCATATTTAGGGAACTGGAAAAACCATCTGCCCCCACCTCCTCAGTCATCAGAGATGACAAGTGGTGTAACAGCATTCAATCTGCCATGCTAGAGAAGCTCAACACCCTCCAAACAAAAATCCGTGGCCACCAAAAAGCCCTCTCTCACATTATAGGGAACATACACGCCAAGCCACCCAGCAAGACCACATCATCCCCGATGTTCGAATTCAAAGACATCACTGAGCAAGAGGTCATCACCCTGCTCAACTCTATCAAACCTTCCAATTGCAAAGGTGATGCCTGCCCAGCCAGCCTCATCAAAGACTCCGCACCTACCCTAGCCCCCTTCCTTACAGCCTTTATCAACTCCTCTTTCCAATCAGGCCATGTCCCATCAGTACTCAAGGAAGCGTGGGTACGCCCACTCCTCAAGAAACCCTCACTCGATCCAACCGTCCCGGGGAATTACAGGCCCATCATGAATGTACCATTCCTGCTCAAAATTCTGGACAAAGCAGCCTACCTGCAAGTCCAAAAGTTCCTAGAGGACAACCGTCTCCTCGGCCTGCAGCAATCTGGGTTCCGCCCCCGACATGGCACTGAAATGGCCCTCCTAGACCTAAAGAACCAAATGGATGATCTCAGAGATGCAGGCAAACCTGCCCTCCTACTGCTCCATGACCTATCCGCAGCGTTCGATCTGGTTGACCACAACACCCTGTGTCACCATCTAGCCACCCAAGCCAACTTCTCCCCTAAAGCCTGCCAGTGGATCACCTCCTTTCTCCAAGAAAGGGCCATGAAAGTCTTTTCTGAAGTTGCCACCGCCACCCCTAGCCTCCTCACCTGCGGTGTCCCTCAGGGATACTGTATCGCACCCACACTCTACAACCTCTTTACAAGGCCCCTGTTTAGCATCTTGGACTCCCTTGGTATTTCATATACCAACTATGCGGACAATACGCAGGTACTTATCCCACCCACGGGCGACTACCTAGCAGACTCCAACACCCTCACCTCTATCTACTCTACCATCCAATCCTGGATGGCGGAGAATTGGCTTTGCCTCAATAGCGAAAAGACCGAACTCCTCCTCATTGGGTCACCCTTCACTCTGGGTAACCTCGGAGATCAATATGCCTCCTTCACCATTGATAACATTCCAATCAAGGTCTGGAACCATGTTAAGACACTCAGAGTCTACCTTGACTCTGACCTGTTGATGGATAGACAGGTCAATACTGTCGCTGCATCCTCAGCCTACTACTCCAAAGTCCTCAACGCAGCCAGGCCCTTCTTGGCCCGTCAAAGTTGCCTCACGATTGCCAGGGCAATTATCGGGTCAAGATTAGACTACTTTAATGCCCTTCTCGTGGGGACATCCAACAAAAACCTGGCCAAACTGCAGCTAGCCCAAAACAGGGCAGCCAACGGCACCGCAAGAAGAAACCATATTTCCAAAATCAGAAGGCAAGTACACTGGCTCCCTGTCAAAGAGAGAATTGTCTTTAAAACTCTTGCTCTCACCCACAAATGCCTTCATGAACGTGCCCCTCCTTACCTGACTAACAGAATTACCAGGCACACGACCATGAGACCACTCAGATCCCTTTATGCCAACTCAATTGTCACGCCTACTACACGTAAAGTGCGCGCTGGTGGCTCCAGTTTCCCCACCCAAGCAGCCACACACTGGAACGCTCTGCCACCTCACCTAAGACCCATTGAGTCCCACCTAGCCTTTCGTAAGGCTATCAAAACTAGACTCTTTGTCCACTGCATATATATCTGCCAATCTGTAACTAAGAGCCATCCTGGCACCTCTCTGTAATCTTAAGTCTGCGTATCCTCTGTAACAGCGCCTCAATGCCTTATGGGCTGCAAGTGCGCTTAACAAATGCAAATAAATAAATAAATAAAAATTACTGGGGAGGGGAACTTTTATCCGCTTTACCCGGAGAGGCTCAATGATGTAATATACGTTTATGAATGAGACAACATAAATTAGATGTTCATTTTAGGAAGCCATTAACAGATTATTTGTCAAAACATCTAAATTGTTTCATTTTTCAGCATGTAGTGCTTTCTAATAAATGTAATCTTTTGTTTTAATACACTAGCTGTACTCAGCATATATGCCGATCTAGCGCTCCCCCCCTCTCTCATTCTCCCTTTTTCGCTCTCACTCACTTTCTCTCTCGCTCCCTTTCACTCTCTGACTTACCCTGTCACTCAAAATCTGTGCTTTCTTTATCTCTCTATCTTTATCTCTATCTCTCTCTCTCTGTCTCATTCTATGCCTCAATCTGTTTCTGTGCATGAGACGTGTGTTGTCATGTGCGTGCTTGGTAAAGCCACCTCAGCCACAGCTGACAGCTGAACGATATAAAACAGATATCATGATGGGGCAGCTAGGCTTTTTTTTTAAAAAAAAACAGTAATAAAAGGAAAAACGGAAATGAAACGATTTAATTGTACTGACCGGCTCACTCCCCGGAACACCCAATGGGGGGAAAAAGTCACAAGGTGCCAAAAAAAACAACAAATGGTAATCTTGAAGGAAGTCGGATGAGTGCAGATGGATTCCACTCAAAGAAACTCCAATATCCAAGGCGGGATGTAAGAACTAGCAAGTTGGTATACAAGCTGTGTGGCCAGAGTTGATTCAGGCAGAATGGCTGAAATCCAAGGAGGAAAGTGAGTACAGCAGGTAGGCAAACAGGCTGTATATCCAGGGTGGATTCAGGACAGAATGGCTCATAAGGAAGCACAGGAAAATGCACGAAGACAGAACAGAACTAGGAGACTACATGTGAGTTAAAAAAGAACTCGGAAACAGAAGGCAGGAAGCTGTAGAGAGGAGCGCCACAGCGATATGACAAGAGGCACAGGAACAAGCGCTCGATCGCAAGGAGGAAAAGGCAGGAAAACTAGAACATTACCCAGAAAGAAAATACGGGATGCAACGCGCCGCAGATTCAGTGCATAGTGAAGATATTCAGCTGTCGGGAGCCATCTTGAAAAAAGCTAGAGCGTGCATGACTGTTCCGGAACAGCATGATGCCACATTAATGGTGGCCAGCTCCTCTTCTCCACCGGTGCCATAAAGGAGCAGCCGTCACAACCAATCCGTCTGTTTGGGGTGGTAAACTGAGGTTGTTAAGGTGTAAATATGTAGTAATTCCTTCACTTCACCCATGAGTTTGTTCATAAAGTTGGATCCCTGATCTGTCAGAATTTCATTGGGGAAACCAACCCTAGAAGAAAATGGAAGTAGGTGTTTTAAGATTTGCTGGGTTGTATTGTTCTGCATGGGAAACGCCTCTGTGTATCTGGTAGCGTAATAAACTATTACAAGGACGTATTTGTTACACAGTCTAGAGGATTACAACGGTCCAATGATATCCATCCCAATGCGGGAAAAAAGTACTTCTATTATTGGTAAGGGGTTTAGAGGGGCATATAAGGGGATATGAGCATTGGTTTATTGGCATATTTCGCTTGTCTGAATGAAGTTCTTTAAGTCAGCATGGGTACCTGGCCAGTAGAATTTCCCACTAATGTGAGCTTGGGTTTTAGACTAACCCAAATGTCCACCTGTCAAATGAGAATGTGCAATCTGTAGCATAATCTTATGATGGGTTTTGGGGATTACTTACTGGGTTTTACTTAAACCGTCTATGGAGGTTTCCTTTCTATATAGTAATCCCTGCTTCAGGAAGATAAAAGGACTCCCCTTTTCCAGTCCTTCTCCCTCAGAAATCACTTGTAAGAAAGCCTCTGCAAGTGCTGGATCATTTCACTGGGTGAAGGCTAGATCGGGAAGGATGGTAGGTTCTTCTTCCCTCTTTGCCTCAGTGATGGGTTGCTCATCAGCCTCTCAAATGCCTAATATACCTCTCTGTTTCTTCTGGTTAATTTTCTTCCTTACAACTGAGAAATAAAGCTTTCTCAAGAATTCCCTGTGCAATTTTGTCCCCACAATGTATTTCAAATGGAGTTTCAGCATGGTTCTGTAGGAGGACCTTTATGTCTCCCCGGAAGTCGGGATCTATGACGCCTGCTAGGACATCGAGACCAAACTTCCAGGCTAGGCCAGATTTTGGGGCCAGTTTTATATAACAACCCTCAGGTGGCATTAGGACTAAATCTGTGGGAAACATCCCTCTTTGCCCTGGAGAGATAGTAGCTTCTCTACTGCTACAAATAACACAGCCTATGGATTCTTTCATGGCAATAGAGGGATATGGGGCTCTAAGATTAAGTTTCTGGAATTTTAGTGTCCCCCAATTTGAACCAATTGAGTCACATCCCACAGTGAAGACAGACACAAGTGCTCACAGTTCAAGGGTGTTTATTGAACTGTAAATGGGTTGTTTGAATGCCTATCTAACCCTAAATCGAAACATGGGAGCAAGCTACAACCATCAATTAATAATAATGCAGTCCTAGTGGAGACTCTGTCAAAATAAAAGGGTTTATACTGATAAACCTATTGCCAATCCTTACTTCTAAATACAAATGGTGTGGCAAACAATGTTATGCAAAAAGAAAAGTGTTCAAGAAATGATATGTCAGGATAGTTGAGCAATTGGCTTCCCTTCCCCAAGTTTTTAGCACGGGACAAGGCGGCACGCTCGAGCTTCGCCCACACTCTGGCTTCTCGGCCATGAGGATGCAGTTCAAAACATAAGTGTGAGGGACTTCTGCACCAAAGTCTCTTTACCATTCAAAGGGCCTCATCACGAGTTGGGTGTTATCCTGACAGTATTACCGCTGGGATACCACCTGGGCTAACAGCGTTACTGTCACCCGGTCCAGTGCTATTAGTGCCAGATCAAGGGTTCGACAGTAATGGGTATTCCCCATTCCCCATTGGGTCCATTGGTCTGAAAATGGGCCTTAAAGTGGTGCATTTACCCCCTGGTTATTGCTGGGGGTAAATGCTGCCAGACTCGTGATTGGGCAGACCCTTAAATGTGGCAGTAATAGCGTTACCGCCGCATTTAAGGGCTACCGCCAAACTCATGATGAGGCCCTTAATACAGAGAGCCTGATGCAAAAAACAAACATCAAAGTTCCTTTCTTATTAGGATTTCCACATTCAAAATTCTCAGGTGATTCACTGTTCACCACTGGTCGTCCTGCATCGGGCTCAGACACTGTTTAATGCAACGTTCCCAATTGGTCTCCCTCTTTCGGGCTCGGACCATGGATCTCCCTCATTCAGGCTCAGTCCCCTTGAATTGCAATGTTCACAATTATACACAGCTTTTCTCTTTCTATTAAAAATCGAATACTTTCGATTGTGCGATGGATTTTGCTTAAACCATTGCAGGACCACTTTGATTCACAATTCTTTTCTCATGCTCTTCTTAACTTTCACTTCTGCCACTTCTTGTCTCGATACCTCAGAGAGACCTTTGATTGAGCACACTCGCAGTGCCAGACCACTCTGTCAACGGTATTGTATCTTTCCTTCTCAAAGTTTAACCATTCATGAGCAATTTATCTTTACTTGTGTCTTTCATCACATGCGTTTAACAATGTTTGCTCCTGCGCTCGTTATACAATGTTGCCGTTTGCTACCCTGACTGCAACACAGACCGGTCTTGCATCGGTCTCCCCAACTCACTGGCTGTGTTGATCTCTCTAGCGCTACTTTGTTCATGGAGCTAAAGACGGTTCCACAGCGGCTGTTCCTCCTCCCTGACTTGCTCAGTTTTGCGGGAGGGCCTCCGGTATCTCCGACACACAATGCAGGATTCTTCAGTCTGGTTTACTGGCCTTACGCTTTCTATTCTACAGAGTTCTTGAAAGAATTGGTTTCTTGCCGGGAAGGTAAAGGGTATTTCCCTCCTTGAAAACCCTTCTTGGTTTGCCATCTTTCTCCCCTTGTTCAGCTGCCGGTTTGAAACTGCTATTCCTTCATGTGCTTTGCCTTGCTCAGAGTGTGCTCTTGTGCTCTGCCTTTTATGTGTGTGCGGAAGTTTAATGGAAGTCATGTGTGGGTGATTGCCAGTAATTGCCTGACCTCGCCTGACCATGGTAGTGGGACATATCAGGTACACTGCTCAAGTGTGAGTCTGTTTTCTCCCAGAGTGGTCTGTCTGTGTGAAAGTGTTTAAGAAGGGAAAGGGGAGGGGTGTAAAGTTCCCACATATCCTAACTGGTAGGATGGGGTAAAGGTGTTACGGGGGGGCGATACTGCATCTTGCCATCCAGTGTCCCATTCCAACTACCCGAAGACCCCTCACCCAGGTGATCCTCCTGCACTGGTCCACCTCCAGGGTCTGGATCCATGGGCGATGGGCGATGGCCATTCCCTGGTCATCTGAGAGAGGGAGATCCGCAGGGACTAGCGGGTGAGACACCTTCTGGTTTCTCACAACACTCACTGGGTCCTCAGCGACTTCTAGTCTGTATGTGTTATTCATAGATGTTTGGACAATGCAAACCAAGGGTGTGGACCCAGGGTGGTGTTTAAATAGCACTGGATCCACAGCTCTTGTGGCATGGAACCTTACTCCATGTTTTGGCCTCTGGCTTAGATGTTGGCCATGTTGGGGATCCGAAATTGCTTGAAAGTGGCGGCCATCTTGGAAGGTTGTTGGAGAACATGGAAAAGGCTGATGTGAACGCCATTGGTGCATGAATGTAGTCAAAAATCCATGTGCCTTTAATGTGGTTCGGATTCCTGGGCCAGTAATCATGACAGATATCTTATACCAGCCCTTGGTATTGTGAGAAACCTGAAGGTGTCTCACTTACTAGTCCCCATTGATCTGTCATCCAGGTGGCCAGGACACGGCCATCGCCATTTGATCCAGTTCCTGAGGGTGGACCAGTGGGGGTGGATCACCTAGACAAGTGAGGTCTTCGGGGAGTGGAAGTGGGACACCGACGGGCGAGATGTGGTACCCCCTTCCTTGCAACACCTTTTCCCCATCCTAACATGTAGGATATTTAGAAGCTCTACCCGACTACCCCTTTTCCGACATGAACACTTTCTTACACCATGACAGACAAAGGACTAACACCAGAGCCGTTTACATGACATGTCCCAACTGACAGGTCAGGCAGAGTCAGGCAATTGACAATAACCACACACACCTGACGGCCCTTTACCTTCCCCACAGGGATAAAAGGCAGAGCACGAGAGCACACGACAAGCAAAGCCGAATGCAATAGGAAACAGCAACACCGGACCGGCAGTTCAAATGGAGGAGAAAAGTGGCAAGACCTGGAGGCACAACGAAGATCTAACTGCCCTTGCCCTTTTCAACTCAGACCTGCAAAGCCTCTGAAAAGGGAATCACAAGACTGGGAAGTACAGCTGCCATGTGGTGTGACAGGTGTCAACGGTACACAGGGGCCTCCCGCATTGGTAACACAGGCGGGGAGGCACGCTGGCTACAGTCATACCGTCCTTGACTCCAGAAGCAAGACAAGCCAACGGGTTCAGCACAACCAGTAAGTCGGAGAAAGCTGATAGCAAAACGAACTGTGTTGAGCCCACGGTTGCAAGTGGCAACATTATATGAATGCAAGGAACTTGGGAAGAAAGAACTTGTGTGTGTTTGAACTTTTGGGAAAGCCCAGAGAATGGCCAGTTGCAGAGTGGTCAGGTGTCGCATGAGTGCTCATTCAAAGGACTCTCACTGGCCCCTTTTTATTTTGTGTTGAAACTGCAAGTACCAGAAGGGCCTAGGAAGGGCGGTGTGAGGTGCCAGAGTGGTCCTACAAAGGTCACATCAAATCCCTTGTACAATCGAAAGTCTCTGACACATTGCCTAAGGAAAACTAGTGGAAGGGAACCCTGCTTTTGATGAGATGAGTATGAACTGCATTAGAAAAGTAAAGTGAACATTGTGTTAAAATGGCTATGTGAACCCGACGGAGGGACACCAAGGGAAATGCTAGGGAAATCCTGCATCGAAATAAAAGCAAAGTAGACTTTTAAATTGGCAAATGTGAACCCGGTTGAGGGATGCCTGTGAATCGTGTGAGGCATGATACATCTGAGAATATTTTTGTTAGGATTGAGAGTGAAAAGTCGTAGTGAAAATGACGGAGGAAGGCCCACGTATTGTGAGCTCAGGCAAGTGTGAACATGACAGTGGGGCGGCGAAAGAAAACTAGGGTAATAGAAACCTCGCTTTCTGATGAAATAAAGCAAAGCATGAACTATGTTAATAAATCATGAACTGTGTTAAAGAAGGCCGTAGTGAACCTGACGGAAGGAGGCCTCGGTTGCAAGGAGGATGCAAGCGCGGCGGCAGGACGTCCTAGCGGCGAAGAGCAATCGCCCAAGACCACCAAAGGAATTTTGTTTGTTTGTTTGTTTTGATCCAGCAGACAAGAGACTTTGTAGAAAAGAGACTTGCCCCGTGAAGGTTCTGGTATCATTGAATGGAATTGTAAACCTTGTACTGGTGAGGCCCAGGGGTGTGCTGTGCTCAGGATTTCCGCCTTGTCCCATGCTTAAAACGTGGGAAAGGGAGACCCAGCCCTACCATCCTGATTTATCATTATGTTAACACTTCTTTCTTTTCTGGTGAACATTATCCCACACTCTTTTGTAACTTAGTGTTAAGGATTGGCAATAGGATTTTTAGTATAGGCCCTTTTTATTTGACCAGACACTACTAGGACTGCCTTATTATTATTTGATTGTTGTAGCTTGCTCCCATCTTAGCTTTAGGTTTAGATTAGGTGTTTTTCTAACCCATTCATACAGTTTAATAAACACTGTTGAACTGTGATCACTTGTGTCTGTCTTTACTGCTGCCACGACGAGTTCCTTACAGTATTAAGATAAATAGAGACTGTCTGACCCAATTGACTTGGTTAGTCAAGGATATTGAAAATACCACTGCGTCCTCCTTGACTCTATTATCCCGAGAACAAATAGTCATGGTGCTTCAGAATCATATGGCTCTAGGCATAAGGAGGTACCTGCACAATCATGAAGAGTGAGTGCTGTACTTTCACACCTTGTTAGTCAATCTATATTACTGGCATTATTACCCACATTTGTCCACTGGTGTGAAGCCTCCTTCACACCAGTCTGGAGGCTTCCTGGACCTTTGGGTCTTGGATCGAAGGTCTATTGGGACCTCTGGGTGTGTCTATTGGTCAGGTTTTACTCATAGTGCTAGTCATGATTCTAAGTCTGTCCTGTCTGTTGATGGTTTGTAAGTGTCTCCATTATCGGGTATGTAACACGTATTCTGAAGTCTCTCAAACTGCCCAAGTGCAAACTGCCAGGTGCTTTACTTTCATGCTACAAAATAATCTGTTATGACATGCCAGGATGGGATGTTTGTTCTCCTAGAGATGTGTGTAATGAGACTGTCCTCATAGGAGGGGACTGTGGGGGAAACCTTGGTATTGAAAATTGTATGTACTCCCCTTGCATACTTCTGCATTATAATATTTAGGAGATCCTGCAATTTGCCATGTTTAAACTACTGTTTGTTGCTTGTGCTAGATGAAGCTTTAGGCTTTACTGTGCATGACTTTGTGTTGAAGAAGTTTCGCCTAGTGTGTAGCTATACTAGCCTTCACATCTCTCGGTTCTGAGGTGTTTCCCTTTTGGCATATGTAAGCGTTTTCTTAAATTGCCGCTTTCTTAGGAAAAGTGGCTTTAGCAGATGGAAGATATCATATTGTAAGCATGCCAGCGTGCCTCTGACCGTGTGTGAATCTTTGAGGAGTATTTTCAACTTCACTAAATGTATCACGTTATGCTGTCCATCCTGATAACACTGACATGTAAGAAAGCAGCTGTGTCAAATACTTGGCTAGTGGGGCTTTGTTCCTAGCTTGCAACATTGTTTCAGTATTATTCCTTACCATTGGTCGAAGTGTAAAAGAAAGTGGTGGAACTATGTTCCCCTGTCCCGTCCCCTTCTACTACCTCTCAACCCCCACCCTTCCAATCCTCCCCACGGATCCCATTCGCAACCCCCGCCCCCAATTCAAACACCATGCCTTCCTTTTACAAAACCACAAGGAAAAGAAATGCATTTAAATGACCACCATTAGTTGGTAATTGTCCCCCAGTGCATGCAGCTTTAAGCAGGCTCCCCCTTCCAATCAATCACCATTCCCACCTCTTAAAGGACACTCCTAGGGCTATAGCCCCTCTCAGCCCCCCATTACCTGTACAGACACTGTGTCTGCAGCAATCCATGATTTGTTGCAGAAGACAGAGATCACTGCCGAGCAGGGCTTTGTGACTGCTCGGCAACAAGCGATATCTCTCAGGCAGCCTATACAAATTGGCAAGAGCTACCCAGAACCTGCATGGATTGCGCAGCATGGTGTGTCACAGGTGTGTTACCACCACAGCCCAGGTTCAAATCCCCACTAGGGAAGAAGATAAATAAATAAATTAAGATGTCCTTCGCTGCCGTCCTGGAACAGTGCTCCAGCATAATGAGTAAGGGAACTATGACTAATTTGGCCAAAATGTAAGGGAATGTCATATCCTTCAATTCCTGCCCACTTTGACCTTTGTTTCTTGGCCTGTCTGGATCACCCCTTCCATTGAAATGCATGTGTTCCTTTGGGTATAAGAGAACAGTGCACATAGGGAGGGGGGTTCTCACATGCACCGAAGTCTTGTACTGTCATTGGTTTGTTTTGTCCTGTTGTTCCCTTTCTACTAATAAATTGTTCACCAATTCACTGGAATAGTCAGTGGTCCTTTTTTTCCACAACACTGGTGATCAATTAAGCCATTCATGTATTTATTTATTTGTTTATTTATTGTATAGTTCTGTATAGTTCACAGAACCTTTACAACTGTATAACTACCTAAAATAACTTAATAATAATTACATATATACTTTACATATATGTTGTACATGATATTCGCATTTCATATGCATTCATAATTTAACATTACAGATATTCAAACAATATGCAATATATACATCAATAATCTAATACTTGTGCTATTCTTGATTCGTTACATCATCAATCTAAATTATGCTACTAAGTTCCTAAAAATGATTAACATAAGCTCATTCTAAGGAATGAATTTAGTTTAAAATTGATTACATTTCCATCTATAGACCCATGATTCTACAATTCTCTTATTCGAAGACATGGGGCAACAAATTGAATAAAGTGCAAAAGTGCATGAACACCCACATCATCTGTGGTCCATTGAAGCGTGCCAAATCGATTCAGCCACAGACCATACACCGTATAGGGCAATATGCATTGATTCTGATGGAGAATTTAAACAATATTGCCAGAAATGTACGGTAGTTATGGTCGTGCAATGATGTACTTATCTATCATACATAATTCTGTGTAACGATTCGAGTTTAGGGCACTCAGTTAAGATGTGTCAAACTGTCTCAAGGATCTCCTTTATATTAAATATCCGACACTGCCATTGATTAGCAGCAAGTAGCCATTGAGTGCCATGAGTTGCTCTTACTGGTAATTGGTTCGTCCTCATCAAAAGTCAAAATATACGTACTGCAGGACTAGGGCATTGTATTAAGCATCCTTGAGGTTTAAGATATGTATAGACACTACCTTCAAGCTGATGCAAATTATGTAGACCTCTCATATAGTCAAAGTTATTTACTCAATCATTTCTCTGGAGCTTCTTTTTGAAGGCTATTTTGATGCCTTTAAAACTACCACAACGGGAGTGATCGATCGACCAATTTAAGTTAGTGTGTAGGTCGACACACAAAGTGTCATATATATTAGAGGTTTTAGTATTATGTAGCTGAATAATATTTGTCCCTATAATACGGAGCATCTGATTCACAGGATGGCACAAGACTTTCAGCACAAAAAAACCTCTTCGTTGTAAAATGATCGCTTTAAGAGATACCAGACCAAGTTCTACGCGGATGTATTGAATAGGGCAAGTAGATGGCAGGCCTAAGGTAGTTCACCAAAAATACCCTTTTATTTTATTGAGTCAAGCAATGTTTTTAATTGTTATAGCCTCTAATCCGTATGAAACGACTGATACAAGCCTCTTTGTGTAAAGCATCATCAGTACCCGGCACGCGCGGCTGAACAGGAATACTGTGTGGTGATTGGCTCATTTGCGAGCCATACCACACGGTATTCCCGTCCACGCCGTGCGTGCCGGCTACTCTGTTCCCGGCGGGGGGCGTGGCAGCCCCTCAGCCAATGAGGAGGCTCGAAACAGGGCAATCCCCGCTCTGAGCCTCCCCATGGCTGGAGGCTTCCTTCGCCCCCTGCCGGCGACTCAGGTAAGAATTTTTCTTCTCTCTCCCTCCTCCCACCTCCCACCCCACCCGACTTACCTTCTATCCTGCGATCTCCGGCGGGGACGATGGAAGGCTCCAGCCGTGTGGAGACTCGGAGCGGGGCCATCCCCGCTCCAAGCCTCCACACGGCTGCAGGCTTCCATCGTCCCCGCCGGAGACCGCGGTACGTTTATTTTTTTTCCTCCCCATCCCCTCCCTTCTGCCCTCCCGAACCCACTTACCTTCTTTTTTCTTCTGTTCTTGGAAGCGTGTCCGCTCCCGATGGCCGCCATGGAAAGGGAAAACGGACTACGTTTTCCCATTCCATGGCGGTGGCCATTTTTTTTTTTTTTCTGTTCCGAAACGTGTTTCGGAACATAAAAAAAAGCAATTAGTAGCCCGGTCTAACGGGCCGGGGTACTAATGGCAATAAGCCCCTCAGTGGCGGGTCAGTACCGCCCGAGTTAATGCCCCCGGGGCACCGTTATATATACTCGCACCGGGGGCATTACCTGGGGCGGTATTGCCCCGCCACCTCATGGCTTATTGCCACATTATGCCTTTCAGAGAAAAGCCAGCATAGCTATCTGTTTCGCACTTTGTGTTTTTCTAGCTAATAGGGGACTATATCCCTCTCTACTATCCATTTCTACACCCAGGTATTTATAGGTGGAAGTATATTCAATGGTGCCCGAGCTGAGAGCCATTACAGGTCTATTCACTTTTTAGCTGCAAACAACATGATCTTATTTTTTTTTTAAGTTAATATTCATGTTATGTTCACTAGTGAAGCGTCCTAGTTCATCTAATAATGCTTTCATGCCCTTATACGTGAGATCAATTATGACTAGATCATCTGCATATAATAATGCTGTGATCTTAGTCTTTATGAATCCTACGGGGCAATTGGCATTATTTTCCAGGCATTTTATTAATTGGGCTATGTAAAGATTAAAAAGAAAAGCAGCATCCCTGTTTGACTCCTTTATTAATTTTAATCAGGTTAGATAACCGCCCTTCACTGTCTAGACGTATTTGTGCTGTGGTGTTGGTATGTAGTTTAACCAAAATCTCTATTAACTAAGATGGACCCTTCAGCTCTGACAGAATGCCCCACAATCGGTCACAATCGACCCTATCAAAAGCAGAGCTGAAGTCTACAAATGTGACATAGACAGAGAGATTAGAATTTGGTTTTGCTTGGGTGCTAATAGCATCAAGTATGCATATATTATGCTTTGCACTGGAACCAGTACAAAAACCTGATTGGAATGGATGAAGTAGATTATTGGCATCAGACCATCTCTGTAGATGGTCTAGTACGATAGCCATAAATACTTTGCTGGTGGTATCTAACAGAGATAATATTCAATAATTACCAGGCAAGGTTCTAGAGCCAGCTTTGAATACAGGAATAAGAATAGAGGTGGACCAAGAAGATGGAATCTGTCTTTCCATACAAACCTTTTTGCACAGAATAAACAAAATCTCAGACCGCCTTATGGGATCATATTTAATTACCATGGAAGCAAGTCCATTAGGACCAGGAGCTCTCGAGTTTTTAAGTTTGCTAACAATTCTCACAATGTCGCTTTTAGTAAATTGTAAGGGCCATTCATCAACATTAGATATCACACAAGTCGCAAGGAGATCTTAATACATGGTATTCATAAAATAAGAAACCCATGTATCTTCATTGATTGCATTTAAGGGCTGCTGACGAGAACTGCCTCTAACCTTATTCAGCATATTCTACACCAATCTTATATCGCCATCTTTCAAGATACACATCATCTCCTGCCTTTTTTATTGGTTGTCTCTAGTTGACAACGTTTACACCACCCTCTATGTTTATTGTTTATTTTTTCTTTAACTGTGTATATTTGTTAATAGAAAGGGGCAATTTCTTCAGTTTATGCAGATCCCTTCGATGAACTTGTTTGGCTACCAGCATCGCACAGTCGGTTTTCCCATTACTTTTTTCCCACTGGTGATGTTAGGGGTGCCGCGGACAGTGGCAACCTCCGTAGTTGTTTTCTTGATTACGTTTTCTATTTCTTCACTCTTCAGAAGATCAATATGCGAATCAAGATTTTTAATTAATTGTGTGAATCTTTTGGTCATTTTCTTTGTTTTGGGGACATTCCATTTTACTTTAGTGCCACTTTTTGATAACCCAATGTCTGTGGGACCACTATCGCACACGCCCTCGGTAGTAAATCTTAAAGATGCATTAATAAGGGAGTGGTCACTGTGAGGCAACTGAATTACCTCAAAGTCACTCACTAATTCCAACGCTGACATGTTGCCGCAAATATGATCTAGCGTAGCAATTTTATTGCCACTCTTCCATGTGCATTTCCCTGGTGTGTCACTAACAGTTCGCCCATTCAACGGCCACATGCCCCAGTCTCTCAAAATGTTAGACCATATTTTACCCCTGACATTACTGTGAGGTTTAGTCATTACATTCAATGCTCCTATTTTATCAAATGAGGCTTTCATAGTCGCAGTTTCGCATTGGGCATTGAGATCTCCTCCAAAATCACCACATCGTTACCGTCCTGGATGAGCCATTCAGCTAATGTTAAATCATTTGACTCATGTATCTCATAGGTAAGGTCTATAGTGGGGGGATCATAGATGTTAACAATTAGAATATTATGGGCAGCTGGTATATTTTTAGCTTTCATTTGAATTTCTAATACATTATCTTGGGCGCATGATTTCAGTGGAATGGGGTAACTCCAATTAACAGTCCGCCAAACGGTCTACCGTTAGCTCCTTTATGAGCATGACATTGAAATATGGAATGAGTATCGATGTGGAAATCTTTGAGGAGCCATGTCTCTTGTAGCAAAATTATAGGAAATGTTAGTAAATAACCAAGAGAGGTGCCCAATTCAAGAAAGTGTGTTTGGCCTCTCGTATTCCACGAAGCAAACTTTCAGGGTAATTCATATAATTTCGCACAAAAGTGGCGCACGCGGCTGGCGCACAGTGTGCGCGTGCGAATGTCTGCGCCAGCCGCGTGCGCTAAAATCGATTTCTGCGCACAGCGTATTCATGGATTTTATCCTCCAAAACCAGCCGTGGCGTAGAGTGGCCAGCGACCCTGCGGCAGCGCCAGTTACGCCCCCAAGAATGCCCTCGCGCAAGGAAAAGCCATCAAAATTCCCAATTCAGCGCAAAGGGCTGCGCTAACCCTGGACCAGTTTACAGGGCTGCCAAACAGCAAACGCCAAGAGGGGAATGTGTATTACTGGGGTGCGCGGGAAGTTTCACATGTGATTTCAGCAGGGTATGTGTATTACGGGGTTTGCAGGAACTTTCACACGCGAAAGGGCCTGTGCGAGTGGGGTACGTGTATTACGGGGGTGCACGGGAAGTTTCACACGCGATTGGCCTGGGTACGTGTATTTCAGGGGTGCGCGGGAAGTTTCACACACGATTGGCCTGGGTATGTGTATTTCAGTGGTGCACGGGAAGTTTCACACACGAAAGGGCCTGTGGGAGTGGGGTACGTGTATTACGGGGGTGCGTGGGAAGTTTGACACGCGATTGGGCTGGGTACGAGTATTACTGGGGTTCGCGGGAAGTTTCAGACGCGATTTCAGCAGGGTACATGTATTACGGGGTTCGCGGGAACTTTCACACGCGAAAGGGCCTGTGCGAGTGGGGTATGTGTATTATGGGGGTGCGCGAGAAGTTTCACATGCGATTGGCCTGGGTACGTGTATTTCAGGGGTGCGTGGGAAGTTTCACACGCGATTGGCCTGGGTACGTGTATTTCAGGGGTGCGCGGGAAGTTTCACATGCGAAAGGGCCTGTGCGAGTGGGGTACGTGTATTACGGGGGTCCACGAGAAGTTTCACACGCGATTGGGCTGTGTACGTGTATTTCAGGGGTGCGTGGGAAGCTTCACACATGATTGGCCTGGGTACATGTATTTCAGGGATGCGTGGGCAGTTTCACATGCGATTTGGCTGGGTACGTGTATTTCAGGGGTGCGTGGGAAGTTTCACACGCGATTGGCCTAGGTATGTGTATTTTGAAGTTTCACACGTGATTGGGCTGGGTACATGCATTTCAGGGTGCATGGGAAGTGTCACACGCGATTGGCCTGGGTATGTGTATTTCAGGGGTGCGCGGGAAGTTTCACAAGCGATTGGGCTGGGTACATGTATTTCAGGGGTGCGCGGGGAGTCCTACATGTGAATTGGCAGTGTGGGTCCTCCCAGGTGTCCCCTCTACCCCCTCCACGGCCCCTGCAGGAAGCCCACACCACAGGGGACTACCCTGCACCCCAGGTCATGTCCCGCAGGCAGCCCATCCACCATGGGCATGCCCCCCAGCCAAGCCACATGTCACGTTGCAATATGATCACCAACTCATGTCTCCCAGCACCTGCCAGCAGGCCCCCACACATGTCCCCCAGCACCCCCACCCCCCAGCAGTGCAGGGCACCTGCCAGCAGGCCCCCACACATGTCCCCCAGCACCCCCACCCCCCAGCAATGCAGGGCACCTGCCAGCAGGCCCCCACACATGTCCCCCAGCACCCCCACCCCCCAGCAGTCAGGGGCACCTGCCAACAGGCCCCCACACATGTCCCCCTGTACCCCCACCCCCACCCCCCAGCAGTCAGGGGCACCTGCCAGCAGGCCCCCACACATGTCCCCCTGCACCCCCACCCCCAGCAGTCAGGGGCACCTGCCAGCAGGCCCCCACTCATGTCCCATACATGTCCCTCTGCACCCCCAGCCCCCAGAAGTCAGGGGCACCTGCCAACAGGCCCCCACACATGTCCCCCTGCACCCCCACACCCCAGCAGTCAGGGGCACCTGCCGGCAGGCCCCCACTCATGTCCCATACATGTCCCCCTGCACCCCCACCCCCCAGCAGTCAGGGGCACCTGCCAGCAGGCATCCACACATGTCCCCCCCGACAGATCATCACACTCCAGACCCATGCCCCTCATGGCCACCCAAATCCCACCCCAGTTCAAACACCCCACATTGAATTCTCAAAGTCATGATAGAAAATACATAACTAGCATGGCCATGAATCAATGTCCCTCAGACCCACGCAATGGTGACACATGACTGTGAAAAGATCAACATTGTGACATGCACAAAACAAAAGAGATAAGGCCACATCAGTAAAGTTTATAATAAATGTGTATTCAATAATTAACCAAATGAATAAAAAAAACACACAATAATGGAAATAATGAAGAAAAAGCTGCATGTCCAAAATATTTTTTTAAAAAAATGCATGAAAGCAGAATCCAAATCAATCCAAAAGCAAATGGGTCCAAAGAGTCTGTCCGTCCAACCAAATCCAAAGTGTAAAAATAAGACACATCCATTGATCCATGGTAAAAAAGAAACTTAAATGAAGTGAAATCCAGTGTAGAACTATATACAAAGTACACATCCAGGGTCCATGAGCCCCTCCATTGAAAGGAAACCTACAAAAACCCTACCTAATGAAGAACTACATACAAAAAGGTGGGGCATTGTCCAAGCGCCCCAAATGAAATGAAAACCAAAAGGAAACCTAACACTAATAAACTATATACAATGGCAGCGGGATAGTCCGACGGCTCACTTTCTAATTTCCCGGGCCAGGACATCATCGAACTCCTGCTCGATGTCCCAGAGGCGGTCCTCTTCTAAGGCCCCAAGGGTTCGCAGGGACGATGACATCCGGACCTCCAGGTCCCTGCAAATTGCCTCAAGGCACTCGGCCCGCCTCAGAGCCCTTTGCATGGAGTTCTCCGCCCTGACCATTGTGAGACGTGCCTCTTCCGCCCGCTGCCGCTCTGCATCTATAGCATGGCCTAACCGCTGCCACATGGAAGACACTTCCCGTCCTGGGTCCTCCTGCCCTCCGGCCGATGCCTGCCCCTCCAATGTCGAAGGCCCCAAGCCATCATGGCTCTGCTCTTGTTGCTGCTGCTGCTGTGCCTGTGCCCATGCCCTGGCTCCTGCTGCCTGCACATCCTCTTCTGGCTGGGTTGCAGTTGTTGAGGTGGCCAGCCCTGCTGGACGTCCGACTACCGACTGTGGCAGGGATGTGTCCTCCACCAGCCTGGCCGCACGGTCAGAGGCAGCTCCACAGGGTCCCCAGGTGATACATGGGTGGGAAGATGGCACAGAGGACGACTGGCGCATAGGGGGTTCAGGTGAGGAGGGGGTCGAAGCAAGGTTCAGCAAACGGAGGAATCCGGCCTGGGTGACCTGTCCCAGTAAGCTGACGTGGTCAATGAGCCATTCGAGATGATGTGCAGTCTCCCCATGAAAAGACTGCAGGTCACCTCGCATGTCCCGTTGTCACAACGCCACCCCACCCAGGACAAGCTCAACCCGGTCCCAGATAGCCACGTCTGCAGGGAGAGGAAGGCCAGTTGTTGTAAGCGGATCCCCTCTCTGAAAACGGGTCTGGACGTAGGCATCCCTGCTGGTGCGGGATGATGCAGTCACAGGATCGGGGACAGGATTACACACAGGCACCTCCGCGGCGGCCTGTGCTGACTCCTGTCCCTGCCCCTGCACCACTGGCACCAGTGGAATCCCCACCTCCAGACCCCATCTCTGTCCCTTGCGCGGCCTCCTCCTCCACCAAACCCCCCACCAACCTGGATGACTATGTGCCATCTTCCTTCGTCGGACCCTGTGGGGTCTCAGCTGCCCCTTCTGCTGCCGAGGAGTCCAACTCCGACCTCCGCCTCTTGGACCTACCCTCGGCAGCTGTGGCCTGGGACGTTTCACCGGACTTCTCACTCCCTGACGAGATCACAACCTGGGAGGGGAGCCGGGCCTTGCGTCTCCGGCTGGTGGTGTGATCCCCGCCGCTGTGCTCCACAGCACCCTCTCCGCCCTCTTCATCAGTTGACGCTGCAGACAGGGAGAGATAGGAGACAGGCATCAGGACACTGTACAATGGACTAATACACACATGCCAGTTGCACATGAGTGGCAGTGTCAAACTTCAGACAAGGCATCACAATCCCCAACACACATGGCATGTCAACTCACACACCTGAGCAATTCCACAGCCATATGGCAACAGCCAGCACCATCCCTATACGTACAACAGCATGAGCAGCCAAAGGTGAGCCAGACATCACATGAAACACTAGACATGCACACACGCCACCACACTAACATGCATGTGTACACCTCCACCAACTGTCGCAGTGATGAGATTGGCATCCATGTCACATCTGGCAATCAGTCTTCTACATATCAGTGTCCCAAGCATCCATGTTGCATCACTGTTGCACCCTTGTGAAATACACACACATGCACATGTACACGGTGCAGATACATGCAGCTGGAACCGACATCCATGTGTGACACCACAACCATGCCAACTTACATACACAGTCATTCAAGCATGTGTGCTCACACATCTGCATTTGGCATGCAAGCTTACACACACATGCACCATCCATGTGTCTCACACATGAGAGGACTCGCATGTGTTAGCCTCATGGCTCTGTACATACACATCCATACATGGCCCTACAAAACCACATATGCAACCTGCACACTACTGGCACACCACCACACGCACAGCTTACAATCAGTATGCATGTACACTTACCGCTCGACTCCAGACGGGTCTGCCTCTCAAGGACCTGGACATGGAGCGCTGGGGATATGCATTCCAGGACCCTCATTTGATGTTCCGACAGGTGGCCCCGGCGCCCCTTAGCATCCGCTGCCTTCAAGAGGCGCCGGGCCTTGTTGAGGGTCCTGGACCTGAAGTCCTCCCAGCGCTTCTTGACATGTTGGAATTTTCGGACTGCCGCCCCCTCCGCGTTGATGGCAGTCACAATGTCCGTCCAGATCCTGGTCCGTCCTTACTTGTCGGCGCGCACATTTCCGAAGAGGGCATCATACTGCCCCAGGACTTGCTCCACCAGGACAACAACTTCGGTGGCAGTGAAGCTGGTGGCCCTCTGCCTCTCTGGCTGGGGGTTGCCAGTGGTCTCTGATGGTGGTGTGCCCGACATGGCAACCCCAGAGGCAGGCGTGGATGGGCAACTGGGTCCTGCGGCTGGGCTGTGGAGCGATGGTATCCCAGTCGAGAGTCTTCAGTTCCAGCAGGGGTAGTCACAGCAACTGCACCCCTGCAGATGGCTCATGTGCAGGCAGCAAATAGCAGGGCACGTGGGCAGCAGGCAGGCAGGCATCAGCAGATGGCAGGTGGGAGCGTGCTCAGGGCTCTGGGGGGCAGGAAAATAGCCTTCAGGGCAGGAGCGTGGTCTTCCGTGTGTTTTCGCGTGTCCAGCTTGATACGGAGTGATTTGGCACATGAAAAAATTGCACGTCAGCGTGTAGTTCGAGGAAAGGCCCTTAGCGCGTGAGTGCGTCAGCGCACGCACGCTATTCCATTGGACCAAAGGCCCTTAGCGCGTAAGCGTGTCTGTGACGTATCGCGCACGGGCATTGCCCTGGCAGGACTTGAAGATCCCACGTGGATTTCCATTGCTCTGTACATGCTTTTCGTGGGGTGCGGTGCGTGTGTTTTCCAGGCGTTGGGGTTCACACGCTATTACTTCACAGCGGGTGGGTGTTGGCTATGCGTTCTTCTACACGCAAGGCAGACGGTGAGTGGTAGCCCGCTCACCCAGGCCCAATCGCGTGTAAAACTTACCGCGCACCCCGTAATACACGTACCCTGATGAAATCGCGTGTAAAACATCCCGCGCACCCTGTAATACACGTACCCTGCTCGAATCGCGTGTAAAACTTCCTGCACACCCCGTAATACACATACCCCACTCGCACAGGGCCCTTTCATGTGTGAGACTTCCCGCGAACCCCATAATACACATACCCTGCTGAAATGGCGTGTGAGACTTCCCGCGCACCCCAGGAATATTGCCCCTGTGCGAGCGGGTACGTGTATTTCAGGGGTGCGCAGGAAGTTTTACATGCGATTTCAGCAGGATATGTGTATTTCAGGGGTGCAGGGGAGTCCTACACGTGATTTGGCAGTGTGGGTCCTCCCAGGTGTTCCCTCTACACCCTCCACGGACCCTGCAGGCAGCCCACACCACAGGGGACTACCCCCCACCCCTGGTCATGTCCCGCAGGCAGCCCATCCACCATGGGCATGCCCCCCATCCAAGCCACATGTCACCTTGCACTACTGATCAACAGCGCATGACCCCCTGCACCCCCACCCCCCAGCTGTGCAGGGCACCTGCCAGCAGGCCCCCACTCATGTCCCACTCATGACCCCCTGCACCCCCACCCCCAGCAGTGCAGGGCACCAGCCAGCAGGCCCCCACTCATGTCCCACTCATGACCCCCTGCACCCCCACCCCCCAGCAGTGCAGGGCACCTGCCAGCAGGCCCCCACTCATGACCCCCTGCACCCGCACCCCCCAGCAGTGCAGGGCACCTGCCAGCAGGCCCCGACACATGTCCCCCAGCCAACATGTCATTACAATCCAGATCCCTGGCTCTTATGGCCACACAAATCCCACCCCACAGCACCCCAGTCCAAACACCCAACCAAGCTTTACATCCACTCCAAATTGAAATCATCATTACATGATAGATCACAAATAAGCAGTATGCACATGAGTACAAGTCTGTCAGACCCACACAATGGCAACACATGACTGAGAAAACCCACATTGTGACATGCATGAAACCAATGAGAGAAGACCACACATTGAAGTAAGAAACAAAAATGTATTCAAGTCAAAATGAAGGAAATGAAATAAAAACACACAATAATGCCAATAATAATCAAAATGCAGCATGTCCCAAAAAATGATAAATAAAAAAAATGAGAATCCAAATTAATCCAAATGAAAATGTGTCCAAAGTCACCGTCCAACAAAGCAAATCCAAAGGGAAAGAAAAGCGTAATATCCATTGCTCCATGGTGAAGAAAAATAAAGATGAATGAGAAAAATCCACTGTAAAACTATGTACAAATAGCAAATCCAGGGTCCATGAGCCCAACGACATGAATGAAACCTACAATGAAACCTACCTAATTACTAACTATATACAAAAATGTGGGGCATAGTCCATGCGCCCCAAATGAAAGAAAAAAGAAATGAAACTTAACACTAAAGAACTATATACAATGGCGGCGGGCAAGTCCAACGGCTCACTTGTTGATGTCATGGGCCAGGGCATCATCGAACTCCTGTTCAATGTCTTGGAGGCGGGGCTGTTCTCTGGCCCGAGGTCTCGCAGGGATAACCCCATGCCCACCTCCAGCTCCCTGCGAATTCCCTCGAGGCACTTATCCCGCCTCAGCGCCGTGTGCATGGAGTTCTCTGCCCTGACCATTGTGAGCCGTGCCTCCTCCGCCTGCCGCCGCTCTGCACCTATCTGCTGGCCCAACCACTGCCACATGGAAGACACTCCCATTCCAGGGTCCTCCTGCCCTCCGGCCGATGCCTGCCCCTCTGGTGTAGATGGCCCCGAGCCATGTTGCCTCCCACGTTGAGCCTGCCGCTGCCTCCGACGCAACTGCCTCTGCCAGCACGACAGCAACCAAGCTGATGGAATCCACCAACGCCATTGTGCACGTGCCCTGCATGATGATGCCGGCACATCCTCCATCTGCTGGGGTCCAGTTGCTGTGGTGTCCACCCCTGCTGGACCTCCGACTCCCGACTGTGGCAGGGATGGGATCCCCACCGAGCTGGCTGCGTTGGTCAGGGCAGGTCCACAGGGGGTCCTGGTGGCATCTGGGCCAGAAGACGGCATGGAGAACAACTGGCGCATAGTCGCCACAGAGGAGGAGAGGGCCGCCAGAGTGGCCGACACATGTACAAAACCCCCAACCATGGACACTCCCAACTGGGCCACGTTGGCACGCTGCTCTTCGTGATGACGTGTGTGCTTCCCCCGGGAAGCATGCACGTCCTCACGAATTTCACGCATGCACAACGCGACACCAATCAGGACCTTCTCCATACGGCCAGGGGTCTCCTCGTCCGCAGGTAGAGGAGTGTCAGATGACATGGACATCCCCCCTACCTACGGACGGGCCTGGGATGGGGCATCCCTGCTGGTGCATGGTGGTGCAGTCACAGAGTCAGGGACAGCGACATGCACAGGCCCCTCCGCGGTGACCTGTGCTGCCTCCTGCCCCTGGCCCTGGACTGCACCACTTGCACCAGTGGTACCGACCCCACCAGGCCCCATGAGCAGCTCAGTAGCGGCCTCCTCCTCCTCTGTGGAAACCACCAACCTGGATGGCTCCACACCATCTTCCGCCGTTGCAAGCCCCTGTGGGGGCTCACCCACCCCTTCCGCTGCAGCCGTATTGGCAGAAGCAGCACCAGTCCCCTCACTCCAGGACAATGGTAAATTCTGGGAGGGTGACTGGAGACATAGAACACAAGCATCAGGGTACTGTACAATGGTCCCCTAGACAGGAAGCAATAGCAGATGAGTGGCACTATCAAACATCACTTCCATCATGTCCCTCCACAACACATGGGTCAGTGCAGGCAAAACACATGCATTAACAGGCATGGCGCATGCTGTGAAGATTAGCATACATGTCCAAGGGACTCTTGAAACATACAATGCTGGTTTGAAACTCACATGCATCATGGGTCATGTCTATCACATGCACACACTTCACCGTAGTTTCATCCATCTAGCCTCATACACCCCAGAAACAGTGGATACAAGGATGAGTAGGCTGCATCAGTGAATCTGAACATTGTCACAGACATGTGTCATGCATCCATGGCATTTACAATTCACAGACATGCAAGTCAGACACACAGACATGGACACCATACATGTCCATGACAGCAGCACCCATCTCTCACACCCCATCCATGTCCAATAACAGAGACAGGCATTCATTAATGTGTGCATTCCCCATGCTGCTCCGCATGTTGCATTGTAACACATGCACCAACCATGTGGTTCACACATTACTGGTCTCACATGCATGACCATGATGTCCCTGCACACACACATACGTACATGGCCTATGTCACACATACAGACAATTATCAGACAACCAGCACCCTGCAACATGCCCTGTCTCACACAGCAATGCTTGGCCACTTACCGCTCAACTCCGGAAGGGTCTGCCTCCGAAGGATCTGGGCGTGGAGCGCTGGGCCTACGCGTTCCAGGACTCTCATCTGGATGGTAATCGTGCTGCCCCGGCCACCCTCCACGAGGCGCCGGGCCTTGTTGAGGGTTCTGGACCTCAAGTCTTCCCAGCGCTTCTTGACTTGCTTGATATTGCGGGTTGCCACCCCCTCCGTGTTGATGGCAACCACAAAGTCGTCCCAGATCCTATCTCGTCCTTCCTTGTTGGCGCGTGATGTTCCGAAGAGAGCATCATACTGCCCCAGGACATGCTCCACCAGGACACCAACTTCCTTCTGACTGAAGCTGGTGGCCCTCTTCCCCTCTGGCTGGGGGTCACCAGTGGTCTCAGATGGTGTTTGCCCCGACATGGCGACCCCCGAGGCAGGCGTGGGTGGGCAACTGGGTCCTGGGGCTGGGCTGTGGAGCGATGTATCCCAGTCGGGAGTCTTCAGTTCCAGCAGGGGTGGACACAGCAACTGGACCTCTGCAGATGGCTGATGTGCAGGTACCAAAAAGCAGGGCATGTGGGCAGCAGGCAGTCAGGCAGCAGCATATGGCAGGTGGGAGAGTGCTCAGGGATCTGGGGGGCAGGAAAATGGCCTTCAGGGCAGGAGCGTGGTCTTCCGCGTGTTTTCGCGTGGCCAGCTTGATACAGAGTGATTTGGCATGTGAAACAAATTGCATGTCAGCATGTAATTCGAGGAAAGGGCCTTAACGCGTGTCAGCGCACGCACGCGATTCCATTGGACCAAAGGCCCTTAGCGCATAGGCGCGTAAGTTACATTACGCATGCGGGCGTTTCCCTCATAGCACGTGATGACAGAGCACACGTGGAAAAACTGCACGTCTGAGTGTCATCGCGTGTAATTGGATGAAAGCGCCCGCGTACACGCGTATCTGACGCATACATGTGGGCCGGTTTAAAAGCTGCGTGTAGGATGCCATTTCCTTGTACGTGCTTTTCGTGGAGAGCGAGTGAGTGAAATCTGTACTTCTTGTCGGTTCACACGCGATACTTCACAGCGTTTCTAGTTCGTACTCCCTGTTACCTCTGACAGCTCTTTTCTGATTTTTTGTTGGGCCTGTTTCCTCAAACAGAGTTCACTTCTCCTTTTGTCATGTCTCCTCAGACAGCGAACAATTCTTCTTTTGGCGGGGTTGTTGCCAACACGCACACACGCGTATTTTTCACGTTCTTTTTCCAGGCAGACGGTGAGTTCCGCACATACTTAGCAACTGTGCTTGCCCCGTGTGTTGCATTCCCCTTCAGAGGTCATTGTAGGCTGCGTGTATTAAGCGTACGCTTATTTTTGTGTTTCTGGGTGCCACAGCGTAGTGCGAGTTCATTTCTTCACGCACATGGTCTACGAGGGGTTGCGTGCACGTTTATTTTTTATTTTGGGCTGCCTGTGCATTGCGGACCCGACATCTTCCCCCAGGGGTCACAGACAGCCTTGTTAGAGCACTAGGGTACGAATTCCATCTGGTATCCTACCCCTTTGACACCAATTGCCCAGGACAATAGTTTACTGAAACTCCCATACGCACAACAACATCAGTGTCATGGCTGGGAGGCGACCAAGCGGTAAGGGAGGCAAAGGTGGCCGACCCTCAAAAGGTGGGTGTGGTGGGCACGGTAGGGGACGTGGCCGGGATTTGCAGGGTGCCCCTATGCCCCCATGTGTGGAGGAACAATCAGGGACACCCATGTCCCCCCCCATGGTTGAGGGAAACGTGGCTGACACCATCCAAGCTCAGCCCCTGTTGGACCAGCCCATTGTGGCACCTGACCTGGCACAGGATGACTCCCTGGCTGACTTCCAGGTCAGCAAGTCTAGGCCACGTATGGCGGTGCAAGTTGTTGTCACCAATCCACATGGATCTGGGGCAGCTATGTCATCTGCTGCCCCAAGTATGCAGGGTGGGGAGGCTGCAGGGGCAGCTGCAGCTCCATCCGCCCCAGCTCTGACTCTCTCAACCAGGACAGTGTCAGTCCCAGTCCATCAAACTGACATTCCCCCTGCCAACATTACCCAGCAACCAATGCCTGCATCAAGAACTATGGTCATTGTGCATTCCCACACTCCTACTACCCAGACCACCGGTGATTCTGCCCCTACTGACCAGAGCGGCGTAAGCCACTCTGGCTCTGCTCCACCTTTAAAGAAGAGGAAGAAGGGTGCTCTGGCATGACAGGCTGAGACCCCAGACACGGCTACACACTCTGTTACCTCAAGGAAGCCTTGCTTCAATGGTCCGGAACTTGATGCACTTGTGCACTATGTGTCGGCACATAGCCATGAAATGTTGGTGACTGCAGGGTGCAAGACCACACCTGGTCAACGTAAGGCACTCTGGCAGACCATCGCCGACCGCATTAGTGCCCTTGGATTTGTGAGGCGCTCAGCTGATGATTGCTACAAGCGGTGGAATGACCTGAAACGCAGAGCAAAGAAGAAGCTGGGCTCAAATCATGCCGCAACTCTGGTGACTGGCGGTGGGTCTCCACAAGAGGACAACGAACTCACTGAACATGAGTCTGTTGCTGGGGCCTTCGTCACAGAGGAACAGATCCAAGGTGTGGGAGGACTACCTGATTATGAAGCATTGCCCGGTGAGCGCCGATGCATGTGTGTGTAATGCATGTGTATGTTGTTTGGGTGACGGGTTCTGATTGAGTGCCAGGTGAGGGTGTGTGTGCCTGAGTGGTATGGGTCACCCATGTGCTTCATCCAAAACATTCAGCGGCCTTGGATTTGGGTGTGACAGTATCCCTTCTGCCCACATTAGTAATTTGGCTCAACATTACGGCAGTTGCCCTTGAAGTGGCATCTTGCAACAACATTGTTTGTATTTTTCAGTGTTCGCTCAGGCTGATTGTTTCAATTCTCCCACTTTGGCTACGCATTCCTCAGCCCTATTGTCACATTTGTGACATGCTTCTGTCATTGATGAACCCCACATTGGACCACATGTGTTACCTTGTTAGATGAATGATTTGACCATTCAGGCTAATTGAGTATTGGCCTGATCACAGGAATTTTTGGGGCCTGTTTGAATGTGGAACATGATAGTTGTTTCCTGTCATGTTGAAGTGACAAACCATTGATGTATACATCGGCCTGCAATCACTGTATTTTTGTACACTGGATGTGTTGCAGTGTGTGGCACATGCCTATTTTGTCACACTATGTAGCATTTTTCATCTCATCATGTCCATCTCACATGGATGGCTGACAGTATTCATTCACTGACATATGGATGTACTTGTGGAATGTACCATGGCTATGGTACATGCCATCTGTGTGTTGGCAAGTGTCATGTATGTGTATTGGACATGCCACTCGCAGGCCAATGTGTGATGGCAGTGCTACCCAGCATGCAGCAAATGTGTTGCTCTTCCATATAGGTGTCATCAGTGTCTGCCTTTTGGGTCCCCTTCAAACTCAGTGACAGTGCACGCATGGGAGGGTTATAGTCATGTGGGACATCTGTAAATCGTGTAAATCATGTACTGGTTATGTAGCTCGTCAGGCCTATTTGTGTGCTATGGTCCTAATGCCTGTTTCCATTTTTTGTCTTTCATGTTTTTGCAGGGGATGACTCACTTGATGCTGTTGACGTTGAGGAGATGGTGCAGACCCAGGAGGAATCTCAGGCACGACCGGGCACCAGTGGGGGACGTGGTGTGGTGGCGGGTGAGAACCCAATCTTGCTGCAGAATATTCTATTGAGGGGTGCCTCTGGGTGCACCTCCCAGACCTCTATTCAGGTGCTGATTCGGATGATGAGACCTATGTGGCATTGCAGGTAAGTGTTTTTGGCAGGGATTCTGTTCTGTCCAACCCACCTGTACCAGGGGTAGAACCCTCTATGGGGATGTCAGTGTTGGTAAGTCCGCCTTTGGCGGTTACGAATGCAGGGTCACACTCCACGACATCTGATCCTGTTCCTGGGCCAGCAAATCAGAGGGGGAATGCAGTCCTGCAGCCTCAGGCAGTGCCGGCACAGCAAGGTGCAGATCGCCTTGCCCCAAACAGGTGTGGTGCCCGCCGACGCGGTGGCCGTACGCCACCAGGCAATACCGCATGGGAACAATCCATTTACGGTATGGCAACCCAAAAGGCAGCATCAGTTGAGATGATGGCTCAAGCAATGGAGAGGGTGGCCACTTCCATTGTCCCCCCCTGACAGGCAGATGGAGCTACTACAGCAGGCAACAGACTCCATTTGCCAATCACAAAGGGAGGACATGTTGGCATCCAACAGGGACAGACGGGCGGCACTGGAGACTCTACGCCAATCGATACCAATAGAGTCCCAGGGCCACAGGGAAGCCCTGAGTGTAGAACTCCATCACCTCAGGGAGACTCTTGTTGACCTTGAGGCTTCCACTAACTTGAGGACAGAACAGCAGCTGGAGCGGCTCACACGTTCGCTCTCAGCTGAGATTCAGGCAACTCGGGAGGAGATCCGTGCATCACGTCAGGTGCTGCATGGGGATCTCCGCACTATAATCCTCCAAAATGAGACCTTCCACACCCGCATGCTTGCTGCCATGGAGGACCATACCAGGGCTTTGCGTGGGCTGCCTCCCATTGCACCACCACCTCCTGTGGCAGCACCACCTCCTGTGACAGCAGCAGAGGGTGATGATAGCGACAGCAGCAGTTCTCCCACATTGGCATAGCCGTGCAGGCCATGAGCCCATGGAGGTGTTTTTTTTCCCAACATCCGCACATGTTGGTGTTGGTGCGCACCCTGTCCTCGGACCTCCTGGGTGGCCTCCCCCTCTTCCCCCCACATGGCCATTTTTGATTTTTTGATTTATTATTATTTGTTTTTTGCAGTGTGTTGCCTTGTGTGGCTCCCGTGGGCATCCACTGTATTCCGGCTGGGCACATGCAGGCTTGTCCTGAGTTTGGGTTAGATGCTTGGGTTCGTGAGACACACACCCCTCCTGCTTCCCATTTCCATGGGCTTGCAAAGGGTGTGCCCAAATGACATTGACTTACATGGTGACGTTGTACTCCCATGAGCTGTGTGGGCAGTCTGTAGTCAATACTGTGTATACATTCCTAGTGGATATTGTTGTTGAATTGTACACTGCATGGTGTATTGCTATGTGCTTGTGCATCCATGTCTTTTGCCTAATTTGCAGGTTAATTCCTCATGTCTTCACAAGGCTGTCTACTTTAGAGATGGAGTTCATGTTGTAAGCAGTGCACTTGGACATTTGCGTGGCAGCAGCACTGTACAGATGGAAGTGGCCGATGTGCTGGCATGATCAGGTTGTAAGACTACCACTACTTTAACTTAGTACTGTCATGTTTATGCTATGTTTGAGGTTGTGGAGCTGCATTGAATTGTTGGTAAGTATTTGGTCATGTGTGTTGTTAGTTCTACATTACTGGGAGCATATTGTGTGTGGGCAGTTTCCATTGAGGACACTGTACTTTGACACTTGTGTGATGTTTTGGGGATTGCTTTGTTTGCTCTCACATAGCATGACATGCCATGGTGTGTTGGGTGGCGGTGCTGGGGAGGGGTTGAGTGACATGGCACTGTTGTCATGTTGTATTTTGCAAGGGGGTAATGATTTTTGCAGCATAGAAGTGTGTCTTTTGATGACACACCATTGGTGGTGTTTGTGTAGGTAGGGCACACAATGTAACACTTCCAGGTGACCAATCTCAGGCTGTTATGGTTGTGACAGTTGACTGTCCCTTATGTCATCATCATTGATTGTCAGCTGGCATGTGCCAGGGCTGTGTGCACTCCACAGGGGTGTGATTTTAGGTGAAGTAATTATCCAGCAGCTGTGTACGGGCTACCTCACCCCATGCCCTTTTCCCTCCCATGCGCAGCAGGTGTGCTTGTGGTTGGGGATGTGGGGGCACCACCATGTCCACGGGCAGGCCCCGGCGTGTTGCAACGTTGTGCAGGACACATGCTGCCACTATGATCCTGCACAATACTGGGGGAGCGTATAACAGCTGCCCGCCAGAATGGTCAAGGGAGCGAAAGTGTGACTTGAGCACTCCGAATGTGCGCTCCACTATGCCCCGGGTTGCAATATGGGCTGTGTTGTATCTTACCTCAGGTGGCGTGGTGGGGTTCCGAATTGGCGTCATCATGTGGGTGCTCAGAGGGTAGGCACTGTCCCCTGGGGAGGTGGTGATGGGTATCATTAGTGGGGTTGTGACATTGCTCAGTATCTGACATGCATGCATGTGCTGTAGCATTTATACTCACCGAGCAGCCATGTATCGCCATGCCGCCCAGCTTCTAGGTCCCGGTTTAGGGTTGACATTCTGTAAATAAAACTGTCGTGGGTGGACCCTGGATAGTTGGCATATACTGAGGTGATTATTCCCTTGGCATCACATACTACCTGGACATTGATGGAATGCCAGTGCTTGTGGTTTCTGTAGATGTGCTCTGATGCCCTGGGGGAACGTAGAGCCACATCGGTGCAGTCAATGGCACCTAGCACTTTGGGGAAGTGTGCCACCCCGTAAAAATCCTGGACGACAGCCTGCCTTTCTGCAGGTGTTCTGGGCAGGTATATGTGCCTGCGGACTGATGGGCGTGCAGTCATGATGGCCAAGACCTGGTTTAGGCAGCGTGACTGTGTGGCCAGTGACACCCCCCCCAGGCATCCCAAAAAGGCTGGTTCTGGGTGTAAAAATTCTCGGCCTGACTATCCTCCTCCTCCTGCGGTATCCCACGACCACTGCTGCTAGGAACGGTATATTAATCCTGGCGTCTGTGCTTGTTTGTTGTTTGCATGCACTTTTATGCTGCGTGGGTCCACGTACGCCTGCTTCCTGCTGGCGTACGTGTTTCTGGATTAGCGCGTCTTTTTTGGCGCACGCGTTAGCCCCGTTTGATTCCATGAATACGTGTTTTGAACGTGCGTGTGGGCGTTCCGCGCACTTGCCTCCTGTACTTCCCCCGTGACGCCCACATTTTCACAAGATGTTCCCCATTCCGAGTGTCACGCCCCCTGTTCCTCCTACTTTTGTTGTGTGCGCCGCGCTATGTGCGATTTCGCTGGGCGCTTAGGGCACGCTGTTTGGAGACGTGTGCGCCAGCGTGCGCCACGCAGAATTTTGGCGCACATCCTGGAATTTCCTCGCACACGGACTTCCATGAATCGCTGTGCGCGGGTTTCACTGCGATTTTCGCACTGGCACTGCGATTCGCATGCTTTCGCACGCTTGCGCTGAAAATTTCAGCGCACATTAATTCCATGAATCGGCTCCTTAATCTCTCATGGATGGGTCTTTTCAATTTGTCCTAATACGTTTTTTAACAATTTCCACCCCGCTTGGTTTTCGCCGACATATTCACTTTGTTTGGGGGGATTACATGCAACTTTATTATTTGCAGCCCCACAATGATCACATGGATGAGGTTCAAATGTGTCAGATATCACCAAGTCAAGGTCAAATCTAAGTAACTCAAGGGAATCAATTTGGGATCTAATAAGAGTAGCAGTTGCTGGTAAGACACAATGAATTAGAGATATTGCTCCAAACACACGCTTCAAAGGCTGGATGAATTCAAAGTCACAATACTTCAGTATTCGGAGCTCTGGAATTTTGGAGAACAAATTTATCAGACGCGATCTATTGATAGATTTTTTTGTTCGCTTGTCCACTCTTTCGATGATATTGACCACTCCATTATTATATGGGGTCTTTACTGGCTTATTTGATCCTTGTTCACTCTCGAATGTCACCTTTTTATTTTTCTTTCTGATGGGAGCGATTGCTTGTGGAATTTCTTTGCATCCTATTTCTTGATCAGACTGGGTAGTCTTGAGAACATGAACATCTTTTGCTTTAGGCTCTCCAGGTTTACTATCTTGTTATAACCAGCTTGTTAAAATTGCCATTCTCTGCGACTGTCTTTTTGTCTTACAATTTACACGCTTTCGTAGATGCCTAGATTTACATTGTGGAACACCAATCGAAGTGGAAGTTTAATTTCCGGGGAGGCTTTGAATATCTATAGGTTCCTTGTTAATCGCAAGTTTAGGAGGTTTTTCCCTACCTTGTTTCTGTTTTTTTAACAGCTGTCTCTTTTGCTTGAGTGTAGGATATGAAAGTGGGGATTCCATGATGTTATAGGAGTTGTTTAGCTCATCATTTTTTGAAGGCTGTGTAAAACTGTTAGCTGGATCATGCTCTCAGTCATCAAGAACTTCGATCGGTTCTTTAACTCAATTGGTAGACAAACACGCTTCATGATGGACTAGCAATGTTTCCAGCATCTCGCTATTTTTCTGAGTTTGAAAGTATGTTTGGTCACACAACTTAATTAAGATTTTCATTGCAAAATGCATCATGCTGATAGATGGTAAGGAATTATTCTCCATCATTGTTCCTTCTTTGCTGAGGGCAGTGTTCCGATTCCCATGGGGGGCACTCCTCTCCCTGTTATTAATGTCTTCGTTATGAGAGGAAGTCATAGATGACTGATGATCGGTAGGTGCACTCAATGGGAAAAGTGACAGTGTACTGAATAGCCGGTGTGAGCCATCTTCTATATGGCTCGGGAAATCTAAATAATGAGACCCAGATTTCTCATTTAAAGGTAAGCCTCGAGCCTCATCTGTTTCAGCTGCAGCTCGATTGGCGCCACACAGCTGATAACTTAATTCCAGGAGAGAATTGTCATCAATTGCTCGTATCGAGGCTGATGGTAACGTGCTGAGATTCACACTAGATTTAGGAGCGTGGATCTCAGCAGTCACTCGAGACAAAGAGTTGTTTTGCGATATACCCGCTTTATCGCCTCCCGGTTTAAAGAACAATGTTATCGGCCCAGGGGATTTCACTGTATGCATTTTAGTGTTTTTAAGTGGTCGGGTAGCGACGTAATGTTCACTTTACCGCTTTGCCCATTAGCGGGTGAGTCTCGTTATTCATGCTGGTAACCAGAACTTTTCCCGTAAGGATTTGATTTACCGAGCTTGTAATGTTTCGTTTTTGTCATTGCTTTACCCGGCATAATGTAAAAGAAACAATGCTGCAGTCGCTTACCTCCCATGGATGGTTGCAAATGGTACTGCAGTAACTTGAACGACACGCAGACGAGTAGAGAGGATAAGTCTTCTTTCACTTGCCGAACCGCAATGCAAGCTACTTACGGTGAGGAAGTAAGTAGACTCCACTCACTGAGCATCGCCGAACACACTCTGCCTCACACTCCGCTCAGGCTCTCTGTGGGCGGCTATGGGTAAATAGAGTTGTCAGTTCAATGCCAGAGCAGCAATTCAGTAGCCAGTAAAGAAAGGCTGCTCACTAAGTTAGAGGTCCAAAAAACACAAAGTCCAAATAGGTGCTTTCTGCCAGACCGCCGAACACACTCTTCCAAACACTCCACCATTAATTCCAAGAAGGCTGCTTAGCTATAACACTGGCAGGCCATATGCAACAGAACGTTTGGGGGTTTATCCTGGATACCTTACGTTTTATTTGTTTTCTCAAAACAGTGGATTTACCACACTTTTTTGTTAAGAAGTTTAAAAGTCCGTCTTCAATCAATTATGTATTTATTTATACATTGTTTCACGTGGACTCATAGTCCCAATTGTGGTCATCCGACATGTGTTTCGTCCGCGTGACTCTTTATCAAGGCTGATACATAATTACCAAGGTTACACACATGTGCACGTGAGTTGTGTATGTGTGAATTGTCACATGGTGCGTGTGTTTCAATTCCAGGTTAGTGATATAAATAAATGTGACAGAATTTGTTCCAGCATAGAAGGTAAGTAGTTGAGTTCTCACAGAATATTGAAGATACATATACAAAAACAATTATGAACAGTTCCATAATAAAAAGTGGGGAGGCAAAAGAAGAAGAGAAGGGAGAGAACGGGGAAGAGAGCAAGGTGGTTAGATGGTTGGTTGCTGCAATGATACAAATTTATAATGAATCAATACAGTTTGAGATCTTACCAGGTGGTATGGAATAGATGCCCCAAGTGGGGTAGGGTGGTGATGAGCGGTCAGTCCATTGGATGACGCCTGGGCTTCAATTATGCCCTGTAACAGAAGGCGCAACCAAGATTAGGTACGGTCTCTACCTGTACACTAAGTAGCCTACTAATGTAAAATATCTGGTGATTAAAGGCCCAGAAGGGGGTAGTGGTATGGACTCAGGGAGCTAACCCCCCTGCATTCCTGGTGGCAACATTCTTTTGGATATACACCTGCCTTTTCATTAAGGCACAATCAGGCAAGATACTGGACAATGATTGATGCTCAAGCATCCAATATGCCCCTTTTTAGATTCATTAAACTACCATAGTACACACCTTCTCTTTACGTAATTCATATTGCCTCACTCAACGTGAGACAATACCACACCCAATATATGGACTTCATCCCCTCTGTTTTATTAATGAGTATATTATATTTAAAAAAATGTGTACAGGGACACCTTGCTCTGTTTTTTTAATGGTTAGTTAGTGATTTCAATTCCCAATACAGGAACTTAATTCTTGTCCCACATTATGGCCTATTAAGCTTGTGGGATGTTCCCTCCCACATAGGTGACGCCAATATTTTAATTACCTCTGCAACATAGCCTGGCAAAAGGGCACCTTTCTTCCAGTAGCTTTCACTTACCACTGCGGCCCATTTATGACCACATACCACAGGTACTGCCTATGTACCCGCCTCCTGTCTCTAATATGGCTGAGATTAGAATTCCTCTTATACAGGCAACTATTATTTATACCATGGGCCTCATTACAACGTGTGCGGCCACGGAATGCACGGTGCTGGTAAGAGACCGGCCCCGTTCATTCCGGGCCACCACATTACGAGGTCTGCAGCGGGACCCGCTAGCAGACCAGGATGCTAACAACGGGCCTGTCATTAACGGGCCCGTTGTTAGCACCCTTCCCATTCCCATTGAGCCCTATGGGAGCTCAAATGGGAATGGGGATGTACCGGGTCCGTGGCCCGAGAATGGCAATTCCCTATTTCCGGAACCCAAACCCGGTACCCGGTTTGGGGGTAGCCATGCCACTAAAAGCGGCATGGCTACCTCCAAACTCGTACTGAGGCCCTATGTCTTTTACAGCTGCAACAAGCCTAGCCATGGACACCTTATTTTTAGCAGCACTCACCTGACTTAATTGCCACTGCCCATCCAGGTACTGGGTTTTGCCACCTAGAATGCACGTGGGTTAGCTCCCTGAGTCCATACCACTACCCGCTACTGGGTCTTTAATCACTAGATATTTTGCATTAGTAGGCTACTAAGTGTACAGGTAGAGACCGTACTTAATCTTGGTTGCACCTTCTGTTACAGGGCATAATTGAATCCCAGCCATCATTCAATGAACTGACCGCTCATCACCACCCTACCCCACTTGGGGCATCTATTCCATACCACCTGGTAAGATCTCAGACTGTATTCATTCATTATACATTCGTATCATTGCAGCAACCAACCATCTAACCACCTTGCTCTCTTTCCTGTTCTCTCCCTTCTCTTCTTCTTGTGCCTCCCCAATTTCTATTATGGAGCTGTTCATAATTGCTTTTGTGTATGTATCTTCAATATGCTGTGAGCACTCATCTACTTACCTTCTATGCTGGAACAAATTCTGTTACATTTATTTATATCACTAACCTGGAATTGAAACACACGCACCATGTCACAATTCTCACATAAACAACTCACGTGCACATGTGTGTAACCTTGGTAATTATGAATCAGCCTTGCTAAAGACCCATGCGGTCGAAACACGTGTCGGCTGACCACAATTGGGACTACGAGTCCACATGAAACAATGGATAAATAAATAAATAATTGCATGAAAGACTGAGTTTTCTACTTTTTAACAGAAAAGTGTGGTAAATCCACTGTTTTGAGAAAACAAATAAAACTTAAAGTCTCCAGGATAAACCCCCAAACGTCCAACAAAGGAGGTGTGGGCTTCACCTCAACCCCATTCTGTGACCTAGTGGAAAAATCAAATTAGGACACCTCATTAATCGTCAGACCTTAGCAAGGACGGTTCCATATTTAGGACCCAATCAAGAATACATATACAACAGAAAGCTTCATGTTTCTGCATGACAGAGCTAGAATACAGAGATCCAGAAGAGTGTTTTTGTTTGAGGGGGTGGTAGTGGCTGGGAATTCCCAAAGCATTATTATTGTTATGGGATGTTCTAAAAACCAACGCAGAATACAAAATAAAATTGGCATTAATAATACTTGATCTATCAACAGCCTTCAACACAGTCAGCCATGAAACACTCCTTAAAAGACTCCTCGAAGAAATAGAAATCGGCACCACAACATTTCTTTGGCTAAAATCCTTCATAGCAGAAAAATTAAAACAATATGGCTATCCTCCTTAAACTCAACAACTTGCACAACAACTTGCAGAATTCCACAAGGTTCATCCCCCTCACCACTGCTATTCAACATATACATGACCCTGTCATCAACCTCTTTAGAAGACACAGTCTCACTTGCTACTATTATGCAGATGACACACAAATTATCTACAAAATCAACACTAGCGGAGAACAAGGACAAACCCTTATCAACTGCCTCACAGAAATAAACCATTGGATGAGAACAAAACACACTCATACTTATACCACAGCAAAAACCTATCACCACCACAAACTGCACACACTCTGCAAAACACCCCACATGAAACTAAACCAATTACACAGAAATCACCCCCTACAAACTCATACAGCATACAAGACATAACGTCTACCAACTAAAAACAAACCAACAGAAAGTGTTTGTTTTTTACATACTGTAGCTACCAACAGCGCATCAAAGCTCTCTTGCGCTCTCAATACCATTAGACCATGAAAATGGCAGCGGTGCACGGTATAAATGACAATAATATATAGATTTATATGGCTCTGTGTGGAAAAACGTTGGGTAAATAACCAAACAACGCCCAGAGGTTGTGTGTCCCTCCTCATACCCCTTCACCCTCCTATCTGTACTCCAATTAAATAGTTTTAGCTAAAGCGCCACCCATCAGTCAAAACTAAATAGCAGTTATCTAGGAGGAAATTCAACGCTGAAGATTCCTCATTGACTTTAACTCCTTTCCATGACATTACAAAAGCTGTGACTGCACGCTTTTCAACCCAGGGAAAATGTGAATGAACTCAGACTGTGTTCCCAAAATTGTGGTTAATTCAGAGCGTGCTTTCAATCCATTCTCCCTGTAATTGTGCAGTATTGTTTTTTTTGCATCGAAGAGCGAAGTCCCCTTTGAAACAAAAACGCGCATCGAAGAGCGAAGTCCCCTTTGAAACAAAAACGCAGGTTATTTACACATTTACCAAAAAAAGCTGTACTCGAGAGGGCTTTCTATCCATCTGCACTTTAATTGTCCAAGATTGTATCCACACCATTAATCGAGAAGCCCCCATTCTCAAAACCCTAAACATTTTAAAGTATCATGTGTATCTCTCCTCCCTCTGTTCCCTCTTTTTATTTGTGTGTAGATTCTGTATACTGTTTATAATTTTTCACTTTAGTGGCTGAGGCACCAAAGGTCAAATGGTCGGGGTGTGTGTGCATGAACTTGACCTGATATCATTTTATCTCTCATGACTGTTGGCATTAGAGTATCTTGGTCTAACACCACACATAGACTTAACCAACCTCCCCACCCAATTACCCATTCAGTCATCATGATCGCCTTCACACTTTCTCTTTCACCTTGCTTTCAATACAACATTCAATTAAGGCACAGACAGCAGCGGCTCGGCCCCTCAGACAGTATCTACAACAAGCTCACCACTCTTGTCTGTTCTACCATCCAATCACGAACAAGGGCTCAGTGCTTTTAGACCACTACAGTGGTGACTGGTGCAGTATAAAAGCCAAACAAACATAGCATAACAGTGCATTCTGTGATAAAGAAGAACGCTTGCTCCTTGAGGTACGTTGGACTCTTTATCGTTCTTGGTCCAGTGGTCATTTTGGGTTCATGGAACAGTAGGATAGGTATCTACACAAAGACACATGTACTAACGTAGGACACTGGGTTACCCACACCCATCCAGTAAGCCTCTCTCATCCAACTACCAACCGTCCCTCCAGAACTCAGAAACCCCACATTCCAAACACCAGCAACTATGATATCACCCCCTGAACACACACGTGCCACTACAACACATTCCCTTATAAACCAATGCTCACTTGATGAATCTCATTAATATGCTATAGAGCATCACACCTGGAGTGGCACATGTCCAACTCATCCACAATCTTACTGACAGTGGGTACTTCCAAATCTCCAATCATGTCAGCACTAGCACCTCCCCTCTCTGTGTGCCTTTATTAGACCTGTTCATGCATCTCTTGCATGAACTAGCGCACAAAATGGCATAAACTCTGCTACACAAGAACCGGTTACGTTACATTAAATACCTCTCTCATATGATTTTCAGTTGATTGTCAAAATAAGATCCAGTTATTGTCAGAGGAATGGGGGCATGGTCACTCTAAGGTGTTGAGGGACCAAAGACGTCATATATTCAACATTAGCTTTGTGGATTACCACAGCTCTCACCACGCCCCAAGGAGATTATGGGTACACAGTTGCTTAAAGGGTGTTGATCACATTGCCAAGAAGCTCTGCCTAACAAAGGCATGGCATCTCTTCATGGTTACCAAACCCATGCTTATAATAGCATTAGAGCTAACATTCCTCAAAGGTATGTGTATGTAAATGTGTTTCTCTGTCAATTTTTCATTCGTTTCCTGGCAGTAGTTAATATGGATGTTATTTCATCATGAGTCATCGCGTCACCTTTTACAAGTGCCTTCTATGAGTCAGGCCATTGAGTTGCAGGCGAACTGAAGTTGTTTAATGAAGCAGGGTTTTATTATCTCACCACATCTAATTCTGTTTGTTGTTAGAGGAAGTTGTTAAACCTTGTATGTCTACAAATGAGCTGGCAAATTAGATTAAATCTTACAACGGCTATCATTAGTATGTATGGGTAATTCCACAGGAGTAGCCAGGCAGGGAGAGCCCCTAAATTGTACCTTCCTTAATGTTGAAATATTTACAATGAGTAGCCCTATTTTCTGTGCATTGTTGTATTTCCCTGCCCCCTCTATACAGTGCCTCAGCCTTGTGTTTTGCGCTCTGTTGCTGCCTTGGAAAGAGGGAGTTGGAGATAAAGCAGAATCGGTGGTAGACTGTAACAAATCAGCTATCGACAAGAGCATCACCCGTGTAACAGGAAGTGAAGGAAAACCTGCAAGAAGCACACACTTTGGCCATAATGCACATTGTCTGCATAATCCCTAGAAGCGTCACCAACATCTACAACATATGTCTTGAAGGTAGAGGGGAAAGTGCCTTGAGTTAGGGAGGTGTTGATGATTGTCAGGTAAGGGAGGAGTGCTTCGCTTGGAAGGGTCTTCAGTGCGGAGTCACAGAGGATGTCATCCACATACGATGTGGCTTTGAACGATGCTAGGGTGGTAGTGAGGTTTTCCATTGTGAGTTTCTTGACAGTTGTCCAGGTAGTGTGGTTTTGTGAGATGGGATGTGTTGTGTGCTGTCGTTTTTGGCCTTGGTGTCTATTTGCTGGTGGATCATGTGCACCGTACCCGAGAACTACCTCAGATACAGGATGAGGTAGTCCAGGAAAGGTAACAAACTATCAGCAATATTGAGAGTATTAGAAGATGGAGGATACCTTCCTTTCAACAGACAAGAGACAAAGTGCTCTTCAAGAACAGGAGACCCATGAATAAGCATTCTCTCGAACCAGAACTGTAGCAAATTACAGGTATAAAGGGTTCCATCTGCACAGGAGAACCAGACAGGAGCGGATTGAAGAATACAGAGCGCACCGGAGAGGACACTGTTGATGCTTCTGCTGTCACGATCAACAAGTATTATCCCAGCACAGCATCATGGAAATTCATCACCTCTAGCGGAAAGTGTTCCTGAAATTGAATCAAGGTCTAGGTATCCTCGGAGGCTAACCGGAAGGTTGCCAATTTTGAGATGTATCAATGTATTTTATTAGTGCATAGTGGTCGGTTGAAAGTTAGTATATGTTGAACATGTTGATATGATGGTTTGTTTATGTTTATGTTAAAGCAGGAGTGTTACGACAGAAGTTAGAGAACCCTGCAGCATCAGGGCACAGTGATGCATGTGTGATCATTCCCCCAGGGAAAATGAAAGGGACTGAGCCACCACTGGCATGGCAGAGCTACCCAAACCTCAGAACTAAGTACACTGCATCTGTCTGATTAAAAGTACTGCACATGTCGCATGCCCAGATCTGGTGTGGGAAAACACCCCACACCAGTGACTGTGGCACCCTATGTCCTTTGGCAATGTTTAACCCTCACAGATTAGCATGTGTACAGATGCTGGTGTACGGACTCAGTTTTCATATTGCTTTTACAGAACACATCCTCATTCAAGGTAGCAGTTGTGTGTTCCTCCTCACCACCACTCAAGATGATGGCAATGTCCTTCCCCTTCTGGGCATCAATGGAGGAGGCAGCAACAAACATACTGAATGCTGAAACAACATGCCTTAGAACCTTGCAGGTTGTTGGGTTCTCTTTTGCTTTTGGAAGAGTTAGCAACTGGCGTTCCTTCCTGCTACACTCCGTGCCAAATCTGTTGCATTCCTGGTGGTTGGAGTGTTTTTCCATCCTTACTTACATGACACATTTTGAACATCAAAGAACTGAATACCATTGTCTGCTCATTCAGAATCTTTGAGTGAGAATTGCCCTTTCTCTTTCAGTGCAATTCCATTAGTCCTTAAAGGTAATTGGTTTGGCCTTTGTGACAGAATGCCTCCTGCAATGATGTACAATCATGAGCTTAATTGTTTTTTGCTATGTGAAATAATGGTGGCTTCTTTGTCAGAATCTGGACTCTGCCAAACAGCCTCATTTTCAAAATGCTCTGTGCTGAAAATTATAGTTCACACATGTATACTTTGCTAGGCCCTGTCTATTAAAAAAACAGAAGCTGTAGGTGATTTGGTAACCTGCCAGCTACAAAGCAACCTGTGCCTTCCTAAATCAGCCTAGTGGAACCAAATTAATTCCAGCACTCACGGGCTGCCTTTAAAAGTGCTTGCATCCAGCTTCAAAATATCTTTAACTGCATATTTTCTCTCGCTTGATGGCAGAGCTTTCCTTAAATATGAATATAAAACTATACCTAGGTTTGATACGAGGAAGTACTGTTAAAACTGCCAAATCCTAATATTATGTGATTTATTATTTCCACTTGCACTACAACTGACAGGCTATTGGTGCATTGCATCTTGCCTATAGGTTTCTCCTCAATGTATGGTGGGCCTGCACCCATCATGATTTCTGTTCTCTGCTCGGAAGCTATGACACCTGTGACAGGAGGAGAAGAAATACCTCCATCAGAAGTAAGGAAATGTGCAGACTTCAATTACGACAGTGCAGGAAGGAAAGAACCAGAAGGCAGGCCGTCTCTATCTACGCTCCATGATTCTGGAACCTCCTCCCTATCAACATCAGACTTGCCCCATCACTTCTACAGTTCAGGAAAGAGCGCAATACCTTTCACTTCAAGGAATGGCTCCTCCTTAACTCCATGGTCCACAAACCCTGCACTCCACACCCTACCTGAGACCCAGTGATCTGCTCCCCAGTATCTTCTGCCCATGCTGCAAATTGCCCACCCTCCCTTGTTAGCTCCCCGCTCCTTAGCTCTCTGCTTCCCTCACTTTGCTCGACCCCCCATGATTGTAAAGTGCTCAGTTCCTTCCTAAAGCTAGGTCCACGCTCAATAAATACCCTAATAATAATAATAATAATAATAATAATAATAATAATAATAATAATAATAACAATAATAATAATACCACCACTAGAGGCAGGGTGGCAGCTGGGATCTTCAAAGGGGCCTCTGTAGCACAATGAGGAAGTCACTCCAAGGAGATGATTACTAGAGTCCTTATGATCTCAGGTAGAGAGGAGTTACGGGGAAGAGCATTGGAGCTGGGAGAGGACCTCCACATGCGAGAAGGAGCCAGCCACCTTGGATTTGCTAGGCCTCCGCTTCCTTCCTGAAACCCCTCCTAACTTCCTGTAGACCAGGCACTCTAGGAGCTCACATCACAAGGAATAAGTCTTGTTGCATACGATAAACCAAAAGAAGGTCTCAAACAATGTACCCTGTGCAACTCCTCATGACACTCCGAAAACCAACCTTGAAAACAAATATAGGTTGATGAAAAAGGATCAAACCGATGTTCCTTACAAAAACATTAATACATTTATTTAATAATAAATCAAAGCACAGGTATAACCACCTGCTAAATCACATGTAAAAAATATGTTATAAATATAAATTCATCAGCATACAACATCTGATCAGTCCACAATCAATGCTCCAAAATTACAAACATGATACACTGTGTATGTTTTCAATACATAGCAAACCAAGTCACTATGGCTTGATTATTCATAGTGTTGGTATAATATGCCCAATTCTCCCACTATGATTGTCTTAGCCCGACTTATAAAAGTTTCTGTCCTTTGTGGCTGAACCATGCCAGACGTTCCTTAGGGGCAGAGAGGTGTGTACCTTAACACTGGAGGAGGATCAGTTCCACTGTTCTTTCCCATGTGGTTTTCAGGGGGTCCCTGGAAGTTGCCGCTGTTATTTTACATGTTCCACCGACAAAGCAACTCTAAATGTTGCTGAAGCTCATTCACACTTTTCAGCTTTTCCCCAATATTTATCACCATCTTAATAAAAGTAGGCACAGGATGCATGTCATCTCATGTCTTAAGTTACAATTATTTTCCTTGTGACCCTTGTAAGAGCTAGCAGTAGTGATATGCACCCCTCATCCATAAGTACCCATCAAGGGAGAAAGTTCCACACGGTTAGTAAAGGGGCCTTCTATGCCCTAAATCCCTGAAGAACCGCCATTGTCCTCTAGTCACCAAGATAAGTCTTGTTACAATAGCAAAAATTACCACTTTCCAGAAGGCTTGGAATGGACCAATCCTCTGTGGCAAAGAGACTATATAAAGCAGTGAGACCTCCCCTTTCATAAAATCATCTTGGAAACGCTCCTAGAGTAATCTGGAAAAACCATCTTGAAGGATCACCCTGGAACCATCTTGAGGACGATTTCACTAGAGCATTATTGGGGTAAAGGCTTCCCAAAGTTACCATCCTTTGGGAGAAGACAAGGACTTCCAATGGAGAGTGCAGTCCCTCTCCTTAACCAGTTCAGGGGAGCATTTGAAGTAGCATGTTGTGGGAAAACCTGACTGCAGCTGCACACTGGTACCCAGAACTATTCCTGCTGAAGTGACTAGTTCTGTAAGTGTCTCTGGCAACCTTTCTGTCTGGTAAGGGCAGGTGACAGACTCACCTTTCTTCAGGGTCCCGGTGAAGGGTTCCATAGCACCTCTAAGATCAAAGGAAGGTGTCATGGGCTCTCTCTGAAATGTCGAGCCACCTCAAGCTGCTGGGAATGCCTGAAGCTGCAGCAAAGACCCAACTAACCTGCCTTTCACAATCTCACAACTTTGATAGGCGTTTAGAGCTTCAAGATATGCTGACCAAAACATTGTCACATGTTCCTAGCGTCATTGAGCTACAAGCTGTTGCTGATTGTAAAACAGCATGGCTTTCTAGGATCCCATCAAGCAAGCTCACTGCCAAAGTGGAATCTCCACTTTACATACATCGAGACCCCACCAAAACTTGAGCTACGCTAACTCTGCATTGACTACCTATTCCAAAATTCATTGAGCCGTTGCTGCTTGTAAAACTGCATCGCTGTGTTGAATCCCAGTGAGCCAGCTTGCCATCTTGAACCCAACTTGATGCACTGGAATGCAGTCAAAAACCCAGCTTGGCGTTGCAGATATCTTGAAAGAAGACAAGATAAATAAATAAATAAATGTATATTTTTGGTTCTGTCCCCCGGGCCTAGTTCCATGGGCCCAAATGACAATGAAGACCTCCGTTTATACCGTGAAGACATATTCTTGAACTTGTTTGCGTTTTCTACAAGACCATTTACCTGCAGACCTCTGTTCTTCAATCTTGTCTGCTTCGCTGGGAACAGCTCTCTTCTCACCACAACTAAATGGCCATTGTTCGGCTCTGCTGGGTCACGTGTGCGAGGACCACAAAACTGAGCCTTTCTATCTACAATGATGAGGATTTTATTCTGCATTTCGCAGGTGGCTCACCGCTTCGAGAATCAGGAATTTTCCACCCTACTTTGTCCTTGGCTGCGGCCATCGTCTCTGTGCTTCGTGCTGCAGGGACTGCATTTTTCCCTCCATGTATTTGAGGCCACTGGTTTCACGTGTATTCACTACAGTCATTCTATGGTTTCTGTATGCTTTCTAATATCTTCTTAGACGTTAGTCACGACAGAGCCCTATATGTTCCTTATATGTCCCCGTAGATCTTGATGATTAGTTGCGATAACGCAGTTGCCAGCTTGGCCCATCTATGTTTGGCTTTCTTGTGTTTCTGCATTTAGCTAAAGAAAGGAGAAGATCTTGACAGTATTTACATGTATCTGTCCTCTGTCGATAGAAGGTGTAAGCATGTTCTTCATGTATACGTGTGTGTGTGCGTATCTTCATGCATGTATGCAAATTTGCTTTCTGACTAATGATGCTATGTTGTGTTGTCACTAGTGATGTCATAACAGCTGGACTTTTTATCACTCAATCTGAACCATCGATGAGGCCTCTGTCTCCTAGAAACCGTCAAATGGATACGGTTTAAAAGGTTGTCTTAGAGAATATCTCTTTGCATATGTGGGATATACCGGTGCGCCTGTTGATTGTCCGAACAGCGGTATACATCTTTTGTTCCTCATTCTTCGGGTTGACATTTGCGTAGGGGACATGAGGGCCATTCCAGGGACCTTCCAGGGACCCCTCTTTAGTCCCCCCAATGGTCAACCTGTCGACCATTTCTCCAAACCTTTTCACCTTCAGCTTTGGGAGCCAAATTGGTGTCACTGCCCCTAGGTGTCCATACAATCGTGCATGGTCTTCCAAACTCCATGGCAGGTAACAACAACTTCCTCCAGGGTTGCACCAAACCCACTTTCCCCAATAGTATCTGGAGTCATCAGGGTCGTCGAATACTACTCCAGTGGTGAACAGAGGACAACCTGTTATCTGTGCTCTCAGGGTGTCTCGAGCTGTTATTATCTTTGTCATCTTCGGAAGTCATTTGTACAAGTACCTTCATGCCTGCAGTTTTTTCAGTTGTTTTTTTAGCATTGTGCGATGCATATTCCGATGACGCAGAATCTCAGCAACGCTAGTACTAAAGTTGCAAGTAGCACTTTCATTCCATTGGCCCTCCATGTTGGTATCCATGAGAAGATATATTTTGGCATGCATTTGTGATAATCTGGTAATTTTTCCAGTGAGTGCAACAAATGTACAGCAAGAAGATTCGATTTTGATGCACAATACTCCCTCCATGGCTGTCAGGATGTTCAGAACATATCTGGAGACCCATTAGCCTTACTGCTCGGAGTTCTTCTTTTATAGCATTGAAGCCCTTGGCGGTCGAGTTTATTGTCTGCATCAGCTCCCACCTCATACAGACCGCTTCTTCCTTCTGTTAGAGTCCATTTTAGGAGACTCATCCATTCTGATGCCCTTCTGTGGCACTACCAGTGGTGGTGTGTTGATGTGCACCAGTGAGCATACTCCTTTGCAGTTGGGTGGTAACTTCTCATACGCCTTGGATCCGCAGGCCCAATAATGATCCATTAATACTGCCGTTCCAACCTTCATTGTCTGCTCACATTCCTTGTTTTCTCCAACCCTTAGTACACCGTTGTTCTGGAAACATAATGTTGCTCATTTGTGTTGTACTATGGGCATCGGCCCAGCCTAATTGTCTACCCATGTTAGTAGCTTCACACTTGCTTCCCATTCTTTAAACATTTCTCATTATCTTCTTGTAATCTATGAACTGGAACTGTTAGGAGCGTATGTGCCGTGCTCCCCACCACTCCTTCTTTGCATCCTTCAGCTGTGTATACTTTACCATACACAAGCATCTGCAGTCTTTCCCAGCATCCTGGTTATCCCCCTATTTCTGAGGTCCCCTCTTGGAACAAGGCAATTCCTTTAATGTTATGGTTCTTGTCTCTCCTTTTTGTGGGCCTTCAGTTATGTATTCTACAGACTGGTCCTTTTTCCAGTAATTGTCCATCATGTCTAGTATTTTTATATAGCTGTCTTCATAGGGTCTTAGACACCCACCTTAAGGTTGTCGTCTTCCCTTGGAACCCTCCTCTGGTAGTACGCATCGAGAGGTACATAAGGCACTGTGCTCTTGCTGCTGGAATTTCAATTACCAAATATTTTCGGAAGGCACTCATGGCATAGGGGATGAGGGAGCACACATAGCAGCTCTCTCCAGTGGTTTGTTTGCCTACTTTAGCCATGTGTTTATACCACATGTTATTAGATACTCGGGCTGTATCAGTTAGATAGGAATAAGCCCCCCCCCCTACCTCAGCACTGTGGCTAACCCTCTTTACTACTTTGGCAGTGCTTTTCGCCACACATAGTAGCCATACCTGCCGGAAATGGGGTTACATTAGTAGGGGTCACAGCTTGTTCTTCTACAACAAATGACATTCGGCCAAAAATTATGGTAAAGATGCAGAGAGAAAAAAGAACACAAATCATCATTTTCACACTTTTAATAATGGCACCCATAACCTCAACTTCGGAATCTTGTGTAGCACCAAATGTAATGATGAACGGCTGAAATTCAGTAGAAATGTGTTATTATGTAGTTAATATGTGTTAGTTGAGGCTCCATGGGCATAATATTGTGCGAGTGTGAAGAAGAAGAATCGTTCCCACACAATGCGCATTCTAGGTTCACAGAGGATTTCAATTACTGAGGGACTTCCTCGGCGAAGTCGTGGGTATGTTTGGGCCTAGTGGATCAGAAAAGCACAAAATAATAAACCGGGAGATGGTCTTCTTTCTCGTTCGGACCTTCTAACAAAATGGACATATTGGCCCTGATAGGTCGTGGGGTGACGGTCCTTGGGAATCATGGGACACAAGAGAAATTGCGTAGTAAATAGGATTGGGGTGACCAGTATGCAGTTGCACTGAGACACAAAATTAGAAAGGGATTTGTCCGGCTGCATGGCTAATAGTATATGCCCTTCTCCAAATCACAAACCAAACAGAGTATACAGTTACTTTTAGCACTTTGCACTAAAAGACGCAACTTGTTATCCTAATTGTTACAACTAATAATGCTCCAATGCAATATTAAGGCATAGAGCAGGGTGGAACGTGCGCCAACATGCCCAACATGCACATACCATCTAACTAACGACACTGAAGTCTATACTATTCGAAGGCACTGATCATGCACCCCATCCACAGCATGGTGTATCTATTAAACAGGAACACCCCATAGGAATCATCATTGGGTTGGGCATGTTAGGATAATAAGTTGCTTTGTGAGACTAACCGGATATACATGGGGCATGCTGATTTCTAAGCAATAGCCGATGTAAGGTGCAAAGCAGAATCTTATATGCCATTGAATTTGATATAAGAATCTGTTGGAAAATCGTGACAATAAGTACTTTATATTTTATATTTCCTATGTTTGGCTTTTCTTCCCATTCTCGGTGACTCCTTTTAATGGTATGTATTGTCTTACTCTATAATGAACTCCAATGTAATCAAAGTTATTGTCTAATTTTCTGTCAAATCATGAAATGCTAATTTTGCTCATTTACTTTTAAATGTCAAACAAACAGCCTTGAGAAAGACGCAAGTCGAAGCATGTGTATATATATGGAAAATCTCAAGAAATGTCTTAAGACTTGTACATTAATTTAACTGTGCTTATAACCCCATTTTCACTATTACTGATACTCTGTTGGAGAGTTTAGAGAAGCAGACTACTATTTTGGGCTAAGTGCAAAGTGCTAAAAGTAAACGTATACTAGAGATATCCCAGTCACTACTTTCACAATGAATAACTATGTGTAAAAGATGGACAGTGTGCCCTCACTCTGGATGTGCCGGAAGTCCTTTCCATATCTCTCTCGCTCTAGAGCGTGTAATCATTGGTTGGCCCCTGCTGGGCTGTGATAGTCTTTGCTGATCTTTTTGTTCTTCTTCTTGCACGATGTTGGCCCCCTCCTTGTCACTGCTACGAGAGGCCGCTGCTCCAAATCCCCAGGGAAGTTCCAGGCCTTCTTCCTGCAAATTTTGACTGCCCTATAACTTACTTCCTCGACAGTGTGAGGTCCCATGAACCTTGGTTTGTACCAGGTCTGTGTGAAGTTCCGTAATAGAACTGAGTCTCCTGGTTAGAGTTGTGGTGGCTTGAGGTGATTTTGACTGATCTCTGTATTGCTATCTTCTTCACTATTCTTAGACCTCTCCCGTTGTGCCTGCAGTTGGCGAGAAATAAAAGACACACTAGCCATCAAGGCAGCAGTAAAATCATCAATTTTCTTCCCCAATACATTATATACAGACTCTGCATCCATTAAAGACCTAGTGGGAGGAGCCAGGGGAAGTCGCATGCGCCATCCGATTACCACCTTGTGTGCGGTTAAGTGGTGGTCTGACCCTGTTTTGTTGTGTAATGCGAACTAACCTAAAGGCAAACAGTGTAGCCAACTTTTATTCAGGGTTGCTTTTATTTTGACAATGGTCTCCTTAAGCAACCTGTTGAGGCGCTCTCATAGCCTGTTCACTTGCGGGTGATACGCATAGGGGAATTTGTGTTGAATCCCTAGCAAGGTTGAAATATGTTGGAACATCTCGTTGGCGAAGAGAGGGACGTTGTTAGACCGCAATACCTCACACACGCCCGATCTTGGGAAAATGTATCCAACCAGGAATTTTGCTGCTCTAAGGGCATCAGAATGGGAACAGGGACCAGATTCAATCCATTGGGAAAACAGGCACACAACCACTGTCATGTAGCGGAAGCCCTGGCATACGTGGAGCATGTCAACATAGTCAACATGAAGGTGTTGCAATGGACCCAGTGGGTGAGGTATGGCTCCTCTCACTACCCACAATGTATGGCCTGCTGTGAAGCTCTTGCAGACAATACAGTTGGTCATACACTCTGCGACATGTTCCTCCAGGTTTGGACAAAACCAGCCTTCTCCAATGTGACCAGCAAGTACATCCTTCCCCATATGGGTGGGATGGTGTAGTTGTGTCAGTGCCGTTCCCATATGGGTAGGATGGTGTAGTTGTGTCAGTGCCGTGTGTAATACTAATAATGGCATCATTACTTTACCCGTGTTTTCCTGCCGCCATAGGGCATCTGAGTGGGGTATAGAACACTCCCTTTTCACCCATAACTCCTTTTCCTCCTTTGGCGCATTACCTTGCAACTCCACTATTTCTATCACTGGTAACGCATTGTACCCTTCCTTCAGTACCATAGTTTGTGCATAATTACGCGCTTGGGATGAGGTATTCATATTTAGGATATCCTCGAAATATGCTGCACGCTTTGCTTCTGTGTCTCCTGCTTTGTTGCCCCTGGAGACAGGATCCTCCCGCATCGTGTGGGCCTGCCACTTCACGACCACTATGTCTATTGGGAAGCGGAGCGCCTCTATCAGTCTACCCAATAAGAGCATGTGCTGCACTGGCGTGCTGTCAGCACGTCGGAAGCCCCTCCTCAGCCAGCCCAGAGTAGACGCCACGTGTGCTGAATCCAAATAAAGTGTTTTTTACTCTGCTGGAATGCCAAAATAAGGGCCAAAAGTTCTGCAGCCTGTGCTGAAAAATGTGACCGTAAGCATGCGCTTACTACCACTTCACTTGTCCCATCCACTTTTAGCCTCACCACTGCCATCCCAGTATATCTTTCTTCTGTGGTCTGGTCTATTTCTGAAGAACCGTCAATATAAAGCACTTCTCCCCCCTCAAGTGGCTTTTTCCTCACTCTCGGAATGTCATTGCAGCTTTCAATCTTTGTGGTACAATCGTGTACATTGTCTCCCTCCTCTATGGGCTTGCCGGGTTCACAGTTCGACATCTCACTATCTTCATAGCTGGATTTGATTATATTATCTCGTATCCTGAAGCCCTTTGTGTAGTCAGTGTGCTCTTGGATCGTCCTATTATCGCGAAGAGAGCATGCTCCACAAAGAGAGTGGTGCTGCATCCCATGCTTATACTGGCTGACGTCTCTACTGCAAATGCGGCAGTAGCCAGTGCCTACTCACACGAGTAGTGCCCTCTCATGAATGGATCTAATTTTCTGTTGTAGTAAGCTAATGGTTTGTGACCCATCATTGTTTTTTGTTGCCATCATTACTACTCCATTGGAGTGCGAGAACAAATAAAGTTTGTCTTGATAGTATGGGATATGTAAGGAACTCATGGTGGCAACAGTAAAGACAGACACAAGTGATAACAGTTCAAGGGTGTTGATTAAACTGTATGCAGGTGTGCAAAAACACCTAACCTAAACCTAAAGCTAAGATAGGAGCAAACTATGACCATCAAATAATAATAAGGCAGACCTAGTAACGTCTTGTCAAATCAAAAGGGCCTATACTAAAAAATCCTATTGCCAACCCTTACCACTAATTCACAAAAAGAGTGTGGGAAAATGTTCACCAGTAAAGAAAGAAGTGTTCTCAAAATGATAAGTCAGGATGGTAGGACTGGGTCTCCCTTTCCCATGTTTAAAGCACGGGACAAGGCGGAACTCCTGAGCACAGCACACGTCTGGGCCTCTCTAACATGAGGCTCACAATTCCAGTTCAATGATACCAGAACCTTCAAGGGCCAAGTCACTTTCCTCAAAGTTTCTTGCCTTAGAAGGCCTGCTGGACCAAAAAAACAAACAAACAAAGATTTTTTTCGGTAGTCTTGCACTTTGGGAAATTGCTCTTTGCCCCTAGGATCTCCCTCCGCCGGTCTCGGATCCTCCTTGCAACATGGGCCTCCCTTTGTCAGGTTCACTATTGCCTTCTTTTAACACAGTTCATGAAATTTCAACACAGTTCATGATTTGCTTATTTTCATCAGAAAGCGTGGGTTCCCTTCTACTAGCTTTCTTTCACCATTCCCTCTGTCAGGTTCACACTTGCCTTATTTCACAGTTCACAATCTTCTCAGAAAGCGGAGTTCCCTTCCCCTAGCTTTCTCTCAACCATGAGTCAGAGACTTTTGATTGTACAAAGGATTTGACATGAGATTTGTAGGACCACTCTGACATCTCACATCGCCCTTTTCTAGGGCCTTTTGGTGCTTGCAGTTTTCAACACAAAAAGGGCCAGCAAGGGTCTTTCGGCTGAGCACTCCTACAGTACCTGACCACTCTGCAGCTGGCCCTTCTCTGGGCTTTCACAAAAATTTCAATAAACACAAGTTCTTTGTTTCAGATTCCTACGTTCATCAAATGTTGCCACTTTCAACCTTAGGCTCAACACACGTGGGTTTGCTATCGGTTTCCTCTGACTCACTGGCTGTGTTGAACCCTTTGGCTGGTCTTGCCTCTAGAGTCAAGTGCAGTACCAAGGTAGCCAGCATGCCTCTCCACTTGTGCTATCAATGCAGAAGGCCTCCATGCACCTTTGACATTTGGTCCTCCATGCACCAGCTGTAACTCCTGGTTTTATGATTTCCCTCTCAGAGGCTTTTCCGGTCTGAGGTGAAAAGGGCAAGGGTAGTGTCCCCTTCATCGTCCTTCCAGGTCTCACCGCCTTTCTCCTCCGTTTGAACTGACGGTTCAGTGTAGCTGTTTCTTTGTGCATTCGGCCTTGCTTGAAGTGTGCTTTCATGCTCTGCCTTTTATCCCTGTGGGGAAGGTAAAGGGCCGTCAGGTGTGCGTGGTTGTTGTCAATTGCCTGACTCTGCCTGACCCATGTTTTGAGACATGTCACGTAAACGGCTCTGGTGTTAGTCCATTGTTTGTTACAGTGCAAGAAAGTGTTTGTGTTGGAAAAGGGGGTTGGTAGAGTCTCCAAATATCCCATGGGTTAGAATGAGGAAAAGGTGTTATATGGAATCATAGCCATCATACTAGGGGGGTGGGGGTTGGGGCACTCAGAACGGTGAGTTTGGCAGGGTTTTTGAAACCAACAGGAATGACCAGGATTATTATCGTGAAATGAACAGGGAGGATTGTGGGAATGGTAGTGTTTTGTCAAAGCGATTGGCAAGTTGGAAAACAAGAAGGAGAGGGACGGGAAGAAGAATAACTAGGAGTGTTCAGATAGGAAACAGGAAAAGGGGGATTCTTGGAGATCTCGATTCCCCTTTGATCTCCAAATCATTGATTTAATGCTAGCTTATTGCACAATAGCCCTTATTTCTGCAAGAGCTGCAGAGTTTCAGAAGCGCAATTAAAAAAGAGGACAACTATACTTGATTAAATATGCTTTTGATGTTACCAGATATGGAGGGGTCCTTAGATTTGGGTAAGGGAGATTCTTTGAGTGGAAGAGAGGCAGATGTGGAACAACCTACAAAGGCCTCTCGGACTTCTTCCTCCTCACCTTCGTCCCTGGTATAATACCGCGTCTCACCTGGGGTATTCCCCAGAGCATAATGCTGGGCTCCCCTACCCAGGTGATCCTCCCTCGCTCCTCCATCCCCAGGGTTGGGACCTGAGAGCTCCAGCCCTTCCCTGGCCACCTGAACAAGGGATTCTCGAGGTCTACTTGGGTAAATACCCTCAAGTTACTCACAGATTCCTAACACTGGAGCTGTGCAAATTGCTGTCTTCAGCCCCACAAATGCACCAGTCATTTCTTCGGTCCACTATAATGTGCCCTCCCCTCTTTGTGCTTCTTTTAGTGCGCTTAACAAAGGCCTTGTATATGTGCTGTAATCGAATACCCATGCTATTTAATAATTGCAGAGACATAAAAACTGCTGCATTTGTCTTATTGTTTTGGGTGTTGGTGTCTTGCGGTTTGCCTCTGCCCTTTGTGGTGTCACTTTTTGCCCCTCTTGCGATATCAACTGTCAAATGTATAACACTTCTTTCTGGCAATACTATAATTTGTCTTTGTCTACCGTGTACCCCTTCTCTACACTGCACTTCAGATTTGCTGCTAATTAAAATGTCATTGATGTACTGTATAAAGGCACTTTCCAATTGTACGCTGCCTAAGTCCATATGGAGGACCCTGTTGAATATGGAAGGGGACTCACAGTACCCTTGTGGGAGACAAGTGTGTTTCCACTTCTTATTTCTATATAGAAATGAAGTCAAGTCTTGTGATTCTGGGTGGAACGGTATAGAAAAGAAGACATTCTTCAAAGCTATAACCGTATAATGGGTGGCTTCCGTAGGAATGCTACACAAAATTATTGCCGGATTTGTAACTAAAAGAAATTCTGCCTCGACAATCTGGTTCAAAGGGCATAAATCCTGTATAAAGTGCCACACTCCTCCTGTTGCCTTTTTCACAGGTACCAGAATGCTTTGTTTAACTAGGGTCTCAATTGTCTCGTAAATGCCCTCATCTGCCTCTCTTGACAGGGGATATTGCTTTGATCTCTGTAAAATTGCTACTGGATTGAGATTTATACACACTGCCCCTATCCCCTTCAAGAGCCCCACGTCATAGGGACTTGTGGTCCATAAGACACTGGGGACCTTTGCCAAGTATTCCCCCTAGAAATGGCAGTGTTGCTTGGAGCATCATCGCCATTCTCTGTGGTACTTCCCTGTAGTGTATTTTCACCCAGTATGTGATGCTAATGTCAAATACCATTTTGTGATCTGAACGATTGTTCTGGAAAAGTTCCTCATCGGTCAACCTTTAACATTCCCCCACTGCAACTACTGTCCTCCAAGCTCGTCCCGTGTCATCTGTCCCATGCAATGTTATTTTCTCTTCTCCCCCTATCACTGCCTCTAATTCTAGGGAGATCACTGTCCTGTCTGGCTCATCTAGTGGTAGTTCTGGTCTGAATATGTACTTGTTGGGAAGACTCCATAGTGTTCCCTAAATCCCTGGGAGCCATGCTATTATCACTTCCATTTCATATTGAAATTGCTCCAAATCTGCTGGCACTTGCCTCTGTACCGTGCATCCACAATAGGCCTGAATAATCTCCCTTACATTTAGAAGGTGGATACCAGGCGTGGAACACATTATCCCTTGGTCTGTGAATGAGATGGTTATGTTAAGTGTACTCATGATGTCCCTTCCCATTATGTTTACTAGTGTCTGTTGGGAATACAATAGTGATAGAGCTAAGTCGTGCTCCCCTATAGAAAGTGCATGATCGTCTGTAAAAGGAACCATGTCCGTCACCCCAGAAAATCACTGCACATTCATTGCGTTGCCTGACATTGATCACCTTCCCTCCCTGATGCAGGACCTAGTCGCCCCTGTGTCTACATGAAAGAAGAAAATCTTGTCACCTATTGTCACCTCTCTATGTGGTTCCTGTGCCAGGTTGGGTGTAATCGATAGGTTAGAACACATCAGGTCTGTCTGTGGGCTGTCTGTGGGCTGTCCAATTGTGGGTACAAAGACATTCCATTCCCGTGAATGGGTTTCCCCCCACTACAGTCACCCCTCCCAACTTTCGAATGGGAGCTACTCCAATTGAATCTGCGCGTGTTAGTGTCCTGTCATGCTGCTGTGTCACGTGTGGTGACTGCATGTTACTCTGCATCTGTGATGCAGGTGGTGCCAGTGAATATGGTTGTGCAGGCCCCTGCATCATAGGCTGGTATGCCTGTGTGTGTGGAACTTGGGTCTGTACTTGTCACTGTGTTTGGTCACACTCAAGAAATATGCCCTATATGTCCACACACCCAACACTAGGGTGGTCATTCCATTGGTCTCTGATAGCCCCTGAAAATCCCTCTTGGCCTTGCTGCATCTGATATCCATACCCCCTTCCCTTAGGTGGTCCTCCACTGCCTCTAAACCTGTGGTGTATGTCGCCCCACCCCATGTAACCTCCTCCCATGGGTAGCGGTCTGTACTACGGATGCGGCATACCTGCTCCTTCGGTGCTTGTTAACATCTCCCCTTCTATAATGAATTTTGACAATTACTTCTACACTAACTTTGGCTTTTCCTGCTTTCTTTCCTTGCGCTTCTTTCTCATGTTTTCTTGCATTGACCTAAAATAGTGTACTATTGTGAGTTGAATTTCGGACCACGGTTTAGCCTCTATCCCCACTACCATCTTGAGCTGTTTTTTCACCTGCTCATGTAACCCTTGACATAATATATGATAGAATAATCCCACTGTTTTATCTCACAGTTCCCACGTCTCAAGTCTCCATTTCTCTTGAACAGCCTGAATACACTGAAGGGGGTCTTCGTCTTCCCCAATTTTGCATGCCATAATCGTGCTGATGTTCCAAGTGTTTGCGAAATGTACCCTTAGGGTGAGCCACATGGCCACTCGACAGTTGTTAAATGGCAAACCATTGTGTGCCATATACTATGCAGTTACTCCTGGGTAGCCAGCCCTTTCAACACATAGTCCCCAACCTCCCTGAGGATGGTCGAAACTAAGCTTTTCATGTAATCCACTGCTAATGTCATCCCTGCTGTTAATCTTTCAATCTCAGATATCCATTTCCCAGCTCCCGCAGTCAACAAAAGTAACTTAAACCTCAAGTAAACTTGTCGATCTGTTGCCATAGTATATCTTGAGGTTGCCCCGTCCCTTCTCTAATAGTGGGCACTGTGTTAGTCCTACCTTTCCACCTTGCCTCCCTTTGTCTTTAGTGGCAGTGAACGCTCTCACCAATTCTCCCCTCCTTCATGCTGGGAGATCTCTGGGCCTAATAACTAGCTCTCAACCTACAACAAAATCCAGCTAAAAACTGCATCTTTTATCTACAAAGCACTGAACAATGGCGCCGCTAGCTACCTTACGGATAGATTCCATAGGAGAACATCACCTGGAACCCATGAGAGTATCCAACACCAATTGCCTCACCATCCCAAGATTCAAGCTTTATAAGGTTGGTGGATGCAGTTTCTCAGTCAAAGCGGCCCAACTGTGGAACTCCATGCCACACCACATTAGAGAAGACCAACCCTACCTGAATTTCAGACTCAACTACATTAACTGGCTCAAGTCTAAAGATCAGTAAGACCCGCTCATGCATGATTTATACTCCTGTATTGTAATTACATGATCCAGACTTTGTATATAGATTGTATATATTCTCCACGCTGTATTCATTGATTTTCCCATTTCCTGTATTCTGTACCTCTCCTGCTTACATCCTGTAACCTTTGTACCTAAGCTTTGCATATCCTGTAACTGCTGCGCCCTGATACTCTTGGGTCTGAAGCGCATTACAAATGATTAAACAAACAACCAAACAAGCATATATGGGGTAATGCTGTCTGCGCTGCGCGATATATCCCTACAATGCTGCAATCTTTCCCCTCTGTCCTCCCTTAGTCCATCTGCACCTTTATCTTCTCCCCACATTGTGTCTCAGTCTGGGCTCTTTGCTTGAGAACGATGGAAGGACTGCCCTAGCCCCTCGTCCTGACTTCCCACTAAGTCATCATCGGACCATATACTCCCATCAGCACTATCAAAGTTCTCCTGGAAGCTGAGCCTCCTCAACACTGCGCCTTGCTGCTGCCTCTCTTCTAGGTCACTCGTGCTTCCACACTCCCGCCTCACAGAGGAAGCAATGTCGTCTCGGTCTATTTGTGGGTTAGCCCTGCTATATTTCCTGCCTCGATCTCGCTCTCACCTCCCTTGCGCCTCTCCCTCTTCGTTGTCTCTAAAACGTGCTAAACCCATCTTCACATTTAATTCCCTCACAGCGGGCCTATCCTCCTCCCTGTGCCGTTGCTCTCTAAGGAGCCACTCCACTTCCAACTTTCTCTTGTCTTTATTTATTTGCACTTGCCTTTCCCTATCTTTTTCTGCCCTCATTTTTGCTATGTCATCGAGCTCCTCTGTCTATGCGTTTCCCGCTCCTCCTGCTCTCGCACTTCTGCCTTCTGCTTCTCTCTGCATACTCTTTTGTTCTATTCCTTCTCCTCTTTCTGTCGTCATTCTACTTCTTCCATTACCGCTGGCCATTCTCTTACTTCATCTACGTCCTTGCAACCCACAGATTCTTGGTTAGGGCATCCTGTTTCTCCCACTACCTTCCCATCTAGTTTAAGCAATATCTGTCCGCCTACCCACTTGTTTGGAACTATGTGATCCGGTCCTTCCATTCTTCCCCCTGTCCCTGTGTCGTTCTCTTTTATGCGTGCCTGAATCTCACTGCATTCCTCACCACCTGCACATTGCAGTGCCTTAGTTTCTTGTCCAGTCTCATCTTGCCCCTCCCTTTTGATATATGGCGGAAGGTGCAAATATGGGATTGGTATACCCTGCCGCCGCTCTTAATTCCCTCGCTCAATGTAATTCCTGGGCCCCCGCTGTTGTTCCTTGGCTTTCATGTTCAGGAGAAGGAGCAGGGGCTGAGGGCTTTTCGCCCCCTGGCCTCTTGTTGGTTCAGCATCCACTGATGATGTGCCACATCAACCCCCATCATCCAGAAACATTTTCCACAACTCAAATATAGCCATTCGTTTGCTCAACTTCTTCCCCTTTAAGCCTTTTGTACATGCACGTTTAATGGTTGCTGCACACATTTGGTTCCTTTTAGCCATGGCTTAGGCAGCTTGCCCTTTGTGCCTCGTGTCCATTCCATGCTATATTTACAAATCGTGTCCTTGTAACGTGGAAGGGACTTGCACATGTGCTGTAGGGGTGTTTCCCCATGTTTCTGCCTGAATACATTACTTCAATACATACTTGACCCCAAGTTGGGGTTTTCCAAACTTCCACTGTTTCCACACACACTCTCTTTATTATACCTTAAAACCAGATGTTCAAATAGCTCTTCGAGCCACAAAAATCACCAGCCTCCCAGCTTTTCGACCAACCCCCTGGGAGTGCTCCACGCACCGCCCCCTGCAATTCTCTGCCTCAAAAGACACACCCACCAGTCCTGCACATGCGCTTTCCATGCACCACCCCAAAACACAACAACTCTTTTAAACCTTGATTGTCGTTTACAACCACTGAAAAGTTCTGCACCCCTTGTGCGCTCCACGTCCTGTACACAAACCTGATCAGTGACGTCATCTCTATAGGAGAGAAAGAATAAATCGCTGACACCCGCCCCTTCACTGAATTTATCACAACATTGCCCAACTGCACCAACACCCCAACAAGTACAAACAACATATACATGGCCGTCAACCTGCCTCCTCACAAGGGATACCAATATTTCATATGTTCAATCTGTACCTACAGCGTCGCCTTGTAGAAAAAACGCCTCTGCCAGACTTAACCAGAAGAACACATTCCGCGATTCAAGCTAGCTTCATCTGCTAAGTCCTATACATAGGGATACCATCATACATGACCCGAGGTACAACGCGGAACCCACAGGAAATCCAATATTCACTTACCTTCTGTCATCCATACCCTTGAGCCAATCATCTAGGCCAACTGCGAAAACTGATCACCCCAAAATCGAATGTTCCCTAACTACAAACAATTAAAATCCACCTCAGCTTCTTACCACCCCCCAAGGTACTCAACACCACCCAATACCCAACATCTGTTCCCCCCTTGCCCTATTTGCCATATGGCTGAGTCTATACTTACACTCTGTGATCAGCTGACATCGCTCGGCCACCGGCTCTCCCTCAACCTGACACTGCCCTTCTAGCCTGCTGGGTGTCCCACGAACAGCGGGAAGGAATTTCTCCAAGGTGGTACCTGAGGATATCTTCACGGTGTGCACCTCCTGTGTCTCTCTCGTGGGTCACCTCACAGCCCTCCAGGCGTTGCGACGAGACGGCTTTGTGCCGATCGATCGTGGCCAACCATCCTCTGCTACCACTTTGTAATAGTATGCCAGCGGAAGGGGGCGTTCGCATCAACAATATCACAAGTTAGCAGAGTATCTAGGGCCCATCTGAAACCTTGCCCTCAAAAATAACGGAGGACTCAGCCATGGGACAAGTTGTACTGTCTTTTTTCTCCAATAGACATGGATCATATAGGAAACCACAAATCTCCTGCAATCTCAGCTTCTGATCCTGTGTCACCCAATTTTGTATTGCGGTGATGTTTCAAACACAAAATCCACCACAATAACCTACGAGAACCCCCTATTGGTTAGCTTGGACTTACTACCTATGGAACCCATACACATCTGGATTCTCACTGGTCTTCCCATGTCAGTGGGCTTCGTCTGAGACTTCCCCACAAAAACAATCTATTACTTTGTTGCAGGTTTGCACGAAGACCATTGGCCCATGTAACAGTCTACACCACCCCATGATCTGATCATCTGGATTGTCTGGAGCGGGTCCGCCAGGCCTGGGATCCAGTTTTGTTCGCAGCGCTTGATGTACCTTTTCAACGTAATGGGAACGACTATGCTTTTCCATTGTTGCCACTGGTCTGATCACCTAGCCAGAGAGAGTGCATGCAAGTTGCAGTTATTTGGTGGATAATGCATGTATCAATCTTGTCTGCTTAGCTGGGAACAGTTCTTCTTCTCACCACAAGCAAAAAGCCATTGTTTGGCTCTGCTGGGTCACGTGTGCGAGGACCCAAAAACTGAGCCTTTCTCTACAATTATGAGGATTTTATTCTGTATTTCGCAGGTGGCTCACTGCCTTGAGAATCAGGACATTTCCACCTGCCCTTGCCCTTGGTTGTGGACATCAACTCTTTGCTTTGTGCTGCAGGGTCAGCACTTTTCTCTCCATGTATTTGGGGCTGTTGGTTTCACGTTTATTCACTACAGTCATTCTATGGTTTCCTTATGCGTTTTAATATCTTCTTAGAGGTTAGTCACGATAGAGCACTATAGGTTCCTTTTGTGTCTACTTAGCTCTTTATGATTAGTTGCGATAAAGCGGTTGTAAGCTTGGTCCACATATGTTTGGCTTTTTTGCATTTCTGCATTTGGCTAAAGAAAGAAAAAGATCTTGAGAGTATCTACAAGTATCTGTCCTCTATCTATAGAAGGTGTAAGCATGTTCTTTGTGAATACGTGTGTGTGTCTGCGTATCTTCGTGCAAGGATGCAAATTTGCTTTGTGACAAATGATGCTATGTCATGTTGTCACTAGCAATGTCATCACGGCTGGACTTTGTCATCAGTCAATCTGATCCATCGATGAGGCACCTGTCTCCTCAAAGCCGTCAACTGGATACGGTTTAAAAGGTCATCTGAGAGAATATCTCTTTATTTATTTGTTTATTTATTCAGAGTTGTATAGCGAGCAACAGCTTGTGAGCATCGTGGCGCTTGTTACAGTCAAGGGTGCCAACTTAGTTACATAGTTAGCATGGCAAAGAAGTCAGTCTTAGTTACAGGGTAGCAGTACATCGGGTATATCAGTGCAGTTACAGAGATAGCAGTATAGTTACATATATAACAGTATGTAAAAGGTCACATCTTAGTTGCATAGTTAGAAAAACCGTCAACATAGAGTGCTCCTGGTGGAGAAGGTGGTTGTAAGCACCAGGAAGTAAGGGTGGTTAGAAGGAAGACAGTGATGGATATGCAGGAGTCTAATTAAAGAGTGCAGTTTTCAGCTTTTTTCAAAATGCAAGGAGAGAAGTTTCTGCTCTGAGTGCAGTGGGGAGCGCATTCCAGAGCTTGGGGGCTAGGTATGGGAAGCCAATTCCTCCCGCGTTGGCTCTGAGGATGCGTGGGATGGAGAGTTGATTGGTGTAAAAAGTTCTTGTGGGTCTAGAAGAAGTGGATCTAGATAGGGTGTCTATGAGGTAGGTGGTTGCAGTGCTGTTGATGCATTTGTGTTTGGTTGTGAGGATTTTAAATGTGATGCAGTCTTTGACAGGGAGCCAGTGTACAGCGTTTCTTGCTTGAGAGATATGATCTCTTTTTGGTATACTTAAGGCTGCTCTTAGTGTGTTGTTTTGGGTGATTTGGAGCCTGTTTAGGTTTTTTGTGGAGGTCCCGGCAAGTAGTGCATTGCAATAATCGAGCTTTGCTCCTATGGTGGCTCTGGTTATAGAAAGACAATTGTCCTTATTTAAGAAGGGTTTGGTGGCGTTAATGAGTTTGGTTCTGAGGGCGGATGCAGAGGCAATAGCACTGACCTGTTTGTTCATGGACAGTGTGACGTCTATATGGACCCCGAATGTCTTTACAGAAGAAAGCACTGGGATGATGCAGTTGTCGATATTGAAGTTGGAGTAGAGACTGTCTAGGTTAGCAAGGGTGGATTGTTGGCCAAGAATGAGAATCTCTGTCTTGTCTCCATTGAGACAAAGTCAGTTGGTGGCCATCCATGCTTGTATAGTGGCGTAAATTTGGTGTAGTGTGGTGGTGTCTTGAAGGTAAGAGCCAGTAAGGGGAAGGAGCACTTGGGTGTTGTCAGCATAGTTGGTGTATGCAATCCCAAGTGCATCCAGTTTGTCAAAAAGAGGGTTAGTGAAAAGATTGTATAGCGTGGGGGCAGTGCAGGATCCCTGCGGGACGCCACAGTGAATAATGGTGCGAGCAGCATTTGCTAAGGTGGAGAAGACTTTCATCCCTCTGCCTTCTAGGAAGGAGGTGATCCAGGTAGCTGCATGCTCTGAGAAGTGTGCTTCGTGAGTGAGGTGTGAGGTGAGGGTTTTATGATCCACTAGATCGAATGCTGCCGATAGATCGAGGAGAAGGAGGAGGCAGGCTTACCGTTGTCTAGATTCTGTGTTATTTGATTTTTTAAGTCTAGCAAGGCGGTTTCAGTTCCGTGCCCTTTGCAAAATCCAGACTGCCTTTTTCCTAGAATGGAGTTGGATTCTAGATAGAGTTGGATCTGTATGTGGGCGGCTTTGTCTAGTAGTTTGAGCAGAAATGGTATTGTTGTTATGGGCCGGTAGTTGTTGGGTTGGGAAGGGTCTAGTGTGGGCTTTTTTAGGAGGGGGCGTACCCATGCCTCCTTGAGGCTCTCAGGGACGGTGCCTGTTTTAAACGAAGAGTTGATGAAGGCAGTGAGGAGAGGGGCAAGTGACTCGACATTCTTTAATGATCATTGGTGGGCATGTTTCGCCCTTACATTTAGACGTTTTGAGGTGTTTCAGGATGTCAATGACTTCTATTTCAGTGATGTCTTTGAAAGCAAATTTAGGGAAGTTGGTGGGTTTGCTGTTAGATAGTGACTGTACTGGTTGACTTTTTTTGAGATTAAGAAGGGTTTGGTATTGGTTTCGAATTTTGCTTTTTAGCATATCGGCTTGTATGCTGTTGCAACACGCTTCATCTTTAATGATTTCGGCTGTGCACATAGCAGGGTCTGTGAGTTCATTAAAGATATTGAAGAGTTCTTTGGATTGGGAACTGGCTTTGGAAATTTGGCTATTATAGGCATCCGATTTGGCAGTAAAAATGGCATCTTTGTATTTTGTGGCAATAGTTTTGAAACTTTCTTTAGTGGCGTCACAGAGGTTGGCCTGCTAGTTTTTTAGCAAATGTGGGATACAATGGTGCGCTTGGTGATTGGCCGAACAGCAAGTTACATCTTTTGCTCCTCATTCTTCGGGTTGACATTCACATAGGGGACATGAAGGCCATTGCAGGGACCCTGTCTTCACAACGGTAGGTTTTCTGTCCTCTTAGTGAGCAAAGTCACTTTTGAGCATGCAGAACATTCTGTAAATCAGGCCCATAATCTCAGAATAGGTCAAGGTGTGCAGTGATTGCAGCACATTTACTCTGAAACATTTTCATTAGCATGAACAACCTGATAGGTATAACTCCTGAAGCCAGGCTTCAAGGGCTGACTCTGATATCTGACCACACTATTGATTTGTTGCAGCTGCACTTACCACCCCATCTTTTTCACCTGGCCCTTCTACCCCCACACAAGTAAATCTGGTAATGAGCTATTGATGAGACAGATTGCAGAAAGCAATCAGGTTTGCACAGTAAACGCCCCACTGCTCGGCCGGCAAATTTTCACTGGTGAAAGCTGCTAATTGGGTTAGAGGGTCATATGGAAGATGGTCTCTCCAGATGCATGCGAGCTAGCAGCCTGCTAGCTGGCTGCATAAATCTATAGCTCATGATGTACCTATTCTCTGCAAGTCAAACTTTCACTGTCACTGCTTATGCTGAGCAGGTTGTCTGTTGAGAGAGCTTGCTCTGGATCTGAACATGCTGCACCTGTACAAGTTTATGAGGCAAACCGGTAGTGGCCTTACACATGTTGTACCTGTACCATTGAATGAGGGACGCTTGTACTGATCCTGTTTGTGGCTTAAATGTACCAATTTGAGTAAAGTGTGCACAAGCCCTTGCAATCAGTTGCTCTGCCAATGCTGTCTTGTGCATATTTTTGAGGAAAATATACACTGGCCATGGCATGCTGTGCCAGTACCTATTTGCACGGGACTTTCACAGACCCTGCCCATTTTGTATCTATTTGCGAGGGATGCTTGTCTGGCCCTTGCCAAGCTGTCCATACAGCCATTTGTTAGGGAACCATGTAATACGCGTTTCCATATTGTTCTTGTACCCACTTGTGAGGGAAAGATGAATTAGACTTTCCACTTTATACCTGTACTTCTTTGTGAGGGACGCTTGCATTGACTTTTGTTTTTCAAGTAAACTTCCACTTGACCATGCTGAACCGTTTTTTAGAGAAGTAGGTCCTTGCTGTATTAACGCTGCATCTGTTTCAGATGGAATCATGCACTAGCCCTTCCCATGCTGTATATATACTTGTACCTGTTTGTGGAAAGCGTCCACCGTCCCTGCATGCATCCTGATAGATTTTGAGGAAAGCTTGCAATAGCCGGGTCTATGTTGTACCTGTATGAGGAAATCATGTGCTGGTCCTGCCTATGTTGTATCAGTTCGATTTGTAAGGGAAGCCTGAGCTGCTCCAATACATATAATAACAGTATGTGCCATCGAGGCTGCATCAAGGCTGCAACTAGCAGGATTGAAAACCCTGCTTTATCTAATATTGCCCTTGTGCTACTCCGACCCCACCACTGCAACTGAAATTGCAGATTTGGATTTCTTGCCATGTCTTCCCGACGTAGAAACGCGTGGCTGTCCCAAAATGGCTGCTGCATCTAGGTTGCAGGGCCACAATCGCCTAGATTCTTGGACTTCTCTTCGTCACACCAGTGAGTACCTACCTCTCCAGCCTAAACCTTGAACGTCCCTCTAAGTGTCTCCAACTAAGACGCTCAGTTGCGCATATCATTTATGCCCCCAACCATTTTGTCCCATACCACATCCATCCATGCTCGGCGTTGTACTGTGACTCTCTGCATACTTTTTGTGCTACTGCCTTCTGCCATATCCAGAACCAGCCCACTTTGATAGTCAGATTCCAAACTACTGCCCACTGCACATGATCGTACTGCCTTGCCCAACCGACCATGTCAGGTACTTTCTGCTTAGAACTACATGCTTTTTTGGTCTAGCCTTTCATGCTTATTTTGCAGCCTGCCATATGTGCTAGCACTATTTTGTACTGTTTGTATCATTGCATTTACTTTGTGCTTAGAACTATGTGCTTTGTAATTAGCATATCCTGTTTACTCTGTGCATATCTTGTCCACTTCCTGGACTAGCCTATCTTGCTTTTTGTGTGCCTACATTACTTGACTGCACTATCCTTCACAATTGGCCACTGCATACACGCCGTGCTTAATCCTATGCAATATTCTGGATTGATCTACCCTGCTTGCTTCTATCTTCACCTATTGTACGTCGTGGTCAGACACATGTATGATTCTGACTAACCTACCTTGCTCTACATGGTACATATTGCATATGCTTTGTTGTATCTTGCCCATTTGATATATACCAATCGATTAGACCAGTGATCTTACTAGTGTACAATGCGCTATCATGAACTAGCCTACTTTGTTCTTTCCGCATGCCATTGACACATGCCCTACTCTGCCTTACCCAATTGACCAGTGCATATATATCCTGCTCATACCCAAGGCTTATCTTGAACTAACTCACGTTGTCTTAAACCCATGCCTAGTACACCTTCTTGGCACTGTGTGCATATATTTTGGGTCTTCATCCCAGGTGCTACCTCGATTCAGCCTACCCTGTCTCAACCAAATACCCCTCACACTGACAGGCAACCCATTCTGCCGCATCCAAGTGCCCACTGCACCTCCGCTGCACTGTCTTGAACCACCCCCAAGTGGTATCAAGTATTTGTGCGCTCTGGTACTTTGTTGCAACTGACTACAGATAGAACCAGACCTCTTGCCCTGTGATCCCACTGACCCGCATCACTGCCAGTATTCTAGCCTCTCTCGTCCACCATCCTCTCTCAGGACTCCGCACCATACACCCAACAATTACTTCATTCCATAGAGTCACATTGGCCATGGCCTCAATCCTACCATTTTCTACACTTTCACCCCAAGACACTTCCTGCCAGCCATCCATCCCACTTTCACTCACAATCCAACCATCAAAGCATCCAGGATTCCAGCCGCTAACTCCACACTCAGCCCTATAGAATGGCTACACCATTTTGCAACACCGCCCATACCATTTATCCCACTCCCAGTCCTCACTAGGAACCTGAGACTAGGCTCATGATTCCCAAACCACAATGCTTTGCCCAAGCTGAAAAAGTCTCTCAACCCACCGGAATCAAGCAGCATCACTGTTGCTTCCCATTCAACCAACCTATAACCTAGCACAAGCTCAAACGAAGCCAGCTCCTCCTTTCCGCTAGTTGACATTAAAGGAGCACTCGATCCCTCATAGTCCATGCCACAGAGATTGCTGATCTCATTACTTCCAACATCCTCGACTTTCTGGCTATTACAGAAACCTGTTTACACCATGCAGCTGGCCCAGCACTCTCGCTAGCCCTACCAGAAGGATACACCATTATTAGGGCTGACAAAAACACAGGAAAAGGTGGAGGAGTGGCCTTCATCTCCAAAAACTCACCTGGGCCTCAGAGCCTTATCCCCTACCAGCTTCCATTCTGCAGCGATCCTATCGGTGAAACTTACACTCTCACTCACTCAAATGATACTCATGCACTTATTATAGCAGTCCCCCAGCCCCCCTCCCTCATTCGAGGAAGACATCTCTAACCTATTATCCACCAACACCAAACTCAGGTCCCAAACTATCCTTTTAGGAGACCTCAACCTAGGCCTGCATGACCCCAATAATGCTCTGGGCCTAGCGGTGGATAACTCTATCACACATCTAGGTTTTATACATAGTCACATCTAAAGGCCGCACACTGGAATGAGTGTCTGACCTGAACTGCTCCATCACATCACTTCAAAATCATCCAGTAGCCTGGTCAGATCACCACCTCATTCTGTTCTCCATCCCAGGAGCTTGCCCCCCCTAAGGCCACCCTAGCCCCCCCTTCTCTATCCAGAAACTCCAGTAAAATTACCATTGAACGCCTTCAGCCCCTCATTAACAACATTGTTGATGAATCTAAATTCAAGAGTCTGGACCCCAACAAACTGGTAGACCTCTATAACAACACGCTTAAATCAGCGTTAGATATTGCAGCACCGCCTAAACTTAGAAAAGCCAAACCCATCGCTCACCTCAGTAAGTGGTTTACCCCAGAACTAAAACTCCTTAGAAACTTCAAAAGGTCAGCGGAATCCACCTGGCGGAAATCGCCCACCACCATCAACAAGCTCGCATTCACGTCAGCCTCTGCAATCTACAAAGCCGCTATCCTCTCTACTAAAAAAGAAGCCTACAATTTGAGAATAAATAATGCCAAATCTAGTACTATTATTACTTTAATATCCTAAAAGAGCTAGAATTAACAGCACCTCCCTCTCAGGACTGCATTAAAGATGCAGAATGGTGTTCCAAAATTCAACAAGCCCTTGTTGACAAAATCACCTTACTGCAAAATGAGATAGAATCTAAGAAAGCTAGTCTCCCTAATGCCTCACATTCATCACTGGTCCCCACCAATATCCCACAAAACTGTGCCCCTTTCACATTCTCTCAACTCACACCAAAGGAAGTAGAGGACATCATATTAAGCCTTAAACCAACTTTCACATTCAAGGGGACATCTGCCCAGCCTCCATCGTTAAGGAAGGTGCAAAATTCGTAGCCCCATTCATCACTAACCTGATAAACACCTCCTTCTCGACCAACCAGGTTCCGAACAACCTCAAGCAATCTTGGGTGCTGCCCCTCCTAAAAAAAACAACCTTGATCCAAATATCCCCACCAACTACAGGCCCATCACCACCGTCCCGTTCCTCCTAAAAATCATAGATCGAGTGGCATACATCCAAATTCAGAAGCATTTAGAGGAAAATGAACTTCTAGGCTTTAGACAATCAGGCTTCAGGCCCAGACACGGCACCGAGACAGATCTCCTGGATCTAAAGATCCAAATGGATGAGGCGAAGGACAATGGTAAACTAGCGATCCTCCTACTCCTAGACTTATCAGCTGCCTTCAACCTTGTTGACCACCAAATCCTCACCAATCACCTTACCGCAGCTGCAGCATTCTCCACGAATGCCACTGAGTGGGTCAATTCCTTCCTCGCAAATCGGACCACCAGAATATTCTCCCATTCAGACTCAGCACACCCGATACCCACACTCTGTGGAGTCCCTCAAGGCTCATGCGTATCACCCATACTATATAACATATTTACAAAGATGTTATTTGATTGTCTAGATAAATTGGGTGTCATCTACACCAACTATGCAGATGACACCCAACTCCTTATAACCCTCACTGGATGTTGCGTCCAAGACCCCAAATTACTCAATGACACATATCTGGAAATCCAAGCTTGGATGGCCACCAATAGCTTATGTCTGAATGTCGATCAGACCGAGCTGATGATTGTGGGCACTCAGGCTCGTTTGAATAAACTCGACTCAAGGTACTCATCCTTCGATATTGATGGTAACAACATCAAAGTATCCAATGATATAAAAAACTGAGGGTCTATCTTGATGCAACGCTATCCCTCAAAAACAAGTCAGCAGTTTGGCATCCACCACAGCCTACACCAATAAACTAATCTACAGCTGCAAATCATACTTATCAAGAAACAAGTATCTCACTTTAGCAAGGGCTCTTGATTTGTCCAAATTAGACTACTGTAACACACTATTCCTAGGTTATTCTGAAATCAACCTAAACAGACTACAGGTACTCCAGAATAACTCATTAAGAGCAGCACTTAGCTTACCCAGATCTAGCCGAATCTCCACGCTCAGACACAATGTCAATTGGTTGCCTATACGTGACAGAATCACATTACGCACCTTGGCTATCACCCACAAATGCCTCTTGAATACAGAGCCAAAACACCTGTCCAACAAAATTTGCAATAATCAAGCACCAAGTACTACCAGATCAACTCATTCACTCAAGTTGGTGGTACCAAGGTACAACATAAAGACAGCTGGAGGAGCTTGTTTCCCTGTCCAAGCTGCCAAACATTGGAATTCCATCCCCACCCAACTCAGACTGGAACCTTCCTTCCTCACATTCAAAGCCAAAATAAAAAAGTGGCTCAATAATAAGCCGTTACACTAACTTTGAATCCCACCACATTCAGCGGATATTTTATAGCACTTCTACCCTACCAACTACTGTATTTGCTCCCATGCTGTTCTTCTTTATGAGACCTCACAATTGCCGACTGTCCCAGGTCTTTACTTGTCATAACTTTGTACAAGTTGCCAGTGCTTACCTGACCCAACTGCAACCAGGGTCGCCATTCTTGGTTTTATATATCTGTCACTGTTTATTGCCTCACATGTTTGTAACTCATAAGTCTCTCAAGCGCCCAGTTAGCTCAGGGTACGGTGCGCGATACAAATAATAAACAAATACAAATGTGCTGTATTTGTGGGAAAAGTGTGTACTTTTGGAAACGTTGCGGCGCTGCTGCCCAGAATGTGACTTATGGGTACATGTGAGGGAATTTGGACACCCTGGGCCTCAATACGACTTTGGCGGTAGCCATGCCTCTACAGGCGGCATGGCTGCCGCTGAAATCGTGTCTGGGTTCCCAGAATGGGGAATTACCGGGCCATTCCGAGTTTGGAGGGCCCAGTAATTCCTCCCTCCAGGAACCCGGGCCCAAACCTTCCCCATTCCCATCTGAGCCCTCATATGGCTCAATGGGAATGGGAGAGGGAGCAAACAACGGGCCGATTACGAGCGGCCCGTTATTTGCTCCCTCTTCCCCTCGCGGGACCCGGTAAGGACACCTGGTTTGACCAGGCGTTACTTACCGGGTCCCGTGAGGGGAGCTTGTAATGAGGCAGAACGGGTTTAACTGGTCCACCTGCTTTAGCAGAGCCCGTTAACCCGTTCCACATCACTCATAATGAGGTCCCCTGCTTCCCATGCTGTACCGTCTTGGTGTGGGATAGTAGCTAGCTGCGTTTCTGATCATGATGGAGCTGTCCATTGTGTGATGGAAGCTTTCTCTGCTGCTCCCTGTGTGGCTCCTGTTCTTTGTGTGAGGGTCACTTGCTCTGATACCAATATTGTACCTTTTCTGTATGTCAAGGAAGTTCCAACTTCTGCTGCATGTGTTATCTTGTCTTTTCTCTCTGTAAATAAAGTTGGTGCCAGAGCTGTACCTTTTTAGCGAGTTAAGGAAGTGATGTGGCACACATTCATGAAACACAACTAATGACTTGACATAGCAAACTGACTAGTACCAGGAGGACCCTTCTTGGGCAGTTTGTGAGAAAGGGGCAGTAGAATAAGATGATACCTTTAATAGTTTCAACACCCCTCTAACCTGAATGTCATACCATAGCGGAGGTCCTGCAGCGGAAGTGACGTCATGCGGGTGACCACGGGAGACCCTCCCTATCGGCGAACCTATCCCAGAAGTGATGAAGGGGTGTTTAACCGGAACGTAGGCCCTAGTGGTGGTGTTCCACCAGATGTGACATCATATGTACTAGCAGTAAGGTCCCCCCAAAGCTTGGAGCCTCTGCGGCCCCCAATGGCGTTCCACCAGAAGTCCAAACATGATGGATGATCTATGACGGAAGGGACCTAGTGGGGTTCACCTGAAAGACTCACCTCTTTGAGCTTATGGGAATGTGTGTTGACCATTATGACCCGGGTGTCCCCCACAAAGACCCAGAAGTGTGTCGCAGTTTGTGCACGGTGGGGCACTTGGAGATGATGGCTGTGCCGGGTAGGGTCTATGTATACATCTGGTGTTTGGGAGGGAGGCACATGCTGCTCCTGAAGCCCTGGGAAAATCCGATAGCTCAGTGACCGAGATACCTGGAATTATGAAGCACTACAGCTACTACCCTTAGAATAATCTGAAGTCAATGATTTGAACGCCATTCAAAACTACTACAGCCCTCAAAGTCTGCCGGCAACAACTACAGCCGTCGAAGGAGAATCTGATCATGACGCGGCTATGGATAAAATGTGTGAAAGCCAGGCTGTGATGACATTTGATTACTTGTCAGAGACTGTTTCTACTATCAAGGCCTCTGATGAAAATGGGGATGGTGTAGATGCCATCATAACGGATGCCCCCTACACAGATGCAGACTATGTAGATATGGATGAGTCTATTAAGTCTCTTAAGGAGCCCCTATATGAGGATCTCAATGTTTTAGAGCACATGTTTCCAGAGGCCGCAAAGACACAAGCGTTAGAACCAGCTTCAGATGAAGACAAGTTGTTTATGGACGTCGCTAGCACCTGTGAGATGAAAGATGCTGGTTCTGAAATGTGTACTATGGTAAGTAATAAAGTATGTCTGGGTGTTGGTTGTGGGTGTGTGAAAAAAACCTGTAAAAACACATGCTCAAGAGTAAAACTTCTTTCTTTTTTGAATTGCAGAAAACACCAGATAAACTTGACGGAGCTGAGAGCCAGAGCTCCTCATTCAATACCGTCAATTTGTACTGCGTGTGTTGTTAAAAAATTACCGAAAGTACAGCAGCCCAAGGTGGTAATACGTGTAAGAAATTTGATGTTTTAAAATGCTTTGACAGTTCTGATGAAGAAGAAGATGAAACTATGACCCTTTTGGAGTCTTTAACAGGTCAAGCTTTTGCTGCGCGTTTTGTGAAAATATGTTTGAAGCGTGACTATTACCGGTGGTGCTACGGACATAAATGCGAAGACCCGCAGTAGGATGCTCATGATTGTTTACTCCCGCATTATTATGCTAGAGCAATACGCCGGATATGTTTTATGTTGAATTCATATAAGGTTTTTCAGATGCTTAAATGTGTTTATAAAGCCATGGGGATGCGTGTACATGCTAGTGTGGAGGGTCTACTAGCAAAAACATTCCCAGAAATATACACATGTCACAATCCGGAGAAATAAATGAGATCTTCACAACTGGCAGGGCCCGTGGTGTTTAGGAACCGTGCAGACCGTTTAATGCACAAAGACTGTTCTACCCTATACAGGTTTAGGAAGAGCCATAAGGACTGTCTGGTACACCGAAAGCTTTTTTTAAGTTAGAAATACAATAAACCTGCTCCTTATATGTGTACCATTGTTCCTAGTGTAGCGTTTCTGGAGGACAAACCGGGCGTGTGGAGAGTGCCCTGAAGCCTCGACGTATGTGCATGGAAAAACTGTTCTATGCTATCCTGAAAGGGAGAATAGCTGTAAACATCCCACACATGTTGAAATATCTCACGATACCACTACTCCGACATGAGAGGCTTTGTGAAAGTGCAATCTGTATTAGGGACATCTGTACCATCATCAAGATGCTGGCGGGGATGAATACGGTTATGTATTCCGATACGATGTGGGATCTTTATACCTGTGTCCTAGAGCAGTATTGCAGCAACACGTGGATGAACGGTATGCAGGATACTTCCGCCTTAAAGGCTGTGTTTTACAAGCCTATGAACTATCTGAACTGTTAAATGCTATGAGTATCTGGTGTCTGCAAAGTTATAGACATGTCGCCAGGGTGGATGTGTATAGCGTGTTTTATAATGCGTCCATTAAAATATCAAAGATGGTACACTGCATCATACCCTACATGTATAATATCCATTATAAAAAATAAAACATCTTACATCAGCTTGGTCTCTGGTTATTTTATTGTAGTGCTTCAAAGGATAACAACACATGTTCAAAAGCTATTATGATAAAAGTGGTGTTGGGAGTTATGGGGGTGTTGATGCTCTTTATCGAAGATTACAATGTGATAAACACCCCATCACATGTGGAGCCGTTAAGGACTGGATATCTGGTCAGGTGACATATACCCTTCACAAAAATGCCAGAAAACGTTTTAAAAGAAGAATGACCATGGTATCTTCCAGAGACCAACAGTGGCAGGTTGATTTAGTGGATGTTTGTCCATTTGAAAAGCAGAACAATGGTGCACGGTACATCTTGACGGTGATAGATGTTTTATCAAAATACGCTTTTGCCGCGGTCTTCATGGATAAGACTGGTTCAAGAGTGACAGCGGCTTTCAAGCATATCTTCAGCAAGGGACGAGTACCTGTAAAATTACAAACTGATGCTGGTAAGGAGTTTTTAAATAGACGCCTCCAAGACCTTCTAAAGCATCACAGCGTGCACCATTTTATAGCACACACTGAGTTTAAAGCGGCGGTTGTTGAACGTTTTAACTGAACATTGAAATATAAACTATGGAGATATTTCACAGCCTATAATACACAACGCTATGTGGACATATTACAGTCTTTTATAGATGTGTATAATGACAGCTATCACTGTTCTATTAAAATGAATCCAAAGTCTGTAATGTCTGAAAACTCATTAGACACGTGGATAAACCTGTATGCTGAAAGGTTATCAGTGAAATTCAAGAAAACAACCTTACGCATAGGGGACCACGTCTGAGTATCCAAGTTAAAAGGTGCCTTTACAATCGGTTACCATCAATCCTTTACCGATGAAATTTTCATAGTGGCAAAACCATAGGTGAAAGAGGGAGTATACATATACCAGTTGACTGATTATGCTGGTGAAGTTGTAAGCAGTAGTTTCTATACAGAGGAGTTACAAAAGGTGGTTGACGGTCCCCAGCATCTTTATAGGGTTGAAAAAAATATTCAGAGTAAAGGTAAGGGCTCTAAGAAACAGCCGTGGTAAAAAGGCTGGGCTGGCCTGAGAAATTCAACAGTTGGGTCAGCGCTGCCTCTCTAGAGGATCTAAAAAGCAGAAGAGCTCCTTGAGAAGAAGATGGAAAACAGCAGCTTTTACATCACCATGCCCAGTAACGCCTCTTTAGATACATTCCCCAACAACGAAATATCAAATTATTCTGTTAAGTTGGCTAAGCCCGTTAATTTATAAGGACTGTGGTAAGTGGGTCTGATGGAGATTCAGTATCCCCATACATGGGACACCGTGGACAAAAAAGAGGCCTGGTATACCATCAAGCGTGGAGAACCTGCTGAATTGTTACACTTGGGTTTTCCTCACAGCTTTTACCCCACAATGCAAGTGCTGCTAGATGCTATCAAAAAATCAATCGCAAGCTTTGAGCGCTATTGAGATATACAGCTGTTTCTTACAAGCTCACGGCCGGAAGTATTTCTAAGATCGCCCGACCTTACCACACAGAGTTCATTTGTAGCGGGAAACTTTCTATGGTAGTGGGGAGCGTTCAACATGTAAAAAGTAATAAAGCTCTAGACAAAACCTTTGCTGATATTTATGGTGGATTTTACAGTCTTATGATCTACAGCGATATAGTAGAATACCAAAGGGTTGGCGACTCATATGCCCCCCTGATGAGAACCGCACAAGTCAAGGGTGAAAATAACGGCATTGTCAATATACAATACATGAAGCCTGATTATATTCCTGTTTCTAAGTGTCATTTTGACAGAATCAACATACAGATAAGGGACGGTCAGGGTGAGTTGGTCTCATTTAAATACGGGAAGGTCCTAGTGAAACTACATGCGCCCTAGACACGAGAAAGCCAACTAGAACATGGTAATCATGAAGAATTACAGGGAGCCGCATAAATATAGGGATTATTACCGTAGACAGGCAAGTTATGGTGATTAACCCTACTTCCAAGGAGCGCCTGTTTTCTATGGTGAGGGTCTAGGGAGTATTTTCAGAAGTCTTTTTCGGAGAGACATGCCCTTCCTGCACAAAGGGTTTGAATTAGCCAAGCCACATATGAAAACCGGTGCTACAAATATTGCTAAGGATGTGGTGTCTACTGCGACAGCGTCCATCGCAAATCGTTTCAACCAACCAGCACAAGAGGGTTCTGGCCTGGTTTATGTGGGTAAAAGCCAAGCAAAAAGAAAAAGGAGAGCTTCAAACAGATGGGGGCATCTGAAGCCGCATAAAAAACAAAGATCAACAACTAGTGCGGCTCAGAAGAGAAAACGCAAGACCAAGAACAGACAGGGCAAGCGAAATAAAAACCCAATAAAAACCCAATATCAATATTTTCTAAAAGATGGCCTTTGTCCATTATGCCTCGGGGGAGTGCATGAAATCGGAACTAGACCTGTTTGTCGTACACCCAACACAAACAAGCATTGAAAACAGTTTTTTCATGGAAGTCGCGCCCCTAGCATCACTATCTCCTTTAGCGCCCATAGAGTTTTACATATCTGGCTCAATGGAGACATACCTGGATCTGAATGACACTTTACTCTACCTATCCTGTAAAATAACAAAAGAGGAAGGGACAGCTATTGCTGAAGCCACTAAGGTCGTCACGATTGCCTATCCAGTGGCCACCCTTTTCAACTAGGTGGACATTACTCTAGGCGATCGTCTGATTAAGCAGAGTGACAACATGTACGCTTATAGAGCGTACATAGAAAGCATTCTGAACTACAGCAATGACGCTTTGGACACACAGCTCACTGCTGGGATTTTTTACAAGGACACGGCTGGGCATATGGAGGATTATGCTCTGCATGTAAACAACAAGGGCTTTATAAAGAGAGCATTGTGTGTGACAGGTAGCAGACATTTGGTTTTAGGAGCAAACTCGTGGTGTATGGTGTTGATCTGAAAATTAAACTCTCTCAAAATAAAGACACCTTTTGTTTCAACAGTGGTGATGCAAAAGCCTGCAAGATGGTAATAGTGTCAGCAAGTTTACTTATTAAAAGGGTCAACGGGTCACCTACAGTCAGACTCGCTCATGCTGACGCTCTACAAGTATCTAACTTGAAATAGCCCATGGAGAGGACATCCGTGAAAATCTTCAGTGTACCAGCGGGCAGTCGTGTCGCCAGTCAGGATAACTAATTATTGGGACAATTACCTAAAATAATCATTATTGGTTTTGTGGATAACACTGCTTTTTCAGGGGATTATGCCAGTAATCCTTTTAATTTTAAACATTACAACATTAAATAAGCCGCTCTTTTTAAGGATGGGGTCAGCATACCTGCCAAAGCCTATAGTCCCAGTTTTCAACACAAAAATATGATAAGGGAGTATCTGGGGCTAGTTTCCATCAGCGGCAAGCACATGCATTATAAAGGTTTTGTGATATCCTCGTGACGACTACGATGCTGGTTACACCTTGTTGGCTTTTGATTTGAGACCCGGTAATGCATCATCAGGCCATTATAATCTGATTAGGAATGGTAATTTATGCATCGAGGTCCGGTTTGCTGCAAATTTACCAAACACTGTGAATCTTATTATTATGGCTCTATTTGACTCGGTCATAGAACTCAACAATCAGCGTCAGGTGCTGTGCGATATGTAATGGATACCTACCAGATCATGCGTTTCCTGCGTAACAACAAACATGCTATGAAAATATTATGAGGCATGTATTCGTGTGATAACATTCCAAGGGATATACCCGGTGAGCGGCCAGTCAGTGTTGTGGTGAACACAGACCCCCAGCATCACAAAGGCACACATTGGATAGCTATGTTTATAGACAAGTGTGTAATAACTCTCTTTGATAGTCTGGGGTACTTTCCAAGCTGTTCTATATACAGCAGTGCTCTATTGGACTATGTTAAACATATAGCACCCGTATTACATTATAATAGAGCTCATGTGCAGCATTCTGAAGCCATGACATGTGCGCAACAAGCTTGTTACTTTGTATCTATAATGTCTGAGAAACAGTCATTGCGGGGCGTTATGCAAACCTATTCTCTTGATCACAGACAAAATGATCGGATGGTGGCGTATTTGGTGAACAAGAGCAAATATCGCAGCCGCCCTGTAAATGTATTTAGCTTTTGTCAGAAATGTACTCTTGCAACTAAACAGTAGAAACGTGTACATGTCTAAATAAAAAACATATTGTGATTTCAAACAACGGCCTCCGTCTTACTTGAGTAATGTTTAATTAATATTTTAAAAAACAAAATGCTGTGCTACACATGAATGAAAGGATTAGATGCGAAACGCTTAATTGGTATAAATACTCAGTTTTTTTTTTTTTTACAAACAGAGCCCTTGTTTATAAAGGTTGTATGGTTATACTTATACATACATATACATAAAACATGTTTTTATTACAAAAAGAGCCTTTGTTTAAACCGATTTGCTGGGGTATACTTATAAAAAACATTTACATGAACACACATATATATGTACATATTACAACTGTTAAACATGATTCTTAAAATTAAAAAACACACATATTTACCCACTAAACCAGGCCGAGCGTTTGGGTTTCTTTTTCTTTTTTCTTTTCTTAAGGGTAATATCTAGAGAATCAACATTGTCTGACAGAGTTTTAACACCAGAGTCTTTCACTGTCTCTAACAGTTCACAATGACCCATATTTCCCACTAAAGTAGCAGGGATGTTTGAGTCAACAGCGGATTGCATGAACAGACCCCATCCTCTAAGTGTTTTTTGTCTTCCAAAGGCCAGAGGATTAGTAATGCTGCAAACTAAATCGTGGACATTTGAACCTTTGACAAGCACCCCTTTATATACACACTTCCCCTTTTTGTTCCAGGATACCACCCCCTTGTCACCCGTCATCTTGTTCAACAATAGTTCTGCATTTTTACGATAGCGGGGATTAATGGTATTCAGGAATTCTACCACCAGGGGGTCTGAAACAGGGGGTTCTGGGGTTTGGATGTCGAGACTTGCAGGCTCTTCAGGGGGCATGTACAATGTTTATTCTTCTCATTTTTGATTTGTCTAAAGTGCGTTAAGTATTTTTGGAGAATAGACAAATAGAGGGTAACCTTGTCGTAGTCTGATAAATCATGGTACCTCAGGGCCTCTTGCATTTCAGAATCGAACCGCAGGGTAGCTGATTGTTGAATATCAGATTCTTCACTATTCTGGGTTCTCAGCCCCTCCATCTGAAGTTTGTCAACCAGATACATCTTCTGACTGTACTCCATTAACCAGCCCCTAGAAGCCTGGTGATTAGAGGCAATGCAAAACCTAGTAGCGAGCCTATGAAACCACCGGATTGCTTTAAAAGTTTTCTTTTAGCTTTTAGGGAAGCCCTCTTGTTACCCAGTTTCTTGACAATGCGCTTTTTCTTTTTTAAGGCTCCTAACTGGCGGCTGGATAGTGGAATATTACCCTTGATGGTGTTGAAGGCAATCTTGGCTATAGCCGATACTAAATCATCAGATGCTGAGCACAGAATGGCCTTGTGTTGCTGTGGTGGTGCCGTTACTAGCATTTTAAGGAGAGCATAGTTCTTACGTATACGTGCCGTCATGATGGTTTGTCGTGGGTACTAATGAGGCAAGCTTTTCTACTCATCTGGTTTTTCTAGAGGCCTTTTGTATGTAAACAGCTGGTAAATCAGGATAGAAAAGACCTCTGCACAGTCTGTAGTCCTCTAAGATGTTTGTTTTTAAATCCACCAATAAATAACCATAAGGTGTACGGGTAGCATCTTCAAAGGCCTCCAAGAAAAACCGGCTGTTACCCTGATACATTTGTCTCGCTAGAACCGAGAGTTGCTGTTTTTCTCTGTGGTTCTTAAACAGAACAACATAGCTGTCATTTAGTGCTATTGAATGGTTGCCCTTGCCCTTGTAGAATACATTCTGAACAATGTAGCAGATACTAAGGTTACGATGGTGCAAATACTGAGTGAATGCTTTTTCCAATTTAGAACTATGCCCACCCTCCATCATAAATTCATCTACGATGATCATATTAACAAGGTTTGGCGGTAGCAAACGGTCATCATTCAGAGAATCTGGTAAGCCCTCCAGAAACTTCAGGTGTGGTATTTTAGCAGTCAGCTCATTATACAGCAGTTGCCAGCAAGAGTAAAAACAAATGATATTATCGGGCGTGGCAGACATTACTGTCTGGGCATTTTCTAGAAGCTGTTTAATAAAATAGATTTTACGGCAGCTGGAAGGACCCGCTAACACACATGAACAAGGGTGTTGAAATCGGGTGTCCATTTTACGCGATGCTTCCTTTTCAATAGCCGTAGGGTAATGCCTTATAGTCATTTGTGAGCACACGTTTATCAAATACTACCGTCACAGTTATCTGCAACGTCTGGGTACTAATTTCCCAGCGCTTTTTCTCACACACTGTGGATGGTTGCTGCACCACAATAGTCTTGGTAGTGTTTTTAAAGTGTACTCCCGCACTAGCTCTTTCAGACTGTCAAAAGTGATTTTCAAGCTTTTTACTGATGTTCAAAGTGATGCCTTTTACTTTCATGCAGACCGCCCCTGTGGATGTACGATACGAATAGGTTTTGGGCCCTACAGAAACAAACTCTATAATGTGCTCAACAGGAGCTAATTGGCTTGCTAGATTACCCAGATAAACACCCAGTCGGGTATTCTCCTGCCCGGGGGCACTAACAAAAATGACTGAATCAGTGTCGTGATTCAAACACCACTCTTGGAGAGCGTCCATTATGGTATACAGCTCCAAACGGGCATGAGTGGTTGTGAAACATGCAATAAATATATTTATATTGTTGGAACTCTGCAGTGTACTTCCAGCAGAGGCACACCGTTGCCTCGTCTAGAAACTGCAGGCTTGAGATGTCATAACCGGCGTCAAAAAGATAGGCTGTCAACTGGTCAGGATCAGTTAAAATGGTTGTGTTTGGTAAATTGGTTCTCTGAGCAAACTTACCCCATAAGGAATTTAAACATTTCTTAGCTAGTTGATTTCTGGAGGGGTTATTCTCAATGAATTCTGGTCTTAAACGGATACCTTGATTCTTGTAATACTCATCTATGTACTTCTGGTGGGAAGCGGGGTCGTCGCAACCCTCTGGGTATCCTGAAGCTTCCTGTATAATTTGCAGGAACATCCGAATGTACCCACAAAAGAGCTCTACTATGATGTTATCAAAGTGCCATATTTCATGAATCTTCCCCAAACGGTACCCTTTCTGAAAAGCCACTTCTAACTCGACGGTAAACCAGGTACCCATGATCGAGCATTCCTCATCTCTGTGTGTGCATTTTTCAGTCTGTTTTGACTCTGCACATGCCATACATAAAGGGACCATTAACTTACCAGCAATTCTCTGAGGGAGCACTGGGAAATAAAGCTTCTTATGGGGTACACCTGACATTTGATCAGACCAAAATACTTCTTTATATCCCCAAAATTTTCGTAGATGATGCGAGGGTGTCCTAACGGGGAGGGTTTTGAATTGTTGACAAAAGGGTTGAGGCTGGTAAAGTTGTAGTAGTTTATCTTCTCACCCGGAGCTGGTTTGTTATAGAGCTTTATAGCATTAGTCCTACCTCCAAAAAGAGCATCACGCAGTTCTAGGGGTTCTGGTAAATTCTTCTGTTTAAGAAATATCTTGAATTCGTCATCGTTTTTCAACATTTCTGACCATTCATGCTCCCAAAGCGTGATAATGCGTAGACCCCGAGTCTCAAGAAAATTATTTTTTAAAAGCGTACTTCTATATAGATGATCATAAGTACTGTAACGCTCACCTGATTCCCGCAGAGGCGCCAGTCTTGACTGGGTGAATGCCGTATCTTCAAAGGTGATGTGTAACACACGGTTGGCTCTTTGGGCTGGACCTCTGTGCACTGTATGTCTGACTCGAAGAGTAAGATGTCTGCAGATAGAAAATATGGGATTAATGAACTGGGGTTATTGGGTGCCTCTCTCCTCTTCCCTTTCTCTTCTCCTGTAGAACCCCAAAGGTTAACGCCCTCACCTTAGGTAAGTGAACGCCGAGCTCTCCATCTGCCTCGGGGCAGGGTGCCGTAACCAGTTTCTTCACTGGATAAGGGTGCAGGCCTCTTGACCTCAGAGGACTGCTGTCCGTCGTTAACTGCACGAACGGTAAGTTCTGGGCACTTCAAATGTCTTAAAAGTCTTTTGTAATGATATCTCTTGTTTTGCAGGGTTCCGGCGATGGCGGATGGCGGGCTGATGAGAGTTGAGGATCGAACCCGCGTGAGGAATAGAAGCACCTGGAAGCACGTAAGTAAGCGCTTGTAGCCTGCTTCACGATGCGCACTAACTGTCCCTTTTATCTTGCAGGTACAAGTTCGGAGCTTTAGAGAAGCTGAAGGGTGCTGGAATACCCACTGGATTCGGCGTGGGAAGGAGTAATGGCATGTGAGTAATAAAGTTGCCCAATGTCTTTAAACGCACCTTCTTTTGTCTTTCAGATGCGGGATGCAGCGCCGAAGGCCTCCGGAGCGTGCGAAGAGCTGGTAAGCTTTTGTCTTTCAGATGCCGGAATGCAGTGCAAAGACCTCCGGAGCATGCGAAGAGTAGGTAAGCCTTTGTCTTTCAGATGCCGGAATGCAGCGCGAGGCGTTGGTGACAGCCGATGGACCAGGTAAGAGATGCGCTGCCACTGAAGACCGTAGTGCTAACCTGTTCTTTCTTTGTCTTTACAGGTGCTGCTGAAGACTGGATTCCAGGATGGTAAGCCTTTGTTCCCTAAGGCCCAGGATCAGAAGCAGAAGACACGATGAGCGTTCTGCTGCAGAGAATGCAGAATAACACAAAGCAAGATTCATCCATCGGGTGTGGTTTAAATAGCCTCCTGTAGTGCTTAGGTGTCTCCTTCCACAGCCACGCCTAGCTAAGAAAAGAGTTCCTGCTTTCCAGAAGAGTTCCAGTGTTCTGAACCTAGGGAGTGGCTCCTGCCACACCCAACAGGAAAAGTAGTCCCAAACAGAAGAGGATCAGGGGTTCAACTGGCAGGTAAGTAAGCAGCATGGTCTGCTGCAGGTAAGTCCACCCAAGCATTATGAGCCCGGCGCTTCCAGCGCTGGGACTGGGCATCTTTATGAGCCTGGTGCCACTGGCGCCAGGACAGGGTCCAAAAGGTCCCAATTGGGACTGGCTGGCACTCGGAACCGGGGTTATGGGTCTGCTTCCAAGGGAGTCGGGCAAGTCCTGATCTTTTGGAAGCAGAGATCATGACAGCACCCCCCCTCAAGGCCCCTCCCAAACCGGGCTTCTCCGGGGGTTTGGGCTTGTTAGGAAATGTTCGATGAAATCTTTTGATTAGACGAGGCGCGTGGACATATTCTGCAGGTTCCCAGGATCTTTCTTGGGGACCGTAGCCTTTCCAGTCAATCAGGCAAAATAGTTTAGATTTGGAGATCTTGGAATCCAGGATGCTTTTGACTTCAAACTCGAGTTCTCCATCAACTAGAATAGGTTTTGGAGATGTAGTTAGTCGGGTTTGAGGTTGCACGGGTTTTAATAGAGAGACGTGGAAGACCGGATGTATCTTCATGTGAGGGGGCAAGTCCAACTTGACCGCTACTGGATTTACTATGGTAGTGATGGAATAGGGACCAAGGTATCTTGGGTTGAATGTGCGTGGTCCTTTTAGAGGTAGGTATTTGGTGGATAACCAGACTTGATCTCCTACTTGATATTGGGGGGCTTCCTTCCGATGTTGGTCTGCTCCTTTCTTGTATTGTTCTTTAGCCCTTTGAAGGTGAGAAACGGCTTCCTTAAAGGCTTGGGTGATTGTAGAATGCAGGTGGTCTACTGCTGGTGTTCCAAGATCTTGGAGTGGATCCAACTCCGAGGTTCGAGGGTGACTACCGTATAAAAGAAAAAACGGGGTCTTCCCAGTTCCCGAGTGGACAGAGTTATTGTAGGCATATTTGGCTATCCAAAGGATATCTTTCCAAGTTTTTTCAGTTTGTTGTAGCATGCAGCGCAAATACTGTTCCAGAGTTTGATTGGTCCTCTCGGTTTGTCCGTCGGTTTGAGGGTGGTGGCTGGTCGAAAGTCTCACATCAATTTGAGCCGACCGACAGCAACTTCGCCAAAAATGAGAAATAAATTGACTACCTCGATCCGAAATTAGAACTGAAGGAAAACCGTGCAGTCGGACGATGTTTTCGAGAAATTCTCGGGCCAGAGTTGCTGCTGTTGTTAAGCCTTTGAGTGGAATGAAATGCGCCATCTTGGAGAATAGGTCCATGATTACTAGGATCGTATTGTATCCGGAGCATGGAGGTAGATCGGTGATGAAGTCCATAGAAAGCGTATGCCAAGGGCGAGGCGGGATGTCAATAGGGCGTAAGACGCCGGCTGGTTTTTCCTTTTGACTCTTGTTTTGGGCGCATACTCCACAGGACATTATAAAGTCTCTGATATCTTTTTTCCAAGACGGCCACCAGAAGTAGCGCTTGATCTTTTCCGAGGTCTTGGTCATACCGGGATGTCCTTCCATTAAAGAATTGTGATAACAAGAGATTACCTTTTTCTGTAAATCTGTGCTGGGCAGGTATAACCGTTCTTGGAAATATAATAGGTTGTCCTTCACCGTAAAGTCCTTTCCCTGCAGATGCCAATTCTGTATGTCTGCTGGAGTTACCAGTAGCCTGGCTTTATCCTTAACTTCCTCTATGGATTGTGTGGCGATTACACCTAGAATTCTTTGTTCAGGAATGATAGGTACAGGTTTAGGATTGATCAAATGTTCTTCCACTCCCATCCGAGAAAGGGAATCAGCTTTACCGTTTTTTGTACCAGGTCGATAGGTAATTATGAAGTCAAACTCGGCAAAGAATAGTGCCCAATGGAGTTGCCTAGAGGATTGAGCTTTTGCGGTTTTCAAATATTGCAGGTTACGGTGATCTGTAATCACAGTAACGGTGTGTCGTGCCCCCAGAAGATAATGCCGCCAAGCCTTAAAGGCGGACTTGATAGCTAGAAGTTCCTTATCAGTAATAGTGTAATTGATTTCAGGAGGCGAGAATTTGCGGGACCAAAATGCCACGGGATGCAACTGATTGGTTACTGGGTCCTTTTGTGATAGAACTTCCCCCATGGCAAGGCTCGAAGCATCAGTTTCAACGATGTAGGGGAGTTCTGGGCGAGGATGTTTTAAGATCGGTGCAGAGATAAATCTAGTCTTCAAATTCTGGAAAGCTTGTTCCGCCTCGGTAGACCATTCAAAACGTTTGTTTTTCTTTAACAAGGCGGTGATGGGCTGGACTATTCGAGAGAATTCGGGGATAAACCTGTGGTAAAAGTTAGCGAAGCCTAACATGCTTTGAACACCTTTTACGGAGGATGGCGATGGCCATTTGAGAATTGCATCGACCTTCTTTGAATCCATACGCACTCCGCTAGGTGATAATATGAATCCCAAGAATTCAACTTCAGTCACGTTGAAAACACATTTTTCCAACTTAGCGAAAAGTTTGTGTTGACGCAATCTCTCGAGGACAATTTTCACGTGTTTCCGATGTTCAGTTTCCGATGAAGAATAAACGAGGATGTCGTCAATGTAAACAACAACACACACATCTATGAGCTCTCTGAGGACATCGTTCATAAAATATTGAAAGGCGGCCGGGGCATTGCAAAGTCCGAAGGGCATGACCTGATATTCAAATAGCCCATACTTGGTGCGGAAGGCCGTCTTCCATTCATCGCCCTCTTTTACTCGTACCAAGTGGTAGGCTCCTCTAAGATCCAGCTTTGTATATGTGCATGCTTTTCTGACTTGGTCCAGGAGTTCAGGGATCAAAGGTAGCAGATATCTATTCTTAACGGTGATCTGGTTCAGGGCGCGATAATCTATACAAGTTCTAAGGTCCCCTTCTTTTTTTGGAACGAAGAACAAAGCTGAGGAAGCAGGGGACTTGGAAGGACGAATAAACCCATTCGCTAGGTATTGATCCAGGTATTGTCGGAGGTGAAGATTCTCAGGCTCGGTGAGGGCATAAATTCTACTACAAGGAGGAGTAGATCCAGGTATCAGGTCTATCTGGCAGTCATAAGACCTATGAGGAGGTAGAGAGTTAGCCTGATCCTTCCGGAAAACATCTTGGAATTCTAGGTATTCAGGAGGTAACTGGGGAGCCTCAGAGGAAATTGCTGCCAGTGCAACACCAGGTCGAGGGTGACAAGTAGAGACACATTCTGGAAACTGAACCGTTCTTGCTCGCCAATCGATCTGAGGATTGTGCTTCTCTAACCAAGGAATTCCTAGAATAATCTGGAACTGAGGGGCCTTGATCACATCGAACACGATCTTCTCATGGTGTCCATCTTGACTTAATAGCGTCACTTCTTGGGTGGTATGCGTTACTGGTCCGGAGGCTATCTCCGTACCATCCACCGTAGTAATGACGTCCTTTACAGCCTTTGGACAAAGAGTCAGATTCATCCTCAAAACCATTTCATGATCCACATAATTGCCGATGGCACCGCTGTCGACGTAAGCTTCAATCGCATGTAATCGATCCGGATGTTCAGGGCTTATGAGGACCATAGGTATCACGAAATGGGAGGTTACTGAACTGGTTTTAACGCTCGGCAAGAGCACCTCTATTCTTGTCGGGCAAGGTCGTCTCCCTGCTCAGAGTTTGTGACCCTGGTAACTGCAGCTCCTACTGCCTTCTTGGCTGGTTTCACCAGACAGTCTCGAAGAAAGTGCCCTGAGTTTCCGCAATAGAGGCATAATTGCAGCTGTTTTCTCCTTTCCCGCTCCTTTTGTGTTAGTGGTCCTTTCAGGCCCCCTATTTGCATGGGTTCCCCGGAGTCTACTCCTTTGGTAGGAGTTGGTGGTTTGGAAAATACTCGAGCATCAAACTTGGAACGATCGGCCTTCCTGTTCTGCAGTCTGTGGTCAATTTGAACGATTAAGTCAATATAGTCCGAACAGTCTTGCGGGGGATTCACTACTTGGGCTAACACATCTTTGAGCTCTCCACGTAGACCTCTATAAAACAGCGTAATCCTTTTGTCCTCAGGCCATCGAGTTTCCACTATCAGTCTGTTGAAAGACGCAATATAAGCCAAAAGGTCTTGATTACCCTGTCGCAATGAAAGGAGCTCATTGTCCAAGGCCTGCCCCTGTGAATGTCTTGCAAACAGTTTTTCCATACTGAGCTGAAAAGCTTGAAAATCATGGAGAACCGGATCATCTTGATTAACTAGAGGGATCGACCAGTCTGCCGCATTGCCACTAAGGTACGAAAGCACGAAAGCTACCTTAGCTTGATCAGTTGGAAAGGCTGCTGGCCGGCATAAGAAGTGCAACCGGCACTGATTAATAAATACTGCAAACCTCTTTGGGTCACCAGAAAATCGTTCGGGCGGAGCCAGAGGTACATTCCCAGGTAGGTTGATCTGCACTGGGTTCGTAGAGGATGTTGAAGGAAGATTTGCCCCTGATGCGGGTAACGGAGTTTGTCCGGCTTGTGACTGTAGCAATTGTCTAGCGAGATCGTCTGTTCGCTCCTTGGAAATAATCAGTTCCCTTCTTAGAGCATTCGTTTCCTGACGGGCTGCATGCACTTCTGCTCTTAGTTCCCCAAGTAACTGGGCTAGCTGATCGGTATCCGAGGTTTCCATAGCGCCTGGGTGGGAGTTTTGCGGTAGGCTTTGTGTTCTGTAACGCTCACCTGATTCCCGCAGAGGCGCCGGTCTTGACTGGGTGAATGCCGTATCTTCAAAGGTGATGTGTAACACACGGTTGGCTCTTTGGGCTGGACCTCTGTGCACTGTATGTCTGACTCGAAGAGTAAGATGTCTGCAGATAGAAAATATGGGATTAATGAACTGGGGTTATTGGGTGCCTCTCTCCTCTTCCCTTTCTTTTCTCCTGTAGAACCCCAAAGGTTAACGCCCTCACCTTAGGTAAGTGAACGCCGAGCTCTCCATCTGCCTCGGGGCAGGGTGCCGTAACCAGTTTCTTCACTGGATAAGGGTGCAGGCCTCTTGACCTCAGAGGACTGCTGTCCGTCGTTAACTGCACGAACGGTAAGTTCTGGGCACTTCAAATGTCTTAAAAGTCTTTTGTAATGATATCTCTTGTTTTGCAGGGTTCCGGCGATGGCGGATGGCGGGCTGATGAGAGTTGAGGATCGAACCCGCGTGAGGAATAGAAGCGCCTGGAAGCACGTAAGTAAGCGCTTGTAGCCTGCTTCACGATGCGCACTAACTGTCCCTTTTATCTTGCAGGTACAAGTTCAGAGCTTTAGAGAAGCTGAAGGGTGCTGGAATACCCACTGGATTCGGCGTGGGAAGGAGTAATGGCATGTGAGTAATAAAGTTGCCCAATGTCTTTAAACGCACCTTCTTTTGTCTTTCAGATGCGGGATGCAGCGCCGAAGGCCTCCGGAGCGTGCAAAGAGCTGGTAAGCTTTTGTCTTTCAGATGCCGGAATGCAGTGCGAAGACCTCCGGAGCATGCGAAGAGTAGGTAAGCCTTTGTCTTTCAGATGCCGGAATGCAGCGCGAGGCGTTGGTGACAGCCGATGGACCAGGTAAGAGATGCGCTGCCACTGAAGACCGTAGTGCTAACCTGTTCTTTCTTTGTCTTTACAGGTGCTGCTGAAGACTGGATTCCAGGATGGTAAGCCTTTGTTCCCTTAGGCCCAGGATCAGAAGCAGAAGACACGATGAGCGTTCTGCTGCAGAGGATGCAGAATAACACAAAGCAAGATTCATCCATCGGGTGTGGTTTAAATAGCCTCCTGTAGTGCTTAGGTGTCTCCTTCCACAGCCACGCCTAGGTAAGAAAAGAGTTCCTGCTTTCCAGAAGAGTTCCAGTGTTCTGAACCTAGGGAGTGGCTCCTGCCCCACCCAACAGGAAAAGTAGTCCCAAACAGAAGAGGATCAGGGGTTCAACTGGCAGGTAAGTAAGCAGCATGGTCTGCTGCAGGTAAATCCACCCAAGCATTATGAGCCCGGCGCTTCCAGCGCTGGGACTGGGGATCTTTATGAGCCTGGTGCCACTGGCGCCAGGACAGGGTCCAAAAGGTCCCAATTGGGACTGGCTGGCACTCGGAACCGGGGTTATGGGTCTGCTTCCAAGGGAGTCGGGCAAGTCCTGATCTTTTGGAAGCAGAGATCATGACAAGTACACACCGTCAAGGTGTTATAGTCATCTTTCTTATAGCACTGCGGGCACCCATGAAAAAAAACACTGTTAAACTCATAGGCCTGTTGTTCCCCATTTAAAGAAGCATAGCCATCTAGAAAATAGGGACCAATCTTTTTCTCACAACCCCACAAGGTATTCTGTATAGGTGTCTTGATCTGCTCAGGCATATACATCAACCATTGGATGGAGAGTGTGGAGAAGCGTTTTTGTTTACTGTGGTACATGTCTGGGGGTATGAGGGCTATTGTTTCAAACTTTTGAAACAACTGTTTCTATATATTCATACACATGCTAGCCAGTGTGATAAATGTAAAGGGATCTACATAGGTAACCCATTTATTTTATAATCTCAAGGGTGTCAGGGTCCTCCAGAACGAGTTCGATGATATCGTCTCGAAAAATGTTACAGGCTCTTCTAAAATATTTACATCTTCACAACAATAGGCTTTTAGCTCTCTCTTAAAATCAAAAACCTGGTGCTGGGCTTGGTATACCATTTAAGATACGCCTCCTTATCGGCAGGCATCATGAATTCTGAATCATAACACTCAACAGGTGGTATGGGTCATATGTAATCTTCATTTTGTACAGTGTTAAAGAAATGTGGGAAATAACCTTTGGACCCCGGGAAAACAAAAGCATTAGGCAGCTTGCTTAACTTCATGATTAGAAAATTCCAGCTGTCAATAAACCGAATGTGAAGGTCTGATACCTCGAGGAGCTTCAGCTTTGCACCCTGACTTATCAGCTTGACGGCTACTCTCTCTTTAATAAACTGCTGTATTAAAAGGAAGCCATCGTACCCCTGAGAGTTTAGTGCCAAAAAGCTACACCCCTGGAATTTCTTAGCCACAAATGTTGTGATAAATCGGCTGACGCAGTCAGAACCATTGAATTGCCAATCATTTTCCAGAGTCAGATGTTTGGCATAAATATAGTTTGTGATGTGTATACCTGTCTCTTGCATGCACTCCATGTCAAAGACTATGTATTTCTCGGTCTTGGGTATATCTTTTGTGGGTGTCATATAACACTGGTGCTTATCCAGCGAAACAACTTCCAACTCATAGCGGGGACAGGTCCTACCCTTACAATTATGGTTGACCTTTATAAAATGGCTGCAGGCCCCGCAGTCGGTTTTAAGATGACATTCTGCTATACCTTGAGATGCTTTCTCAATGTGCTTTGAAGACATTCTTCAGACCTGGCAAATGTTTTACACTTGGGACATTTAAAGCCTGATTCACTGATCATGACGCACCCATCTCTCTGACACATGTTACTGTGTAAGTGGCACCGGTGAGCCACCTTATTGCTGTATATGTGACAGCAATAAGGGCATACATTTCGAGAACCTAGGAAGCCCTGAAGATTTAAGATCTCATAATAGTGCTGATTGTGGTATAAAATATATACAGTGTTCTTATTAACTGTGTCACCGGCCGGGAGGTATTTCCAAAGCATGTCCTCGTTATACAGAATTTTGATAGGTTCTCCAAAGAAGTCTTCATATAAATGCAATTCATTAAAACCATCCATGATAGGTGGTATACCCAGAGGTTTGTGAACCTCCAAAGCCTTTGTCTATATGTAACCGTCAGTAACGGCTCTAGCCTCCAGCAGCCCTATAATGCTTGCAGCCATACATATGTTGAAGGACGCGTAGTTAAAATCCAAGAGCCAGCGTTTCTTCTTGGACACAACCATTCTGTAAAGTGTTTTCTTCAGGGGTTGTACATGCCTCCCTCTCTAAATCAGACAATCACAGACACTAGTCTCAATGGCCCTGTTACGGCTAGTTCCGCCTTACTTTGTAACAGTTTTCCTATGCTTTCTAGAAACTCCAAAACATCAAAGGTCTGCCCGAAATGAACGCCTGGTGAAAAGAGGGTGGTTTAAAACTGTACTGTCTAAACTGATCTGGATGAAATCATTAGGCCCCACCGTTTCAAGGATTTGGGAGATGAGGTTTTCAACTGCCTTGGTTATCATTAACAACCCTTGTCTGGTAGATCTTAATTGATCTAAATTTACAAAGTGGAACACTTCATATTATTCAACACTTCTAAATTTCGGTAGATCTCTCTGGTATGTCCCTTTACTCTGTAAAAATAACAGTGTCAGTTTCGGCATGTTTTGGAGTTGTGACTCTAACTCATTCAGCGCACGCTGCATGATGATTATTTTTGCTTTTGTCAAGCGTTTCAAAAACATTTACTGCTGCTTGCGGGGTTGAAACCATTTTAAACGCTTAGCCGGTAAATCTTATACAGGTGAGCATCTTTTTTTAAAAATTTTTTTAAACTTATCTTTATTGCATTTCCACATATCAACACTGCAATTTACAGTTGAAACTCCCCCCCCAGATCCCCCTCCGTCCCCTTGGGGCATGATTGTTCATCTTTTCAGGGATCTCTTTAAGCGCTGAAAATATCCGAGACTTTAATGTTATGGGGGCACCATTGCTCCATAAAGTCTGATTGAAGGTATTCTTGAACCCCTCCCCATTCCTTTATAAACATGTCCCTTGTACCTTGAATTGTATGGGTGACTTTTTCCATCGCCATTTAGGCCCATACCTTTTGGAGCCACTTAAATGTCAGTGGGCTATCTTTCTTTTTTCAATTTTGGGCAATCGTTGTCCATGCCGCGATGAGCATTCCCATAAAGCTTCTCCATTGTGTCTTTTTGTATTTCCTTGCTATATCATCTCTCATTCCACATATCCAAACTCCCTCTCCCATTTGGTTCACCTCTGGGAACATCTTCCCCATCTCTCCCCTCACATCTTCCCAGAAGGGTTGTACCCTTATGCATTCCCACCATGTGTGTTTCCACGTTCCCACTTCACCGCAACCTCTCCAACGTTGACTTGACGTTTTGGGGAACATCGCGTGCAGTCTTTCTGGGGTATAGTGCCATTGTGTTATTATTTTGATCCACATTTCCCTTGTATGTGCGGATCGCGTCATCTTGGGGATCAAATTCCACAGGTCCTCCCACTGTTCTTTTGTAAGTTCCTCCCCCAATGTCCTTCCCCACTTGATCATATATGACCATTTGATGTCTTTACCCTGCGTGTTTATGGAGGAGTAAAGTGTTGAAATCCATTTCTTCGCCCCTGTATTGGACATGACATATTTCTCGAACACTGTGAGAGTTCTGGTTGCTGCTGTGGTTATTTCTGGGGATTTTAGCTAGTGCTTGAGTTGTTCGTATCTGTACTTATCCCATTTGGAAAGTGATGCGTAAGGGTAGCAGGATTTGTGTGGCCTGATTTCATTGTCCCAGAACATTTCCCCTATTTTCGTGATTTCTGCCTCCTCCCAGCTTTAGTATGCCCCTTGCTCCATCCCCGGAGGGAACTGGGGATTCCGACATCTCTGCGTGAAAGGGCCAAGCGAGGTGGTCATTATGCCTTTACGGGTTTGGCTGTCCCACGCCTCCATTGTTGTCTTCATTATTTCGCTTATCCCTATGTTGGGGTGTCTGTGGTGTCTGTTTCCAGAGTAGTTCTACCAACGGTGTTCTCGCAACTGCCCTGTCTTGTTTTGCCCAGATCTGCTGAGGGTTTTCCCCTATCCATTCCCGAAGCACCTTTAGTTGCGCCGCGTGGTAATATTTCTTAAAACGGGGCAGCGCCAGCCCCCCTTCCCTGGTTGGTGCTGCCAGGATCATTCTGGCTGTTCTCGGGGATTTACCTTTCCATATAAAGGATGATATCACCTTGGATAGTGATTTGAAGAAGGTGCTGGGGACTCCCACTGGTAGGGCCTGGAAATGATATAGAAGCTTAGGAAGGATGGTCATCTTGACCGACTGTATCCTGCCCCGCCAAGAGATCATCAGAGGGTTCCATCGAGCCAAGTCTCTGCGTATGTTTGCTAGCAGATCCGGATAGTTTTCCCCATATAGTTGGTCTACCACAAATTTAATGGTTATCCCCAGGTATTTTATGCATTGAACTGCAATCTTCAGCCCCAATAATTTGGCTTCTCTTTCTATTTTCCCCCTATCTCCCGCCAGTATTAAAATTTCTGATTTTTTCCTGTTGATCTTTAGTCCTGAGATAGCCCCAAAGTCTTCCAACTCCCTCACCATCAGCGCTAACGTTCTCCCCGGGTCTTCTATGGCTATTAGCATGTCATCCGCATATGCTATGACTTTGTGTTGCATACCTGCCATTTCGATCCCTTTAATGTGAGTGGATTCCCTTATTGTCATTAGAAGGGGTTCCAGAAAGTTTGCGTACAATAACGGGGAGAGCGGGCAACCTTGTTTAGTTACCCTTATGATTTTCACCCTTTCTGTTACCTCCCCGTTGATGGCGACTCTGCTTATTGAGGAGTTATAGTTCGCTTTTACACTTGCCATGTATTGTTCCCCAAATCCCATGCGTTTTAAAACTTTAAACAGCATCGTCCATTCCACCCGGTCGATGGCCTTTTCGGCATCTACCGAGAGTAGTATCGCCGGGGTGTGGGTAATGCCTTTCTTTTCCACCAGGTGGATGAGTCGCCTGAGGTTGTCATGGGTTTGTCTGCCCGGGATAAAGCCCGATTGATCTAGGCTGATTAGTCTTGGGAGAAGCGGGGATAACCTTACGGCGAGAATTTTTGTGTGTATCTTTACATCTAAATTTATAAGGGAGATTGGTCTATACGAGGCGGGGTTAGTCGGGTCTTTCCCATTTTTGTGGAAGACTAGCACCTTTGATTCATTCATTGTGGGAGTCACGTTGCCATTATCTTTGAATGAGTTTAGGAGCCTTGTTAAGACCGGGATTAGCTGATCCACATATTTTTTATAGAACAGGGCCGTGAAGCCATCGGGGCCCGGTGCTTTGTTCATTGGGAGATCTAATATTGCTTTCTTGACTTCCTCTTCTCTTATCGGGCTCTCCAGGGCCTGCCTATCCTCATCTGAAATTTGGGGGGTGGGGAGAGATTCCATATATGCGTCCTGTGCTTCTTCATCCGGGAGATCTGTGGAGTATAGCTTCTGATTGAATTCCCTGAATGCCTCCCCAATATCTTGTGTGCGCGACAGAAGTTCCCCTTTTGGGTTTCGTATGTTCTTGATCGTAACGTCTTTCTGTTTTGCGCGGAGTTGCCTTGCTAGGAGTCTGTCTGCTTTGTTTGCTTTTATGCAATATCTTTGGGCCTCATTACACGGATGGCGGTAGGGTTTTACCGGTACCGGTAAAATACCGGTACCGGTAAATCCCTACCGCCTTACTACGAGGTCCCTTAGCGGGTTGGTGCTTTAACACCTGCTTTTTGCAGGCGTTAAAAACCATCCCGCTAAGGGACCTCGGAGCTAATTACGGCACTGCAAAATTGCGGTGCCGTAATTAGCGCCTTCCCCATTCCCATAGAGCCCTATGGGGCAGAAATGGGAATGGGGAAGGGCAATGGCGGAAGGGGGATTTACCGCCCCTCCAACCTTGGAATGGGGCGGTAAATCCCCTTTCCGCCAAGGCGGTGCCGGTATTTTACCGGCATGAGCCATGGCGCTAATAGCGCCATGGCTCACCGCCTACCGTGTAATGAGGCCCTTTGTCTTAGATATAGTAGTTTCCTCTCTGCTCCTTTTGTGGACAGCATGTCTAGTTGGCCCTGTGTATGTCTCAATGCTTTCTTTAATGCCCTAGTGGGGTGGGACAATATTTTCTCCCGTATTTCTGCTATTGAGGTCTCTAGTTTCTTTTCCCATTGGTGCCTCTGTTTCTCTTTCGTGATTTTCATCGCCACCAATTTCCCCCGGATGACAACTTTGAACGCTTCCCAGACTGTGCCTAAGGAAACTTCCCCCGTGTCGTTTTGGGTTAAGTATTCTTCTATCATTTCCCTTATGGATTCCCCTGCTATCGGGTCTTGGATTAGATCTTGGGGTAGCCTCCACCTCCAGAGCCCGTTTGATTTCCCCGGGAGGTTCAACTCAAGCCACAACGGGGCATGGTCCGAAAATGCTATTGCTCCCAGTTCCATACCCTGAATCTTTCCCATGAGCCCCACTGAAACCCAAAAGTAATCAATCCTAGACATAGAGTTGTGTACGTGAGAGAAGTATGTATACCCCCTTTGCTCCCCCTTCAGTTCCCTCCACACATCGCTTAGAGCCATGTGATCTATCTGTTGTTTGAGGCGTTTTGAGGGTGCCCCTTGGCCATGCACCTTACCTGTGCTCCTATCTAATTGAGGATTCCATGCCATATTGAGATCCCCTCCCAAGATCACTTCCCCCCTTGCAAAGCCTTCTAGTCTCCCCAGGAGATCCTTAAGGAAACCACCCTGCCCCGTATTTGGAGCATATACTGATGCCAGGGTGATGCTATGTCCTTCTAACACCACATTAGCAAAGGCATACCGCCCTTCTCTGTCGGTGAGAATATCTTCCAGCTTGGCATCTCCCCCTTCCCTTATCGCTATCAACACCCCGCTTTTTTTTCGGTAGAAGTGGCTTGTGCCCATATCTTGTAACCCCTTATGTGGGTTTTCTGCTTATCCTTCGTTCTGATATGTGTCTCTTGGAGCATGAGTATGTTCGCTCTTTCCCTTTTGAGCTGTTTCTCCAATTTTGCCCGTTTCGTTGGGTGTTTCATGCCCCTAATGTTGAATGTTAAGATCCGTATCTTCCCCATTATGTTATGTGTTCGTCCATTGTACTTTGATCCCCGAACTTACCCATTTCTCCTGTTTCATGCTCCAGCCCCCCCCACTCTTCCCCCCCCCAACTGATTAACCAAAAACCAAACAAGTTGCCCCAGGGTAGTGCGAGGGTTCCTACTGATGCTAGGGTGTTGCGCCTTTCGCCCCCTTCCCTCCTTACCCTCGGGGGAATTTTTTTGGGGAATCCTAAACCCCACATTCTCATCTGTCCTTACCAAATTCCAAGATGGAGGGTCCTTCCCAGGCCGCCAACTCTGTGTAGTTAGCAGCAGATCATTTCATTTTTCCCGCCCCCAGCGGGGTCCTCATGTATTTGTCACTATAAGGTGCCTTTGTCGATCCCTGTTAGGCAGAAACCTGTGTAGTTCCCTCTGGGACCACTGCAAAAGATTTAGGACTACAGGTGTTTGGCAGTAAACCCACTTGGTAGCAGTCTGTACCACACAGATTCACTTGGTAGCTGTGGCTGAGCAGTCAGACTTCCCTCGAGAAGAGTTAGGCAGTATACAGAGTATTCACAATAGGTCAAGAGAACATAGTAGAACAAGTAAACACTGACCAGGGCTTGGTTTAAAAGAGATATAATTATTTATTTAAAACCACATCTAGAAAAACATACAGGCACTAATAGTAAGCAATTAAAAAACACGGTAACTAAAAGATATACACTCCCTTAAAAGAATATTAGACAAGTCTTAAGTGAAGCTCCACTTATTTTCAGACAGCGGTGAGCGCTTAACGTAGATGGCACTCTAATAGTTTGTTTTAAAAAGGGAGAGAAGAGCAGAGAACAAGTTGAAACAGATCCCAACACTTTTACCAGAACATAACAAGAGAGGAAGGCAAAGTAAAACCGTGAAGTTAGAGTTCAAGAGGCCGGACCCACTTTCAGAGGATCTAAACGAAATGTGTCCAAGGTTACATGGTTGCAGTGCACGAAAGGCTTTTAAAAGTTCAAAAAGGAGTTGGACCAAAGAAATGGACCAGTTAGAGGGTCAAGGCGGCCAGCCCAGTCCAGAAGGTTAAGGGGTTATTATTACCTTGTAGCAATCTTTAGAAAGGGAGGCCTGGCTGACACGGTACCTTAAAGTGGTGAGAACGCTCCAGCGGGGGCAGTTGTTCCTGGCAGCGGATGCAAGTCGGTGCTTCATCCGGGGGAAGAGAGGATCTCGTCGTGGAGGAAGACAGGAGTCCGTTGCACTGCCAGGGAAGAAACCAGCCGCGGAGTTTCTCAGGTACAAGGAGCGGTCCGGTGATTCGCGGTTCAGTGGTGAGTGGCTATCCGGCTGCCGGGGTGCTTGGCACGGGCAGTTCGACCACAAACCGGGCTGGGGTGCGAAGAAAGAAAGGTAAACTGGTTGTGCCCACCAGTCAGGGGAAGAAGCCTCTCCAGCCGGGAGATCTTCTCTGTTGTCGGGAAGTGGTGAGTCGGTTCTGCAGGGCTCCACCGGTGGTGTCATCGTGGTAGGTCGGCTCAGCTTCTCCCTCGTCGGATTCTCAGGTCCTGTGGCGACTTCTGAAGTTCCAGTCCCCAAAGCCCTGCTTTTATGCAGAAAACCCCCATTCACTCAGCCTACCTGTCACTCAAACATGCTAAGTGGTGAGCCGGCCGGCTCACCACTTGGGCCAATCACACAAGAGTGCGACTTGAGTTACCAAGGTAACTCAGTCCAGGGTGCCTAAACCCCCTCCCACATCCCCTGTGGTACCCAGACAGAGTGGCACCACTTTTGGAGGCTTCTGTGGAGAAGCCCGCCAAAAAGTGGAACAAAGGGCTCGACTTGGGTTGGAGTTACAGAAGAGAACACAAACGCCATTTTAGAATCGAGTCTTGGCAAAAAATACCAACCAGAGAATTAATATTAATTAAATAAACCGGCGGTATGTTTGAGGCTCTGAGAATTAAATAATTAAAGTTGGTAGCCTCAAACAATGGGAAAATCCCATAGGAAAATATTTGCGGTCGAATATAAAAAGTAGTTTCCACTGCCACCAGCCAAAACTCGATCAGGGGGGACGGAGACGTGCCCCCTCGACTAACAGACCCCAGGGCAATCGAATTGCCCCGACCAGTACATCCACAATATGATGGTTTGTACTGGTTTCTGTTAATAATTTGGGACTAGTAAAGCCAATGGTGACTTTACATGCCCTGGGAGACAGTAGTCAGTCCCAGGGTATGGAGTCTATGGTGGGGTGTCACTATGACACCCTTGTGTTACTGCACGGAGGGTGCTGTGTAACACACATAGGAAAAACACATGAGACCCTATGGAGTAAAGGACCCCATAGCCCATAAAACACATTACCAGTCAAAGGAATACCATAAATCATGTCCAAGAGTGGGAGAAAAAGAGTTTCACTCTTGGCAGGAGGAAAAAAAACAAACTCCAGAAATCCAGCGAAGCTGCTGGGGGACTCACTAGGTTAGGAAATTCAGCCTAAAGAGAGAATTCTCCCTAACAATCCCCTTTTCCGGTTCTTTCATGATAGCTTCTTGCTGCCTTCCCCACCTGTGTTCGGCCTCCTCTGCTTGATCGTTTCCCAGCCTCTCGGTTGTCTCGCTTGTTCTGCCCTTCGTTTGGGTATTTCCGATTCCTCTTCCCCTTCATGGATGCCCATTATATTGAGACCCTCTTCCCATGTGGTCGCTCTTCTCTGTTTTCCCTCCCATGTGAACATCAGTCCAAATGGGAAGGTCCATTTATACGGATTTCTTTTGCCACCAGTGCCTTGATGAGCGGGGCCATTGCCCTTCTTTTTTGCAGGGTCACCAGAGCTAAGTCCTGATATAATTGTATTTCTTGTACGTTCATTCGGATATGCTCCATTTCTCTTGCTTTCCTCAATATCTGTTCTTTTTGTGGATATGAGGAGAGGGCCACCAGGACGTCCCTCTGTCTTTCTCCCAGTGCCCCCGATCTCTTTGGCCCCACCCTGTGGACACGGTCTACACCTCTTACGTCTGTTTCCCGGGCCTCCAGAACATTTCTAAACACTTCCTTTACTGCCATTTTAGGGTCCTTATCAAGGACAGATTCCGCCATGTTTTTGATGCGTATGTTGGACCGTCTGGAGCGGTTCTCCAGGTCCTCACATTGAATTTCCAGATTGTGGGTGAGTCTCACCAAGTGTTCGTGCGTTTCGCTAACCTGTTGCGTTTCTTCTTTGACAGTCTGAAGTGTTCTTTCAATTATGTCCGTTCTTTCCTCCAATTTGGCCATGTCCACTTTGATGTCCTGTACTACCTGCTTCATGTCATTTTTCATGGTTGTGAATTGTTCCTGTACTGTGGACAGAAATTTGTCTTGTAAGTCCTGAAACCAATCTTGCATATCCTCTCTCGAGGGTGGCCACCCTTCCCTTGATAGTCCGCCTTGGTATTCCCTTTAGGTTGTGACGGGTTGTCCATAGACCACATGTGCAGGATGCTTGCGTCCTGTTTTGAGGTCTGTGGTGTCTGTAGCGCAGCGTTGCCTTTCCCTTTGGCTCTTGACATGGTATAATAACTTTTTTGGGTGCTTTATTCTTTTATGTATATGCAGTGGCTTGCCTTTGGGTGGGACCGTGCTTGTACACTCTAGTTCTCACGTGCACGCCCTGGTGGCCAGCTCCTCATGAGCTGTTGTATGCCAATCTGTTTCCGGACACTCCTTCCCCCTTTTATTTGGGCAGATTCTCCGGGGGGGTATTCTTTTTGTCGGGGTTCCCTGTACGTGCTTTTATAGCATTGCGGGGGGCTGGCCTCTTGAAATTGCTGGTTTGCCAGGCGGCGGGTGGTCTGCCGTGGAATGGCGTTCCGGGGGCGGGAGATCCTTCGCCCCCTCCTTAATGCGTTCTCGTGGGTGTCCTTGCTGCTTTATTGTGCCCCTGTTTCACCTCCGTTCACTTAGGTTGTGAGGCTGGTAGAGTGCTGTGGGGGCCTCCCCCACTTCTGTGTCTTTGTGTCGTTCTGGGGGAGCAGACTTTTCACTTCCCCCTTCGGTGTCTTTCGCCTGGGTAGGCTTCCCTTGCTGAGTTATGTGCTGTGAAATATATGCCCCCCCCGGCAGGGTGTCTCCTTCTGATCGTATCGCTGGGAAAAGCACCGGAGGCCCACCTTAACCCGGGGCCGCCTTGGAAACTTCCCTCCAGGGGTCTCACCTCTGCGGGTCTCGCCTCTGCTCCTTGCTGCCGGAACTTCTGGATGGCCCCCGTTCCCTCCAATGGAGCGGTCCGTCCGTGTCTCAGATTTTCACTCCTCCGGGCTGTGGAACGCCCGTGCTGGCCCTCGCCTGCCCAGGCTGCTGTGTCTCTCCACGGCTCTCCGCTGATGTCCCTGCGTGGACACGTCTCTCTGCTAGTCTCCGGTGCCCGTCGCGGTGTCCCGCTCTTCCAGGGCAGTGGGGGGAGAGCCACCCCCCCGATGTCGATGCCTCTGCTGCCCGGGAGCCGGGGGGGCACCGAGACTTATGTTGTGTGTGTGGGGGGGTGGCCAGCAGGGCCCCTTCGTCCGCTGCCAGGTCTCGAGTCCGCCTCCGGCCGCTTCCCACTCCTCGGATCCATGCTGCATCTCGGTCCTTCCCGATGGGGGAGAGGCCGCACGCTCCACGTTCTGAGTGAGCCTTTACCGCGGCCCGTGGCTGTGGGGACCCGCCGGGGGGGTTTATCCGTCTGCTGGAGGGTTTTTAAAGCTGAACTGGTCTCTGCTGCAGGGCTCGTTGTGCTCAATTTCTGCGGCCCGGGCAGAGAGCATCTCAGACACGTCTCATCACCCCGGCGGCCATCTTGGAATTTGAGCAGCTTTTTTTAACAGGGTTTGAGGGTGTGATTCTATCCTTCAACACCAGCATCGGTGTCTTAGGCTCTACGCTTAAGTCTTCATTGTCTGTACGCATCCCGGGGTCACCCGCAGATCCTAAAGATGCTGTGGGGTCTGCAAAAGCAGGCCTGGTATGTATAAGCTTTTTTAACAACGGTTTCTTTTTTTGAGTGTGTTTTTAAGAGTTAGGGCTCTTTTATTTTCATAATTTGTTTAGATGGTGTGTTAACCGTGTTTTTAGATTCCTTAGTGAAAAGGACGTGTTTGGCCTTAGAAACACACTTACGCATAGCTGCTAAAGATTTTGTACCAAGGCTGAGTCTCAATCTACAAGCCTGACATCATAATCTAACGTTGTTATGCGTCCCTAATAAATGTTTTTCCTTTCTTCGTTTTAATTCCTTAACAACACTAGCCCTTTTAGAGTCTCGGATATTTACAAAGACGTTCGATGTATTAAGATTCTTAGACTTTGGGGACTTTAAGGTCTGTATATTATGCTCTGTACAATAAATGACTGTTGTACGGTGCTGTTTGTTTACTCCGTTGGGACCTCTGTAGGAAAGATCAAGGGGTTTCGGGACATAGCCTGATCCACATATAACAGAGGTGTATACAAATTCTTGAGGCTCTATTTTTAAGGGGGAGTCTGAAATACCTATGGCCTTCTCTTTTATGGGTGAATCAGTAATTGTTATAATTGGCTCAGAATCATCTAGGGTGCCACTGGTGCTCAGTTGAATCCACAGACGTTGTACATCTTCAGAATTAATAACAGACAGCTCAATTTTGGGGATCGTTGCTGAGAACAGATGTGATAGTGTGATCTCTCCACAACCGGCGGACCACGGCCTGTGGTCACCCGAGGCTCAGACTAAAAGAGCTTTTGAGATCCCTACCGGAAACACTGGGCCATGTATAATGTCACAACCGATCTGGACCTCAGGGTTAGGTCTAACATTCACAGGGTCTAGAACAGGCACGGTATGCAAAGGCATGAATGATTCAACAGGCTGGGAAATATGGGTGTTGGGAGCATTAACACATTGTTGATGAACATTTTCAAGCCCTTGAGACCCCCACCCCTTGTTAAGCGATAATCTACTTCTTTTATTTAAAACCAAATGTAAGCCCCCGGGTTCCACATAACCGTTGATGTTTGCGTTGTACAAAGGTTGTGTATGCAGCTGACCTGCAGGCGTCGGGGTGTCCCAGGGTAGGGTCACAGAGGTTGTTAGCACTAGAACTTCTTCCTACGCCACAACACAAGACCCTAAAATTAAACAAAAGAAAAAGCAGTTTTAACACAGTATTACAGAAAAAATTGTCCAAGCAATACTTTACAATGAAATGCTAGGGTACACCTAGGGGGTTTTGAAACCCCATTGAAATTTTAAAGGGCGTCGCTGCAAAATAAATTAGGCCAAAAGAATACTCCATAATGAAATGAGACGTTCTGCCTAGGGCGTTACAAAGACACATTGAAATAGTAACAGGCGTCGCTGTGGAAAAAAAGGATTTGGCCGTTAGTAGTCATACAAACGTACAATGTGTATGCCCGGCAGGTTGTTTCTGCTTTTACAACGGGGCAGCCGATGGCTTTGATCCTCCAGAGTCTGAATCTGACAGGGCAGCTGATGGCGTTGATGCTTCAGAGTGTGAATTTGACAGGGCAGCCAATGGCGTTGATCCTCCAGAGTGTAATTCTGAAATAAAATCAAAGAAATGTTTACCAACATACTCTACACCAAGGATCCACACTTTCTCCCGCTGCTTCAAATGCATGATCATATTTTATACAAACGACTAAGAGGCCGATTCATGGAATAATTAGCGTGGCGCAAGTGGGCAAAAACGTGCGAATCGCAGTGGAATAGCGAAAATCGCAGTGCAATTGCGAAAATCGCACGAAAAGCAGCGCACGTCGATTCAAGGAAGGCCGTGCGCGAGAAAACCAGTGGATGTGCGATAAAAAGTGCGCGGCGCACGTTGGCGCACAGGCCATCTAACAGCGTGCGCCAGGTCACAGCGAAAATCGCACAGGCCACAGCGAAAATCGCACATAGCGCGGCGCACGCAACAAAAGTAGGCGGAACACGGGCGTAACACTCGGAATGGGGAACAACTTGCCAAAACGTGGGCGTCACGGGGGAAGTACAGGGCACAAGTGCGCGGAACGCCCACACGCTCGCCTACAACACGTATTCATGGAATAGAATAGGGGAAAAAAGCGCACGCTCAAACCAGCGCACAGGCACAAACACGACCGCCACAAGAAAGCAGGCGGTAGCGTCTCTGCGGCTGTAAGAAATGTGCGCCAAAAGGTGCGCCAACAAATCGCACCTATATACTGCCATGATGAATGTCCCATACTGTGGCCCTCCAGGAAAAATGACGTGCAAAGGGGTACCCACAAACACGGACACCCGCTGACAAAAAATACGTGTGCGTGTATACCGGGGTGCGCAGGAAGTCTAACACGCGATTTCAGCAGGGTACGTGCATCACAGGGGTTCGCGTGAAGTTTCACACGCGATCGGGTCTGGGGGAGCGGGCTACGTGTATATCAGGGGTTCGCGTGAAGTTCCACACGCGAACAGCCTGGGCGCGTGTATTTCAGGGGTGCGCGGGAAGTTCCACACGCGAATAGCCTGGGCGCGTGTATTTCAGGGTGCGGGGGAAGTTCCACACGCGAACAGCCTGGGCGCGTGTATTTCAGGGGTGCGCGGGAAGTTCCACACGCGAACAGCCTGGGCGCGTGTATTTCAGGGGTGCGCGGGAAGTTCCACACGCGAATAGCCTGGGCGCGTGTATTTCAGGGGTGCGCGGGAAGTTCCACACGCGAACAGCCTGGGCGCGTGTATTTCAGGGGTGCGCGGGAAGTTCCACACGCGAATAGCCTGGGCGCGTGTATTTCAGGGGTGCAGGGGAAGTTCCACACGCGAATAGCCTGGGCGCGTGTATTTCAGGGGTGCGCGGGAAGTTCCACACGCGAATAGCCTGGGCGCGTGTATTTCAGGGGTGCGGGGGAAGTTCCACACGCGAACAGCCTGGGCGCGTGTATTTCAGGGGTGCGCGGGAAGTTCCACACGCGAACAGCCTGGGCGCGTGTATTCCAGGGGTGCGCGGGAAGTTCCACACGCGAATAGCCTGGGCGCGTGTATATCAGGGATGCGCGTGAAGTTCCACATGTGATTTGACAGTGTGGGTCCTCCCAGGTGTACCCTGTACACCCTCCACGGCCCCTGCAGGCAGCCCACACCACAGGGGACTACCCTGCATCCCTGGTCATGTCCCGCAGGCAGCCCACCCACCATGGGCATGCCCCCCAGCAAAGGCACATGTCTCCTTGAACTAATGAACACCAACTCATGTCCCCTTGCACCCCCACCCCCCAGCACTGTGGGGCACCTGCCAGCAGGCCCCCACCCATGTCCAACTCATGTCCCCCACCCCCCCACCCCCCAGCACTGTGGGGCACCTGCCAGCAGGCCCCCACCCATGTCCAACTCATGTCCCCCACCCCCCCCCCCACCCCCCAGCACTGTGGGGCACCTGCCAGCAGGCCCCCACCCATGTCCAACTCATGTCTCCCACCACCCCCACCCCCCAGCCACCAGGGTCAGCCTCCACCAGGCCCCCACTCATGTCTCCCACCACCCCCACACCCCAGCAGTGCAGGGTCACCCTCCACCAGGCCCCCACTCATGTCTCCCACCACCCCCAAACCCCAGCCACCAGGGGCACCCTCCACCAGGCCCCCACTCATGTCACCCACCACCCCCACACCCCAGCAGTGCAGGGTCACCCTCCACCAGGCCCCCACTCATGTCTACCACCACCCCCACCCCCCAGCCACCAGGGGCACCCTCCACCAGGCCCCCACTCATGTCACCCACCACCCCCACACCCCAGCCACCAGGGGCACCCTCCACCAGGCCCCCACTCATGTCACCCACCACCCCCACACCCCAGCAGTGCAGGGTCACCCTCCACCAGGCCCCCACTCATGTCACCCACCACCCCCACACCCCAGCAGTGCAGGGTCACCCTCCACCAGGCCCCCACTCATGTCACCCACCACCCCCACACCCCAGCAGTGCAGGGTCACCCTCCACCAGGCCCCCACTCATGTCACCCACCACCCCCACACCCCAGCAGTGCAGGGTCACCCTCCACCAGGCCCCCACTCATGTCTCCCACCACCCCCAAACCCCAGCCACCAGGGGCACCCTCCACCAGGCCCCCACTCATGTCACCCACCACCCCCACACCCCAGCAGTGCAGGGTCACCCTCCACCAGGCCCCCACTCATGTCACCCACCACCCCCACACCCCAGCAGTGCAGGGTCACCCTCCACCAGGCCCCCACTCATGTCTACCACCACCCCCACCCCCCAGCCACCAGGGGCACCCTCCACCAGGCCCCCACTCATGTCACCCACCACCCCCACACCCCAGCCACCAGGGGCACCCTCCACCAGGCCCCCACTCATGTCACCCACCACCCCCACACCCCAGCAGTGCAGGGTCACCCTCCACCAGGCCCCCACTCATGTCACCCACCACCCCCACACCCCAGCAGTGCAGGGTCACCCTCCACCAGGCCCCCACTCATGTCACCCACCACCCCCACACCCCAGCAGTGCAGGGTCACCCTCCACCAGGCCCCCACTCATGTCTACCACCACCCCCACCCCCCATCCACCAGGGGCACCCTCCACCAGGCCCCCACTCATGTCACCCACCACCCCCACACCCCAGCAGTGCAGGGTCACCCTCCACCAGGCCCCCACTCATGTCACCCACCACCCCCACACCCCAGCAGTGCAGGGTCACCCTCCACCAGGCCCCCACTCATGTCTACCACCACCCCCACCCCCCAGCCACCAGGGGCACCCTCCACCAGGCCCCCACTCATGTCACCCACCACCCCCACACCCCAGCCACCAGGGGCACCCTCCACCAGGCCCCCACTCATGTCACCCACCACCCCCACACTGCAGCACTGCAGGGTCACCCTCCACCAGGCCCCCACTCATGTCACCCACCACCCCCACACCCCAGCAGTGCAGGGTCACCCTCCACCAGGCCCCCACTCATGTCACCCACCACCCCCACACCCCAGCAGTGCAGGGTCACCCTCCACCAGGCCCCCACTCATGTCACCCACCACCCCCACACCCCAGCAGTGCAGGGTCACCCTCCACCAGGCCCCCACTCATGTCTACCACCACCCCCACCCCCCAGCCACCAGGGGCACCCTCCACCAGGCCCCCACTCATGTCACCCACCACCCCCACACCCCAGCAGTGCAGGGTCACCCTCCACCAGGCCCCCACTCATGTCACCCACCACCCCCACACCCCAGCAGTGCAGGGTCACCCTCCACCAGGCCCCCACTCATGTCACCCACCACCCCCACACCCCAGCAGTGCAGGGTCACCCTCCACCAGGCCCCCACTCATGTCACCCACCACCCCCACACCCCAGCAGTGCAGGGTCACCCTCCACCAGGCCCCCACTCATGTCTCCCACCACCCCCACCCCCCAGCACTGTGGGGCACCTGCCAGCAGGCCCCCACCCATGTCCAACTCATGTCCCCCACCCCCCCACCCCCCAGCACTGTGGGGCACCTGCCAGCAGGCCCCCACCCATGTCCAACTCATGTCTCCCACCACCCCCACCCCCCAGCACTGTGGGGCACCTGCCAGCAGGCCCCCACCCATGTCCAACTCATGTCTCCCACCACCCCCACCCCCCAGCACTGTGGGGCACCTGCCAGCAGGCCCCCACCCATGTCCAACTAATGTCCCCCACCCCCCCACCCCCCAGCACTGTGGGGCACCTGCCAGCAGGCCCCCACCCATGTCCAACTCATGTCCCCCACCCCCCCCACCCCCCAGCACTGTGGGGCACCTGCCAGCAGGCCCCCACCCATGTCCAACTCATGTCCCCCACCCCCCCACCCCCCAGCACTGTGGGGCACCTGCCAGCAGGCCCCCACCCATGTCCAACTCATGTCCCCCACCCCTCCACCCCCCAGCACTGTGGGGCACCTGCCAGCAGGCCCCCACCCATGTCCAACTCATGTCTCCCACCACCCCCACCCCCCAGCCACCAGGGGCACCCTCCACCAGGCCCCCACTCATGTCACCCACCACCCCCACACCCCAGCCACCAGGGGCACCCTCCACCAGGCCCCCACTCATGTCACCCACCACCCCCACACCCCAGCAGTGCAGGGTCACCCTCCACCAGGCCCCCACTCATGTCTCCCACCACCCCCACCCCCCAGCAGTGCAGGGTTACCCTCCACCAGGCCCCCACTCATGTCTCCCACCCCCCCACCCCCCCAGCACTGTGGGGCACCTGCCAGCAGGCCCCCACCCATGTCCAATCCATGCCCCCCTGCACCTGGGTCCCAACATTCCCCAATCATGTCCGTAATGCCCATCCTCCCCTGCCAAAAGGCCCAACCAACTATCACACCCACCCACATATCAAAGGCAATTACATGTTACACCCCCAATTTAAATAATGCAATTTAACACATGTCTGTCACACACAATGGCTGCAAGTGAATGACAAAACACCCAACATGACATGCCTGAAAGCAATGAGATGATACGACACATTGAAGATTAAAAAAATAATATGTATTTAACAGCAAGTAGAATGGAAATGAAATAAGAAAAAACACAAAGCAAATCAAACAAAACAAGATGAATGTCCAAGAAAAAATTATGAAAAATTAAAATAAGCCAATGAAGAAGATCATCCTGGGTCCATGAGCCCTACCAAAGTAAACCTAACTGACTACTAACTAAAAAGTGAACTATATACAAAAAAGTGGTGCATTGTCCAATCGCAACCAAAAAAAAATCAAAAAAACAAAGGAAACCTAACCCTAACTATACAACTATATACAAAGGCAGCGGGCTATTCGGACGGCTCACTGGTTGTTGTCATGGGCCAGGGCATCATCGAACTCCTGGTCAATGGCTTGGAGGCGGGCATGTTCCCTGGCCCCGAGGTCCCGCAGGGATAACGCAGTGTCAAGCTCAAACTCCCTGCGAAGACCCTCGAGGCACTCAGCCCGCCTCAGCGCCCTCCGCATGGAGTCCTCCGCCCTGACCATCGTGAGCCGTTCCTCCTCTGCCCGCTGCCGCTCCGCACCTATCCGCTGGCACAACCTCTCCCACACGGAAGCCACTCCCATTCCAGGGTTCTCCTGCCCTCCGGCCGATGCCTGCACCCCTGATGTTGATGGCCCCGAGCCATGATGCCTCCCACGTTGAGCCTGCTGCTGCCTCCGACGCAACTGCCTGTGCCAGCACGACGGTATCCAGGCTGATGGAAACCACCGACGCCGTCGTGCACGTGCCCTGCCCGATGATGCCGTCACATCCTCCATCTGCTGGGGTCCAGTTGCTCTGGTGTCCACCCCTGCTGGATCTCTGACTCCCGACTGTGGCAGGGATGGGATCCCCACCGAGCTGGCTGCATTGGTCGGGGCAGGTCCACAGGGGGCCCTGGTGGCATCTGGGCTGGAAGACGGCAAGGAGAACGACTGGTGGATAGCCTGCACAGAGGAGGAGAGGGCCGCCACATTGGCCAACACATGCAGGAAACCCCCGAACATGGCCGATCCCAATTGGGCCACGTCGGCACGGTGCACTTCGTGATGACGTGCGTGCTCCTCCCGGGAAGCACGCACGGCATCACGAATCACAGCCGTGCGCATCGCGACCCCAATCAGGACCTTCTCCGCACGGCCAGGGGTTCCCACGTCCACAGGTGGAGGGGAGTCAGGTGACATGGACATCCCCTCTACCTGCGGACAGGCCTGGGACGGGGCATCCCTGCTGGTGCATGGTGGTGCACTCACAGGGTCAGGGACAGCGACATGCACAGGCCCCTCCACGGTGACCTGTGCTGCCTCCTGCCCCTGGCCCTGGACTGCACCACTTGCACCAGCAGGGATGCCCCCACCAGGCCCCATGTGTGCCCCAGTGGCGGCCTCCTCCTCCTCTGTGCAAACCACCAACCTGGATGGCTCCTCACCGTCTCCCACCGTAGCAGGCCCCTGTGGGGGCTCACCCACCCCTTCCGCTGCAGCCGTGGGGGCATCCCCGCCGCCTTGCTCCACAGCGCCGTCTCCGCCCTCTTCTTCACTAGCCGCTGCGTAGAGGGAGACAAAGAACACAAGCATCAGGGCACTGTACAATGGTCCCCTAGACAGGAAGCAATAGCAGATGAGCACCACTGTCAAAGTACACTTCCATCATGTCCCTCCACAACACATGGGTCAGTCCAGGCAAAACACACACAGTAACAGGCATGGTGCATGCCATGGACATTTCCATGCATGTCCAATGGACTCTTGAAACATTCAATGATATGTAACTCACATGCATCATGCCTCATGCCCATCACATGCACACACTTCACCTCAGTCACATCCATCTGGCCCCAAACACACCAAACACAGCGGATACAAGGGTAATTTGGTTGCTTTACTGAATCTCTGCATTGTCACACACATGTGTCATGCATCCATGGCATGCACAAGTCACAGACACGCAGGTCAGGCACACAGACATGGCTACCATATATGTACCTGGCATCAGCACCCATCCCTCACCCCCACCCATGTCCAGGTACAGAGACTGGCATGCTCTCATGTTCAAAATCTGAATAGGGCTCCCCATGCGGCATTTCAACACATGCAACAACCATGTGCATCACACATCACTGGTCGCACATGCATTACCATGATGTCCCTGCACACATACATGCATACATGGCCTATGGCACACATACAGGCAAGTATCATAGAACCAGCACACCGCAACATGCCCTGTCTCACACAGTAATGCATGGACACTTACCGCTCAACTCCAGACGGGCCTCCCTCTCAAGGATCTGGGCGTGGAGCGCTGGGCGTACGCGTTCCAGGACCCTCATCTGGATGGAACTCATGTGGCCCCGGCCCCCCTCCACGAGGCGCCGGGCCTTCACAAGGGTCCTGGACCTCAAGTCCTCCCAGCGCTTCTTGATCTTCAGGACGTCGCGGGTTGCCACCCCCTCCGCGTTGATGGCAACCACACAGTCGGCCCAGATCCTCTGCCGTCCTTCCTTGCTGGCGCGGGACGATCCAAAGAGGGCATCATACTGCCCCAGGACATGCTCCACCAGGACACCAACTTCGGTGACAGTGAAGCTGGTGCCCCTCTGCCCCTCTGGCCTGGGGTTGCCACTGGTGCCAGATGTGGAAGTGCCCGACATGGCAACCCCAGAGGCAGGTGTGGGTGGGCAACTGGGTCCTGGGGCTGGGCTGTGGAGCGATGTAATACCAGTCGGGAGTCTTCAGTTCCAGCAGGGGTGGACACAGCAACTGGACCCCTGCAGATGGCTGATGTGCAGGCACCAAATGGCAGGGCACGGTGGCAGCAGGCAGGCAGGCAGGCAGGCAGCAGCAGATGGCACGTGGGAGGCTGCTCGGGGCACTGGGGGGCAGTAACTCGGCCTTCTGGGCAGGAGCGTGGGCTTCCGTGTGTTTTCGCGTGGCCAGCTTGATACGGAGTGATTTGGCACGTGAAAATCCTGCACGTCAGCGTGAAATCCGAGGAAAGGCCCTTAGCGCGTAAGCGCGTCAGCACGCATACGCGATTCTATTGGACCAGAGTCCCTCAGCGCGTAAGCGCGTCTGTGACGTGACCCGCACGGGTGTTCCCCACTCAGCACGTGATGACGGGGCACACGTGGAGATACTGCACGTCAGAGTGTCATCGCGTGTAATTGGACAAAAGTGCGCGTACACGCGATTGGCCTATGTACGTGTATTTAATGGGTGCGCGGCCACTTACACACGCAAGTACGTCAGCGAACCTGTATCACGTGGTGCGTGTGAATTTCCGCACGCTATTGGACTGGGAACTGGATTCCAGGGGTGCGCGGGTCACACGCTGTATCCCGTGGTGCGTGTGAATTTCCACACGCTATTGGACTGGGAACTGGATTCCAGGGGTGCGCGGGTCACACGCTGTATCCCGTGGTGCGTGTGAATTTCCACACGCTATTGGACTGGGAACTGGATTCCAGGGGTGCGCGGGTCACACGCTGTATCCCGTGGTGCGTGTGAATTTCCACACGCTATTGGACTGGGAACTGGATTCCAGGGGTGCGCGGGTCACACGCTGTATCCCGTGGTGCGTGTGAATTTCCACACGCTATTGGACTGGGAACTGGATACCAGGGGTGCGCGGGTCACACGCTGTATCCCGTGGTGCGTGTGAATTTCCACACGCTATTGGACTGGGAACTGGATTCCAGGGGTGCGCGGGTCACACGCTCGCCTAGAACACGCGCTAAGCATAAATTGCGGACTTTAACAATAACAAGCTCAGACGCCAGGATGAACATACCGTTCCTAGCAGCAGTGGCAGTGGGCTACCAAAGGAGGAGGAGGAGGATAGTCAGGGCCAGAATATTCACACCCAGAACCAGCCTTTTCGGGATGCCTGATGACCAGGTGTATGGGAGGTACAGGTTTCCACCACACATCATACTGGACCTGGTGAGTGAGTGGGAGGATGACCTCACATCACCCACCCTGTGCTCCCAAGCACTCAGCCCCCTGGAGAAGGTCCTCAATGTACTGCACTTCTTAGCCACTGGATCATTTCAGCGGACAAGTGCCATAGTGGGTGGGGTGTCACAGGCCACCCAGTCACGCTGCCTACACCAGGTCTTGAACATCATGACTGCACGCCCATCAGTCCGCAGGCACATATACCTGCCCAGAACACCTGCAGAAAGGCATGCTGCCGCCCTGGATTTTTACGCAGTGGCACGATTCCCCAAAGTGCTAGGTGCCATCGACTGCACCCATGTGGCTCCACGTCCCCCCAGGGCATCTGAGCACATCTATAGGAACCGCAAGCACTGGCATTCCATCAACATGCAGGTAGCATGTAATGCCAAGGGAATCATCACCTCAGTATATGCCAACTATCCCGGCTCCACCCACGACAGCTTCATTTACCGAATGTCCACCCTAAGCCGGGACCTAGAAGCTGGGCGGCATGGCGATACATGGCTGCTTGGTGAGTATGTATGCCACTGCACATGCATGCATGTTGGATACTGAACAAGGTCACAACCTCACCAATGATACCAATCCCCACCTCCACAGGGGACAGTGCCTACCCTCTCAGCCCCCACATGATGACGCCAATTCGGAACCCCACCACGCCACCCCAGGTAAGATTTAACACAGCCCACATTACAACCAGGGGCATAGTGGAGCGCACATTCGGAGTGCTAAAGTCACGCTTTCGCTCCCTTGACCGTTCTGGCGGGCAGCTGTTATACGCTCCCCCAGTAGTGTGCAGGATCATAGTGGCAGCATGTGTCCTGCACAACGTTGCAACACGCCGGGGCCTGGCCGTGGACATGGTGGTGGCCCCACATCCCCAACCACATGCACAGCCGCTGCGCATGGGAGGGGAAAGGGCACGGGGGGAGGCAGCCCGTACACAGCTAGTGGCTAATTACTTCACATAGAAATCACACCCCTGTGGAGTGCACACTGCCCTGGCACATTCCATCTGACAATCAATGATGACTCAACCTGACACTGATCCTGAATGTCTGGAGAATGAACCGGGAATTCCATGTCAGCCTGAGATTGTTCACCTGGAAGTGTCACAATGTGTGCATCCCTACCCACACAGACACCACCAATGCAGTTTTGTGAAGTTACACATTGAAGCAGCTAAAATGAATACCCACTTGCAAAATGCAACAAGAGGACAGTGCCATGTCAGCCAACCCAACCCCAGCACTGCCACACGACACACCGTGCCATGTCATGCTAATTGCAGGTAAACAAAGTAATCCCCACAACATGACATCACTCTCACTATGTACAGTGGCACTATTAGAAACCTGCAACACCTGAAATGCTCACAGCAATGCCGGACCAACAACATACTTGAGCACGTAGTACCATTAACATGACATCAAAAATGTTACATATTAGTAGTCTCACCACCTGGAAATGCCTGCACTCCCACCACTACCAACTGTGCAGTGTTGGCGCCATGTAGAGTTGTAGGTGCACTGCTGCCAACATGGTCCCCATCGCCAGACTAGAGGTCCTTGTGTGGACTTGAGGAAGGGACCTGCAAATTGGGAGGTAGACACAGAAGAAGAGTTACACATCAATGCAACATGCAGTGTACAACACAACAGCAATATGCACTATGAATGTATACACAGTATTGACTACAGACTGGCCACACAGCTCATGGGAGTCCAACGTCACTGTGTAATTCACTGTCACTTGGGCACACCCTTTGCAAGCCCATGGAAACGGGAAGCAGGAGGGGTGTGTGTGACTCAAACCCAAGCATCTGAACCAAATACATTACAAGCCTGCATGTGCCCAGCCACAATGCAGCGTATGCCCACAGGAACCACGGAAGCCAACAGATCGAAGCCAACAGATCGAAGCCAACACATCGAAGCCAACACATCGAAGCCAACAGATCGTCCCAAAAAAATTGGGAATAAAAGAAATCAAAATAAAAATAAAAATAAGAAACAATCAAAAATGGCCATTGATGGGCCCGGGGGGGTTGGGGAGGCCACCCAGGAGGTCCGAGGACAGGATGCACACCAGAACCCACCTGCGTGGATCCTGGGAAGATAAAACACCTCCATGGGATCATGGCCCACACGGCTACCCTATTGTGGGAGTATCACTGCTGTCGCTATTATCACCCTGTGCAGCTGCATCCGGAGGTGGTTGCACTATGGGAGGCAGCCCACGCAAGGCCCTAGTCTGCTCCTCCATGGCTGCAAGCATGCGGGTGTGGTAGGTCTGGTTCTGGAGGATGAGTGTGCGGAGGTCCCCATGCAACAACTCACGGGATGCCCGGACCTCCGCCCTCGTTGCCTGCATCTCAGCTGAGAGCGTACGGGTGAGACGCTCCAGCTGCTGTTCTGTCCTTTGGTGTGTTGAAGCCTCAAGCTCAACAAGAGTCGTCCTGAGGTGTAGGAGCTCCTGCCTCAGGGCTTCCCTGTGGCCCTGGGACTCAATGGAGATGGCCTCCTGCAGAGTCGCCAGTGCCGCCCGCCTGTCCCTGTTGGACCCCAACATGTCCTCCCTGTGTGACTGGCAGATGGAGTCGGTTGCCTGCTCTAGTCGCTCCATCAGCCTTTCTGGGGGGACAATGGAAGTGGCCACCCTATCCATGGCCTGAGCCATCATCTCGGATGATGCAGCCTGTTGGGTAGCCATACCGTAAATGGATTGCTCCCATGCGGTATTGCCGGGTGGCGTACGGCCACCACGTCGGCGGGCACCACACCTGTCTGGGGCAAGGCGAACTGCGCCTTGCTGTGCCGGCACTGCCTGAGGCTGCAGGACTGCATTCCCCCTCTGATCTGCTGGCCCAGGAACAGGATCAGATGTCGCGGAGTGTGACCCTGCATCCGTAACCACCGAAGGCGTAGCTGCCAACACTGACATACCCATGGAGGGTACTGACCCTGGTGCAGGTGGGTGAGACAGAACAGAATCCCTCCCTGGAACACTCACCTGCGACGGCACGTAGGTCTCATCCGAATCAACACCTGAGTACAGCTCGGGGGAGGTGCAGCCAGAGACACCCCTTGAGAGCACGACCTGCAGCACTTGTGGGTTCTCCCCCACCACCACACCACGTCCCTCACTGGTGGTTGGTCGGCCCTGGGACACCTCCTGGGTCTGCACCATCTCCACAACCCCAGCAGTATCAGGTGCGTCTTCCCCTGCAAAGACATGAAAACAAAGTAATGGAAACAGGCATTAGCACCATGGCACACATTGAGGGCTGAGAAGCAAGAGAACCAGTACTTGATTGACACATGTCCCACATGACTAAAACCCTCCCATGCATGCACCCTCACTGCGTATGAAGTGCAGGCAAATGGCACACACTGATGACACCAAGATGGAAGATGAACAAATTTTCTGCATGCTGCCTGGCAGTGGCATCACACATTGGCCTGTGATTGGCAGGTGAAACACACATGCCATCACACAGATGGCATGTACCATTGCTATTGAGTGAAGAGGGAGAGGAGGGCAGCACCTATTCATTCAGTCCAGTTCCCGCATGTAATAGCTTTTCTGATTCTAACAGGTCAGATTTTTCACCTGGAGCTGCCAGTCTGAAATGGTCAAATTGCACAGGGACATGTGTGTACAAATGATATCCAGGTAACAAAGTCACTCCACTTTACCATACCCATGTCAGACATGTGACTAGTGGACAGCGACATGCCTAGTGAAAGTGGTGGAATGCAAACAAACTGACTGAATGAACAGTGAAAAATAAGCAAATATGTTGTGTCAAGGTGACACTTCAAGGGCAACTGGCGTGCAGTTGTGCTAGATGTCTACTGTTGGCAGAAGGGATACTGCTATGGCCAAATGCAGCTGCGCAGGAAGTATTGCATGAAGCACATGGCTGACCCATACGACTGAGGCGCACACACTCTCACCTGGCACCCAAACAGAAGCCCTCACACACACACCATGCACATGGATGACACACACATGCATGTGCACTCACCGGACAATGCCTCGTAATCAGCCAGATCTCCCACGCCTTGGATCTGTTCCTCCGTGACGTAGGTCCCAGCGACTGACTCATGTGGAGTGAGTTCCATGTCTACTACTGGAGACCCACCTCCAGTCACTAGAGTTGCGGCATGACTTGAGGCCAGCTTACTCTTTGCCCTGCGCTTTAGGTCATTCCAGCGCTTATAGCAATCATTGGCTGTGCGCCTCACGATTCCAAGGGCACTTACGATGTCCGCAACGGTCTGCCAGTGTGCCTGGCGTTGTGCAGGTGTGGTCTTGGATCCTGCAACAATGACCATCTCGTTGTCATGTCCGGACACATACTCGACAAGTGCATTCAGTTCGTCATCCGTGAAGCTGGGCTTCCTGGACGGGCCGGACTGTGTAGCCGTGTCTGGGGCATCAGCCTGTGCCGGACGAGCACTCTTCCTCTTCTGCTTGGAAGGTGGTGGTGATCCTGAGTGTCCTGCGCCGCTCTGGACACTAGGGGCAGGAGCCCTGGTGGACTCTGTATCAGGAGTGTGGGATTGCACACTCAGCATGGGAGTTGGTGCAGGCATTGGCTCTAGTGTGATGGTGTCAGGGGGAATGTCAGCAGCATGGACTAGGACCGACACTGTCCTGGCTGGGTGTGTGAGGGCTGGGGTGGATGGAGCCGCAGCTGCCCCTGCAGCCACTCCGCCCTGCCTCCTTGGTGCAGCAGATGACCTTGCTGCCCCAGATCCACGTGGCATGATGGCATCAACGTGCACCAGCGCAAGTGTCGTAGCCCTGCTGACCTGGAAGTCAGCCATGGAGTCAGCCAGGTCTGGTGCCACAATGGGCTGGTCCAACAAGGGCTGAGCATGGATGGTGTCAGCCACTTCAGCCTCAACGGGAGGGGGGGAGGGGGGGCAGGGGGGGGATGATGGGTGCCCTTGACTGGTCCTCCACACATGGGGGGACAGGCTCACCCTGCAAGTTACGACCACGTCCCCTACCGGATCCACCACGGCCACCACTTGTGGCTCTTCCACCTTTGCCACCCTTACGGAATCCTCGCCTCCCAGCCATGGCACTGATATTAATGTGCGTATGGGAGTGGCTGTAGACAATTGTCCTGGGCAATTGGGGGTCAAAGGGGTTGGGTACCAGATGGTAATTGTACCCTAGTGCTCTAGCACGGCTGATTGTAACCCCTGGGGAAAGATGACGGGTCACGCAACGCACAGGAGGCCCAAAAAAGGGAGATGACGTGCACGCAACCCCTCCTAGACCACGTGTGCAGAAAGAAAAACCTGCACTACGCTGTGGCACCCAGTAACACAAGAATGAACGTATGCGTGTCACACGCAGCCTAGAATGACCTCTGAAGGGGTAGGCTACACACGGGGCAAGCACAGAAGTTGGATACGTGCGTGACTCACCGTCTGCCAGGTAAAAGAGCGTGAAGAATGAGCGCGTTTGGCTGGCTAAACCCCCGCCAAAAGAAGATGTGTACGCTGTCTGAGAAGACAGGACAACAGTAGAAGGGGACACTGTTTGAGGGAACAGGCCCAGGTAAACCAGTAAAAGAGAAAAAAGAGAAAAAGCTGTCAGAGGTAACAGGGAATACGAACTGGAAACGCTGTGAAGTAAATCGCGTGTGAAACGACAAGAAGTACAGAATTCACCCACTCGCTCTCCACGAAAAGCACGTACAAGGAAATGGTGTTCTACATGTACCTTATATACAGGCCCACACGTACAGCGTCACTTACGCGGCGTGTACGTTCACCAATCACACGCTTTGTCACTCCTGCGTGTAGATCCATTTTCACCAATCACACGCTTTGTCACTTCTGCGTGTAGATCCATTTTCACCATTCACACGCTTTGTCACTTCTGCGTGTAGATCCATTTTCACCAATCACACGCTTTGTCACTTCTGCGTGTAGATCCATTTTCACCAATCACACGCTTTGACACTGGGACGTGTCACGCAACAATTTCCTGCACGTGCAGGTGACTATAGGCGCGCATATGCTGTTGACGGGTTTACGCGCTAAGGGCCTTTGCTGACGTGTGGGATTTCACTCCCTATCAGGCTGTCCACGCGTTCACACACGAGAGACCACGCTCCTGGCCAGGAGGCCAAATTACTGCCCCCCAGAGCCCTGAGCACGCTCCCACCTGCCATCTGCTGCTGCCTGACTGCCTGCTGGCCACGTGCCCCACAGTGCTGGTGGGTGGGGGTGTTGGGAGACATGGGTGGGGGCCTGGTGGAGGGTGCCCCTGCACTGGTGGGGGTGGTGGGAGACATGGGTGGGGGCTTGGTGGAAAGTGCCCCTGGTGGCGGGGGGGTGGGGGTGGTGGGAGTCATGGGTGGGGGCCTGGTGGAGGGTGCCCATGCACTGCTGGGGGGTGGGGGTGCAGGGGGACATGAGTGGGGGCCTGGTGGAGGCTGCCCCTGGTGGCGGGAGGGTGGGGGTGGTGGGAGACATGAGTGGGGGCCTGGTGGAGGCTGCCCCTGCACTGCTGGGGGTTGGGGGTGCAGGGGGACATGAGCAGGTGTGCAGGGTAGTCCCCTGTTTTGTAGGCTGCCTGCAGGGGCCGTGGAGGGTGTACAGGGAACACCTGTGAGGACCCACCCAGCCTAATCGCGTGTGATGATTCCCACGCACCCCTGTAATACACGTACCCTGGCCAATCGCGTGTTAAACTTCCCGCATACCCCTGTAATACACGTACCCTGGCCAATCGCGTGTTAAACTTCCCGCGTACCCCTGTAATACACGTACCCTGGCCAATCGCGTGTTAAACTTCCCGAATACCCCTGTAATACACGTACCCTGGCCAATCGCGTGTTAAACTTCCCGCGTACCCCTGTAATACACGTACCCTGGCTAATCGCGTGTTAAACTTCCCGCGTACCCCTGTAATACACGTACCCTGGCCAATCGCGTGTTAAACTTCCCGCGTACCCCTGTAATACACGTACCCTGGCCAATCGCGTGTTAAACTTCCCGCGTACCCCTGTAATACACGTACCCTGGCCAATCGCGTGTTAAACTTCCCGCGTACCCCTGTAATACACGTACCCTGGCTAATCGCGTGTATAACTTCACGCGTACCCCTGTAATACACGTACCCTGACCAATCGCGTGTTAAACTTCCCGCGTACCCCTGTAATACACGTACCCTGGCTAATCGCGTGTATAACTTCACGCGTACCCCTGATATGCACGTTACCCGCTTTGCGTTCCTTGTTTGGCAGCCCTGTAAACTGGTCCAGGGTTAGCGCAGCCCTTTGCGATGATTTAGCGATTTTGATGGCTTTTCCTTGCGCGAGGGCGTTCTTGGGGGCGTTACTGGCACTGCTGCAGGGTCGCTGCGATACTCTGCGCCACGGCTGGTTTGGGAGCATGAAATCCATGAATACGCTGTGCGCGGAAATCGGTTTTAGCGCACGTGCCTGGCGCAGTCAATCGCACGCGGACACTCTGCGCCAGCCGCTTGCGACACTTTTCTGCGAAATTCTATGAATTACCCTGTAAGTCTTGGAAAACAACCTGTAGCAAAAAAAGCAAAAAAAAACATTCAGGTTTTACAGTGTCGACCTTTAGCTAGCAGATCTAGAGTGACAAGTGTCATTACCTGCTACAATGACAGATGCCTCTCTCCCAGTCTCAGAAGGCCCAGCATCAAGATGTTGAGTATCAGCGTCATCGGTCTTGGCATAATTATGGTCATCTGTCACTGCTAAAAAATAAATAAAGAAACAACATACATTATTGTAAAAGGAATGAATCAGAGATAAAGGACCTAAATGTATTGAAGGTTGACTATTGTCCACTACTCACTCCTTATCAACAAAAAACAAAAAAAATTAAAAATCCCCCAGAACAGCACCTCGATACGTATAACTTGGTCCTGAGGTAAAAGAGAAAAGTTATGAGACAAGCTAAAAGACGAGCAAAAAAAAAAACGACTGTGGAAAACCAGGAAAACCAGCTACTTGCAACAAAAGCGATCAAGACCTATAAAACATGGCAAACAGGTTATCGGAGAATACTTTACCAAAAGAACTGAGAAACAATGCTCTGGGCATTGTGTAGTAGACAATCAAAGGATTTTTGGACATTAATAAAATCTATGTCAAAAAACATAGATGATGACCTGCAAAACAAGGTTAGTGAGCATAAGTGGATGACCTATTTCTCAGATCTTTTTCAGCAAACGCCTGAGAAACCGATCAAAAATCATAGTCGGAACCATGGGACATTGAATATGATAAAGACCTGATTCTGAAAAAAATAACCAAGTTTAATAGATCGAGAGCCCCAGGACCAGATGGGATCTCGATCGTTGAAAACATGAACCACTGAAAAACTGCTGGATGTGGTTTGCAAGCTATTTGGTTGACTACTTCTGGACACATTTTTAGCCTAGGCAAAGACGGCTGGCTGTACGGACCCGTATCAATCGGGATTCGTTAAAAATGTAGGCACAACAGCAAACATAATGCTGATAAGTACACTGAAGGCTAGGAAAATGGAGGGTCACCCAAGAGTCTTTGTCGCCTTTTTTTTCGACATGGTCCAGGCATTTGACCTGGTCAACCAAGAGAAATTATGTTAAAAATTGTCAAACTGGAACTACCCAAACTCACTCATGGATCCCATCAAATCCATGTACTCTGGAACATCATTGAAAATGAAGCTTAATGGAGCAGGACAACTCTCGGAACCGATAGAGACCACTAGAGGAGTTAAGCAAGGGTGTCTGCTGGCGCCAGCACTTTACAATGCCTACATGGGAGACAACATGAATCTAGAAGAAAACATAAGATCTTTTCCGCCAACGATAGGAAAAGAGAAGATCACACGTCTCTATATGTGGATGATATCATCCTACTGGATCAAACCGAAATAGGGTTCCAATGCCAGCTGAACACCCTGTCATCGTACATAAAAGAAAATTATCTGGACATCAATACAGACAAAAAAAAAATCATGATCTTGGAAAAAACATCAAAGCGAACAGAAAAACAGCAGTGGTACCTAGAGGGAGAGCGGCTCGAGATTGTAACAAACTTCAAATACTTGGGCATTACATTCAACAGATGTCCTGTTGAAACCCCAATGCAGGCGACACTCTATGTAAAGATCAAGATCCTAACCTCACAAACTAAGGTGATAGACAATAAATGTGTGCACTTCTCATTTATTCCTGCAATCAACTATTATAAGGTCAAGGTAACCCCAGCCATTTCCTATGGTGTGGAGGCGATGCCATATATCCCCGAGAAAATCTGTAACAAACTAGAAAGGTTATTATTGCCGCCACCATCTACGCCAATATCCTCCATCAGAAGAAAATTAAGCCTGGTGCCATTAAAAACAACAATTGACATGAACAGCCTGATGTTCTATGGAAGATCCAGTGGGCACCTCGCCTAAACATTTTCGAGATCATCAAGAGGGAAATGGAGGGAGGGAAAAACAAGATGTTAGCCAACTGGGCCACTAAGAACAAAACCCTTTTAGACACAATTTGTAGCTCGGAGGAAGAACTGGAGCGCAATCCATCAAAAGTAAAACAAAGATTAAAACAATGGGACTGGATACAGTCCCTGGAAGCAGCGTCAAAGAACAAGTTAACCTTACATCTACCACCGAACACACAAAATGTAAATCAAGTGATGAAATACCTGGCAAAATTCCCCGACAGAACCTTGCGCTCTACATTCTTAAAAGCTTGTTTGAATGTCTTAAAAACTAACGTGATTCTAACAATCAGGGGAATATCGACTTCTAACACCTGTCAACATTGTAAAAAAAAAGACCAGGTAGAAACAATCAGGCACCTTAAATGTAATTAAAGCAAGAACCATCTACCTGGGACACCATCTGCAAGCTTCATATATCCACGAGGAAGAAGCCTGGTGGCCTCGAGTGATAAGTGGTGAACAAACATCCTTGGTCATAGCTGCAGCTTTACTTCCTCAGAATATTGGTTTGGAACAGGAAACGGGAGAAAAACCCACATCTGAATGAACTGAGACTGAAAAGCACTTTGAATCGTATTTAAACTATGTCTTCTTCACTGGAATTTTATGATGAAAAGGATTCTTGTAAAAAATGTCAAAGATAAAATTAAATCAAGCAATAAAAAATAATTTAAAAAAGGAAAATATTCAATATGTTTGAACAATCATAAATAATCAAAATCTAATTAAATTAATAAATATTAATAAAACATATGAAATTATCAAATATTAATAACAACCATCTAATTAATCAATCTTAATAAATATCAATAGCAACAATTACATTACTAAAAATTAATACCACATATTACATTATTAAATAGTAATACATATCCATAACAACTATTGCATTAATAAATATACATACCAATTATCTAATTAATAAATAGTAATAAATAGTAATAACAAATATGAATGTATTACAAACTAATACCCAATATTAAATCAATAAATATTAATATGTATTCATAACACATATCAAGTGATTAAATATTAATAACCATTATCTAATTAATAACCATTATCTAATTAATACATATTAATATAGATTAATACCAAATATTACATTATTAAAAATGTATACCAAATAGTAAATAAATATGAATGACGAATGTTAATAACACATATTAAAAGTATTAAAGATGAATACCAAATATTAAATTAATAAATATTAATAATACACACCATAAGTCTAGAAATGATCAATTCCATATTCGGCCAAGATAGCTGTAAGAGTTTCAGAATTTCGACAAATGGAGTGCTGTCAATGTAGCACATTCAGCTGCTAGAATAATTTAAACAATAATGAACCATGGTCTCCACAGACTGCAAATGACCAAACACAGGGGCAACAGACACATGGGCGCAGCAGAAACACAACATACAATGCTGGGTCCCTTATTCACTGGTCAACGTGGGCCAGGTTGCTGAGTTACTTCACTCGGCGGCTAGTAGTCTTTGATCAATGTTGCTAAATAAATATTCACTAAAATGTACAATCTGCATCACATTTTATCAAGAACCTTATACTTGGGGTGCTATTCAAAATGTGACACGTGGCACGTATTGCACAATTGCAGGCCTACGCATTTTGGATACAACCGAAGGAAGCCCAAACACCAATCAGCTGAAATATATTCTATTATGATACTAAGCTAAAATCTCTTCAAGGCCACAGGTCAGGTCCATATATGACTATGGGAACCAGTTTAGCTTTGCATGCACTGATCAAGGGCATTCATTGTCTGGGGGTACTCATTTGTGTGGCGTTGCCCCGTGAGGGTATGCGCACGCGGCGGCGTGACGTTGCACATCGCCGCGTGCGGCTTAAATAAACGGGGCGTTCCCGGCCGCGTCAGAGCGACCGGGGAGCCCGAAGCATACAGCTGTGTCCTGTGTGAGGTCTGTAGGCGGAGGGGCTCACGGGCACGCATGGGGGCACCTAGAGACCCCCAAAAGTGGCGACGAGTGTTGCTGGACGCCCGAGCCCGGCGGTGAGAGCCATCCAGGATAATTTTTCCACACGTCGGAACATCCGCGGATGTTTCGTCTCACGCTGTGGCCGCGGACCATACACGCGGCTGGCGGCCATTTTGCACACGTGGTTGCAGAACTTCCAGGAGCTCCGGTTTGGAGTCGGAAGGTGATCCGAGCCAAATTTTTGGATATGTTGACTGCGGGCAGCCTAACCTGCAGGCCCATGCCTGGGTTTTGATGTTTTGACCAATTTTGGGTCTCTGACGTCGTGTAGTAGCTGGGAGACGGACTGAGGTGGCTGGGCCTTCTCAGCCCACTCCACTTTCCAAGCTCAATTTTTGGAACCTCCGGTTCAGGAAAACTTCTTTAACCCCTTCATCATCACGAGGAAGGTGGCAGTGTGGGGAGAGGTCCAAATTGCGGCCCTCAGATCTGGAACGAGGGTGCCTGTGCGTTTGGGCCTATGAGTGATATCGACGCCCTGGAGGGTGCGGCTGCCACGACCTCGGAGGATTCACAGGACGAAGGATTGGTAGATCTATTTCGGCAGAATCCCCCACAGCCACCCCCACCTGTTGCAACATCTGGACTGCCAAGGCCTGCGGTAGGTGCCGCTGCTCAACCACCCCATCTGGCCATGGCCCAGGCCAGGGCGCAAGGGGCCCTGCAGCCCATTCCGGAATTCGACACGGCGGGTCCCCCGTCCAGCCTGGGCCCCCGGTGGAGAAGATGGATCGGACGCCCAACAATTTGTTACTTCTTCCAACTGACTTCCCTATTTCAGCCTGTAGTTGATAGTTGCCTTCATTTATCAAACTCCTTCTATATAATTATTATTTAACGTGCCATTTGTATGCCCAAAAAGGTTTGTCTTTAATGAAGGGGCTGCAGGGTGAGCAGCACCAGCAGCGCCAGATCACCCTGCAGCTGTTCACCCTGCAAGCCCATCATAATAAACAATGGCCTCACAGCCCGCCGCCGGCTCCCCAGGCATTAGCATTTAAATAAACAAGGCTTACCTGTGGAACATCCGCGGGCTGTGAGGCTGTTGTCCACACAACATCCGCATTAAGATAACCGTGGCAAGCCGCGGGCAACTTGATGCGAATGCCTGTGGGGAGCCGGGGCCTCACAGCCCACCCTTATACTCCCCAGGCATCCGCATCAAGCTAAGCGTGGCCTGCCGCGGTCATCTTGATGCGGATACAGTTCTTTTTAAAAAAGTACATACAAAAGGGGAGCGGTGAAATTAATTTCACCGCTTCCCGTCACAGGCGCGCATATGGAAGGCCGCACCATGGGAATGTGCGGCCTGCAGATGAGGCTCTGGGGACACAGATCGTTAATGGATCAATGTTGCAAGGAGCTCATCAGTATACATAAAGACATTATTTCTGTTCCGTTTCAGTCCTTTAACAGAAATGATTTCTTTATGAAGTCAGAGTGACTTCAAAAAGAAACAATTTATTTTTCAATTAATGGGCTCCCATGACACTGAGGCCTCCAGATCCTCTGGAGATGACAGGAACATGCATTCCTGGCTGCTGCAGAGAGCTGAAGATCTCGTTCCCTGGACCAATGGACTAAAGGTAAGAAAATATATTTTCTTTGAATGTGTGTGCGTGCAGGTAAGTGTTAGTATATATGTTTGTAATGTAATGTGCATTAATGAATGAGTGCATGATGCAGCCTGGTATGCCTGTATGAGTGTATGGTGAAAGGGAGCACAATCAAATGTATGGGTGGCTGGGTGTGTGTGTGTGTGTGTGTGATTGTATTGTGAAAAGGTGCAAACTTAAATGTATGGATGGCTGCCTCGGTGTGCCTGTATGGTGAAAGGGTGCAAGCTTAAATGTATGGGTGGCTGGGTGTGCATACGTGTGTGCGCGTTAATGTGTATTGTGAATGGTGTGTGTGCTTGTGTTCAAGGGCTCAACAAAACCTACATTTCAGGGAAGACTAATCCTTCAAATGTTGGGAGAGGTGCTAACTTCATAGGCGGCGGGGCAGGGGCAAACTTATTTGAGTGCGGCATCTAACTTCTTTATGCATTCTAATAAGACTATTCTAGTGCAACTTCGATGTTACAATCAGTTAACTCTCTCCTTTACATCTGAAAGCACCAACTTATGGACTGCTATGAGAATGAGCTGTCTCCTGTCCCCTCTCTACCCTTCCAATCACTCCGCTGGCATGCAAGTACTAAACCCACATCATGATTTCAACTGCCTAAAAACTAACAGTGAAATGCTGTACGTTAGTAATTGCTGGGCCTTTGTTAACGGCAAAACATAGGTGCCATTTAACATCTGTGTCCTGTTCTGTCTGGCAATGGCTTTGTAGGTCAGCCAGGTCGAGGTAACATAGTCCAACATGTCAGGGGGTGGGGGAGAAGACAGAAGCCAAGTCAGATCAATGGTGTTGTGCCACTGCTTGCGTTTAATGCCATGATTACTTATTGGTAATCTTCAATACTCGTAGCCCCATTCTCCCTCGTCCCAGTACTTGGGTATGAGGCACTTTGCCTCATACACAAGTGCTGGGATGAGGTAGCGGGACATGGAGGTAATGCCTGGCTTAGTTACCTGTAATCATCTTCTTTACTCCTAGCCCCTCTCTTCCTCATCCTAGTACTTACCTATGAGGCAAGGTGCCTCATACGTCAGTACTGGGACAAGGAAGAGGGAGTTGGAGGTAAATCTGGGCCGATGTGCTGATTTTGGGGGTTGGGGCAGGGGGTTGGAGGGAGAGGGGATGCGTGAGGGGTTGGGATTGTGCAAGAAATCATAATGGTAATCCATCTCCAGGCTAAGCAGGCATGATATGTGATATTAGTAGCTAGAGAGGCATTTTGGTGCAGCCAGTCTAGTCATTTCTTAGTTTGGCTTGACTTTTTTTAACTGGGCATCTCTTATAAAGCAGTCCTGCTAAGTGTAATTACCTGGCTAGAAAGGCATTTGGGTGCTGTCAGTCTAGCCGTGTCTTACTGTGGCCTTATATATTTTCTGCCCATCTGTGATAAAACAACCATGATAAAGGTTATTGCTTCGCCTGGAATTTTGGTGCAACCAGACTAGGTATGTCTAAATGTGGCCTGGCATGCTTTACTGTAATATGTTATTATGTGTTTAGACTGGATCTATAATGTGCAGCCAGTTGAACATGTTTTCATTGTGGCATGGCATTTTTGATACCAAAGCATTACATTAATTAAAGCATTTATGTTCCTGTGGACTGTTGGTGACTTCAGTGTATTGGATTTTTGGACTGGCGTTACCCTTCAAAACAATTGCAAAACCACTGCTCTTTAGCCAATTTTTCTCAGACAATTTGCTATATAATGCATTAAAACACACACATATATATATATATATATACATATATATATATTCACTAAAAAAACTTTGTTAAGGGGACGTTATGGTTAAGTTGCCCTACTAAAAACCTGTGAAATTCACACATTTATTTTTTATAAACGTGACATTATGGTTCAAAGTAAAACCGAAAATCCCCTGAAATTCGCCAGTTATGGTAGGCTAAGCAACCATAACTGCCCGCTCCACTGTGCACGGCTAACACTAACACCCAGGACATCAAAGATGACATCACAAATGTCATTGATGACATCACTGATGACATCAAATGTGTAGCCCCTTCGTTTTTGTTCACTGCCATATCTAGGCCAGGTGGGTTTATTTACTGACAGTCAGAAACTTAACTTTCAAAAGGTATTACATTTATCGATATTGCTATCCTCACATGTTCTTACACTGCTTTCCTTAAAATTTAATCGCATCTTTTGATGTACATATATAGCGGAAGAAGCATGCCTGAAACAAAGCAATCATTTTTGTTCATGAATACAATCATGTAGATTATACACAGTTGCTAATGATACTGCCTCTTGTTTGCTTACTTTACTCTCCATATCTAAGCCCCATCTTTGTATGCATTGTAGTTTATTTATGTTTTGTGTGTATTACTAGAAATATATAGTAAGTGATGCATTATTAGCAACTTAGTACATGTTTCACAGACCAGAAAAGTGTGATACAGAAACATTCACCTTTTTATTATACAACTTTGGAAAGTACAAACATAGCACCTCTGTGGTGTATGCTGCAGCCAATACCTACATTTCTGTATGAGTAGGTTCCTGTACTAGAAAAAACACTGCAATTAAATTTTCTTTAGAACACTACATTGCGTGATGAAGTATGTACTTTATTACACATGTCCCGATAATCACTGATATTTTTTTGCAACCCCTCATCTGAAAAGTAAATGCACATGTGATGTCATCAGTGATGTCATCAATGACATTTGTGATGTCATCTTTGATGACCTGGGTGTTAGTGTTAGCAGTGCACAGTGGTGCGGGCAGTTATGGTTGCTTAGCCTACCATAACTGGCGAATTTCGGGGGGGTTTCGGTTTTACTTTGAACCATAATGTCACGTTTATAAAGTTTTTTTTAGTGAATTTCACAGGTTTCTAGTAGTGCAACTTAACCATAACGTCCCCTTAACAAATTTCTTTTAGTGACTTTTATGGGTTTTTAGTAGGGCAACTTAACCATAACGTCCCTTTAACAAAGTTTTTTTAGTGAATTTCATAGTTTTTTAGCAGGGCAACTTACTCATAACATCCCGTTAACAAAGTTTTTGTACTGAATGTACACTTTCATCATGTGAATTTGGGAGATATGTACTATAATTCCCTTACTTTATATACATGTAACATAGAACATACCGAACCGCCTCGCTAATGATATTTGAAAGGCACAGACTGAGCGCCTGTCTGCGGACGGGCGCGGACGAGAACAACACTACCCAAACAGTCAGGGGGTATCTGAAATTGTACTATTGTGCCATATGAGAAATGCACAAGTTTAGAAAAGAACACATAAACACATTGTAAGTACTAATAAGTAACCAATTGAACCTACACGTCTCACACATTACCCATGCATTTAATTACCATGTAGAATGAAATGGATTATACCATAACAAAATAAGATATGCCTCCAACGTAATGACCTCACAGAAAATGTGCAGCCAGGAGCGACAGTAGACGCACACAGCACAATGAAGACAATTTACAAGAAAATAGTAAGGGGACTTCATTTTTCTTATATGTGTGTGTACTTTTTTGTATGAGGTGCAGAAAAAGTAATGTATTTCTGTTGTTTTGATACAGAAATGTGCAGTACTTTGGAGTGGTTGCAGGAGAATTTTCTGCATAGGGAAATGTCGGAAGATAGCGATAATAATGGTACACACTTCTCTGCATAAGCAAATAAACAGTCAGTATTTTATGGGCATTTTTTAACATATATATATTCATGTTTAACAGAACAAGTAAAAAAAGAAGAAAGTCCACCAAAGGACACATAGCAAGACAGCCTGAAACGGATAGAACCGTAGATGGACATACTGAATGAGAATTTTAACAGCTTAAGGCAATTTGTGGAAGATTACGTGAGAGGAAAAATAAGATACCACTGTCCCACCTGTACCTGTCCTCCTTCTCCATTTCCTAGTGACCCATCCCTAAACCCTCAAGAGGAACATAAACGTTTTGACGAAACATCCATCCCTTCATCCCCTCACAACCAGCCCGTGTTAATCCCTAATTCCCCTATAGTTGTTTCAGTATCTGCTTCCCCCTGTATTTCTCTTGATTGATATATGTGTGTGTATTAAAAAAGTGTTTATATTAGATGCAGAGGAATGTTTTGGATTAAAAAACCTTTTTTTTTAAAAGAGTTAAAATGTCTGTGGACAGCGCGCCTGTTCGAGCTGGCCGTAATCAATATGGTATGGATGCTCTAGGGGCAATACACCAACCCGTACCAATCACAACCAATATGGAACTGATCTTATAACGCACCAGGTGTCCAAGTTGTCCGTAAATTAACAGAATGGGGCGTCCTAAGGACATTAGACCTCTCCGTACTGGTCGCAACCAAAATAAAACATGTTCTTAGAACACACCAGGTGTCTGGGATGTCTGTAAATGAACAGCATGGGAGTGCCCTAAGGACAGTATACCTATCCGTACCGTCCGCAGCCAAGATGGAACTGTCCGTAGAACAGGCGCGGTGGCCGGCATGTCCGTAGTAAAACAAAATGGAGGTGTCCTAAGGACACTGCACCTGGCCGTGCAGTCAGCAGAACATCTACGCACATGCGCGCCACACCCATAAGTACTGCGAACATCGCGCCTGTCCCTAACTGTCCGTCTCACTTGTGTCGCACTTTTAATTAGTTTCAGGACCCGAACACTGTCCGTAGAACTCCCGCGTGCATGCGAACATCTGTTACTCTGCATTTGGTGTCCAGCGGGCACCCATTTCCTTCGTGGATGTGTTCACGACGTCATCATGTGACCGCACCCACGCTGAGTGTGTGGACTAATTTGCGCAGTTTGTCTGCTTCCGCAACAGTTCAAAAGAACTTATACAAACATGGGAAATTATTTTACAGTATAAAATCACCATTTCACATGTCCCATACAATGGCCCTACCTTTCAAGGTATTGTTTAGAATTTTTGCAACGCTTTTCAGTGATCGATATGGTCATGAGCCACACCCCCCTACCCCTATTAATGGCCACACCCCCCAGCTCATCTTCATTGTGCTTCTGGCTATAGCAGATTGAGTTGCACTGCCTTTACTGCTGTAGCGAACATTAGCCGACTAATCCTTATGGCATCCATGGCTGCTGTTCCTTCATTAGCCTCAGCACCACCCCCAAACCCTCCACCGCCACCACCTCCCCAAGGGCCTGCAGAGGGAAATACAGGTGAGGATGTAGAGAGCGAGGAAGAAGAGGAAGAAGAGAATGAGGTGGAGGAACTCCGCACTACAAGCACTCGCCGGGAGTCGTGGGTGTGGCGGTTGTTTACCGTTTGTGGTAACGTACCAAAGCACATGCGAACCAGGTCATGTGTAAGCGGCGCAAGTTGGTGCTGAGTCCCGGGAGACCTGGTGCGTACAGCTTTGGTACGACAACCATGAAGTGACACCTAACTTCGTTCCACAGTCCGGACATTCGCAAGGTGGTACCATGTGAAGAATGTAGTAGATTGGGTTCCTCCACAGCATCCTCTGTGTCCGATCCTCTCACCACAAGAGACACTCCTGTGGGGGAGCGTATCCCTCCAGCTGCCTCACAGGCCATTCGCGATGCTGTTGTCCCTTACCTTGGGAGGGTCACAATATTGTGTATGTACTGCGACGCAGTACTCTGCAGGTGGGAGAGTCTTCAAGTGCTTTTGAGACTACGGTCACGGAGCACCAGAAGAACTGCTCCCTACCTAAGTAAAGCTCACCCTACATCTTTCTCTCTCCACCTTCCCTTTCAAATCCCTGTGGTTGGTGTCCCTTCCTTACCCTCCTTTACCCTCCTCTCCTAGTGTGTCGTGTGCTGAAAAGCAATAAACTGGAAAACAACAGAAATTACAAAAAGGCTCTTTTCAGAGCCACCTTTCTCAGTTTAACAATAGAACTATCAAGTGACCGGTGTAGGCCCCCGTGCATTTTTCAAAAAGTCTGCGGGCAGTCGTAGGACACACAAAAATGGAGGGTGCAAGCAGAGCAAAACCAATGCACTTTTCGCTGGGATTAAGTGGTGGCTCTGAAAAGAGCCTTTAGGTGGTGTTTTGTGTGTTTCAAAAACTGTGGATTGGAAGAAACGCATTGGCAAATAGGGGACTATGAAACCAAAAAAGGTCGCAATGCATTTTGGACATATGTGAGATGGACTCCATCTCTGCGAAAAATGAAAGTGCTGCGAAACAAAACATTTTCATTGTGGAATGAGGACATGCCAACATCTCTTTGAAAGGCACAAACAGCCTTATTGGCATTGCACCTCGCTTTCTCCATTTGTGGACCAAATGCAGAAGAACGCAGCCACATTTGTCTTTGTGCAATACGGGAAAAAACTATCTGGCAATTTGGAAACATATCTATGACCTTCCCAAGTCCTTCCTTCATTGCAAATTGCAAAGAAATTCCAGAGACATGGCCTAAACTGTTTCCTCCACAATGAATGATAATTATATCAGTATGATGCTCTGTCTGTAAAGTAGCACAGAGAGATGCCAAGCCCAAACACTGCATACCACGCACTCCATGCCAGTGCACTTCCACATGAGAAAATCCAAGATCTGCAGATATTCCGCAACTTTCTGCATGCACTTTCAACCAATGTATCCATGAGTCTCTCAAAATCTAAGCAATCTGTTTTTGAGCACACAGAGCCATAGTTGTCTGCTCTCCTGTCAGGGAAAAGACGTTCTCACGAAATCTTTCCTTTCAGAACAAACCCACTGACCTTTACTGACCAATCCCTAGCTTTGCAAATTCTCATTTGCATGCGTCTCCACCCGAGAAACCCCATTGGTAATGTGCGCTGCCTGCAGACTACCGCCATGTCCGCGGACACGTAGAGGATCTGAGCATGACGACTGTACATTTAAATATTATTCCCTTTTTCCCCTTTAGGGTGGGCTCTGAAAAGAGCAGTTTTTTTGTTTTTTGGGCAGATGCCTTACAGACACCTGTTATTTTGTTTTTAAAAAAATGTTTTCTTATTACTTTACTCCTACAATCATTACAGAACCTTCTCCAAAGCAAGCCGTACATTCCAAAAGAACATGGCATTTCCCAAACAAGATAATGAAACACCATCTGCTTAAAAATAAGCTGCATTACTGGAAACAATGTTCTCGTGGCTGCAGAAAAACATACCAGTTCGTAACATGAAAGCACGCATGCCGCGATTGATGTTACACCTCCCAATACTTTGATCAGGACAGAAAACAGAACTGTTGTCCCATTTTCCTCTAGGGAGTAAGCCAAAAAAAATTACTTTCGCAGTTGGAAAGATGTTAATGACTGCTTGCACCAACTGTTCCAAATCTTCCAACAAAATACGTGAACTCACATAGCCCAAATGGCAAGCACTGTAGTGCAAAAGTACCACATGGGGACTGGTCATCCTACGTATATCTCTGCAAACTTGGAGAATTGCCGCAACATTGTGATCAGTCTCAGCGCTCCACACCACCTCCACTCCTCTCATATCGAAATTGTGTGCCACATGCCTACTTTTGGAATAGTGTTGTAAACCATCAACAAAAATATCTCCGAGCACCAAAACCCTGACTGTCTCCACCTCTGCCATCTTCAGTACACGCACCGTCTTTCGATACAAATGAACAATGTGAACATCTGATTGGCTGATGCCTACAGTCCCCTTTCCATGCTGGATTTGCTGTAGAACCCCGTATGTGGCATGCCCTACCCACGGACAAGTGCTGTCTATGTGCGGCACGTAACTCTTAGCCAGTTCTTCTACCCTTTCCACATCACTCGCAAATCCATTCCCTCATTGGACACAGCTAAGCAGTCACACAACCATCCACTAATCACATTCAACATCTCTACATCTAACTCCGTCATCAAAATTTCACACTTCAAATGTACTATTGATCACTCTGAATGCAAGTCGCATATCATTGCAAAGCACCTACTTCAAAAATTACTGTGCAAGTGTCGCGGATTTCTACGTACAGCTCCATGCATGCACACATGCATGAGTACAAAGTACAGGTATGCATATTTTAATCATAGAGCATGTGCAACCCTTATGATTTCATTTAAACAAATGAATGCCACTAAATCTGCATAGCCAATACATACCAACGATCCCCCTTTAAGTGCAAGACTTCCGATTTTTCATTGACAAACCGTACTACTTCTTACTGTCTCCCGCATAACCCATACATACATAACAACCCTCCCGATTTAGACGTGAAACTCAATTTTCCATTAGAAAATATTACAATTTTTTACTGTGTACTGCCTAAATTAATGCTACTTCCAATGCGATCGTATCAGAAAAATAAATGTTCCCGATTGCTGTGGTGACATCTTCCTCTGAGGGTCTCCCGATTTTTCAGATTTGTACTTATAATATGAAAGTAGTGACATTTTTCCCATCTACTACAATGACCTATCACTTACAAACCTCTCTGCTAAGGACAAAACAGTTTAAAAAAAACAAGGCATTTTCATAAACTGAAAATTGTACTCATTTGGGAATCAGGTTCAACTAACATACTGCAAATAACATATAAAAGCTGCACATAGTGAAATGAAAGGCACACAGGCACTGTGTTGAGATATCAAAGGAGAGTACTTAGACGAAAGATGCAAAATGAATGTCTACAATAACATCACTGCTTTAGATACACAAAGTTACTAACTTCTTCCTTTTACAATTGCAGTGAAGACTACTCTCCTGAAAATCAACAGCATCTGTATTGCAAATGACATATCTGAAGAAACCTGGTCATTCCGCAAAAAAAAGTAAGTACAGTACTACCTTTATATTCTTACTGTTCCTCAAAGAGACTGTGTGGGTTATTTATGTAATTTGCGCACCAAAACAAACATTGATTTGTGAACCATTCTACCCACAAATCCCCATTTATTAAAGAAAGAATAACAGGCAGAATGGCTCACAAATCCCTGTGTTTTTGGAACACAAATAACATACAGAAGCCTTAGAATGTTAGTACTAGAAATCAAATAGCTGTTTTAATTTTATACCATTACGTTTACTATTAATGCTTCTCCTCACCACTAGCTCACTTTCTACTCTCATCTGAAGCACAGTGTAGTAATACACAAACAGAAAATAGCCTTCCCAACTCATTGTAACTGCTCAATTCACATTCACACACCACCACAAACAGCTTCCCCATCAAACTCATGCATGCATGCACACAGCAAAGATACATTGTACAACAGACCAAACCATGCCTTCTTTTTTCAACAGACCCCAAAGAATGCCTACCAAAAAGCAAGTCCGTAGAAAGGAACGCAGAAATAGAGCAAATGTCCAAAGTAAGCATCCATCGGTAGCAGAGTTTGTAGAGAATGTTGGAACAAAACAGCTAATACAGTTGTTGAGCGAAACAAAGGAAGCGTCAACTACCGAAACTTTGGCTCCTCTATCAAAATGTGGCACTCAACCGAAAACTCTTTACAAAAAATTGGCTACCAGCACTGCTAACAATTCTCCTATTAATGATGTTATAGTAACAAGAACCCACAGTAAAAAAAAATATTTTAGTAAAAATGTTTCGCCACAGGGTCCCTCAGAATCTAATAAGAAGAGGACCAAAATCATCCTCAACCCTTAAAACCTACCATAGAAAATTAATCCTATAAGCTCTCGTAGACAGTGCAATCCTTCTCAAAAGGAAGTTATTTATTTTAGTGTTAAATAGGATGAAACCACTAACAAAACTAAGTACTAAACTACAAAAGAAACTTATCAATAAACAGAATGTCAACAAAAATAACTTCTTGAATATTTGTGGAGGTGAATGGAGTAACGCCACAACCACAGAACCATATTTTAATGAAGAAGCATACAAACAAAATCAAACAAACACAATTGCCACCCATAGCAGTGGACGAGCGTATGAAAAAATCAATTATACCATCATGGAACAAGAAACACTGCTTACAAAAGTATCCCCTGCAAACTCAGAATTACCTCTCCATTCGACTGAACCAGACCGTCCAGTATACAAATGGCCATGCACGTCAATGTGTGACATTCCTAACAAATCTTTCAAATCTTTACGTCAGTTCCTCAATCAGTTTGTGAAAGGTAAAGACAAATCAAAATGAAAGTGCTGCAAAATATGGATATCTGTCCAGTGCACAAATACACAGGACTACAAGGACATTCATTAGCCTGCATTTCAGGACCTATTTGCAAAAGCACCTTCCATGATATCAAAAGGATATCAATACATCATTCAAATGTAAGAAATCTAGTGTATAAACTGTACTATGCTAAAAGTCCAGCTTTAGAATTAGCCAATTTAAATAACACTCTTCTACATGGTACACCCAAATACCTAGAGAAAATATTTTGGAAGTGAAAGCCACTTACAAAATGCAATAGTTCTAGAACAAACTAGCAACAATCCTGCACATAGCAACCTTCTATTACACACATATAAAAAAGAAATACTAAAATTTAAAAGTGCATCGGCTGAAGTACCAAACCATATGTGTGTGTGTGTTGCCGCAGAACGTTTTACAAAAGGAACACAAAAATTATAGATGTTACATACAAAATAGAAGACAATGAAGATTCCAAATGGTTTGAATTAGCTCTGTACCTTTTAGCAGAAAATAAATACTAAATAAGTGAACCCCTAATGTGTTGCAGTTACTGCACTACAAAACTGGACAACAACCAAACTCCTTCACGTGCTATCACAAATAATTTAGAATTATTCCCACTACCAAAACCCCTGCAACAACTCAATTTGTATGTGAGCATCATAATTCAAACAGTTCACCCATTTCAAGCAATAATACGCCTTCAACCAAAAACAGCAAAATTACCTCCCTCTGAATTGGTGAAAGGCATTTGTGGCAAAGTAGTTTATTTGCCATTAGATCTGACAGAAAATGTACACACTCTAGGAATGCAACGTCCAATAGAACATTCTTTAATTGTCTTAGTAAATGGTGTACCAACAAAAGACAAAAAAATGTGGCAACACCTGGTGGATTTACATAAAGTTAGACAAGTCTTGCAATATCTGAAAGACAATAACGAATACTACAAAGAAATAAATGTTGAAGAAAGCTTAAGGGAAACAACTGAAACAATTCAAGAGTCATCAGAAACTGGTCAATTTGAACTTCTGGATCCTGCTACAGTATCCACTCTTTCGGACCATTACACAATTCATCCATTGCATTCCAATGAAAGCATAGATGATGCACTAGAAACGTACCAAATGCGACAAACCAAAGGGTCTCCAATGAGCATATGGGAAAAAAGTATAGAAGCACATGCTTTTCCACTGCTATTTCCTACTGGCAAAGGCGGAAGATACGATGATAGACCCACTCAGATTACAGCATCAGAATACCGCTCATTACGAATGTATTCTCAAGATCCCAGATTTAGACAAAATGTGGAATACATATTCCACCTACTCTTTGAAAGTGAAATGGCAACCCTATGTTATGGAGTTGCACAGATTTTGAAATCTGGAACCCACTTTCAAAATATGTCAGCTATGCAATTAATACAAAAAGTACAAGAAAAAGATGAGGTTTTACAATCAAGTATAACAAATTTGTTTGCAAACATGCGTGGTACAAAAGAATACTGGTTCCGACGGCACAGAGACGTATGTTGTATTATCAGAAACCTTCGACCACCAACTTGGTTTGTTATACTAACTTGTGCAGAGTATGCATGGGAAGATTTACATAAGTTCCTACGCATATCAAACAACAACAAAACCAGCATAGATATACTAACACCTGGAGAACTGTGCTCTCTAGATCCAGTTAATGTGTCAAGATATTTCCATCATCATTTCATTGCTATGCTGCACTTTATTTGTAATAAAACTGTTCCTCCCCTCGGAGAAGTGCAACACTTCTTTTGGAGAAAAGAATACCAAGCGAGAGGAGCACCACATATTCACACTCTTTTATGGATCAAATGTGCATCTAAATTTGGACACGACAGTGATGCCACTGTTTTGCAGTTCATCCAAAAATATGTCACTTGTGAAATCCCTTCACAACGGACACATAGTGACCTGCATGGACAGATTTTACAATTTCAAAGACACAAATATTGTCATCGCAAATACAAAAGCAAAGGGAAATAGTACACCAAATGCCGCTTTGGTTTCCCTAGACCAGTTACAGAAACAGGTGAAGGGAACAACTTCATGTCTTCAGTTCGACATAGTGTTAAAGGTAAATCACCTAAGAACACGTATTACATAAAAAGAACAGAAGAATCAAAATATATCAATCATTACAATGCAATCATTGCCCTCTTATGGAATGCAAACATAGATGTGCAATACATTGCAGACTATTCCACTGCAGTTTCACAATATGTTGCAGCCTACTTAACAAAAGCAGAAAAAACAGAACTTTAAGACCTCTGGAATGACCTATCATCAGACAAAACACTATCTCAGAAATTGTACAGCCTAGGCATAAAAATGCTCTCTCATAGAAAATGTGGCGCATATGAAGCGGCAGATCGTTTAACCGGTACTGCTTTGGATGGAAAATCAGACAACATAGTATGGCTAAGTCTTGGTCCTGCTAAATCTAGAAAAAAAGTTCTGAAATCATATGAGGACATAGAAACAATTGCCAGAAATGATCCCAACAGCCAAGACATTTTAAAAAACAATTTACTGGACACATAGGGCCTCATTACGACCCAGGCGGTAAGTTACCGCCTGGGTCGTACCCTTACCACCATGGTGTAAACTACGTTTAAACTACGTTTACACCATGGTGGATGGCGGATTTACCGCCCCATTCCAAGGTGAGTGGGGCGGTAAATCCCCATTTCCCATTTTACCCTTCCCCATTCCTATTTTTGCCCCATAGGGCATAATGGGGATGGGGAAGGCGCTAATTACGCCACCGTAAATTACGGTGGCGTAATTAGCACCATGGTCCCTTAGTGCAAAAAGCAGGCGTTAATATCACCATGGCGCTAACGGACCTTGTAATCAGGCGTTAAGGGTCGGCGCCGTTTACGGCGCCGTTAACCCCTTAACGCCTGATTCGTAATGAGGCCAATACTATCCGAACAGGAGTGCCACTTTAGAAACCATGTGTCTATACCACATAGCTCAAAACTTTGCATACAAAAATAATATAAAACCCGATGAAAGCAAAGGTAGATATAGAGTGACAGATTGTGAAGGCAGTTTAGTGAAACTTACCAAACGAAGCTTAATTAATCATGTCAAATTATCATCAAAAACTCCTCAACAGAAAGAACTATATTACATGTCTCTGCTACAACTTTTTAAACCATGGAGAAAAGAGGAAGAGATAATAGATAACTATGACTGCTATGCTATATTAGCTTTCAAAGCAAATGAAAGCGCTATCACCGATGTGAACTTTACGCAGTACAAAACAATGTTGCACAATGAACAGCAACACGAAGAAGAACTTCAGGCCCAACTAGATAAGGACACTTCTGACAGTAGTCAACCTTCTGTAACCGGAAGCCAAGAACCACTAGGACAGACACTAATAGCAAATGAGGCAGAATTAGCTATGACAGAAGTGGAAAACACCATGTGTCACTATGAAGAAGATATAGAAGACTTAACTGTACTACAAGCACAACTTAACAAAGATCAGCACACCATTTTTGAAGAAGTAACAAAAGACATTGCACATGGTGTACAAAACGAAAATAAAGAATGTACCTGCCAAAATTACAAACCTATACTGCTGTACGTCAGTGGTGAAGCTGGGTCAGGAAAAATATTCTTAATCAAAATCATCAGCAAGTTCCTTTAACAATTGACAAAAAACAAACTGTCCACTGTTGTAACTGCCCACACAGGTTTAGCTGCCTACAACATAGGCAGTGTCACTTTACACCAAAACAAATTAGACTATTACAAACTTTCTGCAGAAGCTGCAAAGGAACTACGCAGAGTATTAAAACAATTGAAAATACTACTAATAGATGAAGTGAGCATGGTCTCCAACCTAATGTTGGCTTTGATTCACCTCAGATTGCAAGAAGTACTTAAAACAAAATACGAAGAACTCTTTGCAGGGAAACACATTATCGTTTTCGGAGATCTACAATTGACACCAGTGAAAGGTGAACCTATTTTTAAAACCTTAGGACACAAACTCTGCCGTAAAACTGTTGGCAGCATAGGAAATGTCAACCTTTGGAAACATTTCCAATACAGAGAATTAACAGAAAACATGCGTCAATCTGCAGATCTCACTTACGCCAATATTTTAAAAAGTATTAGAGTTGGTGTATTATCTCAAGAAGCACAAGCAATATTGAAAAACCGGCACATTCATGCACTTTATGGTGATAACGCATGTGCTACTGATGTTATGGAACAATTAGCGCACAAAAATGTCAATTGTATGGCCTTAATGCCAACTCTTGCAAGCTGTTTCAAATTCAATGAAACAATGTTAAAAAAAGAAATGCAACCAATAATGGAAATTTGCACCACAGACAAACTAGACGTACATGGTATGACACTACCCATGTGTGAGCAAGCCACAACAAGACTAAATACCTTAGAAAATTCAATCTCCAACACAGCTGGGTTGGAAAAAATATTAAAATGATCCTTAAATTGTAGAGTAATGCTTAAACATAACCTTGACGTGGAGCAAGGGCTAGTTAATGGGGCACTGGTTACAGTTGTTGGCTTTCAAACATACCCACGTGACAACAACATTCAGTTTGTCAATATTCGCTTTGACAAACTTTCAGAAGTGAAAAGGATAGGGCGCTCAACTGCTCGATTTCTTCTCTTCAAAGACATGTATATACGTAGAGAACAATTTTTCTCTAACTCTTGCATATGCAGTCACCATTCATAAATTCCAAGTTCTTACCCTAGACAAAGCATTGATCGATATTGGAAACACAGTCTTTAAAGAAGGCATGAGCTACATAGCACTATCATGCTTACGTACACTTGACAGTCTATTTCTAATCAACTTTGATGCAAGTAAACTGAACGCTCATATTCCTTGCATTTTAGAATACAATAGACTGCGTTCACTGTACAACCCCCATCTGAAATCATATCCTGTTCCAGAAAAAGTAAAACGTGGTAAAAGAAAACTAAATCAAACAGAAATGCAACAGAATCTGACGGCAAATCCTTCAAAGAAATCAAAAGAAGCTAAAACATCATCAATTACCACAAGCAAAAAAGAACCTATTAGGGAAAGTAAATCAGGTACTTCTTCAAAGAAGGAACAGAAACTCCGAAAAAAGCACTCAGAGACAGAACTAGCTGGTCCATTCAAATTTTCAAATGAAACTGGTGTAAGTTGCTATACAAATGTAGCAATGAATATTCTATTTCAATTGCCACCAATTGTTAACAATATTTACTTACACAGTACAGACCAATTGTGTTTGCAAATGTTAGTCCTTCATAGAAACGCAACAAACAATCCTGACAACACGTACAGTGTTCACGGAATAAGACAAGAATTGGACTACTGTGCTGGAATGGTGAGATTCACTATAAACTCACAAGAAGATCCACAAGAATTTCTAATGTACTTACTACAAGTACTGGAAAACAAAAACATACCTATAAATGAAATCTTTTAGATTTCATACATGTGGAAACATACATGCACTCTCTGTAACAATGTGATACAGGAACAAATCCCAAATGAGCGATTTGTGTATGTATCCATACCTAATTGTGAATCCATTCTATTTCAGCAACTTCTACAGAATGCAAACCATGGCAGATTATGTACTATCTGCAATTCAGATAATCGCTCCACCTTACTGATACAAACACATAATAACTACATAATACTTATGCTTCTACATTACAATGCAGATGGTACCAAAAACAACTGTAAGCTGACTGGATTCACACACGGTCAAGTGTGACTTGGGAAGAAAACCTTTACAACAATAGGTATAATCTGACACGCATGAGCTACAACCAATGCAGGTCACTACACTGCATACATTAAAAAGAAATGTGGATGGTTCGAATGTAATGATAGCACCATTACTCTAAAGCAGAGATTGCCAGCTACTCTTACAAATGCGTATTTAATCTACTTAAAGCCAAAATTTAATAACTCATGTGTACTTCAACATTAACAAAAATTTAATTAAAAAGACTATAAACAGTTAGAATACGCCAACAGGTATCTAACTGCCCAAGAGTGTATAACAACCACACAGATAAATGAATACCACAGATCTGTTACAAAAAATGCACAGTTAGAATACGCCATAACTGTTTTAAAAAATCTGCAACAAGCCAACAGACATAACATTAATCAGAAACAGCAAGTAAACACTCAAAGCAATCAAAGAAATAGTTTGTAGAATAGCAAAGAAAGGGTTTTTTAATCCGATAAGGATTTTTTTCCCCCAGACCCAAGGATTTGGAAAACAAACAAAGAAACTGAGCAAAATGCACAGTACACTGGTTTGTAAACTAAATGTGAGGGTAAAAAAAAGCTAAAATGTCTATTATACAATGTAATACGTCTTTATAAAATACAAACACTAACATGCTCTTTTCTTTTATCACAGAAATTAAAAAAGGATATTTCTGCCAAGTACTAAAGTCATGTAAGAAATATATGGAATCTCAACAAAGTAAACAGTAAGTATAATTTCACACATGTCATACATATTCAAATCTTTACGTCTAATCTATGGCAGTAATATGGTGCAGGGGCTGTAGACAGGGCCTAGCGTCTTGGATGTATAACCTACCACCTACACCCTGTGACCAAGCAACCAAGACTATAGGTCCTACCCACAACCATCGCAGCATATGAAAACCATGGTGCTTATAATTTCACTGCTTATAAGTTTACTCTGGGGTGCATCGTGTGTGGTCATGCACCTAAGACTCTAGGTCGTGCACACAACCACCGCACCAAAGCACACCCATACTGACTTATAACCTCACTGCTTATGGGTGCATGGCCTTTGGCCATGCACCCAAGACAGCAGCCCCCCCACAACCACCTGAGTGATGTTCGATACTACGGGTGTATCTATAGCTGTGATATGCTGCAGTGGGTGTGGCCAGGGCCTAGAGTCTTAGGTGTATGTCCATATATATTTGAATGTATGGGTGTGCAGTATATAAAACCCATAGTGGCTTATAACTCCAGTGCTTATAACTTCGTTCTTGGGTGCATGGCCTTCGGCCATGCACCAAAGACTGTACATCCTGGCCACAACAACCACAGCATATCACACCCATTGTGGCTTGTAACTACACTACGTATAAATGTGGTCTTGGGTGCATGGCCTTTGGCCATGCACCCAAGACTGCAGGCCCTCCCCACAACCACCTGAGTGATGTTCGATACTACAAGTGTATCTATAGCTGTGATATGCTGCAGTGGTTGTCGCCAGGGTCTACACTCTTGGGTGTGTGGCCTACGGCCTGCAGCCACGCACCCAAATGTCTACGTCCTGGCCACAACTACCGCACTATATAAAACCCATGTTGGCTTATAACTTCAGTGCTAAAGACTCTAGCTCCTGCCCAGAACCCCCACACCATATCGCACCGATTGTGGCTTGTAACTTCACTACGTATACATTTGGTTTCGGGTGCATGGCCTTCGGCCATGCACCCAAGACTCTAGGCCCTCCCCACAACCACCTGATTGATGTTTGATGCTACTGTTATACCTATAGCTGTGATATGCTCCAGTGGTTGTGGCCAGAGGCTAGAGTCTTGGGTGTAAGGCCATAGATATTTGAATCTATGGGTGTGCAGTGGCTTATAACTCCAGTGCTTATAATGTTGTTCTTGGGTGCATGGCCTTCGGCCATGCACCCAAGACTGTACACGCTCCCCACAACCATCTGATCGATAAGCAATACTACAGGTGTATCCATTGCTGTGATATGCTGCGGTGTTTGTGGCCAGGGCCTAGAGTCTTGGAAGTATGGCCTACGGCCTAGGGCCTACGGCCATGCACCCAAGGCTCTAGGCCCTGGCCACAACCACTGCAGCATATCACACCCATGGCGGCGTATAAATCAATAGCACACCCATAGAAACAAAAAATGTAAATACGGCATAAACTCAATTTCAATGTTCGCTAACACCACGCGTGTCCTTAGAACAGTTTCGAGTTGCCTGCGCACAGCACGGACTGAAGTACTATCCTTATGAGACCCCTCATTTTCAGTACTTACAAACATCCCGAACAAGGCGGGCATAGGGAATATATCATTAACACCTACCACCTGAACAAATACAGTATTTCACCCATCTCTTACTCTCTGAACCTCCCCAAGCACTCTGACACACCAAAACAGTTTCCGAAATAGCATTTTGCCTCTGGTCGCCGCCGCGCTGTCGGCGGATCCAAGATGTCGGGTGCATCCAAACAAACTTACGCACAACACAGGTCACTGCAGCCAATCGGCGGAGACGTCGCGTGTCCGCGGTAATGACACCAGCCCCTTAGCCAATCAGTATCTTGTCCGCCGAGCGAACAGGGAAGTGTGACCGTGGAGCAGACATAGATATCACTAATTTTTTTAGACCTACTTTTTGGTCATTTTAAAGGAAACTACTGGACGAATTGTTACCAAATTTAAAAAAGCACGCTTTCGGGACCAAGCCCCTGCCCCTGCTACAAATTTGGTGAAAATCCGTCCAGCGGTTTGGCCTGTAGGCGTGCACAAAGTTTTTCCCCCATTCAGTCTATGGGAAAAAAAGACGTTTTGGGAGCCTCCCTATAACTTTTCCCCCCCTCAACCAAACATCACCAAACTTTGCAAAATGAAGACTGGCCCGTATACTTTTTTTTGCAAAGTTTGGAGAGGATTCGTCCAAGGGGAGCAGAGTTATAGGCCGCCCAATAAGTGCTCTTCCTATGGAAACAGCAACTTAACCATAACTACACAGCCACTACCGGTCATCGTCGGGGTTTACCTCTGTGTTGCTGGGCGAGGGCAGGGCAGGAGGTTTCCACATGGAATTTTTAACTTTGTGTTCAATACATAAGAAATTTTAAATTGAACTATGGTACAGCTGGCTCTTTGAGAACGTTGGGACTAACTCTGAGACTTTTTTGCACGATACTTGGGAGTGCGGCTCAAGACTGCGCCGTTTCACGGTGCAGAAAATGGTGATATATATATATATATATATATATATATTGTAGGGAGAAACTGAACACTGTCAGCTAACGGCGGCACTCCTCCAATGGTTCCAAAGAAACACTTCAAATAAAGACTGTCCATTCAACGTCCTTTATTGAGCACATAGTGGACAGAGTTAGGCAGAGAAAAAAACAACTTTGTGTTTCACCCTTACAGGCTTCGTCAGATTGTGTGAAGTGAAAAGGGTTTCTGGGTTTTAGCCGTCCCATGGTGAGTGAGTGCCTTTTCCATTTCCAAACACTAGAGGCAGTTCCAGATTGATAATTCGTAGCTCATTTTGGTCGCCATGTTGGATGTGGATACTGTTTAGCAAAGAACCCTAAGGTTAGTGCTGAATTCCGTGTACATGCTATTTAAAAAGAGTTTGTAGTTTTGCCATTCAATTTGAATTAAGTTCAAGCAGTAATTTCTATATTTAAAAAATACATTTGTCACATAATAAGGTGCTTGATAAAAAGTGCTAAGTGCCTCGAGGTTGATGGATATAGCAATACCATCAAAGACACCATGAAGTGCATTTTGCATAATACCTCATACACATTAACATAAATTGCATGACATTAGATTCTTTATGCATAAAGTGCATGTTGCATAGTACTGAACATGAGTTATCATAAAGTGCTTAGTGCATTGTGCTTTGTACATGCACACATTAGTCACATGAGGAAATACATGGTAGTCATGTCATGTCAAAATTACATTTGTCGCATGATCAAGTGCACAGTGAAAGTTCAAATGTGTCTCAAAATTGAATATAGGAATACCAACAGGTACATCATTACATAATATTTCATATATATTATTAACGTAAGATGCATAATACATGATGCTTTGTGTATAAAGTGCATGTTGCATGATACTAAACATGAATTCGCGTAAAGTGCATAGTGCGTGATGCTATGGTTGTGCATACATCGATCTTATAATAAAATACATTGTAGTCAATGCATAACAACTCTAAAATAACAAACAAACACAGATACAATTGTATCATGGTGCTTAGGCATAACGGAAAGTTCCACTTCGATTAAACCTTAGTATGTGGTACATAGTGAAATTCAAATATCTTATGGGAGATGCTCAGTACAACTACGGGCTTCAAGCAAAACAGCGGCCTCTTCTATGGCACGCATGAACACTGCATTATGCATTGTACCTTACAATAAGGAGACACAAATATCAAAGGTATCACATACCTACACCGCAACTGTGAGCGGCAGAGTAAAGTGCTTAGTGCACAATTTGGCTCCTGGATCTCTGATAGATGATGAAAGGCACGCTTACTTGGTGCTTGTGCATGTTTTGAGTAGCTGTTAATAGCCACAATTCACATGCGTATAAAATGTGGACATGTCAGCGCTGTCATAAGCTTCAAGCACATGGATCGAACACCTATGGAATATCTGAATTTGAATATCCTGCCATCGGTGTTGGGAGTGGAACATGGTGGACCTGCTTACTCAATAACAAGTAACTCTAATTTGCAACTACAGGAACTAATACTATCGGTTCTACTGTAGTCAAGAGTGAGACAAATAAGTGAAGTGAACAAAAGTTGCAGATCTTATTTGAAAGTATATCTGTAACATAAACACAAGTGAATTTAAAAATCAGAAACATTTCTTGAGGGGATAACCTATCAGGGGGCAAAGCACTAATTTGTTAACAAAATAAAGAAAGGCTAAATTTAGAAGCAAGAATTGATCATAATTGGGAATCCAGACAACACATCTGCTTCATTTTCTTCAATTTGTTCAATCGCCCACAAAGGTGTAGAGCTCCTCATCTCTTTTATGTCCTCCTGGGCTCTTTGTGTTATAATCGAAAATATATCTGCTCTCACATTGTCTTAATTTGCGTTCGCGATTACCTGCCCTTGGATGATGAGAGACAGTATATATTCCAAAGTATTTGAAGGATGAAATGTCCCCTCCATGTTTCTCTTCAAAATGTTTTGCAAGCGGGTAGGTTGGGTCATGATTCTTAATGGCTCTGAGGTGTTGAAGTGTTTGAGTCTTAACTTCCAATTTCGTGCTTCCTATGTACCAAAGGTCACAGCTGCATTGGATGACATATATTACGAATTTATTGGAACAGGTGATATATGCTTCTCCTAGTACAGTGAGCGGAGTACCCCTGAAGCAGCATGTTTGTGTGTATTGCGCAAGCGTGGTAATCTAGGCCGGCCCAGAATGTGGCACGACTCATGATTTGTTGCCGAGCCGGGCTGGGGGGGAGGGGCTCACCATGGCTCGCAGGGGGGGCCTCCAAATGTTGTGTTACACAGCTGTTTCAGTCTTTACAAATTACACAACCCACAGTAAGATCCCACATTATTTTTCTTTCTAATTATACTGCTAAATGATGGCTTTTGTTCATATAAGGTTTGCAAGCTTATTTTTGACCATTTTTATAACCCACATCCCAGGGACACCCCCAGCCTGTTAGGAAGAGTGACCCAATCATTTTGTGCACTGCTACTCTGTCCAATCCTGTTTTATCTTGTTTTCTTTCCTTTTCGTTCTTTGAATTGCACTCTTGTATTTATAAAGGTAGGAGAAAAGCCTCAAGTACCAGCATGTTAATTAAAGGGATACCTTTGAATGAGCTAATTGGGTTAACTTGAGACTTTTATTAAAATTAGGTGTTATAAAGCACTATTAACGTGACAGCAATGGGAGGAGAGTATGATATGAAGGTGTGGTCTCTTTACCAAGAAGTGTTCTTAATTTCAGTTCCACTGACAAGATCTGTGACAGCCCGTGTCCCTCTTCCTTACTTTTGTTATTCAGGGGTGCCTAGTCAAGGAGACTTCCTGCTTAGCAAAATGGTGCATCGCTTGGCACACAAAGATTTCCATGACGATTCTGCGTCACATCTTGAACAATAACGAGCAATCACAGAGCGATTTCCGCGCTAACTGAGTTATGTGGCCGCCGGGTTCATGGCAGGACGTTAACGGCAGACCAAAGGCTCCTGAAGAAGATGGCAGCATAATTCATTCCACAGTCCTGCCACGACATGATTTGACACGAGGACGAACGTCAGAACAGGAAGTGGATTGCAAAATGATTATTAAAAAAACACAGCCAACATTTACCACGGGAGTATACAGGCAAAGCAAAAGTCCAGGATGTTGACACAGTGTACGCAGTTCCTTTAACAATTGACAAACAACAAACTGTCCGCTGTTGTAACTGCCCACACAGGTTTAGCTGCCTACAACATAGGCAGTGTCACTTTACACCGATTACTACTCCTTCTAGTAGAACACCAAAACAAATTAGACTATTACAAACTTTCTGCAGAAGCTGCAAAGGAACTACGCAGAGTATTAAAACAATTGAAAATACTACTAATAGATGAAGTGAGCATGGTCTCCAACCTAATGTTGGCTTTGATTCACCTCAGATTGCAAGAAGTACTTAAAACAAAATACGAAGAACTCTTTGCAGGGAAACACATTATTGTTTTCGGAGATCTACAATTGACACCAGTGAAAGGTGAACCTATTTTTAAAACCTTAGGACACAAACTCTGCCGTAAAACTGTTGGCAGCATAGGAAATGTCAACCTTTGGAAACATTTCCAATACAGAGAATTAACAGAAAACATGCGTCAATCTGCAGATCTCACTTACGCCAATATTTTAAAAAGTATTAGAGTTGGTGTATTATCTCAAGAAGCATAAGCAATATTGAAAAACCGGCACATTCATGCACTTTATGGTGATAACGCATGTGCTACTGATGTTATGGAACAATTAGCGCACAAAAATGTCAATTGTATGGCCTTAATGCCAACTCTTGCAAGCTGTTTCAAATTCAATGAAACAATGTTAAAAAAAGAAATGCAACCAATAATGGAAATTTGCACCACAGACAAACTAGACGTACATGGTATGACACTACCCATGTGTGAGCAAGCCACAACAAGACTAAATACCTTAGAAAATTCAATCTCCAACACAGCTGGGTTGGAAAAAATATTAAAATGATCCTTAAATTGTAGAGTAATGCTTAAACATAACCTTGACGTGGAGCAAGGGCTAGTTAATGGGGCACTGGTTACAGTTGTTGGCTTTCAAACATACCCACGTGACAACAACATTCAGTTTGTCAATATTCGCTTTGACAAACTTTCAGAAGTGAAAAGGATAGGGCGCTCAACTGCTCGATTTCTTCTCTTCAAAGACATGTATATACGTAGAGAACAATTTTTCTCTAACTCTTGCATATGCAGTCACCATTCATAAATTCCAAGGTCTTACCCTAGACAAAGCATTGATCGATATTGGAAACACAGTCTTTAAAGAAGGCATGAGCTACATAGCACTATCATGCTTACGTACACTTGACAGTCTATTTCTAATCAACTTTGATGCAAGTAAACTGAACGCTCATATTCCTTGCATTTTAGAATACAATAGACTACGTTCACTGTACAACCCCCATCTGAAATCATATCCTGTTCCAGAAAAAGTAAAACGTGGTAAAAGAAAACTAAATCAAACAGAAATGCAACAGAATCTGACGGCAAATCCTTCAAAGAAATCAAAAGAAGCTAAAACATCATCAATTACCACAAGCAAAAAAGAACCTATTAGGGAAAGTAAATCAGGTACTTCTTCAAAGAAGGAACAGAAACTCCGAAAAAAGCACTCAGAGACAGAACTAGCTGGTCCATTCAAATTTTCAAATGAAACTGGTGTAAGTTGCTATACAAATGTAGCAATGAATATTCTATTTCAATTGCCACCAATTGTTAACAATATTTACTTACACAGTACAGACCAATTGTGTTTGCAAATGTTAGTCCTTCATAGAAACGCAACAAACAATCCTGACAACACGTACAGTGTTCACGGAATAAGACAAGAATTGGACTACTGTGCTGGAATGGTGAGATTCACTATAAACTCACAAGAAGATCCACAAGAATTTCTAATGTACTTACTACAAGTACTGGAAAACAAAAACATACCTATAAATGAAATCGTTTAGATTTCATACATGTGGAAACATACATGCACTCTCTGTAACAATGTGATACAGGAACAAATCCCAAATGAGCGATTTGTGTATGTATCCATACCTAATTGTGAATCCATTCTATTTCAGCAACTTCTACAGAATGCAAACCATGGCAGATTATGTACTATCTGCAATTCAGATAATCGCTCCACCTTACTGATACAAACACATAATAACTACATAATACTTATGCTTCTACATTACAATGCAGATGTTACCAAAAACAACTGTAAGCTGACTGGATTCACACACGGTAAAATGTGACTTGGGAAGAAAACCTTTACAACAATAGGTATAATCTGACACGCATGAGCTACAACCAATGCAGGTCACTACACTGCATACATTAAAAAGAAATGTGGATGGTTCGAATGTAATGATAGCACCATTACTCTAAAGCAGAGATTGCCAGCTACTCTTACAAATGCGTATTTAATCTACTTAAAGCCAAAATTTAATAACTCATGTGTACTTCAACATTAACAAAAATTTAATTAAAAAGACTATAAACAGTTAGAATACGCCAACAGGTATCTAACTGCCCAAGAGTGTATAACAACCACACAGATAAATGAATACCACAGATCTGTTACAAAAAATGCACAGTTAGAATACGCCATAACTGTTTGTAGAATAGCAAAGAAAGGGTTTTTTAATCCGATAAGGATTTTTTTCCCCCAGACCCAAGGATTTGGAAAACAAACAAAGAAACTGAGCAAAATGCACAGTACACTGGTTTGTAAACTAAATGTGAGGGTAAAAAAAAGCTAAAATGTCTATTATACAATGTAATACGTCTTTATAAAATACAAACACTAACATGCTCTTTTCTTTTATCACAGAAATTAAAAAAGGATATTTCTGCCAAGTACTAAAGTCATGTAAGAAATATATGGAATCTCAACAAAGTAAACAGTAAGTATAATTTCACACATGTCATACATATTCAAATCTTTACGTCTAATCTATGGCAGTAATATGGTGCAGGGGCTGTAGACAGGGCCTAGCGTCTTGGATGTATAACCTACCACCTACACCCTGTGACCAAGCAACCAAGACTATAGGTCCTACCCACAACCATCGCAGCATATGAAAACCATGGTGCTTATAATTTCACTGCTTATAAGTTTACTCTGGGGTGCATCGTGTGTGGTCATGCACCTAAGACTCTAGGTCGTGCACACAACCACCGCACCAAAGCACACCCATACTGACTTATAACCTCACTGCTTATGGGTGCATGGCCTTTGGCCATGCACCCAAGACAGCAGCCCCCCCACAACCACCTGAGTGATGTTCGATACTACGGGTGTATCTATAGCTGTGATATGCTGCAGTGGGTGTGGCCAGGGCCTAGAGTCTTAGGTGTATGTCCATATATATTTGAATGTATGGGTGTGCAGTATATAAAACCCATAGTGGCTTATAACTCCAGTGCTTATAACTTCGTTCTTGGGTGCATGGCCTTCGGCCATGCACCAAAGACTGTACATCCTGGCCACAACAACCACAGCATATCACACCCATTGTGGCTTGTAAGTACACTACGTATAAATGTGGTCTTGGGTGCATGGCCTTTGGCCATGCACCCAAGACTGCAGGCCCTCCCCACAACCACCTGAGTGATGTTCGATACTACAAGTGTATCTATAGCTGTGATATGCTGCAGTGGTTGTCGCCAGGGTCTACACTCTTGGGTGTGTGGCCTACGGCCTGCAGCCACGCACCCAAATGTCTACGTCCTGGCCACAACTACCGCACTATATAAAACCCATGTTGGCTTATAACTTCAGTGCTAAAGACTCTAGCTCCTGCCCAGAACCCCCACACCATATCGCACCGATTGTGGCTTGTAACTTCACTACGTATACATTTGGTTTCGGGTGCATGGCCTTCGGCCATGCACCCAAGACTCTAGGCCCTCCCCACAACCACCTGATTGATGTTTGATGCTACTGTTATACCTATAGCTGTGATATGCTCCAGTGGTTGTGGCCAGAGGCTAGAGTCTTGGGTGTAAGGCCATAGATATTTGAATCTATGGGTGTGCAGTGGCTTATAACTCCAGTGCTTATAATGTTGTTCTTGGGTGCATGGCCTTCGGCCATGCACCCAAGACTGTACACGCTCCCCACAACCATCTGATCGATAAGCAATACTACAGGTGTATCCATTGCTGTGATATGCTGCGGTGTTTGTGGCCAGGGCCTAGAGTCTTGGAAGTATGGCCTACGGCCTAGGGCCTACGGCCATGCACCCAAGGCTCTAGGCCCTGGCCACAACCACTGCAGCATATCACACCCATGGCGGCGTATAAATCAATAGCACACCCATAGAAACAAAAAATGTAAATACGGCATAAACTCAATTTCAATGTTCGCTAACACCACGCGTGTCCTTAGAACAGTTTCAAGTTGCCTGCGCACAGCACGGACTGAAGTACTATCCTTATGAGACCCCTCATTTTCAGTACTTACAAACATCCCGAACAAGGCGGGCATAGGGAATATATCATTAACACCTACCACCTGAACAAATACAGTATTTCACCCATCTCTTACTCTCTGAACCTCCCCAAGCACTCTGACACACCAAAACAGTTTCCGAAATAGCATTTTGCCTCTGGTCGCCGCCGCGCTGTCGGCGGATCCAAGATGTCGGGTGCATCCAAACAAACTTACGCACAACACAGGTCACTGCAGCCAATCGGCGGAGACGTCGCGTGTCCGCGGTCATGACACCAGCCCCTTAGCCAATCAGTATCTTGTCCGCCGAGCGAACAGGGAAGTGTGACCGTGGAGCAGACATAGATATCACTAATTTTTTTAGACCTACTTTTTGGTCATTTTAAAGGAAACTACTGGACGAATTGTTACCAAATTTAAAAAAGCACGCTTTCGGGACCAAGCCCCTGCCCCTGCTACAAATTTGGTGAAAATCCGTCCAGCGGTTTGGCCTGTAGGCGTGCACAAAGTTTTTCCCCCATTCAGTCTATGGGAAAAAAGACGTTTTGGGAGCCTCCCTATAACTTTTCCCCCCCTCAACCAAACATCACCAAACTTTGCAAAATGAAGACTGGCCCATATACTTTTTTTTGCAAAGTTTGGAGAGGATTCGTCCAAGGGGAGCAGAGTTATAGGCCGCCCAATAAGTGCTCTTCCTATGGAAACAGCAACTTAACCATAACTACACAGCCACTACCGGTCATCGTCGGGGTTTACCTCTGTGTTGCTGGGCGAGGGCAGGGCAGGAGGTTTCCACATGGAATTTTTAACTTTGTGTTCAATACATAAGAAATTTTAAATTGAACTATGGTACAGCTGGCTCTTTGAGAACGTTGGGACTAACTCTGAGACTTTTTTGCATGATACTTGGGAGTGCGGCTCAAGACTGCGCCGTTTCACGGTGCAGAAAATGGTGATATATATATATATATATATATATTGTAGGGAGAAACTGAACACTGTCAGCTAACGGCGGCACTCCTCCAATGGTTCCAAAGAAACACTTCAAATAAAGACTGTCCATTCAACGTCCTTTATTGAGCACATAGTGGACAGAGTTAGGCAGAGAAAAAAACAACTTTGTGTTTCACCCTTACAGGCTTCGTCAGATTGTGTGAAGTGAAAAGGGTTTCTGGGTTTTAGCCGTCCCATGGTGAGTGAGTGCCTTTTCCATTTCCAAACACTAGAGGCAGTTCCAGATTGATAATTCGTAGCTCATTTTGGTCGCCATGTTGGATGTGGATACTGTTTAGCAAAGAACCCTAAGGTTAGTGCTGAATTCCGTGTACATGCTATTTAAAAAGAGTTTGTAGTTTTGCCATTCAATTTGAATTAAGTTCAAGCAGTAATTTCTATATTTAAAAAATACATTTGTCACATAATAAGGTGCTTGATAAAAAGTGCTAAGTGCCTCGAGGTTGATGGATATAGCAATACCATCAAAGACACCATGAAGTGCATTTTGCATAATACCTCATACACATTAACATAAATTGCATGACATTAGATTCTTTATGCATAAAGTGCATGTTGCATAGTACTGAACATGAGTTATCATAAAGTGCTTAGTGCATTGTGCTTTGTACATGCACACATTAGTCACATGAGGAAATACATGGTAGTCATGTCATGTCAAAATTACATTTGTCGCATGATCAAGTGCACAGTGAAAGTTCAAATGTGTCTCAAAATTGAATATAGGAATACCAACAGGTACATCATTACATAATATTTCATATATATTATTAACGTAAGATGCATAATACATGATGCTTTGTGTATAAAGTACATGTTGCATGATACTAAACATGAATTCACGTAAAGTGCATAGTGCATGATGCTCTATGTGTGCATACATCGGTCTCATAATAAAATGCATGGTATTATTAACGTAAGATGCATAATACATGATGCTTTGTGTATAAAGTGCATGTTGCATGATACTAAACATGAATTCGCGTAAAGTGCATAGTGCATGATGCTATGGTTGTGCATACATCGATCTTATAATAAAATACATTGTAGTCAATGCATAACAACTCTAAAATCACAAACAAACACAGATACAATTGTATCATGGTGCTTAGGCATAACGGAAAGTTCCACTTCGATTAAACCTTAGTATGTGGTACATAGTGAAATTCAAATATCTTATGGGAGATGCTCAGTACAACTACGGGCTTCAAGCAAAACAGCGGCCTCTTCTATGGCACGCATGAACATGCACGCATTATGCATTGTACCTTACAATAAGTAGACACAAATATCAAAGGTATCACATACCTACACCGCAACTGTGAGCGGCAGAGGAAAGTGCTTAGTGCACAATTTGGCTCCTGGATCTCTGATAGATGATGAAAGGCACGCTTACTTGGTGCTTGTGCATGTTTTGAGTAGCTGTAAATAGCCACAATTCACATGCGTATAAAATGTGGACATGTCAGCGCTGTGATAAGCTTCAAGCACATGGATCGAACACCTATGGAATATCTGAATTTGAATATCCTGCCATCGGTGTTGGGAGTGGAACATGGTGGACCTGCTTACTCAATAACAAGTAACTCTAATTTGCAACTACAGGAACTAATACTATCGGTTCTACTGTAGTCAAGAGTGAGACAAATAAGTGAAGTGAACAAAAGTTGCAGATCTTATTTGAAAGTATATCTGTAACATAAACACAAGTGAATTTAAAAATCAGAAACATTTCTTGAGGGGATAACCTATCAGGGGGCAAAGCACTAATTTGTTAACAAAATAAAGAAAGGCTAAATTTAGAAGCAAGAATTGATCATAATTGGGAATCCAGACAACACATCTGCTTCATTTTCTTCAATTTGTTCAATCGCCCACAAAGGTGTAGAGCTCCTCATCTCTTTTATGTCCTCCTGGGCTCTTTGTGTTATAATCGAAAATATATCTGCTCTCACATTGTCTTAATTTGCGTTCGCGATTACCTGCCCTTGGATGATGAGAGACAGTATATATTCCAAAGTATTTGAAGGATGAAATGTCCCCTCCATGTTTCTCTTCAAAATGTTTTGCAAGCGGGTAGGTTGGGTCATGATTCTTAATGGCTCTGAGGTGTTGAAGTGTTTGAGTCTTAACTTCCAATTTCGTGCTTCCTATGTACCAAAGGTCACAGCTGCATTGGATGACATATATTACGAATTTATTGGAACAGGTGATATATGCTTCTCCTAGTACAGTGAGCGGAGTACCCCTGAAGCAGCATGTTTGTGTGTATTGCGCAAGCGTGGTAATCTAGGCCGGCCCAGAATGTGGCACGACTCATGATTTGTTGCCGAGCCGGGCTGGGGGGGAGGGGCTCACCATGGCTCGCAGGGGGGGCCTCCAAATGTTGTGTTACACAGCTGTTTCAGTCTTTACAAATTGCACAACCCACAGTAAGATCCCACATTATTTTTCTTTCTAATTATACTGCTAAATGATGGCTTTTGTTCATATAAGGTTTGCAAGCTTATTTTTGACCATTTTTATAACCCACATCCCAGGGACACCCCCAGCCTGTTAGGAAGAGTGACCCAATCATTTTGTGCACTGCTACTCTGTCCAATCCTGTTTTATCTTGTTTTCTTTCCTTTTCGTTCTTTGAATTGCACTCTTGTATTTATAAAGGTAGGAGAAAAGCCTCAAGTACCAGCATGTTAATTAAAGGGATACCTTTGAATGAGCTAATTGGGTTAACTTGAGACTTTTATTAAAATGAGGTGTTATAAAGCACTTTTAACGTGACAGCAATGGGAGGAGAGTATGATATGAAGGTGTGGTCTCTTTACCAAGAAGTGTTCTTAATTTCAGTTCCACTGACAAGATCTGTGACAGCCCGTGTCCCTCTTCCTTACTTTTGTTATTCAGGGGTGCCTAGTCAAGGAGACTTCCTGCTTAGCAAAATGGTGCATCGCTTGGCACACAAAGATTTCCATGACGATTCTGCGTCACATCTTGAACAATAACGAGCAATCACAGAGCGATTTCCGCGCTAACTGAGTTATGTGGCCGCCGGGTTCATGGCAGGACGTTAACGGCAGATCAAAGGCTCCTGAAGAAGATGGCAGCATAATTCATTCCACAGTCCTGCCACGACATGATTTGACACGAGGACGAACGTCAGAACAGGAAGTGGATTGCAAAATGATTATTAAAAAAACACAGCCAACATTTACCACGGGAGTATACAGGCAAAGCAAAAGTCCAGGATGTTGACACAGTGTACGCAGTTGTAAAACTGTTCCAGTTAGGCAACTTAGAAAGGGCTGGGCAGAGAGCGCAGGAGCGGATCAGTAGAGAGGAGTGTATTTAATGTTCTGTGTGACCGTTGGGCTGTACTAGTCTCTTTTATCGCCGAGTCAGAACATTGGCCGCCTGTCGTCGTTGCAGGGTGAGTGCTTTATTCGTGTAGTCTCGCTGTATGTCATATAGTAGGTTGTGTTAGGAGAAGCGAGGGGGGGTGTGGGGCGGGCGAGGCGAAGGGTCATTATTCCTCTATCGGCCCCTCAATAGTTAGCACTTTTTGGACGTCGCTATATGAATGGTAATTATATGGTTGGATTGCTGTTACAATATGTAAGGTATAGAATTGCTAGTGCTGTATCGTATTGGTCCTGACAACGCCATCATGTGTAAGTCAGAGCTCCCAAGTTTTCCGATTATTCTGTGTATGAGAAAACCACCTTGCCCTTTTCCCCATGTTATTCTGTGAGTTGTAGTTTTTTGTCACTTCCATTTTACATGTAGGAATACAAATCCCAGATTCCAAGAATAAACACGGGACTAGCTGGCTTTCTCGTCCACGGAATGGGGAACTTGAAGCTCTGCATATGGTCAAATCATTCTTTGTTATGCTTTTTTATTAAGCTTTTATATGTGATGATAACTACCACAGTGGCTCCTATGCCTTTGGGAGCATGGCGTATCCTGCTACACCAGGGGTTTCCTGATCTTTGTCTGTGCAGCAAAGGAGAAGCAGAGGAAAGGTAACGGGATGGAAAAGAGAGAATGGTTGCCACAATCACTCAAAGGCAGGGTAAGATGCAGTGGGGAGAAGACAGAGCGCCCGAGATTCCCGTGGCCACGTGGCCAGTCCTGTTTTTTCCCCTTTGGATTCTGGGACTTGTAGTTTTTTTTCTTTCTCATTTGAAATTTAGGAAAACGACAAGTCCCAGAATTCCAGGCAAAAACAGGACTCCCCACAAGAATCTCTAGAGCTCTAGACCAGGATGTTTATTTGTGAGATCACTGATGCACCTAGATCCTATAAGATGGACTCTAAATCTGTAATGCAGAAAAAAATGCAATGTCATCAACTGTTTGGAATACATTGCATGCATGCCACTTTCCAGTCTGGAGATGCTGGTCCAGTCCTGTTTTTAACTTTACATTCTGAGGCTTGTAGTCCTAAATGTCCTCCATTAGAAGTCCAAGAATGCTAAGTTAAAATTTGGACTGGGCTAGCATCTCCAGAATAGTGCATATTCGCATGTAATTGGACTATATTTCAGGACAGATTTCAGAAACAATGTCAAATGTGTAAGTAAGATGAGCTTTGGATAGACGAGGGGCTTGAGCAGAACCTATACGTTTGGCGTCTTATTTGTCCAGATGAACTCTTAATTTTACCGCAGGGAAAACTCCACAATAACAATTATGAGACTGACAATTCTGGGGCCAGGTGTGGCCCAGTTAAGCTTAGTCATATTCTCATTTCCCAAAAGAGATAATTGCCTGAAGGTACTGCCAACATTAACACTTACCTGCTGCCGAGTCCCCTGCTTAAAAGTGTAAAATGAAAGAGTGAAAACAGGTGAAATTGCCTTTACTGTTTCATTTTACTCTGTGTTGTGGAAGATGTCAATGCCGCCTGAAAGTATTCTTTGCTCTCTGCATTTACAATGTAGTCTCATGGAATGCACCTGCGTTTAGCAGGTACTGCATGCAGGCAGATTCCACACGAATCCACATGTTTTACGCCGGCATGACATGCTAGTGGATAACTAGGTGGTTTTGCAGGTGGAGCAGGAATTAGGAGCCGAGGGAAACGTGTTTACTGTTTCCTCTCCCATATCCCAATGAACCTGCAAAAGGTTTATAATATACCATGGAGTATAAAATATACAAGTATAAAGATTTATGTACGCTTTTTACATTTTTTTTTTCTTCACATTGAATGTAAAGTGAGTCACTTTGGAAAATAAAAAGGTGCATGTCAGTACATATCAAAGTGAATGGAGTAATTAAAGGTGACATGTTCTTCTTAAGGTATTTATTCCGTGTTCATACCATGCTGCCAATGGATTGTGCATAGTATTTTCAGCAAGGAAATTCTATTCAAATAGCCCAGGCATATTGCGAGGAATTGCCATCTGGCAACGGTGTAGAAGCCCTGGCTGTTTTTAGTTTTATAATTTAATAAAATGATGTGGCTAATTCCATCCCTGAAAGGGTAATCTGCCAAACAGATCGCCCTTTCATAAGCTCCATGCCAATGGCATTGTGTAGACCTGTGCCTGGCTGCACCAGTAGCCTGATCAGCAGCACCAGCTTTTCAGTGGCACACAGCAGGTCCAGAGGACACAGGTACCCATCTGATAGCTTCAGTGAGAGCCAAGTCCCAGCAGCGGAGGGGTGGCATTTAAAACATGCACCCCTGTACCAAAACCCTATTATTATGAGTTACTATTCTCGTGTCAGATGTATCTTTAAATATAAGCTATATATGAGTTATGGTTTGGTGTATGGTAATTCTAATAATGTTTACAGCCACAACAGTTTGATATCACATGTATTATCCCTTTGAGCCCAGTCCAGCTGTGAAAGGACTATGTGTTTTCTCCCCAGAGAAGGTGGTCTCTGACACTACTAGCAAGAGAGTAGTTTGGGGGGATTTCCTCTCTTTGTTCCTTTTGTGAGGGCAGGTAACACCCTCCCAGGAGACAGCAATACCACGGGAAGCTGGCCTCGGAACAGGAATCAAAGGAGCATACCCATTAACACAGGAGTAGCCACAGACCAGGGTGCTGCATATCTAAAGGCCTCTGATTCTATTGAGGGGGATATGTGGGTTAGTGTAGACAGAGGGAGCTGCCAACTGGAGCGATGTTGAGCAGGGTTGAAACAAAGTTCTTTGTGGTTCAAATATGATGCTTGGGAACGAGAGTATCGTGACGACCATCGCCGTCATCTCAACAGTCCCTTCAAGGAGGCTGGTTACTGGATGCGCTGGTCAGTGGGATTGGTTCGATGAAGCGCTTAGGGAGCTGTGGTTTGTGAGAGCCACCAGGGTTGGTTTGACGGTTGAGAAGACGGCAAAGGCGCCGGAAAATGAATGCACAGGTCCGGACACGCACCTCTTGTGCCACACAGAGCTTAGCAAATCTTAGAACCGTGAACCGTCCGTGTGCATAGAACATGCTGTTGAGGTGGCATAAGGCTGTCTACTGGTGCATGCTCAGAAATGTGCCTGCAGAGTTCCAAGCAGCAGTTTTCAGTTGTCTTCCTCTCTGCCTTTATCTCAGCACGATGTCTGTTCCCAGCTCAATCACACTGCCAGGAACACAGAGAAAAAGCAACAGCAATGCCATACCTTTTGGCTTTTGTGTAGGCATGAGAACTGCATTTGGCAGGCACTGCCATAGTGATATTAACTGGCCATTAATGGAAGCAGCTGCAAAATTGTGCGGAGACATGGGCATATAATAGCAGTGCCTGGCAAATGACTAATACTTCTACACAAACCAAAACTGTTGGCTTTACCAATGCTTGTTTTTACAGGACGTCAGTGGAGGACATGCATAGTGCTTATAAATCGAGTGGCTCAGGCAGAACTGGTTAATACATTTGTATTACACCAGTATCATGTTTACAGCTCCAAATTAAGACATTAACTTTTAGAAGAGTGCTTTTAAAATACACTGGCTGGTCCTTCTTGCACAACGTTTGATGGTAAGGCTTAATAAAGCTAGCTCAAATAGATCCCAGGAGGATGTGTTTTGGTCAGGGAAGGGCAGGACATGGGTAGGAATGGTCCTAGGGATTAGCATGGCCATAAGCAGTTAATGGGTGGGTAAATAACCAAACACCAACTACAAGGCTCAGGGATCCCAAAATCTACTAGCCCACTTGCATGGGTGAGCCGGGTCGTACTGGGACAAGAAATAAGCCTGGTCACTCAAAAATAAAGTGGCCCACCCCTCGCCTCACGACCCTTGACCTCTGATGACATCACCGGAAGTGATGTCATTTGACCCCACCCAAAAGTGTCATCCCGGGAAGCAATGAAACACGACCTTTCACCCCTTGACAAAACAGAAAGTGGCATCAAATAGCATTGTTCCTAAGTACACTAAATTACTGTGAATCCAAGCAGACGTCCAAGGCCAAATGATAATATGTTATTGTATAGTACTTAACCTTAAGCTCTTTTTTACAGAACAAATGTGCATACAATATTACCCAACCTGTGTTGGTACTCATTTATCGACCTAAGAAGGATGAAAGGCTTTTTGAAAACAAAAAGAAAAAAAAAATAGGAAAAAAGAAATTTCATTTTTACATTTTTTTTTTCTTCCAAACCGGCCCAGGCATGGCCAAAAACCGGCTCCCACTCCCTAGGGACAATTTCGGCCCGGCCACGGGCCGAAATACCGAGGTGCCAATCCGACCCTGTGGGTGAGTAGATTTTATGAAGGCCGAGTACCGTTTGCATGGCTGTTGGGGATGTATGGGGATGTTTGAAACTTTTACTTGACATTTACTGCAACCAAGTTTGTTTCTAGTAGCTGGCAAATAAAGTGTTCATTGTGCATGGCTGGCCTTTTGGGTGGCAGCATTGCACCAAATCTGAAGTGTGCTTGTGGTGACATGCTCAATTTTACTGAAAACACTGGTAAATATGTTGTCCCCTGTCAACATGGGGCAAGTGCATTTCTCTTAGTTCGAGTATGTAAACTAACAAACTCACCCTGCGGGTCTAGTAGAATTTTTACAAATTTGGAAGGCCTGCAAGCTTTGTGTCCCTCCTCATATGCCATTTCTCCCTAGCTGTACTCTAATGCAAAAGCTTTGGCTTAAAGCGCCACCTAATAGCAAAAACTATAAATGCCGAAAAAGCACAGTCACACAAGCCATACTCAAACGCACACTCCCATTGCTTGTACATGTTTCTTGTTCTTGTTCTTCCTGCAGTATGCAGGATGGGAGGGTGCAGCATGAGAAGAAGGTGTGGATGAATAATTCAGGAGGAGAGGAAAACATAGGGTAAAGGGCTGAACAGTTCAAATGCTGTGCGGTGGGAAGAGAGATGGGTGCGCAGGTTAGCTAGATCGCTGGAAAAAGAATAACAGGGGAGAAAGATGCTGGGAGCGGGAGGTCATGAGGTCCTGATGGGGAAAGGAACGTGGCAGTCTCTCTCCTCTCCTCCTCCTCCATGTATGTATGTTTTGTATACAATGCAATGTTTTAAAACAGTCAAAAATAGAGATATAGCAACAGGATTAGAGAGAATGTTTCCCATTGACTTGCATTGCAGGGATGAGGGGGTTGGTCTGGTGGTTTGGGATTCTGTATGAATGTACTTAGGTTGTAGCATGGTCATGGGAGGAGAATTCGTGGGTACATAGCCCAAGGACACCGGCAGGCTGCGTGTCTGTCCTTGCATCCCATCTCTCCTCTACTCTCACTCATGCCATTAGTTTTGCCACAAGTGTGTCTCACGCGCCACCTCTAATGCGGAATCTAAAAAACAAGTGGGAATACTAATAGCATACAGAATGTGCAACACCACCAGAAGTGACGTCAGATGGCGTGAAGCCACAGCAAGGCAATGACATCCCCTTGCCATATATCTGTCCCCTGGGGATGAATTTGGTGAATTTTCTGTAGACCCTGTTCCTGTTCAGCCTCAGAATAGTAATCTGAATAGTAAGCAACTGCTGAGGAGAGAATGCTGAATTCCAATGAACCTAGACATATTGAAAAACGCCTGCCCACTTTTCTCTCCTAACATCACTCCTTGAACATTCACACTTATTTTTTTTAGTTTTGACCATGAGGTGATTCTCACGTGCGATCTGTAAGCTTTAACTGTTGCACTGGAGTACAGCTAGGAGGGTGATGACCCGTGATGAGTGACACACAGCTGGTGGGTGATGTTTGAAAATGTACCCACCCATTGACTGCCCAGGGCCATAATAATTCCTATCATCATTCCCACCCACTACCGCCCATCCCCTCCTATGAACTGTATTCTGCAGAAAGTCAATAGCTTAATTACAGCTGTAAACGTGCTACTGATGCAATACAAATCTATTAACCAAGTGAACTCTCAGCCACTTGATTTATGTCTATTCATTGAACTCGAGTCTTGTTAAAAACAAACACATTGATAAAGCCAACGATTTTGGCTTGGGTGTAGATAGCCGTATAATATGCCCACGTAATCACACCGTTTGTCACCTTTTGTCATTTTATGGCTAGGCAGTACCATTATGGCAGTGTCTGACAAATGGCAAAATTGCTGCCTTCGCAGAGCTCACAATTGACGTTCTGCACAGCCTGGATTTTTAGCTCACGCCATTTTCAATGGCTGTAATGTTCTTCTGGTGCTATGCCTTGAGAAATGCTGAACTATAAATACCAGAATGCAAGTTAATGCGAGCCTAAAGGCCAGGACTGTCTGAACAGCTTATGCCTCAGAAGAGACGGCTTGAAACAGTTGCAAATTCTTCTACTACTTTAAAGAGTTAAAGCCACACCCCAGAGTAGATTTGATAACCCCGGTTTTTAGTATTCTTTCACGCACACAAGCAGCTTGTCATGGGGAGGCTAAACAGGCAGCGCAACAGAACAAATACCTTTTAACCCATCGAACAAGCAGTTGTCATGCAAGTGGAATAGGCAGCTTTCAAAATAGTTTTGCTTATATTCAATTTTAGTTTTCTTGAGTGTTGTTAACTATTGAGCAGCTAACTTTGAGGGTTTGGCCTTTAAGCCACAGTGCAGATAAAGGCATCTCAAAACAAACTGTGACGGAATATTAATACCGTCAGATGGAATGAGGTGATATCATGCTGGGCCAATAGCACAGCGAGTAGATTGCTGGCTTTGATATCTGTGCAAAGCCTACTGACGCAGGATCGAATCCCGGCAGGGCCGAACTCAGCCTTTCATCATTTGGAGGTCGAAAAATGAGCATCACACAACGTGGCTAATACTAATAAGCAGAGCTCAGAAATCTGAAGATTCGTAGCATTGAATGGTTATTTAAGGTACTACCACCCATCGGGTATCAGAGCGAATAAACCACTACGCACAACAAAAGGCTCGGAGGAGGCTACACATCGCTAAATAAAAGTGTTTTTAGACTTTTCCCTAAATTGAAAAAAATACAATCTTTCACAGACGTTATTAGGTAAACTATTCCGCAATTTTGCCGTAATACAAGAGCGCTCTGTTTGTGAAAACACAAAATGGTCACCTTATGCCTAGGAATGAGACCCGTCTGAGGTGCTCTGGTCCACAAACTGACTCTTAAATGGGACAATGTGCCCTTCTCCCGTTGCTGGCACAATAGGGCAACCACCCCCTCTAGGGGACTCACTTGGACAATCGCATCGGCTTATTCTGAATGTGCACCCTAAATTGCCAACATTTAGGGGCCATGAGAAGCCCACTGGTAACCACCCCATGCCTGTTTTGTTTCTGGACACTGGTTTCATAAATACACATGTCCAAACTCAGCTAAATACAACTCTTCCCTTGACCTGGATGTGAAGGTTTGGCAGTAGATTGTGTTGTTGCAGAGCTTGCCTGGTGCCTCCACCTTTCCACCAAGACTAGCTTGCACAGTTTAAGTAAAAGTTATTACGTTCAGACGTAATGTTCTAGTCCCTGTGCACTGTTTTTTTTAAGGGCTATTCCTGGCACCTTTGCTCCCAATGTCTAGTCCAACTCTTAGAGTCAATTCTTGATTTAAACCGTTTCAGAGTAAGCAGACTCGGATCTGTATGCTATATGCAGTTTTATGTTCACTTGGGCAGAGTAACGGTCTTGCATTTCGGAGGTAGTGCAGGTAGTGCAGCTGTCTCCATGCAACGCCCCCCTCCCACCCTTAGCCCTGGGACAAGAACCGCACACATTGTGTGGCCCTGAAACTTACAACAGCATGCATAGAAAAAGCAGTCATCAGCTCCCTCACTCTAACGTGGGAAGCCGTATATTATACCATACAGTATGATATGTGGCTTCCCATTACAGAGTGAAAGCCTTGAAGCCACGCCCACCTGGTAGCTCTGGGGTCGGGCTACTCGGTGAGCGTGTCTCCGAAGATTGCCGCACAATACCTCCCTCATGCTGCCAGGGGGATGCAGGATATCATACAACACCGGGTTCCTGGTGTGATGTCCACGTGACATGGTCCACCTGGTGGAAAGAATATATGTGAGGGAGAAAGCCAGCCAAAGGCAGTCCCCGCTCTGACACCAGAGCCAGCATGCCATTGTCTTCATTACGCGCTAGCATGATGCGTGTCCTGCCTTCCAGGCCCAGCACAGCCCCACAGCTCCACAGCCCCTCATCACAAAGCTTCAAAACATGTGACATTACCATTGAAGAAAAGAAAAGGACATTCCTTATGCTTAACCTTGGAACCAGGGCGCTTAGGCTATTCAATGCACTCCCGAATCGGGGCACAGAAGACGACTACGAGACAGCGAAGGCTGTCCTCACGAGGAAATTCAAGCCCCAGGTCAGTCTGTACTTCGAGCGGTTTAAAATGAGCCAGGTCAGACAACGCCCACAGGAAAGCATTGATGACTTCCACGGCCGGCTGTGTGAGATGGCCATCGGCTGCGACTTCCCAGACGTCGAATTTGCAGTCAGGCAACAGGTCATACATGGCCTCTCCAATTATCGTCCCATAGCGGGCCTGCTATGGCCTGCTAAAATCTTAGAAAAAGTGCTGACAAGGCAACTTCAGGCATTTATAGATGAACATAAGATCCTTGACTATTTCCAGTCGGGATTCAGACCGGCTCATAGAACAGAGACTGCCGTGGTGACCGTTTGGGATGATCAGCTTGGGGGCCGCTGACAAAGGTACTGTTAGCATGCTTATCATGCTGGACGTGTCGGCAGCCCTCGATACGGTGGATTTTGATATTCTCATCACCAGAGTGTTATCCGTGGCAGGTATTTCGGCAGAAACTATGAGATGGTTTGTGTCTTTTCTATCCGACCGTACCCAACAGATAAGGATGGGTGACTGCCTTTCGGAGACAGTGCTGGTTGAGTGTGGGGCACCACAGGGGTCCTCACTATCGCCCCTACTGTTTAACACATAAATCCGAATTCTGCTAAATATTTTGTCAGAAGTTGGCTTGTCATATCACTCCTATGCAGATGACACCCAGAGTTATGTCTGACTAAATTAGCTTATAGAAGCCATAAATACGGTGCTGTCTTATGCAGCTAAAATCAAGGACTGGATGTTGGAAAACAAGCTTTAGTTAAACCCTGCAAAAACAGAGGTCATAATACTGGGTGCTAGGAAATCTCTACGGGACATGGTGCACACCACTCCATGCCCCTCTCTCTTCGACACACCGACAAAGTATGTTGATACAGAAAAAAAACCTTGGCTGTATTTAGCAGTCCAGTATGGACTGCAATATACAGATCAACCAGATGTGAAATCGGTTTATTTTCAATTAAGAATCTTAAAACCAGTATTGCCATTAATTGCAGTGAAGGATCGACCCGCCGTGGTTGGAATATTAACCAATGCTAGGTTGGATTACTGCAATGCCCTTATTATGGGGGTGCAGAAATTCCAGATAAAGAGGCTACAAACTCTGCCGTCAGGTTGATTTTTTCATTGAGCAGAAGAGTTGCAATTTCTCAATTCAGAAGACAGATACACTGGTTGCCAGTGTCACAGGGGATTCTTTTTAAGGTGCTCTGCTTGGTGTTCAGGTGTATTCATGGGCTAGCACCGGCCTATTTGAGTGTTACAATCCAGCCATACTGCCCTTCGAGACAATTACGTTCTCTAGGCCAGCGCCTTTTACAGATTCCAAGGGCTGGAACCTAAACTTGGGGTGAACGAAGGTTCTCTGTTTTTGGCCCTCAAATGTGGATTGAGCTTCCCTTGAATCTCCGACTCCTTGAGTCCCTGACAATTTTCAGAAAAAAATGTAAAACCCATCTGTTTACATAGTGTAGGCCTCACTGCTAGCTTGAACTCTGTAACACTGCTATGATTCATGAAGTTATCACTGCAGCGCCTAGATGCATTTGTGCCTGGTCCCCTCTTGGGTATGCGCGTTACAAATGTGCAAATCTAATCAAATCAAAAGCTCCAGAGGCCCATACTATCAGGGACGAATCTCCCGCTAGACACCATCCTGACCATGGGGCAACAACGGGACAGAACAGGCGAGCATGTGGCAGAAATGGAGCAAATGATCAGTCGCCTGCCACTAGACCACCATCAGTGCCCTGCGGCAGAGCAAACACCAACAAAGGCAGACAGCAAGCAAGCCCAGAGAATGCCTGTGGTGTGGCGGACAGCAACACAAAGGGCAACCCTGCCCAGCATACGGCACCACGTGCTAGAAGTGTGGGAAGGTGATCCTATATGCGTCGGTATGCCTAAACTCCCAGAGAAACAAAGACAACTCACCCCAGAGGAGAGCTCAAGACTGGAGGAGCGATACCAGGTCCAGGAATGCACAAACATTCCGCCCAAGCAACCCGACCGCCGCCAGCGGAGAATCCCCGACCGGACCCTAGACACCCGGAAAGGTCGGCCCGAGCAATCGAGGGAGAAGACACAGACAGCATCAGTGGCGATGACGACGAGTCAGCAGGGAACAGTCCCCAAATCACACTAACCGATACGACAACTCCAGGCGGCAAAAAGGCCCACATGATATCAGCGGTCAAACTGGCACACGGCAGGCAGATCAATGACAGCAGATCCCACCGCAGTTGCACAGTCACTGTCAGAGACATCCCAGTGCTGATGATGATTGACACTGGTGCCACGGTGAATGTCATGCCGACCACAAGGTTCGACAAGCTCGACCCCAGACCACCCATGCGGCGAAAGCCTGTACAGCTATTCGCGTATGGATGCAAGAAGTCCCTCCCAGTCATGGGGTACTTCAAGACCACTCTCACACACAATGGGAAGAGCTGCAGGAGTCGCATCTATGTAGTCGATGCAGGAATTGAGACATTACTCAGCTGTCCAACCGCAGAAAGACTAGAACTAATACTGTTTACCTTCGCTATCCAGTCCAAGGAAATTGACCACCTACTAGCCAAGCACCGGAAGCTATTCCAAGGCATTGGATGCCTAAGAGGGTGGACAGTAAAGATCCACATAAACCTCACGGTAGAACCAAGGGCAGTTCGACACTAAAGAGTCCCGTTCCACATGAGGGTAGCAGTAGAAGCAGAGCTGAACAAATTGGAGGACCTCCGGATTATCGAGAAGAGCACTGGGCCCACACCCTGGGTGTCCCCTATGGTGGTGACAGCAAAACCCAAACAGCCCAGGCGGTGCGAATATGCTTCGACATGCACCTGCCCAACGTGGCAATAGGGCGGGAAAGACACACAACACCAACTGTGGACGAGCTAATCGTGGACTTGACCAGCGCTACAGTCTTCAGCAAACTGGACCTGATATCATGGTATCACCAAATCCACCTGGCAAAAGACTCAAGGTACATAATGTTCTCGTCGCATCTTGGGCTGAGAAGATATCGCTGGCTCAATTTTGGAATCTCATCGGCAGCGGAAGTTTACCGACACAAAATACACAAAGTGCTTCAGGACCTCTCAGGAGTCACTTATGTCAGCGATGCCATCCTGGTCTATGGCAAGACCGAAAAAGAACACAACGCCATCTAGCAGCCACACTAGAGTGACTAGAAGAGTCAGGGCTAACACTACATGAAGAAAAATTTGAAATTGGCAAATTCACGCTGAGTTTTTTTGGATATGTCTTCAATGAGAAAGGGGTATCCCCGAACCCGGGAAAGGTCAAAGACATCAAAAATGCTCAAGTCCCCACAACGGCAACCGAGGTCTGTAGCTTCCTAGGTATGGCCACATACTGTAGGCGATTCATCCCCGACCTGGCCACTATTGCCACGCCCTTGTGAGAACTCGCAAAGGCAAAGATGACATGGGAATGGGGAGCGACCCAAGAAAATGCGTTCCAGAAGATCAAAGAATCGCTATCCAGCAAAGCCACCATCGCATTGTCCGACATGTCACGCAAGGCAGAGCTACTGGTGGACGCCAGTCCCGTTGACCTCAGAGCTGTTCTCACTCAGACGGACCGAGACGGAACAGTTGTCCCCATCGCGTTCGCCAGCAGAGCTCTCACCCCGACGGAAAGAAACTGTGCACACATAGAAAAAGAGGCACTAGCCATCATATGGGGGTGCAGGCACTTTCACGTCTACATCCTGGGGCACCCCGTGAAGGTACTGATGGACCATAAACCATTAGTCCTGATATTCAAAGGGTCAGCACCGCACCCCCCAGCCAAGTTTGAACGCTGGATGCTCCAGTCACAGCAATTCGACTTTGAAGTACAATACCGAGCCGGGCCGACAACCCTGCAGACTTTCAATTGTGACACCCCCAACCAGCCACAGAACGTGAAGCAGCCAAGGAAACAGAGGAGCACGAATGCCAGATCATAGCCTGTGCCAGGCCCAAAACAATGTAACTTGACGAAATTGTAGAGGAAATAGACAGAGATCCCTGCCTCCAAGTGGCCAAGAAGGTGATCCTAACTGGCGAGTGGAAAACATTCCTCACTGCTGTCGCCCACAGGACGCCCCAAGCGCAGGAAATGATACAAGCCCTATTTGGGATATGCCATGAACTGTCCGTGTCTCTCGAAGTCCTCGTCCTCATAGTAATGGCCACCAACCTCCACAAGAGTGTGCCCCAGCTCGCGCACGAGGGCCATCAGGGAATTGTAAAGACACAAGCCTTCCTCAAATCGCGAGTGTGGATGTCGCAGATAAAGCAAAAGGTCATTGGACTTGTTGAAACCTGCACAGCATGTCTAGCTACCCGCCAGCCCAGACCACCAGAGCCAATGGCCAGTCCCCAAGAAGCGAGCGCCGGTGGGATGCAGTAAGCATCGACTTTTGCACAATTGCCAACAAGGCCTACCTCTTGGTTGCCATAGATGAGTACACTAGATACCCAGAAGTCGAGCCGGTCAATTCGACAGATGCAGCCTTGGTCACCACAGCATTGGAGAAGATGTTCACGGTCCACGGCATACTATCATCGATAAAAAGCGACACCGGCCCACCGTTCACAAGCAATGAGTTCCAATGATTCATCGATGACATGGGGATCCACCACCACCACATCACACCGTGCTGGCCCCAGGCCAATAGTGATGCAAAAAGATTTATGGTATCTATCAACAAGTCTGTGAGGATCGCGAAAGACAAAAGACGAGAGTAGCTACCCGAACTATACCGGTTTCTTCGCTCCTATCTTCAAACCCCTCACTCAGCCACCCAGACCAGCCCTGCAGCCTTGATGTTCGGGGGAACCCATCCAAGTGGGATTGCCCCTCCACCCCACGTGGCAACCCCCACAAGTGGACCTGGTACAAATGGAATGCAGAAGACAAGAGCACAATGCAAGGGAAGACGGGTTAAGAAGAGCCACACCCAACGACTTCCAATCAGGAGACATGGTATTGGTGAAGAACCGAGCGCCAAGGGCAAAGATGGCTCTGCCCTATGAGTCTCTCCCCTGGACCACCACCCACTGAGAGCACGAAACAGTCAGCCGGAACTTGTCCCACTTCAAGCAGACGCCACACACCCTGTGGGAATAATTCCAAGAAGACAGAACCCCCATGAGGGCCCACTACCCGTCGGCTGAGCTGACGCCACCAGCGAGAAAACAGAACGAAAAACCAACTCAGGAGACCCCTGCGCCTGAGGGCAATGAAGGGAGTCTGCCCAGATCAGCCACCCCACACAAGGAGCGAGTAGAACGATACTCACTCCGGAGGTGGCTGGTACCCTCCACTCGCCTCCAAGGATACATTCTGAATGGCATATACAGATGCGTGTGAGGTGGAACGCACAGGACTGGCGCCCTGACGAGCAGCATGAAAGACTACCACAACTTTTGCAAAGTTCATGTGTTTGTTCGTTTGTTTGCTTGTTTGTTTGTCCAATTTGGGCAGGGATGTGATGTCCATGTGACATGGACCACGTGGGCAAAAAAATAAATGTGAGGGAGAAAGCCTGCGAAAGGCTGTCTCCGCTCTGATACCAGAGCCAGCATGGCAGTGTCTTCATTACACGCTAGCCTGATGCGCGTCCCGCCTTCTAGGCCCAGCACAGCCCCGCAGCTCCACGGCCCCTCAACACACCTGGTGGGGCGTTTACTGCAGACCAAAGTCTCCTGAGGAAGATGGCAGCATAACTGATTCCACGGTCCGGCCACAGCATGATTTGACACTGGGACGAACGTCAGAACAGCAAGTGGATTGCAAAATAATTATTAAAAAAAACAACCAACATTTCCCACGGGATTATGCAGGCAAAGAAAAAGTCCAGGATGATGACACAGTGTACGCAGTTGTGAAACTATTCCAGTAAGGCAAATTAGAAAGGGCTGGGCAGAGAGCAAAGGAGGGGAGCGCAGTAGAGAGGAGTGTATTTAATGTTCTGTGTTGGGCTGTCAGAACATTGGCCGTCTATCGTCGTTGCAGGGTGAGTGTTGTATTCGTGTAGGCTCGCTGTATGTCATATAGTAGGGTGTGTTAGAAGAAATGAGGGGGGTGGGGCGGGCGAGGCGGAAGGTCATTATTTCTCTATCGGCCCCTTGTATTGATAGTTAACACATTTTGGACGTCACTATATGACTAGTAATGATATGGCTGGATTGTTGTTACCACATGTAAGGTATAGAATTGCAAGTGCTGTAGCTCAAAGGTCCTGATAATGTCATCATGGGTCAGAGCTCCCAAGTTTCCCAATTATTCTGTGTATGAGAAAACCACCCTGTCTTTTTTCCTCATGCTATTCTGTGAGTTGTGGTTTTGTCACGTCCATTTTACATGTAGGAAACCAAATCCGAGACTTCCAAGAATAAAAACGGTACGGGCTGTTTTTCTCATCCACGGAATGGGGAACTTGAAGCTCTGCATATGGTCAAATCATTCTTTGTTATGCTTTTTTATTAAGCTTTTATATGTGATGATAACTACCACAGTGGCTCCTATGCTTTTGGGAGCATGGCGTATCCTGCTACACCAGGGGTTTCCATATCTTTGTCTGTGCAACAAAGGAGAAGCAGAGGAAAGGTAACAGGATGGAAAAGAGAGAATGGTTGCCACAATCACTCAAAAGCGGGGTAAGATGCAATGGGGAGAAGACAGAGCGCCTGAGCTTCCCGTGGCCATGTGGCCAGTCCTGTTTTTTTCCCCTTTGGATTCTGGGACTTGTAGTTTTTTCTTTCCCATTTGAAATTTAGGAAAAAGGCAACGTTCCAGAATTCCAAGCAAAAACCGGACTCGCCACAAGAATCTTTAGAGCTCTGGAGCAGGATGTTTTTTTTAATTGTATTTTTTTTAATTTTTTTATATGGTTTATTACAAACCTTTAAAAAAACAGATCATCCATACAAAATTATGTCAACATTAATTCAAAAACTCTTCAAATCAACACACTCTTCTAAGAAGACCGAGCTGGCATCCTATAAATGAGGAAGAAATACAAACAAAGAAAAACTAAACATAACCACTAACAATAATGCGAGGACATGTACTGGTCCATCTTTGAACAACTCAGATCATTTTGGTGTATGTGAGTTAAAAAGCCAGAAAGAAAAAAACAACCCTTTACAATTCCTCATTTACAGAACGAAATCGTAGCACTATTTCTTCAAGAAAAAAAGTTAATGTAATCGTCAATGCCCTGTCGGTCTCGTCGAACATTAGTTGCCACCAGTCTAGTGCGGTTAATGTCGAGATCTAGCATTATATCGCTGCATCGTTTCATCCATAAAGCAAAGACTGAATTCTCATTACAATGAGTAGTTGCTTGCAAAATCTTAAACTGTATTGGTGATTCTGACGTGATTTTCCTGTATAGGGAGAGCATGTTCCAACACACTCTAGCTTTTATGGATTTAAGGCTGAGTTTGTGTCGGATACAAGCAGTAGGAGTTTCCTTCGGCAGGCTCAAAACTCTGGACCAAAAGATGTTCTCATGAGTGCTCCATAGCTCTTCTGGGCAGCCGAATGCACATTCTTCTCCAAAAATTAGTGCAGGTACTGCTTTTTGTTTATAGAAGGCCAACGCTGGTAGCAGAGAATATTTCCCACAGTTTTGATTTAGGACAGTAGCTTAAACTGCTAGAATGTGGCATTTCCTTTTTGTTGTTTCGACCCACAGGGAGTCATTGATGTTCGAATTAATTTGCATACCCAAATATCACGCATTCATTGTAATATTCAACACAGTATTATCCATATGCCAGCGAAAATTTGGGTGAAGTTTTTTCTTTTGGCCACCTAGGTTTTCAAGAATAAGTATTTCCGATTTTGACGCATTGATAGTCAACCCATTGTTTCTTACATATTGGCCCAGTGTGTTCAATTTTCTTTGGAGGCCAATAGGTGTTAAATCTAATAATATCAAGTCATCTGCCTAGAGGAGATGACTTATCGCCACTCCATTTATTTTTGGTGAGAACGATCTAGGACTTTCAATGGCTTGATCAATGTCGGAGATAAATAAATTGAAAATGATCGCAGCCAAAGGACATCCTTGTTTGACTCCACATAGGGTTTTTATGGGCGCAGATAGTTTGTCTGAGCGATCCAAACGAATTCTTATCACTGTGTTTGTGTGTAAGTCCTTTATTGCCAACAATAAACTTGGAGGGCGATTCCAATTAGACATTTTTTACCATAATTTCTCACGATCTATGCTGTCAAATGCGGGAGATAGATCAATTATGGCTAGGTAGATCTTAGTGCTAGTTCTTATTGCATCCATCTTCAGTATGTTGACAATTAGGAGATTTAAGCTACAGCCCACTCCTTTAACAAACCCTGTTTGCCGCTGGTCAATATGTTTGCTAGCAATAGGGGAGGCTAGAAGCTTGTGTTGTATGAGCGTAGCGTAAATCTTGTTTAGGACATCCAATATGGGGCGATAGTCTGTTGGATTTGCTTGGTTGCCCTTCTTAAACACAGGTATGATTAATGCACTTTTCTAGGATGTTGGTGTTGTGCACGCACGTGTGATATCTTCAAATAAAGTACAACAAAAATCGGCCCAGGCTTCCGGATTTTCTTTCAATATGAAGTTGGTTAACCCATCTGGGCCTGGAGCACACAATGTACTTATTCTGTTGATGGTTTAGAGAATATCAGAACGTTCAAATTACAAATCCCACATAGCCAAATCTGGCAGCTCTGGGTCAAGGGAGTCTCCTTTCTTTTTATAAAGGTGTTCAAAATGTCTTATCCATTCAGTTTCCGTGACAATACTAGATTGGAGTGCAGTCTGCAAGCCCTCTTGCTCATTGACTAGGGTCCAAAACTGACGTGTGTTTTTGTTTTGCATTTTTGCAAGCATCAGTTCTGCATCTAGTTGGAGCATGATTGCTCGATGTGACTTAAGCCAATTTTTATAAGACTGTTTAGCCTTTTTTATGTTAACCAAGATCTCAGCAGTACACTGTTTATCGTATGCTCTAATTTTGCTTCTTAGCTGCCTTTTTTGTTTCCTGATGGCAAGATCGAAGGCGTGTTTATTGATGAATGTTTGCTTCCGCACACCTTGTGTTTCAGAAAAGATAGTTAGAAGATGTTGATATTCCACACAGCCGTCTTCTTCTTGATAGGCGTTGTTAATCAATCTCACATTCTGTTCTTTAAGTCTAAGTCTAGTGCGGCTAGGTTCAACTGCTATATCATGTTCCCATAATGTTGACTGCTTATTCTGCAAACAATTGATGCTCAAAAGAACTAAGTTGTGGTCGCTTTCAATTTTAGGCACCACACAAAGTTCTTTGACGTCGATTTGTAAAGCTTCTGAGGCAAAGTAATAGTCCAGTATTGATTCCTGATTCTGTCCCTTCCAGGTTGGTTTGGCTGGTACATGCCCTGGTGTGTTGCCGTTCAGAAGGTGTACATTTCTCATCTCCATTTCAGCACACCATTGAGCAGCTTTACGTGCGCTTTCATCATTTCTGGGTCGTTTTTTATGGGATAGATCCAAGCAGTTGATATCCAAGTCACCGCAGATTAGAATTTTCGGGGCCGCTATCTGCTCATAAATTTGATCTATCGAATGTGTGATTTGATCAATCAAGATAGCTGAATCACTGGAGCTGTGTTGCCAGTAGACGTTATATAAGTGTAGGTAGTTTTGTACATTCTCAGCCGGTCCATCCAAAACCACTATTACTTTCTGGATGTAGGGTGATATGTTAAGCACTTGCAGAATTTTATTACCAGACTTCCTTTGCACGAATGTCAATAGGCCAGTCAATGGAGCAGGATGTTTATTTGTGAGATCACTGATGCTCCTAGATCCTATAAGATGGACTCTAAATCTGTAATGCAGAAGAAAATACAATGTCATCAAATGTTTGGAATACATTGCATGCATGCCACTTTCCAGTCTGGAGATGCTAGTCCAGTCCTGTTTTTAACTTTACATTCTGAGGCTTTTAGTCCTAGATTTCCCCATTATAAATCCAGGACTACAAGTCCAAGAATGCTAAGTTAAAATTTGGACTGGGCTAGCATCTCCAGAATAGTGCATATTCGCACGGATAAAATTGGATGATATTTCAGGACAGATTTCAGAAATAATGTAACATTTGTTAGTAAAGTGAGGTTTGGATAGACGAGGGGCTTGAGCAGAACCTATACGTTTGGCGTCTTATTTGTCCGGATGAACTCTTAATTTTTCCGCAGGGAAAACTCCATAATGAAGCAATATGACCCGAGCGGCGGGGGCATTCCCGACTCAGGAAATGCCCCAGGCGCCCATATTTATAGGCCCCAGCGAAGCAAGGGCCTTAACGAAGTCTGCAGGGCATTACCTGAGTCGGTAATGCCCCCGCCGCGAGGGGCATATAGCTTTTAGTACCCCAGCCCATAATAGCTGTGTGACCAGGGCACTAAAAGCATTCTTTTCTGTCCCGAAACACTGCTGCGTTTCGGGACAGAAAAAAAAGAAACGACTGTTAGGCAGAATCCCCTGCAGTACCCTTGGGGAACACTACAGACAATTAAGTCTACAAGTGGTAGTACTACACAGTTAGAGTGGTAGCAGTAGTGGAGCAGCCAGACTTATCTCAAGAGCAAATGAGCAGTAATAGGGATTACACCAAGGACTACAATTACTGTGACTCAAACAAACACTGACTCAAGGTTTCTGGTTAAAAAATACAAGTTCATTTATTTTTAAACCATGTGTTCACAAAACACTTCACTTCTATTAAACAAAACCACACTCTAAATATACCACACGCAACCAATTCCTTTGGTTCAGGTCAATTCAAGGAAAGTACATTAGGATTTGACAGACCTGTGTTGTGAAACAAAAGACGTTACTGGGAGTTAAGCAGCGCTCACTTTTTGACAGCAATGACAGTTCGGTCTTACGAAAGTAAAGCGTACCCTCGGGAAGAATTGTAACCGTAGTCAAAACACATTTAGCACATTGAATAAAAACCAAGGAAAAGGGGATAAAAATCATAGGCAATACTTTTGTCAAGGCACTTGAATCAGAGGACGTATTCTAAGAGACAGATAAAGTCAATAGGCCTGCGCCAGTGTCAAATGGAGCAGGGCTCTGTTGTCGAGTATCACACGATTAGAACAGTTCGAGATTAACGTTGCCAGGAGTACTTGGATATTGTCAAAGGGAGGCAAAAGTTATAAGAGGGAAGGAAGAAAGGACCAGCCTTCAGTATGGAAAAGGGTTCACCCGGATTCCTCAAGGTCGGACGGAGAGAACGACCAAATGGACACAGTAGCTTATTCGAATGAAGAAAGCTGATGCCACGGCAGTTGTCCCTGGTAGTTCCTGCAGACTCACGGTTCCTGAAGCTTCAGTCGTGGCGAAAAGAAGGACGACGTCTGGTGCGATGTGCACTACCCAGGGATGAGGCCAGCAGCAGCAAAGCAACAGTGAATAAAAGGTGCGCTCCTTTAAAACAGGAGAGGGCTCTTCTGATGGCTATCCGGACCACTACAGCTTTGTGAAGAGATTTTGACCCAGGAGAGGATTCTCTGGCTGTAGAAAGGTGAGGTGGTTGATGCCACCAGGCTCAAGGGAAGAAGACTCCAGACTGGATCTTCTCTGTTGTTGAAGGGTAGATAGCTCAGGACTGCAGCAGGGCTTCACCGGGACTCAGGAGTTGCAGCAGCCGTCTTCTTCTCCGCTTCTCTTCGGTTCTTGTAGTTCCATTGGCGACTCTGACTTCCAGCCGAAGAGTCCTGCATTTTATGCCAAAATCCCCCATTCACACAGCCTGGCTGTCAATCACACAGCAGGGGGGTTGGCCAGCCCGGACAACCACTTCAGCCAATGCACACAAAGTGCAACTTGGGTCTCCAAGGAGACCCTGTCCAGGGGGTTACTAAACCCCTCCCTTACATTCAGCCCACCTAGACACCCGGATGCCAAAGGAGGGCTTCTTCGCAGAAGCCCGCCAAAGGACGGCGAACAAAGAAGGCAAACCTGGTTTGCCGCGCAAAGTAAAACACAAGAAGGATGTTAACATAAAGAAATGGTGACTAAACCCGACCGGAGCCAAAATAAAATATATTTGGTCAAGCGGGTTTATGTTCGAGGCTAACACAACAGCCTAAAACAGTACCACGTTTATATACTATAAACGCGGTAGAAAAGTTAGGGTAGCTACCACTGCCACCAGTCAAGTCTTAGAGTTAAGGGAGGGAAACAAACAAATCTCCAGGAGGTACAGACAAAAAGGGATCAGTGTTAACCCTTTCCAATACTCCATGTAAGATGGCGTGCACTGGGTCTGCAGGTTAAATGACTACATAAAGTAAATGGCAACTTTACCTGTTTCTGGGGTACAGTAGTCAGCCCCAGAAAAATGGAGTCAGTGGGAAGTCTTAGATACAACCATGTGTCATTGCACTGAAGGTGCTGTGTAACACACAAAAAGTTGGGCTCATGGAGTGGTGTGGCTCCAGAGCCCAAGATCACACAAAAAGTAAAAATACACATGGCAAAACACACGTAAGAGTGGGAAAAAGGTTCACACTCTTACCAGGTGGAAAAAATAAACCCCAGAAATCCAGCAAAGCTGCTGAGGAACTCACTAGGTAAGGGAAATTAGCCATAAATGAGAATTCTCCCTAACAACGACCAAGAAAATGGCTGCCGGGAAAGGGAAAACGGAGTCCATTTTCCCTTTCCATGGCGGCCATCGGGAGCGGGCGTGCTGGGAACACAAGTGTTACCAGCGCGTACGCTCCTGAAAAAGGACCAAAAAGAAGGTAAGTGGGTTTGGGAGGGCGGTAGGGGGACGTAAAAAAAAAAAGAAAAGTACAAAAAAAAACATACCTGCATCCCTGGCGAGGGACGATGGAAGCCTCCAGCCGTGTGGAGGCGCGGGGATGGCCCCGCTCCGAGTCTCCACACGGCTGGAGGCTGCCATCGTCCCCCACCGGGGACACAGGAGCAAGAAGATAAGTGGGGTTAGGGGGAGGAGGGAGGAAAGGGAATTAAAAAAAAAGCCTTACCCGAGTCACCAGCGGGGGGCGAAGGCAGCCTCTCAGCCGCGGGGAGGCTCGCAGCGGGGATGGCCCCGCTTCCAGCCTCCTCATTGGCTGAGGGGCTGCCACGCTCCCCGCCGAGGGCAAGGCGGCTGGAATCCCGTCCGACAATCGAAGGATTCTCGGCTGGGTAAGGACCCGGCGAGAGCCAATCAGAATGCGTGTTGCATTCATGTTGCATTCTGCTTGACTCTCGCCGGGTACTAATAATAATTATGAGACTGACAATTCTCGGGCCAGATGTGGCCCAGTTAAGCTTATTCATATTCTCATTTTACAAAAGAGGTAATTACCTGAAGGTACTGCCAACATTAACACTTACCTGCTGCCGAGTCCCCTGCTTGCAAGTTTAAAATGAAAGAGTGAAAACAGGTGAAATTGCCTTTACTATTTCATTTTACTCTGTGTTGTGAAAGATGTCAATGCCTCCTGAAAGTATTCTTTGCTCTCTGCATTTACAATGTAGTCTGATAGAATGCACCTGCGTTTGGTACTGCATGCAGGCAGATTCCACACGAATCCACATGTTTTACACCGGCACGACATGCTAGTGGATAACTAGGTGGTTTTGCAGATAGAGCTGGAATTAAGAGCAGAGGGAAACGTTTTTACTATTTCCTCTCCCATATCCCAATCAACCTGCAAAAGGTTTATAAAATACCACGGAGAACAAAGTATACACATATAAAGATTTGTGTACGCTTTTGACATTTTTTGTTTTCTTCACAGTGAATGTAAAATGAGCCACTTTGGAAAAGAAAAAGGTGCATGTCAGTACATATCAAAGTGTATGGAGTGATTAAAGGTGACATGTTCTTCTTAAGGTATTTATTCCGTGTTCATACCCTGCTGTAATTAATTTAATGTCCACAAATTCCATAAGAGCTGCAAATCATGGAGGAGGTCAATGGATTGTGCATAGTATTTTCAGCAAGGAAAATCAATTGAAATAGCCCAGGCATATTGCGAGGAATAGATATCTGGCAATGGTGTAGAAGCCCTGGCTTTTTTTAGTTTTATAATTTAATAAAATGATGTGGCTAATTCCATCTCTGAAAGGGTAATCTGACAAACAGATCGCCATTTCATAAGCTCCATGCCAAAAGCATTGTGTAGACCTGGGCCCGGCTGCATCAGTAGCCTGATCTGCAGCACTTCAGTGGCACAGAGCAGGTCCAGAGGACACAGGTACCCATCTGACAACTTCAGTGAGAGCCAAGTCCCAGCAGCACAGGGGTGGCATTTAAGACATGCACCCCTGTACCAAAACCCTATTACTATTCTCGTAGCAGATGCATCTTTAAATATAAAACAAAGGGGAGTCTGGGAGTCTCTCTACCAGCACGAACACAGCCCAATGACCTATCCTTGGGTGGATGGCCCCTGGGAGAGACTCTGCCAAGTCTTTAGCTCACTGTCCCTTTCACAGAGAAGAAAATTCCCTGCATAGCAGTCTTTGTCCTGCCCAGGGGCAGTCCAGCACCGAAATGCTAGGCAATTCTCCTCTGGACAAGAGTAGCACAGCAACCGCATACACGTGTTTCAGCCTTGTGTATCAAGTGATTGTGCGGATTCACTAGCTCCGTTTCTAACAGCGTTTATCAATGCTTCATTTGCCTCTGGTATCGTCCCTCCCTCAAGGAATCATGGGTTCGACCATTACTAAAAAAAGAAAAACCTTGATCCTGACTCCCAATAATTACAGGCCAATTACGACTGTGCCTTTCTTGTTAAAAATTCTAGCTAAAGCTGCATACCTGCATATCCAGACTTCTCTAGAAAAAAACAACATCTTGAGGAAGAGGCAATCCGGATTCCTTCCACGTCATGGCACTGAGTCAGCATTGCTCGACCTCAAGAATCAGTTACTGGAAACAATGGACAAAGGTAAGCCTGCGCTGCTCCTTCTCCTGGATCTGTCTGCCGCCTTCGATCTGGTTGACCATAAGATCCTCTGTAGACACCTCATGGAGGCTGCCCATTTCTCCCAGGAAGCTGCAGCCTGGATTACTTCCTTCCTGGAAGGAAAAGCCATAAGAGTTTTATCTGATCAGGCCTCTGCTACCCCATCTCCCATCCACTGCGGAGTCCAACAAGGTTCATGCACCTTCCCCACTCTCTACAATATCTTCACCCTATCCCTCTTATATGATCAAGATGAGCACGGCATAGCATTTACAAACTATGCCGACGACGTGCAAATTCTCCTTCCCTCTCCGGCTCCTATAAGCAAGACTCAAACACCCTCACAGAGACCTATGCCCTCATCCAGGCCTGGATTGCGGCTAACGGGCTATGTCTCAATGGGGACAAAACAGAAATCTTACTGGTAGGTCTGAAGGAAATTCTTAACAGGCAAGACAGTCAATAAAGTACCTTCAGCGTTGAAAATATCGTAATCAAAACCTTGGGTGTGCACTTGGACTCCACCCTTTCAATGAAGCGTCAAGTCAGTGCCATCTCATTATCAGCGGCACTTATGACTAAAATCATGAATGCAGTAAAACCGCACCTCTCCACCAAAAACTGCCTTAATATAGCCAGAGCCACCATTGGGGCCAAGCTGGATTATTGTAATGTCCTGTTCCTAGGCACCTCAACCAAAAAACATCAACAAACGGCAAATCACACAAAATAACGCCATTAGAGCGACACTAAGCATTCCTAGGAGGGATCATATCTCCCATGCCAGACGAGACTCCCATTGGCTCCCAGTCAAAGAGCGCATACTCTTCAAGACACTCGCTATCACCCACAGATGCCTTTCTTACTCAGCACCCTTGTATCTGTCAGAAAGAATTCACCATGCGAATGCAAACAGACCCAATACTCACACCCGCTTACAGACCCTGCCTTCAAAAGAGTCAAAGCTGGAGGTGCTAGCTTCTCGGTGTTAGCACCAAAAAACTGGAACGCACTGCCACTCACGCACAGAAATGAAATATCCTCCAAAGTGTTCAGAAGAGCCTTGAAAACAAAGCTCTTTAACTAGACCATATTTGAGAGTCCCCCTGTAACCACGGACCTTATTTCTGAGAGTTCCCCTCTAACCATGGAACACACCTACTGTAATATTGCAAATAACTGTGTAACTGTCTCTATTTCACTTCTTGTTCCTATGTATCTTTGTATCCAAGTGAAACCTCTGTAACAGCACCACAATGCCTCGGGGCCGCTGCACACTTTATAAATTCAAATAAATAAAATACATCTGCCAGGCACTGCTATATTAGGCCCACATAATCACACAATTTCCCACCTTTTGTCATTTTGTTGCTAGGCAGTACCACTATGGCAGTGTCTGACAAATGGCAAAATTGCTGCCTTTGCATATGCTTGTTTAAAAAAATATGCAGAGCTCATAATTGACGTTCTGCACAGCCTGGATTTTTAGCTCACGTCATTTTCAATGGCTGTAATGTTCTTCTGGTGCTATGCCTTGAGAAATGCTGAACTACAAATACCAGAATGCAAGTTAATGTGAGCCTAAAATCCAGGACTGTCTGAACAGCTTATGCCTGCGAAGAGACGGCTTGAGACCTTTGCAAATTCTTCTACTAACTTAAAGAGTTAAAGCCACACCCCAGAGTAGATTTGATAACTCCGGTTTTTAATATTATTTCACGCACACACGCAGCTTGTCATGGGGAGGCTAAACAGGCAGCGCAACAGAACAAATACCTTTTAACCCATCGAACAAGCAGTTATCGTGCAAGTGGAATAGGCAGCTTTCAAAATAGTTTTGCTCATATTCAATTTTAGTTTTCTTGAGTGTTGTTAACTATTGAGCAGCTAACTTTGAGGGTTTGGCCTTTAAGCCACAGTGCAGATAAAGGCATCTCAAAACAAACTGTGACGGAATATTAATACCGTCAGATGGAATGAGGTGATATCATGCTGGGCCAATAGCACAGCGAGTAGATTGCTGGCTTTGATATCTGTGCAAAGCCTACTGACGCAGGATCGAATCCCGGCAGGGCCAAACTCAGCCTTTCATCATTTCGAGGTCGAAAAATGAGCATCACACAACGTGGCTAATACTAATAAGCAGAGCTCAGAAATCTGAGAATTCGTAGCATTGAATGGTTATTTAAGGTACTACCACCCATCGGGTATCAGAGCGAATAAACCACTACGCACAACAAAAGGCTCGGAGGAGGCTACACATCGCTAAATAAAAGTGTTTTTAGACTTTTCTCTAAATTGAAAGAAATCCAATATTTCACTGACGTCATTAGGTAAACTATTCCGAAATGTTGCTGTAATACAAGAGCGCTGTGTTCACGAAAACATGACTAGGAATGAGACCGGGCTGAGGTGCTCTGCTCTGCAAACTCACTCTTAAATGGGACAATGGTCCTCATTACAACTGTGCTGGTCCAGAAACGACGGTGCCGGTAAGCTTACCAGCACCGTTGTTTCTGGACTGGCACAGTACAAGCCTGCCTGCCGGAGCCGCTGTGCCTGACAGGCCTGACTCTGGACAATCAAATCGGCTTATTCTGAATGTGCATCCTAAATTGCCAATATTTGGGGGCCATGAGAAGCCCACTGGACCTAGCAACTCCCCTGCCACTAGCCCTCCCACAAGTCCACACTTTTCTTTTGCAGGAGCCTGTTGTAGGGTGTGAGGAGGCCGGGCTACACGCAGCAATAACAGACACAGAGTCACTGATTGCTTTGCATTAACTGCGAGCGGGAAGCCGCTCGCCCTTTTTTATTCATGCAACACACGTGACCGCAGCTGTCTGAACACCCGACAAGCTGTGGCCACAAACCAACATCATGTGACTGCACCTTGACGTGCTGCAGTCATAACATCCCATGCCAAGGGTATAAACATGAACATAATCACAAACTTTATTTCCAACAGCATAGACGATGTTTAGAGTTCTAGCCCTGGCCACTCGCACACATGCGCTGGTGGGCCCGGACCTTCGGGCCTTCTCATTCCGCCTCTTCCGCTCGGCCAACCCTGAGTCTCTTTGTCGCTGGCCTCAGCTCCTGTTCTAGGTCGCTTATTGGTGTTTCCGGTTCCTGCACTGACCGGCCGAACACCTCTTCGGTGTCAAAGTCCCATTCCAGCGAGGCTATTCCTTCATCTTGGTCTCTGAGCTCTTTTGCGTCCTCCTCCTCCCTTTTGGCCTCTACCACATGGAGTGCCATTGCTGCCTCGGTCCGCCGGGTTCTCCATGGCTCCGGCTCACTGGCCCCGGTGATTGATGCCCAGGATGCTTGGCAGAGCTTGGAGTAGTGACCTACCTTGTGGCACCAACCACATTTCTGCCCAATCATTGGGCCTGGCCCTGCATGTGCAAACCCCCTCCGCAGAACTCACACAGCCTCTGGGGCGCCTCATCCTTCTTTCTTCTTGGTGTGTGCCCCACCCCTGTGCCTGGAGTGGCTTTCTTGCTCTGTGCTCTGAACGGCGTGCACCACCTTCAGTTGCACCTCTTTTAGTGCCACATCCACCTGGGTTGACCCCACCTCGGCCAGTTCTAGGGCCTTTGCGAGCTCCAGGATGGGCATCAGGGGAATCCCAGTTTTCTTTAAGATCTGGGTGCGCAGTTTGCTGGACCAACATTTCTGAATGATTTGGCCCCTCAGCTCCCCTCTCCTCACGGACAAACGCACATGTTGCTGCTAGCTGGCGCAGCTGGGTGTAAAATGCATCAATGGACTCTGTGGGCTCTTGCGCCACCAGAGCTGGAACCTTTCATAGTCAACATTGACCATTGGGGCAAAATTGTTGGAGAGAGCTCTCCCTGCAGCTCTATACGACCCATTACCCGGCACCAGCACTCGGTATAACCAGTGAACCTCGCTCCCTGCTTAGAGTAGCAGGAGCATCTTCTTTTTGGCATTGTCATCTATCTCTGCTACTTCAAACAACATGTCCAGCTGTTCGAGCCAATGTGCCCAGCTTGGGCACAGGGTTGCCGGGCTTGCTGTCATGTCGAACTGTGCCACCGGGTGGCTGTGGAACGGCGTGGCTGCAGTGTCATGAAGTTGGGACGTCCTGGTGGTGTGAGTCCAGCCCCTCTGGCATCGGTCCCTCTGCCATTGCTGGCAAACATGGAGCCCTGCATCATGCTGAGCGTCTCACTTTGTGGGTGCACTCTTTTCTCCCCCCTTTTGGTTTTGCCGCACAAGCACCCTCCTGAGGGCCCGCGACTGAAGAGGTCCCTGCTCCTAGACGCTGCCCCCCTCACCTCTGGGCAAGGGGTCTGGGCCCCTCGGGTGACATAGACAGCTGGTGGGTGCTGTCGCTAAGCCCCTGTGCTGATATTAAACCGGATGGTTGGTTGGGTGCACAGGTGTTTGGCCCCTCTGCTGTGTGTAGGCCTCCCTTTTCCTGGGGCTGTGAAGTGGCCTGGACCACAGCGTCTCTCTCACCCTGGATATGGTGGGCCTTTTCTTTCGAGCCTCCTTTCCCTGCCGCACAAGCACTTTCAAAAGGAGTGCTGTGTCTGGGATTGTAAGATCTTCTGGGGCCCCCTGCTGGCTGTACCTTGACATGCCTGGCTTACCTTCTTCGGACGTTCTCCTCTGTGGGTGTTGAGAGCCGCTGCTGCACTTTTCTTTTTTTTTCTTTTACCCTGCGCTCCGCCACCGAGGGGAATCCTCCAGAAGGGAGCGGTGACAGGTACCAGATGAGCTGTATGCAACGGTTGGCAGTTCCCGGGCTGCCCAGCCAGACGGACGTCTCCTTCTTTGCGCCCTCTGCGTGCCATGAACCCTTGTGTTCTTTTTTTTTTCTTTTCCCCAGACGTTGGAATCTCCACCCGGAGGCACTGTGGATACACCGGAGGACCAGCTGTGCCACGGGACCTCCCCACCCCCACCCCCGGAAAGGAGCTCTGCTGCAGGGAGCCAGGCAAATGTGTCTGTCGGGGAGGCCGACACACACACAAGTCCTTGACTCCTTGTCGCCAGTTGTTTTAGGGTCCGGGGAGGGCAGGTCCTACTGAGCTATGTGCGGCAATAACAGACACAGAGTCACTGATTGCTTTTATTTATGCAACACACGTGACCACAGCCGTATGAACACCCAACGTGCTGTTGTCACAAACCAACATCATGTGACTGCACCTTAACATGCTGCAGTCATAACACAGCCTACGCGCCAAGATGAAGCACCAAGGGATGAATCAGTCAGGATCTTTTTGTCAGAAGCAGTTAATAACAGCGATACAACATCAGTGCGGGTTGACACACTTCAACGTTTACGCTGCTAGGTTCCCTCCTCCAGTGCCTGGTGCTTGGTGCCTGATGCCTGGTGCTTACCGGCTCCTGATGCCCGTGTATGAATGTGGAGAAAGTAAGAGCCAAGTGACACAAGGATTTCCGGTGTAGTGAGGTGGGGAGCCTACGCCTTCCTGTCGGAGTGTAGGGGGGAGCAGGAGGTGAGCAGGAGCGCTGAACTTTGAAGGCCTGTGTGAAGATCTGGAGGAGCTCAAGTGAGAATTTGCAATCGGCGCCGCTGGCCGATAGCCGGCTTTAAGGCCTGCTAGGATGCTAGGAGGAGAGTGCAGTGATGCAACATACTTATTTAGTCTTGATATTGCTGATATTGTGTGGGCACTGCTGTATTTTGCATAGGCAAAGCGGGAAATCCTAGAAACACGTGCATGCCGAAGGGGCCTTAAATATTTTATCAAACTTGTAGAAAAGCATTTAATTAAAACGGCACTGCAACAATTGGATTGCCTGTTTGGTTATAATACTACCTGCTTTTTCTCTCCAGTCTTGCTCCTGATGCTATACACGCTGCACGCAAGCTACAGAAAAGCTCATGACCAGCAACTGCATGGTCTAACCCTTTGAACTGGTTGTGAGCCAATATAAAGTGGATTTTAGTCAGATGCAGATGAAGTAACCTGCAATAGTAGGTGTTAGTAACACAGGACTAGCTACTGTGTATGCCTAACCCCTTGGAGCCTGTTGAGTCTCAATATAACTAGCGCTGCTGAACACGCAGACACATTAACCTAATATTGGGAGTCAAACCAGAACTATCCTATTCCTCTGCCACATTAGCTCGGTGAGTGCAAACAGTACCCTTTTGCGATGGACAAGTAGGGTGAGTCGGCCCAATTTCCTACCATATACGCTTAGTAAAGGCAAACAGCGCCCTGAGCTGACACAGCGGGCAAGCAGGCTGAGTCCATCTTTGCTCTCCGTTACTTCCCTCCTGTGGGTAGTCAGACTTGGGACTGCCAGCTGCAGAACATCCTTGACAGGTGTACGGTAGGAGGTTTGTGACAACTCCCGGTGTTTTCAACCATGTTGGCAAGTTGTAAGAGTCATCACCTTAGAAGCAGTAACAACGTGCTATCAGCGACCATTAGTGTCGTCTATAAGCTCATTCAAAATTGGATGGCCTCCCACCAACTTTATCTCAACAACGACAAAAACAGAAATCCTCATCGTTGGCTCAAACCCCACACTTTGTCATTGATCCAGCTTAAAAGGAATTCATCCTCAATGGTAACTGCATCACCACCTCCACCATTGCCAAAACTCTGCGGGTCTACCTTGATGCCAACCTCAGCTTTTCATGGCATGTGACCTCAATCGCCTCAGCGTCGGCATACACAGCCAAACTGCTTCATGCCAGCAGGCCCTACCTTTCCACTCCTAACTACCTTACAATAGCAAGTGCTATCGCTGGAACCATGCTCGATTATTGCAACGCATTATTTATCGGCACCTCAGAACGCAACCTAAGTAATCTCCAGAACAATGCTCTACGAGTGGCCACTGGCCTCTCCAAATTTGGACCATATCTCGGAAGCCAGGAGAGCTGCACACTGGCTGCCCATCCGGGAACAGATCAAATTCAAGACAACAGGCCTCATTACAAGGTTGGAGGTAGCCTTGCCGGTACAACCGGCAAGGCTACCTCCAAACTCGCATCCGTGGCTGGCACCCGTGAATGGGCAATTACTGGGCTATTCCGGCCCAGCCAGACCCGGTAATTGCCCTTTTGCGGGTGCCTGGCCTGGTACATCCCCATTCCCATTGAGCCCCACAGGCTCAATGGGAATGGGGAGGGTGGTAACGGTACAGGTGCTACCATCATGTTCTGCTCGTGGGTGCCGGTAGGGCCACCAGGTCAGACCTGGTGACTGCAAGGGCACCCGCGAGCAGAACTCCTAGTATGGTGGTATGGTAGCAACGGTGCCGGTAGCGATACTGGCACCGTTGTTGCCTTAACGCCATACTTTTAATGAGGCCCATTATCCCTGGTCCACTGTTGTTTCTCAAACACTGCCCTGACCTACCTGTCATGATGTGTAGGAAAAATGCGCCTCTACCCGCCCTCTGAGATCATCCAACTCTCACCGCCTGAAAAACCCTAATTTGAACCGTCTCTCAGTAGGGGGAAAGAGCTTCCCAGTCATGGCAGCCAAACTTTGGAACAATCTTCCACTTGCTCTGAGAAAATAATAGGCCTACTGGACCTTCCGCAGAAACCTGAAGATGTGGCTGTTCAACTGACTGTACTTCCCCCAAGACTATTGCATCCCCCTTGGCATTGTTCTGGCCTCCCTTGGCCCCCTTCCTGCCCCTACCTGCAAAGCTAAAAACCTCGGGGTCATCTTCGACTCCACACTCTCCTTCTCTCCTCATATATCTGACGTCTCTAAGAAGTCACACTACCAGCTGCACCTCCTCAGAGGTATTCTTCCCTTCCTCTCCTTCCCCCAGAAGCTCACTGTCTCCCGAGCCCTGGTTCTCTCAAGGCTGGACTACTGTAACAGCCTCTATCTTAATCTGCCTGCCTCCACTCTCCGCCCTCTGCAACTTATCCAGAACAGAACTGCGAGACTTGTCCTTGGCCTCAAGCCCAGGGACCGTATCTCTCCAGGACTGAAATCTCTTCACTTGCTCCCAGTGGCTGCGAGGATTAAGTTCAAAACCCTCTGCATTGTCCACAAGGCCTTCTGGGGCCTGGGGCCTAAATACCTTCAACTCTCTCTTCCTAAATATCTGCCTTCACGAGCCCTTCGCTCATCCGTCTCCAACTCCCTCATGGTCAGCCGCTTCTCGAAGCAACGAGCTGGGGGTAGATCTCTCTCCGCAGCAGGGGCCTCCCTCTGGAACAGCCTTCCTGCCTCCCTGAAACTTGAGGAGAACCATCTCCGGTTCCGGAAGCACCTCAAAACCTTCCTCTTCGCTTCTGCCTTCTCTCTCCCTCTCCCTTGCTAAACCTGCTAAACTCCCCACTGAAGTCTGCACTAAACCTGCATCTGGGCCACTCTGTGACCTCGGTCCAGGGCCCAGCCACTCTCCACTTGCACTGCCTCCCTGGCTCCTCCTGCACTGTGGGACTGTCACTGCATCCCTACAGCCCCCTTCCCAGCACTTGCTCTGCACTTACCTCGCACTTGCCACCAGCTGGCCCTTTTATTTATTATTTATTATTTATTATTTTATTACGCTACTTACCTTGTACTGCACTTTCCCCCCCCACCTCCTCCCCCTGCACTTTCTCCTTTTCCCCTTACCTCTGCACTTGCACGATCTGAATGACACCTGGCCTAGTAGGATCGTTTGTCTGTCTTCCCCTTGTTTCCCTCCCTCCCTGCCTCGTCGCGCCTTGAAACACTTGTGTATAGGCGCGTTACAAATACCATATCATATCATATCATATCATTGTCCTACCCCCCTTTTCTAACTTCCGATTCTGTTGTAAAATATCGCTTTCCATGCACCTCTTTTCACATAATGTAACATGTATCCTTGTACCCCAATGTAACTAATGTACCTAATTAAAATACCCTAATGTAACTAGCGCCGAGATACCGAAGGGATTTATGCGCTGTAACAAATGCATAAATAAAAACAAATAATGATAAATAAATGTTGGAAAATCCCAAGCTACCAACACAAGCAGGAATTTTAAAAAAACGTGTTCGCAGTAAGCTGCATGCTAATGCGACCGCACATAGTACAGCAGTCGCGCTGGAGGAAAGCAGAGCACCAACTAACCCGCACAGGGAACAAAGTAAAATAACTGCATTTCTTAAACTAACTAACACACCAACTATTGCGCAGTTAGCTGCTGAACCACCAAACCCAGTGCTATCTGAGAGTCTACAAGCACCTACCAATGAGTTGAGTTTGTTGTCTACAACTTTTTGAATATGTGTCTAAACTTACAGAGAGACTCATTGGGGACTTTTGCCCAAGCAAATGCACAAAGTCAAACCAATAAAGAACTGAGTATGGAAAATGTTATTGGACGTGTACCTACCAACAGAACAAACCTATCTACCTCGCCTGACTTAGAGTGTATTGCACGAAGCATGTATTCGTCCTCCCGGCATATAATGCGACCAATAGTCCCTCTGAATCATCGGATGAGGAGGACCAGCCTGACTCAGAAGTGCTGAATATTGTGAAGGCACTGTTTACTCTTTGCAACAACCTATATAAAGCAGCAAGTTTTCCTCCTCTCTGAATGGGCTGACCTCTTTTCTTCCCTCCTTACCTCAACCTCTCAACTTATCCTACTGGGAGACCTCAACGTCCACCTGGATGCTTCTAATCCCTGCTCCAGGATTTTCCTCAGCCTATGCGACTCTTTCTCCCTTTCCATTCTACCCTCTACTCAGACACACTCTGCTGGACACACCTTGGATGTTCTCATCTCCTCAGACATCACCCTCTCTAACCCTATCACGACTCTTCTCTCTTGGATTGAACACTTTATGCTCTCCTCTCACCTGAAACTCCTTGCCCATCAAGTAAAGCCTACTCCAGCACTGCTGGACACGATCAATCATGCCACCCTAATCAACAGACTCTGTGTGAACCTGGGCATCATGGATCAGGCCCTTGTGTGACTGACCTCCTGCCACCTGGACTGTCCCTCCCAGGTCGAACTTGGGTCCTTTCTCTCCACCACCTCTCTCTACACATATGGTGTTCCGCAGGGCTCTATCCTCTCACCCTGGCTTTTCAATGTCTACCTGGTCCTTTTGGCCCACCTGGTTTCCACCTTCCCTTGTAACTTTCATGGTTATGTGGATGACACACAGCTCTCTTTCAGTCTTCCCTCAGCCTCCACTCCTCCCTCCCTCATTCCTGACCGTCGATCTGCGATTCAAGATTGGTGTGCCTCCAGCAATCTTTGCCTTAATGCCAGTAAGACAGAGATCCTTCTCATTGAGAACCCTGCTCCTGCTTTTTCTCTTTCACTCTGGACACCCTGCTTGGGCCCTTTACCCTCGCCTTCCTGTGAGGGAAAAAACCTTGGCCTCACCTTCGACCCCACCATCTCCTTCGCTCCTCACAACAAAGACCTTGCCAAAAGGCCCACTTCCAGCTGCACCGACTCAGAGGTATGCTACCTTTCCACCCTTTCCCCCAGAAACTCACTGGCCTCATTACGATACCGGTGGCAGCCGTGCCGGTAAAACAGGCACGGCTGCCGCCGGTATCATTTTTTTTCCAGCGCCCACGAATGGGCAATTACCGGGTCATTATGGCCCTGCCAGACCCGTTAATTGCCCATTCGTGGGTGCCAGAAAAAAAATGATCCCCATTCCCATTGAGCCCCATAGGGCTCAATGGGAATGGGGAGGCCGGATGCACCGATACCATTCAGAATGGTGCCGGTTCATCCGGCATGGTCTGCTCGCTCATAGTTTGCCAGTACGGTAACAACGGTACCGGCATGCTTACCAGTACCGTTGTTACTGTACCAGCAAACTTGAAATTAACTGTCTCCAGATCTTGTAGGTCAGGACTGCTTTTGAAGCTGCTTGCGCTCTAGAACAGGTTTTCATTGTGTTACCCCGACTCAACTGCTTTTAACTTAATCTTTTATAGTTTCCAACAATTGTAAAAAAAATATCATTTTTAGTCACTTTTAAATACTGAGTAAACGCTGTGTGGGTTGCATATATGTGACCAGATTGTATTTGTATTGCTATTACCACCAGGAACCCATGTAGGACACAAGTGGGGGATAATTGAAGCACGGTCGTGCTATTAAGAAACTACATAGCCGATCAGTATAACGCTTGCGCGCTGCTTCTGACGGCACTATTCTGCGACACAGGCTGATCGACGGTCGGTATGTTCGGCTGCTGGACCAAATCTTAATTGGTTTTTGAAAACGGGAGGTGAGGAACTGCTTGGTCTGTCTGTGGAACTGCTCACCTCTAATGGCTTTTATTTGATTACGGGATTTTGTTTTACACTGCGCAAATATGTACTCACGCGACCTCTTGATGGAGCTTCAGGGATACCCTGGGATTCATCGGTCTAGGTACTGTGAACAAACTTAGACTATTAGCGATTGAAAAATCCAGGAGGTTATCAAGTAAAAATGATAGTGGCATCATCAATACCCATAACCCTGGATTGCACAGTGCATCAATTAACGCAAGGTCTGCAGTAAAACATGCTACGGGCCTGAATGACCTTTTAACTTCATTGAATTTAGATTGTTTGATTATTACTGAGACATGGTTTCAAACCAATTCAGTGTCACGGTTTCACTTGCTCGTTCCCCCAGGGCACAAGAGAAGGGGTGCCGGGGTTTCTATTGTTTTTAAGTCAAAATGTAACATAACAAACCTCCGTGGCCTAAAATGGGACGAACAGTCTCAGGTTGTTGCTTACACCTTATCCACTTCAGCAAATGACTCCATGTGGGTATTACTTTGCTATCTACCACCAGGTCCTGCTAAAGTCTTTTTGGAAAAACCTGACTTATTTCTTACATCAGAGGTGCTACAGTGCTCAAGATTATTGATTCTTGGGGACTTCAACCTATGGTGTCATGATTCTTTTAGTACAGATTGGTTAAGGCTGAGTGAAATAATGACAGCACGTGACTTATCCTTGCTGAGTTTCTCTGCCTCACATAATCTGGGCCACTGTCTGGATAGTGTTCTATATAGAGGGCTGAAAATGCGCCATCTAAAAAATATGCCAGTAAGCTGGTCAGATCATATGGTTGTGATGTTTCTTATTTTTTCTGAGTACACAGACCCTCGGAAAAGTACTACAATAAATTCTGTCATGGCTCGGAGCAAAAGAGCTATTGAGGCTATTACAGGACCTCAATTAACAGTGGGTCCACTACTATTCACAGCGTAAAAAGACTGAGTAGTAGTATCAGATTAATATAGTATCACCGAAGAACTGCTGTGATTTAAGGGAACCCTTGAATTAAAAAAAAACAAGATAAAACTAAATATAATGCTTGATTCTCAGAAGCTCAGAACGAGCTAAAGCAAAACTACTGAAGGAAAGAAAACATTTGGCGGAAAATGAAAGATTTATCTTCTCGCCAGGATGCCCAAGAGGCACTGGCGACATAGAGACAAGGAATCGCCCAGCCAAAATCACTGTTTTTTCAAAGTCCTATTCTTGCCTCCAAAAATCGATCTGAGGACCTATTTGCTGCTGTTAAGAACCTTTCCCAACCATCTTGTGCTTTGCTTAAATTATCTCCGTCCTGTACGCTGGCCAACAAGTTTAATGTTTTTTTTTTAATGATAAGGTCCAAACTATTCGTAAGAACATTGACTCACAAGCTACCACCACAATAATGCCTTGTTTGAGTAAGGATTGTAAAATAGCTCCTACCTCCTTGTCCCAGACCGTTTCCTTCTCACCGGTAGACCTAGAGGATATTGAAGCGTTGATTCTTTAACTGAAATGTACTAATCACGATTATGACCCCATCCCATCCTACTTGGCAGTGAAACATGCGTCATCTCTTCTGATGGATTTCGTAAATGCTTCCCTAAATCAGGGACCAGTGGCACAAACTTTAAAAAATCTGTCCTGACACCCTGTTAAAAAATTCACTCTGGCTCATCAGGTGTTGTGGAAACTACTGGCCTATTGCAGGCCTGCCTTGGACTGCAAGAATCCTGGAAAAGATAGTCGCCATACAGCTGCAGACTTACCTGGGGGGAAAATGCCATTCTAGATATCTTGCAATGCGGTTTCAGACCGGGTCACTGGACTGGGATCACCCTGGTGGCTGTGTGGGATGTCATTATAAGGGCCACCGATGATTGTGATCTAAGCATGCTGATCATGCTCGATCTTTCAGTGGCCTTTGACACAGTAGATTTTTATCAATTGCTGTGGACACTCTTGACGGTCGGCCAGGTCTCGGACTATGCACTGAAATGGTTTCCTTCTTTTCTAGAACATAGGACCCAAGTAGTTAAACTCAGAGCCCTTTACTCCAATGATCGGCCAGTCCATTGTGGAGTACCACAGGGATCTTCATTGTCCCCTATATTGTTTAATATTTACCTTCAACCTTTAATGGACATTTTGTTCCAGTTTTAATCGGTATCAGGTAAAAATATCCCCAACAAAAATATCGCCGTAAATATGGCCGTTTGGTTCGCCATAGGCAATATTTTTATTGGGGATATTATGTGTTAGCGGGGGTTGCTGGGGTGTCCCCCGCACATTAAAAAGTGATGCGGGGCTTGCAGGGGTGTCCCCCGCAGGGTCCATTGTGAATTTCGCCACAAAAATATGGGGATATTTTTGTATGGCGATATTTTTGCGGCGAAATTATCACATGGAACCGTTTAATCTGGAGTATCATTCCTATGCAGATGATACACACATCTATGTTAGATTAAAATACGTCCCAAAAGCAACAGATCGTTTCCTAGCCTGTGCCAATGCCATATAGAACTGCATGACTGAAAGCAAGCTTCAGCTTAATCCTAATAAAACAGAGGTGATAGTGTTTGGGACAAGCAATTTTTGTAAGGATTATCATGCCACCTATCCCTGTCCCGCTATCTTTGATGCAGATACTTCTTTTTCTAGTAAAGTAAAAAATCTTGTTTGCCTTTGGCAAGCATCGTTGTATTATAATGCTCAGGTCTCAGGGATAGTCAAAGCTGTATTTTATCAACTTAAGCTACTGAAACCTATTCTGCTGTTCATTCCAGAATCGGATTGGGCAGTGGTCATGGGGACCATGGTGAATTACATGCTCGACTACAGTGGCACTCTTCTTTTAGGTGCCCCGGAAAGTCAATTACATTGACTGCAGGTAGCTCAGAATGCTGCTGTTAGACTGATCTATAATCTTCCCAAAGGGCTCCCATATCCACATACCGGAGGAGATTGCACTGGCTGCCTGTCAGGAAAAAGATTCCATTTCGAAAACTCTGCCTGATCTATAAGTGTATTCAAGGAATGGCACCCAGATATTTGATACCTAAAGTTCAGTTTTATCAGCCATCTTGAGCGTTGCGCTCACTTGGCTAAAATGTGCTGGTTGTTCCTTTCTTTCATCATGCTAGCTGGGGGGATCATTGTTTTTCCATCAGGGGTCCTTGCCTTTGGAATTCACTCCCAGCTGAACTGTGGAATACCCCTTCCATTGCTGTTTTCAACTCAAAGCTGAAAACCTTTTTGTTTAAATAATTCAGGAACTTGAGGATTAAACTGAGCAAGCACAATAACATCTGCGCCTAGATGCAGGATTCCTGATTGTTCCGGAAGGATTTGCACGTAATAAATGCTATATCAATTAATCAGTGCCCTGGTTCTCTCCGGGCTGGACTACTGCAACAGCCTCTTTCACAATTTGCCTAACTGTACTCTTTGCCCCCTGAAACTAATTCAGAACAGTACTGTGAGATTTATCCTTGGCCTTAAGGCCAGGGACTGCATCTCTCCAGCCCTGAAATCTCTCGACTGTCACCCGATGGCTGCAAGGATCAAGTTCAAGACCCTATGCATTGTCCAAAAGTCTTTCTGTGGCCGGAGCCCACACTACATCCAACTCTCTCTTATGAAATACCTTCCTTCTAGAGCCCTTCACTCCGCTACCCCCAACTCTTTGAAGGTCAGGCACTTCTCCAGGCAGAGAGTGGGGGTAGATCTCTCTCTGTCCTCTACAGGTGCCTCCCTCTGGAACGGCCTCCCTTCCCCGCCCAAACTTGAGCCGGACCACCTGAAATTCCAGAAGCAGCTCAAGACCCTCCTTTTCTCCTCTGCCTTCTCTCTCTCGATCCCTTGCTAACTTACCTGTCTGCTCCACCGACTGGTTGCTTGGTTCCCTCAGAGTCTTACTGGGTACCAGGCTCCTCCACGACCAGTCTTCCCTGCACTGCCTCCTGGCCTACCGCGCATTTAGGGACTGTTACTTTCACCCCTACAGTCCACATGCCACCTGCTCTTACCTAGAGCCGCACTGCCCTGGCTGCACTTAATCAGAGCTATGCTGCCCTGATCGCACTATCCCTTTTTCCTCTCCCTTGCACTTCCCCTCTCAATCCCCCTGCACTTCTTTTGTCGCACTTGCACGATCCGAAAGGCCACAAGGCCTAGTATGATCATTTGTCTTGTCCTCCCTATGTCGTCCCTCTTGTGGCATCTAGAAACACTTGTGTACAGGCGCGTCATAAATGCTGTATCATATATCATATCATACATACCATACCATCAAGCACGGTTGAGGAAACACGCATCCCCACTAAAACAACCATACTACCTCCACCCTCACTCCACTTTTTTTGGCCCTCACTGAGTTGGTTCAGCAATTGAATGATATCCCTTTCCTATTCCTCATTCTCCCTTCCTTACTATCCACAGACTATTGTCTAGAGACACCCTGGCGGGGTCACAATATGTCACCTGCCGGAGTCATAAGACCACTTAAGTGGTGATGCGCACAATGTAAATAGTGGATAACATAACGTCACACACAGCTGTTGTGAAATAACTGCCATGTTTGTCTACCATTGATGCAACATACGGCCAATCAAAGGTCAACAAGAGAGGCAATCAAAATTTTGTTCTAGCAGATTTGGGTGGTGGAAGAATGAGTGATTGGCCACCTCAAACATTTAAACCCTTTTTGGAGTCCTTCCCTGACCAGGAGGCTGAGGTCAGTGTACAAATGGTACATAAAGTGTATGTCGATTGAATTGATTTGATGGATTTCACTTTGTGATGTGCTAAAGCTTTGAAGTTTATTGTCATTTAGTCATCCAGCCAGAATCACTAAATGGGATTATAGAATTACAGTACAGGTTTACCCATTATGCTATTTTTAGATGGATTCAGAGATGTGACACCAACATAGAGGTATGTCCAGAGGCGCGGCCCGGATTGTCTAAGAAGTGGGGCCTGCAGCTAATGTAGTTGGGCCCGCCCCAAGGGGTGCTTGCAGAGGGAATGCGCTTTGTTCTGCCCCGAGCAGAATGTGCAGGAGCAACCAATCATAGCAGGGAAGCCCAAACCACCCAAGGAGCTTTCAGGAGATTTTTCTCCTGAGAATTTTTTTTAAATGATGAGGTAAAATGGTGCATTTCATGCAACACTTTCAAAATAGGTGAAAAGCCACACAGTTTAAGACCGGTTTGTAGGGTAAGATATGACAAGAACCTTGTCACTAACTGGAGCATTTTAAAACCCATTTTTATAATGCGTTTGCCCATTATATGCCATACTCTGCCAGTTTAAAAAAACATTTTCATGCTGATTGAGCCCATACATGTCCATTTTGGTACACCTATATATGCCAGTATTCCCACACAAGAGCATACTTCTATTTGCTTTACCCTTCCAGCACCGCCTCAACCCCTTGTGAACTTTGAGCAGCATTCCGTTTTGCACAATCTATAATGTTGCACTTCACTTCCACCTGTTTCCTTCCTTGCTTCCTGTTTCTACACAAATAATAAGTGTTTCTTTCAAAGCCCAACTCGCTTCTGTTACATTGCTCTGCATGGTCGGAATCTTTCCTTCACGTAGCACTTCTGTTCAGCTTTTCATTTTGCTTGATTTTCTGAACCTATGTACTTGCACCTGCGGTTATGCTACTAATTGCCTGGCCTAACTCACTCTACTCAACCCCCTCACCTCCTATTCTAAGCGTTAAGTTGAAATGTTAAAGTACACACTGCCCCAAATTCTTTAGCTCATAACTTCTCTAACACCCCTAATGGCAGTAAAAAAGTTCCATGCCACATTAAGAAAACATTGCCTTGAGGGCTGCTCAAATGACACTGACAATTTAAGAGCACTTATCATGTTGCCTTTGACACAGCAAAAAATGCCTTGCGCAGTAAGTAAACATGCCCTCCCATCGCCCATGTAAGTACACTCATCATATTGGCTTTGCCCTTAATGCGAGTACACATTTCCATGCAACAGTATGAAAATACCAATGCTGCCAGCCCAATTGTAGAGCCCTCCTCCAAGTTCTCCATGTAGTAATAGTCATCAAGTTGGCTTTGCTTTGGCCAAAAACGCCAGTAAAACATGTCATGCCCCTGTCAACAAAATGTTCATGCACCAGTGCCTCCCAGGCCTCGGCCTCGCACACAAACACACACCAGTTACGCATCCATACAGCTTATCTGTCATTCACACAAGCACCCCGACCATTAGCATTGCATTCTCATTCAAATGTGCCTTTGAACTCATGCACACTGCATTCATTCATATGAACAAACTTACACAGACACTCCCTCCTATACATACATACGTGCACTTACAGACCCTCGTGCATGCATGCAGGCATACATTCATACATAGCTGCAGTTCTCGCATACACAAAGGCAACCATGCTTTATTTACCTGTTTCCCTCCAGATTCTACACAACACTATCATGCTCAGTTGCTTCCTAGGCCTCCTGCTCTGGCGCTCCACACAGCAAGGAACGATGAAGCAGGGAGAGTGTCCTGGGTCCTGACATGAGTGCAGGAGCCGGAGAGCGACACCTGCTGTTCAGCTGCGCCCTTGACATCTGTAAATTCCTGCACAGCGCTGGTGAGTGGGCATTTACCGATTTGGGTAGGCCTTGCCCGCTTAGGCCCTACCCTGTCTACAGCCGAGCGTTTTCCCAATTGGCACAGACCATTTCATTCATTCCTCCAGATTCGCAACATCTCATCATAACTGTGGAGGAAGCAGGAGTGATTTCCTTTTGGGTTTGGTTGGAAACAGGGAAAAGCACTGCCCCTTGCAGAAGAAAAAGCAGCTCATCGGGGAAATGTGTGTGTGTGTCTGTATGTGTATGTGTGTTTGCGTGCACAAGCTTCGTGAAATGTGGAGGGGGTACCTGTCCCTTCGGTAGTCCAACCACATGCCAAGTAGCCGGGTGTTAGTAGGGGGGTGAGGTTTTGTGCAAAATCAAACTGGCATGGCCATTGCGTTGGTGTAGTGTAATGATGTAGCAATGTTTGGGAGTACCTGTGAAACTGACTGGCATGGGCATCTTTTGGGGGCCTGTCTAAACTAGCGTAGAAATGTGCATAACTGGGCAATGGTGGCAGGCCACTGTTTAAATTGGTATAAACGTAACGAGCAGGAAAATGTGGCTAACTGGAGAAACACTAACCCTGACCATTGAAACTGCCATGGGCATTTTCTGGGGGCAGTACAAAACTAACGCAATTGCTTTTTGGGGTATTGACAATTCCTGGGGACAGCATGGAATTTAGCTTGGTAGTGGACCTAACTCGGGCAACACTGGCATCAGGGATGTCATTTCATGACCCTTGACCTCTGGTGACATCACAGGAAGTGATGTCATTTGACCCCACCCCAAGTGAAATCACGGGAATTGATGTCACGTGACCTTTCACCCATGACAAAACAGGAAGTGGCATTACAAAGCATTGTTCCTCAGCACACTAAGAAAACAATGGTACGATATCCCTGTAATATGATATACATTTCATACAAAAATGCGTCACCATATGTAGTGTTGATATCACTACTAATAGGCCCATTTTACCAAATTACTGTGAATGTAAGCAAGCGTCCAAGGCCAAATGTTGCGATGCCATGGAAAGAAAATACAGGTGGCTGTTGCATGAAATGAAAGAAGGTGTGCCAACAAATTCAACCCTTAGAAACGGAGCCAGAACCAAGCAAATCTACAGTCATCCCCGGGGGGATATGCAAAAAAAATGCATTGTAGCAGCTTATATATAATTACAGATGTTGGAAATTTTCTGAAGCATTTTCGTTTGCTAGGCAGTTCTCACATATAGAGTGTGTCAAGAAAGGCAGAGAGAGAGAGAGAGAGAGAGACCCCCATTTGTTTTCTCCCCTTTGACTCCAGGCCACATAGAGAATGAGCCAACATAATGAGCCAAGGCCTGCCACAAGCCCACATTCCTCGCTAGCAGTTGTGTGTGGTCCAAGGTGGCTGCACAAATATGTGCTGTGCTCCCATATAAGAAAATACTAATGTTGGCTTTAATGCCAGAAAACATGCCCAAGCTGTTACTAAGATACTCATAGATAAAAGTGCAGAAAGCTGGGGCTGAACGAGGAGTGGGCAGTGGGGAATGTGAAATAAGGATCAACCTTTGTTGGGTTCAATTTTTGGGAGAGCAGGGTCATCCAGCCTTCAAAAATGAAATGTAAATGAAGACATGAGTCCTAATAGTGCTTATTAATGTGGTAATTGAGATAGATGAGTGTCTTGCCTTTGTAAGTAAGTCCATTGTTGCCATGGGCAGATCTCTCATGAGTGCACTGGTTTGCAGGAGCACATACAGTAGTCACTATACAAATGCAACATAACATATATATTAAATACAAAGTACCACGTCCTTATGCAGTTGTGATGTTTAGAGAAACAAGGGGGAGGGCGGACACATAAAGAAAGCATAGTAACATACTGGCAAGTGTGTGAGGAAGTGTAGTGATGACATTAGCATGGTAAAAATCATTCTCACGTTTGTAGAAAGTGGAAAACGTTTGGAATAGCAGGCCAGCTGACAATAGGCTATGAATTGGCGAACTAAGGGTGACATAAGCCGGGGCCGCCATTTTAACAGCAACACATTGAACTCCTAACCCGCCCATGAGTAACAGTGGCACACATTCAGAAACCTGGAGTCGACAGTGTATGTGGATAACCTGCAGAGGTTACATTCCTTGTACTGTAGGGTGATCAGATTCACAGTTCACAGCTGTATTCTGAGTGACAATACCAGCATTATGTCTACAAGCACAGAAGGGTCATCTTCACAGAAGCAGCATGATTTTGAAGGAGGGGTACCATGGATGAGTGACACAGTGCCTGCTGCATCCTCGGCTTTGAATCAATTAAAGCACAATGCTCGCCTCCTCCCCAGACCCTCTCTGGCGCAGATTGCAAAGAATACAGCATTTCCTGTGGAAAGTGGATCCTGGTGCCGGCTGCGCTGCCCAGAGAGACACCAGAGGACACCGCTCAGAAGGACGGTGAATACACCCTGAGGCCACAGAGAAGCCACCCCTTCAGCTGGCCTCCAGAGCCGCTGTGTTAGATGGAGGGAAAACAGATGTCTGGTGTTTCACTCGCTGATTCACAGCTCTCCTCCCTCTGCCTTGGAGATCGGGCTGCGGCTGTGCAATTTATTTTTTATTTTGCATTTTTAAAGCGCGCACACAGCCCGGGGGTATCGAGGCGCTGTTACAGGAACATGTCTCTTAGTTGCGTATTTATAACGTGCTTAATACCCGGAGGTTTCTAAGCACGGACCTGGGGGTCAAACCTGCGTTGCTTCGTGTCGTCTTGTTTCCAAGGCGAGCACGTTGGCGCTGAGCTATCCTCCCGGGACGATCCCCAGACCTCCAAACAAACCCAGGCAGCTGTACACGCCTCTCTGCGTGTTGCTAATGTTTGCGATGCCTTGCGCTTTCACCGTATGCTGTCCTGGACCCTCTGGAGCTCAGGGTTTGGGGGAGCTGGCGGGCTGAACAAGGCCAGACAGTGATGTACGAGCGCTCTACCGGCACTCATTACTGCCTTGCTAGGGTCCCACCGTCTCCTGTGTCCTGCACGCTCCTCCTTGCCTAAATGCAACGCTGGCCATTGTGCCGACTCTCGCTGTGTCCGTGATCTGGCACCAGATGTGGAGCCGTATCTCGGGATCCGGCCAGAGTCAGCCCCAAAAAACCCATGTCATGAGAGCGCTTTGCACCGGCTGGATTGTTGGAGAAAAAAAACACTCAACCGCTATGTTGCGGAGTAGGAGGGCGGACTAGCACATTGGCGCCATCAGCGTGTTTCTGGCTCCACCACCCGTACGTCTGTCACACAGAAGGACACCAGGGCAAAGGTTTTAAGGATGGCTGGGACTGAGTGCTTTAGCAAGCCAAGCCCGCGAAGGTGGGTGCCAGCTCAGTGATCTAATGTGCCCGCCCCTGTGCAAGTGCACTGTTCACACACAGAGCAGATTGCTCTTTGGGCACAGTGCTTTCACAGGTCACAATAGATCTCATCTAATCTGCATTTTTATTTACAGTGTTGCAAAACTGAGGTATACAACATACATAAAGTGAGTGTGAAAAAGGAGTCATGTTATTACAACACAAGACGGGAGAGAAATTCAGTTTGAAGCGCTATAAAAGCATTTATTTGTAATGATAACATATTTTGGGGTTTGGAAAACAAGCCGCAGCAAATAAATTGCGCTATTTTTAAACTAGTATTTTGAAAATGTCCTTTGATCAGTGGTCTACTGGCCGCTCCACCCTGTCTGAACCACGCCTCCTTGGACTCCGGCACTCCTCCAAACTCCGCCCCCACTACCCAGGATCCCGCTCCATATTTTTTCCATTTCCACCATTGCCTAAATGGTATTTCATTGCAAACCCTGCCATACCAGTTAAGCATTGAGCACGCAGTAGCGCCAGCTTGTTCAAGCAGGACCGTGGGAGTGCAGCAGTGTTGCACTTCCTCCATTCTGGCTCCTCTTGCCAGTGGTTGAATTGTGCAAACCGGAGCTCTTTCTAAACATCCGTGGGAAAAGGAAATCCTTGTCTGAAACACATGCAGAAAACCAGGGGGCAAGTCCTAAAACTAAAAGCGGGGGGACTCATCAACAAACGCAAATGGGATGGGAAGTCGCCAGAAATGAGCATATCAAGGTGAAATATGCACATTTCATTAAATTGGCTTTGCATAACCACCCAGATTGCACATATCGAATGGCATTTGCCTTTCATAAAATCAACACACACAAAACCAAGAGAGGATATTTTCTTCTAAAAGTGTTTTTGAAAACGTTGAAAGGTGTTGTAAACTCCAAGAACCAACACAAATGTTTTCCCTGGAACATGCAGTGCCGACATGTGACATCTCGCCTTTAGTTGTTGGTTATTTTTCATCAAGTTATATAGTGCAGTAGTGAAATGTCCGATGTGCATACCTGATGACTGTGGTTCGATCCCCCAGGTCGGTTTTAATTCATAAATTCAAGGAAGACTTTCAATGTTTCTCATTTTAGCTGGGGGTGGGGACTGAGTCCACACTCTGAAAAAAGTGGGAGGGGTTCGTCCACCCGCGTGTACCCTCGACTTGAGCGCTGCAGAAAACCACCAACCAAAACTCCCCATTCACTGTATCAACCATAATACACAAACGCTTTGTCTTCCAACAGCATTTGCCACAAGTCACTTTTATTGTTTTCCCAATAACAGGAGTTGTTTTCCCAATAACGGGAGCTCCGACAGAGGTATGTTTACTAGATAGGCCTAAATGCGACAGCAAGACCAGGGCGGTAATATGCATCTCACTTCTTATTCAAGAATGCCATTTACTACATGGGTAATTCCATCGGCCCAATGCATGAAGGCCCTATTCAGCATCTACTAAATGAATCATAATTTTATGCTTTTTGGTAAAATTTTGATATGATTCAGAAGTTATTTCAGAAGGTTGAAAGTATTCGGAAGAAATATTACAACAGACATAGAGAACCTGACCCACCAGCTCCCAAAATGCCATTGAAATATACCTGTGTAAAAGAGCTGCTCTCTTTTGAACTGATTTACATGGCGACGAGTCAAAGAACAGGCCAACTTCTGAGCTGCCTTCTCCTGGCACAACCGGGATCTGTGCCAGGCTTTCGGTCAGCAGAACAGGATTGGGAACCAAAGTCTATGCAGAGGCAGGCTCACGCTGGTTGCCCCTTACCCTGACCTATTTTTATCTCTGCATCAGCTCCAGGATGATGTCACTGCCACCAGACGTTGGACGAGCTCAGCTCATGGTTGCTAAGCAATCCAGGGAACAGTGAGAACCTTCAAAGACATGGTGGCGCTGCGTCCGCCACCTAGGCAGGCTTATTTTTTAAAAAATAGTTTTGTTGTTTTCAAACGGGGTCTTCTGTTGAAAACAACAAACTATTTTTAAACAGCACAGGCTCAAAGACTAGGCTGCGAAGGCCATGCCAGGGGCCGCATGGGGGATGCTGGGGGTCGTAGCAGCAACCCCTAGCGACCCCCAAATGATGTCTCTGACTGGCATGCCACAATTGAAACTTGCATCACAATTTCCTTGTGATGATGTGAAACTGGTATGGTTATTTTGTGGGGGCGTCGTCCTTTTGTCGCGGAAGTCTGGAAAGAAGGTTGACAGTATATTTAATTGGGCCAATACTGACATGGCATTGTTGGAATGGGTATAGCATTGTATGGTAGTAATACATAAACTAGCATACCAATGTGCTTCACCTGAACAGTACAGATGGCATTATTGAAACTGTCATGAATATTTTCCAGGGGCATTGCAACAACTAGCAGGACAATCTGCAATGTGCTTAGCTGATGCAACGCCAGCATGGCACTGTTGGATCTGTCCTTACATTGGCAATACATGATTAATTTATGCAGTTTAAACCGAGCCTGGCAATGCAAACATTTTCATGGCAAATTTTAAATTGGCTGACGCCACACTGAGTCGAACTCTAACATATTGGAGGGTACCATGGTCTACAAGAGTGCCACCATGGCATATTACCACATGGAACATCCTATTATTAGTAGCACCCTTGAATATTCGAGCAATGCCCTGAGATTGACAGCACCCTGTGTGACAGCACCCTTTGTGAGAGCACCCTGTATTTCTGAGCTGGAGTGGAAAATATACTTTGGCAGTGAGCTGGCATGTAGTGGCAGGACCTTTTGAGCTAATTGCTGGGACAGTTCTGATTGCATTGTATCAACTCAAAAAGCACAACGATGTGGTATTAAATCTCCTGACACAATATTTAAAATGATTGCCATTTTTTACAGCCATTTTTCTGGTTAACATTTTCTGTCGCTAGCACCGCACTTTCAGCCACTCCTTCAGTGATGTGGAAACCAGCTGAAGCTTCTACCACCAGCTCAGTCTTTCCGTCAGTTGCACAATAATTTGATGGGCACATGATTGCTGTGGAAAAATGCTTCTGCCTACTGTTGCAGGTCCAGCATCTAAATTATTGGAATATTCTAGACTTCAGAACTGCCTGTAAATCGTATAGCCTTTCGTTCAATTTCTATCAAAGATAGTGAGACAATTTGCATCGTTCTGTTACATTACTTATAACAACCCATTCTTCTGGGAGAACCCATTCAACACACACTGGGGGGAGCAAACTATCCAGAGTAAATATTTACAATCCACTTGTTTAAAAATTCACCAGCCACCACCGCTAAACACCATGAAATTGCTTGTTTTATTGGGTTGGGCTTGTTGGTGAATCTCTATATTGCTCGACTGAAAGCAAAGTGGAGTCACTGGAATACAATCGTAATTACCGGTTTTCTCGCGGCGTACAGCGCTTGCACATTGATGAGCACATGCGGGCTGTTGGTCAAATAATCACTGTCTGGCTACATCAATAACCAGTTCAAAGTTTCGATAGTTGCGACATATTAATATTAAAGGTTGACGATCTGGTGATACACGCTATTTGCATGGGTGTAATTCTAGATGGGGGACAGGGGTGTTTGCCCCCCCCCAACTTTCACGGCACTCCATTTTGTCCCCATTCATTTGGCTATGGAACCTTTTCTTCAGATGTCATGTCCCCCCCCCCCAACATTTTCAGCAAAGTTACTCCACTGGCTATTTGGTGGAACACACTCCTCGCGCTGTAAATTGAACAACAGTCTCGAATCGCAACTTGTCCACAAAGGAGGACCCACCAAGAATCCTTCTTTTGTCACACATCCACCCTCAGAACTCAATCCCGTTATCAGCTCGGAATGCCCGCACGCTTCTACAATTTCATGAATTTCTTAAAAAATTGCTTTTAAAACACCTGATCAAGGACTAATCCCAATGGATGAACAGACCGCAACTCACAGTACTGCACTACTGTTAAAAGACGCCAGCCCAAACATTGCCTACTGTACAGCACTCTGCTGCTCTCAAGCTAGGTCTGTGCTTTCAACAATATAATACAGATTGGAGGGCTCTCAGATTGTCTCTTTACCTCCCAATGCGTATAATACACCTTTTGTTACATGCTGTCTCATCCACGACGGCAGTTAATCAAGGAAGATATGGGACATGAAGCATTATTGGCCTGAGTTTTGTATTGTTTTTTGTGACACAGCCTCAAAAAGAGAGGTGGACTTTGGCATGCTGTTTGAGGTTATTTAATGGGCAGCCATGTTTTGATGCACAGAAAAGTGATGACACTGGTATCTTTTGAAATGGAGCAGAGTGAAGTAAACCCTCCTTAGGAGGCTGCAGAGCTGCAACAGGATGCTGTGGAGAAACATTTAGTCGTGTTTTTCATCAATCTTCCACCAGCATATATGGGAACATCAAGCAACCTTGTAGTGCTCTCTGGGAGCCCCTCTCGTCCCCACACCATTCAAAAAAGATGTCATTCATTCTGGCTGAGCCCTTGCCGAAGCTCAGATCTAGAGCAGAATCCCCCTCCCTCGGCCACACATGTCTCTCACTCGCCCTGGACACTTCCACCAATCGATCTAAATTAACCTTTTATCTTGATCCCTTTCTAATTTTGGTAGCCAAAAAGATAGTTGTGCCCAACGCTCTGGTTCAGTGGCCCTCATTAGGTTTGACTAGAGAGGGCTTTGTGTCTCTTGAACACATATTGCACACCAGTCCTATATGGAGTCGGCTGTCAATCGGATGCCAAGGAATGCATGTAGGACCTCCGATTGTATGTTGACTTTGCTCTATGGTCGGTTCATTGCTTCATAGCTTTCTGACTGAATGGGCATTGTGGCGTGTCAGCAACCTTGCACATAGAGTGCCAATGGGGGTGGGGGCTCAAGCGTCGGCAGTGAGGGCAATTTGAGTGACAGGTTATAGGCTGTTCTCCACACAGGGCCACCACTTCTTTGTCAGCGTGGCACAATATTTGAAATTTGGTTGGGTGGAAATTGGGTACAAAAAGATCCTGGGGCAGACATTTGCAAAAGACATGTCTAGTGCTTAGGTGGGCTTAGGTGATGTCAACACACTCTGACCAGGAGGTAGGGACTATGCCCCGATGGTAAGTGAGAAGGGACACATGGGAAGATATGGGGATAGCTGGAAATGAATAAAGGAAATGGCTAACTGGGAAGCTCTGCATTCCAACGTGGCATATGTGAAGGCTTGCCTAGTTAGGTCATCCTATCTCTGATTTCATCCCATGCTGCTACCACCTCCACCCCCTTATATGTCTACACCAAAATCCTGAGAATGGTGAGATCCAGCCCTTTCTTCTTCTCCTCTCTCCCCATGTCCCCCATCTGCCAGAGTACCGGTCTTTATACAATGCACTTATTTCCCCAGCAGCCAGTGAGCAGAATGTAAAGTCTTAGCTGTGTGTGTGGTCCCTTCCTGCTGTTATCAAACATCACCCGCTGCTCCTGTGCAGGACATCACACACCTCTCTCTCGGATGTAGACATCTCCCACAGACCTATACCTCTTCCCTTCACATGTGCTCACCCCAATCCGGATATACAATCATCTTTCTTAGATGGACACATGTTCCTCATGGGCACACACCTGCTTCTAACATAAGCATACCGATATCGCTCACATACACACCCACCCTTACTGACGACGACAAAAGCCTCCTGCTTACCAGAGGGGTAACCAGGATTATCTAACTATTGGGGCCTGAAGCCAATGTAGTTGGCCCCACTGCAGTGGCATTAACATTTGTAAACACAGCGCTGATGGGTGGGCATTAGCAGATTTTGGGCGAGCCTTGCCCGCTCTGCGCTTACATCCACACATCTTCCTTACATTTGTATACCTCCATATATGCACACTTCTTCATCTCACATGCACACACCTCCCACAGGGACACAACCTTATACATCATACACATGCACAACTCCCTCCCATATACACGCACTAACCTCACAGACATGTTTTCTTTACATACACACACAGTTGTTCACATATACACCCTCAAAAACACTTGCCTCCCTCTTGCCTACACATACCTTTCTTAAAGAAACACCCCTCCCTCTCACATCCATACACCTCCCTCTGTCTGGAACATCATTTATTCGTTTACATGCCAGAAATCCCCCTCCGGCCCACATGCGTCCTTGTCATATCTACAGACGTATGTCTCACATCCATCCTCATCTCCCTCTCGTACATAATGATCTTGCATTCAGACACGTTTCCTCTCTCACACATGCCTGCATCACCATTGCATTCAAATGTCTCCGGACACAAGCACACACCTCTCTATTACATTCACATACCTCCCTCTCACATTTACACACCTCCATCTTTCATATTTGAATACCTCTTCACTCTTATCGATATCTCTCTTACATTACAGAGAATCAGTCGACGTCCTCTGTGTGAGGAATCAACTTCCGGAACACCAGTGGTCCAGGGATAAATATCGGTTTCTAAGCCATCAATTGGAAACACAAGCAAATTATAAACCTCCTTGACCAATTTTGGTAACGTGGACGGAACTGCAGGCTTATCTCCGCAAGGTCGTGGAGCGTTGGTTATTTGCAACACAGCGAAAATACAATTATTACCCAATGATAAAAGGGACTGTCCAGTCAAGGTTGTACACAAATATCTACTTTATTATTATCACAACAGACAGTTCTAGTACCCTACAAAATACATCCCACCCTGCAAAGGAATGCAGAGGACCGACATTTTCAAAGAATGAAAAGGGATTAACTCTGGATACTGACAGGAGGGTAGTTGGTAAATAATGTATCGCAATAGTTCACGGATACTTGGTTTCCACACACAGTGCACAGTGTACCTTGTGCATGTAGAAGTTCTGGGTGCTCGACAGCATCAAGTTGGTTTCAGGGCGCTTTGCAGCTTCTGCAACAGAGTTCAAGATGAGAGACAGCTGCTGGCTGGCCTACACAGTGGCTCGGTCAGGAATTGTTGTCTCAGTGCTGGTCCGCGAGTCTGAAGCACTGGTTGAGGTGTCTCGGACGGCATGAGTGACTGCAGCGTAACAACAGTCAGTGGTGCAGTCGGTTGCAGCTCAAAAGCTCTTGACTGGCTCCAAAATGTCCTTTAAGGCAGACGTTGGTAGATGCTTGTCTATGCACTCATCCTAGCTTCTCCACTGGGCTTGTGTCGTCCTTTAAGGCGGACAGCCCAAAGCTGAGGAGAGTGTTGCAGGCAGATGCTTTACCCTTAGTTTGGTTCAGATACTCTCTGGCACTTCCCACCTAGGAAGCTTGCTGCAGAGCCTAGCAGGGAATGCTATGTGCTGGCTGGGTACCAGTTCTGGAGCTGCTGGAGGATCTTCTGGATTCAGTATCTCCTCTGTTCCCTGTGAGATGTTTAGGAGAGGGATCTTGTTTCACTCTTGGATGTCTTGGCCTTCCATCACTGGCAGAAGATCCAATGCTGAGTTCTTCTTGCTCCTCCTTGTGAAGTCTTCAGATGATCTGCCCAAAAGAGGAGCTCATCCCTCTTTTATAGCCAAATGGCCCCGCAGTAATTGGTGTAGGCTAAGCCTACCTTAATGAACCAATCCTGGGTCCCCCGCAACAATGTCCTGTATGCATGAGGTTGTAACCAGTGTGCTTTGCAACAGAAAAGGTAAAGGGATGAAAACATGTAATACTAAGTCCCACCCATCTGTTCTGGATCAAAGGGTCTTTCTAATTAATGGAGCTCTCTGTGGTTCCTGATTAAAGCAGCAGCTAGAATAGACTTTCTGTCTCCATCAATCCACATGCTCGTACCGTCTGAATGGGGTCTCCCTCCGGGGATGACTACTTTAAACATGCAGTCCCAGACATGACACTTCACTACCCTTGATACTGAGGGGCAGGAGCGGGCTTCAGGTTGACACAGTGCATATCAAAGGTTGTTGGGGTTTCCTGTCTCTTTTGTTATCCTCTGCAGCCAGGCACTATGTGGGGCTGTTTGAAGTATACTCGATTAGTATGTTAATTATGTAATTGCTGCCACCATATGCATTGCTTACATAAAAGTATAGGGAGGATCCATGGAACCTTTGATAGTTAATTAGGATGCCCATGGCAGGAGGAGGGTTTTGCCTGTCCCCTTGTGAGAGTTCAGGTGTAATCCTGGCTGTCATATCCCAACCAAATATGACAGGGGGATTGCGCCTGTAGGCTTTGTCCACCCAGAGTACACAGGTCCATGTGTATGTGGTGCAGTGAGAATTGGAAAATGTGTGCGGATTAGCCCCACACATTTTCCGGAGGCTGATCTACCATCATTCAATTTGATATAAAAAATAGCCAGGCGAGCGCACATCCACCCTGCCGATGGTTGAATTCCTCACACTCATGTGTCTTCAATGGCTTTTCCTTTATTTGCCCTGCAATATTTCTTGACTTCCCTGATCCCGGCACGCTGCCGCCATAGCCAAGAATGGACTCTGGATTATACTCTCTGTTCAACGATGGGAAGCAACCCAAAATACAGTAATCAACGGGGTACTACCAGATTCCATTTTCTTACATTAACTATTTATGAATCTTCCCTTTTGGACCTGTGGTTTATAAAGTGGACTCCCTGCTTTACTTGCTAGGTCACCTCAGCAGGAAATTACTCATTGTGGCCCGTGAGAGGTGCGGGCCAATGAGTACATGTTTCATGAAGGGTGCCGGAATCGTTGAGACAGCTCCCTGTTAAGAAAGCCATTTAGGGTCACTTGTAACGAGAGACTGGTTGAAATGGACTTAGTGGGGACATAGGTTCCTTCAGTAGTACATGTCCCCTGTACCCACAGCATCTTTTTGGCAGGAAGGCTATCAATCTGGGGGAGGCATCTGTAGAGCTGGTACTACACTTACCACTGAGTTAGAGGGATCTTAATTGAGATGGGAGGTCTGGAGTGGGAGAACCCACTGCTCACTTTATTCTTGATACTCCCCCTATGCTTTAGCCCATCTTTTTTGGCTAGGGGTGGGAGCATCGCTGATTGGATTGGTTGGATGAGCACAGGGTGTCCTTTACTTCAAATTTCCAACTCCCCATTTAATGCTTAGCTTGGAGTCAGTGTAGTTGAGCCAGTGTAAATTTGATCTGATGGAGGGACACTGCAGGACTAGACCTTTGTTCTAAAACTGCACATTTTGCCAGCGTGAGCCAGATAACTCCCTTGGAGGACTCTCTGATGAGAGTCCACAGCTGGAAACCAATTACCACTATAACAACTTCTGTTGTCAAGAAAAGGACAATCCTGATGCATGTATCCATGAGCAAGGCCGCTTCCTTGCCACCTCTGGGGAGCCAACAGGATGATACTGTTTGTTTATGGCATTTGCTAGAGGTGCAAGTCAATGATGGCAGGAACCTGGCTGAAGTCAAATGTGTGGCTCTGGCGCCTCGCTAGGCCCTCTGGAAATCAAGAGCCAAACAAGAGCCGAGCCAGACACTAAGGGCATTCTTCTTGCCAAAAGGAGGCAAAAAAGGGGCAGACGGGGAGATGATTTAGAAAGAAAAGGAGCATTGCGGGGAGGGGGTAGGGAGAGGAAAGCAAGATGATGGCATGACAAAGGGGGAGAACAGATAAGGGATGGACGACTAAGATGAGAGGGAAGAGAGTGAGTAGAACATGATAGCATTGCAGAGGACAATGATATTTGTTGAAAAACGAGATGTAAAGGTAGTGAATGGAATGTGCAGTTAGTTCTCACAGTGCCTCGAGAGTCAATTTGTCTTGCAAGGTCACACAGGACAGAGGTCACTAGTATGCTTAGGAGCGATTTCTTTTTCTCCCCACCGCGTTTAGCTGAACATGCAGGGATCATGTGCACTGTTTTGGGATGCCACTAATGACAATATTTCTGCAATGCATGGAAAACTATGTATGTAACCGCCTCATTTTTAAACATTACTTCTGGGGAGAGAGAGACACACTTCATATAGACTAGAGTGCAGCAATCACTGTCATCTCAGAATACAGCATACAATCGAATCCCGCAGAGGGAAAAACAGTTTGAAAAACCTTTATCTCCGAAGGGCAATATCAAAACCCATTTAATATACATAATTAATATCAGCACAACTTAAAGGAACAATGCCCCTGGATTGTGCTCTGCACAGGCACATGTATGCCCATCACAAGCAGCCTTTCATTGCAGTCCAGCCACTCTAAAATATGTTTTTACCCTCCCATGACATAGGTAGATAAAACAGAGCACAGGGAAACTGGAAAAGAATATCATTGAAGGCGGCCATGTTGACAGGGCGTGAAACTGTGGAATGTACACCAGCTCTCAGCAAAAGCGGACCGCCGCGGGCCACTTGGGTGTGGGCATCTCAAAGGGAGCCAAGTCTCGGGCAGTGTCTTCTGGAGTGCATTAGCAGGGCAGCTCAGGTGAAGATCGCCAGTACATCCTGGACTGGATGAGGAGGAGGGCGTGGGGGTTTCATGGCAGCGGGCCCAGAAGACTAGTGTTGGATGGAGCGCGTTGGGTGGCCTGGCGCTTCATCCGCAGCTCCCTTTGTGGTCCACCCAATGAGCTGAGTGCGGTCGAATCGCCCATTAGGAGACTCGAGGTTTGTGGCAGTAAGGATATATGAGGGCGGGCCCGCTCATGTGAAGCACCACCCCGGTGCATAGCAGTGATGGAGTGGGCTATGCCGCTACTAGGGGTGGAGTGGAACTGCACTCCCCCAAGCCAGTAGAAGTGCGTCTAGCATCAGCAGAGCACGGGGAAGATGTGGAGGTAGCGTGTGCCGACCCCTGGAGCTAGAAAAAAGGAAATTATGGTACTGTGCTCCAAGAGCTGTATGCATCAAGCAGGGTCATCATAGGGCCACTATGAGACTGGGACCGAAGAACGCACAGAGCAGTCTACAGCTGCCGTTAGTTAGGGATGGCTGTGTGTACATATAGAGAGAAATAATTATATGTGCGTATGGCCAACTACATGTATAGTTTGGTGAAGCTATGGTTGATAAACTAACATGTGCGCGTATGGCCAAGTACATGTATAGTTTGAGGAGGACATGGTTGATAAACTAATATGTGCATGAGGAGCTGAATGAGGTGGAGAGTGGCCTGGTAAATGGCGATATCAGTGGAATGGTCACCCAAAAGCTATGTTGTCGCACAGGGTTGTCCAACTCCAAGATTCGAGGGCCAGAATCCTGACGGGTTTTCAGGATAACCCTCATTAATATTCATATGCTTAGAATCACTGCAGGCAAATCTTCCTCATGAATATTAATGAGCAGTATCCTGAAAATCCAACATGTTTGTGGCCTTCGAGGCCTGGAGTTGGACAACCCTGTCACAATGTGTGTGGGTGGGCATATAAGGGGTTATGAAGGGGAAGGGTCCCTGTTCTAGGTTTTCACTCTGTTGGACCCCTTTGGGAGTGAGTCATGCAGACTGGGCAGAGTAACTCTGGTTGAACAGCGATCTGCATGCATGGGAGGGTCATAGGGAATGTATAACGTTGCAACATGTTTATTCACAGTTTCTCATGTCTCATTACTAAGAATGGTGGTAATATCAAAGCAACTCAGGTGGAAGCCCATCTCCTGAATGCTACCTTGTAGCACAGATTGCTTAACATGCTTACCCTCCACATCTGGTCTGGGGAGGGCATGGTACATACGTCAGTGGCCCTTCTCTCGCCTGATGGCAACGGCCAAGACTGCGGGCCAAAGTAAGGCAGGGCTACACACTGCCGTCAAGTTACCCTCTTTCGGAGTGTCCTCTAAGGATTCTTAATTAATTTTTCAGTAAATAACTCTTCAGTCACCTTTTTCTTGCGGTAGCCCTGCAAAATATTCCTACAGCCAAATGCCCATACCTGGGAACCTTGGGATTTGTGAGTGAGTGAGTGATGTCATAGACATGAGTGGGTGCAATCTGGGCTAGTTGAGGAAAGGCGTTACTCCCTCCTCCTCCCACCCATGTATACAGTGCATTGCAATATACTCAGATTTGCCAAACAGGATTGCAAATCTGCAAAGATGCTTCAAAGGGAGAAATGGAGTCATTTCCAAAGACAGGCTTAGGAAATGGAGATAACTGTAAGGAAATTGCGCCTGTCCCTGCGAACCTGTGTTGTAACCAAAATCCCTGAACTCGGTGCAGCCCAGAGATGGCACGTAGAGGAACTCTGCACTTGAACTTTATGATGCTTTTGCAATTTTATTGCAAGGAGAGAGGCAGAGTTCATGAAGACCGTGTTTTCCCAGAGACGGGCATGTGTTTAATGGTAATAATGTGACACAATCAGCCTTGCTAGACCTAGCCCAATTTTGCTTCGAGATAATATAACCTTTTATATGGTATACTATTGTGAAGATGAATATAACTTGTTTTATTATGTCATTTCTGCTATTTACAATATATTAGACTGCCTAATTTACACAAATTGTGTCCAATGCCTGGCTCATCGTTTGGCTCCCAGGCCCATGCTAGATTTTCAGCTCGATTTGTATAATGCTAAGGGCCTATTGGATATCTCGGTTCAGAAGATAAAAAAGACAGTAGTTGGGCCTCATTACAAGGGCGGCGGTAACTGGCCGGTGCTACCGGCGGGTTGCCGCTGAGCTCTTAACACCGTTTCTGCCACCTGATATCCCGGTGCCACTGGGATATATTCCCGTGGAGTCCCATTGGACTCCATTGGAAAGGTGAGACTGAAGCACTGGCACCGTTGCTAGCGATGCCGGTGCTTCAGTGAAGACAATGCTGGTAGGGGCCAGACCTGCCGGGGCATCCATGGCCCCTACCGGCATTGTCTCAATATGGCGGTCCGGAAAGGGTGCGGGTACATTGCTACCAGCACCCTTGTTTCTGGACCATCATGCTCGTAATGCGGCCCAATGTGGTATAAGGGAAAATAAGTTGGACTGCAATGTCACTAGGCTCTTATTTCCACGGATATCTTCCAGAAGGGAATGCTTCACCTTTGCTGCTTAGACCTGGAAAGAGCTACCCCTAGCTTCAGATTGTTTGAAATAAGGAATAGGGACCAAATGCTTACCGTAAATTGGAGGCCTATATCTGGATGATACCACTTTAATCACCAAGGATGTGTGATAAGGGAATCATATTTCTGGACCAACATGAGAGCCTGAAGGTGATATGCATCTTCACCGAAAGTCAGTGTAGTTTCCTCAGAAGAGGCATGATATGTTGCCAACTGGGGGGTTTTGTCACCACTCTGGTGGCCTAGTTCTGGAGAACCTGAAGATGATGCACAATGCTTTTGATTGCCCCCATTAAAAAAAGAAAACTGGGAACTACACTATTCAGGAGGAAGACTTATAATGGCATGAGCTATAGTAGTGCCGTTGGCTTCAGAAACGAGGGGTAAAACTGACACAGGATAATGAGGTGACAATTGGAAGAATTGGCAGTGACATTCATGTGGGCTAACATTAATAAGGAGGATTCAAAAATGACCCCTAAATATTTCACCAGCTTGTGTGGGCATTGGAATATCAACAATGGCACACGTGAGAATATGCTGTTAGTCATTTCTTGTAATTGTTGTGATGCAAGGAGGAGAAACTCTGTTTTGCATTGTGTGGCAGGGTGCCATATAGCAAGAGTGTGCAAACCTTGTCTTTTTTAAATAAGATGAGTGTAATTCTGTTTCTGAAAGAGAGGTCAGCTAATCGGATCTCTCTTTAATAAAGACTCCATGCCCAAAGCATAGGGCATCCATGTACCTTTGCTGCAATAGTCCCCTGGCATGTGAAGCCCCTGCAGTGGCACAGGGCAGGTTCAAATGTCACATGTGCATCATGACAGCTGCTGGGACACCTAGTCCCTACAGACAAGGATAGCATTTTAACTTCTGCACCTCTGAACTAAGATGTAATGATTGTTGCCTTATCAGTCTGGTGGTAGGAGAATCTCTATGAATAAGACATATGGTTATGGTATGGTGACTTATAAGGGCACACAATTATGAAAGCCACTGCAATTCATGAATCATGCAAATATCAACCATGTGAGCCCAGCTCAGTGATGTAAAGACAATGGGTGTCATTATGACCCTGCCAGTTCGGTAACAACGGTGCCGGTAAGCCTACCAGCACCATTGTTACCGGACCTGCAAAGTACAAGTTTGCGACGCAGATGACCTCCCGCCCGCCAGGTCTGACTAGGCAGGCGGAACGTCACCCACCCGCAGACTTTCACGGTAGAACCAGCACTGTTATTGACGATGCTGGTGCTACCGGGATCCCCATTCCCATTGAGTCCTATGGGAATGGGGATTAACAATTTTCCGGCGCCTGACTTCCAGGAACACCAGGGTCTTAATCCCTGGTGTTTCCTTGAATCCAGACGCCGGAAAAAATCACAAGTCTGGCAGCAGCCTGCCGGTTTAATGAGTTGTAATAAGGCCCAATGTTTCTTTATGGCTACCCTGGCTGTCTCTACTGCTCCAAGTGCCATATAGCAAGAGTGGGAAGAAGGGCAAAACCTCAGCTCAGTGCAGAGGAGCTCTCACCACGAGATCTCCTGAGAACCCTGATTCAAAGGGACACTCACATAACAAAGACTAGCCCCAAACCAGAGTGTTGCACAACAAAGGGCCTTAGAAATCAGCAAGCTTTGGAGGGGTGGTGTTCGAGTAACCAGAGAGGGAAGGTGAATCGGAGAAGGGGTCCCACCATCTTGGTTTTCTGTTGGTGTTCTCTTCCTTCCTATCCCTTCCATTTCCCACCAAAAAGGCACTCTGGGTATGTTGTCTGGAGGCACGGTTCACTTGTTAATGCAACAGGTATAGGACCCCTTACAGCAGGCTTGCTTTTGTCCAAACCCCTGTGACATGTTGCCTTTAAAAGAAAGGAGTCTCCCACTCCTTCTTTGATTCATCCTCGGACACCAAGAAGAATACACCTTTGGACCACTGATGGGATCCAGAGTACTTTTCCATAGAGATGATGACGAGGCGTTCAGGGCAGAGGAAAATTCTGCTCCCTAATTATCCCCTGGAACCAGTGGGGGTGAACTGCTGCGGACTAAGGCCTCAACTGCTGACTGCACTGGAACCAGTCTCCTGCTCACTGGCAATGGATGATCCCCTGTAGACACCAGGTAAGGTCACTGGAGTAGGAATGCAACAGGAAGACTTGCCTTGTCTTGGGGCTCCTGGATTGCGACTCACAGTATCTGCGAAACCAAGGAAGTGACCCAAGGCTCTCCTTTAATGTGCGAGCCCTCGCGACACCGGTTTGGGCATATTTGACACAGTCTAAGCTGCTGCAAGGGAACCGCTTGAGTCCTCCTTGTCCTCGCTGCTTGAACACCTTTGCATCTCTTTGGTCTGCTTGATGCTGAAGCTCTGCCGTCTACGTATATAAGGTCCGCCAAACATTCCAGTGTCCCCCAACTCGACGCCACTACCTGGAATCCAGCTTTTTCGAGTTTCAGCCAAATGCTACTGCAGTGCCTCGACATTGTGTTGAGCCAGCCGATCCTCTCACTGACGAAGGCCAGTTTCTGTTCCTCCATACCCAAGGCCACTGACATTGTCTACTACCCCGTCCATTTTAACCCACAAGCCGTTTCTGCTTCCAAACAGCACTCCATTGTGGGACCTGGCACTGCTGCTCCTTGACTCAACCCATGGCCAGGCACGGAAAGCACACAGACATCGGTTCAATGCAAAGAAGCCTAGCACAACGTTGTCGAGTGCCATAGCAAGCGTCACTTTTCTGCCTTTTCCTGCAAAGACACTTCTTTTTGAACGTTGACATTGATGCAGTTTCTATCCTGCACACTCCTGCTTATGTATCCATTCTGCCATGCTACACCAGTCTGCCTTTTCTGCGCTCTTTACATGGGTGGGTTTTTGCTAGTGTTTTTAGTTGGTTGAGTTGATATATATTGTTTAATTAAACATTTCTATGTTTCTAGAAACTGGATAGGACATTGTCCTAACCCAAGTTGTTTGTGTTGCTGCTGTTATTACGTCACACCCCTCCTCAAGAGGAGTATAGCATCCCCTCGGCAAACATTAGCACAAAAGATGAAGGAGGTATACCCGTTGGGTTGTGTCTCTTTTACCTTTATGATTGGGATCAGTGCTGCTTCATTGGTAGTGTGGGGCTGAGTAGGCATTTTAGCCACTACTTATCCCAGTACTCTTGCAGGGCAGTGGACATTCATCACACACTGGTTGAATCTAGCTAGCCTTCATCGAAAGTTAAATAGGATCTAAATGCTGTTGCATGCCACTGAGGTTGTCTGCAGGGTACCAGTTTGAGTGTTGTCTGCATAATTGTGGAATGCCACTCCTTGCTGAGGTTGCACATCAAGGAGAGGCTTGACACAGGGGTTAAAAAGCATCGGAACATGTGTGATTTCTGTGATACTCTACATTCAGCTGGAGAGGGGGAGGACTTAAATGAATCAATTTTTAAACCTGTCAGATTTCCCTCTGAACCGGAAAAGTGATGAACAGTGCCCATCATCCGCCTACGAATCCACCCACACCAGGCACACAAAAACACAAATCCAGCCCTGCCACTTTTCTCCCAAGCTCATTCTTGTATCCACCTACTTACTCATCCAAACAAACACACTACAGCAACACAAACCGTTCATGAACTAAGCAATATCTGTACATGCGTAAAAATACACACACTGCCACATATCCATCTCCCCCAAACACACACATATCCATCACCCACATACACTAACCCAGCCACACCACAAACTCAAACTCAATGATCCTTACAACCATGCACCAACACACCCCAGACACCATCTCCCACATCACCAAACATTTCTGCCTATTTATTTATTTTATTGTGCGTTTATAAGTCGCTTATACAGCAAGTAAATTATGTTTAAAAGCGCCTATTAGAAGTCCGACCTATTGGCTATGTCACTGTTCATCTAATTCACTTCTATTGCTGCCTTTCCATGCTACCAACCCTTCAGCTTCCTTAAACCAGCCCAGTACGGTCAGGCAGGAGAAGCCAAGCCCCACTGCCTGCTAACCAGGGATCAAGGCCAAACCTTTAAATAAAATGTTACATCCATGTTAACAGTGTTACACAATTGTAATGCTCATCCAACCAAACAAAATAAAAACTGCTGTTACCTCACTATTCGTACCAGTATGCCATTAACCCTTCGCAGTCCAGCAGCATGCATCGTTCACCTGCATCCGCCCAAGCGCGGTTACTGCAGATGTTCTCGTTTCCTCCGGTCATCATACCCTCAGGAGTATACCAGAGGTTTCTCGATGGGATAGTAATGGATGTTTATCTTGTTTGCAGGATAAACCAATGTATGGAATACTTTTATTATAGAATAGAACATTTTGTTTCCATTTAACTAATTCAAAGCCTTAATTCCACTCATTTGCTTCTTTTCTAACTCGTCCTCTCCTTTAGAGATTAAGCGTTTACATCTGCTACCGGCACCTCTTAGATTCAATGAGAATATTTTTTTAAGAAATTTAAGTGCCTCCAAACTCAACATGTTGTCTCAAAAAGAAATCATGTTGACTGCTTAATAGCTAAATAAGGCTGCTAGGCTATCGTCCTGCTCCTTCCTGTGAGGCTAAGAACCTTGGTGTCATCTTCGACTCCACCCTCTCCTTCTCTCCTCACATCTCTGATGTCTCTAAGAAGTCAAACTATCAACTGCACCTCCTCAGAGGTATTCTTCCTTTTCTCACTTTCCCCCAGATGCTCACTGTCTCCAGAACTCCGGTCCTCTCTAGGATGGACTATTGCAACAGCCTCTTTCTAAATCTTCCTGCCTCTACTCTTCAACCTTTACAACTTATCCAGAGCAGGTCTGTGTGACTTGTCCTTGGCCTCAAATCCAGGGATCATATCTCTCCAGCTCTGAAAGCTCTTCACTGGCTCCCAGTGGCTTCAAAGACCCTCTGCCTCATCCACAAGGCTTTCTGGGGACTGGGACCACTCTCCCTCCAACTTTCTCTTCCAAAACATCTTCCTTCTCAAGTTCTACACTCATCCACCTCCAACTCTCTGACGGTCAGACGCTTCTCCAAGCAGAGAGTTGGTCGGCAGATCTATCTCCTCTGCTGGGGCCTACCTCTGGAACAGCCCTCTGCCTCTCGCAAACTTGAGCAGTACCACCTCCGGTTCTGGAAGCAACTCAAGACCTTCCTTTTCACTTCTGCTTTCTCTCTTCCTCTCCCCAGCTGATGCACCTGACTGCTCCGCGGACTGAATTTGGGCCCAGGCTGCTGCATGTCCAATTGCCCTTGCACTGCCACTGGGCTCCCCAGCACTTAAGGGTCTGTATCTGCAACCCTACAGTCTCTTCTCTCTGCACTTATGAGCCACCCGCTGGATGCACTTGTGAGTTAACTGCATGTCCCCCTTCCCCTGTGGCACTTCTCCCCTTCCCTCTTCCCTGCACTTGCGCGATCTGCATGACACAAGGCCTAGTAAGATCGTTACTTTGTCCTCCCTTGTTTCCCCTCCTTGTCTTGTCGCAGCTAGAAACACTTGTGTACAGGCACGTTATAAATGCCACATCATATCATATCTACAGTCTGATACCTCATTCTAGTTGGTTTGGTTGGCAGAATCGTGGAGTTATCAGTCAGTAAAGGAATAATTATGACATAGTAGCAGTATTCACCCAATCAGAGGGCTTGGAAGGTGGACATTACCTACTGGTAATGGCCCACATTCTGAGCCTTGGATTAGGTTGATGTTCCGCGCTACCTCCTGCTTCACCCGCCCTCTCCCTCCTGAGGCACATTTGAAGGCCACAACCACTTACTGCTCCACTTTGAGCATCAAAGTCCTTCTCCCTCGCCACTCTCATCCTGGTCGGGCGCCAACGGAAATAGAAAAGGGATTCATTGTATTAGAATTCGCCATTTCAATGATGGCTTTTAAAAAAATGTATTTGCTTTTAAACTCATGGCACGCTCGGCTTGTCGTGTTCGTTATGCTGGGGTAAATCCCTTGCTGTCAGGCGTTCCCATACTTGGTCTGTCATCCTTTAACACCCTTGAAAGCCCCCAGGTGTGCTTACATATTTTATTCTCCTTTAACTCCCTGGGTCCCCATCGCTGGAACTCACTAATCAAAGAAATGAAGCACATTCCAGAATCGAATAGCTTCAAGGTTACCCTTAAGGACCTTCTCTCCAGGGTGGAGCCCCAAAGTATTCTAGTGTTTTCAACCACCTCAGTCACTGTCAGCAGGGAATTGATATCTGTTCCTACTGAAGCTAAATGTAAAGTCTGCCTCCCCCTAAACTCCCACCAGCTGGTGTAAGGTAGTAACTTCTATAAAATGACTATGCAACACCCAGCAATGGGACTACTTGAGCCATTGACATGCTCTTTGTTACTGCTGTAGTTATTATTAATAAGGTAGTTATTGGGCACACACCTAGCTTCAGGAAACAATGCAGCACTTTGTAATCACAGGGAGGAAGAACATGATAAAGGAAGTAGAGAAACAGGGAGCTAACAACGAGGGGCAGGGGCAATTGGTAGCAAGGGATTCACAAGCAACCGGGGAGTAAAGAGTGGGAAGCAGATGCCCCAGGCTCAGGTAAGGTGGGGTGGGGAGTGGAGGTACCTAGGTGTGTTCTCTCTCTCTCTCTCTCTCTCTCTCTCTCTCTCTCTCTCTCTCTCTCTCTCTCTCTCTCTCTCTCTCTCTCTCTCTCTCTCTCTCTCTCTCTCTCTCTCTCTCTCTCTCTCTCTCTCTCTCTCTCTCTCTCTCTCTCTCTCTCTCTCTCTCTCTCTCTCTCTCTCTCTCTCTCTCTCTCTCTCTCTCTCTCTCTCTCTCTCTCTCTCTCCTTTATGCATCAAGCATGTCCAATAGGATTTCTTCGAATATGTATTTCTTTTGTCAAACTATTTTACTAAAAAAGTAATGAACAGAAAAATGGTGAGACATAAGGAACAAATCAATTTATACGCCAGTGAGCAAGCATGGTGGAACTCGCCATATCTATAATGATGACCTGGACAGGGAGGGTAATTGCACGTGAGGGCACAAGGCCATTACTGGCCCTGTCCTCCCTACAATGCAAGGGTTATCTATGTTAGCACCCCAGGGCATTTCCCTGCTTTGCTGTTTACTTTTTGGGGGGAGGGGAGAGGTTGTAGCCACGACTTTCACACATTTCAAATTTCCCTGACACAAAATTTAAACAAAGATGTCCGCCATGGAAATTGGTGAAAGGAGTAAGTGCCTAATTGCATGGAGGCCATGACAGAGAAGGCAGGAAGCAGCAGCACGCGCTAGCTGTCGGCCTGAGTCAGTTAAGTGGAGAGGGGAAGAGAATGAGTTGGGGCGGATGGCAAAACTCGAAGGAAAGGGGTCCAACTGAAGTGACGTGGGAAAGAGGACCGGGGAACAGGCCAGGCAAAATGGCAGACATCCGGGGCTGAGCCGATGAATGCATAGAATGCAGGTGGACACTGTGTCCACCTGCTTTCTGTGGCATCTGATTGGTTAATACCTATCCCAGGTGCTAATGTCTAATCAAGGCTTTCCTTCAAGTTTATTTTGGTAAATATACATGCTACATGGGTAGTATAGCTGAATGCCAACATGCTCGTCTTGGAAGCAAGACGGTGCAGAGCAACACAGGTTTGATTCCCGGGTCCTAGCTTAGAAACCTCTTCAGTATTAAGCACATTATAAATAATCAATCATATTTATAATGACTGCACTCCATCTTGCATGACCTTGGAAGGCAAAAGGTGGCCTCCACAGATCTGGGGTTGAACCTGTGGAAGGATCAACCCAGGTCATTTTCTGCAACACTTGCTCTCTCTCCATGCCTCTTCCCTGTATCCGGCTGCCAGCATCTCCACTGACTGAATAGGCTTCTTACTTGAAAATATCAATTTTACACTATTCCATTTGCCATTGTACGCATCCTTGCTAGCAAGAATGGGGTGCCATGGTTCTAGCACATAGACGTTGATTTGTACTCCAACAACCCTGTTCGAGGCCTAACCATAGGCTATGCTCACTAGCTAGGAGTGTCTCAAGTAATGGTGCTGTCTTTTACAGAAGATAAAGCTAGGAATTGATAACTGCACTCCCATAATCTTTATTACTTCTTGGAACATGCCTGCAGCATCAATTCATGCTCAAAGTGCTCATTAGGAGCATGTGTGGCCTACAAATAGTCTCGGAACATATGAAAACAAACCACAACCATCTTGGTTCCTCACAACTCGCTGTTTACTTTTTACAAATTCTCTTCCAGGATCTGAAGCCTCAACCAGCGGAACGCACACAGCTACTCTGTGGATTTGAGCAGTCGGAAAAGACTTTTTGATTCGTCAATTGCGCCAGTTATCTGCCATTTACCCCTTGACCTGCTGGCCTTTTTTCACTTATATGATGCACGTTGCTACCATAGCAATTGTTGCAGGAACAATATTTGGTATTGTTTTCATATTAATATTTGCCTGGGCGGTGGTCCGAATTTGTGCAAGCCGGAACAGATCAAAGAGACCTCCACAACAATATATTCATACAACAGCTGATGGACAGAATAACATTTATGACATTAACACGCAATTTAATAACCCCATATCAGCACCTGGGGTGATTTGTCCAATGGATCCTGGACACCACTATTCTTTGGGCCAGTGTCATCAGTTTCATCACCATGATCACAATTTCAACACTGGCACATGCACGGACTTTGCTTCAGCACCCATGCCGCATGCCGACGCCCCGCCGAGCTACTGTGATGTTGCGGTCTCAGACAATGCGTATTCTGGATGTGATTGAGGCATATCCTGGACTGGATCTACTTCAGTACATCCAAATGTTTTGCAATTCACACCTCTGACTATTTATGCCTCTTTCTAAAGGTGGATGTTGATATCTGCTGTATATAATATTAAAGTTTTCTACCAAAGTATGTCCTTTCTTACCCTCAATGCAGTTACGCATGTTTTGACGTAGCCACTGATCTTCTTGGTAGGTGGGAAAATTAAGTTAACTGCAACGTGAAATTGGCCAGACAAAACTGATGTCCTTCCCAGGCTGAAAATACTGTGATTCTGTGACCCTGGAAACACCAAAGCGATGGAGAGATGTGTGTATATATATATAGGAGAGAAAATATATATATACACTTTTTGAGAAAATCTGGGGGGAAGATCTTAATGCTGTATTAGACTCAGTTTGTTGTGAATCGGGGACCTGAATAGGGGATGGTGGGGGGCAGGGGGAGGGTCTTTGGCCACTGTGTGCAGTCGCTAGGGGAAGGGGCGATTCTTGTATGAATCTACAGTTAATGTACATAGTTCTAATGGACTCATTCTTTCCATTGTACTGATGTGCTATGCTGATTGATGATTTTACGATTTATCTTGTACATACCTTGCTATTTGATATAATTTCTGTATATTTGTAAATAAATATATAAAAAAAGAAAGGTGATTCTTGAAGAGCGTATTGTTAAATCCTTTTCAAATCTGTCATTTTACATCTAGGCCCTTTATAATGCTGTGTTAAGTTTATTTTCTATAGTGCACCAGTCACTACCGGCGGGTCTGGTCTATTGGTCTGGTAAGTTTTGGTTGTGCCACAGTCAGCGGTATCCAGACCATAGTCTGCAAGAGAACAGAAAGGGGCCTCAGAGATGTGGGGAGGGTAAAGGGGCAGAAATGTTAAAAATGAAAGATTTGTAAAGGTAAGAAAGGGAATTGGAGGTGGAATGTTTATTAATTTAATACACAGTCAGAAATACAGTGTGCTACTTTTGAAATACTGCTCAGCTGGCAGCCGCCTCTTTGGTTTATACGTCCTGCTGCTTGTGTGCACTATATTTACTGCACACTCTGTCTATGGAGGCTTTGTGTTGGCCTGTTGTGAGACTCAGATTTTGCACCTCTTCGTTGCCAGGCAACGGATGCAGATACTCTCGTTTGTGGCTCCACGTGGGAATGGATCAATTGACCTGCCACAACAAATGAGAAAATAGTATTTGGCTTTTAATAAGGACCAGTACAATGTGGGACGAAAAAATACAAAATAGTAAGTGTGAAGTCAACTAATGGTCAGGATTGACTGAAAGTCTAGGTTTTAAGTAAAGGTTTTGGATTAACTAAAAATTCAGGATGGCTTTTCCTCAGTCGAGGGCTTCTCCCTGAATTTCCGAGGAGAATCTTTCTGGAAAAAGATCTGAATACAATGTCTAGGTTTTCACAAATCCTTGATTGTTTTCTTGCTTCCTAAGAGACCCCAAACCAGCAGCAGATTCAAAGGGGCTAGACTGTCTGTAGCTCCCACATTGTGAAGCCCGGATCTTATGCCCACCCGCCTGCTCTATCTCTGTGTTCCCCATCACCCCATGCTCATTCCTCCACTGGTCCCAGGGTTATCCATGATGAATTCTGGGCTCACATCTACATTTCTCTCCTCCTTCAAGCTTCCCTTGTTGTTCTCATTACTGTCGCCCACACAGGTTTTCTCCTTACCTTCTTTAATGTTCTCTTTCTCAAACCTCATCTGCTCACTCCTCCACTACGTCTTCCTGTTTTCCTGATTGTACACCAGTTCTACAATCTTACAGCTCTCACAGAAATTCCTCCACCCGCTCATTATCCCTATCTTCTAGTCTAGCCATTTCCCCTTTTCTGCCAACTTTCATCAATAGAATATTCTTCCCCTTGCTTCAACTCCAAACATCTCATGCTGTGCCTCACTCTGTCTCCTCGGCCCAGTGCTTATCTTCTTCCACTGTCCATGTCCTTGTCACTTTCGTCCACTGCTCTGGCTCCTTCCACTCTTCACCTTCATACCTCTACTCATCTTCAAAATACCCAATGAGAACACTTTCCTTGGCTATTCTATCCAACTCAAAACCATTCTCTTCAATACTCCAGCGGTCGCCTTAAAACTCTTGCATCACCTCCAGTACCTTCTCCTCCATCTCAATCTACTCTGGATGAACTCTGACCTCATTGGTCCTTTCTCCGATACCTCGCCTCCAGCACCCCTGCTGCTTCCTCCAGTTTTCTTCAAAGGTGCCTCCTAAACTTTTACAAGCCCATGTCTCTCCAGCACCTGACTCTCACAACTCTCTCTGGCCGGCTTCTCTCCGGTCTGTGAACACTTTCTGTGAATGCGCAGTCTTTCTGTTCTGACTCAGGCCCACCCTTTGCAAAGATTGTTTTTTCATTGGTTCCCCTGGGGAAATCCTGATTGGAGTTACCTTGAGAGTGGTGGACTGGACCGGGAGGGATACAATCAATGGTCCTCCTCTTTAGTGGGCCTGACGGCAAGAGAAAGGAATGTATCGGGTCTACTTTAGTGCTGGGTGCCATTTTGGGTCTCACCAGTGTTCCTTACATGGGAAGTAGCATGGGAGCTCCACACTGAATGTCTGCGAGTGAGCCCTGCCTCAACGTCTCTGCTTAGCGGTCTCTCTTCGACCAGCTCTCACACTGGGGACTTCCTGTGCCACCAGCGCATGTGATCAGTATTACACTTGCGGCTATGCTGAAGCGGGCCAATGTCTCTGGAATATATTTTCTTCACCATCGGCACAAAGGTGGCACCATGCTAAATGGGAGGGAATATTATGCTTGTTGCTTAGAAATTCCTGGAGGTGTTTGTCAAGTGCCTGGCCCCTTCCACACGGAGGGCAGGAGGTGACCTTGGGATCCCCCATGTATAGTCTGTGTCCATCATCGCAGAGCGTGTGGTGGCACCAGGACCTTCTGTCACTCCACCATCTAAACTCCTAGCTAGGCAGGGGACTTCATCACAAGGTGTTGACACCAGGTCCAGGTGAACAACGTAGTGATAATCGTGCACACAAGGAAAGGCAAGTGCAGTAGAAAGCCACACTTGCATTTAGAGTCCTTTCCTTTTCTATTCACTGCATACATTATGTCTAATTTGAATTGGCTTCATAGTGGATGTTTTATGCTAGGGACTTGGCAGTCCCACAACAGTGCTTTCTTTAAATGTGTATCTACTCCAGCAGTGAAAACAGGCGCGAGCGAAGAACGATGGAAGAAAACTTTCCATTGTATCTGTGTATCACAATAATTGCAAAGATGTCATTGTGGGTAAAGGGAACTAATGTGATTTCTTTATAAGCGCATGATAACTTGTGAAGTCGTTTCTAGATGTAACTACACACACATACACTAATCAAAGCAGTTCAAAGAACAGCCAACAAAGTAAGAGGGAGGAGCACTGCAGAATTCTGAATCTGAGGTCCAGAAATAGGGTTGTCTCTGTCTGCCGAATAACCTTTCATGTGTACTCGAGGTACAGCAGCGCGATTAGGTCAGCAGCCAAAGCCATCTGAAGATGGGGACCAGGACCCATTTGAAATGTTTCATGGCACTCTTTTATTATTATTTTTCTGGGTATGCACAGTTTTAGCCATTCCTGCACCCATTAAACCATTTTGACCCAGTCATCCATCATCCAAAGATGTTCAACTGCACACCAATTCACCTCTATACATCACACATCCATACTCACCCACTCATCTATATTCCTCTTCCCAGCAAAACACCATCTAGCCATATTAACCAGTGGTGGAGGCAGCTTTTGGTGCATGGGGGGCTGGATAGCTCGTGAAGAGGCACCAACATTTTAAATGATTTATGGGTGAGCCCTCACGGGGTAGTGAATGTTTTCAGTGGAGGGTCCTAAATATGTCCTCAAATTAACCTGAGCGACCAAGCATAGTTTCAGAATCCAACATTTTTTTTTTAAGTTTGAGAAAAATGGGATAAAAAGCCATGCAATTTACAATTCTTTTTTCTAGGGCAGCATGAACCATATCCAGTAAATGTCATGATTCATGGGCAATCGTGCCTGGTAAATATTTTTAGTGGAGTGGCCTCAACATTTCCTCAAATTAGTGTGAGTGACCGAGCATAGTTAGGGAACCCAAAATAATTAAAGGGCTGTTTGGAGTGGCTGGGGTGGGGACCGGGGGGGGGCATGACGAATATCCAGTAAATTTCATGTGACATGGGCAGTCATGCCTGGTGGATATTTTGAGTCGAGGGCTCTAAATATTTCTTCAAATTAGTGTGAGTGACCGAGCACAGCCAGGGGGCCCAGAATAAATAATGGGAGTTGGGGGGCACCCTTCCACAAGAATAGTTTTTAAAATAATGTGCTGAAGTGATGCATTTTGCATGCAATTTGTGACAAAAATGAGGTTAAAAGCCATACAATTTACAATTGGTTCTTTAGGGTAGCGCATGACGAAATCCAGTAAATTCCATAACACCAACAGTACACTAAAGTGTAAAACTTCATACCATGTTCATGAGGCTGCAGCCACCATAACATATCTATGCCAGTACTAGGCACAATAAATCACATGCATGAGGCTGCATCCACATCCTACCTATGCCAGTATTGGTCAGCGTGAATCGCTTGAACGAGGCTCCTGTCCTGACCTGTATATGCCAGTAATGGTCACTTTAAATCGCATGCATGAAGCTGCTGCCACAACCTCTCTATGCCAGTAATGGTGAGTGCAAATGGCATTCATGAGGCATTCATACCTGGCATAGATGCCACAACCCATCTATGCCAGGTGTGGCCATTTTTCATCACATGCATGAAGCTTCTGCCACAACATATCTGTACCAGTAATGGCCACATTATATTCAGATGGCAAAGTGGGCAGCAACTTAAGGGTACAACATTTCCCTACTTTTCGGGGAAATCCACCATTGTTCCTTTTTTTGTCCCCTCAAGCACCTATAGTTTAATTTATTTTTTTGTATTAGTGTCCCCTACTGGGGGCGAGGGGTTCAAATCTGGACCCTACTGCTAACATTCCTGTATGACATCTAATGGAGCTATGTTGCTGTAATGCATTTGTTTTTGTTTTAATGTAATAGACTGCTTGGGGCATAATGTTCATTCCGGGGCCTCACAAAACCCTTCTTGCCAGTGATCTCAGTGATCTGCAGCATGTGCAGCTGTCTGAGCAGGTAGGGTGTGGCTTTAGTTCTGGGCATGTCCCTTAAGAGATGGGAATGGTGAGTGATTGGAAAGCGGAGGGTGCGTAAAGCTGCTTGCTGTGGGCAACAATGACCGAAACAAATGCATTTTTCCATTTATATGCCTTTTCTTTCACTGTGTTTTGATCAGTCGTGATTGGACTGTTGTAAATCACAGCATGGGGTGGAGTGAAGGAAGGGCAGGATCCAGGTATACGGTTTGAATTGAGGGGGGTTTAGGGTGAGTATGAAGTTGACAGGGATGGGGTAGAAAGGAACATTGCTCCACTTCTTTTTTTACACTTCGACACCTGTTTATATTGCATGCATGAACCTTCTGTTACAACCTATCTATGCCAGAAATGGTCACTGTAATTGCATGCAGGACGCTGCTGACGCAACCCATCTATGTCCCATCTATGTCAGCAATCTCTTCAAGGGATTCAGAGTGACAAACCATACATATCCAAACACACACTTATGCCCAGACACTCTCTGATCATAACATACACATGGATGTATGCATACATGAACAGCTACAGACTCACTCAACTAGTCTTTGTTTACACACAATGCATTATATCCAAAGACACACACAGGCATGCATTGTAAGGGTGTCGAAGAAGGAAGTAGACACAAAGGTGGCATGTTTTTGTTATAGACTTTTATTTGTACAAGAAAATCCCTCACTGTCCCTATTTCTGAGAGGGGTATCCCTGTCTCAAATCTCCCTTTCCTCACTTTTCCAAAGGAACTCAATGGGCCTCAGTACGAGATAGGTGGTAAGGGATTACCGGCACCGGTAAGGACACCGGTGCGGTAATCCCTTACCACCCTATTCCGTGGTCCCTTAGCGGGTCACTTCCTTAACGCCTGGTCTGACCAGGTGTTAAGGATGGGACCCGTTAAGGGACTTCAGAGATAATAACGGTACCGCAAAGTGCGGTACCGTTATTAGCTCCATCCCCATTCCCATTGAACCCTATGGGGGCTCAAATGGGAATGGGGAATGGTTCCCGTTATGGTCCCTATTTTGGGAACCCGGACCCGGAATGCAGTAAGGGTACCTAGTAGTGAGGCCCAATGTCTCCAGAATAGGGCTGCAAGATTTATCCTTGGGCTCAAGCCCAGTGACTGCATCTCTCCAGCCCTAAAATCTCTCCACTGGCTCCCAGTTGCCGAAAGCATCACATTCAAATTTCTCTGCATCGTCCATCATCCATAATATTGTGGTCCTATAATGACTGGGACCACGATTCTACAACTTGCTCTCACCAAAATTCTCTCCCTACAGATCTCGCCAATCTTCCAGCTCCAAATCTCTTTCCTCGGCTGGCTCCCTCCTCTGGAACAGCCTCCCCTTTCCTCTCTGTCTTGAGCCGGATCTCCTCAAATTCTGCAAGCTCCTCAAGACGTCCCTCTTCTCTTCCTCCTTCCCCATCTCCCATCCATGCTAACCCCCAGTCATTGTGTTTGGTGGCCAAGGGTCTTATGCATCATTCTGGGCCCTAACCTACTGTCCAATTGCCTGCAGCATCCACCCCCCTAATGCACTTGCCTTGAGCACCCACTGGCATGTGTTGTTTCACAGGCCAGCACATCTTGTTCTTGCAGGTAACCACTCTGTCACCAAGGTTCACCGCCCTACACTTATCAGTTGCCCTGAAACTGTCTCTCTTGCGCTTCCCTCTCTGTGGAACCTCAAGCACTTACCCCGTTCCCACCCCACCCCTCTCCCTTCTATCTCTCTCTCTGCAGTTACACGCTCCGAATGCTTACAAGGCCTAGTAAGACAGCCTCTGCCTTTTGCTCATCATTGTTTCTTTATTGCATTGTCTTGTTTTGCTCCCTTGTTCCCTCACCTTACCCCGGTGGGTGCTTTGAAACACAATCTTTAGATGTATAAACGTCTTACAAATGCACAATAAATAAAAATAAGTGTCTGTCAGAATGTCCGTCAAATCAGATACCACTGTCCTGTTTCATAACCCATTTCTATTCCTCACACTACAACTAAAGCATAATCTAACAAGTTCCCTCTCCAGGAGAATATCTCCCTGCTCCTGGTGCAGGGATAATTTTCAAAGGAATGTTCTTTTGCACAAATATATGCCTGAGGGAATGACTCCCTTACCCTGGCTAGTGAGTTTCACACAGTCTTTCCAAATCCATGACAATGGCTCTGTTCTCCTTATGTAAATCGATACAGTTTCCAATAAAACCATGGGAAATGACTCCCTTCCCCTGACATCTCTCAGTTTTAGTACCAGGAGATTGGCTCCCTTCTCCTGGTTTTGTTTGGCACAGTGCACAACAAGGCCAGGGGGACCAGGGGAAATGACTCTGTTCCCCTGGCGTCTGTAGAGTATGTTCCAAGAGATTTAGCCCCTTATCCAGGAGAATGACTCACTTCTCCTAGTCCCTCAAAAGTTATTTCTCACAACTCTGAGCTTGAGTTACACTTTGATAAGAACAACAAAGTGGCAAAGTCCCAAACCCTTCTTTGCTGATCACCGGGCTCAGTGCCGCCACTGCAACGAGGACGTTCTCCTTGCTTGCTCAGTTCCCTTTTTTTGGGGAACCAGACCCTTCTCTGGTGGTCAGTGGGCCGATTACTGCCACTGTGATGAGAAAGCTCTCCTCTGATGCTTGAGTAGCAGTGGTTGGGGTCCCAGAGCCATCTCTGGTCGTCAGTGGGTATATTGCCACCAGTGCGATGAGGAAGCTCTCCTCAGATACTTGATTTATGCTGTTTAGGGTCTCCAACCCTTCTCTGGTGGTCACTGGGTTTATGGTTACCACTGCAACGAGGAAGTTTTCCTCCGATGCTTGGCTTATCTTGGCTAGGATCTCTGATCCTTTTCTGGTGGTCAGTGGGCTTATGGTTGCCACTCCAATGAGGATGTTATCCTCGGATTCTTGGCCTATCTTGGTTAGGATATACCAACATTCTCTAGTGGTCAGTGGGTTTATGGTCGCCACTGAGATGAGTAAGTCCTCCTTGGTTGCTTGGTATGGCAGTGTACGAGTCCCCGACCAATCTAGCTTCCACCCCGTGTCCCATCCGGGTCTCTCGCACCTCCCATTACCTTCTTAGGGATTCCAGCACACCACCGGGACATTCTGGGACTGGGTTTCTTCTCTTCGCCACACTGGTCTTCTCTCTTCGTTTTCCACAGCACAACGGTGACTCCGCGCTCTGGTCTGCTGCTTGGCTCTTCGCTACTGCTTTGTGTTTGGGTCTGCATCAACTGGACCCACAGAGAACCTCTTCCTGCCCTCACCGGCGTCCACTGCCCTTCTCATACTCTGGTCTACCCACAACGTTTGAAACTCCTGCTGGTTTTCGTGTCTGGTTTGACAGTCGTCCATACTTATACAGTATGTTGCCAGTTTCACCCTGGCTGAATATAAAAGTCCTTTGTTCTTGTTGATAACTTAATCTGCATTCCCCATCAGGGCCACCTCGTACCAGTACTAGCACAGTAAATTACTTTAATGTCTCCTGTGCTCTTCTTCATCTTAGTACTTTTGGCTTTAGCCCCTGTACTATAGCAGCACATAGATTTGCTTTCAACAAAATGGTTCTGAACAGTGGGAAAGTCTAGGGAATGTTGGTGCATGACAATATTCAATGGGCTGTGCCCCAGGTGATGGTCCTTGTCCCCAGAAGGGGAGTCCCTCCCTGTGAGGGCCTCCTGCATTAAACCACCCCTAGTGGTGACGCTACTATTGAGTAGCAGCCGCAATGCCCGAGCCTCATGGAAAAGGTCTCGCCCTTTGGGAGAATTGACGACACTGTGTGAATCATCACAACATAGATACACATATCACAAAACACACACATATGCAAATTCCTGCAGTCTTTGCCTCTTCTGTCTTCTCTTCAGGGGGGTAAGGGCACACCACCGACTGGGCAACCATATGCAAACTCCAAATTCAGATGTACAGCGCACTCCGAAGGACTTAAATAGCCGGAGAACACCAGCACAGCAAGAGCAGCAGTGCCAAAAGAGTTGCCAAACAACCCTGTGAGAGGTGTTCTGCGGGTATAGCGTTCTTTCTTTGACAGTGTAATTTCGATGTTTTTTTAATGAGTATTTTTTACTGAAAAAACTAATTGAAATATATAGGGGGCTGGTGGGAAAGTGTATGGAAAGGGTGGGAGGCTATATGTTGCTACTGCAATTTATTGTAGGTTAAATAACATAATAATCATCTTGAAAAACAAACAACTTTGTGTGTTAGATGCTTCGGGATGAAGACACCACCATTGGGTTAGACTGGGAAAGTATCCATCCCAACTTGGCCCCTTTATTCGATGGCGAGCCAAACAACACCCTTTAGCTGCATGCTGGACCCTGATCATATCCAATGGCCATCTATCTACCCTCTCGTGCCAAGAGTATTTTGCTTCAGTAGGTGTCGGGTTGGGAGGGACACCTATAAGACGAAACTAAAAAGCAGCATGAAATACGAGAGCCATCGCCCCGTACTGCCGATTTGCTGAGTGAGTAAATTGCAGGCGCTCATGGAGACATGAAATAGAAGCAACTATAGAGAACAGCAGTGCCCAGTGGCTGTAGTGACCATTAAACAGCGAATGGCAGATTTGCAGCATGCCACCCTACATCACGGGTCAACACGAACCCTAACTACTGCAGGCTTGAAGCATCATTTTAAGGTACGTGAAACAGGCAAGCAAAATGAAGATGTAAGTCACTGTACTGGTGTTGGCCAAACTTCTTTTCTAAACTTGTCAAATTATTTTCCCAGCTGCTTATGTTCCTCTTTATTTCCCTTGCTGTCCCCATGGGGGGATTGCCGGTATTACTTGTGTAATACTTGTGTAATACCAGCTGTTTTTTGCCGGTGGGATGCCTGACTTACCTCCAGCTGACTGGAGGTAAATCAGGTCTCTCACCGGACAACCTTTAGTTTGTAGGTGCAGAAACGTGACGGTATACGGAAGTAGCGGCATGTTAATTCCACCCCGGCAAACCTGTAATGAGGCCCAATGTGTCTCTACTCACGTGATATCAATTGTTCTGCTATTTCGTCCATGGCTCTGAGTTTTTCATAATCTTCTTTCTTTCACACCCTTTTCTTAATATTAAGGCCCTCATTATGAGTTGGCCGGTGTGGAGATAACATGCCAGTATTAGTCTATACTGCACATTTCCAAACTGGCCAACTACAAGTGTGCCAGTGAGGTGCCTGATTTACCTCCAGGTGAGAACTGATGGTAATTCAGGCACCGTACCGGCAAGAATCACTGGTATTACCGGCACATGTATTACCAGCAAAATCCCCCATGGAGTCCACTCCATGGAATGGGAATTAACACCGCTTACTGGCACTCAGTCCGGCGGTACTACCATTTGCCGGCATCCTGGCAGATTTGCCGCCAGGATACCGGTAAGGTTATAATGAACTTCTAACTATGTCAAATGCAATGTATTTTATGACTAACTTCATTAGTCTACTCACATCAATGGTTACCTGGTGTAATGCCTCAATGGAGAATTCAGTATTACTCTGCGTAATATGTTCTACTTCTTTAAAGTTAGAGATGCCCTGCTCGAGACTTCAAGTTGCTGACTCTCCAATAGTTACCATCACATCCCGGCATCTAAATCAGCACACTAGCAAAGCCACAAAAAGCATCTTGTTTACGGTTATTACCTATTACGCTGGTTCTTTTTTAGTCCTTAGAACTTCACCCCCATGCTTACTAACATGACTGCTTGTCCTTCACTGGAGCGTATGAATACACATAAACGGCCACCTACCACTCTTTCTTTGCTTTTTCCGGTATGGTGTCTCGCCACCTAGCCCGCGCTCTGATATTAATAATGGGGCTTTCCTTCATACACTCGACACTGTTCTTCCTCGTCTTGTTGCTCTGTGTTTTCACACAGCTGTCAACTTGTTCCCGGTCCGGTGGGTGCAGTGGATCTCCTCGTGTCCTGCTTTTCTTTATGTTCGTGCACTTGCAGTTTTGCTTGTTACTTTTGTAAATGCAGGCATACAAGTCTAGGAATGCAAAGATTGGGTCCTCCCAACGCGCTTGGTATAGGTTTGCATCTGTGACGCCGTTCTTACATTCATCGTACAACCTAAAGTCAGGCGGGCTAAAGCTCAGTGGAGTAACTTTGTTGAAAATGTTGGGGGGGACATGACATCTGAAGAAAAGGTGCCCCAGCTAAATGAATGGGGACAAAATGGTGTGTCATGAAAGTTGGGGGGGAACAAACACCTCTGCCCCCCCCCTAAAATTACACCCATGCTAAAGCTGGAGGTGCCAGTTTTCCCTTCATTGCCGCCAAACAGTGGAACTCACTGCTGCCCTCCCTGAGAGCTGAACCATCCTACTGGGCTTTGCGCACAGCCCTAAAAACCTGGCTGTTCAACGAGACCGAGTGACCCCCGGTCCACATGCCATCCACCCTTTAATATCTTCATCACCTAGACTGACTCTGCATTTATGTCACAACTCCTGTGAACTGGATGAAATGACTACGTAATGATACTCTGCAACAGCTCTGCAATGCCCCTGGGCTGCTGTGTGCTTTATAAATTAAATAAATAAAATAAATGATTAAGTGAAATGAGATCATATTCGTGAGAGTCCACCACAGAAATGGTCATTATGACTCATGTGCCAAATAATGCAACATCCCTGTTCAGTTCTTCAGAGGGTGCAGCGCACCCAGGCAGCTTCACTGCAAATGGCAACCCACACAGGCTGCAGAAGGCGGAGATGAAAACCATATTTCAAGCTTCCCTGGGCAAATTACGGCAGCCGTGGTTTTGATGGCAATATTAGTGATTTGGAGACTGCATTGTCCACATTATGGTAGCTGCAAGACACTTCTGATGTGGTGACTATTGAAAGCACAGAGTGGCATTACGGAGAATTTGAGACTGCACAGGGCATATGATAGTGATCACGTGGCCAGGTACTCACACATTTGCAAAGTATTGACATTTTTTACACATTTCTCACACCATTGGCAGTACAGAGCAGCTGCAGCCTGCCATAACAGCTTGAAAATGGAGGGAGTACCTGAGCACATAATTGCAGTGTCTGGCAAAGGCCTGTCAAATGCCTTTACAGGAACCAAAACTGTTTGCTTTGCCAATGCTGATTGTACTTCTGTCTCAGTTTAGCAACAGGGCTTTAGGGTCAAAGTGGCACGAGGGTTTGTTAGCTCATCCACCAATGCCTATCACTGTGGCCACCTTTTTATAAAAACAAAAGAAATTTCCGACAGGGTTTAATTTTACTACCTTTCTCATTCTGAAGTCTGCTAAAAAAGAACGCATTGCCAGGCAAGAGGGATTTTCCTGATAATAACCCTTTACTGTGCCTTCTGTGCTTTGAGGTATGCTTGGATTCAGGTGTTCGGTGTCCTTTCTCTACTATATAGAAAAGGGGAAGTGCTTTGTTGGAGTGGGTTTTGGTATCACTACTGTGTGGACGGTTTCAGTGTGTGCAGATGTGGTGGTTGTAGTTTTTGGTTGTGATACACGCGCAGGGGATGGTGTGTGTGTGGCGTGCGTGTTGTGAGTGTGTATCCTGTTTTGGTAGGTGTCATTTGTGTTCTTTAAAGAGGGAAGATATGTGGTGACCTGGTGTCCATGTTGCCTTTGTTAGTATGCATGGAAAGTTGGATGCGTGACATAGAATGCAGCCTGTGAAAATGTTGATGTATGAGTGAGAGCTCTGAGTGGGTCAGTTGGTGAGATGTAGACCCCTAGAGAGGATGCCGGTGCATGTTGCCTTAAGCTCAGATGTACTTGACATGATAACCTTAATATGATGTACTGGAACTTTCATATAGAAGCAACTAGAACTTCAGAAGATGTCGGTGTCATCTTTGGAGAGCCCAATCTTTACACAGTGCACTGCATTTATGTGCATGCATCACACACATGCAGCAACACTACACACAGTAATGTACACTGATTCCAAGGTCATTCTAATCAGTTCAGTCTGTCACATTGGGTGCGGTCTTGCTGTGCTAAAATCAGGCCTAATCCATCAATTTGCATTGGGAGAATGCAGGGCATCTGCTGCTTCTCATTGCTGCACTGTGCATTCTCCTAACATTTTACATGGCCGAGTGCTCCAGGAAGGGTCAACTACCCGAGGTGGAATCGGTTAAGCACTTTCCTTGGGACGATCGCTTGCTTCTGAATGAAGCTTTAAAGGTCAAAACAAGGAAGAGCATGGAGAGTTGAACAGTAGAGGGTACGGGGAGGAGACGGCAAGTAGTGGCTTGGTGAAGGCATGCCAGTGGTGGTGGTTGAGGGGAAAAGAGATCACCAACAATGGAGAGGAGCATGGAATGGAGATCTCAAAAGGGAAAGGACCCAGAGACGGGATCAACTCAAAATGTGGCTAGTGAAAGGAGATGATACCCTGAAAATGTAGAGCAAAGAAATCATGTAAGGGCTACTGTATGGTTCATCATTCTCTATTACAGGCTTATACATAACCCCAGAAGTACACCTTTAGAGGTACGTATGACTCTTTATTTGTTCGTGGCCTTGGTGCTTCCGTCAGGAGCAGCTTACATCAGGGAAGTGCAATGTTTGCATCCATCCCATGAATGGGTGATCTACTTCAAGGCAGTTCAATGGTACTACAGATTGTGAGGGGGATTGAAGGGGGCATGCAATGGCGCCATGAGCACAGCGTAGTATATATACAGATGGAATAGTAACGCCTTTACAGAATTATGGAACCATTTAGAGTGCCGAGGGCAAGGGTGTAAATTAGGGTGGTAAAGGGATGTGCTGGGATAAGCTTGCAGTAGGAATGGGACATGCAGTCGGATCATGACATGCCCGAGAAATCTGTAGGTTTCATTGTTACAGATTCAGGGTCTTCTTTGCATTCTGTTGGACAGATATCCTCTTCCAACCTCCCTGGGCAAATTTGCCAGGGCAGGTAAGGGTAGCTGGAGACACAATGTTGGTCCTTGCACCATCTTTTGAGTCCTTTGCTACCCTTGGGATCTCATCAATCTGATTACTGATGTATCAAAAAAATAAAAAAAATAATGTCTTCACAGTATAATTGTAAACATCATGTCCGTCTGTGATCTCAATGCGGAAGCTAGGGTTGGGCGACTTCACTTCTACTCCCTCTATGATGCTCAGGAAATGAGATCACTGTGCACTAAATGCCCAAGCGTTACTGCGGGACAGACGCACTTTGATGCAGCAGAATGAGTGTATGTACGACTCGTTATGCAGTTCAATGTGATCCAACAATTTGCCCTGCTACATAAAATGTAGTCCAATATATGAATATAGAGTAGAGAAAGAATACCCGATAGCTTCAATGAGGAGATTGTCCATCAAACAATTGTGAACTAAATTACAACAGAGAGAATAAGGGGTTCACAACCTAGTGGGGGGACCATGTAGAAAGTAAGAGCTGTGGGGTGGGGGAGAGGGGAAGGAAAGCCCAACAAGGAAACCGCAAAAGACATGACCTTGCACGGGCACGAGGATGGAGGTAAGACTGTAAATGGGACCAGTGGGATTTTGCATTTTGATAATATTTCGTTTTACGTCTCTCCATTCATTTCTAATTGATCACTTATTTAAATTCAACACGTCCGCACATTTGGACACTTGTGTATTTGCGTGAACATTTCACCGATCAAGTCCTATATATAGGCAGTCTCTGGACTATGAGTACATCGCCCTTCTCGTAAAAGTAATTCAGTCGGTTATGAATTCTCATATCTGTATTTGTTCCAGCAGTATAAGAAGGCAACGCAAATGCATCACTAGTAACACCCTAAAATGCAGTTTACTGCTAATTTAGAAAATGCCCGTGTAAATGTAAATGTAATTGGTTATTTATAACGTGCTCAATACCCAGTGGTTTCTAAGCTCGGACCCCGGGATAGAATCTGTGTTGATTCGCGTACCTCCGCTGAGCTATCCTCCAAGTGTAAGATGTGCGCATGTCCATTCGTCATTCAATCAGTCCTTCTGGCCCTTGGAATTGTGCGTCTACACATTACATTGATTTGAAACTATTCCATTCTTCTTTAATTGCTCAGCTGCCAATCCCTTGCTTCTCTAAGAGCTCCTCCCCCAATTTGAGAGCTGGCCCAAGAGTGCCCATCCTCTGGCAGCCTGTCCATAAGTGAATCAAATTATGTTGCTGGCTGCCCTTTGCTAGAGGCCCTTTACAACCTGACTAAAATGATGCAATTATGTATTTTGGACTAGTTATCAGTGTTTTAAGTATCATTTGCCAGAAACTGACCAAAGCTGGCCAAGCAGGCTAATCCAGTAGAAATGAGTCCATTTCTTTAAACAGAGCTATTGAAATGTAATGTCGCAATGCCAATCGCATGGAAAGTGGCTTAAAGTGTTATTTTTGTTTTAGTGCTTGTAGAGAGCGACGTCAACACCCTTCTTTGGAGATTAAGTAAAGAAAGGGGAGTGTTTGAAAGAAGTCCTGCAGTCAAAAATATTGGACACTGAAACTTGTCACAGAGGTGAGCTGCCCGAGGAAGAGAATCTGGTGTTTTACTGCCTCAAAAAGTGTACCTCATCCTCCTGAACTATACAAAGCGGGAAAAAGCCCTTCAGGCGTTTGACCCTCTGGTGACTGTCTTTTTTGCTCCCGTGATGGATTTTAATCAGGTCCCCATTATTGCAGGGGCGCTATTTGGTGCCATGTTCTTATTAATGTGCATATGCTGCCTGGCTCGAGTATGTGCCAGCCAAAGCAGATCCCAGAGTTCCACACAGCAAGTCAATACGACAGCTGTGGGACACACCACCGTTGCTGACATTAATACGCAATTTAACTACCCCGTATCGGCATCGGCACCGCATTACAGCGTGGGAGCTGGGGAACATTTTCCGATTCATCCTGGACACCCTCACCCTCCAAGCTATGGTCATGATTTTCATCAACAACACCACAACTTCACCATGGGCGCAGTGAGCAGCTTTGCGTCGGCGACTGCACCACCTATCGATGCGCCTCCCAGCTACTGTGAAGTTGTTGGCAAACCCAATAACGCCTTTTGTGGATGAGGAGCATTTACAGAACTCTACCTTAGTAGATGAAAGTTCATCTATCACCATTCCAGCATATAGCGGGGGACACTATTTAAGTTAAAAGAAGTACGCTTCAAATCTCCTGAGGTGAATTGACCAGAAGATCCAAGAGAACCTGTCGGAGCTGTCCTTCTATAGACAATTTAGGAACATGCAAAAAAACATTGTTTTTTTTGGCAAACCGCTAAAGGGATATCGTAATGTAAATGCTTCTTCCCATAAGAGATGTAGAACAGTTTTTTTCTTTGGTGAAAACAATTGACAAGTCTTGTACCTCTGGTAGGATCTACCCACAGATGCTGTTTTTTCAGTGATTATATAACAGCGATTAGGAGTAGCATTCCTGCTACTAATTTCCTCTAAAGGTCTTTCATCTTGGCAAGGTTCGGAACTGGTTACTCTGTCTGAGCTTCTCGAATGAATGGCAAGTGCATACACCACAAGCTCTGGCAGTGACTCGTGCCCTGTGTCTGTAGTGGAAGAGTATTTTCCTTTGTCCTCTCTTTTCCTGCTACATTTGGTTATCTCCTTGCATGCCCACAGTTGTTTTCCTGTATCGCTGTAAACTAGGCATGCTCCTTCACCACCCCTTCTTCTGACTGCATAGCCCATATTTTGCCCCCTTGTGGTTGTAATATTCTTGTGTTAATTGGGGAGGGGAGGGTCTCCTTGTCTTTTCTATACCCGGTTTATGCACTGGCTGCAGTTTTAAGGTAGCGACCATGCACGTCCTGTAGCACAGGTTTGAACTTGCCTATTGGGCAATAGCGCAATGCCCAAACCCAAAACGCTCAATGCTAGTATGAGCCACTTTTTTTGGCCCATGTGGCCGCTTTGATGAGTTATTTCACCATGCGTCTAGTAGATTTGACCAGTGAGTTGTCCATGAGTTATTTGACCAGTGAGTTGACCATGGGTTATTTTACCATGCGGCTAGTAGATTTGAACAGTGTTACTGAATAAATATTCTTGAAAATGCACAAGTTGTATCACATTTTATCAACAAAAAAAACCTTGGGTACTATTTATATAGCCTGCTACAAAAGGAATGAATGTGCAACTGTGGGCCACTTTCCCATTGGTGCCTGAACCAATTTGATGCCCCAGTCCAACCCTGCTGGAGCATGTGTACCAGATGCTTGAGCATGGGGTATCTGTTTGCTGGTATTGCTGGATCTCTCACTGGCTCTTGACATGATCGACCCTAAATATGGCCGTGACATCCTACACTATTGTATGGGCATTGAGATAGGGTTCTTGCCTGTTTTTACTCATTCGGGGGCAATTGTTCATAAGGGTTGTATGTGATTATACCAAAGGTAAAATCAGAGTGGTAAAATTCACCAAAGTCAAAATACCCCAAAAATACTGAATTATTTTTTTTTATTTTTTATTTAGAGGGGTTCCCCTCCCCAAGCCCCCCATTTTTCGGAGGGGGTCCCCTCCCCAAGCCCCCCATTTTTCCATCCTTTTAACCCCACCCCAACTCCATCCCCACCCATTTTAACCCCTTACCCCGCTACCATATATATATTTATTTAACATTTTCGGTAAAATGATGGTACCCTTCGTAAGTGCTCAGGATTGGCGGCTTTCCCTTGTACCGTCTCTGTGTGCTTTTTTGTGGTGATCCTGTTGTCCATGTAATTCATTCAAAGCATGGAGCCAGCAGAGATCTAGTGGCGAGCCAGGGCGCCCCCATGAATCTGTATGCAAGACAACTCCCAGTTGCACCTGCCGCTCTCCTCTATCCATCTCCTTGAAGGCAGACTCCAGGAGAGTGAGGCCTGGTTGGCATCTCTTTCTTTAGTTGAAAACTTCAAAGAAGGAGTTTTACTTTTGTGTGTCTCATTTCTAATGTTTGATACTTGGATAGAAGAGGATTCCATCAGTGCCATTTCTGCTTTTTCTTCCTCTGCTACAGTTTTATGGTCTCCCCCTCCTCCCTCATATGAATGCACAAGTGAAATCTGCTAAATTGCACCGTTGTTCACTAAAGGCTATCAAATCTTTCCCTGCTGGTCCCATTTTTTGTTTATTTCCAGCTTTGATTCAGGGACCCTCTGCAGGCTGCTCTTTATCCTGCCCCTCACACGGCTTCTGTGTCCAGGAGACAGAATAGGATCAGACCCATCCTCAAACAATTGCACTGCCTAATGCTGGGAGTAAGAGTCCAGTTTGAGATCACTAGTGTGCAACCATAAAGCTGTCCATGCGTTTATGCCTAGCTGTTTGGCTGGCAAAATAGTGCTCCCCAGAGGACAGCAGATAAGAGTCATGAGACCTTTGCAGCTGGCAGTTCCTGGATTCCACTGTCTCTTCACTTCACTTTCAGGATGTCATTCTCCAGAGCAGCAGTGTCTTGCTGCACTGCTTAGCCGGCCCCCTTGGCCAGCCCGCTGACTTGCTTGCATTTCATAAACATCTTAAAACCTGGCATTGGTCTGACGACCTGTGATACACTGTTCTAGAGTTGCGTGTTATTCTGTCTTGTCACGTCTGCATTTACTGTTGTTTGTGTATTAATAATCCTGTTGGTTGGTTGAAGCTTGAAAGAGCAACACCAAGTGCATATACATATTTATTTTTTAACAAAAACCCCATTTGAACTGAACAGAGCATCAGCAGGTTTGTACAGATAGCTTAAAGCCACAAATGAGCTCTTCAATTTGAGTCTGTGTGAAGAAATATCACAATACATTTCCCTAACTTTGTTTTTACTTGTTGGAATCAGAGTGCAGTTCTGAATTAAGATACTTTTAATTTTCCTGTTTCCTAAGGCTCAACTGTCAACTCCTCTGAAATCTTTATAACATGTTGACCCTGTGTCATGTTTCCTATTACCTGAAATAACCTACTTTTTTCAATTCAATTATACTTTATTTGGTTTGGTTAAACATTTTAACCTTTTCAAAACAGTCAAATGAAATATTATCACTCTAAAATACAAAACAAGAAAAGAAATGCATACATTTACCACATACCAATCACAATCAATGTAATTAAAAGGATACAATCATACTAGCAATTGAAACCATGTTAAAATTCCTATTCTACTGGGACATTTCGGGTAGAAGGGTTTTTCATGCATTTTTAAACCTCTGATTTTCTATGAATGTTGTATTCAATGATGTACGAACTAATGGCGCCGACTTCATCCTCAATGTGAGGCTGTTTATTGGTTACAGAAAATATCTGTGGTCATCTCAGCAAGTATTCATCAGTAGCCAGTGGTCACCAATACCTGCCCTTGCCAGGTCTCTCTCTCAGCTGTTCTCATGGGACCCTCCTCCAGCCAGCAGATGGAAGTTCCATGATGTCATCATCCTGCTTACCATGTTCATAACATGTTGACCCGGTGTCATGGTTCCTATTAGCTGAAATAACCTATTCTACTCGGACATTTCGTGTAGAAGGGTTTCGTATGTATATGGAAACCTGTGTTTTTCTATAACTTAGCCTGATGTTTTCATGATCTTTAAGTTGTATATGTTTTAATGCACAGAGCTATCAAGCATCATTGTGTGATGTTCATGCTTTATATGATTTTTTTTAAATTAAATAAATGTCTATATCTTTTCCATATTCATTTTTTGTAGCAATGATCTGTCACTATATTCCTGTCCCTGACGAATTTCTCATTGTGATAGAATTTGATTATCTCTGATGTTTGAAAGTGTAATTGAATATAAGTCTAAAATCTGCCATTGCTATTTCTGATAACAGAATCCGACCCAGGCGGTAAGTTACCGCCTGGGTCGTACCTTTACCACCATGGCGTAAACTACGTTTACGCCATGGTGGTTGGCGGACTTACCGCCCCATTCCGAGGTTGCCAGGGCGGTAAGTCCCCAATCCCCATTTACCCTTCCCCATTCCCATTTTTGCCCCATAGGGCATAATGGGAGTGGGGAAGGCGTTAATTACGCCACCGTAAATTACGGTGGCGTAATTAACAACAAGGTCCCTTAGCGCCATGGATTTTAACACCTGCAGGTGTTAAATCCTCCATGGCGCTAAGGGACCTCGGAATCAGGCGGTAAGGGTCGGCGCTGTTTACGCTGCCGTAAACCCCTTACCGCCTGGGTCGGAATGAGGCCCTGACTTCTAGCGACCGTTATTACTATGAACTTTTCAGAAAGCAGATTCTGTGCCTGCATGCTGTTGGAAACATTGATCTGAGGAAGTAGGGCTCGGAAAAATACTACAACTGAAAACATTTCTGGAAAGCACTCAAAGCTGCTGTATTTAACTTAATGTAATAATGAACCAATTCCATTTGACCACCATGATTGAATCAGAATTTGGTTTCTGATGCAATACTACATCCATGCAAGCAAGGTTTGATTATCTGTTGACTAAAAGCACGTGTTGTCAATATAGAATATGAATCTGATTACCATAAAAGCTAAAGTGAAGCCTGATGATGTTATTGATAAAACGCCCAACTCTTCCTATAGCACGGTCGCGTTAGGACAGTTTAATGGGATTACCCTCAGACCTCTATTAGTTTAAGTAAATAGCCCCACTGTGTCCAGGTTCAAATAACAATATGGATTTTCACGTATAACAGTTGTATTTCTTCCAAAAAACACAAATTCCAAAGTTCAGCCGACACATATTTCGACCCTGCCGGTCTTTGTTTGATGTCATGTTATTGATAGTTTACTTGGACTCAACATTAAATTGACTTTATAAACCTCATTGGAAAAAAAGAAAAAACTTTGCTCAAAGGAGATTGATTCCGAAAGAAAATATGTGCGAAACACTTCATGCTAATGCACTTTTTAGATTCGTCATAAAAATATATTTAAAACTAACTTGGATTGTATTTGAACTTTTATTTTCTACTCATCCTGAAAATATAATTACACAATTTCTGTAGGGTGTGCTGAAAATGTTTCCATATATTGCTCTCTCTTAATTTTTCATCCCATCTCCTCTTCCTATCCTACCACTTTTTGTGTCTTTGCGCGCTGAAGCGCAGCATTGTCTATCATGAGCAGGCCCAAAGTGATAAATAAATACTTTTTTGACGTCTTTTCGTCTATGCCCAGGCCTGCTGGCCATGGGTGGTCTTACGAGAACAAGTCCTAACATTAGAATCAGACTTTTAAAGAAAAATAACACGTGTGAGGCATGCAGTATTCTGATTCCAGAGATATCAACATCATTGTGATTACCACAAACTTCTACACAGCATTGGAATTCTGTGAAATCGTCTTGTAGCCTCCACCTCATGTCCTCCGCTCACACCTATGTGAAGGGGTTACTTCCTAGACATCATGCTGTACAGATAACCTTTGCAAGCGTCTCCACACCACCCTCTTTCCAGGAACCAACACTTCTTAATCCTCTCCGCCATCAACATTTCCACCACATTTGTCAAATAAACACCCAACCTATCAATGACCCCTTTGAATCGAACAGCTAGGCTCTATTAACTTCAAGAACATTTTGACCTCCATCGTCCATCTCAACATCGTGCTCGCCAAAGCAGCAGAGTAAGTTCCACTACACTACACAATCTCAACAAGATCATCCAACTCTGGCTGATACCACTCGCCCCAACCGGAAAAAAAGAACAATGCCACCAGCTAAGAAGCACCACCTGGTGATCAGTACCAATTGAAGAAACACCCACAACCCAAAACACTACAAATGCCTTACAGAAAAGCCATCATTGCAGCCAAGGAACAACTATTCACTATCCGAAATAATGGCTCAATTGAAGAATCCATTAGTCCATTTAGCACTACATTGCCATTGCATAATTCCATGGTTCAACCTTAATTGCCTCGCTTAAACCTTTCTCCGAAATACACTCTGGAGCTCAAGGATCTTCAGACGTTGCAAGACCAAATCATTGACGAACCTGTGAGAACCCCACACTCCCATTTCACAAACCATTACCATGCATAATTGGAAGCATAGCCCTCTTGCAACTATCCACACTCGAGCCTCAGTTTAGGAAACATCCCTTTATGCTGCCCCATGGACAGTGTTCCCTTGTTCTCTATATATGGAGCACATTTTAGTCTAACACCTACAAGAGTTCATGGAAACCAATGCCATCTGTGATGAATTAAGGGAATTCATCACTCCTGCCTTGGGGGGAGCCACTCCCTGTGAGCCTAGGGAGGTGAGCCCACTAAGCAAGGCCCTCCCTAATGGGTTTGGGAAAGCGGGACCTCACTCTAGGGGTCAAGGACTCCCGTTCCTTTAAGGAACTCCCTAGGAAGAATACTCTCTCTGCATATATAGGGAGTAGAAAGGACTGATGTTAATTCTGTTTGGAATAGATCAAATGGAGGGAAGAGAAGCTGGCAAAAGGGCACGAGACATCAGCTTAGGAGGAGAGAAAGCTGATCCTCAATGAATGAAAAAAATGGTGACGTTAGCCCTAAGAACAGAAGGTACTAGGGATAATGAGAGATCTGTGCGAGGGAATGAAAACCAGTGTTATTGGAACACTCATACTCATCATAATCAAGAGGGAGAAAACATAACTAGAGTCAAGGCCAATAATTGTTTGAATGCTCATACTTGTCACAGTCAAGAGAACGAAAACATAATGAGAGAGAATGAGAATCCTTGTTGAAATGTTCATACTCGTCTAAGTCGAAAAAAGAAATTGTTGTACAGTCAGTACAAAGAGAAGTGAAAGAGAAATATTCTGGCAATTACCCAAATAGTAGTAACTCATACAAAAAAGGCCCTATTGAAATAAAAGAGCAGGTTGTAATAGAGAAGCGTGAGAACAAGTTGGACTTTGTGAAAATATACCCAGACAAAGCGCAAAGAGAAATCCGATAATATGAACTGTTCAGGAAAATACGAAATATTCCAGAAGGAAAAGATAATTCTATGACAAGACGGAGGCGAGCATTATGCTTAACTCTTTAATTTGCCACCAACATAGCAATTCAACTTTTAATAAACTTTTCTCAAAACAAATGTTTCTTTTGCTTTCAATAAAAGAAATCTTTAGTTTTAAAAGTTTCACTTTTTTTTGTAGAGGCTCTCCACTGATCTCCTACTAGTCCCATGAGCCTCCTGGTAAACAGTAGTCCTTTCTCCACCAATCCGGTGCCTGACTCTCCTATAAGGACTACCAACACTAGGTCCCTTCCTCTTTCTTTTTGCTGCCAGCATACAGATAAGTGATGCATAGTCTCAGTGTAATATACCTCTTTAGAGCTCATTTTCGCTTACATTGTGTGAGAGATTTACCTAATATGAACGTTTTGCCGCGGCTCGGAAGAGCCGCACAACGGGTAATCCCTCCCTGAAACTCAGGAGGCTGAGGAGGTGGAGCCGCAGGCGCTCTCGCCTGTAAAAGGCATCCGGCGCGCTCCTCTGGACGTCGCACGGCAGGCATGCGCTAGGACCCTGAGGGAGCGGGAAGTCCGAGCCTTCCCGTCTCTCCCCGGTCCCTTCCGGCATTCGCTTTGTTACGCGAGTGATGGAGAGAGCTGCGTGTGGATGCCCAGAGAAAAGCTTACATCTTTATAAAAAAAAAAAGACGGAATTCCTGTCACTGAGCACGAGTGAATACAGCTCCGATTAGCTGATAAAAAAAATAAAAATAAAATCGATTCACGTGTCTCCCAAAGGCCTGCAGCTTGCCAGCTGCCTCTGTCAGTGGGTCAAAGCTCTTGCAGTCGACTTAGAACGTTAGCCTTGCTAACAAAAGGACATTATGGCCCATTATGAAGGGGAGCTCTCTACAACTCCTGAATACACAGAAGAAGAGTGGGAGGAGGAACCCTCCCATCAAGAAACAGAGCTGTCACTCAGCTTTAAAAAAGTATTGGGAGATTCCCTATCACTGGCGGTTTCAGAAGGAGTGCAGCCGATTGCTCAGAGGTTAGACATGCTTGAGGCATGGATTTTACAAAAGGAGCAGGAATCCCCTAAAAAAAAGATGGCGCTTAGCCCAGGCGAAGGCCCGTCGACTGGACACCCCCTTGGAGGGGTTGAACTGGGGTGTAAGGCTCGGAAGAGCGCAGGCTCTTTGACCCCCCCCCGAGCAAGGAAAGGCGGGTCGACCAGGACCCCCACAAGGCAGACGATCCCGTTGCAAGGTTAAAGAAGGCCTTCCTGGCAAAATCGACAGATTGCCAGCCCAGACCCCCAGCCCCAGGGGTAAATAATTTAGGGGACGTAGACCAGGGCTACTCGCCCGACGACGAGGTAGAGGAAGATGATGACCCCTCAGGGCACACCGCAGCAGAAGAAGTGATCCTAGATCAAGAGGAAGACACGAACAATATGTTCGATCCGGAGGCTATTAGGCACCCTAAATCCACGGAGTGGGTTCCCTCCCCGAAAGTAGCGCTTTACATGGCGCAGCATATACGCAAACCGCTCGACAGGGAGGTAAGGTCTCACATGAGAGCAGAATGCCCCCGTCCAGACCTCCCGGACAAGTTATCAGAAACCCCCGATTTAGACCCGAAGATGGTTACTTTTGTAACAAAGGTTTCCAAAGATGTCAGGAAAGGCGTGGATAGAGCCTGGAGAGGGTGTCAGGATAAGGTCCTTGATTTAGCAGGCCCATTGGCAAAAATTATGGATCTGGCTGAGAAAGCCAAAGACACTGGATCCCCCATTGATCCTCTGGTCCTAGCAAACTGGGCACAAAGAGCCATGTGTTTCTAGGGTAAGGCCAATTGCGCCCTCTCTTCCGAGAGGAGAAGAGGAGTGCTCCTGAAAATTGATTCAAAACTAAGCGACTTATCGTCGTATGAAGCGGGTCAAGGAGCGAAAGGCCTTCTTTTTGGTGAGGCCTTTGAGAAAGAAATGTCCCAATTTGTGGGAACTTATTTAGCCCTCGAGAAAGCTCAGAGCTCCATTAAGAGAATCTTTCCCGGGCAAGTTTTTGCTGGGACCGGACGCCAAAGGGGGCGAGCGTCCGGTCGATATTCCTATCATTGCAAGCCCCAAGGAAACAGAGCACAATATTGGGAGGGAAGACAACAGGACTCCTTCTTCCCCTCCCGGACGAGGTTCCCAAGAGGTCGCAGACAAAGAGGAGCCCACAGACATGCAGGCGCCACTGGCGGTGAGTACCTCAAATGTGCAAGTGGGGTGCAGGACCCTGCAATTTCTGAACGCTTGGCACGCATTATCAAGCGATGCTTGGGTTTTAAATGCCGTAGCAGGCTTGCACATAGATTTTTCTAGGCGACCCCTTTCAAGCCCAAGAGCCGCAAGCGATACACTGAGCAGCGCAGGAAGCAGCGCTTCTTCAGAGCAAGCTAGTGAAGCTTCTCCAGAAAAATGCGATAGAGCGCGAGTCACAGTCTTCCCTGGGGTTTATAAGCAATATGTTCCTCGTTCACAGAAAAGAGAAAGTACGTCCAGTTATCAACCTAAAAACCTAAACGAGTGGCTAAAATACAATCATTTCAAGATGGAGGGAATCCATCTTCTCAGAGACCTATTGCGCGAGAAAGATTGGCTAGCACGTCTGGATCTGAAAGATGCATATCTCACAGTGCCTATAGCAGAAGCCCACCGCAGGTACCTACGTTTCCGCTGGAACAGAGAGGTGTGGCGTTTCAAATGCCTTCCCTTCAGGCTCACCTCTGCCCCATGGGCCTTCACCAAACTGATGAAACCAGTGGCAGCAGCCATAAGAGAAAGAGGTATTCGGATCATAATTTATCTAGACGATATTCTGATCCTAAACCAGAACAAGGGCGCCCTAGTCAACGATATTCGTTGGGTTTTCACCTTACTATCTTCCCTGGGTTTCCTTGTGAACCTCGACAAGTCTCAGTTGCAGCCAGTTCAAAGAGTAGAATTCCTGGGTTTCACCATAGACACAGTAAAAGCAACTCTGGAACTCCCGAACCAGAAAGTGAAAGCAATAAAGAAGATCATCAAGACAGTCCTAGCGAAAAAGACCATCTCGCTACGATACCTAACCAGAATAGTAGGGCTTCTGGCAGCTTCCATCCAAGCGATTTTCCCAGGGCCTACATTACAGAGTCCTTCCAAGGCTCAAGATAAGAGACTTACAAGGAGGTCTAGGCTATCACCAACTAGTTACCTTAGACAGCGAGGCAATCTCAGAGCTTCACTGGTGGCTGCAAAACATGGAAGCTTGGAATGGTCGGGCCTTCTTCGGCGACGTTCCAGAACTCAATATAGAATCCGACACGAGCAGAGCTGGATTGGGAGCGAGGTGTGGTCAGTTAGAGACAGGAGGAAAATGGTCAGAGAATGAGTTACAGCTGCACATAAACTGTCTCGAGCTGCTAGCGGGCTCGTTTGTGGTTCAAACCTTCACCAAGGACAAAGTCAAGTGCTCCGTGCTGCTGAAGATGGACAACATCTCCGCAGTACAGTACATAAACAAGCTAGGCGGCACCAGATCGAGAATGCTAGCAGAGCTAGCGAAAGATTTCTGGCACTATTGCCTTCAGCAACAGATAGCAGTAGCGGTGGAATATCTTCCAGGAGCTCAGAACGACGTAGCAGACTGGAACTCTCGGTACCTGACGGTACCTGACGGATTCCAAATCTTCCACAAGTTAGACCAGTTGTGGGGTCCATCGCACACAGATCTATTTGCATCCAGACTGAATGCACAGACAGCCAACTACTTCAGCTGGAGGATGGACCCGGGTGCCATCTTCTGATGGAGGCGGCCTCCCTACATCTCATAAACCTGCAGAATTTCAGGAAGAGATGGGAACTGCCAGGAATTTCGCAGATCGCTGCGGACTGTATCAGAGATTCCTGGGCGCCTTCCACCTTTAGAAGCTATAGTTCAGCATGGGATGCCTGGGCGAGATGGTGCACAAACTTACAGTTGGATCCCGTTTCTGCACCTATAGTACTTGTCCTAAACTTTTAGCAAACAAATTCCTCTAAGGCTGCGCTTACAGGACTTTGGGAGTCTATAGGTCTGCGCTATCCGCAGGACACGAGAAAGTGGAAGGGGCTCAGGTAGGGGAACACCCGGCAGTCCACAGGCTTTTGAGAGGAATTAGGATGAAGAGGCCGCCGGAAACCCAAATACTCTTCCCTATGGGACGTCCGTGACGTTCTGCAATTGTTTACGAGCTGGCCGGAAAACAGCCAGCTATCCAGGCCCCAGCTTTCTGGGAAATTGGCGATGTTGCTCTGTCTAACAGCATGCAGAAGAGTCTCGGATGTGAAGGCTTTAGAGATAGACAGAAAGATCTTCTATCCGGAGGGAATTGCTTTTACCATTGTGCAAAGGACAAAGTCCGACTCCAGAGTGATTTCCTATCCCTATTTCCCCGAAAACACAAAACTATGCGTAGCGCAATGCATTAAAGATTATGAAACCGCGACAGCACTTGTTAGGCCGCAAGGCGTCACCCAGTTGCTAACTCCGCGCAGGAAGCCACATCATGCAGTAGCCACAGCGACAATTGCTAGATGGGTGAGGGAAATTATGCAGTGGGCTGGCATAGATTTAACCCTATTTGGAGCACATTCTGTCAGAGGCACTATGGCTTCTAGGTCCTTCTCCGTAGGAGTGTCTTTGCAAGACATCATGATAGCAGCGGATTGGTCCTCAGAATCCACCTTTAAGACCTTCTATTTTAAACCAGTTTCAGAAATGGCTAGTAGGGTGGTACAGAGCTTTGAACAAGCATAATGCTCGCCGCCGTCTTGTCATAGAATGAAGATTGCCCATGCTAGCTGCACTGGTCAATCTTGATTCTATTAACGACAAGGAGGAGAGCATTATATCCCACCCAAATCAATGCGATAAGTAATTCAATTACACTATTGAAAGTATTTGAAACTGATCGGATTATCAGTGCACCGCATTCCGTCCCTCACATTATTATTTTTCTGTTTCTCGTAGGAGATGAGCAGAAACCCGCATGAGAATACCGCAAACTAAGGTGAATGCGAAATCTGTTGTCCCGTTGGACCTTATGGATAGCAAGCTGCGACCACAGTTGCCTCGAGGAGGAAGTTAAAGTTAAAGAGTTATACAGACTTGGTTATTTCGGCAAGCAAAGAAAGAGGAAGGGACCTAGTGCTGGTAGTCCTTATAGGAGAGTCAGGCACCGGATTGGTGGAGGAAGTACTACTGTTTACCAGGAGGCTCATGGGACTAGTAGGAGATCAGTGGAGAGCCTCTACAAAGAAAGTCAAACTTTTAAAACAAAAAGATTTCTTTTATTGAAAGCAAAAGAAACATTTGTTTTGAGAAAAGTTTATTAAAAGTTGAACTGCTATGTTGTTGGCAAATTAAAGAGTTAAGCATAATGCTCGCCTCCTTGTCTTTAATAGAATCAATACTTACCAGTGCAGCTAGCATGGGCAATCTTCATTGTTGGATAAGTTTGCCAGGGGAGGAGAAAAGGACCATCCTTTATAGAACAAGAGAAGGAACAAAAGTCCAAAACAATAATAAATTAACTGTACGAACTGATAAACGTGATCACTAAAGACTGTCTAAAGATCATCTTTTGACAAGTGTCTGAAAGATAAGTCAAGAAACCTTAGGAGAAGGGAGACATACTCCTAACTTTGAGTTGTAAAAACTAGTGATAGGGTCAGATAGGTTTGAGTCAGACTGTTTCATTTATAAACATTCACTGATGACGGACGAACACCTTAGCTAGTATTGTTAGGTAGCAATGCCTTGAAGAATAAGGAAAAACAGGCTTTATTCATTTTCTTTATTAAACATACCAATGACATATCTAAGTTTGTGTCCTTCTGACCTGCCATATATGCTGTCAGAGGTGGGATAAGGACCAACTGATAAAACTTATGGACCCATGCATTTCACTAGGTTAAGTCCCAAGGCCAGAACCCCTACACTGGCAACTGCAGAATCCATTGGCGTTGATTTACAGAGTTCCACAGAAATAGTCATAGCCCCAGGAGAAAAAATGTAATTCCCACTGCACTTGGGCTGGCCACTCCCAAGGTCACCTACATACAACTCGCCTCGAAGTGTGCGTTAGACAGGAGATATGTGTTATACATCATGTCAGGAATTATTGACCCCGATTATAGAGGTGTCGTTAAAGACCTCCTGCACAATCACGGCAACAACCAATATACAGTTGAGCAGGAAGAAAAGATATCTCCGGGCATATTAGAAAAAGCATTGTTCCCAGTTCCTAGAGAGACAGAGTACCAAAATGAAACAGGGAGAGGTTCTCAGGGATTTGGGGAGGCAAGATACTGAAGAGGTCGACCGCCTTCCAGATTTGGCATTCGCTCAGAGGAATGACCTGATCTTAAACAAGGCCTTTGTTAAGGTAATTAACGAAGAGGAAGGAAGGAATCAGGCTGGTACCTTTTTCTTAAAAAGGGCTTATTATACAAAGGCGACACAACCTCGTGTCCAGCTGGTAGTTCCTCAGAGCCATAGAAGGGTAATACTAGAATGAGCCCACTCCCATTTGACTACAGCACACTACAGTACAACTCTCTAACTGCTACCAGTCCTTTTCCATCCAGGACTGTAGCATCGCAGTTAAGAAGAAAATCAAAACTCTCGGTGTACAAACCGACTGCACACTGAGTGAAGAATCCCATGTGAACCTAGTTGCCAAAACTGCTTGTACCACCTAAAGCTATTTCTGAACATTTGTCCATACCTCAACGAGGACAATTTAGCTACTATTGCCTGGGCAAGTGTCCTATCAAGAATAGACTATTGTAATGCACTTCTAGTAGGGGCCGATTAAAAAAAAGCATCAAGAGGTTCCAAACCATTGTTTCTGTATCACCAGCACTTAAGACCTGATGTCTGCACTTATCCTTGCACTTGCCACCAGCTGGTCATACTGCTCTTATTGTTTTATTTATTCTATTACCCCTTGTACTGCACTGTCCCCACCCCCCACTCCGCACTTCTCCTCCTCCCCCTTTGTCTGCACTTGCACAATCTGAATGACAATTGGCTTAGTAGGATCGCTGTCTCTGTCTTCCCTCTGTTCCCCCTCCCTTGCCGCCTTGCACATTGAAACACTTGTGTATAGGCGCGTCGTAAATGCCATATCATATCATTCAAAATGAAATGATGCAGTCTGGAACATTAAAAAGGTCACAAGAGGATGCCATATTTCAATACACTGGCAGGAATTACACTGGCTACCAGTCGTGGCCAGATGTTTATTCAAAGCAGCAACCTTACTTCATAAGGCGATTTGTGGGAAATCTCCCAGCTACCTGAAGTCCACCATTTCATGGTATGAATCTCAACCTTCATTAAGATCAGCTAACACCCGCCTTATTGCTTGCCCATCCTTCAAGAAATTAAAAGGGCTGGTAAGATCATTTGCTAACTGCTCCTCTAGAATTTGGAATGGTCTCCCTACATCCCTACAATCAAATACAAACATTAGTACATTTAAGAAAGTGCTGAAAACCTTCTCCTTCGCCTAGACGAACCTGATCTGCTCCTTCCTGCTCTATGTCATGTACCTCTCTGTTGTCCTTTGCGTTTGTGTGTGGCCTGATGCACAACATTCTTTTGGCATGGGGTGTTTGTGGACATTAAAAAAGTCATACTGACATGTGGGATCTGTCAGAAACTTACAACACCACCCCAGTTCCCTTTGCCCCCATCAACCATTACCTATCATTGACATCCCATTTTCAAGGATATGCATGAATATAGTAGGACCACTGGAAACCTCCAAACCAAGTAACCGTTTTAGCATAGTTATAGTGGACTACACCACAAGCTATCCTGAGGCCTTCTGGTTGCAGAATAACACCACACAACAGATCCTGAAGCACTTACGACCCTTTGTCTCCAGGGTAGGGGTTCCCAAAGAATTTCTCACAGATCAAGGGACTACCTTTATGTCTCGTTTAATGTCCAAGGTCAAGGAAATGCTCAATATAAAAACATTGAGGACCTCAGTATACCATCCTCAAACCAATGGTTTAGTTGAGCATTTGAATCAAACTCTGAAAAGGATGTTGCGAAAGCTGAATTGAAGCTAATGGTAAAAACTGGGATGTGAGGATCACATGGGCCCTATTCACAGGAGGAAAGACACCCCAACCTCCTCTGGGACATTCCCCATTTGAACTCCTGTACAGGAATGAACCACAAGATGTGTTGGAGATGTTATGGGAAATGTTGGAAGAGAGAGAAGAGGCCATCCTGCCAATTTCTCAAACTGGCCAGAAATGAAGATCCCAACTGGCAATAGTTCGGGAAATTGTGTGGAAACATCTGGGACAAGTCTGGGAGAAGTCCAGGAACATCAGAGGGTTAACTATAACAAGAAAGCCAACCCACTTACATTCTCGGTAGGACAATCTGTACTAGTTCTTTTACCAACTTCTGAGATCAAAATGGTTTGGACCATTCAAGATCCTAGCAAGAAAAGGTCCTTTGAGCTACCTTGTAGCCCAGCCCGATAGAAAACAAAAAACCCAGGTTTACCATAATAATCTACTTAAAGAGTGGCGAGTTGACCGAGGGAAGACGCCACCATGACTGATTCAGAAAAAGAAAATTCCCTAGTTTCCTCAGACCCGTCACTTTCCCAGAAAGGCTTATATTAGGGATTTGTTGGCCATATTGCCAGAGGTATTTGTAAAACAACCAGGTAGGGCTTCAAATTTCTTTCATTACATCAGAATCCCACAAGGGAAAACTATTAATTTAAAACCTTACCAAATTCCTGAGGCTAGGAAGGAAATAATAGAAAAAGAGGTTGAGGAAATGTTTAGGGCCGACATCATTGACCCATCTGAGAGTCCCATGTTATCTCCCAATGTGCTGGTTGCTAAATCAGACCAGTTGTGGCTGTTTTGTATTGATTTCAGGAAACTCTATTCTATTTCAATGTTTGACAATTCCCCAATGCCACGAATAGACGAGCTAATTGAAGAACTAGATGTAACCAAAGCCTACTGACAGGTCCCGCTGAACTGAGCAGACAAAGAGAAAATGGTCTTTTCAACACCTCAGGGCCATTCCAGTTCAAGGTTTTACCTTTGTGGCTTCCTAGAGCACCTGCCACCTTCCAATGTCTCATGGATAGAATATTAAAGCCTTATGGAGCCTTCTGTGGATCGTACCTTGATGACATTGTGATACACATTCATAGCTGGCCAGAGCATGTAAAAAACCTCTATGAGATCACCCAAACATTATGTAGATGGTCTAACTGCCAGCCCTCGCACAATACCACCTTGCACAGTCTGCTGTTAAATATCTGAGCTTTCAGGGGGGCAATGGCTTGATCCAGCCACAAAGTGCAAAAGTTAAAACAGTGCAGCAACCCCCCCTCCCAAGACCATGATGCAACTTTGCACATTCCTAGGGTTGACCAACTACTTCCAGAGATTCATACCCAATTTTTCAAGCTTAGCTGCCAACCTCACCAACAAGCTGAAGAATGCCCAAACTCCGGAACTTCAATGAAACAATGAAGATCCAGCAAGTTTTGATGGGCTGAATAATATATTTTGTGATGAACTTGTTTTGAAAATGCCAGATTTCAATAAAGATGTTATCCTCCTGACTGATGCCTCCAAGAGAGGACTAGGAGCCATACTATCCCAAGAACATGCTGGCATTGAACATGCAGTATTATACACTAATCGGAAGCTTTTCCCTAGGGAACAGAGTTATGCTACCATCGAACTAGAGGCTCTAGCAATTAAATGGGCTCTTACCCATTTAAAATATTGTCTGACTGCATGAGAATTGAGACTAGTCACTGATCACTCTCCCATAACCTCGATGAGCATAAGAAAAGATACCAACGCCAGAATAATGAGGTGGTTCTTGTATTTGCAACCATTTTGTTTCACCGCCGAACATCAAAAAGCACAAAAACAGGAAAATATCAATTTTCTAAGTCAGTTCCCAATCATTGGAGAAGGGGAAGCCATTGATTTAAGGGTAGGGGTATGTAATGAATCACAGGAATTCATTCCTTTTCCCCAAAGGGGGGTCCCGACCCTGTGAGGGTAGAGAGGTGAGCCCAATCTGCAACACCCTCCATAGGGGTGGAGGCAAGTGGGAACTCACCTGAAGAGACTCCCCCTTTGTGGACAAGGAATGCAAGTGGGAACTCACCAGAAGATACTCCCCCTTTGTGGCCAAGGACTCCCATTGCCAAGAGGAATTCCCTAGAGGAATCCTGCAAAATATCATCTTTAAACTTTACTGATGGCAATATCTGTGAAGAGAAGGCCAATGCGTGTAATTGCCGACTTACAATGGAAAACCTTCTAGGTTCCCATTCCACTGGGACGAAGAAGAGGACGTTTCAAGGAGAAGAGAACTGCCAAGAGAAAGAGAAAAAGGAACAAAGATTTGCTCAGGGGAAGCCCAACGGCTATGTCAATCCAAAAGGGGGAGGAGTCTGGGGAAATGAAGGAAGAGCCTGCGAGTTTCAAAAGGGCACACACGCTGACTCAATAGTGAAGCAGGGATGAGACCCATAGAGTCCCACACACGTGATCGACCAGAAGTTACAGGAGTGCTACCGATGGTAGCAAGGAAGCCAGGAGAAGTGAATCTGTGCGCGTGGCATCCCAACCCCAAGAAAGAGAAAGAAGCCAAGACTGTTGGTGTGATTACTGTGGTGGACCAGAAGTACTCATAGCAACACTGATAGCATTCCAACATGACCTACTCGGAACAAGCCGATACCTAAGATACCAAATCGCCATCCAACATGAACAGAGGAAAGAAAAGGTGGATGAAAGGACACGATGCCAGGCTAAGAGGAGAGGAAGCCGTCCTTAACAAATGAAATCCCTGGTGATGTTAGCCATGAAAATGGAAGGTAATAGGGATAACAGGAGACCTTGGGGAGTGAATGAAAACCAGTGTTATTGGAACACTCATACCCATGAGTAAATGAGAATTATTATTGTTCTGCTCATACTCGTCTCAGTCAAGAGAAAGAAAACATACCGAGAGTTTATGAGACTCATTGTTAGAATGCTCATAGGCATCTCAGTTTAAAAGAAAGTGTTGTACAGTCAGTACAAACAGAATTGAAAGAGAAATATTCTGGGGATGACCCACATAGTAATAACTCATACCAAGAAGGCCTAAGTGAAATAAAAGAGCAGGTGAAGCCTGAGAACAAGATGGACTTTCTGAAAATATACCCAGGCAAAGAGCAAAGAGGAATTAAATGTGAACTGTTCAGGAAAATACAAAATTGTCCAGAAGGAAAAGATAATTGTTGGACAACTTTACCAGGGGAGGAGAAAAGGACCATCCCTTATAGCAAAAAACAAAAGAAGGAACAAAAGTCCAAAACAATAATAAATCAACTGTATGAACTGATAAAAATGATCACTACAGACTATCTGAAGATCATCTATTGAAAAGTGGCCGAACGTCAGATGGTGGATGGTTTCATTTATAGACATTCACTGACAACTGACAAGCACCTTAGCTTGTTTTGTTAGATAGCAATGCATTCTATAATAGGGACAGACAGGCTTTATTCTTTTTCTTTAATAAACAAGCCAGTGAAATGTCTAATCAGAGTCGGTGTCCTTCTGACCTACCACAATACATACAACTAAAGAGAGGAATCATAAACAATAAAAATAATAACAACATTAGAAAAATTGGGATACTCAAAACATATTTGAAACTCTAAAAGGAAAGTCAATAACAAAAAGAAAGAAATATGAGATGAAAGCAAAGTGCTTAGATGAGAAAGAGCTGAGTTAAATAGAAAGAAAAGGATATATAGATGCTGAATAGTATGAAGGAAACTGCTGAGATTAGAATTGGACGTAGCCTTTACAATTAATCAAAGGTGAGAGTGAAAGCTAAATATAGGTGGAGAAAAGAAGGTAGTGGTAAGCAGACATCCATGTTATGTTATGTTTCTTGGCGTTTATATAGCGCCTTATGTATCATTGGTATGACCTCAAAGCGCTGATAGGTCGAACGCCCTCGGGAGCCTCAGTTCAAGTCGGTAGAGAGAGAGTGTCGTATGGTGCGTGGGTGCAACGGATATGTGTGCAGCTGGTGTGGTTGTAGCATGATAGCTGCTTCTTAGCGGTAGGTGTGGTGCTGAGGAAATCAGTTGGATGTGTTCAGTCTGTATGGTGGAAACCCAGACTGAGTTCTGGCTGTGTTAGGCCTGAGGAGACACCTAAGCTAGCCGGTATGTGCTCAACTAGCTGTGTTTTATTAGGATGATGAGGTGTGCGTGAGGTCATGTTAGTATGAGAACAGCTAGGCCAAATGTGTCATAGCACTGCTGTGTTCTAGTTGAATGATAGTGTATAGGAGAGAGTAAGAGTAGTAGTGTGATATGGTGGTTATCAGTAAAGCGCCTGCGACCAAGCACGAGAGCAGGACAGGGGGGCATACATGGCGGCATACGTATATAAAGCAACAGGATGAGTAGGGGTAAACATGTAATACAGATAACATGGGGATAGAGATACATAGCATATATAGGAGATAGAGCGTTCTGTCCGTTCGATCTACTTACTCTGTTCTATACTTTCCATCCACTCCATCCTTTCCAACCATTCCATCCACTCCATCCGTTCACACAATGACGGCATTAAACACATTCAGTGTTCTTACAAGCGCTTTCTGAATTCAAACTTTACCACAGTGATGCTATTAAGAACACTTTCTACAATCAGATTCACCACAGTGATGTTATTAGGCACACTTTCAAAGTAGAATTTTAACACAGTGACACTACTAAATTCAACTTTGACACAGTGATGATATAATGGGACACTTTCTAAGTTCAACTTTACCACAGTGATGCTATTGGGGCACACTTTTAGATAGAGCTTTAATACAGTAACGCTACCGAGGACACAATCCAGATTCAACTACCACAGTGACGCTATTAGGCACACTCAATGTTGTTAAGAGCACTCTAAGTTCAATTTCAGCACAGTGACTATGTAATGGGACACTTTCTAAGTTCAACTTTAGCACAGTGACTACATAGAGGGACACTTTCTAAATTCAACTTTACCACAGTGACCCTAATAGGCACACTTTTACAATTGAACGTTAGCACAGTGACGCTATTAGGCATACTCAATGTTGTTAAGAGCATGTGCGCTTCCCCAAGTACTGCGAGGGCCACACCCCAGTAAAGCAGGAGTAGTCCTGCCCTTTCCACTATTTTTTGTCCACCACTTCCTCATTGGCTACTATTAAGTAGTGATACATGCATCAACCAATCGCATCCAAGACATCATCTAACACTGTCAGTTCTGTACAACACTTCAAATGTACAGTTACACAATCAGACTGCAAGTGTTGTGCCATTCCAAAGCAAGTCCACTACAAAGTTCAGTAAAACTAAGATATCTGCATCAACATACATCCACATGGCCACCCAGGATGAGGCACGTGTAATCCTGAAAGTACTGCGGAATCCGCAAAGTTACTGTGTTAGTGAGGGGGGAGGGGAAACAAATTTCAAACAGGGTAGGGGATTGGGTCTTCCATCGTGGCTCTGAAAAGTTGTTTTTTTCCGTGTATTCTTTTGTACGGCTTGCAACCAACCTTTTTTTTTTTTCTCTTAATACGAGTTTGTTTGCTTCTCCTCCTTACTTTTTTACCAAATTGTGGTCAACGCTTCTTGCACAGTGTAAAAGAAAATGGCACTGCCAATGGCGGTCATATAAATGCCATTTCTACGAAACCACTGCATATTTTGCGACCTCATGATATCATAGAGGGTGGAGAACATCACAGCAGTCCGCATAAATGCACACATACTTTAAGACACCTTCCGAGCTATGGCTGGGGACAAATTACACTGGTATGGTGCCATACTATGCATGAGGAAAATCTGCATCACTGCATTCAGCACTTTCCTTCAGGTGACGGATCAAACGTCCACACGACATGTAACCCAAATGTAGACTTCCATAATGCACCACGACAACATCAACGGTAGCAACAGAGGCCACATATTTGCAAAGGCGAACCATCCCACCGAAACTGCAGTCATACTGACTGTCCCACAAAGCGTCCACTCTTTCCAACCCGAAATTAGCAGCAATGCCTCTTTCCGTGCAACACCTGTGCAGATGTCGCACAAAAGGTATCAGGTATCACCCACTATAAGCACTGTGCGTCTCCATCGACCGACCTCACAACACAGTATTGGGAGAAACCACACCTTGAACACCCGATTGGGGTTCCATTTCCATGCCCACCATGCTCAGAATGGCAGGATGTGGCACATGCGCTCTCCCAGCTACAGCAAGGGCCACGCCACAGTAAAGCAGAGACAGTACTTTTTTCCCTTTCCACTGTCATTTTTCCAGCACTCCCTCATTGGGTACTGTAAAATGTTCACACACATGCACCAATGACATCCAAAACCTCTGCATTAAACACTATCATTTCTGTACAGCACTCCATATTTACTGTTAAACACTTGAGTGCACGTCGTGTGTGCTTTCAAAGCACCTCCGCTAGAAACTTCTGCAAAAGAATCCATGATTTCAGCATCCACAATCATCCAGAGCGGCACCCATCACAACTTTGGCCATGCACACAAGAGTAGGCCTTTCCCACACCCAGCACAATATAATGGCGCCATGCATGCACATGTGGCCAGATACCACAATCCACAAACATAACATAGCCAGTGGCACATCTACCCAACCCCCGCACCATAATACAGCAATCCATGAAAACATGTCACAGTTGGCAGAATCCACAAACATACCACAGCCTCCGAAACCCCTACCCACTTCCATTCACAAAGTATTGTTGTCACTGCCAACCTAACCACAACAGCTTCACAACATTGGGCCTACTTCAACCAATCTGCACACAGCAGAGTATCCAAGCACATATAAACTGCATTTCAACCATACCCTCTTCCATACTGACAGTATGCAACCACTGCACCCAGTAGCCACACTGCAGGACTTCTCACTGCACCACCTCCAGCCATACACCAAAAACTGTACCATGTTCTAACAATGACCACACCCATGGAACCAACAATATACGCATGTCAGCTCACTTCTGGTTCTCTATCACATCTAAAATGTGCTCCACAACCATTCTTTACAGGTCGTCACCCTCTAACTGATGCAGAGTCAAAAATGCATTGCTGCGGTGGGTGTGCTCAAGCCCCTGGCTCTTGAGTGTATGGCCTACGGCCTTTGGCCATCCACCCAATAGTCTAGGCTTTGGACACACCCACCGCAATGCAATGCAACCATGCATGCCAACATGTGATCAACTACCACAATCCACAAACCTACCACAACCACCAGCACTCCTACCCAAAATCTGCATCGTTATACAGCTATACATTGAAACATGCAACAGTTAACACAATCTACAAACATAACAGTCTCCAGCACCCCTACCCACACATACTATGGTGTTCCTGGCAACCGAACCACAAAATCTTTGCTACCATGGCCCTGCTCCCAGCACTATATTAACTGCACAAAACCAATGCTTCATAGTGCGGTACAGCAGTCAACACTCCACACAATGGACACTAACCAAGCCTATAAAATATGCAGTTCAACCATATCCACTTCTATGCACACACTATTTGAACATTGCACCCAGTTGCCACACTACAGGAGTGTTCAATCCATCAGGTGCAGGCGTGGAGTAAACACTCTAGGATGTGCCAATAATCACCAAAATGCTGACAAACCACATACAAGGCAACACTGTCAAACCTACTTGCAACCAGGGCACATAGTAGTCGCTCCAAAGCCTCCAGCCATGCATGGAAAGGGCTACGGACTTACCACTCGCAACACAACATAGCTATGTTACAGTACACACTATGTTACAGGTTGTTACAATATTTGCAATGTACTCCCCTTCTGCAATTCACCTGCCACCACTCACCACGGAAAGAGATCGCTGCACAAGCTATCATGCAGTAACTAAGGCTGCCTGCATTCACCACACAAGGTAGTTCGCGAGGTACCTGCGAATTTGCACAATACGCACAAATACTGCAGGCACACAACCCTCTTCTTCCACCTAATTAGATATATCAGATGAACCACTTGTCACTACCCCACCCTTTCCATCCCTTCTTCCCACAAACACATGGCGTAAAGTATGTTTTGCAGACTCTTCCGGCACCGCACTGTCCTCCAATACACCATGCCAGCATTTTGCAAAAGAAATTTGTCCACGGAACGAACAGGAAAATGGGTCTGCAGAGCCAGATATCACTAGTTTTTTGTGACATACATTTCAGTTCTTTGCATCAAAAGTACTGGTCGGATTTCCACCAAACACACAAAAAGCACGCTTTCGGAACCAAGCCTCCACTCCTGCCGCAAATTTGGTTTAAATCCGTCCAACAGTTTGCCCTGTAGGCATGCGCCCATTCAGTCTATGGGGAAAAAAAAAGAAATACAGAATTATTCAACAAGGGGAGTAGTCTCATCCCCTTAAGTAGGAAATCGTCTACAATGGATTGCTTCACTTCTAGCCTTCTGTAAGTCATTCAATCTTGGCTACTGTTTTAGAATCCTATGCGTGGTGATGTCATACCTAGAGAGCTTTGTCCACAGGACGTGGGAAAGGGGCACAGGAAGTTAGAGATTCCTGGATGAGTCCACAATGGTCTCTATGGATTAATGCTTCTCTCCTGGCTACTCTTACTCCTCTTTCCTTATCAGCCTACATGAAAGAGTTTCTGTTAACTACCACCCTGGTGTGATTTCTTTTGGCTTTGCAGATCATTGCACCTCTCTTGGCCCCCTGGGGATAGTTCCTTTCTTTCTGGAAGGTGACAACTATTTCTCAGTGAAGACAAAGGCGCAGAGCCAAAATGGTCTGCTTTGTGTGAAACTCAGTCCCTGACAGTGAATACACGCCAAAAATGAAATGACACCAAAAGGTTTTGGTCAGTATGATTCTGGATTCCCAGAGACCATAATGCCATACCTAGACATGGCTTATATTTAAATGTTCTTCTGCCACCAGATTATGGGAGCACAGTTATATGATTTAATTTAGATTCAGGATTGTCCAAGGATAAAGGCAAATCCTGGATTCAGGAGCAGTGTGCACCATCAATCTGTTGGCAAGAATGCACAAGTCACTTTGTAGAGCTAGGTTGGCAAACTACAAAACAGACTACAAAACAGACGCTGTGAGGTGTTGATAAACAGGCCCAGCAGAGATACATGCTTGCACTATGCTTTTCAACATGGAATATTATGAAAGGTGTGTTTCAGCAGACCTCAGAGACACATCTAACTCCACTTTTTATGTGCTCCAGAGCTAGCAGCCTATCTAATGAGTTGGAAGCTCATCCACTGTGCACAAACCCAAAGTTAGTTTCTTATTTGTCAGCTTCAATTAGCTGGAACACACAATGGGACTGACAGTAAAACTGCTGGCAGGCATCAAGGGAGAGCATATCAGGAACCACAATAGAATGGACCTTTTAAATTGAGCTAATTAATTGACATGATACTGAATTATCCATTTGAAAACAGCCCCTAAAAAAATGGTCCAGTCTGTAGTGAGTTTTTTCGACATCAAAGTATCTGCCGCTTACTTACAGTTTTTGGTTTGCAGATAAGATAATCTTCAAACAACAATAATCAATTTTTACATGAGAGGTCTGGCATGCCAAAGGGATTTTTGTGCTATGATATTAAAGGCTACGCTGATCATTTCCACTCCAAATACACACCCACTTTTGTGCGACGCTCATAGTTATCAAAAGTTCCAATTTAATGCCTTATGCTTTCTGCCAGTACTACTTTTGCACATTGCAGGGACTTGTAGTTTAATTTTCTCAATTGAACAAAAGGGCTTACAATTCCCAGCATGCTCTGTGGAAAACCAGGACTGGCCAAATGCATCACACATGACATGGGGCCCTTTGCAAGGCTTTGCAACCTGGCAATGTCTGTCTATGTTTCAAAACTCCCAGATGTGTGTGAATGACCCAAGATTGCTGTTCGATGTTTATACGCATGTCCTTTTTGTTTTCTTTCTCCTTCTCTGATTCCCATTTCTTCTTCTCATTTTAGCAGCCCCTATATACACGTGTCCTTTCTAATTTTTCTGCTTTTCCTTTCCTGTCCATCTTGTAGCTCAACTGCTTGCCTTGAATTTCCTTGTTTGTGTTAATCAGGGCACTCACGTTTCCTGTGGGCCTGCATGAGAAGGCAAACCAGTTTTGATTGGTTTCCTGTTTGCATTATGGGGCTTGTTGTTTTTCTTTCCCATTTGAAATGTAGAAAAACTACACGTCTCAGAATTCTCAACAAAACACGGACTGGATGGCCTTCTCACAACTGGAAACGGGTAATTGAAGAGCTTGGGTTAAATACTGTTCTCACCGTTTTCCACATGCATATCTCTCCTCCCTTACAGTATGCCTCTTCCTCTACTCGAGAAAAGATAGAGAAGACAAATATTTTATTTTAGAGTAGGCGAAGGGAGAATGGCTGTTTTATATGTCTCAAAGGCATCTTTCTGATCCTGGTAAAACAGCCCAATCAATTAATTTGCCTCCTGTAGGGATTCCTGTGCCCCCATATGCAAGTGGTTGGAGTCCTAGTGGTTGGCAAGTCTTAATTGGCCTAATCCCTTGGAGATTGATTGCATGGGTTCCATTGATCTGGAGTAGTAGCACATATTTAAATACAAAGATGAACGCCAGTTCTTGGTGGGTGCAAAATAAATGAGGGATGAATGTAAGATAGTTGTCACTCTCCTCACACATTGGTCATGTGTGTGCTGTGTGTTGAGGCATCAGGTTGGTTTTAAGAGGTTGACAACATATAATAATTGGATTGGAGAATCTCAATAATATGGTTTTGTGATGCAGTTGGAGTTTGGTATTGGCAAAGGATTCTCTGGCTGGGTGCAGCAGCCGCACACACATGCAAAGTGGCAATACATTCTGTTTACAAGCACCACAAAACACCTGCAAGACACCTGCAAAGCACTACAAAGTACGTGCAATTTTGAATTACTGCCCATTTGCAAATATGGACCAACAGTTGTAGCTCTGATCCTGCTGTTGGTGAACACGAACAGTCTAACCAGTTCAATATTGTTGACCTTGTTGTGTGCGAACACTCACTTTACTTCCCTCGGTATTGCTCTTCTTTTGCCACTCCTCTGTTGCTCATTCTTGCAGAGTCAGAGGGCCTCATTACATGGTAGGCGGTAAACCATGGAGCTATTAGCGCCATGGTTCATGCTGGTAATTTACCGGGACCGCCTTGGTGGAAAGGGGAATTACCGCCCTATTCCAAGGTTGGCAGGGCGGTGATTCCCCCTTCCACCATTGCCCTTTCCCATTCCCATTTTTGCCCCATAGGGCTCTATGGGAATGGGGAAGGCGCTAATTACGGTACCGCAAATTGCGGTACCGTAATTAGCTCCACAGGTCCCTTTGCGGGTTGGTTTTTAACGCCTGCAAAAAGCAGGCGTTAAATTCCCCAACCCACAAAGGGACCTCGTAGTAAGGGTTTACCGGTACCGGTAAAATACCGGTACCGGTAAACCCTTACCGCCTACCATGTAATGAGGCCCACAATTGCAATTTTTGACAGTTCCTTGCAAACTATGCAGACATTATGAAACAGCCAGGGCTGTGCTTGCTATTTTTAAGAGTGCCCTCCAATTTCAACCCGAGAGAAAATGAGGTTGCGCCCCACATTATCACTTTTGAGAAATGCGTTAGAAAGGAGATTTCCAAACTACAGGACTCAACCACAACAGCAAGACCAAACCTACCTAAGGATGCACATAAAGCCCTCAAGCAACACACCTCTAACAACCAAATTGTCATCAAAATGGCTGACAAGGGAGGAGGAATAGTAGTGCAGAGCCTTGCCCAGTACAAAGACATGGTCAATAATCTTTTGGATATCACCACTAATTACAAACAACTTAGAAGAGACCCTACCAGGGAAATTAAGATCAAGATACAAGAAGCCAAAAAACTTGCCTTTGAACGAGGGTGGATCTCAGAAAAAGAGGACATTTTTCTCAACACCTCAGAGGGAAGAACACTGGCGTTCTACTCCCTACCAAAAATCCATAAAAACCAACAAAACCCCCCAGGCAGACCTATTGTATCAGGTTGTGGGTCCATTCATGAACCATTATGCAAATTTGTAGATCATTTCTTGAAAGCTTTAAGCCAAGGAACCCCAACTTACCTAAGGGATACCATGGCCACGATCGCTATCTTTGAAGATCTGACATTCAACCCAACGAGGGACCTTCTGGTTACAATGGACATTGCGAGCCTCTACATGAGCATCCCCCTAGATGCAGCCTTGGAATGTATCCACCATCATCTCATACATCATATGAGACAAAGCCGAGTCCCAGCTAACTTTATAGTGGAACTGTTAGAACTGTCCCTTACAAACAACTTCTTCTCATTTGATGAGAACTTCTATCTACAGGTTAGTAGGACCGCGATGGGAGCAGCCTTTGCCCACAGCCTGGCTGTAATTTTCATGTCAGAATACAAACAACAACATATTCTAAGCCTACATAATCCATTCAGAGACAAGATTGTGCATTGGTACCGCTTCATCAATGACATTATCTTCATATGGCAAGACATCGACACACCAGTTGAGAATTTCCTACACTGGCTGAACCAACAAACAGCCTCCAATGTTATATTCTAAAAACATCAAGACTGTTTATCTTGTCGTTATTTGTAAATATTGTTTTAGCAAAATTAGTTGCGCTCTGATTCTCCATATTATGTATTTCTCAGCACATACATATGTGTCCACGAGAACACATTCTACAGATCTCGCACCTAGCACTCACTATGATTATTACTCAAAACTCCATAGGAGGTATCCAACCCACATCATTTCTTATCCCCTCAGACCCATGAGTAACGGGATGCAGAAATAAGGTCTGAATTGGACGTAAATCACCCTCTACAAGAATTGTTACTTACGCGCCTCTCCGTTTTTAACATGAACCAACACCATCCAAGGCAGGCCATGGCCTCCCACGATTGTTTCCCCAAGTACATATCCACGCAAGCTCCACCAACACACTCGGGTGCCATGACAACTCGCGGACACCACACAAAGTGCGCATGCATGGAGACTCAGACAGATGTCTCCCGCACATGCACGCTTCACATTTATAGACACAGCTCAGTTTCCCCACTGTAGCTACGCGAGCCGCGACAGACGTAGGAGCCCCGAGCAAAGAGGACACTCAGCGCAAGACATCAACAGGTGAGAGACCCCTGGTAGGCAGATTACGTGGAGACCGGGAACGGCAGATTCTGATCCTGTGTTCCTGGCTCCATGTCCCGAACCGTAGCACCAGCCCACACAAACGGGTTGGGAGACACGGGCGCACCAAGCCACATGTGTGTATCCTCCAAACTTCGGCGCCATTACTAATCTTTCGCTGATCTATCTCCACCTAGGGTAACACAGCAATACTAAGGAACGGCTCAGTGCTGGTTCCAGTACCCTGTTATCGGATGCTCGACCGTGTTCCCCAGCCTGCAACTTACTATCCAGGCACTTCGAACAAAGGACTGCTTCACCGCAGCATCCAGCCCATCACCCTTTGCGGGCAGCACACTACTGTGCCCCAAGTACTGCATGGTCACTTCTCGAGATATATGATTAGCTGTGGAGTTTGTATTTGTATCCCAACTTCACTCAGACACACATTGTTGTTTTCTGTCTCCATTTCCTTTTCCACTTTCTAGCAATTCCAGTAGATTTATCATCTACTTTCAACTTTCTCCTTGTTAAGTCCTGATGTCGGACATTTTAAAAGAACTCCCCATCTTCAACATCGAGAAGTCAATTTGAACCCCGGACCCTCGTCCAGGTCAGTATTTAAGTGCCAGCAAGCGATAGGACAACTTTATTGTTGTACCCCCATTTGGTCCCAATTAGTTTTTAATGCATGCAGGTCAGACTAGCACTAGACTCATCCCTCTTTTTAGATGAACTCTACAGCAAGTTTGCCCCCCATTTTTTACTCAAAGCTCCTTTTGTACTTTCTCCCTCTCTTCTACACACAGGGGAGACCAAGTCGAGGCCCAAGAAGAAGGCTCATTGCCGAAACGTCACAGGTTTACATAACCTTGAGGGCTTCATTCCCACAATCCCGTTTCATTACCTGATCTGATTCCTGACGTTGACCAACGACTAGGTCCTTGTCTCTTTTAGAGCTCACAGACACCATGCTGTCTTGCATATATGATCCACTCAAGACACAAAACAACATTATTGATGGTGACTCTGTGTACTATATATTTTAGATATTTTGTATTTGCTGAATGTTTGTCACAATTATGTTTATCACTCACTCTTTCTTTTCTAATACATTTCCAAAACAAAATGAATGTATTTTGATCTAAGATGTATATTATGAAATAGCATTATTTCTTGAAAAATTCTAAATGCATAAAATAAGTTGTGCACCTACTAGCACTAGCAAAATAACAGAAGCATGTTATGATGCACTCTCAAAGGGCTTTTCTTGCTCATCGTTTTAGAATACCTATCGCAGTTAGCCAAATAACAAAGCCACTGCCATACCTAACATGCGAAAGAATTTAGCCTTTACCAAAACACGTAGGTAAACGGTTCCAAAGGAAGTGGCAGGACGCCTTCCCACTTGTTTCAAGTATTATTAGCTCCTCAGTCCTTCCACTTGTTCATGAGCTTACCCTTCAGTTATAAAAGTCTAAGATATAGCAACTGTTATACTAGGGTTTTAGAAACCAGTAATCCTGAATTGGTTTTTCAATCCTCCCGAACTCAATTGACCAAAGCTTGCTTCACACTTACCTGCTACCCTGGACACTCCATCTCTAAAATGGAACAAATCCTAAGCTTCACGGAAGAAGAAACTTCTGACATTATTCAAGGACCCACTGTTTAATCTCAATGGTGCCCAACAACACATCGCCTTGAGCGCATCAGGAGACGACCTGTTGAAGCTAAAAAAGAAATGTTTTCGAACAGAGGTCCATGGACACTTCCTTAGGGAATACCTAATGGTGAATATGGTCCCACTAGAACTCATTGTGCATAATGAACCAGCGCTATTCTTGGAAGACCAAGAACATATGCTCGGCTTCAGCCAAATATCTACGAAGTGCTCACGAGATCTTATGGTCTTAACCATAACTACGGCCAAAAGGATACATGCTAAAATCAAATTGGATCTGGAAACAGAAGAAGAAAAATTCCTTAACAACACAGACCTTCAAAACACACGTGATAAATTGAAAGAAATTAACACCACCTTTGATCAATTTATGGCTCAGACACTAGAAAAGAAGCACAAGAAACTGGCCAAGGACATTCAGAATTTCAAAATAGAAAACATCTATCCCTACCTATCAGCAGACTATAAAGACAGAAAAGAAAAAGAAAGAGCAGCTAACCAAACCGGACCCAGGAGAGGTGGTAGAAAATGGGTTTCATTCTCGGAAACCTCAAGCTCAGGTTCATTAGATGATCCATCTCAAGCAACAGGCAGATGCCAACAAGGAGGATATCTCCAACCACCCCCCCCTCAGGTCCCTTTTTTAGGGGGAGGGGGCCCCAGAGGCCGATACTGGGGCCCGCCGCCATCAATGCCCATGCCCATGCCCTACTACTCTTTCAACTATCCACAATGGAGCCAACCACCCAGAGGGCGCCGCAGAAAATGGAGACCATAGAAGATATACCCATCTTTAACCTTTCAGGGACCATACTATCCAAAGCGTAAATACAGGTCCTAACTAAAGGACTCTCATTTGTTCCGTCAACCAGAACAAACTGGTTCCAACTAGATCAAGAAGTTTCAGCTTTCTTCAGAACCATAAGACGAAAAGTATTCTTCCAAGACAAAGAACCATTGGAACAAGACGAAGATTCGGGTCTAAGAGTGCCCTCCAACTTCAACCCGAGAGAAAATGAGGTTGCGCCCCACATTATCACTTTTGAGAAATGCGTTAGAAAGGAGATTTCCAAACCTCAGGACTCAACCACGACAGCAAGACCAAACCTACCTAAGGATGCACATAAAGCCCTGAAGCAACACACCTCTAACAACCAAATTGTCATCAAAATGGCTGACAAGGGAGGAGGAATAGTAGTGCAGAGCCTTGCCCAGTACAAAGACATGGTCAATAATCTTTTGGATATCACCACTAATTACAAACAACTTAGAAGAGACCCTACCAAGGAAATTAAGATCAAGATACAAGAAGCCAAAAAACTTGCCTTTGAACGAGGGTGGATCTCAGAAAAAGAGGACATTTTTCTCAACACCTCAGAGGGAAGAACACTGGCGTTCTACTCCCTACCCAAAATCCATAAAAACCAACAAAACCCCCCCAGGCAGACCTATTGTATCAGGTTGTGGGTCCATTCGTGAACCATTATGCAAATTCGTAGATCATTTCTTGAAAGCTTTAAGCCAAGAAACCCCAACTTACCTAAGGGACACCATGGCCACGATCGCTATCTTTGAAGATCTGACATTCAACCCAACGAGGGACCTTCTGGTTACAATGGACATCGCAAGCCTCTACACGAGCATCCCCCAAGATGCAGCCTTGAAATGTATCCACCATCATCTCATACATCATATGAGACAAAGCTGAGTCCCAGCTAACTTTATAGTGGAACTGTTAGAACTGGCCCTTGCAAACAACTTCTTCTCATTTGATGAGAACTTCTATCTACAGGTTAGTGGGACCGCGATGGGAGCAGCCTTTGCCCCCAGCCTGGCCGTAATTTTCATGTCAGAATACGAACAACAACATATTCTAAGCCTACATAATCCATTCAGAGACAAGATTGTGCATTGGTACCGCTTCATCGATGACATTATCTTCATATGGCAAGACATCGACACACCAGGTGAGAATTTCCTACACTGGCTGAACCAACGAACAGCCTCCAATGTTATATTCTAAAAACATCAAGACTGTTTATCTTGTCGTTATTTGTAAATATTGTTTTAGCAAAATTAGTTGCGCTCTGATTCTCCATATTATGTATTTCTCAACACATACATATGTGTCCACGAGAACACATTCTACAGATCTCGCACCTAGCACTCACTATGATTATTACTCAAAACTCCATAGGAGGTATCCAACCCACATCATTTCTTATCCCCTCAGACCCATGAGTAACGGGATGCAGAAATAACGTCTGAATTGGACGTAAATCACCCTCTACAAGAATTGTTACTTACGCGCCTCTCCGTTTTTAACATGAACCAACACCATCCAAGGCAGACCATGGCCTCCCACGATTGTTCCCCCAAGTACATATCCACGCAAGCTCCACCAACACACTCGGGTGCCATGACAACTCGCGGACACCACACAAAGTGCGCATGCATGGAGACTCAGACAGATGTCTCCCGCACATGCACGCTTCACATTTATAGACACAGCTCAGTTTCCCCACTGTAGCTACGCGAGCCGCGACAGACGTAGGAGCCCCGAGCAAAGAGGACACTCAGCGCAAGACATCAACAGGTGAGAGACCCCTGGTAGGCAGATTACGTGGAGACCGGGAACGGCAGATTCTGATCCTGTGTTCCTGGCTCCATGTCCCGAACCGTAGCACCAGCCCACACAAACGGGTTGGGAGACACGGGCGCACCAAGCCACATGTGTGTATCCTCCAAACTTCGGCGCCATTACTAATCTTTCGCTGATCTATCTCCACCTAGGGTAAGACAGCAATACTAAGGAACGGCTCAGTGCTGGTTCCAGTACCCTGTCATCGGATGCTCGACCGTGTTCCCCAGCCTGCAATTTACTATCCAGGCACTTTGAACAAAGGACTGCTTCCCCGCAGCATCTAGCCCATCACCCTTTGCGGGTAGCACACTACTGTGCCCCAGGTACTGCGTGGTCACTTCTCTAGATATATGATTAGCTGTGGAGTTTGTATTTGTATCCCAACTTCACTCAGACACACATTGTTGTTTTCTGTCTCCATTTCCTGTTCCACTTTCTAGCAATTCCAGTAGATTTACCATCTACTTTCAACTTTCTCCTTGTTAAGTCCTGATGTCGGACAGTTCAAAAGAACTCCCCATCTTCAACATTGAGAAGTCAATTTGAACCCCGGACCCTCGTCCAGGTCAGTATTTAAGTGCCAGCAAGCGATAGGACAACTTTATTGTTGTACCCTCATTTGGTCCCAATTAGTTTTTAATGCATGCCGGTCAGACTAGCACTAGACTCATCCCTCTTTTTAGATGAACTCTACAGCAAGTTTGCCCCCCATTTTTTACTCAAAACCCCTTTTTTACTTTCTCCCTCTCTTCTACACACAGGGGAGACCAAGTCGAGGCCCAAGAAGAAGGCTCATTGCCGAAACGTCACGGGTTTACATAACCTTGAGGGCTTCATTCCCACAATCCCGTTTCATTACCTGATCTGATTCCTGACGTTGACCAACGACTAGGTCCTTGTCTCTTTTAAAGCTCACAGACACCATGCTGTCTTGCATATATGATCCACTCAAGACACAAAAAAAACATTATTGATGGTGACTCTGTGTACTATATATGTTAGATATTTTGTATTTGCTGAACGTTTGTCACAATTATGTTTATCACTCACTCTTTCTTTTCTAATACATTTCCAAAACAAAATGAATGTATTTTGATCTAAGATGTATATTATGAAATAGCATTATTTCTTGAAGAATTCTAAATGCATAAAATAAGTTGTGCACCTGCTAGCACTAGCAAAATAATAAAAGCATGTTATGATGCACTCTCAGAGTGCTTTTCTTGCTCATCTTTTTAGAATACCTATGACAGTTAGCCAAATAACAAAGCCACTGCCATACCTAACATGCGACAGAATTTAGCCTTTACCAAAACACATAGGTAAACGGTTCCAAAGGAAGTGGCAGGATGCCTTCCCACTTGTTTCAAGGCTGTGCTTGCTAGGCACAATAAGGGAATCTGCTGTGCTAATTTAGCAGTACGGAATTTGTGCATCATCTACATAATTGCCATAAATGTGCCCGGTTCTGCTATCCTGACCCGGCATAATGGAATTTGGTGTAAAGGATGTCCAATTTTCAGATACAACCTAATAGGAAATGCTCCATGGAAAAGCAGATAATGTGCAAGAAACAAAGGATTTATTGAACCCCTGCAGTTTGGAGAAGCATCTCAAAACATTTCTGCTGCTTGAACTAATTGAAAAGGTTCTCAACCCTGCCTCCACTGGGAGAAACTTATATAACCATAAACCACAGAATTCAAATAAAACACATTAGTTACATTTTGGGGAAAGTCAAACAGCTGTTTGGTCAGGCCCTTATGGGTAAAATACATTGACCTCCTCTTACAGGGCAAACACATTTCCTGGAATCGAAACCCACAATACCCATTTTCTGACATCATCCCCTAAAATCTCCCTCCCCTTAGTGACCTCACCATGTGCTGACCAGCAGAATAGTTGCAAATAAAAGATCTAGCTGGATCTTGTTTTGCTTGAAGATGAAGCGAGGCACGGCCGGCACCAAGTAAACTAGAGATAACCTCATTGCTCCCTGATTGGTTTTCCTGCCCCTATCTGTTCATTCACTTAATGACAAGTCTAGTTATAAAAAACCTCGACAAGGCACTGCTGAAATTGTATTTTCTACTATTTAATTCCATTTTGCATTAGATTTTATTGCCAGAGTCCACACCTGGCTTTCTGGGCAAACCCCTCCCTAATTTCTTAGTAACTGAGTTACTATCTGAGCTCTGCATAGATCTGTTATTTCTGTGATTTCAGCATGTGTTGCTTCTCTAAGAGTCTTCAGGCTTTTGTGTATTAAAAAGGGTTACTACAGCAACCATTTTGGAAAAGCTAGCTGCCCATTACAATCGCATTTCTATTTTAGTGCGCTATACTCATATGCCATTAGTGTTGCATTCCCATGTTCTTCATGTATACATGGATGCAGTTAATATTCTTCATGTTTAAATGCATATTTGACCTAGTGCGTATTCTTTATGGTGAGTGCATATGTGCTTCATGTCTAGTGGATGCATGTGTATGGTCACAGCAGTCGCGTAAGTGAGTCTGTCCTGCTTTAACTTGCATTATCTCTTAACCCTATGGCAACAGTGGTGGATAAGGACAGAATGACTGTCTTAGAGCAGTAGGTAGTAGTGATCTAATATTTCTCTGCAGTAGTAGTGACATAATATTCTTCAGTGTCATTGGCTATGCAGTAGTTTTGAAATATATCCCCTTTTTTATTGTTTTTTGGGCCTATCAAAACATGGCTGCCTATCCCAATGCTACTCCAATACACTGGCACTGCCATAATAATTGTGCATAATAGTTTCTGGCCTTGCTATGCTTCAGGGGCATAATGGAATTTTAACGTGCACACATTGGGCCTGCAGTTTTACTATTTATAATATTAAATGACATTTTTCTTCTTTTACATTGGGTTAATTTATGAAGGCGAAAGAAACCCGTGTTTAATGATAGTCTCAACCCTTCCTTATAAAAATTGAGTTTGGTTGTGTGTAGATCTAAAATCTTAAAGTAGGCTTGAGAAGTAGAATAATGATTAATTGTGCTGTTGATTTCTAGCAAATCATGGTATGTAGGGGTTTACAAAATAGGTTGTGATTTGTAATTGTATTAATTGTTGCTGTATTTTAAAAGTGTAAATCTGAATGTTTGTAAAAGTTTAAATACTGTATACAAATAAACATAATAATAATGGAATTTGGCACTGTTGTCCTAATGAAGCCTAATGCAACCCTGCACCAATATGCTAACTAGGCATATCTTTAACAATGGACTAGAGTTTCAACAGCAGTTTAAGGTAATAGTACTAGGACTTGAGCTGTTGAATAAAAATAATATATATATATATATATATATATATATATATATATAAAATAAAATTGGCTTTTTATAGCATACTTCACACCAGACCTCAGCCTCTAAGCACGGGACTGGGTATTGAACATGTGCTCCTCGTCACTGTCTTCACATTGTCCCTGAACTATCCTCCCAGCCATATATATCACTCTCTTTGCAAGTCTGTGCATTGTGAATCCCAGCCCCTCCCCTTCTAAAATTCTTCAAGGCTCCCAAACGCAGTGAGGCTCTCTTCATATGGGAGCCGAAACATTGAAAACATTCTCTGCATGGTCCCCGGGACCTAGCAAAGTCACAGAAATCGCGGGCATTTAATCCTTAAATACAAATGATGAGGCTGTCTGAATGATTATATATGGTTCATGATTACAAATATAGATATTAGGATGTGTGTTGTGAAAATTTAAATGAGCATGACGCTCAATATCCATTATGTAATTGGTAATTCAAGCATAAAACTTGTTTAACAGAGATACGTTTGTCAAAAATAATATGTTGCCAGAATGCTCTTGGATTTTATGCAAAGTGTCCTTGAACCGTCATTCCTACTATTCAGCCCGTTCCCTTTTTCCATAGGGGTATTTAAACAAAATACAATAATAGAGTACCCAGCTATCCATCTTGCAATGATAATCTTCTATGCAAGAATAATTTTTATGATTATTTCAGATTTGATAAGGTGCTTTGCTTAGTAAGACAAGTGTAACATTCTTATTATGACTATAATATACACTTGAAGCGATCATCAGTAATGAACTGTATAACATTTTAAGAATAGCCAGTTTCCAACTTATTACAAATAATTAAATCATTTCCTTTTTTTTAATAGCTAATTTTGCCCAGACTACACACCATTTTGCCTTCTCCAATGTTCTTCTTGGAAAGGGTCACATATTGTTTAAAACCAATTATCTGTTTCTTCTTTTAGCACCTAAGCAATGTTTAATTTTGTTGGATGATCACCGATTGGTTGGTAGTGCTATTGCATCCGTACATTTGTTACAGGATCCACAAACACTAATCATGAACACAAAATAGAAACTAAATTCGATTGTAGACACTCGAACCTGGTCCTCTTGTCCTTTACAAGGTGTGTCCAAATCCCAGCTCCCCCCACAGAGCTTAGCATGCCCACCTTTCCTCCACCCCTTACTGACAATGCGCTATTACTGTCCCCATCTCAGGGGATGTATCTGTCGCTGCAGCTCTCATCCTAGTTCTGAGCATTAAAAAACAAATCACCCCTCCACTGCTCCATCAAGATATGTGGTTTTTCTCTGGTCTTGCTGCTGTCAGCAATGACTGAGGTGGCTCTACCAAATGCACACTTGATTGTTGGATTCTCGACCAGAGGGGGAGAGACGGTGATGGAGTAAGGCAGTGAAAGAAACCGAGAGAGAAAGAGAGCACATACAGAAGAAAGAAATGAGCGAGATGGAGAGAGAGAGCTACATCGACGTCTGATATTCAATACATATGTTAGAAAAAAATCACCCTGGGTAACACCAACGCTGCAATCATGCAGCGTGTGGAATGGAGGGGGCACCCTGCGGCATCAGGATCACCAAACTTTGTAGACAGGTGGCTGGCGACACCCAGCTGAGAGCATCCTCAGCTTTGGGGGCACCCAGGCTGAAGATGCAACAGTGGCAATGGTCACATGGCAGGACACAACCTTTGGGACGGTGTTGCTCAGCAGGGCCAATGTCCAGATGCCGGGCCACTCGTCTAGGCCCTCGGCATGCTGTGTGGCACCAGCCTGATGCCAACAATCAAGACGAAGGAGTCAGCTCTGATGACTGACGAGCTGGAACTGGCTCATCCCTTTTATTAGGCAAGACACATGGATAGCACCATGTGACCATGGCACAAGTCCTGGGAGCTACCAGGCTCCCAGGAGGGGTGATATGCAACAGCAGGGTTGGTAAAGTGAGGATGTTGGGCTTGGCTGTTTTGGGGGACCTGAAGGGGAGCCGGGACACTATGCATTGTGTGCAATTGTGTGTTTGATGGTGGGGAGGTAGGATGCCAATCATGGCTGTGTATTTGGAGGGTGGAGAGGGTTTAACAACCCCATGCCAGTCCAGCCATGGTCACTCTGTGTCATCACCCAAGACCCACGCTCATGGGGACCCCGTAGGCACCAGCTGCCACGTGAATGCCAACTTAAACAGAGTGCTTCCAGAAGGATTGCGCTGCTTTCTGCCATGAGGCTCTTTTTCCAATCATCGACACGGTTGTGCTGTCACTTCCCAACAAGGCGTGGAAGAAAACCCTCCCCCAACCTCTCCAGTGCTTCACCAAACACTCAACAGCAGTTCCGACTGAGGCCTGCAAATACTTTAGTACTATTCTTGTTAAGGCAGAGTGTTTTAATCGGACGCTATTTGTAAGTGATGGCTCGTTTGAGTTTTAAACAAAATATTACGTTTTGTTTTAATGTTTAGGTGATAATAACTGCACTATGGGTTTTTTTTATTCTAAACGCACACACAAAGCTCTAGTTAGCTATACAAATCTATGCCTTCTTTCAAAACAATTAAAATATGTCACACACATCTTTTGTAAACTATCTCATTTATTTTCGTGTATGCTTATTTGACAACAAAATGTGCTTTTTTTCCCCCTGACATAATATTTGAGGCATGCCTTAGTCCAACGCTGACAAACAACCATGTTACCATTTCACACATGGTGAGTCTTTAATTCTTGAAAGTTCATTTGAAAAACCCACAGGCCGTTGTTTTAGTCCCACGTTGAATTGCATCCAAGATCATAAAAGATGGCGCTAATATCCTGCATTTACAGCTTAAAAGATTCATCTAATCCTGTGTGTGTTTGCCTGAGACGTTTATTATGATTTGTGTACTTTTCGATCATCATTAATAAATAGGGTACTCTCGAATAGGGATGGGCAAACCGGCTCAAATCAGATTCGAGCCTATCTAAACAAAGGGGTTTCGATTTGGTTCAAAAGAAAGTATTTGAACCTGAAGCTCGAAATGGTTTTAAACCTTTAGACCAGGTCTTAGACGCTCATATAGAGAGGAGTATTTGATTGCCCGATTTGACTCAAATAATACATTATGGTAATATTGAACTCTGGGATACTGTTAGCTAGGGAAATTATGGAACAGGGCCATCATGTTCTGCCTGTAGACATTATGTTGCATGGACAGCAGAGAGACAGATCTCTAGTCCCTGTGTGCATCATTCCAAAGCCATCCTTAATTCAAATCCACACCTAGTTAAAACATTTTGCTTCATTTGTGTAGGTGAATCCTTTTATTTCAAGAAAACGTGATTGGTATGCTTTACTTTTAGTTTTATACTATTTTAATATAAAAGAAAAGAAATCAGGGCCTGGTTACTGAGCCAGTGCTCAGTCAGCAAGTTCTTATTCCTTCAAGGCCTTGTTCTCTGAAGTAGTTCCGTTAACTTCAGAACATTGTTCATAGTAGACATTGTATTTGCTTTCACTCATATTTACAAAAATTCTACAAACATATTTTATATATATATTTCTTTCTTTTCCAATTTGTTTTCTTTTGTTATCTTTTTCATGTATTTTCTTATTTTCAGAAAAAAAAGATATGTGTTTGTGCAAGTCATTGTATTGTTTGATAGAGTACTGGTTTCCATTTTTATTACATTTTCCTCTTCCGGAAACAGGTACTTTTTGCAATTTTCTTTGCAAACCTTTCTTTCTTTTTCTTTTTCCTGTCAAATGTGTAATTATGTCAAGCAGCTATTTCCTTGTCCCTTGTCCCAATTTGTCAGGAAGCAACTGTTATTTAAGAGAGAGCCAGAACAAATTGTATGCGTTTGAGAGAGTGGATTTTATGTGCGTCATTGAGGAAGAGCCGAGCCAAAACTATTTTTTTTCGTCAGTCAATACTTTTATTCGGCATGTAAAAACCACCAAGTACAAAACAGTTAAAATGCATAAACACAATGTGCAAAGGAGACTACAATAAATACTGCATTTAAAATGTAAAAACAACATGATTCAAATGTATACATAAGGCACAAAAGAGGAGAGGAAGCTTGCAGCCTCTGAACTAAACAAAGCCTAAGCAGTTCTAGTCATTTTCACCAAGAGCCAGGCTGCTTCCGTTACCAATAGCTTCCAGGGCTTTGGCTCTGCACATTCACGGGCAACCACAAACACAACATGATTCTCTGAGGAGTTTTTCTACAAAGTTTCAGTGCATCTACAGTTAATCGAAGGCCAGTGGCTCTAAAAAACGGTCTTAAATACCGGCATCTTAATGGGTGCAGCACCTCGCCAATTAGCAAAAAAGGGGTTACAGTTTCATTGCCATAAATGAGGCTAGTGGCAACGCCCCCAGACTCAATTGAACATACAGGGCTCTCTCATATGGTGGTGCAATGGCATCAAGATAACATTCAGGACCAAAACCTGCTTTATACAGTGAATCATCTTTGCCCAATTTTAGCCAATCTGGCAACTGCTGCTCTCTTAATCCTAAATAAGGCCGATTTGTCTGAGTTCTGTGGATTCTCCCCCAAATCACCCTCCTTTAGTGCAATCAACACTTCTTTTACATGGGCAACCCACAATAATATGCTCTTACCACCTTACAAATTCAAGATATGTCTCCACGCATCGCTATACTTTCCAAAGTCCTCTGTGCACCATAACATAACCCAATAGAAGACTGGTTTAAGGGGGACTAACTCATCTACTGGGTAGATGTCAAGCGCCAGATGTAATAGAGAAGCGGGCGCACTTAGGGGAAGTAATAACAGCTGTTTCAGAAACATACGTTCAATTTAATGCCCGTGTACTACCATAACCCCAAATTCCTGCCCCAAAAATAGACGCTGGTACTTCCTGTTTTTTTGTATAGTTCTATAGCAGGAGAGATGGCACCACTCCCATGTCTAGCAAAGAAAGATTCCGTAGCCCCACTGAACCTCCCCAAATTAGTGCACGGTTTTCCAATCTGAGTAACCCATCCTCCACTCTCATGAGACCTGACCCCCAGGTGATCAAAAAACGGCACCTGTTCAATTGAGAATAGTTCACTGTGATGGACAAGGCATTGTGTTAAGCAAACTGTGGTTTGTATACCATGGCCTTTTCCCCCCAATTGCAGATTTAAATCAAGGTCCATACATTTACCCAGGGTAACCTTCAAACCTTGGGGAGAGGTAGCCATAATTACAGCATCATCTGCGTAGAATAGGGCCGGATATTTACCTGGGCCCATCCTAGGACAGGCTATGCACTTCAGCAGTAGCGAGCATGCACCCCCTGCCTTACACCATTGTCTACACCTAAATGGAGCTGTAGTTTCATCATCAAGGCCGCTACGGACCAGGGCTTGATTGTCAGAGTACAATGATTGTATTATAGAGATCAAATGCAGTGGTGAGGGGCATTTCTTTCCTTTAATAACCACCAGATGGTGTCTTGTGAGGCCTCATTCAAGGCCGTCCTGAGATCCGCAAACACAGCGTACAGCTTCATTTTCAGCAGCACGTCATAGTTCTGGATCAACAGGAACTTCCTGAAACTCTGGTCTACTGTACTCTTTCGGTTTTGGAAATCTGCCTGAAGGTTGCTAATTATATTATTGGTATCGACCCAGATGTGTAGGTGGAGCAGAAAAGCCTTCCCAGATGCCTTCCCCGCACTGTCCAGCAGTGAGATTGGCTGGTAATTCCCGGAAGAGCCCCTACCATGTTTTTTTACATATAGGTAAAATAACTGCATTTTCCCAGGAATCAGGTACTATACCAAGGCTGAGGATTGCATTATAAAGTTTACACAAAGCCAGGCCCCAGATCCTTACCTCGTCCTTATACAGGTCGATAGGTACTATATCCGGGCCAAAGGACTTTCTGCTTTTTGGGGGCTTTATGGTCATGCTGACTTCTTCCACACTTAATTGGTAGGCACCTCCACGCCAGGTGCCATGTCATCATCTTGGGTGCTGGCAAGGGGGGTTGCGACCTTAGCAGAGTTGCCGTATACACCCGAAAAATTGATCCACGGCGCATGAGCAGGTATACAACAATGAAGAGTTGTATCCCCATTCAACTCTGCCTGCAATCAGTTTCCAATAGCATACACAGTCCCCCTCTTCACATGCTTTCAGAAGGGCATTCCATTTTTCACTAACATATTCCTTCTTTTCCTCTGCAATTAAGCTCTTGTAATTAGCTCTATGCAGTCGGAGATGGGACTTATTCACAGCTTGGGCGGCTCTGACACAGGTCACTATCTTACTTTTGGCCTCTCTGCATGCTCAATCGAACCAGCCTGTTTTGCACACAGAGTTCTTTTTAACTTCAGCAGCTGTACAAGTTATATAAGGGATAAGTTATCTCTAAATGTATCAAAAAAAAGATATCGTAATTAAATATTCCCTCTCTGCAAATGGTGCCCGAGTTTTCAAGGATGGTATATAAAACAGGCTTCAGATCTTGTTCAATCATCATGGACCATTTACCAGACATACGGGAGTGCGCCGTAAGGGCTATTGTTTCTACCTAATCCATGTGTATGACTGGGCTTTGCGCCTCTTTTACAACGCTTAGCCAAATGCTTAGCGGTTTGTGGTCACTTCCAGACCTTTCCACGACTGCAAAATTGCTTACCCTGTCCCAGTCTTTCTCAGTAATCAGAATGTAATCTATGGTAGGGACGCCATTATAATCTGCAAAAATTGAGTTAGCCAACTGGTCCTTTTGGAAACGGCCATTACATGCTCTGAGTTCCAGATTGTAAAGTATACGGGCTGTATCAATTGCAAATCAGTGAACTCTTCTTGGTGGGGTTGCCTCCAAGGATGGGATATCCCATGCTGTATCTTGGTCCTCCCAAATGCCCTCCAGTTATGGGACTTTGAGCAATCAGATATCTCCTGTGAACTCACCAGATCGTGTACTTTCTCTACTAAAGCTAGCCCATTAATCTTAGATGGCCTATTATAAATGTTAAACAAAAGGATACTATTTCGCCCATTGGTTCATACAACCAAGTGTTAAAGATCTGCCATATTGGTATATTGGTCTACCGCCTCCCAGTTTAATGCTATATCTAACCAAATAAGTAAGCCTCCGCTTTTATTGCGGGGATGTAGAATGATATATATTCCTGTAGCATAGCCATTTCAATTGCCCATGTTTCCTAAATGGGATTATCTGGAAAACCTCTAATAAAGGCAATCTAGCCAGGGTCCTCAAGATGCTTTGTGAGCTCTGCTATATTCCATGAAAGCAGCTTATGGCCAGAAAACATGGCAAGGTTAATATCTTCCTGCTCCAATCAATCTACTCATTCCAGATCTACAACATCAATCCCCCCTACAGGGCCCATGTTCCTTGTGCTGTTACCCGCCTGCGGGGCTCTTTTAAGATATTCTCAGTTCTATCCTTTAGACCGCCTGGGCTCCCTAAATGAACTTGAATGCTGGCGGTAGGTCTGATCATGATTACCAAATCTTTTGGGGGATAAGTCCGATAATCAATTACTAAAATCCATCAACCCGGTCCCAAGACCGCAGAAAAACCTGGATATAATATGTAGAACCATTGGGCATTGGGGCCCTAAGGTATCTGGTCTTTACATCTAATGCATTACCATTGAATGCCTTTCCATCGAGGGATTTGCATCGAAAAAATATGCATCGAATGCATGTTTTTTAAAGGTACAGGGTTTAGTTTAATTTTAATGGGTTTTAAATGGTAAAAACCAAGGGGTTGAGGGAGACACCCCCCATTAAAAAAAGAAACGTTAAAAAAATGCACTTGATGCACATTTTTCAATGCAAATTTTTCGATGGAATGGTCCCTCGATGGTAATAATTTGATGCAATAACCATAAACCGGGCCCTAATACATTTTACGACACCCTCTCTAATAATAGACAGGCAACCCATAACATGCCTTATCCAATGAGTGCATTTGTTTTTTAAAATTTCTTGGTCTTCATAAGATCTGTGTAATTCAAGGAAAGTTCACCATGGTTATAGAAAGGGGTTCTCTACCACGCTCACTAGGCCCTCCTCGCCCATTCTTCCCCAGCACCCTGTCTTCCTGTGCACCCACCCTCCCCACCTGCATTTGCCCTTCTGGGCACCCTGCCCCTGACAAGCCTGGTGGGGTGTGCATCCATGCCAACCCTGTTACACCCCTTTCCTTGCACTTAGCATGTGGATCTCACTCCCTGTACTCCCTGCATCCCCTGGCAATTGCCCACCTAGCCTCCCCTTAGCACTTGCCTAGTCCTATGGGCCCTGTTCTTGCCCTCTTTCTCCCCCCCTGCACGAGAATACCTCCTCTTGCCCTGCACCTCTCACCCACCGTAGCATTATCCCTTCCGCCTGACCTACACCTGCCCCCTCCCCACACCTTCGCACTGCACTTCTTGTTTTTTCATTTGCATGATCTGAATTACACGAGGCCTAGTAGGACCATTATTGTTGTTTTCTTCCCTGTCGCCCCCCTCCTCGTTTGTATCTCGTGGCACCTTGAAACGCCATTTGTTGTATAGGCACTTTACAAACAACCAATACATAAATTGAATAAATAAATTGGGCCAGGAAAACGGGGGCTGTCTCATATGTGGTGTCCTACTTTTATTATCATTTGGCCCTCTTGGATACCTGATAGAACGAGTGCATCCAGGCCACGGAGCCACATATTTACACTGGTTATCTAGTTTGCCCGCACTCAAGTTTCTTCCTCCTAGTGGAGGATATGTTAGACCTTCTTGGGGTGGGGGAGTGTGAAGCGTATTTGTGCGGTCTGTGATGACGCTGTAGCAACCCTCTCTTTTAATGTGTTAATTTAATCTACCAGCTCTTGTAAGCAGCCGCAAATTTTGTTGGCTATTAAGTCTTTAATTTTTATAAGTATTTCTTCCACATTTACATTCAGTTTATTCATAATGTCGACGGTTGGAGTGGTTATGCCAACCAGGTCCCTTGCTTTGTCGGGAATTTATTAGCAATAAGTGCAAGCCTGCAATTCGCCTTTTCTGTTATAGTACACCTTCGCCTGCCCACAGCTTTCTTCTTATTCAGTTTCTTTAAGCCCTTATGTACCCCTTTTGCTTTAATGCTCATGTTGACCAGTACAGAGAATCTATTTGATAGGGGAAGACCCCTCACAGGGTCTTCCCCTATCACTCATTGTTAGGGGAACTGACCGGAGAGCTAATGGCTTCAAGAGCTGGCTCCTGGACAGCATCAAATAGATTCTGCTGCTCCTTTTGTGGGTATATTTCTATAACTGGTTACTGAGCTCTCTTCCCCAACCCTCCCTGTTGTTCACTAGCAAGTCATAGTTCTTTGCCCCCCCCCGCCCGCCAGGGCCTCTGTTCAGCTTCAAATGTGGTGAGGGGATCCTCTGAGGGATGTCGGCTAGAAAAAGCACTGCCGCCCACCTTAACTAATGCCTGAGAGTCGGGAATAGCCATTAAGAACTCACAGCCCATGTCTATAGCTACACTGTTGGAACCTTTATCTCTAAGAGGCGCCCTCATATTCTCCCCTGGGCACCACCTATCAATGGGACGATCTATGTCATGCAGTTGCCCTTTGATTTTTCAGAGATAAGAGGATCGACTTCTTGAATTGGTTTAAACACATGGAAATGTTCTTCTGTCTAGCTTCAAGGGAAGCAGGAGTGAGAGCCTTCCTTTCAGGCATGTCTAAAAACAAAAAAATCCAAAAATATACACAATGACTAAAAATCTTCCCAAGAAGTCAAATGCAACTTATACCATTACATTCCGATAAATTGTCAGCGCAGAACACACAATAACAATTCAGATAAAATTAGTATGAGCAATATATCCCGGATTCAAAAAACCTCCCCGTGCTCTTGCCTCCTGATATTACAGTTCAAACTATGAAGTTGATCGAGAAAATTGGCTGAACAAGCATAAAAAATAAAAACATTTTTAAAAAGTTTCCTTTCTTTCCTTATGAATTTTACTTCACTCAAATTAAGGAAAAAGGAGGGGAGGAATGGAAAAAAAAAAGAAAAAACAGCTGCGGCTTTGACAATGGCCACAGAAGTGGGGAACGCTTGACTAGTGTAAGAACAAAGATGCCGCCAGGACACTCAACAGTTTGTGCCTGTCTTCCTTAGTTGCACTCTGCTCGCGGGAGAGAGAAACAGAAAAGGCGAATGTCACTGCCTCAGTGGCCCTGGGGTGTGGGAAGCGCCCGACATGACACAGGGTCACCCGGTGTCCAGCCCCCTCCCTTCTCACTCCCGTGCCCGAAGAGGAATGGATAATAATATTCACAAAACCTCCACGGCTGAAAAGCTTGTGTTGGGGCTCGCCTCACAGTTTGCTATGCCCAATAATATGTTCTTGGAGCGAAGGTGACAAGGCCATCAGTTCGTCTGCAGCGGGGGAAGGTAGCCACTTGGTTACACCATGAACACCACACCAGTACCAAACACCATGCAGCGCCAAACACTGCGCCCAGGTCCTTGCGCAGGCTTCGCCCCGGATGTTCTTTCAGCAGAATTCTTAAAGGCAGGGAGGTGTGGCCAACATTAGCTGAGGCTCAGGTGCTTCTCCAGCTGACCATGCAACACCAAACACTGCGTCATTGACCCTGAGCGGGCTTCGCCCTGGAGGGCTTTCAGCAGGATTCTTAAAAGCTGGGTGGCTTGGCGAACATAAGGCGATCCTGAGGTGCTTCCCCAACTCACCATGCGGTGCCAAACACTGTGCACTTGTCCTCACCGGGCTTCACCATGGAGGTCTTTCAGAAAAATTCTTAAAGGCAGGGGGAAATGGCCAACATCAGGTGAGCCTCAGGTGCTTCTTCAGCTCGCCATGCAGTGCCATAAACCGCACCCTTGTCCCTGCGCGGCTACGCCCTGGAGAGCTTTAAGGCGGATTCTTAAAAGCAGGGGGCGTGGCCAACATCAGGTGAGCCCCAGGTGCTTCCCCAGCTCACCATGCGGTGCCAAACACTGCACCCTTCTCCTTGCGCAGGCTTTGCCCTGGAGGACTTTCAGCAGGATTCCTTAATGCAGGTGTCGTGGCTAACATCAGGTGAGCCTCAGGGGCTTTCCCAGCTCACCATGTGGCACCAAACCCTGCACCCTTGTCCCTGGAGGACTTTCAGAAGGATTCTTAAAGACAGGGGAGCGTAGCCAACATAAGGAGCGCCTTAGGTGCTTCGCCAGCTCACCATGATGCGCCAAACACTGTGCCCCTGTCGCTGTGCAGGCTTTGCCCTGGAGGGCTTTCAGCAGGATTCTTAAAGGTGGGGGGCGTGACCGACATCAGGTGAGCTCCAGGTGCTTCCCCAGCTCACCATGCGGTGCCAAACACCACGCCCCTGTCACGCCTTTTTTTTAGGCTGACATAGCCGGAATAATAAAATAAATTGATGGAATGACTGGATTGAGAAAATCATCTCTTGGCAAGCAGAAAGGTAAAAGAAGTTGCAGAAGAATAGGTACGAATGATAGTTGCTAAATGGCCACAAAAAAACTAAAAATACTTTACAAATGCTTGTGAAAATGTGTGTAGAAGGCGCTTCCTCTGGAAGGGTTTAAGGGACCAGGGCAACAATAGAAACATCTATGAATAATAAAGGTCAATGGCCCTCATTACAAGTTAGCCGGTCTGGATTTAACGGTGCTGGTAAAACCGTACCAGCACCGTTTTCCAGACTGGCTAACTCTGAGTTATGTGGCCGTGTGGTGTTACACCCGCCAGGTCTGACCTGGTGGGCGTAACGCCACCGGCCGCACATGGACGTGGAAACATTGGCACTAGTACCACATGGTGCCGGTGTTTCCACTGGCCCCATTCCCGTAGAGACCTATGGGACTCCACAGGAATGGGGAGTAACGGAATGCCGGCTCTGGAATTACCGGACCACCGTGGCTGTAATGCACCGGTAAGTCCAGCAAGTCCGGAGCGGGTAAATCCCTATGAATTCGGCGGCAGCCTGCCAGTTTTACCGGCACGGCTACCGCCGGACTCGTAATGAGCCCCAATGTCTTATTATGCTGCAATTCAATTCACAAGCAAAAAGGAGGACCTACTGATAAATCAGAAATAAAATTTGTAGCAATTTCTCAGGACATAGCAGGGAGGGAAGGAGAATCTGAATCTTATCAGTCTTCAAATGAACAGTGTGCCAGACTCACCAAGGTTGGATCCCCAGAAGGATGACACAACTTTCCCCCTGACCACATGGTCCAGAGGAACAGCCAGGTGCTCAGATGAATTGGCAGGTTCCCGCAACTGCGAAAAAAAAAGAAAAAACAAGAACATGATATGAGTGCAGGAAAAACTCCCGAGTCCTTGTCTCTCCTCCCTCTACAGTATTGACAGTGTAATGAGATAAATATTAAACAGCCACCTGAAAAAGGATGAGTCCAGTGGCTCCAATTAAGAGGTGTAACAGATTGTATCCCACAGTTTACAGACCAGAAAACTGCCTGGTGGTAGTAGGGGAGTGTCACATTGTTCTCTTCCTGATGCTTATGGAGGAGATGGACACTCTGCCATTAGCGTGCCATTACGTTATCCTGTCGGTCTAGTTCATTTTCAAGAAGGCTGACGTCTGTCAAATCAAAACCATTCCGTCCCCCAGATGCGGCACGTTGCAACCCATTAACTTCCCTCCAGGGTAAGACGCTAGTCCTGTTACCCGCTTGTTTACCTCTCTCTCTCTCTCTCTCTCTCTCTCTTTCTCTCTCTCTCTCTCTCTCTCTCTTTCTCTGTCCTCCCGTTCTTGGTTCTTGTTCCTTCAGGGGTCACAGAGCGCTGTAGCTTTTTCCTGGCCTTTTCTCCTGCTCTTTCTCTGTCTAGTTGACGCTCGCAGGACGGTCACTTCCCTCGTATCTCACCTGTCGCTCTGGTGCGGCACCGGCTAGAAGAATTTCCTGTCACTTCATATGCCTTGTGCCATTGCTGCCTCTCTCCTCTCTTCTCTGTTGCACAATACGCATACCAGTTGGGAAATGAAACAGCTGCAGTACACTCCAAGGGACGCCACCTACAAGAGACCAGCTAAACATCACCTCTAGGGTTTTTGAGCACATCAGGCTTTTTTCCCAGCCCGGTGGTCCCGAGTCGGAGCCTCTTGCCTGGGCTGTACTATAGACAAGCATAGTTGCTTCCCCCCGTGGCAGGCCATATCTTTACAAAGAAAGGGAAACTTTGAGGAAGAAGAAGAATAACAAGGAGGCATCTCACACGTCTGAAGAAGATTCAGGTGAGGAACAGGAAGAAACCCAAATGAACCAGCCCCACAAGCCCCAATAGTCCGCCAAGGGGCCTGTCCTGTTGACACAAGGATGCTGCTGCAATAATAGGAACCCGGAGTCGGTAGGGGAGACGGGCAGGTCTTAATACAGGACAAAAACACAAGCACTGGGTCAGAGTTCCACAGTTAGAGATAGTCAAAAGTTAATCCAATAAACGGGTATGATTAAATTAGATAGAACTTTTTAGGAATCAAAGAATTCAAAACAAAGCATCAAAAGAAGGGGCAAGCCAATTCCAAAAACTTTATACAAAATGCAATGGTCATCCCCAGGAGGTCCAGCACACCAATTGGGAAAAGACAAAATAGGGGTAGACAGTAGCAGAATGGCAGAACAGAGGAAACAAAATGCTACTTGTGATTCTGGAAATGCCCTTTGGAGGGACAGGGCATCCTAGTCCTTGTTCTGCCACTTCTCTGTGTGTGTTTTCTGTACCTTTTCTGTCTCTGGGGTCCAGTCTGGACCTCTGGCAGGGCAGCTCTTCATTTTTCCTTTTTGTGAACAAAACCCATGGGATACCCTTATGGAACCCATGGGTGGGGGTACTCCCTTGTACCCCTGTGTATGTTTGTGGGCATCTGTGTGTTGCCTACAGAGCAGGGTATGGGCTGGTGGCAGCTACGTGCTGACTTGACAGTGGCTCGGAGTTTCCTCCATTGTTGGGACATCAAGGCAATGCCATAGGAATCAATGGATTCCTGAACAAAGGCAAGATGGCCACTGTAGCCTCTTGGTTTCTATTGCCTTCACACCTTGTTTTCCAATGTGCTGGGAAGCCCTGACCCGGTCCCTTCTCCATGACTGATTGCTGGGTGGAGGAACTGTTAGGAAAGATTTCGTAATTGTAGGTAATTTTCCTTCCATGTGGCAACCCCTAAACTTTTTGCTGTTGTTTTTCACCTTGTTCTTGACTTTGCCAGAGAAGTGCAGCCTTCTGCCGCACTCCTCTGGGCTTTTGCTCCTTTCTTATGGGGAAACTGACATGCCCTTAAGACAGTCAGTACCGGGGAACGCTGTTTCCCGTAGTTTCTTTCATCATGTTGCGGCTTTCGTGCAACATGACACAAGAGGGCACTGTAAGCTAAGTTACAGCTCTCTTGGGTCTCTAGCCTTCTACAGGCCCTAGATACTCGTTTAGGATTGTATTTGATCGGTGCAAGTGATACAGGGACGGGAATGGTGGCAGCGATCGTTTCTTTATATTTTGAGCTCCTTTTGGCGTTCTAAGCACGTTTTCGGCGCTTAACCCAAAATGGTGGCCTGGCACCCAAAATGGCCAGACCACGAGGCTCCTTTGTCCTGTCCGCTGACCGTCTTGCTCCCTTCACCTTCCCCAGGTCGAGCCGACCCAGGGCCTTCCTTATTTGGGCATGTACTTTCCCGCGAAACACAGATGCTTTCGCGGGCTTCTACATGTCTTTTGTGTGCCTCCAGGGTGTGGGCTGGGATGTCTGGTCCCAATACACATCCTGGGTGCCAGAGAGTCTAGGGTGGTGTGAATGCCTGGGACCACCGTGGTCCGTGATTGGTCCACGAATGGTGTGTGTGTTGATGAGCGGATCTCCCATTGGGTCCCCTCCGTTTTGGCGCGAAGGGAACCGTGGATAAGAGGGGGCTGGAAACACCACTACCATGTCGATCTCCTGAGTTCTCACGAACGAAGGAACACAGGAGCCAAGTATCCTGCAAACAAGAGGCTGGACCGAGGAATCGCTGGTGACCCGCTGAAGGACTTCTGCTCTGCACTGCTGTCGCCTTGTGAAACCCTTTTCACCTTTGATCGAACCAGAAGGCCTGTACTGGTACTTCGACCTTTGGAATAGCGGGAACAGCTATTCTCGGCATCTTCACCATCTCCTGCCAGTAAGCCTTCGGAAGCGTCTCTGGGCCATCCAGTTGACTGACCAGCTTACACAGGAGTCTTGCTCTGTAACCGCCGCCAGGTTGTGTAGTGTTTCGAGTCCTGGTCACTCTCACACGCTTAGTACACTTGGCGTTCCCAAGTCTGAAGTGAGTAGTGTACATTTGGCTCAGATGCACACGGCCACTCCGTTGCCCTGCTGTGGTGACAAAACTGTGCAGGTTTGTTCGATTGGGACGTCTTTTTACTCAACACGACAACGAGGTGTTCCCTGCTCTTCTGAACCTGCCAGCTGCTGAAACTGACGCGGAGAAGCCTGGGTCTGCTTGCATCGGGGACCGGTGAGTAGTTTAGCTAGGATCTGGTCGCCCTCCTGCAGGAGCCCATTGCTTTTCCCCGCTGTGTAAAACAGCACCCTTTTGCCGTACTCGCGCTCTGCTTCTGCCCACTGTGGAGGCTGCGCTTGAGTCGCGGAACTTGTTCTCCTTCATTTGTGCACTGATCTGAACTGCCTGATTTCCTTAGAAGAGACTCTCCTTTTGCCCGTTGGCACCAGCGTGTGCAGGTACTTTTGAGCACAAGACTCCACTCTTCGCAGGGCTCGAACTTCCATCTAGTTAGGTGCCTCTGAAGGCGAACTGAGTCTAAAGCATTGTATCGCACTGCCTGTTTTCCTTCCCCTGCAGGTGGACTACACATTTCGTGCATATAACGCTTGCGACTGTCGTATTTGTATATATATTGTGTTGATATGGTATGTGTTGGCTTAATATTGTGATACTGTGATTTTCTCGCTACGGTCATTGTTTTAAAGGCCTTAAAATAAATGTGTATATATTTTTGATATAACAACTGTTTGGAGTAGTTTGTAAGTGATCTTGCTTTGTGTGCTCATTACGGGCTTTCAGTCACCCTCACCCCTCTTGAGACCTAGTCTTGACCGCCGCGATCGCTACCTTGATTGGTCTGGCTCGTCCAGAGGTTACCCTGTTCCAAGTAATTAGGTTGGCCTTCTGAACTTCTGCGCCACCAGGACAGAGTTCAGAAATCCGTCTTAACAGGAACCATATATGGCTCTGGGTCTGCCTCATATCAGACTGACTGGAGCCTTCGCAGGGGCTGTGTGTTGTGGGTACACCCTTGGGGTTGGACCTGTATGAATGGAGTCTGAAGTCAAATCACTTGTTGTGTTGTGGGTGTCTGGTTTTGGTTGCATGACACAATGCCAGAGAGAGCCCTGTCTGAAACTGGAGTGAATGCAGTGTAGTGTTCTGAATGGCTGGGTGCTTACTCGAATTCACATTCTGCTTTATGGGTGTCTGGGTAGAGTGAATGGCCCGAATGCCTGTGAGCCTGAGGGGCTATCTGCCTGTATGAATGTGTGAATGATTGCCTGACTGAGCCTGGCTCAGCCTGAGTGAATGGGGAATGAATGTGTATAACTAAGGACCCCTGACTCAACGATTTGTTCAGAAGCTGAAGACGAAGCTGAAGCAAGAAGAAGCTGCTCCCTGGAGCGCAGCTGGAGGAAGAAGTCTGCTGCTACAGTTTCTTCACGTAATACAAAAGCTGCTGTGTTCTTCCAAGGACTGATCCAAGAGAGGACCTGGTTAGGGGACCTCTTCCCGTACAACGAGGGACCATTGTGCACCTGCTACTCTTCATCAGATGTACCCAGGAAGCCAGTCCTGTGAACCTGCCACCCAGAGAAGGGGTCTTTGGGAATCCAGAAGAGGAGTGCTTGGACATCTTCATCCGAAGAAGTCCAGTTGTGTCACACAGTGTCTAGTGGAGTATTCATGACTACTGGAAGCCAGATTGCTTCGTATCACCCAGAAGAAGAGGTACCCTGGCATAGTGCTGCTTGACACCCAGAGCTGCGAAAGTTCCACCTGATAAAAGAATCCTTCCAGAGACATCCCTGAAATGACACCTGGCCACTTTTTCCCACCAAAGAAGATCCCTGTTGTCTGTGTGCAGAGGGAGGTCTGCCGATGGGTTTCCCACCACCAGAAACAGAAGAAGACGTCCCGAGGGTCCAACCATGGTGAGTGTCTGTAGTCCAGTCCAGTGGTCAAGTCCACATCATTGTTTTTAAATGGGAACATAACCTCTCTAATACCAGTGCGTTTCTGATCCTCTTTTGTGCAAATGTTGGTTGATTTGATGAGCATGAGTTTTAGCCACAAAGTGGGGGCTTATGGAACCCAACCGGAGACAAACCTAGAAGTCAGCTGGGCCATCCGCAACTCGGGCCATCTGGTACAACTGCACCAGCCAGATGGCCTGTTGGGCCCAACCAGATGTACCGACAGCCATCGGGCTGTGTCCACCGTAATGCCAGCATCCAGGGGCCAAGACCTTAGGTACAACCTCAAAGCACTGGGGCTTAAGCTGCCACCTCTCTTCCCTGTCTCCCAAGGGCTGGGTCGAGCCACTCTGCCTGCCGCCGGCTGGGCCAAGCCCATCTGGTCTGCTAGACTGACCGGAAAGGGATAAGAGCACTCCTCACCCAGCCTGCACCCCCACCGGTGCACCCAGGGTGGGTGGGAGTTTCCCATGCACCCTGCGGTACAGCAGGAAGAAGAACAGAGACCCTTGTGGCACCATTGTGGCTTCTTTGACAAAATATTGGCTGAGAGGATGCCTTTCAATAGATCGCAGCGATGTAGCATTACAAACCCCTGACCCAGAATCAGGTCATCTACGAATGATTTGGCACCAGGTTCCCCACAAACATGCGGTGCACTATGGGAGAAGAGGTGGCCCCCTTCTGTCCAAACTCTAGTCCCGTGGTGTGTGGTTCTATGTACCAGCCCAGAGGCCATCTGTCCTAGGCCAACCGAGGTTCCACAGCGCTGCAGTATCGTTACAGTTTAGGGGGATTCTGACTTAGATGTGTTCGGTCATAATCCCACAGAGGGTAGCTTCGCCCCATTGGCTTCTCAGCCAAGCACATACACCAAATGTCTGAACCTGCGGTTCCTCTCGTACTGCCAGTTCTCCTTACCAAACGTGGCTCACTGGGCACTCGCATGCAATGCCCGGCTCCACGCAAGCGAGTCAGGCTTCTTACCCATTTAAAGTTTGAGAATACGTTGAGAGGGTTTCAGCCCCAAGACCTCTAATCATTTGCTTTGCCAGATAAAACTGAGGTTTCTGAGCACCAGCTATCCTGAGGGAAACTTCGGATGGAACCAACTACTAGATGGTTTGATTAGTCTTTTGTCCCTAAGCCCAGGTCAGATAACCGATTTGCACGTCAGCACCACTACGGACCTCCACCAGCGCTTCCTCTGGCTTTGCCCTGCCAAGGCATAGTTCACCATCTTTCGGTTCCTACCACACACGCTCATGCTAAACTTCCCTGACAAAGCTGGTGAGACTGGCTGGTGGTGCACACTTTGCGATGCCGCAACAGGATCCCACCTCAGCTGCCGGTCGCCGGCCCTCACCTTCATTGCGCCACATGAATTTGTTCGGCACTCCGACTACCTCACGTGTTAGACTCCTTGGTCTGTGTTTCATGACACAGTCGTGGTGCACTCAGGACAGTCCACCTCAGTTGACAGTTGCACCAGGAGCAGGGGGCCCATCCGCCTTCACCGCCCCAGCGACCCCCGAGAGGGGCTTGGGTGGTTACCAGAGTAGGGCGCAGCAGTGGTCAAACTCCTTCGGCCGCACAGACACAGCAAAACCACTGCCAGAGGACTGTAACACTCTCCACCGTATCAGAGAGCCATCTGCCCCCTGGAGCATTCCAGGCTGACCCGGAGCTGGTCGCGGTGCACCACCATGGAGGAAATGCACCCTACGGGGGCTGCGTGCACCTGGGCAGCAGTATCACAAGGGGATCCACCGTTCCAGGCAACCAACCTGCCGGCCGTGTTGAATCCCTGGGTGGACTGCACGGACCACACCTGTTTACCTCTCAATGGTTTCACGCCCTCTTGAACTTTCTTCAAAGTTCTTTTCAACTTTCCATTAAGCTACTTGTTGGCTATCGGTCTCGCGTCTGTATTTAGTGCTAGCTGGAGTTTACCGCAGCTTTCAGTTGCATTCCCAAGCAACCCAAATCCAGGAAGACCCGATCCTGGAATGCTGGGGCCACTAGCAGCCTAACACCATCTGCAGGGTGAGCCTCAATCAGAAGAACTTGGGGCTCCTGAGCGACACTGGGGAGTCAGTCTTCTGTAGGCCAAATTTCCCGCTCCCACCGCCATATTGGGATTCAGTGCAGGGCTCACAACTCGCCGTTACTGAGGGAATCCTGGTTAGTTTCTTTTCCTCTGCTTAATAATATGCTTAAATTCAGTGGGTCACCATGTCTGATCTGAGGTCATAGTCAGGGAGCTGAAGCTTGGGGAAGCCAGCCTAGGGCCTGGGGCTTTATGGGGGGTTGCACCAGCCCCACATCTTCAGCACAGCCGCGTTAAAGATTCTCCCTCCACGTTAGAGCTATTCCCTCTGGGGAAGGATGGGGTCCCCGCCAGGCTCCTTGTGACCTCTGCTGGGCATGGGGAAGGTCAACCCACATGCGAGACAGGCGTACTAGGACAGGGGCAGCAGCTCCAGCCGTCCTGGAGCTTTGGCCGGGCCGTGTTAGAGCTTTACCCTCCAGGGAGGGACAAGGACCACACCAGGGCTCTCTGTGACCGCCGCTGGGCTTGGGAACATTCAACCCATGTGTGAGAAAGGCACCCAAGGCTGGAGGCAGCACCCCCAGCCGTCCTGGAGCTCTGGCCAGGCCGTGTTCAAGCTTTATCCCCTGGCGAGGGATGAGGACACTTCTGTGGCTCCTTGTGACTGCTGCTGGGCTTGGGGACAGTCAACCCACGTGTGAAACAGGCGCCCTAGGCTGGGGAAGCGGCCATCATGGAGCTCTGGCCGGGCAGTGTTAGAGCTTTTCCCTCCAGAGAGGGACAGGGACCACGCCGGGGCCACCTGAAACTGCCACTAGACTTGGGGACATTCAACCCACATGCGATGCAGGCGCCCAAGGCCAGAGGCAGCACCCCGGCCATCCTGGAGCTCTGGCTGAGCCGTGTTAGAGCATTTCCCTCCGGGAGGGATGAGGGCTGTAAGAAACCTGAGGGTATTCTCCCAAGCAGACCTCAAGAATCCCTTATTCAGGTGGCCAGGGAAGAGGGCTGGCACTCTCAGATCCCAACCCTAGGGGTGGACGAGCGAGGGTAGATCACCTGGGTAGTGGAGCCTGGGGTTATGTGCGGGTGAATGCCTCAGGTGAGACGCAGTATTACACTGGAGAGGAAGAGGACATTTCTGAGGCCGTTATAGAGTATTCCAAATCAACCTCTCTTCCACCCAAAATATATCCCATACCGAAATCTACCAATCCCTCTGCATCTCGTAAATCCCCTAGAAGCCCTAACCCTGTTGTATTCAGAAACCACATCTCCTAGAATCCCTGTTTTCCTGTTTCCTACCCAGATACTTTCAGTCATTCTTCTCCACCATCCTCTGAATATTATTTCCTGAATTTTCAGTCTGCTTTGATGAAACACTACCATTCCCACTATCACCCTTATTCATCTCACCAACCCTACAAAACTCACCTTTCGGAGTTAACCAATCACCCCCTTCCTTATGACACCTACCCCATCCTACCCCGCAGGATATCTGGAAACTCTACCCCCTCTTCCCTCAATACGAACACTCTCTTACACTGTGACAAACAACAGACTAATACTAAAACTGTTTACCTGACATGTCCAGGGTCAAGCAGAGTCAGGCAATTGACAGTAATCAGACAAATCTGACAACCCTTTACTTTCCCCACAGGGATAAAAGGCAGAGCATGAAAGCACTCTACAAGCAAGGCCAAACGCACAAGGAGACAGCTACACCAAACTGGCAGTTCAAACGGAGGTCAAAGGCGGCGAGACCTGGAAGGACGACAAAGGGGAAATTGCCCTTGCCCTTTTTAACTCAGACCCACAAAGCCTCCGAAAGGGAAATCATAAGACCGTGAGTTACAGCCGGTGTGCGGAACAGCAGATGTCAACGGTACACGGGGCCTCCCGCATTGATAACGCAGGCAGAGAGGCAAGCTGGCTACTGTGGTACTATCCTTGACTCCAGAGATCAGAGAAGCCAACGGGTTCAGCACAGCCAGTGAGTCGGAGGAAACTGATAGCAAACCGAACCCAAGGTTGCAAGTAGCACATTTTTGAATGCCAGGAATTCGCAAGAGAACGAACTTGTGTGTGTGTTTGAACTTTTAAAGAAAGCCCAGTTGAGATCCAGGTGCAGAGCGGTTTGGAGCCACGTGGGCACTCATTCGAAAGGCTCTTACCGGGACCTGTTTTGAAACTACAAGAACCCAAAGGCCCTAGGAAAGGGTGGTGTAAGGCATCAGAGTGGTCCTACTAGGGTTACGTCAAATCCCTTGTACAATTGAAAGTCTCTGACCCGTTACCAGAAGAAAGCTAGGGAAGGGATCCCCGCTTTTCATTAAGATTGTGAACTCTGGAATAATGCAAGGATAGACCCGGCAGAGGGATGCTGAAGGAAAGCTAGGGGAAGGGAACCATGCGTTCCATTAAGATTGTGAACTCTGGAATAAGGCAAGTGTGAACCAGATGGAGAGATGCACTATGAAAGCTAAGGGAAGGGAACCCTGATTTCCATTAAGATTATGAACTATGGTAAAGAAAGGCCATAGTGAACCCGACAGAGGGAGGCCCGAGTTGCAAGGAGGATCCGAGCCCGGTGGAGGGAGATCCTAGGGGCAAAGGGCAAGCGTTCAAAGTACAAATCTACTGAAATAACTTTTGTTTGGTTATCATTTGAGAGACACATGAACTGTGTTAGAAATACATGAGCTATGTTAAAGAAATGCCGTAGTGAAACCAACGTTGGGAGGCCCAAACTGTGAGGAGGATCCGATCCCGACGGAGGGAGGTCCTGGGGTGAAGAGCAATCACCCAAGTTGCAAGATAACCGAGAGAACTTTTGTTTGTTTGTCATTTTGTCTAAGGCACGAGATTTTTTCAAGAAGGAGACTTAGCCTCTGAAGGTTTAATATCGTTGAACTGAACTGTGAACCTCGTGCTGACGAGGTCAAGGAGGGTGCTCTGCTCGAGAGTCCCGCTTGTCCCATGCTTCAAACGTGGGGAAAGGAGCCATACCATCGTGACTTATCATTTTGTGAACACCTCTTTCTTTTCTGGTGAACATTATCCCACACTAGAAGTGCCTTATTATTATTTGATGGTCGTAGTTTGCTCCAATCTTAGATTTAGGTTTAGATTAAGCATTTATCTCACCCATTCTAAAGTTCAATAAACACCCTTGAACTGTGATCACTTGTGTCTGTCTTTACTGTTGCCACCATGAGTTCCTTACAGGACTCTGTCGGGGCTCCCTAGGACAGCCACTGGGCTTGGGGACGGTCGACCCATGTGCAAGGCAGGCACCCCAGGCCACGGGAAGCACTCCCAGCCATCCTGGAGCTCTGGCGGTGCCCTTCAAGAGCTTTTCCCCTCTGTGTTTCCCTGCAGGGAGCAATGGGGACCACATTGGGGATCCCTGTGAACGCTGCTGGGCTTGTGAATGGCCAGCCCATGTGCGACACTAGCACCCCAGACCAGGGGCAGCATCCACCGGCCATCTAGAAGCACTGGCCTGTCCATGCTAGAGCTTTTCCCTCCTTGTTAGAGCTTTTCCCCTCTGGGGAGGGACATGGACCTTGCCAGGTCTCCCTGCGACCGCAGCTGGGCTCTGGGACTTGGCCATACATGGGTGACATTGTACCACGGACCAGGACTAACCCACATATGCCATGGAACTCAGGGCTGGCCACTATAAGCGCCTCTACCCCTGTGGAGGAAAGGGCATGCTCGGGGCACCAATTGATACCAGAACCCTGTTTTGGACTTCGTCACATACAGGTGACACTTGCCCGAGGTACAGGACTAACTCACGAACGCCATGGAAATCATGGTTGGCCACTATAAGCACGTCTAGCCACATGGAGGAAAGTGGCCTATTCAGGCCGCCCTTTGACTCCAGCACCCAATTTCGGACTTTATCACACAGGTGACACTTGCCGAGGACCAGGACTAACCCATGAATACCATGGAACTCAGGGCCTGCTGCTATGAGTGGTTCTAGCCCTGTGGAGGAAAGGGTCCCGCTTGGGGTGCCCCTTGACACCTGCACCCTGTTTTGCACTTGACCACACACAGGTTGCATTTGCTCGAGGACTGGGCCTAACCTTCGAACGCATTGAACTCTGGGCCGGCCGTTATAAGCGGTTCTAGCCCCATGGAGGAAAGGGGCCAGCGCGGGGTGCTTCTTGACACCTGCACCCCATTTTGGACTTGACCACACACGGATGACATTCCCCGAGGCTGTGAAGAGCGGCACCATCGAGCTCCAGCAGGCCCACGTTAAGAGCATCTACCCATGCAGAGGTATGGGGACCCTGCAGGGGCCCTAATTCTATTACTTGCACTTGTCTCCATTCTCGTAATGAGGCCAATGGTTATCGCTTAACTTTCAGGATTCTTGATTTTAGCTGTGTACCAAAAAAAGCACCTTAATATCATATGAACACATTACAAAAAAATTAAGCAACGCCTTTCTAAAGCATACAATGCTAACCAAAAGTGTTATGTTAAGAGTTTTACAATAAGGAATTTATTTTAATGGAGTCAAAATAAACATAACTAACCAACAGTGATACTGTTTTTGAAAAGGTCAGGCAAGCATAACTCCAAAATACAGTGAGCAAACTAATCTACAAAGGAAAACATGACTGGTAGGTTAAGCAATAGTCTGCACTAAAAGAGACTAAAAAAACAAACACAACTGTAATTCGACACTGGGCCTCATTACGAGGTTGGAGGCAGCCATGGAGGTATTAGCTTTTAGCTCCATGGCTGCCTCCAAAACCCTTCCTACTCCGCCCTGGTGAATGGAGCAATTACCAGTCCATTCTGAGGTCGGAGGGACCGGTAATTCCCCATTCACCAGGGCCATTCCCCATTCCCATTTGAGCCCCCATAGGGCTCAATGGGAATGGAGAAGGCGCTAATAATGGTACCGCAAATTGCGGTACCATTATTAGCTCTAGAGTCCCTTTGCGGGTCCCGTCCTTAACGCCTGCAAAAACCAGGCGTTAAGGAAGGACCCGCAAAGGGAACTCGTAGTAGGGAGGTAGGGATTACCGGCACCGGTCCCTTACCGGTGCTGGTAATCCCTTACCTCCCACCTCGTAATGAGTCCCACTGATTGGCTGAGCTGAATATGCCAGGAACATGCAAGTCTTCTTTCTGGCCATCTATTAAGAACCCATTAATTTAGAACATGGAGCTTGACCCTCAGTAATATAACTTGTTGAATTTTCACCGGATGTAACATCTCTGGCTTTTCAGTGATGCGATCCATGTATGAAAGACGCAGGCAGCAAGCAAGGCCACAAGCTTGAATTTGCTTACTGCATCGCTCTATACAAGTACTTGCTCTACATGATAAATCCAGTAACGTAATTGCAGACTGTCTCTTATTTGTGGTGCTATAATTTGTTAGTGCCAACATTCACGAAAGAAGGCAGGACCAACCCAACATACGACCGATATATTTTGGTTATTTTGGAGATGATCTTGTCGACGCTTTTGGAAAAATGTACGCTATTACATATCAAGAACTGAGAAGTTAGAAACTATGTAATGTTGTTGGTTCAATTTGACCTACAAGAAGCTATCAGAACAAACAAGCAACTAAGCATACGGTTATTAACATGAATATCTTGCATAAATTAGCTTAACGTGTACATTTTTTGAGGTATCAAGTTGTAAATTAAGGATCTTGTTAGATATTCTGGGGATTGGTAAAAACATGTTAAGTGTACATTTTATCTGGATTTTTCTAAAACAGCTGTGATTAGGTATGGAGGTCAAGAGCAGCCACATGACCATGTAAGATGAAAAGAGATTCAAAACAAGTTGGCATACTTTCTCCATCATTATTAAATGTGTATATTCATTTATTGTAGGATTTCCTGGAACTGAGCATGTCAAGAGTCATTTTAAGCCAACTGAAGTGAATAAGGTGATAGGATCATTTTTGTGATTTTAGTGGAATTTCTGTTGTTATGAAAGGGGCCCCACTGTACGGCAGGAGGTGTGCAGTCAATATTTCGAAACAAAAATGTCGAAAGTCATAATATCAAAAAACAAAAAGTCAAAAAAAAAAGTCACATTCTTTTTTTAAAATTATATATTTATTTTGGGGTCCGGGAATAAAAAAAATTGGGTAAAACAAAACAAAAATTTAAAAAACAGGGGTTGGGGGTGAACCCCCCATTTCGAATAAAAAACGTAATTAAAAAAATGCTACTTTTTTTTCGACATTTTATTTCTCGATATTTTGACTTTCGACCTTTTTGTTTTCGATTTTATCACTATAAACCACGGCAGGACCCTTGAGTTACGGTGAATGCAAGAGCGCAACGTTAGCAATGGCATATTCAGAAGAGGCAGATCCTTCCTCTCTCACGGGATAACGTTTAGCACGACATGACATGGCACCTTCTCTTAATAATCTTTTTGACATCGAGGTGCCAGGCCTGTTCAATGTTACTCTACCAGTTTGACCACTCTACTGCCTTACCTTCTGTTACATGTTACCAACAGCTGTCTCTTTTATACAGTCTTTTCTTTACTATGCCACTCTTGGCTCAGTCTTGAAAGTCACAGAATTGGCACTCTTGAGTTTCACCTGAGATACAATTTAAAGAGCCACCCAGGCAAATAAGCCAACAAAATTCCATGATCGCACAATCATCATCTCAAGCCCCTTGTGCGTCCAATATTATGTTGCATACTGTGAGAAACCCAAGGGTATTCTCACTTCTTTTTCCCCTGCATCCTCTGCTCAGGTGGCCAGGGCACGGCCATCACCTTTGGATCCAGACCCTGGGGGTGGGCCAGTGCAGGAGGATCACCTGGGTGGAGGGACCTTGGGAATTGGGAGTGGGATGCCCATGGGTGAGACGCAGTATTCCCCTTTCCCTAATTACCAAACATTCTATTCTTTCCCAACCCCAGCAGTATATTGTGATCTTACCCAGTCTCCCCATCCGCAATTTCGAAAACCACTGGGACGAAGAAGAAGAGGAACATAGCTGTGAAGATTGCCCATAGGAACCAATGTACCATGGATCCCTATGGGCAGTCTCCATCTTGTCCCATTAACGATAACAGACAGAGTCAGGCCTCCCTTTTCAACCACCCACACTTGAAAATGGTTAAACCTCCCTACCAGTATAACAAGCAGAGCGCAGTAACACACTCTGAGGGAGCCGGGGATGCTGGAGAGTGCAGAGAAGCCAGAGGGAGACTAATCAAGCTGGAGAGAACATGGAAGGCCTGGAGGAGGAAGAACTGCCCAGACACTGGACCTGTGAGTGCAAGGGAGGCTGCAGTATGGAGTGGGAGCTGTTCCTCTAGGGAGCCAAACCAGGGGAGCATAGGCCTTCGAGGGCAGGCAGTAGGACCCTGACCTCAGTCAAACACCCCCTTGTTCTGCTGTTGCTCCAAAACCGTGATAATGTTGTTTCTGGGGAGTTGGTGAAGTGGGAGCAAAATACAAGGAACTGCATTCTGTGACTGGAAGTCCAAAACCACTTCTTTTTTAAATCTGAGAGGGGTGCGAGCCAGGGTGAGGGAGATCCTTGTGTGTGAACATTAAGGAGGGGTCCGAGAACCCGAAGAGCTTTTGGGAAGAAGTCGAGAGCAATGAGAGGACCCGGAAAGCCAGAGTGCAGAAAGAAGCCTTGAGAGACCGGAGGGGAACTTGGAGCCAAGACACCAACTCAGTGCTGGAGAGAGTCTGTGGCGTGGCTAGCGAGACGTATCTTCAGGAAACCGGGAGAAAGCAGGCTGTAAGCTGCTGGCGATACCCTGAATTAGGGCGAAATGCAGGAGCACTGTGAACAAAGCAACAAGTGAGTTTCCGAGAATGAAAGAAACCCAGTGCGTGGAAGTGTCAAAGGAATTAATGTGAAATACATCCAAGTTGTCATGCAGAGGTTATCCAAAGGACTCACACAGTCAAAAGTCTTTGATTATCTAGTCTTTGACAAAGGAATGGTGAAAATTGTGCTCAAGGGGTCCGAGCCCGAAAGAGGGAGACCAATTGTGAACATTGTGCTTGAGGGGTTTGAGCCTGAACAAGGGAGAATAATTGTGAACATTGTGCTTAAGGGGTCCAAGCCCGAATGAGGTAGACCAATTGTGAACACTGTGTTAAATGGGTCCGAGCCCGATTGAGGGAGACCTATTGGGAATTTGTATTTGAGAGGGTCCGAGCCCAGCTGAAAAAGACCTGGGGTCTTAGCCCGGCTGAGGGAGACCCATTGGAAACCGTGAACCCTTAAACTTGTGAACTTTTAAAAAACCTGAAGAAGAGAAGGAACTTTGTTTTGTTTTGGATTTGTCCAGGCATCCTGCGAACAAGAGACTTTATTTTGGGGAAAAAGACTTTGTCGCAGAAAGCCCTGACTTATGTCCTGAACTGCTTCTTCGAGCCACAGAAGCCAGAGTGTGTTCGAAGCTCAAGCGTACCATCTTGTCCCGTGCTGAAAACGTGGGGAAGGTAACACATTTACTCAGTCATTCCGACCTATTATTTTCTGAAGACTCTTTCTTTTGCATACATCATTTTATCAACACCATTTGTATTTAGAAGTAAGGATTGGCAATAGGTGTATTAGTATAGGCCCTTTTATTTTGACAAGACTGCACTAGGACTGCATTATTTTTACTTTGATGGTTGTAGCTTGCTCCCATCCTTAGATTTAGGGTTAAATAGGCGTTCATTCAACCCTTCGAAGTTCAATAAACACCCTTGAGCTGTGATCACTGGGGTCTGTTTTCACTGTTTGATACCATGCCTTCCTTAAATTATGAACTAACTATTCTCCAAATATGCCATGGAAACTCATCCCAATTATCACATCATTTAAGAACATATTTGTCTCATCCCTTTTGCATGACCCTGGTCTATGCAACAGGACTGATCCACAACCTTGCCATCACAAAACATTCTTTCCCTGCTGCATCTCCCTCTCCTTGTGCAGCATCTATTTCCCACTTTCCCTTTCTCTTCCCTACCCTCGTTTTCTTTCTTGTAGCAATGTCTGTATACCTCTAGTGGGGGCACTGAACACCACTCTACAGCCAAGCCTAGGAGCTCTGATAATACTATGTGATGATTTGGTGCAGTGTACAAACATATAATGGAGCGTAACATATGTTTGTAAACATTTTTCCCTTGAGATAATATGACAAGAACAAAGCTGCCAGCCCTGACCACAAAATGTAAGCAGATAACATTGAACATGAAAAAGTACCTCATACTGGAGAGCCAATGTTCCCTCTAAGCTGTGTGAATGTGTGCTTGACCAGTTTCCCTCTGGGTGCCGCTCGGATGAGTTTTAGCAGCGCACACAGACATTTCCCACCATCTCAAGAATTAATAAAGCACAACCCAGAGCAGTTACCTGACATTTGCTTTTTTTCGTTTAATAAAGCTAAATTGTGCTAAGAATTTGTAGAATTCTGGTCTAGCCTATTTACATTACCATACTATGCAATAGTGACCATGAAACCGTCAAGAGGTTAAAAACAAATATGAACATCTGTCTCCACCAACAGAAGATCTAACTAAGATAAGCCTGCTCACATTGACAAAATAACCTTCCCTCCCCACCCATGACTCATACACTTGACTCTGCCACAATTGCACCTTATCTTCCAGCCAAGAGACACATTTAGCTATTACGTGGCAACCTTGACTGCCTACCGTGGATCTGTAAATATTTACCAGACTAGTACCAATGTCCACTTGTTTAATGTTTTTTTTTGTAATTTGAATAACGTTCAAGCGCCAGAATTTCGGTTACTCATTGTGATTTAGCAAAAGTGTCATTCACATGGTAATCCAACCATCAGCTCAAATATCAGATACTGACTGTAAGTAAGCAGGATACTTGGATGTGTTATCTCATGCCATGCTTCCAATTCTTTCTAAGTACGTCACATGTATGCTTTGAAGCAATATTCTTACAAGTAAATGCATTAGAAAACCCAAATAAATGCCATACTCAGCCTCTCCTACTTTAGCATTGCTAACATTACCCTATGCGTGCGGAGCAATATTGCAATAGCATTTAACTGGCCTGAAAGGGATTATGTGTATGGAATATGCCTGGCACTACGTATATACATTAGGTGTCTACCTGCAAGCATCCTTGGGAGCGGAAGCCGACGCAACATGTCTGAAAAACAAGTGCTGATACCACCAAATGCTGTTCAGTCAGATCAGGCCAGTACTTAACAAAGAAATTAGCACCATTATCGCCAGAGCCACAATCATATCTAGACTGGACTACGGGAATGCACTGCTTATGGGGGCTAATAAAAAATGCATCAAACAATGTCAGATAGAGCAGAAGAATGCAGTGAGGACAACAACCAGGAAAAAAGGGGGGAACATATCACAGAAGGCAGAAAGTCCCTTCATTGGTTAGCCCTGGAAGACCAGAATAGCCTTCAAAGCAATGACAATTGTCCATCACTGTATATTTTGATCCACCCCTGCTTACCTAAAAAACCAAATAACCACATACGAACCTTGCCACTCCTTAAGATCCAAGGCGCAATGGTTTGTGAAAGTAACTCACTCCAAAAAAGCCAATGGACTTGGGCGAGCCTTCCCTACCAAAGTGGCATCCAAGTTGAATGAGCTCCCAAACAGCCTAAGGCTAGAATCTAACTACCTATCCTTTAGGAAGAATCTGAAGACAATGTTGTTCAAATAAAAGACCTGTATAAATGCCAAAGACCATGTAAAGCAAACCATTCAGAACCAGTAATTTTGCTCTGATGTCCCATCACTTTTCTGTTGCCCTTGTCTTTATGGAATGCGCCCTGATGCCTGCAGGCTTTGGTGCTATAGAAATAAATAAATAAATAAAATATGTAGCATAAGGGCAACGGATACTCAGACAGCTACAATGCTTGTCACACTATCTGTATCCTTTCCAGGTTTTCAGAGTTTCATTTGGCATAAACCTTAGCAAATGCAATGGTAACTCTCTGCTATACAAAAATGGTTTCATTGAGCACTTGTATAATCCTACCCAAAAATATTAGGGTGGGGATGTTGCAAACAATCTTGTTTCTACTGCAAAATCAGCAACTTTCGTAAAACAAGTCAGGCGTTTGGCAGTACAGTGAAGGAAATGTGCTGTTTGTTTGAATTAAAAGATAGGAAACTCTAGTAACAGCGTAGGAAACTGCTTCTTTCTATGCCCAGCTGCTGAGGGCTTTTCAATATAATCATGTGTACTGTGGTTAGTGCTTTTAGAATCCCAAATCATCTTGTTTAACTTATAACAGTGAATTGCAGAAGAGGGGCCCTAGTTACAGGAGAAGGCACTCCATCTGTTGTACCTTTGAGTATTTCTGCTATAAACCTTAACAGCAAATCTAGTGGATTTTCATGAAATGGGCTCCATAGCGACCCTCAGTGAGGCTCTTGTTGAATTTCATCTAGGTTGTGGTGGGGAAGGGTGTATTATGTGCCCAGTAATTTCACTTCCTATGTCAAGGTTACAAACAGGGCTCTGATAAGGTTTTACTCCCTACTTGGAATCAAAAGGTTTTTCAGCGAATAAAAACGTAATTAGCTTTGCCAATAGGGATACTTAATTGTTATTAATCGATGTTCTTTCCTCTTAAATGTCCTCTTGAGATTGAGAAGTAATATTATTAGAGCTCCTTCCTATGTCCCTGCTCTGCTGGTCACTGCTTTGAAAATATCAGTTGAATGTGGTGGATGGAAGCAATGGATGTGTTCATTGTTTCCCATTTTTGTTGAGCTTATTTTTACTCCCTGTTTTTTTGGGCACATTCGAGTACAAATGGGTGGTATGTATGCCTCTTACCTACAAAACTGGTTTTGAATAGGCTTTGTCACTGCTCTGTGCAAAGGACAATGTAATGTTGATGATAAGCAGTTCCAAACAAATTCTGATTATCACACTCTGTGGTGCAGTTATTCTGATGCAAGTATCATCCTGACACAACCTATGAGAGGTGTGTTCTCCTGGCTCCTGAATTACTTAATTAAAATGGCACAAGAACTTTCTTGGCATATTTTCTAGCACACTCCTGTTAGTTGCCATTATTCCACCTAGAAAATATTTACCATGTCTAATTGTGTGCTAGTTACATTAGTTATGATAAGCAATATTTGTTTTTTGTAATACACATGAGTCTATTTTTTCTAATGGCATAAAACACATTGCTGCATTGTCTCTAAGCTTTGTTGACAAATGAATAGCCACAACTAAACCTACCGTTTATTATGAGCATACAATATTTTGTGTGCATACAAGTATTTTTCTTTGCATAGGAGTACTTTTGCTAGGAACTGTGGAAGATCTTCACGTCCTGAACTGGTTGATAAGCTCTCTTTATGATCATGTATAAACATTTGGCCTATATGTTTAGGGAAAGTGCTGTAAGATGTACCTTTTACACTGAATTGTAAACAATTGTAGAGGTTGGGGAGGGGATTATTCCCTTCCAAACTCCCTTCAGAGGTGATAGCTCACTAACTATGCATGGTCACAAAGTGGCTCACCTCATTAGTTGTGCACATGGAAAATAAAGTCCCATAACAAATTCTTTGTTTCTATTAAAAATCGTTCATAAAGTGGCATCTGTCCAATTTCAACAGCACTTGGAACAACTGCATATTCTGCATCCTATGCAATCAGGTTTCCGTGCACAAAATGGCATGGAAAGTGTCCTACTAGATTTACAGTCACACATGCTTAACGTTTTGGAAAAGGGTCAAGCTGGCCTTCTCGTACTTCTAGACTTGTCAGCCGATTTCGCTTTGTTGGACCATGGGCGCTTACTAGATGTCCTTCTCACCACTGAGGAGTGCTCTAAGGAAGCGGTAAACTGGGTACACTTGTTCCTGAGCAACAGGGAATCCCGAATATGCTGGGGCAGTGCTTCCTCTGACGGGGAGAACATTCTCTATGGAGTTCTGCAGGGAGCTTGCCAATGCCCGGCACTTTTCAATATATACTTGAAGCCCTTCTGTGACTTACTAACCAGTTTGGGCCGCTATTTTGTCAATTATGCTGATGATACCCAGCTTGTGATTGAGCTGAGTGGAGACGATGAGATAGGTTCATCTAGGCTAATCTCGATATATGATTCAATATCAATAAAACAGTGGATGTCCAGAAACTGGATGTGTCTAAATCCTTCCAATACGGAGCTCATAACCTTTGGCCCTACTAGAACAAGAACAAAACTAAGTCCTGAATATAAAACCATGCATCAGGAGGGAAATGTAATTTGCACTGAGACATGCCAAACCCTTCTTAACTGAGAAAAATTGTGAAGTCCTGGTCCAGGCCATTATTATGCCCCGGTGGACTACTGCAACGCCCTCCTTATAGAAGGTAACAAAGAATGCAAAACCAGACTGCAGATGATACAAAATGATGCAGTTCGGATCATTTTTGATATCCCTAGGAGGGAGCAAATCACTGGAGCCAGAAGGAAACTACACTGGCTGCCGGTATCTGTGAGACCAAGGTACAAGGCCTTCTCGGTTGCCCGCCGTTGCATATATGGGAAGGCTCCCATATATCTTAAGGCAAGCATAACACCCTATGTACTCTCCAGACATCTTTGTCCTTGCACTTAAGGACAACCTGTGGTTCCACGTGCTAACAAGTCCAAATGGTGTGGACACTCATGATTTTCTTACAGCTCTTTCATGGAATGATCTACCTCTGAAGCTAGGCCTAGAGAAATGCCAACTGGCATTGAGGAAAGAGTTGAAGACTTGGCTATTCAAATAATTCTTAACAAACCCTCCCTGGTTCCATACCGTTTTGTTTCGTGCCTCCATATGACCTCTCAGTCCTATCGTGTTTATTTCTGCGCTGTAAGGAAGGCATGGTATCAAACAGTACGACAGACACAAGTGATCACAGTTCAAGGGTGTTTATTGAACTTCAAATGGGTTTGAAAAACGCCTGCCTATTCCTAAATCTAAAGATGGGAGCAAGCTAACACCATCAAATAATAATAACACAGTCCTACTGGTGTCTTGTCAAAATAAAAGGGCCTATGCTAATAAACCTATTGCCAATCCTTACTTCTATATACAAATAGTGGGGGAAACAATGTTATGCAAAAGAAAAGTATTCAAGAAATGATATGCCAGGATATTCAAGAAGTTGGCTTCCCTTCCCTGCGTTTTCAGCACGGGACAAGGCAGCACACCCAGGTTTAGCACAGTTTCTGGCTTCTCTAGCATGAGGGGGTAGTTCAAAACTTCAACATCATGGCCTTCTGTGCCAAAGTCTCTTTGCCATTCAAAGTCTCTTTTTCAGAGGGCCTTATGCACCACAACAAACATAAAATGTTCTGCTCACCCTAGGTCCCCCTCCACCTGGCTCAGACCCACTTTAACACAAAAACCTTCTTGGGTGATTTTCACTTCACCCCGGGTCGCCCTGTGCCGGGCTCAGACCCACTTTAACACAAAGCTTTCAATTGATCTCCCTCTGCCGGGCTCGGACCAACTTTATCTACTTTGCCTCAAACTTTCTTTAATGTATCAACATCGCCAATTTACGAGTGCACAGAATTTAGCTTGACCCGTCTCAGGACCACTTCAATTCACAATTCTTTATAACTCTTTCATTTTCAGCTGGATACCTTACAGACATCTTCGATTGAGCAGACACACAGTGCCGGACCACTCTGTCAAAGGCATTATATCTTGGTTTCATAGTTCAATCACTCATCAACAGTTCAAATTTACTTGCGTCTTTTATCACGCAAAATTCAAACAATGTTGATTCCAGCGCTCGCCATACAATGTTGCCTCTTGCAACCTTGGCTTCAACACAGACCGGGCTGGTATCGGTCTCCCCAACTCACCGGCTGTGTGGATTTCACTGACACTGCTTTTATGGATGCGGGAGGGCCCCGAACACCTCTGACACACAATGCAAGATTCTTCAACCTGTTTTCCTGGTCTTACACTTTCCAATCTTGAGGGCTCATGAAAGCAATGGTTTCTTGTCGAAAGGGTCAAGGCAACATCCCTCCTTGCAATCCCCTTCTGTTTCATCGTCTTTCTTCTCTCGTTAAACTGCCATCTTGGAACTGCTGTTTCCTCTTGTGTTTTACCTTTCTCATAGTGTGCTCTTGTGCTCCACCTTTTATCTGTGTGGGGAAGCTTAGTGTAAGTCAGGGTTGTGTGATGGTCAGTAATTGCCTAACCTTGCCTGACCAATGTATTGGGACACGTCAGGTATTCGGCTCAGGTGTTAGTCCATTTTCTCTCATAGCAGGCTGTCTGTGAGAAAGTGTTTGTGTTTTAAATGGGAGGGGTTGAGCTCCTAAATATCCTACTTGGTAGGATGGGGTAAGGGTTTTACAGAGAAGGGGATACTGCATCTCACTATCTGGTCTCCCACTCCCACTCCCCGAAGAACCCTCACCCAGGTGATCCTCCCGCACTGGTCCACCCCCAGGAACTGAATCCAAAGGCGATGGCTGTGTCCTGGCCACCTGGATGACAGATCTGTGGGGACTAGTGGGTGAGACTCCTCCTGGTTTCTCACAGCACCATGATGCCTGCAGGCTTTGGCGCATAATAAATATATAAACAAAAATAAAACAAATTTGCCTTATGGTTGGGCTGGTGAATTTTAGGACCAGGTTTGGCCATAGTGACTGAGACCATGGGTCATTTGTCTTTTGCTCTAGTTTCATATTCTGGTTGTTAGATGACCTCCCTGGGCTAATCCTCATCCTGCCTCTTTGGTGGCTGGGCTGATCACTCCATGCTGTGACCGTTCATAGTGCACTGCAGTCTTGCTGTGCTGTTTAATCCTCTTGGACCAAGCACCTCAAGGTGGGGAGCATCTGTCGCCAAGAAGAGTAGTGGGTCACCATTACTCTGTTTCAGTTCTCTCTTGGGCAATCCTGGGTTACTCAAACTGTTGCCACATCATGGGACAATTTCTTGTTGGCTGGTTGCCCCATATTGTCCCTTGGGCTGCAAAACTCCACTTTTGTCGGATTCCTACATTCTGTGGTATTGCATCTGCTCTCGACACATGGAGCAACCTCCTGGGAAGATGGATTTTTCCTCTTTTCTTTTATCTGGATCATCGCTGGTCTGGGTTTCAGTCCCTGTGTGCCAGATCCCTGTACCAGCCCTGTAAAAAAAGCCCTGAACTTGCCGGGTTCCCATTCCATCTCTGAAGCAAACCTTTTGGTAATGGCATCATAAGTATCTGACCCAGGGTGCTGGGGTCCTGGCATAGCCTTTGGAATTCCCTCCAAGGATCTCCTGGGTTCTCTGGTAGTTGAGTTTTTCTGGTCCCCCTCTACTGCCATTTACTCATGACTTTCATTGTACAGAAGCCTGCTCTGCTTCATTCCTTCTCTGGTAGTCTGGCACTCCAACCTGGTATTAGATCTCTTTAGGAGGATCCCTTCTTGCATGCCTAGGTTTTGGTTGCTATGTTTTACACATCTTTGGGGTAAAACAAGATATTGCCTTACTTTATCCTATATTAGCGGCTCTGCCTATTGGATGTACCCTGTGATTTCCTATGTAGGAACTCTAAATTCTCCACGAGAAAAAATATTAAAGGTATTAACCTGAAAATCGACATTTTTCCTGTGTCCCCTGGACATTTATATAAAAGACTAGAATTTTAGTATGTCCCTAGGATTTACTACAAATGTCTTTGTATTAAATCCCTGCACTGCATTCCTGCTAAGGAATTGTATTGGAACTGTTTCTAGCTGTGGATACATTGTACCAATCATGTTCTTGAGTGCAATGAGACTATCCTGTCTGTTATTGTAGGTCTGTGCCTATTCTGACTTTTTGGTGGCACCGCCTTGGTGGAAAGGGGAATTACCGCCCCATTCCAAGGTTGGCGGGGCGGTAATTCCCCCTTCCACCATTGCCCTTCCCCATTCTCATTTTTGCCCCTTAGGGCATAATGGGAATGGGGAAGGCACTAATTACGGCACCGCAAATTGCGGTACCGTAATTAGCCCCCTGGGTCCCTTTGCGGGTTGGTTTTTAACGCCTGCAAAAACCCCAACCCGCAAAGGGACCTCGTAGTAAGGCGGTACGGATTTACCGGTACCGGTAAAATACCGGTACCGGTAAACCCTTACCGTCTACCGTGTAATGAGGCCCAATGGCATTGGAATGTGACGTGTCCTGAAAAATAACTATGGCATTGGAATGTGACGTGCCCTTTTTTAATTTGATTTAGATGTTATATTTGAATATCTTTATTCTAGCTAATTTCTTTGACTGCACATTAATTATATTTAGCACACCTGTTCATATTGGTTTTAATGTCTTTTATTTCAGGTAAGGAAACTTGACCTCATCTGTTAGGCCATGCCTTTAATTACATGCATGAGTTCCACGTGTTTTAAAGGTTCCTCAACTATTTGGGATTCTGAGGACCGTGCCAGTCTCCTCTTAGCCCGTGTCCCAATTAGTGTTTCACAAAGCGTAGGGCTGCCTCCTCGATTTCTTATCGTACTTAAAGCACTCCAAGTGTTTCGCTTTACTCAAAAAGCTTTAATACGTGTACATGCTATGGAGGTGTCACAGAGGCACGAGCCACACACTGTCTTTGTTGAACTATTGGTAATGATGAAGAAGGCGCCACAGACAACGATGAATTTGCTGTGTGCTTGACATGGTGGTTCATGAGGAAATGTGGGTTTCTCTAGACATACGGCTGCCTCCAGTGGCACTAATCTTCTTGAAAAGTCCATGCATCCTATTAGACTGCCAGGCAGGTCACTGTTATCACTGGTTGTGGCATCTTAATGTGTTCCCCTTGCCTGGAGTGGAGCACCCCGATCCTCTGGTGGAAGATGATGCTACAGGCTGAGAAATAGCCTTCGCATGGGACTCTGCATCTTGAGCCTTCAAGCCAAATGCCCATTCTAACTGCGGGCACGGTAGTGGATGTGGGCAGCAGTAGTTAAAGCTGTTCTCCCCATTCTTTCAAAAATGTGGGTGCAGTGGTGTCCTAAAGGTCCTGAGTCTCGGGTAGGTACCAAGCTTCACTTAGGTTTCCGAATTTCAGACAAGTTTCAGGGTATTCTCAATGGGGCTGACTGGCTGCACAAAACGTTCCTTTTTAGAAAAGTGTAGGATCACCTTAACAGAGGCACGAGGCACAGAAACAGAAGGGCCACGTGCTGCTAGAGCTGCACAAGCTAGAGCTTGGAAAGGCACAAACAAACCTCTGAGGGGGGGAAAGTGTTTCAAGTGTTGGCACGCAAGGAAAGCCGAGGCGCCACATGCCCAAGGGCTTTGTCCAAGCCTACGAGGTGGGAAAATACATCTTTGATTGGTTTGAAGCACTGGAGTTAGCCGTCCAACTTAAACAGGTAGCAGAAGTATTGTGGGGTGCAGGACTGATGAGTCGCTTACCAACAGGCAGTGTTGATCTCATCAGTCAGTTAGCCCCTGAGGAGAAGCCCATGTATTCCAAAGCTTAGGCCGCCATACTCAGGGACTTCTGCACACAATAATATAGGAGATTTAAAGAACTCAACAGAAGGGGCAACCACATTTTGAGGCGTTTACTCATGTGTCCTTGTAGTGTCTTGAAGTGTCTGAGTGGGTGGGTCACTAGTAACAAAGTTGATGCATTTGAGGGCATGTATAATTTAGTTGCGTGCAAGCATAGTCTTTAACATTATGAGGCTGGGTTGCACCAGCATCTAGTGTGCATAAATATCACAGACCCTAGGGAGCTGGCAAAGGCTGCCGATAGGTATGTGAGAAAAAGACTCTGGCGAGCAGACCTAAAGCAGAAGAAACGGCTACTGACAAAAGCAAAAAAAAGACGGTGAGGACACGTTCTCAGCCACCTTCCAATAAAGGCCCACAAATCTGATGGAAAATCTCTTACACATGACTCATCAGCACTCATAGAAAATGAGGGGGATGGTACCTCTCACTCTAGCGCACCAACACCCTCAACATCCAAAGGATGTTTTCTGTGTGGAGAGGTTACCAATAAGAACGGAGATCCAACCTGTACAGATAAACATAAGGTATAGCGTTCTTTCATCGATGGGTGACATTTTTATGTTTTTTTCTGAGTACATTTTACCGAAAAAGCTCATCGAAATATATAGGGGGGGTTGGAAAAGTATATATAAGGGGTGGGGTGGTTGGGAATGAGTAAAGAAACAATAGTGGATGGAGGCTTGGGGGGGAACTCCCCCAAAAATAAAAATAAATACATTTTCATGAGTTTTTTCAGAAAAGAATACTTGGGGGAAAAAAAACATCGAACTTTCACCCATCGATGAAATGACATAGAACCAAACCTAAATGGGCCAGTCAGTGGAGGAGGCTACCACCCAGGTGAGCATCATAGGCCAATAAGTGTGTGAATATTTTCTAGTCACACTAAGTGGGAAAGGTACCGGAACCCCAGACAAGGACACAATTTTGGCAAACACTAAGATATTTTTAGAGCGCATCTTCATGAACGGAAACAAATTTGTTAATAGTTATTCCACTCTGACAGCTAATGTTTCTACTAGCCAACTTCTACATATGCTTCATAATTACAAAAGCTTCATTTTTAGCATGACTTTATTTTTATTTTTTTCAAAAAGGAAATGTGTACCAAGCCCAGCATGTATTAGGTACTTAGTGATTCAGTCATACAACTCTCACCGATATATATGGCAGATGTAAAGCTCTTTGGTCATTCTTATGTTCTCAAAATGCCTTTTAATATGCAGAACAGCCAGAACAGCATTGGTTTTATTGGTGTAACTCCCCATTATTATTGGAGTTCTTTCTAATCAACACACACATACATTGTGTTAAGCAGTCACTTGTATGTCCAAATAAACATGACATGACATTTTTAAATGGTTGCAAAAATTAGGGGTTTCGCTCCAGAAAAGTAAAGGTTAAAAATGATGCATCATTTTGCCATATTAAAGTCATGCATGCCTAGGCTTAAGTCAAGCACAGAGTTCCCATGGGTGGCCACTAAAATGATGTTCACAAGCAAGCACTACTTTCCCTCCCTCTGCCCACATTTCAGAGGTCTGTGGCCACTCAAAAGGTGCAAGCATAAATAGAACCTACAGAAGTTAAAAAGGCAAAGAGTAAATCTAAATGGGCAAGTGCATCAAGAAACCTGTGAAAGGATGGCCCAAGCCATAGATGCATGAGAGAGAACAAAAATGGTGTGTGAAAGGTACACACTGTTTCACATCTGTAAAGAATAAAGATTTGTGGTGTCCCATAAAGATTAAAGATATCCATTTAGCCATCTTTACAAAAGCTGCCCAGTGCTAAGCAGGCAAATGGCATCCCTGCTGGGTGTATAATGGGTCTTTCATGACATTCAGCTGCACGCTCACCATAACCAGGAGAACCAACTGCAAAGTATGCCACACAATGCATAACAGTTACATTTATAAGTAACCATTACAATAATTAGATTTTGACTAGAAGGTTGGGCTTTTGCTGTGAAATGGTACCTCAAACAACAGCAGGAAATCTCTCTCTCTATATATATATATATATCCCACAAATCTTAACCAACCAACTCTAAGGAGTTAATACATATTTTAAATGACCATAAACGCAAGCTGGCAAGTCATAGAGCCTAAACCACCCATAAAGGTAATGTTGTGCTGGAACGCCCAACCTGGAACTCAGTCTTACTCTTGGAGTGTTGGGTATTTCGAACAATGGCACAAACAGCAAATATGTAAACTGTATGTACCACTTAATTTGTTATTAAATCTGCCTGCACTGCGCAGAAACGATGAAGGCTGTAGCCTCACACCCATGAATGTTCAGAGTCGCCTTTATCCGTTACTGCACGTTGAGAATGCGCAGCCAAAGATTCCAAGGACATTCTCCAACTGTCTTTACACCAATGAGGTGTTTATGCCCAGGCATAGTTTACAAATTCCACTTGTGATTTTGTAATCCTTAATGGTGTTCCAGCCGGATAGAATTGGAGGTACATTGGCTGCATCAGATGGTAACTTGCCTTATCTCTCTTATCCCCCCTGATAACACAAAAGCTGTAACCATGAGTAGGAGGTTGAGTTGTTTTAATTCAACATAGTTATAAGAGGCGACTGTACCACTTGGATATATTTTGTATGCAAACTTTCCCACTTGAACAGAACGCACGTAGAAATGCAGTTATGTTGCAGTTAAATGCTAGCTCACACCTAGCTCACATCTCTCCTGGTTATAACCTGCCCTTGGCCTAGACTACCCTAAGAAGGAGAGGACGTATACCTGTCGTGCTGTTCCTTATTCACCTTTATAAATGGGATCTCTGATGGTTTAGTAGTAGTGTAGGGATAAGTAGGAGTTTTTATTCAATACTCATCCCTGTACTCCAGCAGAGTAGTCATCACACTGTTACATAAAGGGCCTCATTACGACCCTGGCGGGACGGGGTTAACGGCGCCGTAAAAGGTGCCGGGCCGTTAACCCCGTACCGCCTCATTACGAGGTCCCCTCGCGGGATACGGTAAGCACGCCTGGGAAAACCAGGCGTGCTTACCGGGTCCCGCGAGGGGAAGAGGGAGCAAACAACGGGCCAACTCGTAATGGCCCGTTGTTTGCTGCCTCTCCCATTCCCATTCAGCCCTATGGGGGCTGAAATGGGAATGGGGAAGGACCGGATCCGGATCCTTGGAGGGAGGAATTACCGGGCCTTCCGAACTCAGAATGGCCCGGTAATTACTCATTCTGTGGACCCGGACGCGATTTCGGTGGCAGCCATGCCGCCAATAGCATCATGGCTACCGCCGAGGTCGTAATGAGGCCCAAAGTCTTCAAGTATATTATGGATGATGAGGCATGGTGAGTGGCAGGTCTAATGTTTAGAATTCCAATTCTGAAGGATATTTTAGGGTGCATAGTTTTAGCTTGAGACAGCAAGATCAGAGGAGGGACACTATCTTCGGAGGAGGTGAGGGATATTGAGCCTCATATCATCCCTGGGTGGGAACAATTGTCCTGCTGGTCGTGCCCTGAGTGTGCGTAATCCTGAGAAGTGGAGTGAGATTGTTCAACAGTAGTGTAGTAGACAGGGCATAATCAGGAGTTAGTCTGGAGCCCAACCATATTTCTGAGACATTCAGAGCACTGTGGTGATAAGCTCCCCAAATGTGCATTGTAGCAAAGAAGGAAGCAATCCCAAAATGATCTTAAAAGTGAGTATTTGCTTGCGATTTCCTTGCACCATGATAGTCTCATAAGCGGAGAAGGCAAACACAAGTTTGGTGTAAGGGTGGTGACGGTGTGAGGAGTTTCAACTGAGTCTTCAATTCATGGGGCTGGTGAGAAGGATGGCAGACTATTCAAACCGCTTGCAACCAGGGGACATGTCCTAAGTGTAGATGAGGACATGGCATAGTCTCTCTGAAGAGGACATCAGTATATGTGTCTACGATGCGGGTGCCAGGGTGCAGGATGTGCTTTATCACAGACAGCTTGCTGTGGGTGCGAGCGATGCGGGTGCCAGGGTGCAGGATGTGCTTTATCACAGACAGCTTGCAGTGGGTGCGAGCGATGCGGGTGCCATGGTGCAGGATGTGCTTTATCATAGACAGCTTGCTGTGGGTGCGAGAAGCAGAAACAGTTCTCGAGGATAGATCCAGTCGTGATGGCCGTGGTGAGGGAGAACCAGTGTCAATATGTTGTGACTTGATGGTAACTTACCAGAGGCACAACTTGAGTTAATGCAGAGTGATGAAATATCCCAGAAACTAAACCTTATTAGGAGAGGGCTAGGTCTGACACCGAAACAGCACCTGCAGTGGGTGTAAATGCATTTAGTAAGGGTTGGTTACTGACAGAGTAGAACAAAGGTTGTGTAGTACACTAGAGAGGAGCAATTGGTGGACACCAGCACCACAGTCTGGACTCTGAAACAAAATAGGTAAGCAGCAGTCAGAGCGGAGCAGTACACCATTCACTTTTTCAGTATGCAAAGAGGGACGAACGGTTGGCACAAGCCACACACCAGTAGATTTTACAGTACTATTGAGGGAGAGGAGGGGAGAGGAGGGGAGAGTAGAGCAGTACACTCACTCAACAGCAGTTTCCTGTGCTATTACAGCACAAGATGACAGTATATTTTAGAAGAACTCTCTGGGGAGGGAAGGAGGAACAGGTGGTGCAGCAAGGGCGAGGTGTGGTCTGAGCCGCGCAGTGGAACAGCTGCACTAACTGAAGAGTGACTGTTCACACACTGCCCACCAGTAGATATTGCCGCAATATGGAGGGGGAAGGGCAGTGTATTTACTGTACGTTCACAAAACATCAGTAGTGCGCAAGAGAAGTAGAAAAGTAAAACATAACAGTAGTAGGAACAGGTGGCGCGACAAGGACTAGATGTTTCAGGCAAAGCGGCCTAGCACACCAGAGGTCCCATAGTACTATGCATTACCAGGAGCAATAGCTAAGCATCCAATAGGCTTCAGTATTTTACTTTACTATTTACACTTTGCATAAAGGCATTTGCATACAGTGAATACATTTAACAGTAGAGTTTAAAATAGATCTGTAAGAAGGTGCGCAGGAAGAAAAGGCTGTGTAAGGTTCCAACTTGGTGGCTGTAATTGTGCTCATTAAAACTTACATTACAGTTTCTCTTACTTCTCAAAAAAATGTGGCTTGCTAGCAGGTGACTGGTAAGATCCTATTTTTTCAGAAGCTTCCCTTTCAGCTTCTGTGGTTAAACCCTTACAAGCAGATCAGATCCCTGTAATGAGCTTAAGCCCTTTTTCTTTTACGAAACTCCTCATTGGCTAACCAACGACCGGATAATGAGAATGACCACAATGGGTGATGGAATTAAGAACACATTTTGTTGCACAGAAGCAAGTCCTTATGCAAGAAGATCATTGTGCGGTCAGTGGGGCTGCCTGTGGACCAATGGGGGGATGGGCGTTTGAGATTTCTGACCCTCTTGACAACACTTTCTCTATATCTGATTCCACGGAAACACATTGTGTTTATTGTGTTTTTTATATGAAGAACTCTCTAAAATGTAGAGCTGTTTTACAGCTGCTCTGATGCTGACAGACCAACATCACAGTTTCCATCAGTTATTCCACCTGTTGGATGCTGAGGTTTTGCTGCTGTTCGAACGAGGCTCGGACTTCCCTGCCACTGCCAACGAATCAGGAGACACCTTTTGGGCCCAAGCTTTGACTGTCTGCGTCCCCTAGGGAACTGCCTGCCAGTGGCTCCCACCTGGATAGAAGGTAAAACCAGGGGCGCAGTTTGCTGTGTAATATTGATGGGGTATGAATGTGAGATTGCCCAACAAGTACTGGGGTGTAACCAATGAAACGCAAGAACGGGAGTCAGGAACTGGCGCATTTGTATATACTCATAGCGCCCAACTCACACGCTTTTGGCCGGTGTCACCCGTCTTGTAAACAGCGGACTCACCTGCCAAACCTCATGCACGCCCATTCATTTCAATGGGCCTCTCACCCGCCAAAAGTAAAATCGGGTGTTTTCACCCGCTTTTGCGACATAAATGGTTGAGAGCTATGTATACTTTTAAATTAAACAATAACTTTATCTTCCTACGACTGTAACTTGTGCCCTCAAATCTTTCATTATATCCCTCTACATTAGCAGGATGCATACCAGTTTGAATTATTCATGCGTGAACCAGTTTGAGGGAAACTCGAACCTTTCAAATTTCAGGTGGTTTGACGTTCCTGGAACTTTCCAACATTTTCAGCGCTTAATGGCGGACAAAGTGCAAGGGTACAAAGCAAACAAGGGCCCTGCAGAGGAAGGAAGGCTGCATCCCCCATAAGCACTTGTTTTTATTGTTTTGTCATGTTTCAACACCTGCTCATCCTAGAAATTGAAAGTGAAACCTTTTCTGTCGATAGCCAGGCCTTCTTGCACTGGGGCAATAAAAAACGTTTTCTTTTTCCATTGCACGCATTCCCTTGTGCTCGAATATCTAGCAGGAGTCCGTTGCAGGCACTAGAAACTAGCAATAGAAAACACACGTTTCCTATTTCCAGGTCCCCCCATGCTAATAATAGAAAATATGTTTTATTCAATTTCTAGCTCAGTCTTTTTTCTGTTTCGATCAATTGTGCCCACAGGCACTCGTAGTTTTCTGCTTCTGACTAACAAGCAACATAGGCACGCCAGCTGCAGGGCAAAAAAGTAAGCATTGAGAAAGGAACAGTGCTTAGAAGGAAAGTTTCTGATGAAAACGGACCCATAAATATTTGATATCTACCAGATTTTTAAAATGGAGGAACTGTGAATATTCCTGGGTGACTTGTTGGCGGTCCATGCACCCACAGCCATAATCACATGCTTTCATGCTCCTACACAGAATTTGGAATTGAACTCTCCAACCCCCTTCCACCAACCAAACATTGTAGTATCATTTAATTCACTTATGACATGGAGAAAACTATAATAATTTGGCATTTATATAGCACTACGAACCCTCGGACATCTGAGCGCTGCTTATTATTACCCACAGTGTCTGGTGCTCATTTATCGACCTCGGAAAGGAGGCCCCCTGCAGGGATTCAGACCTGCATCAGCAGCCTCTGCACAGTTGTCAAAGCGAGCGTTCTACTCGCTGTGCTATCTGACCAGCTATGGGTAGGGAATTTCCATGAGTGAGTGAAGATACCATTCAGCCCATTCTACGTACTATATATTTTGTCAACTACTATCTATGAGGCAACACTCTAGTCCATTAAACTCCTGAATGTCAACCTACACCACAGTGGGTGAAACGCATTTGTGGTTGGTTGTTGGGCCATTGAGTGCTGTCTGTCTTGGGTCGATAAAACAATGTATAAAATAGCACTGCCCTATACCACAATGACAATTTCCTTATAAGTAGCAAAAACCAAGCTTTTCAGCTAATTTGCATACCCATAGTGTATTGCTGTGTGGCTCTAATCTCGGGGTGAAATCCAGTGAAGGCTACTGGGCAGTGCTGTGTATGTGTGGCATTTTGGCTGAACTGGCATATTCTAGTATCAAATTGCAGGCATAAGGGCTTTTCTCTCCTTGCATTTTTCAAACCAACCATAACATTGATGGTAAATTGGCAATGTATGGTTCAGTGATGACTAGTTTGCTGTGTTCAAAGGAATGTGTGTATACGGATATTCCTTAACATTGGTAGTAATGTAGCTCAGTGGGTTGAATGGTTGCTCGAGAGATGTATGTGTGTTTCATCATTGAAAGTCAATAAAACGATCACCACTAAGTCAGATAATAATAATATAGCCTTATAGACTGAGGCAGGGGTCGGTATCGTGGAATAATGACCCATTACCAAGTTATGACCGCAGGCGAAGGCCAGGACCATAAATTGTGGAAGACTCATTATTCCAAGCGATAATCACCCCTCCCAGTGTCTATAAGGCTATTACCACAGGGTGGTAGTAGCAATTCATGTTGTGGAGCTTTGGTGCTGAAATAAAAATGGTTAGTTTAATAATGAGAAAGTAAATTGGCAACGTGAGTTAGTAAATTAGTGTGGTTTTATGTTGTAGTATTTAAATAACAATCATGTCTTCATAGTAGTTCAATTACAAACTTGGTTAAACTGTTGTGGGTTTCACAGGAGCATGCATTAGGAGTCGAGCAAAAGTAAACAGTTTCTCTATAAAAAAGTGAAAGCATTTTCTCATGATTCAGCTTTCTCGTTGGTGTGCTAAAAATGACGTTGCAGTGGGAAAAAAGGTTATTTTTCAAAGGAAGTGTCTTGGTTAAAGACATCTTGCCTGCAAACTGCATTATTCTTTCCTGTATGTTTTTGAAGTCAGAATGTTCGGAATGCAGTCAATACCTGTAGGTATTGACTGCACTCTGAACATTCGGATTGGCTCAGAGGAAGTCAATAATGATTTTCATGTGCTAGTGCCCATTAATGACAAGCAGAGACATAGGCCCTTATTATGAGTCTGCTGGTAACCCGCCAGTGCTACCGAGAGGTTACCGGCAGACTCGCCTTACTATTACCGGTGCCCAATATCCCGGTGTTACTGGAATATTATGGGTGCCGGCAACCGCGGAAGTTCCCATTCCATGGAGTCCAGAAGGACTCCATGGAATGGGCTTGCCCTTATCACTGGCACCAGTAGTAGCGGTGCCAGTGATTGGGGCAATTCTTTGCCGGTAGGGGCTGAACTCCTGACAGGTCAGGCCTGCTGGTAGTTCACTGCCCCTACAGGCAAAGTAGGAGTGTGCCGGTCTGGAAAAAACTATGGATATGGTGTTATCAGCATTTTTTTCTGCATTTTTTCCAGACCGGCAGACTCTCAATGAGGGCAAAAGCCTCATAAGGGGAAATCATTTCTGCATTTTATACCTACAAAACTCTTCCTTTCCATAAACTGCCATCTACCACATCCAATCTGCCATATTTGTGGGAACATTTTTAAAAGATTCTGATCAACTAGGCAATGAGCTACCGCCGGGCGTATATCTTACCCAGAGATGTAAATGTAACACTTCCAGACGAGCCATGTGGGCCAGCAACACACCTCGGATTGCATAGCCATGAAATAGCTAACTGCATGAAAAGTACCTGCCCAGTAAGAACATTGTTGATAGTCAATAAAGCTAATAACGTTGCAAACTACTGCTCACTTTTACATTCTAACATATTTCCTTCATTAAAATCAGGATTTTTGGCAAATGCCCTTTTCCTTTTTTTTACAATACTGAAGTTAAAGGTTACCATTATTACACTAGGAGTAAAACTAGCAGATGGTCCAAGTGATGAAGTGATATGGACGTGGGTGTCTGGACTGGCAGAATATCTAACCTGTCATGGACGACCCTGTTGGTCTACATAGGGTAGACGGGGGCTAAATCCCAGCAATGCTTTTAGAGTAGCTAAGTGGTCCCATGTAAGTAGATTCCACACATCCTTGGGTTTTCAGTCATCATATCGCATTCTGGGGCTTGTAGTTTTGCTTTTACCAAAATGTTGTGCAGACAAATATCCAAATACAAGGTGCTATTGGCTAAAAAACAAAACCAGGCCACCTGGCAGCTATTTCTCTACCACTACCAAGTCCAGACTGCACAGAAAAGAGGCGTGGCTGGATGTGCTCCGCACACACAACATTGGTCAACTTGAATTTTCTGCAAACTGCTCAATGTTGTATTATCACAGGAAAATCATGTGCTCTTATCAACAGGCGTTCAGCATATTGTGAGGGCTGGACTGGCCCATAGGCAACTCTGGAGATTTCCCGGTAGGCCTCTGGACCCTGGGCCTCTTTTGTGTGATATTTCTAAATGTCCACATAGGAAAAGGGTTGGGCTTGCTGAAAATGTGTAATATGGGGCCACTTTGAGAATTATTTCTAGGGCCTCCTTTGGTTCCAGGTCCAAATAAAACTTTTTTTTTGTATTTTGAAACAGGCAGACAGCTATGAAAAGTCTTGTAATTATATACTTCACATTTGTATTCTGCAAATTAATCAACTGCAGGCTACAGAAGGAATTTTGTTTTAAAATATAGATCAAGCATCACACTCTTACAATTACCACTTTAAAGTCAAATTGGGAATTTATCATCTAAAAGGAGCACTGAATATTATCTTGTCCTCGCAGGCACTTCCGATTCGTTACTGTCTCCACGTCGGCATCTGACAGGAAACTGACGCAGCAAAAAAGGTAATGTGGCCACGCCCAAGTCATAACTGCTTCCCAGGTGAGCCATCCATCCGCTCAAATACAGCTGCACAGAGACCCACGAGCCCTACAGAGCATCAGAATCCCAACAGGGCACAGACCCATGCCCCAGGCTAAGGGCTTTGCTACCTCACCAGAAGAATTGCCACTGAGTAAGGGCCAGACCAACACCGTTCTTGCCCTCACTCATTTCCAGAGGTCCTTGCCCTTACGAAACTGCTGCTTTTGTGTCAAGGGCCCTCCCTGGGCTGGATAGAAGCGCTGGCTTCTTAATGCCCAAATGTCCACAGTGAGCACTGTAGCCGTGGCACGCATGGCACCACATAGAGTGCGTCAATGCACATTTTCCTGCTCTTTCGAAATAAATCGGTGTGTTTCCTTTTTAGTTATCCAGTAGACATTCACAGAGCAGTGTGCGGTGAAAGCTCCCCCAGATGTGCTTGACTTAACCCCTTTTCCATTGCTCCTTTTGATTCCCATTCAACTGTAAGCCATTTGCAAGCATATACCAGTCCAGGATGTAGCTGATCTTCATGTGCCACATGTAAAAGCATGTCAGTGTACGAAAACCAGACCTAGGAGTCATGCCAATGCAGGTCCACATCTGTTATCATGCGTCTGACATGTCACCATACATAACAAGAATTCCCGCTGCAGATACATCCACCCTACATGAGAATTATTATTATTTTTTTTTTTTTTGATGCTGTAGTTTATTTGAAAACTTTTTCATCATTTGGTTAAGTTGGATTGGCTTTTTTTTTTTTTTTTTTATTTTGTTTGTCTAGTTCGAGTATAGAAGATAAAAAGAGAACAATTGTGTAAGTGTACTTGTTGTTGTGGCCGCTGAGGAGAGCGGTCCATCTTTCTTGCGTACACATTTGTATCGATGAGAGTTGGTAAAAGGCACCAAATTCTTTGCGTTGTGACGCGAGTTCGTTACATTCCATGACGAGGTGGAATATGGTTTCCTCGATTTTTTGGTCTTTGCAGAACCTGCAATAGTTGTCTTCCTGCTTGATCTGTCTTTTTGTAGCTAGGTATGCTTTCGTAGGAAGAATGTTTAGGCGAATTTTTAGAAATGTTGTTCGAATGGTTTGGTCTGGAAAGGTTTGCAGGTAGGCTGGTGGTTCGTGGATTCTCCTGTTGTCTTTTGTGCAGTGTAGATTCTGTTTGTAGGTATTTTTTTGTTGAATGGTCTTTATCCAGTCATTGTGCAGCAGTTTTGTTTTTGCGTGTTGTGGGCAACGTATGAGTAGTTCTTCTGTGATATTTTCACTAACCATTTCTTTTCTCATTGTGTCTTTCCATTTTTGCAATATTGTCGTGTTGAAGGTGTTTTCTTTATGTCGCAGTATTTGAATTGCTGGAGTTTTCCCGTCTGTCAATATTTTGCGAAAAATGTCTAGTCTTTTCCATTGTACGACTGATTCAATTGATTGAGTTGCCAATTCGTAGCGTATTCTTAGCATTGGAAATGTTTGCGGGAGGCGAAGGACTTTGCGCCAGAAAGCCGCTTCATATTTTGTCCAGTTGACTCTCTGAGCGTTCAGCATTGCTTCAGTTCCATAGGTGAGAATCGGAATGTACTTGTGTCTGTAGTAGGAGATAATTGGCTTGAAGGAGAATTTGCTGTATTTTCTGTGAAGGAGGCAGCCTTGTCTTGATAGCGTTTGGGATGTTTGTTCGATTTTGTCTAGCCACTGCTCTTCTGATTTAGACTGGTTTATTGTGATCCCAAGGTATTTAAACGCAGTAACATTTTCTATTTCAACATTGTCGATCGTAAAGATACGCTGGTTTGTTCTTTTTTTTAGTGGTTTGGTGAGAGTCATTGTCTTTGTTTTTTCCGTATTGATCGTTAATTCATTTTTTTTCATGTACTGGCTTAGGTCTGCCAGTGTTGTTTGTAACCCAGTCGGTGTTTTGTCTAGTAACACGATGTCATCGGCGTATGCCATGACTGGGACTGGGATCGAGTTGATTTTAGGGGGATTGGTTTTGTGTGATTTTAGATGGTCTTCAATATCAGCAGTGAACAAGTTGTAGAGTGTCGCTGCGAGTGGACAGCCTTGTTTGAGTCCGTTTTCTGTTGGTATGGCAGGTGTTGTAGTTCCTTGTCTCGACAATCTAACTTTTATCGTGGTTTTTGAATACAGTAGAATAATCGGTTCTAGGATGTCAGATGGACAGTTCCATGTTCTAAGTTTCGACCATAGTTTTTCGCGCGAGATTGCGTCAAAAGCCATTTTTAGGTCAATGAATGCTGCGTAAATTGTCGAGTTGGAGTTGATAGCTTCATGTTTAATTACTTGTAGTAATATCAGGTTGAGGTTTGTTCCAACATTGGCCGTAAATCCTGTTTGTCTGGTCGAGAATTTGTTGTTTTTTATGGCCCACGCAGTTAGTTGGTTTAGAAGTACTGTTGCGAATAGTTTTCCTAGCGGATCGAGCAGGGCAATCGGACGGAAGTTTTGGGGGTCTTCTCTAGGGCCTTGTTTATGGATTGGTACGATTACTGCTGTTCTCCAGGAGTTAGGTATTCTATGCAGTTTATTGATCAGGTTTGTGATGTGGCATAGGAGGCTTGCCCAAGCGTTTGGATCTTCTTTGATTATGGCATTAGATAGTCCATCTGGGCCTGGTGCTCTAGAAGTATTGAGTTTGTTAATCAGGAAGATGAAATCTTCAAATTCTGCGTGTACTTTCCATGTTGGGTCTGTTGTAGTCTGTGTATTCTGTTGAGCTGTTTCTCGTGGTGCGTAAATGGTGGTAAAGTGCGTTATACATTTTTCTTGGGGTACATTAGCTGTAAGCTTATGCTGTTTTTGTTGATTGTCATTGAGTAGGTTCAAGAGTTCTTTTGTATTGTGGGATTTGTGGCTTTTCAGTATTTGTTCAGCATCTGCTTGTTGAATGAGACTTTTTTGTGATTTAGTCCAGTTTCGATGGTTGTTTTTCAGAATTTTGATCTGGTATGAAGTATCGAGAGCTGGAGTTTTCTTTAACTGTCTTATTGTTCGGTTTAGGGCTTTTTTCCTTTCGGCAATTTCTTGGTTGTAGGAATGTCGATGGTCTTTCTGCGGGCGATTTTTACTGGTTTGTTGGAATGGAATTAGGATCCATTCGTAGTCGATTTTTATATAGCATTTGACAGTCTTGCCTGTTGGAATTTTTCCGGTAGTGAGGTTAAGGATGCTTGTGGGATTCTCAGTCTTGTTGTTGTTCCGTTTAGTTCTAATGGAGGAGGTGGTAGTGCTGTCACTGTTTTTTGTAGTGTCGCTTCAGAGTGTGCGGTAAGTTGGTTGTGGTCGCTCCTGTCCGTTAATATCGTCTGTACGTTTGTGACTGATTGGTGAAGTTTTTCAGATAGAAATATATAATCGATGATTGCATGGGACGAACCTCTGCTCCATGTTGGTGTATAGGATTTCGAAGTGTTCCCTTGACTTAGAAGGAGTAGGTTGCGTGTCGTGGTTTCTTTTATCCATCTCTTTGCATTTGGCGATAATTCTGAGTGCTTTAAGAGGCCACCGTTTTTATCGTATAGCTTGATGTTCAGATCGCCACAGATTATTATTTCCGATAACGGGTATTTAGTTGTGGCCTCATCAATTGAGATGAAAACTCCGTCTAGGAACGTGTTTGTTGATATTGCTAGAGGGTTCCAATAGAGGTTTAGGATTAGGATTGTTGAGTTGTTTTTGTCTTCTCGATTTTGCTGGTTTTTTGTAGATGTTATTATGGTCAGTTGCGTCCAAGGGTTTATATTCTCGGAGAGTATTGCTGTGCTGTGAGGGTTTATCTTGATTAGGGTGAGTAAGCCTGAAGCAGGTCTTCCTTGTTTTTGTACGATAGCTGGGTTTAGGAATGTGATAAAACCATCGCATGCCGGTGGGTCGCTGAGCCAGGTTTCTTTGAGACATATGAAATGGTATTGCTCTAGTTCAGCGGCTGTGTCCGTGAATAGATGTAGATTACCTCTGGTGTTCCACGAGCACAATGACCAATTAAATCCATAGTTCATTAATTGTTATGAGTTTGAGTTCATTGAGTATTCTGTAGATTCTGTTTCTAAAAAGGTGTTTTCGAAGTCATAGATTCTTCTGATTGCATGGGCATCTCTGTCTGGACGTTGGCTTCTTATTGAGTCTTCTGTAGATGCAATATCTGATGAGGGAGTTTCAAAGCTAGTTCTGTTGGGTTTGTTAATTCTGTTTGAGTCTGCTTCTTCTGGGGCACGATTTGAGTATCTATCGTCAGTTGCCTGTTTTTGTTTCCTTTGTTCAATGTATTTTCCTTCGTAACTTGTGGTTGCTTTATATTTTGGTTTGCTTGGTATTCTTGAGGATGTTGATGCCCAGCATGAGAAACCTAATTTGTGTAATTGTCTTCTTGTTGATATGATGAGTTCTTGGTTATTTGGGTCTGGGAGCTCTATGACGATCTTGTCCAGGTTCCGATCGTCTTTAAAGGCTATCAGAGCAATATCTTTTGTTGTGAGTTTGTTCAGACGAGGTATTACGCCAAAAAGGCGTAGTAGGTTTGTTCTATTTAGAATTACCGGTTCCTGGTTTTTATTTGCATTTTCAATGTGGATTTCATATGTTTCATTTTGTCGTAGTGGATTGACGAATGTTGGTCGGATCTGGCTGTTTTGACTGTGATCTTGTGGTGTTGTTGTTATCGAGATCGACGAGATGGGGTCATAGGGCTCATCTCTGGTTGTGAGTGTTCAGATGTTTTCCATTGAGATCATTGAGATTTCTTCTAGGGAGATTTCAGTAGAGTTGTCTTGATTTTGATTCAATTGTTGGTCGAGTATTGAGGCGTATTCGTCGATTATTATGTAACTCGTCTGGATTAATGGTTGTGGAGAGTGTTGATTGTTTTCTAATGGTTGTTCTTCGTGGGTGGTCATGTCGAGCAATTCCTCGTCGATCGGCGATTGTGGCAGGGTAGGTTGCGCTAGTTTGGGTTTTGTCTGGGCTAGCTGAACTTGAATGCTTTGTGTGTTGGCAGCTGTTAGTTTCTTCTTTGATTGTTGAGCAGTTTGGGTGTTCTGGGTTATATTTCTTAGAAGCGCTCATGAGCCCGTTTGTCGTTTTCTGTTGGGTGCCTTTTATTTCGTTTGTTGTTTTTTCTTTTTCGAAAATCTGAAAGTTTTCCTTTGGATTCTTTGTTATGTTGCTTGAGATAATGGTTTCTGTTTTTTTGTTGGTAATATTTTGACTTGGTTCTTTCAGTGTTTGTTGGGCAAGATCTGTGATTGTTTCAGGTAGTGGTTGTATCTGAATTGGGCATTGTGGTGATTTTGGAAACTGCGAGGTTTGTAGCCGTTGGTCGTTTGGTCTGGTTGCTTGTTGCTGATGGTGTTCTTTGAGCATCTGTAGTAGTTCTCCTGTAAGTTTTGTTTTCTCTTGTCGGTCTCCTCTTGCGATCTCAGCTAATCTTTGTTGCCACCGGTGTGTCTCGTCTGCTTCTATTGTCAGTCTTGATTCCACTGTCGAGACAAAATGTTCGATGTGTATCTGTTTTGAATGGATTAGTGCTAGAAGGGTCGCTTGATCTTTTATTGAATCTTTCAAGTCTTCTTGTAATTTCAAGAAGGGGATCATTGACTGGGAGAGTGTTGCGATGAGCATATTTTGCAAGTCTAACATTGTTGTTGGGATTCTTGGGTGTGTATCTTCTTCATCTTGTTCATGGTTGTTGTTTTTCTGTTGGGGGTCTTTTGGTTTTTGGTTCTTGATTATTGGGTCTGGGGTATAGTAGGATTCATCCGAGTCATAGTTGAATCGTGATGGGACAGTTTTACGTTCATCCAGTTCTGGTTGTCGTTCCTTTTTCATCTGCTTGTTTTGGTTTCCATAGGGGATACATGGGGTTGAGGTTGATTGCATTTGATTTGCTTCTGTTCGTTCTCCAAATACTTCTTTTCTTTTTTCTGCAGTAGTCATGATTGATTCGATTTCGGTAATGTCCAGTGATAGTTTTGCCAATTTGTTTCTTGTTTTGGATGTTATTGGTTCCACTGTGCTGGTGGATTTAACGGAGTTGTGGGTTTTAAGCCACGCAAGCCGTGCTAATCTTGCTTTTTCTTTTTGCTTCAGTTGATCTGGTGTTGGAACTGCTAGTTTTGTAGTTAGGTCTTGTGTTCGTTCAATTTGTTGGCAGGTTGCAGTTAGCTTGAAGACGACAGGGTCAGCTGTGAGTTTTGGTTCTTGATTATTAGCCATTTCCTGAGGATTGCTATCTATTTCGTGTAATTTCTTCGATTTCATGGATTGCTGATTTCGGATTTGTTTGTCCGGTGTTAAGTCCTGTTTTGTGGTCGTCTGCAGCTGTTTGGTTGTAAGTTCCATGGGTTCTTTGTTGCTGGTTGTAAGGTTTGTCAAGGTGTCTTGTATCACGTTGTTTAGAGGATCTTGTTGTGTGGGCTGGTGGTTTGTGTTCAGAGCAATTAAAGGACTGATCAGTTGTTGTTCAAATTCGAGTTGGAGAGGCGGTAATGATGGCACGGACATAATGGGTTGTCCAGGTTTTGTAGTTGGTTTCTGAGCTTGAGGTTTGGTGTCCGGGCTGTTTACCTCAGATGAGATTATTTGCTGATTTTCTACTGTACTGTGTGAGTCCACTGATAGTTGGGGGGATGTTACAGTGGAATTAACAGTTTCTAGAATTTGGACTCTGGCATCTTCTGAGTTCTGTTTAGAATCTGAACACTGTGTCAGGGACTTTGGAATTTCTTTGTACAATGTCACTTTCTTGAAGGATTGTTCCAATGTTAGCTGTAGTGGATCTTGCTCCGTGGTGTTAGCGATCGCGGTCTTGGTTGTTTGTCTTGTTTTTGGGCGTTGAGTTGGGTTTTGTTTATTGGTGCGACTTGTAGCCATTGTTTCCCGATTGTAGATTGCTAAACTTAAGTTTTGCGAGGTTTCTGTTTGGTTTCTCAGAGTACTGGCCCCCTGGTTAGGGCTTGCTGCTGTTGACTTTGTCTGATTCGAACGTTTTGGTATTTGATGGGGTCAAGTTGTTTCAGGGCCGAGAGTAAGGTTGTAGGCAGCTTACTGTATTAGATTGAGCTGGGTTAGATGGTGTGTCGTTTGGGAATCAAGGGTCTCCCGCTCGATGAAGGTACGCAGATGTATGTTTGTTGCGGTCTTCCGTGTTGTTGTTTTTTTTTTTTTTTGTTTTTTTTTAGTTTTTTTTTTAAGTTTGCTTTTAGGATCCAAGGGTCGAACCCTTTCGGTCTCCTGGTCAGTGGTGGCTGCGTAGGTATATCTTTGTTTCGCTTTTCTGTAGTGGATCAGATTGCGCTTTCAGGATCCAAGGGTCGAACCCTTTCGGTCTCCTGATCAGCTAGGTTGCGCAGGTGTATCTTCGTTTCGCTCTTCTGTAGTGGCTCGAGTTGCGCTTTCAGGATCCAAGGGCCGGACCCTTTCGGTCTCCTGGTCAGCGAGGCTGCACTGGTGTATCTTCGTTTCGGTCTTCTGTAGAGGATCAAGTGCGCTTTCAGGATCCAAGGGCGGGCCCCTTTCGGTTTCCTGATCAGCGAATGGTACGAGGTTGTATGATTGTTTTGTTTCTCTGGAGCGGTTAGGGTTGAGGTTTCAGGATCCAAGGGGCAAGCCCTTTCGGTCTCCTGATCAACGAGGGTAGCTGGGGATGCCGGGAGTTAGCACGTTAAGTGGCAGGGGCGAGGCCGCAAAAGCACGAGCAGCAGAGGATTCTGTTCGGTGTCAGGTGGAGTGGAGGCGCGTGTACGCTAGGCACAGGCAGGCTCCGGCGTCAGAGGTGAGTCGCGCAGCTCCAGGCCAGCCGATGCGAGCACACTAGGGGACAGCGTAGCTGTCAGCAGTCGCGACTGGGCTCAAGTCGATCAGCAAGTTCGGCGTCAGTGATGCAGAGCGTGGGTAGGTGGGAGACGAGGAGCCTGTCACGGGTTGAAGATCCCGCGGGGCGGGCAGCGGTGCTTTGGGTGTATGTAACGTGATGAGAAGCAGGTCACCTGCGCGGTTTTGAATGTCTTTGAGTGATTCAATGGGTGGATTTTCTGGGGGGGCGCCGCGGAGCCTGCAGAGCCTAAAGACCAAAAGACTCTGCAGCAGACTCCGCGGCCGCTCCGCGGTCTTCTGGGTATTTTAAAGTCACCAGGTGGAAGCAGGTGAAACAAAGGTAGGACAAGAAGCAGGTCCTCACAGGGTTCAAGAGCAAAAGCTGTAGAGTCCTCTCGCAACCGCAACCAAAAGACTCTGCAGCAGACATGAGAATTATGGGTTCTTGATCTGTGTACAATGTAGGCCTATCACAGTCAACACAATATCCATGACGATAGATGGTAGTACCCGCTCCCAGAGAGGATGGCAGCACAATATTTAGACCAGGCTGCTGGTGCCAGTGGCATATAGCGGATCGCTTCAACAAAGAGGCTGCCAGGCTTATCACGGTCCTACACCCTATCTGGGCAGGGTGCCCTCCCTTCTAAGAAAGTAGATCCTGTTATAGCAAAGAGCCAAACTTCACCACTTCCATCTCATGACCCACAAAAGTGATGGGTGGAAGGTTTTGAATTAATCACAACCACTGGCATCGCTCTGGGAATCCTTCGACAACCCTGTTCTATAGCCCATGTGCACCGTTGCAGAAAGGACCAGATGTATGTAAATCCGTGTTAGGACTGAAACCAATGGGAGCAGTTCAGTCTGGACTGTTAGGGTACATCTCCTCTCCATGGAAACAAAAGCAACCCCAGAACTGTTTCCGCTTTGTTGGGCCTCATCAACAGGTGCAGCTATTTTCTCTATGCCGCAGCAAGCAGGGGACCTTTGTCTGGGCATATCCTCTCTCAGTAGGGAGACAAACTAATCGAATTGTGAAGGTTAGAAGTTTTTGATCAAATCACAACCACTGGCATTGCTCTAAGCAACGTTCCACGCCATTGTTGACACAGTTTATTTACAGGCATAAAGGCAGCTCAAGTACATGTGTCACGAACAGGTATAATCTGCTTCCCCCTCAATGGCTGGGGCAATGCTAATTAATTAATACACATTGCGAAATGTAGCGATCAGAGAGTGAGTCACTGGTGAAGTCACAAAAAGGGTTTGATTCCTACCCTCCACTCTCCATTTTTTGGTGGGTAAAACCTGTTGTATGTGACAAACAGTATTAGTGTGGATTAGTCCGGGCAAAGGACCTGCGTCAGAAACCACCACGGTGCACTACATGCTGGATCTGGAGCCTAGTAGACAAGTAGGACTTGCACAGCTGATCAAGCAGAGACAAGTACGCCAAGACAGATATGCATGCTAAAGCATGAGAGCGAAAGAAACAACGCATCCTTGCTCTTCCCCAGCTTGAAGTATCCTTGCTGTGTGTATCCCTTTGTAGCACACTAAGTTGCATGCAGAGGACTACACACAGCACTGAATAAATGAAGCGCAGTACTTTGTCCAGTCCATCTTCTCAGCCATCTCCATGTAAATGACAACAGTTGGCAAACAGTGGCCGCTCTTTAATTCAGTGGAAATGTAAAAGGGACTATGACCCTCATTACGAGTTTGCCGGTACCCCGTTGGTAATTCCTACGGGGTACCGGCAAACTGGCCCTGTCGTCTCCGCCGCACGATATCCTGGTATTCCTGGAATATTATGGGTGTTCGAGCCGGCAGTAAGTTCCCATTCCATGGAGACCCATAGGACTCCATGGGATGGTAATTCCAGAATCACCGGCTCCGGTGATTTATTTGCCGGAATGTATTTGCCGGCAGAGGCCTGAACTACCAGCAGGTCAGGCCTGCTGGTAGATCACTGCCCCCACCAGCAAACTTTTACTTCCCCGGTCCGGAAACAATGCCAGTGCCGGAATTACTAGCATTTTGCCCTGCATTTTTTCCAGACAGAGGAAGTCGTAATACCCCCTATGTCTCTAAACATGCATTATCAATCAAGAAAGAGGCACTCTTGACAGAACGAGATAAAAGGAGAGAAAAGCACAGCCTCGAAGGGGAACTTTAGCGGGAAGTTTGAGGGGAATGGAAACAAGAAAACTATGCGAAAACCCTTTGTGTGTTCCGTTAATTAAGCCAGTACTATTACCAATACCATTTACTACCATTAAATTTGATTATAAGCAGGAGTGTTGGTAGGTCTGTAAAAGATCCGGGGCTACGCTAATGTAGGAACTGTCGAGACTGGGGGCTAGCTAGCCTTTTGGTTGTAGCTCTGAGATTTTATCCGGGGCTACAACCAGAAGACCCAGGGGCTATAGCCCCCTTAGCTCCCCCCTAGCAACGCCGCTGATAATAAGAACAGCTATTATTACAGCGGCTTGAGCAGGAAGAATTTGCTATGAAGCGTTATGTAAGAACCTGATGATATTATACATATTATTATTATTTTACGGCAGTATCCCTTTAGGAGTAATCCTGGTATTGCTGTGTTCAAACTTCCAAGCTTCAGGTTCGGTGGTGTGAAGCAACTATGTATTTAAGGCACAAAGTGAACGTGAATGGCTAAAACAGATTGGGCCTCATTACGAGGCTGGCGGTAGCAGTGCCTGTAATACAGGCACGGCTGCCGCCGGTATCCATTTTTTCCTGCACCCTCGAATGGGCAATTACCGGGTCATGCCGAGTTGGGCGGACCCGGTAATTGCCCATTCGCGGGTGCCGGTAATAAGGGACTCCCCATTCGTTCCTATAGGGCTGAATGGGAATGGGGTGGGCGGTAGCACCGGTACCGTTAATAACAGTACCGGTGCTACCATCCTGTTCTGCTCGCGGGTTCCGGTACGGCCACCAGGTCAGACCTGGTGGCTGCAAGGGCAGCTGCGAGCAGATCTCCTAGTATAGCGGTACGGTAGCAACTGTGCCGGTAGCGATACCGGCGCCGTTGGTGCCTTAACGCCACTCTCGTAATGAGGCCCATTGTGTTTGTGTTTTTCAACTGTGCCTACTGCCCAATATGTACATTGGGTACGTGTGTACTTTCCATTTTAGGAACAACAGGAAACTTAGACAAATTTAAGAACAAAGACGTGGGATCAGACCCAGAATGTGCACCTATCCGCTTCAAGAATACTTTGGCCCAAAACTCTAGACATCTAGACGAATGGGCTTTTATTAGGTGCCCAATTTTTGGAAATGTGGGGATCACCTTATCCACAAAGGCGACCTGAGCATTTCCAGGGGGCTCTGCTAGCGCCGGTCTGCCCCCATATATACATTAGCGCAAGGAGCGCCCTTGTGAAGCCCTTTGTGAATTATGCGCAATTATTGAGAACCGGCCCTTTATGCAGACGTACAATTTAGATCCAAAAGAGAAAGGATCTGCAAGAGAGGAAACAAAATCCTGAAAGTGTGGCACTTGGGGTCTGGTTCACAAATGTTTGCAGCAGTGTTAATCTGACGTTGAACAGCACACATTTGCACCACCTTCCTGGTGCTTAATTCCTAAAGACTACAAGTAAGGCATCTCTAAGATGCCCTTGAGGGCATATGCGTGAATCACGTTTCCATAAGAACATCTCACAGATTCCCAGGCATTGCAAATGTTTTTGAATCGGGGCCTTGTGGTCTTAGCTAGTTATACAATTGCACGCATGCATTGATCACCTTTTTGACTGATATGAACTATTGAATTGATGCCCTTTCAATCATTCTTATATTGATGTCTCGGGAGGATAGCTCAGGGGCAACATGCTTGCCTTGGAAGCAAACCTACATGGAGCAGCACAGGTTCGATCCCTGGTCTGTGCTTAGAAATCTCTGGGTATTAAGTGCATTATAAATAACCAATCATATCATATCATGCACAAAATATAAACCTTTGTGATTTGTTTTTCAAACTTTTAGCAGAACCTATTTCCCTGAGGAATGTCTACAAGTAGAATCTCAGTTGTACAGACCATTTATTGATCACAGAGTTGAAAATCTATCAACGGACGGATGATGAACACATCTGCTCCCGCATGGTTACTCATTATGTGGCCCTCCTCCAGATGTTTTGGACTACAACTCCCATTATCCTTCACCATTGACTATGCTGGATCATGATGGTGGAAGTTACAGTCCTAAACAACCAGAGGGCTACATAATAAGCAAGCATTCTTGATTGAACATATATAGAAAAAATACATGAAATACTAAAAACAAAGAAGAATGAAACGGACTTTGTCTTTTGTCCTCATTAAGATGTTGGCGATATTTAGATAACACAGCAAAATCCATTCCTGTTGCCTCATGCCGTAACAGTAATTTACTGAATGATTTAGAATCCTACTGACTCAATCGTTATTCCCAAATTGGGAGTCTCGTTGGACAGCATTGGGAATATGCAGTATCACCACATTGTTGTGGAGGTAATTACCTCCCCTCAAATACAGATGTTTTTTCTGGATTTTTGATACCAAAAAACATAATAGTGTTGAGCAGAAAAATGGTGGTATTATAAAATACTAGCGGTTTTACCTTTACTGCACTACTCAGAATGAGGCGTTTTACGTTTGGATTTTGGCAGGTGTGTATCTTTGAGAACGACGCTAAGAATGTATTTTCCCCTGCTGCGTTGCGGGCGGTGCAGGTTGTTTTACATTGTGACAACCTATGGTGCATAAAGGAGATTACGGCACTGTTGGAAGGGCGTAGCTAATTTGCTAAATCTTTCGCAAAGCTTCCATCATTTCTGTTCAGCAATTAAATTGGCCAATATGAGGAACAAGGCAAACTGTTCTTATACTTCTTCAAAAAAAGATGCTTTGGCATGATCTCAAGATTAAGCAATATAAACCCTTCTTCTACCGCACAATTCATATTGCGCAAAGAAGCATGAGAATATCTATAGATAGCAGTATTCTGGCACAAGAAAAACAGAAGAGTTAAATTGGGCCAACCTTTACAAGGCACATCCTAAATGACTGAATAGGGGTTCAGCGCCATCCAAAGAACACATTTTTATTTATTTATGAAACGGATTCTATATTTTTCAGTTAGGGTCAACACACAACGTTTTGTGATATGCATGTGCTCAGGAAAATTTGATGGACGTATTCTTTTCCTATTCCAAAAATGTATATCTTTCTGTTGAAAAAGTATTGGCTTCTGGTTGAAGTAACTATAGTTTGAAATCTATCTAGTGGCAGTGAAGTCAAAACTGACGAGTGTTTGGAGGAGGAAGGAGACTCTCTACTTTTCTGCAGCAAGGACCTGCTTTTCCCCAAGAAAAAAGACTGTGGCAGTCTGTGTTCAGTGGCAGTGAAGTCAAACCTTTAAAAAAACACTTCCAGACGCAGAGCGTCACGGAGTGTTTGCCGAGTGTTTGAAGGAGGAAGGACACTCTCTACTTTTCTGCAGGACCTGCTTTTCCCCAAGAAAAATGACTGTGGCAGTCTGTCTTCGGTGGCAGTGAAGTCAAAACTTTAAAAAAAACACTTCCAGACGTGGAGTGTCTCAGAGAGTTTGCTGAGTGTTTGCCTGTGTGGGGCGTGGTTGCTGGTGCGGGCGGCATGACTGCTGCGGGTCCCGGAGTCGGATGCGGTGTGCTCCCAGTGCAGGGGGCAGGCCGTGAGGGCTGAGGGGTCCGCTGTGCAGCCGAGGTAGCTGAGTGTTTACTGGAGGACCTCTCCTCCCCTCTGACGTGCTGCGCAGCTGTCGCAGAGCTGGAGTCAGCACAGCCCAGCCTTCCCAGCGACCCCCAAACAAAATCATGGGAGAAACCAAATAAGGTAACTGCAAATGCGGCTTTGTCGAACATGTAGCCTGCAGTATAAATCTCCTGTTGCAGGCATTGATGAAAAAAGGGCCTTCAACAACAAACAAAAATGGAATCGAGCAAGCATTGATCTCCGTCAGGCTTTCGACAGTATACATCGAAACCAGCTGTGGAAGAAATTAGAAGCGAAGAGCTGCCCGAAGGACCTTTTAAAAGCTATTAAAGATTTGTGTTCAAACACTTCAATTAGAATCAAACTAGATCAATGTGGTAATTTATCTGAACAAATTGTAACAACAAAAGGTTTGAAACAGGGCTGACCACTGGCAGCTACTCTCTTTTGCTTCTACATAGAAGATCTACAACATATTCCTGACACCAAAAGATCCTTCCCGCCAAAAATAAATGGTTCTTCAGTTGGACGACTTTTATATAAGGATGACCTGATTATACTAGATCATGCAAAACTGGGCCTGCAAAGATCTCTAAATCTTGTGGAGAAATATGTAGCGGAAAAAGATCTAGAAATAAATGCAGCCAAATCAGAAATTATGCTATTTGGCCACAGAAGATGGAAAGGGAATAAAGGCGAAAAATGGAAAGTGAACGACGAACAAATTGAATTGAGCAGCGAAATAAGGTACTTAGGTGTACAGTTGAGCTCAGGAAGGAACGAAGAACCATGGAAATATATGCAGAAAATCAAAGTAAAACGATTAGCCGCCCAAGCTAAAACTATCAAAAAAAGATTTGGCAAATTTTCACTCCCGCTGTGATTATATTCTACAGATAAAAAGTGATACCTTCACTTTTGGCGGAGAAACTTGCATGAACATTGGAGAAGAGACCTGGAACACCCTACAAGGGCTGTTCTGGAAAACAATTTTACCAGTACCAAGAGCTATACCAATGGCCGTCATCCGACATGAACTAGGTTTGTCGACCTTATATGCCAACGTCACATCCAACAAGCTTATCTTATATAGAAAGATTGTGAGTGGCAATGTACCACCTCAATTTGAAGTGTTGAGAGAGAATACTGAAAATTTCAGACCAAAGGTTGTAGAAGACTGTAAAAAAGAGTGCGAGCGGTTGCTCAGTGACCTAGGCCTAGACGTAAACATCTTAGTAGAAAATCCAAAATTGGTTAAAAGAATGATTTGGGCTGAAGATTGGTCAAAAAGTGAATTAAGAAGAGCGTCCTCGAGAACACACACATTGTTAAAAACTAATTGGGGTGTACTAACCATCACACCAGAATATCTAACAAAGTTTCCTCATTATAAACAAAGAGACTTACTGTTACGTTTTAGACTGAATGTCCTATATAGTAGGACAACTATGGCAAGATACATTAAGGTATGGATATGCACAAAATGTAGGCTGTGCAAGCAGAAACAAGAAACATTAAGCCATCTGACTTTGTTTTGCCCTGAATTGAGAGAAGCAAGAAATATCTACCTCAAGAGGAACATTGTAGACTTGTGTGGTCTCAATGCAGAAAAATTGTGGCATATGACATACGCTTGCAGAAACCCGAGAATAAACTATGCCACAACAATATTTTTGGAGAAAACATTCAAAATACTCGAGGAAAATGATAGAAGGATGAAGAAGAGCTGTAATTGAAGGAATAAGAGACACCAGTATTAGAAAGAAAGACAGCAAACAGGTTTTAAAAGTTCTCTCTAATCTCTTAGGAGCACATATTATCATAAGCAAAAGAAATTGTAATCGGCGCATCGCGCTCTAAGCAGTCTCTTCATCTGTTATTCTCATTTACTTTGTCTGTTATGTTTTTTTGTCGTTTTAAGTTGCTTATTTTAAAACTGTTTATAGTGAAAGGTCTGTAACAAACCATGCACACGTAATATGTTTTTTTTAAATCTATCTAGAGTGCATTATAATTAATAGTGAAAGCTACAAATTCGTCCAAAACATTATTTTGAGAGTGTGTGTGTCCGCGTGCGTGTCACAGACTGTAATGTTTTGAAATTATGCGAGACACATGGTGAATCTGCCATATTGTCTCATACCCAGCATCTCAAATATTGTAATCGGTACATTCCATAGCGTGGTCAGCACATCTGCCACAACCAAGAGTAAAGCCCCAGTTGGAGTTGGAACAAAAATGGAAACGTACAAATTAAACACATACCTGTTTTACACACTAAAATCATAGTTCCCGGCATTTCCAACACTCCTGCGCAGTGCTGATTTTATCAAAAATACTGGCTCCGGTGGCATGAACGATTCTGTATTATCTGAGACCCGACCCCAGCTTCAGTGAGATCTGGCAGTCTTTCTTCTTATCCCGCATAAGACAGTGCCACCGCTTTTAACTGATCTTAAATTGATGGACATTTCCTTGGATTCATCACTGGCACAGTGCCGCTGACGGCGTCCGACGGTACTGCAGGACCTACAAGGATTTACAAAGCCTGTTGGGGCCTGTTTATGTCTAGTTTTAGTCATTTGGCCGTACTGGCTTCTCATTTCTACACATACTTCTCATCCCAGGAAAGCCCTGGTAACCGTTGCTCTTTTCCGATGACTCCGGTGACTTTAATTTGTTCTAGAGATTATTTTTAGACTAACCGCTTTTTTTTTTTTAATCTACTGTTCTGTTATTCAACAGGGTGACTTCTTTCTGACAACAGTGGGAAAGGAGAAATCTTTAGCAGAACTGCAGAGAAAATTGTCTTACAGGATTTCAGTATAAACTTTATAACTGACCTTTGACCTGCAACTAAGAAAACAAAGCTCATCATGTTTCTCATACTTGCTCTGCGTTGTACTTGACGCGCGGTCAGCAACTTCTAATGCTGCTTCCCCTGCAGAGTTCATTACTTTAAAGGATAGTTCCGGGACTTTTTTTTTATTGTTCCTATGGTTCGGCCATGTGTTTTTAAGCATAAATCGGTAGATCGTAGAAAACTTTCCTATGGACCTTACCCGACTTTTCGTCCATTAACGCACTCGAAAACATCCGCCATTTTACGATAATCCTCTCACTTGCCGCATCGCCCTGGCTCACCTGCTTTTGCGGCACTAAATCAAATCCCCCGCCCCTGAAACAGACTTGATCAAAACATTCATATTCCCCGCCTCTATCCGTGGCGTGACTGAGCTGCGTAGGCAAACGCGCCCAGGCGTCTTCTACGCGACTCCACACAGAACAAGGAAATCAACACAGATGAGCTCAAACAACACAGCGCGCCACAATTGGGAATATGAAACTGTACTTTTAAATTAAACCGCAAGATTGTAAATTTGGTAAAGTACATTTATTTGACATCAAATGTTTTGAGAATATTCAGCGATTAGCATTTTTATTTGCTCACGTTCCAAAAAGTTCGTTTCGAGGCACACGATGTTCCTTTGCTGTACACAGGGTCTTAGATCATCTCACAATACAGCGCCACAATTCGGAATATGAAACAGTGGTTTAAAATCAAACGGCAAGATTGTACATTTGGCAAAGTACATTTATTTGACATCAAATGTTTTGAGAATATTCAGCGATTTGCATTTTTATTTGTTCACGTTCCGAAAAGTTCGTTTCGAGGCACACGATGTTCCTTTGCTGTACACAGGGTCTTAGATAAATGAATTTTTATTTGCTCTCGATCCAAAATATTTCGTCTTGAGGCAAGCGATGTTCGTGGGCAGTAGACAGGGTGTTGGTTTACGATAAAATAAGCTCTTCGGTCGCACTGATAATCGCATGGCTATTCCAACAACGAGGCACTAGGGCACCACAACGGTCTTTATGTTGCATCTAGCCGTTAGTACCGCGTAAGGGCATACTTGTACTTGGCGATCGTCCCACAAAATGGTCAGGGTGCTAACGTTGTTCACGCAGAGAAGCAACTGGCGATTATAGAAGCCATCCGCCGGTGTCGGGTACTCGTGACACAGACAATAATGGACGATGTATCTATTTGAAAAACATAAAAAAAGGAAATTAGTCTCACCATCAGATCTTTATTAAAATTATTCATTTTATATATTAGGTCTGGAAATTATTTCATAGCTAGGACAGTGCAACTGGGTTTTATACGTCAAGGGGGGCTGTAGGATACTGAGACAGTCCCCCAGTGCAGGGGTTGACAGGGAGTGCAGGTGGAGAGTGCAAGGGCCCAGGACCGAGGTCGCAGACAGTGGACAAGTTGTAGCAGGGGAGAGGGAGAGAGAAAGCAGAAGCAAAGAGGAAGGTTTGGAGGTGCTTCCGTAAAAGGAGACGGTTCTCCCCAAGATAGTGCGCGGTACAAAACAATATGCCACATAGAATGAACAAGTACAACTTAACCCGTCTTTAAAGCTACTGTATAGTAATTAAATTGCGGTATAAACTCATCTAAAGAGTTACTTACATTATATTTGCATTTTCCATTGTGTCTGTGCGTAGGGCAGCCCCGAAATACCACTCCTTCTATGCCGACGTTTTATTTCTTCTAATGAACGAACATGAAATGGCTTTCGTTTCTGAAATTATATTCATTATCGTTTCTTACGTGGTCCCGGCCTGTCAAGGTCAAATAACAATAGAACCTTATACTGAGTCGTGGGCCATTCTGGCACCCGAGAAAAAATCAAAGCAGCTGACCTTCACTTTGAACGAACACACATTCCTAGTTAGCTACATTCAGTGTAAGGCCGTCTTACAGGACTTGAAATTTACACTCCATCTTTGCATTTTGTCTGCGTGCTTTGCTGCCCCACAGAACCATAAATACGGAGACATTCTATATTTTTGGAAAAATCATTTATATTACTGTTTGGTTTAATTTAATGCGCAAATGAACAAGGTTGGATAGATAAACATATTCAATGGGCCTGCGACATGAGGAGACTCGAGAGAACAGACAATCAAATTACAATCTTTTAAACCGTGATGTGTATTTCTCAATGAGCTCTTCTTTAGGTGGACATGGAACAGAGGCAATGTTGGGTGGCAATGCAGTTGTCACCTGCACAGGTTCGTTCACAACTCCATTTATGTGCCTATCTAGGACGTCAACAATAAGTCTCTCAATAAACTCATATTGCATGTCCTCAAACACTGGTTTGATCACCCATTGTTTACTTCTTTTAGTGAAGGCCTTATTGTAGCGAAGCGTCCCTAAAGTTCCGGTCGTCCTACTTTGTTGACGGCCGACATTATGGTTATGTGCCAAGACCGCTAAAAGAGTCCGATTTATCATGCCCTCCATGCCAAAATGCAATCGTTTTGGCCTGTACTTTAGGCACATATTGTGGAACACCTCCAAATCTCCTGTGTGGCAGAATTCCGTGAGTCCCCTCAAAGCTTTTGTTATAGTTTTATCAAATACAATCTTTTCAATGGCTTTGTGAGTGGGTGATGAAGGAATCAACCACTTCTTCTTCCGTGCCTCCTCTGTGGACAAATGGCCATGTTCACAATTGTGGAAATGTTGGTTCGTGTTCCAGCTGTGCACGTTTGTACAGTGTAGCATTACTGACCGCCATTTTTCCAGTAGAATTTCCAACGACCCTCCACATGTTTTTGAGCTCCACCAAAGATGGTTGCTGATTGACTTGGACCACTGTGAAATACCTTGCATATCTTTTTTTTTACCTGCAGCCGACAATTTTTTATTGATTGTTTTTGCAAGATGCCAAACGTCAAATTGGTGATTTATATTTTTGTACTCTTCTCTCATTGTCTTGGCAATTGAAACGTGTCTGTCCGTGGCTATCAGGTCGATCACCATTCCCCGCGATTGTAGTTCTTGCAATGATGCTACAAAGCCAACTTTCTCCATGGCCACTGAGGATGTACTTTGTGACACCTGCACAACCACCGAACTCACAATTTTCTTACTTTCCATGTCCTGAAAGTGGTAGGTGCAGTACTTGGCTGAAAATCCTGGGCTGTCGCACTGTCCATCACCGGCTAGCCTGAACCGTTTGCCCGCGAATGTACTATCAATAGACATTTTTTCCATTCTCCAAGCTTCGCTAATGGCTGGAAATAGATAATCGGTTTGGTATTTGTAGAACTGAGTTTTCGCAATGAAACGGATTCCGACAAACTGAAAGAAAGACTCTAATTTTTTAAAACTTGAACCACTAAAAAGTGCAGCCGCTGCACAAAGTAGATTGCCTGCTGGCAGTTGTCCCAGCGTGGGTTGTGCAGTCCATGAGAAAGGATGATATTTTGTACAGGTGGCATGTATTTTAAGGTTAGTGCCTCGAATTGCACGAGTCACATTAATCAATGGCTCCCCACATACTTCCCCACCTACCGAATGCCCACATTTCAACCGAATAATAATATCAATCAAACAACTATCGAATACAATGAATTTGGCCTCTTTCCTTATACTGTCACTCTGCATCCCAGCTGGTTCGGCCTGTAACGTTGAGGACATGTCACTCACATGAAAGGTAGAATCTCTGATATCGTCTTCCGCTATGTTCAGTGATATTGAAGGTGTTTCATTGTAGTCCACTTCATTCTCTTCCATTGCAACATCTGTTCCTTCTCCGGCAATGGGTGAATAGGACAATTTCTTCAACTTTCTCGCGGTCTTAGTTTTTGCGGGTGTGGATTCTGTGAATTTATCTCCAACTGCATCCGAACTACCAGGAGGACATTCACTATCAATGGCTGGTGGTGGTATAGCTCCGTTGTCAATCACTTCATATTCTTCCCATTGGCACGATGCATCTCCAGTCTCAAGTCCCTGCCAAAAGTTTTGACAAGCAACATCTCTCGTTCGCTTCACTGTCTGTGTAGATCTAGTTCGTACACCCACTCGCAACTAGAGGACAGATTGGAAAAGGGATGTTCAGTTTAAACACAACTTACAGTATTGAACTATTAACAGTGAAAAACAACATAATATAGTGATCAGGACACTAACCTTCTTTTGCTTTCTTTTCTTTGAAACTTTCTTGCCTCGAACTTCAACATCAGGACGCTGTTTCTCCGACTCGTGTGTGCATGTCTCCACTTCCTCTTGCGCTGCAACGACTACATTTTCATGATAAGCACATCCATCACGCACTAACGCTCCATCGACTCCCTGAAACATAGAACTTTCATTAGTATGTATAATAATATCGAAAACACAAAATGTACTTGGGGACCAATACCCACGTACACCTCAATAGCAAAACACGAATGAACGCTTTGTGTAGAACATTCAAACGACAATTATTCACGCATAGTTGATCTAGTTGGATGGAACTGTCAAGATCCATACCTCGGGCTCCTCATAGACTTCCATTGATGATATTATTGAAGATGATGCTTCAGTGACTCCCTGAAACACAGTAATTGCATTAGTATGGTTTTCTATTTTGATAAAAAGAACAGAAACTTTGTGCAGGCGTGAACGGCTCATCTAAATAGACCTGCACAAATGATCAGTTGTCTAAAATAAATAATGGATATGTAAATATGATTCGATTTGCTCGATCGTTGGAAGTGTCACCACCCAGAGATCTGCATCAACTACTAGGGGTGATGTTCTTGTAGAAGAAGCTCCGTCATCTCCCTGAAACATAGTACTTGCGTTAATAAAGAAGGAAGTATAGCGGATGTAATCACGTCATATGATTTCGCTTGATCGAACTGTCAGTATCCATACCTCGAAATGCATAAGAACATCAAGGGACGATGTAACTGCGGTGCACACTTCTGCAAGCTGTTGCGCCGACCCGTAACTGCATGCTCCCCCTTCTTCTTGGACTAATGCTCCATCGACTCCCTGAAGCATAGGACTTTCATTAGTAATGAACACAATATTGAAAAAAGAAGACACATAGGAGGGCGACGACAGACGGACATATCAATGGCTAAAAACGAAAGAAACATTGTGTGTAACAATCACGCTACAAGAATGCAAGATCTGGTGATCTCCATCCATGGAACTGTCCGGAAACGTACCTCGAGCATCTGAGTGACATCAACGGTAGTCGTCAATACGTTGGACTCCTCAGCATCTCCCTGAAAGACAGTACTTGCATTATTTTGGATAACAATAATTTTAACTGAAAACAAAGACTAGAGGACGAGTACAAGGGTATACCATTAGGTAAAATAATCACACGATAAATTAAAACTATTGATTTACATGCCTAAAACAAGTCAGTGGCAGAATAGCTAAGTAAGATTACCCGATAGGCGCTTGAAGTGGCTGATGACTGCAATAACGACACGGATGGAGAATCTTCCGCCTTCATATTGAGTGGATACATAAATGGGAAATTATTGTTAGCTAATGCTACACACTACCGCAAGGCCGAGAGATAAATACGTAAACTTGACTCACCAGTGTAGGGATGTGGACGAATAGAGTGGGAATAGCGGTTGAGAGCAATTTTCGCCTCGCTCGCGGTGTGTTCTTCTTTATTAGCAATGATGTGGAGTACATGTCAGAGGTAAAGTGCCTGCTGCAGATGCGGTATCGATCACCCCTCTAGGCCTCTACTTTCAAGCTCAGACGGTGGATATCCGCAATATCGGACCCATTCTCTTATCTGATCTATTGTCTTAGGGAAAACATGCATTATAGTACCTTCAGATTTATTATGGGTCTTCGAAGGGCAACCGCCAATGGAACAGGCAGGCATTGTGGAAAGTTCTGAAAAGTAAAGATCAACAATTCTCTATGAATACCAATGTAAACTCAGAACATGTGACTAGTTCCTTGCATGTACTGTCTTGAACGAAAAGAAATTGGACGCAAAATGATTATGGTACATGGCCTTACCTTGACGAACAAACAGTTAGATGCAGGGATCAGAGTAGTTTCTTGTCGTAGAACAGGGAGCAGTTCACAGGTTGCAAACTGACGAGTTTCCTCGAAGTAGTCACGGAAGTTCACAGAGACCAAGAGCAGATAACCAGCACCTTCATGGGTTGACTAGCAAAGCGCAAAGAAGTGCTCATTAGAAATATGAAGAGGGTTATAAAGAATTCGAAACAGGGGTGTGTTTGTGAATGAATGACGTGTATATGTCGTGGCATTATGTGGATTGCAGGGGGCCGTCCAGCGTGAGGGGGGATGCTTGGCAGGAGACACGGGGTCTGGAGGTAGACATGGGAACAACAACCCATGCTCTATAGACCACTTTGAAGTGTACATGGTCTTTGGCACCTCTTGGCCTTTATCGCTCCCTGACTGCTCCAGTTGCCAGCACAAGTACCCCGGTGCGAACTGCCTTTGATAGGGCGGGGGGTGGATTGGGGCAGTGGTCGTGCAGACAAGACACAGGAAGACTCGTGAATGGAGACACACTTATGTGGATTGCAGGGGGCCGTCCAGCGTGAGGGGGGATGCTTGGCAGGAGACACAGGGTCTGGAGGTAGACATGGGAACAACAACCCATGCTCTATAGACCACTTTGAAGTGTACATGGTCTTTGGCACCTCTTGGCCTTTATCGCTCCCTGACTGCTCCAGTTGCCAGCACAAGTACCCCGGTGCGAACTGCCTTTGATAGGGCGGGGGGTGGATTGGGGCGGTGGTCGTGCAGACCTATAACCATGTTTTGTATCAATAAAATACAACGGCCTTCCTTTTATTGCCAACGCTTGAACAAATCAAAACAACCATTGTTAAAATATATATTGGGTTTTATTTTGGATCTTAATTTCAATTGAACATAAATAATAAACATTACACATTGTAAATTTGCGGTTGCAGCACATCCAGGGAAAATCCGCGGTATTGTCCACTGTCGCTGGGGAAATGTTGTCTAATGGCAAGTACCGCACAGGCAGGTATTACTCTCCGAACGCGGTGTCCGAGCCTCCCGTGAAGCCACCAAGTGAAGCAACGATAGGCCACCAGCCTGTACCACCTGTGAAAATGAAAGATGCAAACTGTATTAAAATGACAAAACTTTCTTATCACTGTCGATTCAGGTAAAAAATGTCATTCTGCTTTGAAAAAAATTCTATCTAGAAAATGCACAATATGGAACCAATTTACATGCATTCGAATGATATGTAGATGTAATTTTATATGTGGGAGACGACCATGACATAGTAGTGGCATCACTGACATCACAACCAGAGTATACTTACTCGTTACTCGGATTACGCGGACGAACAGTGCCGCGAAGTTCGTGCATAAGCACCATCATCATCCTCAACACGGTCCGTGAGAGGCAGGCTTCCCTGAACTCTGGCAGCTCAGTGATGCATTGCTGACTTGGCTCGCCTTCCGAAATGTAGGCCAGGCATCCCGAGTTTTCTCGGCAGCAGCAGTTCTCCTCCTCAGTTGGCATTAGCTCGCACCGATTGCACGTGCACCAGGTGGAGACGCCGTCCATGCTACATGGTCCAGGCTCTTAATCCGTTGACTGGTCCTCCCAACTGCCGTCCGAATCCCCATCGTTTACGCGTGCTTGCCTTTCCAGTAGTTCTTCCTCGGTGTACTCGGGCTCGTACATATACGGCATTATTGTAGCCATTGTGTGGTAAAGAAAGTAAAATAATTTATAGCGGTGGTACTGGTATCTGTTCACACGGGCTACAATCAACGAAGGTAGCTGACCAGAGCACAGAAACGAGTCACAGAATACTCAAAGTAACACAGAGAGAGGAATGGATTCGAAAATCTGCTGCTGTGTGTTGTGAAACGGTCTGTTTATACTTATTGAGAAAAGAGGCGTCCTGCCATTTCCATGGCGACACTTCATTAGCTGAGGCGCAGCAATTGTTGACACGAAACGGGAAATGGGCGGTACGCGTCTGCTGATGTCAGGCTCAGGGGCGGGGGATTTGATTTAGTGCCGCAAAAGCAGGTGAGCCAGGGCGATGGGGGGAAATGATAGGATTATCATAAAATGGTGGATGTTTTCGAGTGCGTTAATGGACGAAAAGTCGGGTAAGGTCCATAGGAAAGTTTTCTACGATCTACCGATTTATGCTTAAAAACACATGGCCGAACCATAGGAACAATAAAAAAAAAGTCCCGGAACTATCCTTTAAGACACTCTCAGTCTTTTCCTCTTAATCACAGAAACCTGGCTACATGAGGACTCCAGTTTGTACTGCTTTACTCGCTGAAAATGATCAGATAAAAATAGTTGATTGCCAAAAGGAATGGGGGAGCGGGGTTGCAATAACTCTCAAGCAAGATTTTGCAATTTCAGTACTTCTCTCTGTAGATGGAATTGGAAATCAAGAGGCATGGCGCTTAATGTGAAAGTCAGTAAAAAAAATGGATGGTCGCGGGGATCCTCTTACGTTACCACCCTGCCAGCCCAATTTATGTAAGAGCTGGGCTACTTTCTCACAGCTCAGAATCTAGCCAACTAACATCTTATATTCCTAGGAAATTTTAACATCTGGGGCGACTCTCTTCATAATGTGCGTGCATTAAAAGGAATGAGGTGCTGTATGCCCATGAGATTGCTTCCCTTACCAATACATCCTCACGTGTCAACGATCACTCTCTAGCACAAATAGTGACCGGGTATCTAACACTTAGATACTCAGACACGTTACCTCTCAGTTGGACTGGGTCATTTCTTAGGCTCTTTCACATTCTAAGACCCATTCACTGTATAGTTAACTCATGAGGCGGGTCGGCACGCGCCCCATTCAGGAGGCAACACTCTCTTCCTTCTGACAAACCTACAAAGGATTTAGCTTAAATCTCTTATTGTTCTGAACCTATGAGATTATGTACAGAATATTTTATTTATTGACAAAAAGACTTTCATCAATTTTGTAAATATCCACACCCCTTTTATAGATAAAACAGCAACCAAACCATGCACGTCACGAAATGCACCTGAGCTGTAATTGGCTAAATCAGATTATTGGATGAAAAAAACGAAATCGAGAAAGTTGGCCTAGCTAGCAAACCTGGTGCATGTAAATGCCTATTTTAGAGACAACAAGATCTTTCCTTCAAACACAAGTCCTTTTAAATTGAAAATAAACCAAGAGAATTGCATCAAGTTGTTGTCAATATTTTAAGATACACTTCTGCCCACAACAGCATTGCCCCATCTCAAGAACGCTGTGAGATGCAATAAAATGTATACAACACCAAATTTGATATCAGGAAAGATGTTGCAAATTGTCAAGCATTAATATTTCTATCTGTTATTGATGACCCACTCTCGGAATTTGTACATGTAATTTTCATACGATATGAACCAAGGATATCCTTTGTATTCTAAAAGCTCTTCCGCCAACATTTAGAGAGTACGGCAATCTTCCTGCCCTGACACCAAAAGAACATACTGATAACATCGTCTCCCTTGTCACAAATTTTGCCAATCATTCCCTAATGAAAGAGTCAGTGATCACTGCGTTACTTCAAAATAATTCTGGGTGCCAGATATACTAAAACATTATCAACTGATTGCCGGGCTAATTTGGCCAGCAAATGTCTTGTTCAGAGCCTTTATTGAGAGCCGGGTTATCTTTGACAGCACTGTGTCTGCGTTTCAAGCCAGCTATGGTACTGAGTTTGCACTGTTCCCTTTCTGAGAGAGTATTTTGTCATATGCCACTGACAAAAAAGTTTCACTTTTAGAAACGCTTGAACCCTCAGCTGCTTTTGATATGGTGGATCAAAAAACACTAGTCACCTGATTGCAATCTACAAATTGGGTCTCAAAACAGGCAGCTCCCCAGTTTCGCCCATTCTTGGAAAATATATGGCATGGGGTCAAAACTGGACCCTTTCTATTTACCCGATTGAGAGGACCTCTGGAGTTCAACAGGGCTCACCATTTGCTCCCTTACTTTTTAAATATCATATAAGACCTTTGATGAATATGTATTACTAAAAATAACCTATTATACCACTACTATGCTGAAACGACTCAGGCGTTCCTTCGTTTTAATGACCTGGAGAATACATTCTCACAATTTTAGATGCTGTAAATGAGCCTATGTATTGGATGCATCAGAGCAGGTTACAATAGACCATCGCTATGCTTCTTAGCACGTGCCAACTTCCCTGCTGCTTGTTGTCTTCTCCTACCCTTTTTGAGGTACACTAATCTTTTGCAAGGCATTTGACACTCAGACTAGACCTTAAAAGCACACATTAATAATACAGTCAGAAGCAATGTCTTCCAACTTCAGTTATTGCGACATACTATCCCCCCAGGATAGCATGCATGAGAAGGGGGCTTTGATTATTCAAAGCTTGTTTACGCAAATTCCTTGTGCACAGAACTTCTTGTCTAACAGCTCCAGCAGCTACATCTTTAGAGCCTCCTAGAGAGAGCACATATGCTTAGAAAAGCCTTACAATGCTTACCTGTCCATGGTTGTCAGGTGTGTGCATGACTCCACCCCTTTCTATATGCAGGTGTGCGCCTGGCTCCACCCCTTTCCATATGCAGGTGTTCGCATGGCTCCACACCTTCATATATGTAGGTGTTTGCCTGACTTCACCCCTTTCGATATGCATGTGTGTGCCTGGCTCCACCCCTTCAAATATGCAAATGTGTGCATGGCTTCACCCCCTTTTTATATGCAGGTGTGTGCATGGCTTCACCCCTTTCCATATGCAGGTGTGTGCCTGGCTCCACCCCTTCATATATGCAGGTGTTTGCATGGCTTCACCCCTTTCTATATGCAGGTGTGTGCATGGCTTCACCCTTTTCTATATGCAGGTGTGTGCATGACTCCACACCTTCATATATGCAGGTATGTGCATGGCTTCACCCCTTTCTATATGCAGGTGTGTGCATGTGGCTTCACCCCTTTTCAATATGCAGGTGGGTGCATAGCTGCACATCTTCATATATGCAGGTGTGTGCATATGGCTTCACCCCTTCATATATGCAGGTGGTGCTTGGCTCCACACCTTCATATATGCAGGTGTGTGCATGGCTTCACCCCTTTCTATATGCAGGTGTGTGCATGGCTCAACCCCTTTATATATGCAGGTGTGTGCATGGCTTCACCCCTATCTATATGCAGGTGTGTGCATGGCTTCACCCCTATCTATATGCAGGTGTGTGCATGGCTTCACCACTTTCTATATGCAGGTGTGTGCATGGCTTCACCCCTATCTATATGCAGGTGTGTGCATGGCTTCACCCCTACCTATATGCAGGTGTGAGCATGGCTCAACCCCTTTATATATGCAGGTGTGTGCATGACTTCCCCCCTATCTATATGCAGGTGTGTGCATGACTTCCCCCTATCTATATGCGGGTGTGTGCATGGCTTCACCCCTTTCTATATGCAGGTGAGTGCATGGCTTCACCCCTTTATATATGCAGGTGTGTGCATGACTTCCCCCCTATCTATATGCAGATGTGTGCATGGCTTCACCCCTATCTATATGCAGGTGTGTGCATGGCTCAACCCCTTTATATATGCAGGTGTGTGCATGACTTCCCCCCTATCTATATGCAGGTGTGTGCATGACTTCCCCCATATCTATATGCAGGTGTGTGCATGGCTTCACCCCTATCTATATGCAGGTGTGTGCATGGCTCAACCCCTTTATATATGCAGGTGTGTGCATGACTTCCCCCCTATCTATATGCAGGTGTGTGCATGGCTTCACCCCTATCTATATGCAGGTGTGTGCATGACTTCCCCCCTATCTATATGCAGGTGTGTGCATGACTTCCCCCCTATCTATATGCAGGTGTGTGCATGGCTCCACCCCTTCCTATATGGAAGAAAAGTTGATTCCCTATGCGCCCTCTCACAGGCCCCGCTCAGAAAAGGTTCTTCTTTTTATGATCCATACGTCGTGTTACGTAACCAGAGGAGACACACGGCTCTCAGTAGTAGGTCACTGCTCATGGAATGCCCTCCCTACTGAGCTTTGCAGGATTAACCAGCTCAGCCCATTCCAGAAGGCGTTAAAGACATTTCTGTTTGTTTCCCAGTCTTGTCCTTGTGTTCTATTTATTTTCAGTCTCTGCACCTAGACGCAGTATGTGGCCAACTCCCGCCTCGGCCTTTTTTATGGCATTAGCCACTGCAGGTCCCTGAGCCTCATTGCGCCTCATTGAGCCTCACTCCGCTCCCACCTCCTTTTTTATCTCCAAAATCTCATCGAGTTAAGTGGGGAAAGGTTGAAATAGGGAGTTGTTACTCTGTCTTGGCTACATCTGACAAGATCGACAATTAGGAAGATGGGGACAGGCAAGGTGGGTGGGGGCAAGGGTTGTTTTGAGCAAGGCACAGAGACACAGTAATTGATGAGCCGGGGGCGGGAATTTGAATATCAGAAAGTGTGGGGGATCAGATAACGGATGTGAGGGGTGAGTTCCACCATTGCAATGCAAGTAACTCAAAACATAGCAAAGATGGGGGGAGCGGTATAGTTTGGGCTCTCCCGCACATAAAAAGATCACACAAAACAGAAGGTAAATCGAACCGCTGGAATTCAGCTTATTTTGGTATTGAAAGTTTCGTTCTTTTGCACTGCTTAATGTCAATAATTTGAAACTACTGGTTCATGTGTCTGTTTTTGCCATGTTGTGCAATTCTGGTCTACATACAATAAATAACATATCCATAGACCATCCGCATAGAATTCCAAAGGCGGGTCATGAGGGAGTGTCCCCAGGGCTGTCATATTATTCTGAGGGTCTTGTATTGCCTCTTTCGCCTTTCTACTGCTCATCTGCAGCACCTGCCCTGTTGTTTAAAGCTAAAGTGTCTGCATGTTGGCATGGCATTGGCAGTTTGCCAGCCTCTGCAGTCCAGCTGTTCAGCATAAAGCAACGTATAATTAAAGGAGACCTTCTGAAATTCGGAGTGTTTAAAGGAGACCTTCTGAAATTCCGACACCTTCATGGTCAGCACTTGTTCGACCCTGTTCGCAGCACTTTCATGGCCGAAATTGTTGGCTGCAATCTCTGGCTGATTGAAGCGTGGTCGTGGTCGGCGAGTGATCGCTAGAGGGGTCAAGTCTTTTGTATACTTTGCATTTCACAGACGGTTTTACTTGCGGTCGGATCCCAGCTCTGCTTGCATGGGGAGTGTTCAGGACTTGTTAGGTGATTTAGGTGGCGTTTAGCATTTCACGTGGCATCCACAGTAGCAGTGTTGTATCATTTAACACTTCACCCCTGCATTTTATAGGCATGCGAATGAAGCAGCATGTCTGGGTATCACGCTAGACATGGGGGCTCCATTTATGTATTTATTTATTGTGCATTAGTAAGGCACTTCTACATCAAGTAAATTGTGTTTCAATGCCATTGTGTTTCAATGCCGAGCAACACAATTCTGGCATAGAACCTTTGATCACGTGACTTTGGATTGTTGTTGTAGTGACTGGGAGTTCCTGCTTTGGAAAGGTGAACCAGAAGAACATATATAGATTCTACCACTCTGGAAACCATCTACCCAAAATGTTTGCTTTCCACACTGACTGTGTATATTTTTAATTCAGTGCAGGGAGCAAATATACAAGCAAGTGACTGAAGGCACACTTCGTTAAAACATGTTTAGAGCACCAGTGGACCATTTGAAGCTGCATAGAAGCAGGGTCGGACTGGGGCATAACATTGTCTCGGGCACAAACGAAAAAGTTGCCCACGGTTGTAAATGGGAATTCATTCTTTTTGTGACGCTGTTTGAATAGTACCCAGGGGGGAGGTTTTTGATACAATGTGATGCAAATTGTCCATTTTAAAGAATATTTATTCAGCAACACCGGTCAAAACTATTAGCCACATAGCGAAGTAACTCATCAAACTGGCCCACATTGGCCAAAAAGTGCCTGACTTTGACCCAAAAAACTGGCCCACACAAGCATTTTGCCTTTTTGGTTCGGCCATGGGACTATTGCCCTATAAGCTAGCCCGAGCCTGTATTGAAGCCATTAACCCTGAAAGGAAAGCTTAGAAATAACACTGGCAGGCAAAGGTTTCATGTTACTTCTCGATAGAGCTAGCACAAACAGCTAATAAGTAGATGTGTCTTGGGCGGGTAGTGGACGTCAATGCCCATAGTGATTAGCATGACCATGGGCATTGAAGGGTTGGGTAAATAGCCAAACAACACCCACAAGCGATGTGTCTCTCCTCATAAGCCATCTACTTCCTATCTGTACTGCAATGCAATAGTTTCGGAGTATAGGTGGTGTAAGTGATTTCAATCCAGCACACACCCAAGTCAAGCCCAGCATGTAGTGCGCAATTGAAACCCTTATTTATTTTTACCTATAAGTTCAATATTCTGAACGATGTACCACACACATCACACCCTTCTCCTGGAACCCCCCTGCTCATCTCCGGAATCAGGCTAGTTTGCAAAGGTAAATATTTATTATTGTATTTAGAATTTAATCACAATATATTTTAATAGGTAAACAACAATCACCAATGGGGTGACAGAACACTGACTAATATCTTTAATACACTAGGAATCAATTAATGAGCACAAAAGCAAATGTAGCACAGAAAAGAATACTGTTGTGTTGGTTTATAACAGATGTCAGTATGGTTAAAGATTCCCCCTGCAACACCCCTCAACCCACCAATCGACAATGTAAATATATGGGAGGAGAGAGCAGGTATTCAGGAATAACACAAATCAAACAGAATGTCACTCCCACCTTCCCCCTTCAAACACAAGAAAAAAACAGAATTGACTTTTCACTGTCAGAATGGCTTGAAATTGTCTTTGGAATTGACTGAGCAAAAACACCAAATGTGGTAAAAAATACTTAAATTATTATAAATTCCTATGGGAGGTGCTTTGAACAGTTGCGAACAAACAGAAGCAATGATTTAGTCAAAAGAAAACATTAGAAATCTCAAAGTCCAAGTGGTAAATAAATTAAAGCTATTTCACACATGTAAAATTTCTCAGAATGTAAAAACGCAGCAAATTTTTCCTTATGCGATATTCGCTATAATGGGAGAATGTTTTGGGTTCTATGGCTAGCTAAGGATGTTAGGTACAAGCAGGAGTTGAAATTTCATTTCTATCATACAAACTGAGGAAGTTATAAAGGTTTTAGTGAGAGTCGTTTTTGCAAATAGGCGCAGGAATGGAAAACAGAAATGCACTTTTGAAAATGACAGATGGGTTGATTACAATAGATTATGACTATGAAAAAGCGAATGCCACAGATGGATTTTACAGTCACGCGATCAGCGTAACACGCCTGTTGTGGATACTCTACTTCTTCAGATAAGGAAAGAGTCAGCACAATGATAGTTCTAGCAACACTATGGTTCTGAATTAAAAATGGGATGGGTTTGAGATTTGGATCAGACAATGCAGAGATATTAGGGTCACTTTTCTTCCTATTAATACTCACAGAATAAGTTATTAAATTAGACCGTCATTTCTGGTCATGGATTGGATCTGGTGTAGGAAGAACAGCACATCAGGCACGGGATTGGATCAGCTAGGCCGGCCTCCAGATTTGCACAGGATCTATCCTTCTTATTTGTGGATATTTCAATCAGCTGGATAGCGAGTTCCTCCAGCAAGCCTGGTGGTAGAAAGCTAGAGAGTTTCAGGATACTAGTTCAAAAGGCCTTCTCACACCACAGCGCTTCACTGGGTTGCAAGAATAGGTTTCAGGATTAGGCCTTGCAGAAAGTCAATAGTTCTCTACTGCTTGCAAGAGTCTTGGCATCTGGATCTGGAAGTATGTTAAAGCTGGATGTGAAATGCTGGATCAGAGTGCTTCACCGGAATCAGGAAAGTGGGTGGATCAGTGAGTCTCTATGTGTTGTCAGCTGTCTCTATTTATCCTTTCAAATGACATCACAAAATGGGTGTATGGGCCGGCTTAGCTAAACATGCCCCTGTGAGCTGGGATTGGATCAAAACTTCATCTCCACCTTGCATTTGATTGATTGGATCAAGGCGGGATGATGTCACATTTTATGGTTTGCTTTACAGTTCTTAGAATCCTCCCTTTAGCTACTGGTCTCAAAATCAGATTTCATCCTAAATACATATTTCTACATTGGTCACCTTCACCCAAATCACACACAATGATTCCATATTTTATGTAGCATCTGTTCCTCAAAATCCTGCAGCTGTGGGGTCTTGTTTCAACTTTCTACAGAATGTTGTCCTTTTCGCTATGAACACAATTTCCAGACTTTATGCAAATTTCCACAAATGTGCTTGTTTAACATAGGAATGTGTGTGTGCATTTTCACAATTCTAGGATTAATACATGTCACATAAAACCACATATATTGCCATTCCTGCCCAGAACATGTCACACAGTTCTGCCACCTCTTATAACTTGCAGCCAGAAATTAGACTAACAGATATGTCCTTGGTATATTTTTCACCACTTTGAATCACAAGTTATGAATCTTTAAAACATTTTCTTTGTTCATGTTTAACAGCAAATGGCACGCCCCTTTTTCTCTCTTTTACGACCCTCTCACACTTCTGTTTCCTGGGCTGAAGGGACTGCTATTGTTCATTCTCTTTCTGTAGACGAAAGTCTGGGTTAACCCACATTTATCATCTCCCCGTGAGTTTCAGCTGAGAGGATATCCCTCCCTCTGTGAGAAACCTGTTTGTCCACTTCCAAAGGGTTGCAGCTCAGCCAAGCTAATTTATTCTTAATTAAAGATCCAGGAAAAACCAAACTTGTTGCATCAAACATAAATACATTACTTTCTTAGCTTTCCTCTATGGGATAAAAAGCAACTGAGATCTGTATTCTTTTTAGCCACAATCCTTTTTATGTTTGCTTATCCAGCAGATTTTTTAGTTTAGATCACTTTGAAGTTTCATCAGTAACTCATCTGACAGCTGTCATTCAGGTAGCCCAAGGTACTGCACCCAGATTTTGATAGGGGCTGTCAGTTTACCGACAATCCAGTTTGTCTGATGAATGTTTTGCTCTTCACATTAGAACTTTGTATGTTCGCAATGCTTCATTAGATTACATTAATTTTAGCTCCAAGCAAGATTTTGAATTTGAGAAGTGTTGTGTTATAGGCAGTTTGGAGTTTTTAGCACAAAGCTAATGTCATTTATAGGCACCTTTTGAAGTTTCATTTGCAAAGCGCTGCTTCTTTCTCTGCCCTCTGTTGGCTGGTCATGGATCCCACTGGCACATTTTCTGTTGTCTGTGCTCTATTCCACCACACATGCAGGTTGTGCATCCATTCTTTTGTGTGTTGCAGGACGCGGTTTTTGTAGGTTTTTTGTAGGTTTTGGTGCGCACAATAGTTTTGCCACCATTGTTGCAGTTCCTTGCACCATACTATCAGGGTGATGCCGCATAGCATAGTGCAGTGGGTCAATACATCCCACAGCCCCCCCCCCTCCTGATTTGGTTTTGACCTCCCGTCAAGGGGAAGTCAGAATATTGTGATGTTTTTTTTCTGTCTGTGTGGAGAACCTCAGTGGCTTCTCCCGTCAGTGATTAAAGCGACACCCTCTCCTCGCCGGTTCTGATGGGGAGTATTGCTGGTTCTGGTTGGGAGTATTTCTGGTTCTGGTTGGGAGTATGGAGCGGCACTCCGGGCTCCTTGGGTCTTTGCTCCCGGTACCCAAGTGGTCCTCCTTGGTGATTCTTGGGATGATTCTCAAATGCTAGAAAATTAAACATAGCATGGTTATGGAAATGTTCCCACTATTGTGTCCACACCTCATCTGGGGATGTCAGCAGTTGGAAAGACACTTTCATTGGTTACAATTGGCAATATTCCCCCTCTATGTTCACTAATGGTCTTAAAAGGTGGATTCTGCAGGTGAGTCCTGGGATGGTCCCCTCTCCTCCATTTCTGAAATTCCATCAATAACTAGGGCCCAAATTAATCTGAAGTCGGTTGAGGAGGTCACGGCTCATATAAAAGGCAGAAGGAACACCTCGCACAACCCAACAAGTATCTATTATGCTTTTGTCATCTCTAGAAATTTTGATCATACAACTGCTAAGCAGAGGATGTTGGGAGCGGGGTGCTTCCAGGTCCCGTACCCATTACTGCACTGACTCTACGGCGGGTAGGGTTTGCTCTTTTGGGAGTTTGTTTAATAATGCTTCGCTGATGAAGCTTTCTTCGCTATTCAAGTCAACTCGGACAAGGACGGACTCCTTCACGTCATTTAACTGAATCGGGAGGTAGAGCTGTTCACCCTTTTTTAGAATGCCAGCTAAGTTCTGTGCAGTTTGATATCAATTTTGGCTATGGACTTGGGATTTTCGGATTGTACATCAGTAAAAAATTCAATGTATCTCCCTACAGGGTGCAATGCCACTTGAGACTGGAAGGGAGGCTGATTTGCAGAAATGGAGAAGAGTTCTCATCACAGTTTGGTGGTCCCACAGCTATGACGGTGATGTTGGGTGTGTCATTGTTTTGAAAGTAGAACCCAATTAGGTCCGGTTTTTGTTCAACCATGTGGCATGTGCCATTTAAACTCACATGGTTGATGCTTTGCTTTAATTTAATTGGCCCGTGGGTCTGGGTCCAGAGGACCTTGTTTACACAATCTATAAGGGGAGGCAGCCTGCGGAGGATGTCATTCCCTAATCGACAGGGGGTTCAACCTGGCACCACAACTAGGACCAGGTGCTTCATTTTGTGTCGCCCAATTTTAATTTCCAGCTCTGCAGACCCTTCAACAGGAATTTCCTTCCAGTCAAAGTTCTGGAGCTGTCCAGGAAGAGGGTTGAGAGGAATTTGGTATTTCTCCCCCCTTCCCGAATTTAGCTGCTCAAAGACTCTCTTTGACAGCAAAGTTGCTTGGGATCCAGTGTCCACCAGTGCTGGAATTGCACATTGCCCTTGCACCTGGATGGAGGTGTAGAATCTACGTTCCTTCTCCTCCAAGAGGCAAGGGTAATGGGTGCTCTGGGTAAGCTTGATGGTCAATTTGTTTATTTATGACTCTGACTCCGGGATAGTTGGGTCAAGAGACAGTGTCGGAGTTGAAGAATCTAGCACAGAATTTTGACACACCGCTATTTGGGGAGTCTCGGGCTCCCCCTTTTCTGATTCAGGGCTGTCCCCCTTTTTGGAGACAGTCCTCAGAAGGGCTTTGGGGAGCTAGGGACTCTTCTTCCTCTGGTTCTGGGCCACCCCCCCCCCCTTTTGGAGGCAGTCCCCATAACAGGTTTGGGCATGATCCGGGGTGTGAGCTTGGGCATCTGCGAAAAAAATAGCAGAGTTGGATATGGGGGGAGTTTAGGACTCCCCTGCCTCTGATTCTGGGCTTTCCCCCCTTCCCTTTTTGGAGGCAGTCATCAGAATTGGTTTGAACAGGGTGATTTTCTTGCTGGTCATTCTGGGGTTCAATGGTGGGTGGTTTTAACTTGTGTCAGGATTCGACCATGGAAACCCTGGTATTACTGGAAACGTATTGCCGTTTAGAGTTCCAGTGAGGCGATCTAGCCCTCACCTATCATGGCCGCCGTGTGTATATTACCAAGCCCCACCCACCGCCCGGTGCGTTGTTTCTGTTCCTTGATACTCAGCGCTCCGCAGCTAACCTCGCTTAGCAACCCTCCTTTGCCTTTCTAGAGAGTTTTGCTATTTCTCTCTCTTTCCGTCTCGACCGGCTCTTTAGCCGGGCTTCCTACTTGAAGATTTTTTGTTTCCTTTCCGTTTCGGTGCCTGCTTGCTACTTTCTCCTCTCTTTGCTTACCCTGTCGGCGTCTATGCCATTCTAGCTTTCGGTTCCGCTCTATTCAGATCCGCCTCCTCCTAAGGTCCTACGTGCTCTGTCCTGGTTTCTTTTGTGGGATCAATCTATTTCTGGTAAGTGGGCTCTTTCTTTATTTCTTCCTTACCCATCTTTGCTTTCTCTGCTTCCCGTCCTCGATACTCCTAACCTACCTTCCTTCATTCTGCGGTTCCAAACCCTTCTGTATCCCAGTTGCAGCGTTTCGTTGCTTCTTGCCAATTACCAGACCTATTCCTTGAAATCACTCTGCAGCCGTACTCCTCAGCACCTGCTTCATCTTCAAGACCTGCATCCCGGAGTAATTCTTCTTGTCCAATTGAAGAACCGGAATATAATTCTCATCTGAACTTTTTCCGCCAGTTGTGTGCATCCCCTTGGCAAGTCTGACCTGACCACAGAAGGACAATACATCAGAATTTTTTGGCACCATCCGGCTTTTTCCCTGAACGTTGGGGTTTGGCTCCTCAGAGTCCCCCAAAGACAGGTCCCAATCCCTGTCAAGGTGGCCTAGGAGGGAGCCAGACCCTATTTGCACGATAGGAGATCAAAAGAGAAACCATCAAGAGAGGCTCCAAGAACCAAGAAGAAGTCATCATCCTCTTCCAAGGACAGTGAACCAGAAGGATCAGGTGAGGAGCAGGGGAATGGCAGGGCAAGTTCTGACAACTTGTTCCCCACATCTACCCAGTCTTGATCAGGATTTCTTGGGACCTATTTTTCTTTGGGAGGAGTTCCCCCATCCCTGAAGGAGAAGATCCTTTTCCGAGAATCCTCTGAGGACCCCTCTCCTTCAAATTGAAAGATTCTAACCTCCTCCACAATATGGGTCTTTTTAGGCTCTTTATTTCTCCTACCCGCCCTCTGCTCCTTAGGTGGCAGATTTTCGGGGGCAGGAGATTCTGGTTCCGGTTCCTGGGTTTCCAGGGGCTTTTCACCAGTGAGGAAGGAAGCTTCCTCTAAGGCTTTACACCCCCCTTGCCCTTGTGCCTCCTCCGTGGGAACTTGTGGGTTGTCGGGGTCTCTCCCTGTCATTGCTCTGGAGCACCAGACCCTTGATTTGCAGAGTTCTGATTCGCCATGGTCATCTGAGGGTTCTGTTGAGCCCTCAGCATGCGACCCAGATCCTGTGCCAAGTTCTGGGCCTGGCGCTCCAGTTGGGACACCCGCTCTGTCTGGTACAGGGTCCTCTGGTCTACCCTTGGTTGATCACGGGAAGGGTAACTGTCCCTTCTTCCATAATACCCTTGATTGGGATCGTTTTGGGACCCCTCGACCCTTGGCCTACCTCTCCCGGATTGGGCTGTCTGGGCTCAGGTAAGTGGGGAAAGAAAGAAGGGTTGTTTTGGGGGTTGGTGTTTGGCGGGTACTGGGGAAAGAAACTCAACCCGGCATATGGGGGATTACTGCCCTCCTGGGGAAAGTGAGGAGGGAAGTTTCCTATTTCTCCTACTCGCCCTCTGGTTCCTAGGTTGCAGATTTTCGGGGGCAGGAGATTTTGGTTCTGGTTCCTAGGTTTTCAGGGGCTTTTCACAAGTGGGGAAGGAATCTTCCTCTAAGGCTTTACACCCCCCGTCCCCCTGTGCCTCCTACCTGGGAACTGGTGGGTTGTCGGGGTTCTCTCCCAGTCATTGCTATGGAGCACCAGATCCTTGATTTGAACAGTTCTGAGTCGCCATGTGCATTTGAGGGTTTTCCTGCATCGTCAACATGCGACCCAGATCCTGGGCCAAGTTCTGGACCTGGCGCTCCAGTTGTGACACCTGCTCTGGCTGGTACGGGATCCTCTGGTCTACCCTTGGTTGATCATGGGAAGGGTAACTGTCCCTTCTCCCATAATACCTTTGGTTGGGATAGTTTTGGTACCCCTCCACCCTTGGCCTCTGCTCTCCCAGATTGGGCTGTCTGGGCTCAGGAAAGTGGGGAAAGAAAGAAGGGTTGTTTTAGGGGTTGGTGTTTGGCAGGTACTGGGGAAAGAAACTCAACCTGGCGTTTGGGGGATTACTGTCGTACTGGGGAAAGTGAGGAGGGAGGTTTCCTGGGTTGTCAACTGCCTGGTTGGATCCCCCCTTGGGCTGGGGGAGTCCACACATAGCCCAGGATGGGTCTGTTGCCCTTGTAACAGGGGCTGATGTAGTCAGGGGAATTAGGGGTTCCATTTGTGGGGTTACCTCCCTGATTCCCTGTTTGGGATTGGCCCGAGGGCCTTCTGGGTCTTTGGTTAGTGGGATTTTGCGCAGGAATGTTTTTAGGCCCCCCCATCTCCAGATCTAAAATGGGGGCAATCTTCACCTCTGCCACCTTAGCAGCAGCGGGGGTGTTGGTGGGTTTCAGGATTTTATTGGCACTTTTATTTTCTACTGGCTTCTGCACTTCGTAGATGCGAGTTGCTTGTTTAATGACCCAGTCTAGTGATCTTTTCTCATGAAAGTCCCTCACCAGCTGGGTCATATTGTATTTAGGGAGGGCGTGAAAGAAGGTTTTGATAAATTCCCTACTGTCGGTGCGCACCCTCCTGGTGGTCTGTGCAAAGGCACGTTTCAGCTCTTGGACAAATTCTTGTGGGGCCTCGTCTTCCCCATATTGCAGATTGTAGGCTACCTTGCAGGCCTCTTGAGGGTTTCTCTGTATTGAGAAATGCTTTAAAATGGCCTCCCTGTAGTTGGACCATCTTGAATGGTTCTGATCCTCCAGCCCCGCAAAGAAGCTGGAGTATTCAGATGAAAATGTCCACTTGACATACTGAACACAGCTTTGGCTGTCCTTCAGGTGGAAAGTCTCCATCATTTGCTCAAACAAATCGAGGTGCTGCCAAACTGAATATTTTGCATTTTTATGGTGGGGCGTTATGACGCTCCTAATAGCCTTGATTTGCTTCAGGGGATCTTTCAGTAGGGCCCTCTTAATTTTGTTGCCCTTTTTAGTTCTGGTCACCCTTGTCTACTCATCCTCTGACTCAGAGGCACTGCTACCAGAGGTGGCTGTCTGATCTTCTAAGCTCTCCCTGATTCTGCAGGCTTGGGAATGGCTGGCAGAAGGTGGGGGCCTAGTCTCTTGAAACCTGCAGCGCTCAGAAGAGTCTTCTGACTCTCCCTTGCTCCCAGGATTGGCTGAATATCCCCCCTCCCACTGTCCTAGCTGGGAGTTGGTTTTTAACATTCTCTGTGTGGGTCTAGTCTCATGGAATTCCCCACAAAATTTAACTGACTGATCTCTTGGTAGGTGACCCCGACAACCCACAAGTTCCCACGGAGGAGGCACAAGGGGAAGGGGGGTTAAAATGTAATTGCTGCTCCAGCTTTTGTTGACTCTGTTGTAGAGAGTCCAATCTTTCCTGACACTCTTTTTGCAGTGTCTGTACCTGGGCATCTTGCTCTGCATTCTTTTGCAGTAAGAGAGCCAGATCTTCTTGGAGTTTGGTGTCATACTGCCTAGCCTCTGTTTCAGATTCTTGGCTTTCTTGGAGCTTTTGCTCTGCAGAGTCCAGATTGCTCTGGATTTTCTGCAGTGCTTCCCCTTGCCTCTTTGTAAAATCTACACGGTCTGCGTACTTTTCCTGTATGACTCCTATGTGGAGGTACAGGTAGGCCACTATTCTGGCAATTTTGCATTGTTCCTCTTTTATTTTAGGGGTCATATACAATTCACTAAGTGCTTGATGTAATGGACACTTATCCTGCCAGGTATGAAGGTTGATTTCAGTGATTTGCTGTTTTATTCCCTGCAGCCATACCTGTTCGTCCTGTTCTGGCCATTCACCCCTGACAAACAATTTGTGCAGTAGATGTTCCCTCGCAATATTGATTTCCACTGGTGTCACCATTCTGGAAATATTAATTTCGTTCTGACTTTCTCAGGGTTCTTTTACTTTTGCAAACAGGCCCAATTCCTTTGAGTATTTCTTTGGGGGGGTGCTTGTACAGTGTAGCATAGTATGGTACCCCAACAAGGTGTATGTATCCCCTCAGCTAGCATGCTGTGTTAGACTGTCACGAATGGTATGTCAAAATCAGTATCCCAAACGAGTCCCCAAGCTGAAAGTGATTTCAATCCGGCACACACCTAAGTCCCGCGCAGCATGTAGTGCGCAATTGAAACCCTTATTTAGCTACTAAGTAGATGTGTCTTGGGCGGGGAGGGGCGGGTAGTGGACGTCAATGTCCATAGTGTTTAGCATGACCATGGGCATTGAAGGGTAAATAGCCAAACAACACCCACAAGCGATGTGTCTCTCCTCACAAGCCATCTACTTCCTATCTGTACTGCAATGCAATAGTTTCAGAGTATAGGTGGTGTAAGTGATTTCAATCCAGCACACACCCAAGTCAAGCCCAGCATGTAGTGCGCAATTGAAAGCCTTATTTATTTTTACCTATAAGTTCAATACCACTTACATCATACGTTTCTCCTGGAATCCCCCCCGCCCCTGAGTCACACTGAACCAGGAATAAGGCTAGTTTGCAAAGGTAAATATTTATTTATGTATTTAGAATTTAATCACAATATATTTCAATAGGTAAACAACAATCACCAATAGGGTGACAGAACACTGACTAATAAGTTTCATACACTAGGAATCAAATAATGAGCACAAAAGCAAATGCAGCACAGAAAAGAATACTGTTGTGTTGGTTTATAACAGATGGCACTATGGTTAGAGGTTGCCCCTGCAACACCCCTCAACCCACCAATCGACAATGTAAAGATATGGGAGGAGAGAGCAGATATTCAGGAATAACACAAATCAAACAGAATGTCCCTCCCACGGAATTGACTTTTCACTGTCAGAATGGCTTGAAATTGTCTTTGGAATTGACTGAGCAAAAACACCAAATGTGGTCAAAAATACTTACATTATTATAAATTCCTATGGGAGCCGCTTCGAACCGTTGCAAACAAGCACAAGCAATGATTTAGTCAAAAGAAAACATTTGAAATCTCAAAGTCCAAGTGGGAAATAAATTAAAGCTATTTCACACGTGTAAAATTTCTCAGAATGTAAAATCGCGGCAAACTTTTCCTTACGCTATATTCGCTATAACGAATGTTTGTGTTCTATGGATAGCTAAGGATGTTAGGTATAAGCAGGAGTTGAAATTTCGTTTCTATCATAAAAACTGAGGGAGTTATAAAGGTTTTAGTGAGAGTCGTTTTTTGCAAATAGGCGCGGGAATGGAAAACAGAAATGCACTTTTGTAAATGACAGATGGGTTTATTACAATAGATTATGACTATGAAAAAGCAAATGCCACAGATGGATCTTACAGTCACGTGATCAGCGTAACCCACCTGTTGTGGATACTCTACTTCTTCAGACGAGGAAAGAGTCAGCGCAAAGATAGTTCTAGCAACACTATGGTCCTGAATTAAAAATGGGATGGATTTGAGATTGGGATCAGACAATGAAGAGATATTAATACTCACAGAATAAGTTATTAAATTAGACCGTCAGTTCTGGTCATGGATTGGATCTGGTCTAGGAAGAACAGCAAATCAGGCACAGGATTGGATCAGCTATGTCGGTCTCCAGATTTGCACAGGATCCATCCTTCTTATTTGTGGCTATTTCAATCAGCTGGATAGTGAGTTCCTGGTGGTAGCAAGCCAGAGACTTTCAGGATACTCGTTCAAAAGGCCTTCTCACACCACAGCGCTTCACTGGGTTGCAAGAATAAGTTTGAGGATTAGGCCTTGCAGAAAGTCAATAGTTCTCTACTGCTTGCAAGAGTCTTGGCATCTGGATCTCGAAGTTTGTTAAAGCTGGATGTAGAATGCTGGATCAGAGTGCTTCGCCGGAATCAGGAAAGTGAGTGGATCAGTGAGTCTCTATGTTTTGACAGCTGTCTCTATTTATCCTTTCAAATGACATCACAAAATCGGTGTATGGGCCGGCTTAGCTAAGCTTGTCCCTGTGAGCTGGGATTGGATCAAAACTTCATCTCCGCCTTGCATTTGAGTGATTGGATCAAGGCCGGATGATGTCACATTTTATGGTTTGCTTACAGTTCTTAGAAACCTCCCTTTAGCTACTGGTCTCAAAATCGGATTTCATCCAAATACATAATTCTACATTGATCACCTTTACCCAAATCACACACAATGATTCCATATTTTACAAATCACACACAATGATTCCATATTTTATGTAGCATCTGTTCCTCAAAATCCTGCAGCTGTGGGGTCTTGTTTCAACTTTCTACAGAATGTTGTCCTTTTCGCTATGAACACAATTTCCAGACTTTATGCAAATTTCCACAAATGTGTGTGTTTAACATAGGAATGTGTGTGTAAATTTCCACAATTCTAGGATTAATACATTTCACATAAAACCACATATATTGCCATTCCTGTCCAGAACATGTCACACAGTTCTGCCACCTCTTAAACGTGCAGCCATAAATTAGACTAACAGATATATCCTTGGTATATTTTTCACCACTTTGAATCACAAGTTATGAGTCTTTAAAAAGTGTTCTTTGTTCATGTTTAACAATAAAATGGCACACCCCTTTTTCTCACCCTAGAATCCAGGAGCATCCCCCTCCTTGTTTGTTCCTTCCAGGAGCCATTTACGACCCTCTCAAACCTCTGTTTCCCGGGCTGAAGGGCCTGCTATTGTGGGTTAACCCAGACGAAAGTCTGGGTTAACCCACAATTATCATCTCCCCGTGAGTTTCAGCTGAGAGGATATCCCTCTCCCTGGGAGAATCCTGTTTGTCCATTTCCAAAGGGTTGCAGCTCAGCCAAACTAATTTATTCTTAATTAAAGATCCAGGAAAAACCAAACTTGTTGCATCAAACATAAATACATTACTTTCTTAGCTTTCGTCTGTGGGATAAAAAGCAACTCAGATCTGTATTCTTTTTAGCCACAATCCTTTTTATGTTTACTAATCCGGCCGACTTTTTAGTTTAGATCACTTTGAAGTTTCATCAGTAACTCATCTGACAGCTGTCATTCAGGTAGCCCAAGGTACTGCACCCAGATTTTGACAGGGGCTGTCAGTTTACAGACAATCCAGTTTGTCTGATGAATGTTTTGCTCTTCACATTAGGACTTTGTAGGTTCACAATGCTTCATTAGATTACATGAATTTTAGCGCCAAGCAAGATTTTGAATGTTGAGAAGTGTTGTGTAATAGGCATTTTGGAGTTTTTAGCACAAAGCAAATGTCATTTACAGGCACCTTTTGAAGTTTCACTTGCAAAGCGCTGCTTCTTTCTCTGGCCTCTGTTGGCTGGTCATGGAGCCCACTGGCACATTTTCTGCAGTGTGTGCTCTATTCCACCACACATGCACCATGGGTGGCAGGTTGTACATCCATTTTTTTGTGTGTTGCAGGATGTGGTTTTTGTAGGTTTTTTTGTAGGTTTTTGGCGCGCACAAGAGTTTTGCTGCCATTGTTGCAGTTCCTTGCACCATACTATCAGGGTGATGCCGCATAGCATAGTGGAGTGGGTTAATACATCCCAAAGTGGCACATAGGCACCGCCTAATAGCTAAAACTAAAAATAATAGACACATAGTTATACGGACGCAAAACATGTTTTTAGATTATTCTTAAAAGTAGCTTCAAATAACACATAGCTATGAATATATGGTCGCTGAAACTATTTAGATTTTTTTCTGTGTCCTAAAATTTCCAGAAAAAAAGAAAAATAGATTTGTTTGGGGTAAGAAACAACCGTGACATTTTTGTGTGGAAAGATTTTTGTAATACGCAGTATAAGTCTTAACCCAACGTTAGGGAACTAAGATGGAGAATGTGCTAATCCAAGAATCACCTACACCGACGGATGGAATGAAAAGTAGGACATGAGCCATACACGGAGGAGGGGTGGGGCGGTGATTAAAAACCAGAAACAGACATGTGCCTTCTCCAATCTTTTTATGTAACAACTCAGCCATTATTCATTTATGTTAAGGACTGCCAAGTTTAATCATGCTTTTTTTGTTTTTGTTTTTTTAGTGTTTTCGAGGAATAGACTGGGAATCTAAGCTGCTGTTATTGAAGACAAACGCAAACAGGTGCACCGTCAGAAAAGAGCTGCTGTTGGTCACAACACCGGATTCTTGAAATATCACAGGATACAAAACCCTCCACTCGCCCCTGGCCTGAGATACCTCTGCTGCTCTTTCACGTTTGGTGATCTGCACCTTTTAGAACTCCTGGAATGTCCTCTGAGCCTTTGTTTATTTTTCTGGGTGCTGCTTTTGGTATGATTTTCTTGTTCATTTGTCTCTGTATTGTAAGTAGGAGGTGTGGGACGAGCATGAACAGGAGCAGTTTTGGGGGCCCTCCTCAACAATTCAACGTTACTCGACTTGGTGTAGGCCACACTGTCTCCAGGGGTAACACTCAGTTTAATACGTCATGGGCAGAAACAAGCCAAGCATTTGGAGTTGAGGAGAGCTTCCATACAGATCCCTTGCACTACCATTGTACCCATGACAGTCATCCCTTCCATCATCACACTCAGGATTTCTGCTATGACGCAGGCAATGATGTTGCAGCGTTTTGCGAACCTCTAGACGTCCCTCCCAGCTACGCTCACGTCACTGAATGCTCGTCAGATGCAATGATCAATTATTCTGATGCTGGGCCCTGCTCCTCTGAATCCATGGCCTTTTCTTCTGATACTACTACGGACTACACCTGTAACGTATCGGGCGATTAATATTTCTGAGGCCATTTTGTTCGACACAGAAAAACACACTGAGTTGAATGTTTCACAGGTTACATTGTTGTCATAATTCACCTGACAAAATGGAGGACTTGTGCGAATGCACACGGGGCCTGATTCTCAAAAAAGGGTTTCTTCCCTTGTGTGCACGTGGCACACACATGCAGAGAGTGGGCAGATTGGCAGAAGTGAATATGCATACACAAATGGCTGTCCATGCTCAGATTCGATCCTGTGAAGCAGCCCACCAACAGAATGTGCGTAGGGGCCATGCTGCAGGAAGCACACCACTTTTACAAAGGGATGGACCTTGATCTGCACCATATCTGTGGCTCTTTATCTTCTGCCTAGGTTCTCCTGTCGAAAACCAGGCACGGGGGAAAGCGCAATACAGGCATGAGTCTGTTAGGAGAACCCTACCATCATTTCAGAACCTCATATTGCATGTTTTCATGGCTGGCAGGATCATTTCTATTTCCTTTTTATATTTCAACATCCCCAATGGAGGGGGATATGTTACACCGTATTTACAGCGATGGGCCCTTTCAGCATTTCAGGTTGAAACACACAGTAAGGGCCCGATTCATGGAATTATTTGCATGGAAAATAGTACTTGCGCGCCAAACTTTGTCAATTCATGGATTCAAATGTGCGGTACTTGTCCTGTACTTCCGTGGAGTTTGCGTAGGCTCAGTATGTCTCTGTGAGCCATTGAGGGACTTGCACGAGACTCCACGCAGAGCGTGGGCGTGGCTTGCACAGGAAAGGGGGCGGAACACCAAAAATGGGGAAGAACTTGCTAAAAAGTGGCCGTTCTGGGGGCTGGCCTGCAGGCTGTCCCTCGCACACCCACAATTGGGCAGCACAAATCATATTCATGTATTCGATAACGCAACCTCTCAGCCGGGAAATAAATGGCCATGCAAGTCCTTCATTCTATCTGGCAGGCATGTCAGATTTTCGGGGTGTGTGTACGCAACCGTGGTGCTGATCAAACTTAGGGGTGCATGTACCTAGTGTAACTGGGTGCAGGAGTAGCTTACGGCGGTCCACATGCAGATTTTTCGTGATTTCAACCGAGTTACAATTTTTCATACGCATGTTGTCGGGGTGCCGGATACAGTTACGATGGACTGTGCGCAGGGTCCCCTATATGCAGGCGTGCTTGCTGGGGACCCTACACACTGTTTAAAGGGTGCATGTATTCGCGCCCAGGGAGCATGCAACGGTAGCTTTGCATGGGGCATGTCAAGGGCATTCCGAGTGCGACTTGTGGATACGGTTACTTTGCGCAAATAATTCATGAATAAATGTTTTTATAAATGCACGCAGGCTCGCGCAGTGGCCTTCTCAGTGCGCGACCCCTGCAGGATTTCTGTGCACATTTCCATGAATCGGGGCCCTAAAAGGGCACATGTCCAAAGAAGCTTTCGCTACTGTAGGGTATTCCTGCCATTTAAGTGATCTTTATCTTCATTGAGGTCAAATCTCCCACCCCTCCCCCTTTAGACCATTAAGAATGATTCAGGCTAAGTATTTATACATTCAATCACTACTCAATTTACTTATTCCTTTCCAAGTCGCCCTTCACACACTTGCACTTGTTTTAAGAACGTTTGCCCTGTTCCCTTTGCTGTTGCTGTAATAATCTGCTATGGTTTGCAGGAACCTGTGTTACCTTGTACGCTACCATCAATTGCCAATTGCACTACCTTTTCCCGCCAAGCCTTTATCCCCCTCTTGTTTTTACCTGTACGTGCTGTGAAAAAACTTGTAATTTACAAATAAAATAAAAAATGCACTCAGAGAAAAGCATGTCACAGGATGCTGTAACCAGCCACCTATTCATATCGGTCCAGTTGCCCAATGCATGTTGAAATGTTGGAAGCACGCATAGCACTTAAATATGCATGAGGAAGCCACAGCTTGTCCTTCATCCTCGGCGCAAGTCTCTTCAAATAAGTACTTGAAAGGAGAGAATTGCCAGGGAAGTTATGAGTGGCAAAGTTCCCACGCATTTTGCCCACACAAGTCATTGTGAATTGGGGCCAATACACTGATGCAGAAGGTTGACAAAAACGTTTGACGTTGCCAGACCCTTGCTGCACATCGTGTACAATGTATCAGGGTGGGAGGGGGTGTGGGAGTGAGTATACAGGTGTCTCACAAGACATCTTAACATGCCAAGCTATGTGCAAATGTTTACCTTCTACCCTAGCATACCAGCGCATTGATCTTCTCTGCGTCTTAGTCACGGGGCATGGGAGTTTAACCCCAGGTGGATTCTCGTGGTGGTCACTGAGGTTGAGTTAATAATAGTAGACCTTTATTACAAACAGTACCTAATTGCTTGTTCCTCTGTTTTTCTCTCCCCCCTTGTACGTGATGTTGACCAATCTTGTATAAACTGATTGTATGTCTCAACATGTCTAAACATGTTTGTCTCCAAGGATTTTGGCTATTTTGCAATGCATTTATTTTGTGAAACCCAGAGACTTACATGTCATTCATAGGACTCACATTTGGGGTGATTTACAATGTGTGTTAATAGTTTTTTAATTTAATGTTGTTAACAGCCTGCAATCAGGTCGAAACACGTGTCGGCTGTCTTTTGTTACACAATACCTTTGTCTTGCAGGCTCAACCTGCATTTATGTTTCATCCAGCTTGTATAACGTATTAAATCACACCATTTTATTAAAAAGAAAATCTGCTTCACGTGCATTGTCTTGGGTATCTGGTTACTCTACATAGTTTTGCTCGGGACGGCAGGGCACAGGTCCTTTACCCAAACATGTGCCGCAGGAGGCATAGTCACAACAAGAGCTACTGGGGACCCAGCGCAGGTGATTGCTCAATTTACTGCCCTTTCACAATTCTGCCATTTTGTATGTCATTGTGAATCCCTTCTCTTATAATATACATGCGCTCATGGGCTTTGCAATGGGAATGCCCTGGGTTAAACTGGTCATAACTTCCTGCATCCGCTGAATTAAAGTTTTTTTTTTTTTTGTTAAATCTGCGCAACTTAACTGAAAGTTAACTAAGGTTGTTTTCGTGAATTTCAAGGATTTTGTTAACCCATAGTTGTTTTACAGGCCACTAGCCATGGCCTTCTGTGCATGTTCCCCCAATGTCTTTCTATTGGACCGACCAGGCAGCCGCGACCTTTGGCCGTGGCCCGCTATTCATGTTTTTCGGGCATGGCCAGTGAGCACGTCCTTCGGCCGTGCCCAATGTATCTTTTAAAACACTACCTTTCTATCCCGCTCAATAGCCATGGCCTTTTCCCATGACCATTCGGCTGTGGCCACACTGCATATTGCTCCAATAGGTTTCCTAAACAGGTCACTAGCCATGGCTTTGCCGATAAGTAGTGGTCCCGGCCTTCGGTCTTAACCAGGTTAAGACGTGGACACTTCTGGATGATGCAAGAGTACAGGCAACAACGCTTTTTGCGGGCTCTGCAAGCAGTGTTGGGCCTTAGGCTGTACCCCTCCTTATTGAATCACAGCTAAAGGGGTGACTTTGTGACTCTGAATTGAGGCCTGTTCCCATGTCCTTACGTCAGGATGCACCAGAATGCCTCAGCTACTCCTGATTGATACCAGTGAACTGGGGCTTTTGTATTTGCAGGAGTCAGTCCTGAAGTGTGAGTGAGCGTTCTGCAAGACACTTTGCAAAGTATATATACGTTTTAGCCCTGCTTTGAACACCGATTGGCAGGGGGAGAGTTAGGCACGGATATTGCTGATCTGTGCCAGTGGGACGGTGGGGTGCTCCTGGAACTCTGCACTGCCTCTGGGTGCAGTCTGGATGACGACTACTCGCTATCTTGCTGTCCACTTTGGGGTGGTGCATGCCCTGGGCTGGTGGGGAAGGGCGGCTGTTTAATGGAAAAGGGCAACAAAAAGCAGATTTACCTGCAATTCACCCAGAAGGAAGGCTTGGAGCTGAATAAGGGCACTATGTCATCGCCCTACCCTATTGTGGAGTAGGAGGTGGCATCATCTGTCAGGGACCCAAGCACGTCGTCTTCTGCTAATGGCCCGCCTCGGAAGTGAGCATTGTACTAGTGGAGATGAAAAAGGGCTTTGCTTCCATTAACACCAAGTTGGATGGCATGGAGTACAAGATGGACTGTATGCAATAGCGTATAGAGAAGGAGAGCAGGCGGATTCGGGAGACTGAACAAAGAGTGGGTGTACTGGAGGACACAAGCACTGAGATGAGCCAGGCCCTTCTCACACTGCAACGAGATGTGAAAGATGTGTGAGAGAAGAATGAAGATTTGGAGGCGAGATCCCGCTGCAACAATATACGGGTGGTGGTGATCGCAAAGTCCATCCCGTCACAGAATATGGAAACCTGTATTAGAGAAGTCCTGGGGGACCCCCCGCTTTCATACCAGTTTTTGATTGAGAGGGCCCACCGACTGCCGCTGCAGAAGCCCACGCTAGGACAGAATACCTGCCCAGTTATTGCGTGCCTTCTTAATTACTGTGACCAAGATGCCATTCTCGTGAGCTGGGTGACTTGCAGTACAAGGAAGCTAGAGTATTGTTTTACCTGGATTTTACTCCAACAGTTCAGTTGGCCTGGCTAACTTTCCTAGCAGTCAATCGTCTGTTTATGGAGCGTGGTTTGCAATATGCCATGCTGTACCCCCCTACGTTTAGAGTCATACGCTGCAATAAGACTCATTTCTTTTCAGACCCGGCAGAAGTGTAAAACGTTTTGGGGACTCTACCCAAGGGCTGATATAATGGTGGTCGTGGGTGTAATATTAGGTTGACATTTTGTGACTATTTGTGGCCTGTTTGTATGTTTTTTGGATGATGTTGTTGGACCTTTTGTGGGACTATGGCTTTGGTTTCTGCACTGATATAGATCACTGTTTTTGTTTTCTTTTGTACATGTAACAGTACAGGTCAGTTGCTACAAATCCTGAAACTTAATGGCCTCCTTCTCCAGAGTGTCACTCTTATAGGCTGGGTCAACAAAAGTCATTGAGTCCAACGCCCCTAGGTAAATACCCATGTTGTTGCTGGGGGTTGAATTGTACTGATGAGGATTGGTTATTCACTGCAAGTTGGGGGTGTGCAGTGTGGGAGGGGAGAACAATGTTGGTGATGGGTGGCAGGAGTTAATGTTGAAAATTGGTTCACTTCTAAAGCGAGAACAGGTGGTTCATTAGCGGCTGTGGGCACGAGCAAACAGGGCTTATCGGCAGAGGTTGCCACGCTGTGTTTTTTGTTTTTACATTCGGTATGTGCGGCGGTCTGTAACATCATAAATTGGAATGTTTGCAGGCTTAACAACCTGCAAAGGGTACGCCAATTACTGTGATAGACATGGTGCTAAGATAGTCCTGTTGCAGGAGACCCATCTGGTAGGAGCAGTGATTTATGTTGTGGCTCGACTGTGGTGGAGCTGCAGATATTACACTTCCTTTTCCACTTATTCCAGGGGGATCATTATATCGGTCCATAGGTCACTTAGGTTTTTGTTGGTGGATCAAGTAATAGATCCAATGATCCAATGGGCAGGTTTGTGATAGTATTGGGTATTGTGGCCTGGAACCCAGTTACGATTGTAAATGTCTATGGCCCTAATTTGGATGACCCCGAGTTCTTCAAGGCACTTCTATATAAATGCTACAAATATACGTCTACTAACATAATTTGGGATGGCGATTTTAATACAGCATTGGACGGGTCCCTGGACAGATCTACGGGTGGTGCCCAACCTCTGTTGCGGGCAGCCTGGGCGATTTGGAATTGTATGACTGACCTGCGTCTACTAGATGTGTGGAGAACGCTGCATTCTGAGGGAAAGGAATACTCATTCTATTCATCGGTCTATGGTGTAGCGTCACAGATTTATTATATCGGACCACTCCCCAATTTTATGGGCTATAGATCCTGGGCGGGAGGCTTTGGCAAGACCCTTCTGGTGCTTCAAGGCTTTAGCCTTGACGATGTAGTGTTCCGAAGCAAGGCGCTTGATATGATTTCAACATACTGTGAGATTAACCTTGGGTCAGTTGATTCCATGGGCATTGTATGGGAGGCCTTTAAGGTTTTATTGAAGGGTTTGTGTATAGTATTGGCTAAGATCGCAGTGGTCCCTAAACTGCTATACTACTTTCAGAATGTTCATATTTGGCGGGGAGTAGCCTTTCCTTCAGAACTAAGGTCCTTGATGGTTAAATTGGCATGGCACTCAAAGTCCCCTCGGGTTCGCTGGGACACGTTAGACTTGCCATGGAATGGGGAGGGGTCGGAGCTCCGGACCTGGAGCCGTAGTTTTTGGAGGCTCAGCTCCACTTTGTGTCTTACTGGATGCCGGGCTCAGCTCTTTTCCCTCATGTGCATATTGAGTGGTGCTCGGTACACCTTTTTTCATTGCAGGGCACTTTGCTTTCTATGAAGATTAATTATAAGTGTAAATTCGACCCGGTGGCATGCACCACACATGCGTGGCAGAGGGTTCTGAAAGGTTGCAGGTAAGGACTCCCTATGCTCCGATGCTCCATTTATGGAATATAGAGGCCCTGCAACCGACATGTGATGGTGTCATAGTTGCGGATTGAGGGATACTGGGTATTGAGCACATGTTTGACTTATATCCTGAAGGGGTCTTTGTATCTCAGGACCAGTTTCAGGTGAAGGTTGGGGGAGATTTCCGCAGTTGTTTTCAATATTTTTGAATGCGGGCAGCTTTCTAGAGCTTGGTCTCCTTCTTTTCCAGAGGAACCTGCATCTCTGCCGTTGCTGAAGTATCTCCCAAATTCAGCGTCTGCTAAGTATGTAGTCTCTTTAATATATGGGATGATCCAGCGGGACACCCCGAGGATGGCACTCAGATGTAAAGAGAAATGGCAGGAGGATGTTGGTGCTTCTTTCTGAGAGAAGCAGTGCGGTGTGCTATGTGAATTCACCCAAAGGGGCGCGGTAAGGACGAGACTCAAACTTATCAAATTTAAGACTCTGCGTAGGGTTTACTTGGCCCCATCTGGTCTTCAATTGTTCGGCCCTGCTGGGAATGGTAGGTGCCCTAGGTTTCGGTGGGGCAGCGATTAATTTTCTTCATATGCTATGCTCCTGTCCCCATGTCCAGGTATTCTGGGGGGAGGTAGTCGCAATGTTCACTAGAATGCTGGGCCATGAGATTCCATGTGAGGTGTTATGTTGTATGTTCGGGTGGCTCCCGAGCTTAACTAAGCAATATCGGAAATTGTTGTCTACAGGTATAATCCTGGCGAGAAGGTGTATTTTGGTAAAAATGGACCAGTTCTGTAGCTCCTTTCTCACGCTCCTGGCTGAGGGATATGACTTGGTTCTGGGAGGTGGACCAGGGCCATGGCGTACTCTGTGCAGCACAAAACAGGCATAAAGATATCTGGAGTCCTCTAGATGCATATCTGGGTGCTAAACAGCTTGCGGACGGAGGGCAGGGCTCAAAACAGGGGTACACACGGGGGCGACTTTATTCAAAGGGTGGATTTAGTCCCCTCCTATCTAAAATGAGAAACATTGAATGCCCTCTTTAAATTTATGAATTAAAGCCGACCTCGGGGATCAAACCGCAGTCACAGATTTGTAGGCCGCAGACTTGACCACTGCACTATTTACCTGATAAAAAAATAACAAACAACTAAAATTGAAATGTCCCATTTCGGAACTGCAAGTCCCAGGGAAAACATTTGTATTGGTTCTTGGAGTTTAAAACATGCACACTTTTGAAGTTGGGTGGGACGGATAACACAGGACAGAGGCCTTGCAGCCCAAGAGAGGTGGAGAGAGTTTGAGGGTACAGCAATGGAATGCTACATTGGAATTGTGACTGCAGTGTGCCGGTTTTGGAATGTGCTGCCTCAGGTGGAGGCCGGCCTGTAAATGCTCATTGTGTTCCACAGCCAGTATTTTCTTTTTTTGCAATGTTTTTACCTGTGTAAGATGCGAACCTAATACATAAAGTATACAAAAAATAAATGTTTGCACTGGAGCAAAGGAGATATGCTGCTGAGCATCTCTGATTTGCACCAGCTAGCTCATACCTGATTTACAAAATGGAAAACTGGATCTCATCTGTAGATGGCCGGAGCATCTCTGAGGAGCACATCTTTATGAACCACATTTTGACATGAGCATCTCAGAGAAGCTGCAGGGATCTCCATATGTGTTCCAGGTTTAACCTTTGTGAATAAGGCATATGGTAGAAGGTGTAAATCAGAGACACTCTCATGCAAAGGAAGCTCACAAAGATCTGCTCCAGGGCATCACAGATTGGTTCCAGGCAACTCCAGATTTGCTCCAATTTTAGGGATTGTGAATAAGAGATGAGGTAGCAGGTGAAAATGAAAAACTTTCACATGCAAATGTAGCTCACAAAGATTTGCTCAAGGGCATCTCCGATTTGTTGGCAGTAACTCCAGATTTGCTCCAGTTTTAGGCGTTGTGAATAAGGCTTAGAGAATGACCCAGTCAGAGGTTGCTTCGTGATCTCTTCAAACTTCAAAACAATTGGTTCCTATTTAACTGGACCAGATCCCTTGCTCCCCTTGTCATGAATACAAGGGGGGCACATTCTGCACCACAGTGGATCATTACTCTTGAGGAACATGCATATCATGTCAGCAAGCACATATCGGCTTTGTGTATACCCCAGAAGGCATTAACAAGTTTGTCCCTGCATGATAAATCAGTCATTGCACTAATAGTCTGAAGACTAGACTACACCAAGAGCCTCTATCTGGGCCTCCATGATTATTTACTCTGCAGAGGACAAAGGGTTAACAATGCAGCAGCAAGACTTCATATGAGACTTCAAAGACATAAACATATCGCTGCGGCCCTAAGAACACTCCACTTGCTTATATTCAAATGAAGGATGTACTTTGAAATGCTATGCATAGTTCATTGTGTGTTCCATTCAGGGGCCTGGAATCCACGAGGGAATGCCACAGAAGATCAGCCTTTTCTATTCTCACTAACAACCTCTGCAATTCTATGGCCAGAGGTCTGCATGCAGAGCAAAACCACCTAGACTCCAAAAAATCCCTGAAAATCTGGCTATAAAAGTGACACCAGCAGGACACCCTGCCCAACCTAACCACCTCTGACCAACTTCAACCATTCTTGGCAATATCAACAGATGGAAAATGTTCTGTGTACTCATATGAATACTCACATATCCTCACAGACAGCAATTAGTTATTTCGATGCGACCTGAACAAAAATATTGTATCAAAAGTTTCCTTCTCACTAAACCAACACCCTCTAGCTTCCCTCACTAACTGACTCATTTCTTCCTCTCAAGCCACCTTACACTACTCACGCAATCAACCCTTGCACATGGCATAAACTGCCTACATTCATACCACAATGTCACTGCTCAATTTTCTGGACCTATCATACCCCCCATACCAGCAGCTAAACCAGTCCTCACAGCACTGACTGATCATTCCTGGACTCTCCCTCTGGATGAAACACTCACTTGCATGTCTTTGCCAATAACCACTTAGAATCCTACAACACTCAGAGCTTCAGTACTTCCAGTCTGTATGCATCAGAACCACAGGGTTTGCCTTTTCCTTCCGCTCCCTCCCAATAACAAGCACCCATTTCTTTTTCTTGTAGAGCTACACGCTGAGGCCCACAAAATGACCACGATCATCTATACAAGACCATTTCAATTTACATTGCATTACATTTTCAGGGCCATGTGTAAACCTGTGTCTTCATGCTGGCTTGAGCTCATCTGCACCTACATTCTTTGATTTCTCACGTATATGCTGGGTACAATGGTTCTGACATTTGAGGTGATATTGTCAGTGACTCACACATTGTGGAGTGATCCTCAGCTTTGGCTGATCCCCTCCAATCTGTGCAAGGAATCCTTTTGAATCTTCCTTCTACCATTATTGTCTCTCCAGATGTGATCGATTTTCCATACGCAGCAGCCCTAGAGTCTCAGGAATTGCAGGATATTGGTCATAGAGAAAACATTCAGGTGTCCAGATTGGAAGGAATTAGCAAGAAGCTTCAGAGCTCTTAAGACCTTTTCCTCCCATTTTTCAAAGGGTTCTATTAATTCAATCATAATTCACTGTAACTGTGGCTTAGGTCAACAGTCAGCATGTGCAATCTCTTCCAAAAGAGTCCACGAATGTTCACCGGACACAAAGGCAGGGTATTATAGTGCCACACTTTCTGAGAAGACGGAGAGACTTCTATGGATCTCAGTAAAAGAGTGACTGTGATCATTCAAGCTCTCCTAAAGAATGATGAACTGGACCGAGTTAATTCTTGTAGTTACCGGCCCATTTCTCATATTCCGTTCTTAGCTAAGCAACTTGAACAGAAGGCAACTAAGCAAATTCAAAGATTTGTTGAAGAATCTGATCACCTGGTATCAGCCCAGATGGGCTTTAAACCAGGAATAAGTATGTATATAGATAATGTGATGAAATGACTACTGTTCTGCAGGAATACAGGTATGAGTACTGGCCAAAGCACATACTCAGCCCCACACTATTACTAAACCAGCAGTGATACCAGTCATAAGTATGAAGTTGCCCCAGCCCAAAAGGATTGCAGGTCGAGGGCTGACTAGACTCTTCAAGAGGGACGTGAGCTGATACAAAGGCAAGCCAAATGACAAAAGTACAGTGACACCAAAAGTACAGTGACACTACAATTAAAGAATGTCCAGCCAAGTGTCTATAGACAATAGGATCTTTAATGAAACCAACAAAAACTGAACCAACTGATGAAAGCAGGAATGGCCCAACCTTGTGAGGGAAAACAGAGAGAAAGCAGACATTAAAATAAAATGGAACTCTAGGTTCGTAGACAGTGGTGTTCAGCCAAAGATCTCAACAGGAAAATGTCAAAGTTACAGAATATGTCTTTCAAAAGGTAGAGACAGGGGATTGATTGTCACTAGGGTCCTTTATGGCAGACTTGGGTACAAAGCAACTGAAAAGTACCTTCAGTTCTTGTCTTTCAGGGCACAACAGTGTCAAGTGTTTGTATTCAAATCAGAGGTCTTGGAGCTTTCAGCAGTGGGCCGGGATCGAGTCAGGGAGTGGCTTTCACCAGGTTTCAACAATGCAGTGCCAACAGTTTGCAGGACAAAGACGGAGTAGTGCTGGAAGTCTCTGAGACCTCAGGCGCAGAGAAGAGGGTACTTGCCTTCTATTGCAAACAGGCTAAACTGGCTCAACATAGTGTTGGAGTTCTGCAGCAGCTTGGAGCTCGAAGAAGCTGGTAACCAGGCAAGGGGTGTCAAGTTAGGGATGCTAGAAAACTCAGTTGGTCTCAGATGCGGAGACGGTGGAGCTTCAGCATCAAGCTAAACTCAGACATTAGGAGGCAGTTAAAGATTGTGGTAGAAGATTAATCTATTGGTTTCTTTCCAGCAGATTGAATGGCATCAAAGGTACCCAGACCGCTGTTGAGATTCAGAGATGCAGGGATAGCCAGCGGTTGCTTTCTTGTTTCTGTGACTGCTAGTAGACCCAGTCCAGACTGTCTGCCCTTTCCAACCAGAAGGTTTTCCAGAGAATATTTGCAAGTTTCTTTCACCTCAAATGAACAGGGTCCTGGGTACAGATGTTTCAGTAGCAGTAGGCCCTGTCCAGCCATCTGGTCATTCTAACTAAGCCCTTGAGAGGGTTGGGTAGTCTAGAATTCCTATTCCTTGTAGCGCTCTGTCTATTCCTCTATGGCAGGAGAGTATGCCACGCGGGACACTGTAATTAGAAAAGGATAATAATCAGTTTTGGGAGGATTTAACCTCATATAGATGCTGATTGAATAATTGATTCATTGAGAACCGAATATGGGAATTTTTCATCTAATCAGGCTTGACAATACATTGAAGATATAATGGGAACATACAAATCTTGGAATTTGACAAGAAAGAATGATATGCCTTGGAAACGAAGAGGGGTCGAAACACATGTCGGCAGAAAGCAGTCTAAACAATAATAATAAAAACCTTTTGTTTTAAACAAGGATATGTAATTTGTGTGTAGGGTGAATTCAAGGAAAAGCGCATAGCCTAGAAAATGCACTCTTAACATGTTACACCCAACAGATTTCCAATGAATCCTTCCCAACCAGTGTCTAAGACTGAAGCAACTAAGGGGAGCGTTCCCCCCTTATACTGAAAAAATGCTACAGTGGATTGGTCCAGAGCAAGCCCGTTGTGAAGCATACACTCGAGGCTGTAACAAGTGTCCTTTGCTTGCTGATGTCATACCCTTAGTTGGTTGTCTGCAGGAAGTGGGGAGAGAGGACAGAATGTTAGGGAGCACTAGCAGAAACCAAGATGGTGGGACCCCTCTGTGGTCTGAACATCTCCTCTGGGCTACTCTACCTCCCCAGCATTTCCTCGGCCTCCGGTAATGAGCAACCTGGTATCAGATGCCCGGTATCATGGCAGGACTGTCTTTGAAGCACCAGTTCCCTAAAGACTTCTGTGGAAGGTTGCTGGTCCCTGTAAGAATGCATTGACCCTTTTCAGGGGGCTCAAAGAGAGGCTTCCTGGGTTTGACCCTACCTGGTTGTTTCGGGTACACCCAGGCTAGACGGCTAATGCACACAATGCACAGTCATGCATGTGTCACTGCTCAATGCTTGTGCCTGTATAATTTTGTAATCTTAGTAGTTGCCTTGTTGAAACCAGACATGGCTTATATTTTGATGTTAGTAAGTCCCACCAGACTGCTGGTCTACACAACTATAATATCTTGAACCAGAGTTGCAGGCGATGAAAAGCCACCTCTGCCTATTGGAACTTTGAGTTCCACCAGCTGTGTTCAGAAATGTAAGTGTGACCTTTGAACCTGCCCTGCTGCCATTGCAGGTCAGTTGCTGAGGAGGTCAGGAGACGGTCACTCCAAGGTACATGTGTGCTTTATGCTTTTTGGCATGGAGCATTATGAAAGAGTGATCTGATTATCGCATCTCACTTTCAGAAACAGAATTACCTGCATCATTTATTTCAATAAAAAAATGTCAGGTTATCCCACTTTCCTGTCCCTCACAAGATGCCATTTTGAAAAAGTTTACTTCTTCCATTTTGGATGAGATTAAAAGGGAGGTCGATTGTGTAGGTACAGAAGCTTCCATCCTTTTCATCTCTCCACTAACTTTCATTCCATCAACCACCTAACCCTTTTGTCCTGTGTGTCATCAAGGTGAACAACTACATCTTTTCTTATTGATCACATACAAAACGCAGAACTCTGCCCTTTTTTATCACCCCCAGACATTAGCTGTTGTGCTTGCCAGGGCTCAGACTTGTCGTTCTTGTTTTTCAATTCATATATCCTTCCCTTGGTGGATATTATCTGCCAAAGTGGCCTGATGCTGTTGAATTATTTTGATGAAGCATAAATATTAGTTAAGTTGGGTGGCATATACCTCATTCAGTATGACAACTTTCTAAAGTTTGACCCAGAAAAACCTGAAGAACTAGCAGTCAATGTCTACGTGGACTTTTGACCTTTGTATTTTAGCCTTCAGAGTTTGGTCTGTTTACATGTTTTCACGGGCATCTTAGGAATTGCAAACCAGTTTCCTGCACTTCCCTCTGCCGCCCCATCAACTTTTCTCCACAACATCTGTTGTGCCTTCTGTAACACTGGATGGATAAAGCAGACACAATCCCTACCAGGAGACTCTGGATTGAAAGTGCATTACTACTGGATTTTCCCAAAAATCCTCTTTAAATGCCGAAAATCCAATTGTACTCCATGGATTGCGTTTGGCTTTCTTTTGGCTTAATGCACCTGAAATATGTTAATTAGCAATCCTCAGTGGAATGCAATCCCTAAACAATCCAAACAATCCAATCCACAAACAATCCAGTAAAAATCCAAAAGCACTCCAATCCCCACACAATCAACTAAACATCCAAAAACAATGCAATCCCCAAACAATCCACTAAAAATCCAAAAGCAATGCAAACCCCAAATAAATCCAAAAGCAATCGATTCCATTTGGCTTCCTTTTGGCTAAATGCACCGGAATATGTTAATTAGAAATAGTTCCTGGTAAAGCGATGAAATCCCAAAATAATTCTATAAAAATCCCAAAGCAATACAATACCCAAATAATAATTTACAAATGCAAAAGCAATGCAGTCACCAAATAATCCTATAAAAATTCAAACAATGTCAACTATAACTGAAAAGAAACCAGTGATTACACTGATTGGTTCTTAGTAGTCATTTGGGTACAATGGGCCTCATTCCGACCCTGGCGTTAACCAAAGCGCTATTAGCACCTTGGTTGACGCCGTTATTTTTCCGACTCCGCCATGGTGAATGGTGGAATTATCGCCCCATTCCAAGGTTGGCGGGGGCGGTAATTCCCCATTCACCATGGGCCCTTCCCCATTCCCATTTTTGCCCCATAGGGCTCAATGGGAATGGGGAAGGCGCTAATTACGGCACCGTAACTTACGGTGCCGTAATTAGCTCCTAGGTCCCTTTGCGGGTTGGTTTTTTAACGCCTGCAAAAAGCAGGCGTTAAGTACTAACCCGCAAAGGGAACTCGGAATAGGGCGGTGACCGTTAACCCTTACCGCCCTACTCGGAATGACCCCCAATGTCATGAAAGCCGAGCAATGTGAATGGGATATTATATTATATTATCAACACCTGGTTTTTATTCAATTGTATTTATTAAGGGACACAATAAGGTTCAACCTGAAACTGTGTACATAGCACACACGGATGTCTGTACAGTCCCAGAACTGGATGCTTTACAATTTGTGGACATGCATGGATTAAAAATAAAAAGAATGAATACCAGCTAGGGAGTCAAATGTGGACCCAGGTTGGGCTCAGAGAGCAAGGAAGTCAGGTGGGGAACCCAGCTCAGGGAGCAAGTGAGTCAGCTGGGGACCCAGCTCAGGGAGCAATTGTGAAGGAGGTACCTAGCTACCAAGGAAGTCTTGAGCAGACACAGAACCAGCCAAAGAGTCAAATGGAGACCCAGGGCAAAGGTGTAGGAGGGACCCGGAACCAGTCCAGGCAGCCTGATGGGTAACCATATCTAGCCGAGGGATCAGGGAGTCAGGTGGGGACCCAGATCCAGCCAAGGGAGCAAGGGAGAGGGCGGCACAGACCCAGCCCAAGGAGCTGGGCAGGGGGGCATGACCCATCCCAGGGAGCAAGGGGGAGGTGGTGACACAGACCCAGCAAAGAGAGTAAATGAGAGGGTGACGCAGACCCATCCCAGGGAGCAAGAGAGTGAGGGGGTGACCCAGGATTAACCTAGGGAGCAGAGGAGAGGGAAGACGCAGACCCAGTCCCAGGCGCAAGGGCGGGGATACCGGCCCATGGAGCAAGAGAGTCAGAGAGGGGAGACCACAAAGCCATGCGTGGGAGTAAGGGGGAAGGGGGAGGAGGTACCCCAGTCAGAACGCAGGGAGCAAGAGTGCCTGGGGGTCAGGGCAGGGGGCGGAATAAGCCCAGGCAGCAAGGAAGCATTTAATAATGCAAAAACTGAAAATAAGAAACATATTGCATTCCTTAAATTGCGACTAGACTTGCGTATAAAAAGACAAGTTGGGTGCCTTCCGCTTCAGCAACTATATTCCAATTTTATTTGGCAGTGCTTTTCAGTACGCAACAGCAGAGAGTTCTGAAAAACTCATTTACGTTGCTTTAACAGATACATTCTCAAAGCATCACTGACTAAAATAAAAGCCAGATATTCTGATAGCTCACCAAACTGTAGTCTTAAATCCCAAATTAGGCCCCTTCCCAAACGAGATGCAGGAGATTACACTCCTCATATTCCACCAGTCTGGCAACCATGGTTTCATAATAAAACCGTAGCGCCCTAATTGTTTATCAAAAATTTGTAACACTTCTCCTATTAGCCATTGGAAGAGGCGCTCTGCCGAGATGGCTGTGTTTTTTCCATATATTTCAGCCCTGTCTTCTACTCCCAAGTCAAAAAGGAAGATCTCCCTGAAATCATTCTGACGTCATCTATGACTCCATACTGGAGTCATATATACAGGAACGTCATTTCCCCAAAATGCCAGGGGTAGCAGAAGGGACATCACACAGCCCCTGACCTCTGATGACATCACAGGAAGTGATCTCATTTGACCCCATCCACAAGGAAGCAATTGAAAACAACCTTTCACTCCTTGACAAAACAGGAAGTTGCATCACATAGCATTGTTTCGAAGTACACTACGAAATATATGCTTACTACATCACTGTAAAGTGATATACATTTCACACAAGAATGGATTAACATATGTATGGTTAACATCAGTGCGTATAGGCACATATTACCATATCACTGAATGATAGCAGAAATCCAATGCCAAACAATAATGGTGTGTTATTATATAGCACTTACGCTTAAATGCTTCATATAGAACAAATATTCATGCAATATCACCCAACCTGTGTTGGTACACATTTATCAACCTCAGCAGGAAGAAAGGCTGAGTTGGCCTTGCCGGGAGTCGCACCTGCAACCTGCAGATCACACACAAATTGCAGCAGCATTCACTCAACCCACTGAGCTATCTTACCAGCTATAGCTATCAGAAAACCAGCCCCTCCAGAAACAAAGAGCCACATGGAGCCACATGCTGCTGGCCACAGCGCAGCAGCCTGAATTGAATTTGAGGTAGCAAGGGAGACCACAGGGGTAGCAAGGGAGACCTCAGGGGTCGCAGTTGCGACCTCTGGTGACTGCTAAATGACGTCCCTGCATACATAGCTAATTCGGGGAGATCATCCAAAGTCATCCTGACGTATGTATATAGACTGAATTATTTAAATGAGATGACTCTAGAGTAATCACAATAACTACCCCGAGATGAAATCCTGATTACTTGACTGGAAATTGTGATGATTTTATACTACTTCAGGATGACTCCCCGACAACTACAGGATGGGTTTCGATTACACCAGGATGACTCCGCAACAACTATAGGATAGGTTGTGATTACTCCAGGATGACTCCACGACAACTTCATGATGGGATGCAATCACTCCAGGATGATTCTAGGACTTCTGAAATGGGATAATCCAAAATATACTGTAAATGTACCCTGCAGAACACTGTAATAATTGACACTGACATATACAATAAAAACGATTTTTGTTTTTAAAAAAACTTTATTTTATATCCAGTAAAGAAAAATTCACACTTTAAATATTTAATGAGTGAAATCCCACTCTGCCAACCCACTCTTCTACTTTGACAAACCTTTGGCATACACCTACCCCTATTTTCTGATAATCCCTTCTACTTCAGCCTCCTACTAACCCATGTTTTTTCTTCAAATAAGAAAACCTACACATACCTTTGTAATCACCCAAAGTCACCTCACACTCAGCCATAAATGCTCTCCGGCAAGACAATGACCAACCCCAGGCCTTATGTAGAGGTCCCCCGACCCACCACTTGGGCACTAAGGCATGAACTCTGCAAACTGCAACACTACCTCAGAAAAGTCCTACTAGTTTAGCATCCAGGCCCCCCTGAACAAACACAAACAGCATCAAGAAACACCCCTACACACTGTTAGGCGATCCTCAGCACATCAGGCCTCCCCACATCAGAACACTGCTCACATCCCCCAAACATCTCCACCCCAGCTTCGAGGCTCAAGGGATTCGGTGAACCCACAGAACCGAAAACACTGTACCTTCTTTGGTGTACGGGCTCGTTTACAACCTTTCCTGCATTGGCAACTGCCTTGGAGGATGTATCGCAGAAAGGACGGCGTTACGTCATCACGTCGGTCACGTGATACAGTGTGGCGTTCCTCACGTGATCTTGGTGGACGTCACATGGCCCAGAGACGTCACATGACCCAGGGGCACACAGTATAAAGATCTGAGAGGCAGGACGATCATTGCTTCTCAGCTGGCTTCGGACCCTGTTTGGCGTTTATACCTGCTCCTTGCTACCTCGACCACGGAACTCTATCTTGGACTCTCTTGGACACCCTTTGTACCTTTGCCTGGAACTGTTTACCTGTTGCCGGATATTTGGACTGCACATCGACTTGTCTTTGGATCATCCCTGAATACCTTGCTGTACTTCTACGCCCAAGTCAAGCCCTATCTTACAGGTGGCCCACCTGGATCCACGCTTACCTGCGGTTCAACCTCTCCAGGGACCGCTGTATCTTGTTGAGCCTCGAACCTCCCTACTAGGTTTCCTGGGTCTCCCTTACACCAGATAGGCAAGACACTTTAGATTCTTTTGTTTACCTGCCTGTATTGTGATTGCCTGGTGCTTAACCTCATTCCTTCTTGACAGCAGCATCGGTGTTCCAGAGGCTCCGTGGATCTGGGAAGACATCTCTCACCTGTGGCCTCAAGGGTCGCACAGCGGGTTTCTATATTGTTCCCCTGTGCGTCACTTGGGGACGGAGGTCTCATCGGTCTACACGACACTCAAGTCAGAACACACACATACACTCACCCTTCCATACCCACACATTATGACCTACCCAGATACGCACCCAGCCCCCTCAAACATCTCCACACACTTGTCACCAGTCCCCACAAACACAGCACCACTTCACCCTCACAGCACCCCCTACACACACAGCAGTATTCCCCCCACACCCAGTCCCACCACTTACACTCAGCACCCAGGAACCACCCACACTCTGCACCCAACCTGCCCCGCCCACACACATTGCACTCAAGCCTCCCCTCCACACATGCTCCCAGCACACCATACGCACAGCCCTTCCACACAAACACACTCAGAACCCACACACATCCAGCCCCCTCCACAAAAAGCACCTAGAATCCCCAACACTGACACAGAGCCCTGCCACACACTCTCAGCACTTTGCCCCAAAGACACACTCACCTCCCACACAAAGCCCTCCCCACTCACACTCTGCAGACCCACACTCAGCACCCTTTTGCACCCAGCCTCCCTCTCTCCCTCTCACGCACAAACACACAGCACCTATAATCTCCCAACACCCCTGCCACACAGACTCAGTCCCCCACATACTCAGCACCAGCCCCCCACACACACAGCTTCCACCCCCACCACACGCCCAACTGCACCCATTGTACCTCTATGGCCTTCAACTGAAAAACTGCTTCCACCCCTCTACTCCCCCAACTGCCCTCCTCCCAACCAACTGCCCTCCTTCTCCGTAACTGCCTCAATTGCTCCCTACTCCCGTGCTTAGAGACTGGTCTCCAGTATTAAGCGTGTGAAAAAAAGATTTAAACATTTCTCCATCAACTGCTCCCACCATTATGCCTGCCCTCTATGCCCCCTTCTCCACCACCCCTCTTCTCCCCAAAATGCCTCGCTCAGCCCCTCCACTCCCTTCTACCCCCACCCCTCTTCTCTCCAACTGCCCACCTTTCGCCCCACCCATCCACTTCCCAAACTGCCCCACTTATGACCCCACCAACTGCCCCATCCCTGCTCTTCCCCAACAGCAACCCACCCTCATCTCTCCCAACTGCCTCCTTATCCTCCCAACTCCCTCCCCAACTGTCACAGCCCTCTTCTCTCTCAACTGTACCCACCTCTGTCCCTCAACTATTCTCCACTATTCTTCTCCAACTGTCCCATTTCTTCCTGAAATTGCTCTCATCTTTCTTCTCCTCCAACTGCACTCCACTCCTAACCTCCAGAACCCCCATTAACCCACTGCCCCCCCATCAAGGACTTCCCCCGCCCTTAGCCCTCCTTCCCCCAAAGACTCTGCCCGGTCTCTTCTCTCAAAAGACTTTGACTGCAATTAACCCTCAGTCAAATAGATCCCCCCTGGACTTACCACCTTAACCCCATACCCAAGGTCTGCCTCGCCAAACTCAGCCACAAGTGCACCTCCAAACACCACCACACCAATCCCCAAGGACGCCCCCCCATCACTACACTCAGCCCAAGGACGCCCCCTATCATTACGCTCAACCCAAAGGACGGCCCCCCCATCACTACACATCACCAGGGACACCATCCCATCACCACACTTTGCCCCACGGATATTTCCCTATCACTACTCAGCCCACAAGGACACCACCCTCATCGCCACACTTAGCCCCGTGGAGAACACTACTGCATTCACACCCAGGGACTCCGGCATCAGCTCCAGGGACCGCCCATTCTCCGACAATCTGTACCCACAATTAGGGTAGCCAACTGTCCCGTATTTTGCGTGATTGTCCTGTAATTGGGGACTCTGTCCCGCAGTTTGCAGAGTGGCTGTGCAGGACGCAAGTTGTCCCGACTTGCTTTGTTCCCTGGAGTGTGAATCTGGGGAGACAGCAAGTCGGGACAACCTGTGTCCAGCAGAGCCGCTCTGCAAACTGAAGTGGCCATCTACACACCATGGTGCTGCCACCTGCTGCTTTCTTTCTCTGGGCGGCTCCGTGGCCCTGGCTCCTTTTGAGCCTGCAGGTTGAGCTGCTAACGCTCAGTCACCTATCTTCATTCCAATGCTAATTCTATGTTCCTGTGGTTTTGATGGTCATGTTTGCAGTTAAAAAACATGACCATCACCTCCCAAGGACAAACAATTTGCCTTGTAATTAAGCCAGGTGTTAAGAGCCATTAACACATTTAAATTACAAATGGGGTGGGTCAAATGTGAATGACGCTGTGATGTCATCAACGCCTTGTGGGCAAGTGTCCCGCAAAAGGATATCAAAAAGTTGGCCACCCTACCGCAATACATCCACCCCACAGCACCAAGGGCATCAGCATAGGACCACCCCACAGATGTCTCACTTCCAAACCCAGGTCATGATTCTCTTCACACTCAGCCAAGCAAGACCCTCTCTCTTATCAGTACGATTTTGCTCTGCCCCATAAAAGGGACGCTCATTGCTCCCACACTGCAAATCTTCATACCAATCCCCTCCCCCACACCCATCGAGTGCCCATATCTTGTTGAGCACATTCCATCTCTGCAGATCACTTAACTGCTGCTGCGTTGGGTCTGGAGTATGAATCCAACAATGTAAAACCAAAATGTTTCCTTCAAGGCCATCTGTGCGTAAGTGCGGGCAGCTGGATGGCCGCATTAGCATGGTCACGGCAAAACAAAGAAAACACACTTCCGGCGAAACTGCTTGCTTGCAGGGCTGCAGGCAGCGCATGGGGTACCCAGAGGGGAACACAAAGTGTTTCCCCCGGGGTTATTTTGGGCACTGCACAGGCCAGAGAGCTGTCCTGCGCATAGCGCGCCCCCTCGGGTACTTAAGGGGGCAGGGAAGGTTTGGGAGCAGGCGACGGTTAGGACAAGCGTTTGAGGAGAGGGAAAGGTATGGAACAGCCTCCCCAGTTAGGAGGGCTTCAGGTGGAGGACATGGGGCAGCCCCCATGGTTCGGTGGAGCGGACAGGAGAGGGCTTAAGAACAGCCCCTCTTCAGGATTTTCGTGAGCAGACTAGAGGGCGCTGCATGGCCCCTAGCATTGAGGACCAAAGGGTGGAGGTGAGGACCCCTCACCTGGGAAGAGAGGAGCAGGCAGGGGTTTCCACGGCCCCGCCGAGAAGACGGCGACAGAGTGGCGGGGCAGACGCCCCGAGTTCACCGGAAGAGGAGTTGCCCAGCCCGAGCATGTGCTCGTAACAGACATGGTATTGCATTGGGGATGATGAAGGGATGGAAGAGTATGTGGGGCAGTGGGAGGACGAGGGGTACAGTGTGTCAAGGAGAAGTGATAGGGTGAGAAGGGGGTAAAGGTGGGAAGGCATGAGCCGGGAGCAAAGGGGACGGGGTGCAAGAGGTCGGGGGGAGACTGGTTAGGTGAGTCTGTTGACATGTTTATTCCCCGCAGGAGGAGCCCACTGAGGAAGGAGATGAGGAGCATTGGAGTGGAGGCCAGGATGCATATGGTGGACAGCAGGGCAGAGAGAGGTGAGCAGGAAGGGGAATGGTCAGCTGCATGGCATAGGGGAGACATGAGGTTGGGGGCAAGAAGAGACGGGGTAGGGGTGCAAGTGGGGAGGAGAGAAATTGGCCTGCAGGCTGTGGGGACTTCGGAGACAGAGAAGAAGGTTTCTTTGTTGGAGGTGCAGACAGACAGGGCAATTGAGCCTGGGGCAACCGAGGTACAGGGGCCAAAAGAGAAGGATGCAGAGGGTAAGGGAAAGGAGAATAAGTTGCCATATATGGGCATCACGAAACCATTGGGAGCGCACTTGATGGCATTAACAAAGGATAAGATTTGGGCTGGGGATTTTGTGGATGTGTTCAAGCTATTACATAGGGAGGTCAGAGCCAAGGAGGGTTCTAAGGAGGAAGAGAGGGAGTTGGCTGGCGTCCAAAGGTACCAGTGACAATCGAGAATTGGTCGTCGGCTTTTATCATCTATGCAAGTGTTTATTGCGAGAAATTCCCGGAGAGGTGTGTGGCTCTTTTGAAGTATATGGACGTGATTAGGAAGGCTTTCATGAGTTTTGGAGGTTTTGCGTGGGTACGATACGACGAGGAGTTTAGAGAAAGGTTGGCGGAGAACAGCCAGGCGGTCTGGGTGGAGATAGACATGGATCTCTGGTTGCAATGGATGGCGCCGATGAAGCCTGCTCCTACGATACACACTGCGAGTGGCTTACCTGTGCCTTACCGGCCCTTTCTTGATCGCCCCGCTCCCCCCGCTTGTGGGAGGAGGCAGGGGTCAGCAATCTGGAGCGTGTTGGGCTTTCAATAAAGAAGGCTGTACAAAAACGATGTGCAAATTTAAACACGAGTGCAGCAGATGTGCGGGGCCGCATCTGATTACGCATTGTTTTCAGGCAGGGGACAGAGAAAAAGGGAGAGGAGGGGGGCAAGGAGGTAGGTGGGAAGGGCCGCATGCCAGCTAAGTAGGGGTTTCTGGAGGTGAGCCTCAGTTTATCGGATAGGGTGTGGGGGTGCAAAGGTTGGGGAAAGTTTTGCAGGGGTTCTAAGCAAGTCATGAAGGGATGGGGGAACAGGATTAGGAGGCGGGAGAGGAGGAAGACGTTAAGGTACGGTGGGGAGGGCCGTGGGGGGGTATAGATTTAAAACCAATAGGGGGTGTGGCTGTCATAGGGAAGGTTGTGTAGAAGCTTGTGCAGGGCCCTCATGCTTGCCGCACGACGAGGTGAGCAGGCTTGGGGAACTTGAGAGGGTGATAGCGGCACAGAGTCAATACGGAGAGACTCACAGAGGTTAAGTGGTTATCACAATTTCAAGTGTACGGTAGTAGCCCTGGTTCGCATGTGGGCTGGTGACAGGGCGCGAGCTAGGGGGGGGATTTCAGTACGCACATCACAGGATGAACTTGGCAGGTGAAGGCAAGGGAGTTACAAGGTCGGATGGGTTAGTGGAAGTATTGCTGGGCGTCAAAAAAGGGATTATATCAGAGTTGGTGCTCAAGTTGGGGCAGAAGGTGATAGGCAATCAAGAGGATAAGGGTGCCGGAAGCTACATGAGGGGGGAAGGTTAGGAGAAGCAGACTGCATGGACGGGGGTGCACAAGGGCCCCTAGTGCAGTGGAGAGGAAGTGATGAGAGATGACTGCATGGACGGGGGTGCACAAGGACCCCTGGTGCAGTTGGGAAACATGATGACGCAAGGTGCTGGAGGGGCAGTCTATGTGGTTCAGACTGCATGGACGGGGTGCAGGTTTGGCCCCTGGTGCAGTGATGGCGAGGAGAAATGAGGAGATGGACCTGCATGGACGGGGGTGCACATGGACCCCTGGTGCAGTGAGGGAAACATGGTGCAATAGTAGTAAGGTGATGGAAGTTGGGGGGCAAGTGGGAGCAGGAGGGTAATAGGATAGCGGAGGCAGGAGGTCTAAGTGGGGGTAGGTGCATTAGTTGGAAGAAGGGGGGTCAAAAGCACAAATTAAAGGTGGGCCAGGAAGGGAAGGGCTGGGGGGTTTTTCCATAGTGGGAGTAAGGATTTGGCCAGGTGAGGATGGGTTGTATTTGGGGAGGCGGATGGGGGAAAAAAGGGGTGGTTAAAGGGATAGGGCGGGTCGTCAGAGCTGTCAGCACATGTATTGGGGGTCAGGAGGACGGTTTGGAGGAATTGGGGAAGTGAAGGATGTTTGGCAGAAAAGGGAAACGGGGGGGCACTGGGACAAGGGAAGAGCGGGGGTTATAAATTCAGATTTCCTGGATTTGTGGCAGATGGGGAACGAGGGCAGGAACAGGGGGGCAGGTTTGGCAGTGGCGAAGAGAGTCTCATTCTATTTTCTTTTGCAGATGGGGGCATAGAGGAGAGGTGAGTTACCACAGACATGGAATTGCGGCCAGCGAATTCCTATTGGGCAGGGAATGTGGGGAGAGTTTGGATTGTTTGTATACAACTGAGGACGCAGTCACATCTGTGTTTATTGAGATAATGGGTTTAGGTGGGTCTATTTGCTGCCGATGTTAGCGGGAGAGAGGGAGCGGCATGTTTCTTTTGTAGGCTTTAATAGTACACGCAGGGGCTATGGCTTAGTATATTAAGGAGGAGTAGCTTTGCTACTTGAAATAACAGGGGACCTAGCTGGTTCGGGAGATGGGGCACTAGGTAAGGTGGTAGGACAAAGCTGCCGTTGAGGATGGTTTTGCAAGGGGTCGGTGATTGACGGGGCAGTGGATAGGTCTAGGAAGAAGTTTAACGGTAGTTGGGGATGTTGTTAAGGCGTGGGGGCCACAAGTGCTGGTGCTCAGGGACACAGCTTTTGAGGATTTTCATTTTAAGAGGAGGGAGTGCATTTTTCGGTTTATGTGAATATTAGTGAGTCAAGGAGTTACGTGGGCGGTCCTGGACAGAATACAAAATTTGAAGTAGATGTCATTTTAGGTTAGGTGGGGCAGAAAGAACCCCTCAGGGGAGGGTTTTTCTGTTGCCGGGAGCATGGCCTCTTTAGATGAGGGGGGATTGAAGGACAATGGGGGAATAGCGCGGGAAATGATGGGGGTGGTGCTGTTTGCACAAACTGGCTACCCCGGGAGAATAGGTATGGAAGATGGAGGGGCATGGCCCCGGGGAGAAAGCGGGAAGCCTTGAGAAGATGGTAAGGAGATGGTAAAGAGCGAGGGATAGGTAGGGAGGAAATTGAACTGATTTAATTATTTAATTATTGCCGGAATTGAAAGTGTTTAATTATCACATTTGTTTGGCAAGTTGTTAAAACAGATGTGTTAGTCTGTAAAGCCAGTGTGCCAGGTTAGCGGTTATTTGTGATCTTTGGCCTGTCACATTAAAGCAACCTTTTCCACTACAAGCGAGCCTGGGTGTTTTGTGCAGTAAGCCCAAAGGAATGCTGGGGGCTGTAGGTCGTTCTGCAATCACTGAATTTCTGGTGCAGCCGTGTCATTTTGGAAATGCTTTTAAAGCTTAATTTTCCGATAGCACAGTACAAAATGTTCATCCTGGGAATAGCTACGGACATGTGCACAGACTCAGAAGAAAATGTATTTATGCATGTAAAGTGAAAACATCAAGTTGAATTGTACTTTCAACAGGAATGTCAGAAGCTGAAAGCTAGAAATGTAGTTCAGTAGGTTGTGTTACTGTTGCTAAGATCTCAGTTTAAGCGTGTATCTCCTATGATTTTTTCATCTTTTTATTTTTTCTTCTGGGAACTGCTATAAAATGAGTTGCTAATCCCAATTATTAGTATTTATTATTATTATTATTACTATTATTGTTATCTTTTATAATATATATACATATATATATTTTAGTGAAAACAATTTACCCAGGAATGCTTGCTATCCAGCACCTCTGCTACTAACTTTATTTAGAACCCCTTCTACTCAGCAACACAGAACCACAACGTCCAATTTAACTTCAGCAAGTCAATCACCCAGACCCACCACACAACCTCATGGGCCGGGAGGATAGTTCAGGGGTGAAGCGCTTGCCTTGAAAGCAAGACAACGCAACACAGGTTTGAATCCCGGGTCCGTGCTTAGAAACTGGCTCTTCGGTGTTAAGCGTGTTATAACATTATGCCACCACCACCAATCTAACCACAGCAGCTCACTCGGGCAACCCAAACACCCTACCTCACTGCAGAATCTGACCACATTATCCAAGTAGCTACGCCAGTAAAATCAGATCTGCCTAACCGCAGAGAACTGCGGGTGCCCCCTGCCCCAGCCCCTGGGTTTTCAAGCTCTTCTCAAGGTCTCAAATGTAGGCAGGTTTCAAATGTAGGAAGATCTGCAGAAAATACATCACCCAACCGTACTTCCCAACATCACCCCTTCATTGCTCCGCAGGACCCCCACCACCCAGCTTGCCAAAAGCAGCTCCGCCATCCCAGCCATATGCCTCTCAACCTTTCAGGGTCCCAAGGCAGGTGAAAGCAGATGATTTTATTTTGGACGGGTGAGAGCCCATTGAATTATATGGATGGGTAAGAGGCGTGTTGGGTGATTTAATAATTTCCATGGCGGCTGACACTGCTCAAAACGTGTGAATTTAGAGCTATGGCCAACGCACCCACCACCAAATCCACCAAAACTCACCCACTACCCAACCTCATTCAAGAACCACACCCTTTACCTCACTATCCAATCTCACCAAAGTGCCCCATCACTCAACCTTACCCAAGCACCCTCACCACTCAACATAATCTTAGAGGACCATGCAGCCAATTTCACACCCCACCATCACCTCTGCATGTCACTCCAGTTCCCAGACTTGCTGAGCTCCCCAGCACCAGACCTAACTGCGGCCCCTCTGCCCAAAACACCCCCAACCAACATCACTGTTGCAGCCTGTCTGTGTCTGCCGCATCGCTGCATGACTGTGCAGCGCTGATGGTTGTGGTTGCGCCCCGCAGAACATCATGGGACTGGGGCTTCACTATCCAGTGACCATATGGCAGAGCTAAGGCATGCCATACAGAAGCACAGAACAACGTGGCAACCCAGAAAATAAAGGTTCCAGTTTCTCAACAAAGCTCCAGCTGTTGCTTGGTGTTGCTTGTTCCCCATTCTACCTGCTCTTGATTTCTGGTTCCTCTGACCTCATCTGGCTCCTTGATTTCCTTTCGATTATTACTTGGATCGCTTGATTTCTGGTACTGAACTGCTGCATTAGATTTTGGACTGGCCTAGATTCCCTTTGGATCTATTTGTCTTCTGGGATTGACCTGCTGCAATAAATTTTGGACTGGCCATGATTCCCATTGGATTGTTGCTTGGTTTACTTTGTCTTTTGGTATTGATCTGAACTGCTGCATTGGATTTTGGACTGGCCAGGATTTCGCCTGTGGTTCACCTGACCTGCTGGTGACTTTGTGAACACACATCACCTCAGGTATTCCATTTGAGTGATCCATTGAACTGGTTAAGAGATAGGTATTTGCATATCCTGTATAACCTGTGTCTTTGCCTTCTTTTTCAGTTCGTGGGGACCTTCCAGTACCCCTCCATATCCTCCATTGAAACCGGTGACCCCTTTTGGTCATTTGTCAGAGGGGGTTGCTTTATGTCTAGTAAGATTAAATCCCATCCACATGGGCCAGGCTCCGAAACCTTCCAATCACCCCAGAGCCTCACCACCAACCTCCCCAAGAACCTCACTCCAGTGCTACACCACACAAACTTCTCAGCACCTAACCCCAGTGCTCCACCAACCAATACCATCCCAGCAACTAACCGCACCCAAGCACCCCCATGACATCCAAACTCACTGCAGCACACAAACTTACCACCAACCTCACCAATAAACTTCAACCTATCCTCTCAGCCCAGTTCACCCAAACATCAGCACACTGTCCCTACCACTGCAGCACCCCATTACCCAACCTCACCCAGCACCTCACCCTATTACCCCACCACCAACACCCCCCCCAGCACCCTACCTCAGCCAGTGCTTCCACAAAAGTATTACATTGAGATCAGGAAGGAGATCTATTGAAAAGCTGCCTGCATCATTGAACTTGCATCTGCAATAACCAAAGATGTGTCTTGTCTAAGAGCATAGTGTGTAGCAGAGTGTAGCATTTGTCGTTACGATCTGGAGTGGTCAGGGTGATGTCCTGGTGGTAACACCTGGTAATTAAATCTCAGTATGCAACTAGGGCCAAATTCAAAACATCAGTATTTCAGTGGGACTCCTCCAGCATGTTGTACCAAAGTAGACCCCCTTGGGTGACACCCCGCAATTTCATGCTATGTTTCTATGGGGATGTTTCCATAAAGGCTGCACCTTGATATGCAATTCTTAAATGGAAATTTAGTGTGGTGTGAGGTGCCTTCATGTGTTTGACATCCTGCATTAGTATGTAGTATGTAGTGGCCTTAGGTTCATTGTCATCATTTGAGTTGGATCTTAGTGACCGTGCAGTGGCTGGTTAAAGATTGTTGAACAGCCAGGTCTTTTGTATATTAATGAACACAAGCTGACCTTGAATTGTGTGAACTTTACCTTAGTAGTTAGATCCATAGTTTGGCTGTGATTTTGGAGACGGCCACACCTTTCTGCTGTGTTCACATGATTGTTAGGAATACATAGTTACTCTATCTCAAAGGTCTGCTCTAGTGGTATGAGATGATCTTCTCGCGGATAAACCAAACACCACGGCCCGGAAGAGCCTGTGGGTGTTGGAGTGCTTTTAAAATGTATTTTTTACTTTACTGCTAGTCAGTCGATGGTTCTTAGAGCTGGTGTGATGTGACCTCTCCTGTCTGGCTTCGGCACGAGTCTTGCAGCTGTGTTCTGGATGTGTTGTAGTTTCTTTAGTAAGTGACATAGAGAGGTTTAGCCTGATAACATAGTTGAATATTGATAGAACCAGAGCATGTGTGGGGAGAAGGGGGCAGGGCTGGACCAGAGGGAGAAAGGGTAGGGAAAGGCCAAACTAAGTGCCCTTGGCAACAGAGCTTTGAAGACAAAGCCCGCCTGGAAGTCGGCTTTAAAGTGGTTGCGAGTCTTACCAGTGGAGCAGGAGGTCTGTATTCTCTGCGTTACATGCTGAAAAGGGGAAATAGCTGTCTGTGCAACTAGGGTAGCCTGAAGGGATTCCTGGATGTCCTAGCCAATCAGGGAAGGGGTGGGCGTGTGCGTGGGTGGGGAGATGGGGGCAGGGTTTAGCGGGTGGACCAGAGGCAGACAGGGGAGGGGAAGGCCAAACAAAGCGCCGATGACGCTGGAGCTGTGAAGACAAAGCCGGCCTGGAAGAGGTTTTAAAGTGGTTGCAAGACTTGCCAGGGGAATGGGAGGTCTGTTCTCTTGGAAAAGAGTGTGCATTGATCACGGAGTGGTGCATCTTATCATTCTCTGTTCTGGCTGCTTGTCCTAAGTTTCTCTTTACATTAGCATGAGCTGTGTCCCTTGTGTTCAGATTCCTGACTCGTTTTGGGGGTTGAGGGTGTGGACTAACCATTGAAGCCACTGAATCACTGAAGTCCTGTTTAAAACAAACATTGCTAAAGCCACTGTAGCCAATTAAGTCCTGTTTCCAACAAGCATTGGCAAAGCCACTGAAGTCCTGTTTAAAACAAGCATTGACAAAGACACTGAAGTCCTGTTTCAAACAAGCATTGGCAAAGCCACTGAAGTTCTGTTTAAAACAAGCATTGTCAAAGCCACTGAAGACCTGTTTAAAACAAGCATTGGCAAAACCACTGAAGACAATGGATAGAGTGCTATTCCTATTGCTGCAAATTGGTATACCCTGAAGATAAAGCTTAGCATTATTTGCTAAAGAAATAGTTAAGTGCAGTTGAACTTTTATTTTGCTAATGAAATCCAAAATAAATAAAACCTCAACTCTGCAAAATGTTTTACCACATTAATATCCTAAATACCTGCAACCAAGGGGGGCGTGGCTTGGACGGCCATGTAAAGGGACGTGCTCTCGTGGAGCTCCGCTGATCCTACAATGATCCTGGAGGAGAAGTGCGTGCACGGGAACCGGCCGGCACTGGAAAATAATGCCCATGCGTGTGAAGATGATGGCTATACTCGCTGAAACTTTGATGCGAGTGGAGGGTGAGGACACTGATTTATACTCGTCTACGGGCCGCGGGCCCAGGATCGGCGAGTGGAACAAGATGGCGGCAGAAACAAAGAGGACAACAGGGGTCACGAGATGTGAGACCTGTAAAGCCCCTGCATCGAACTCCAAGACCAGCGATTAGAAGCAGACCGCGGCACTTGACCGGAATGCGCTGTTGCTTCACTGAGGCGGCGCACATCTTTGGGCACACGTACCCGGAGCTGGTACAACCTACGGACTGTACATTGCTGAGACTCATCGAGCACATTGGTAACCGACGCTGGGCCCGCGGCGTAATCGGATCGAACGCCGGTGGAACCCAGGAGGATTCATTGTGGCAGCTCACCAATTAGGTGGCCGTGGATCCTGGGGCCGACGCGAACGAGCGGGCGGTGGTGGCTGCAGTTTTCCACAGCGCAGCGGATCAACTCTGTATACACGGGAAGATGGGAGAAATCCCATAGAGTCAGACGAAACATTGGCGCAGGCCAGTGGTTGAGGTCGATGCGCGACAATTGCTGATCCCCTGCACTTAGAGCGGCCCCTCTGGACCTGGGCATTTTATGCCGGATGGCCTTGTGATCGCGGAAGAGGGGGAGCAAAGGGAGTGCGGCGAATAGGTGAGCGTACTCGAGCACTGGCCACGGAAGGAACACGACAGAGACCGGGCCACGACACCAAGAGGGTACGAGCACATGGGAGGAGACGGCCCACTTTGAGCGCGAGAGAAGAGACAAGTACATACAAGTACATGCTTGGCCTGCTGAGAGTGGTCCATGACCACATGGACCTTTGTGTGGAGGGAGGCACGGCAGGCCCTTGCCCAGCTAACACAGCAGGATGTCCTCTAAAGTGGTTAGACCCAGGATCCGACAGTCCACGATGGAGACCTACGCCAGGTCGCCCCCAGAAGCGGAGGGGGGCAAGAGCAAGGAGACCCCCACGGCAGCGGCGGAAACACCGGGCATGATCCAGGAGGTGCTGGCAGCAATCGCAGACTTAAAGGTGGCCTGGGAGACTAAGTTGGGCCAGGCAATGAAAGAGCTGCAGGAGGGCCTGGACCTCAAGATCGGAGCGGTCCAGGAGGAGGTGAACCTGCTGAGACAGGAGGTGCGAACGATTGCGAAGCGCACTGGGGCCTTGGAGAAGGAGATGGCCCCGAACACGGAGGCGTGCGCCGCACATGGAAAGGAGCTCCATGCCCTCGTTCAACGGGTGGGCAATCTGGAGGACAGAGCTGAGCAAGCAGAAGGGCACACCAGAAGCAATAACATCCGTATAGTGGGCCTGCCGGAAGGTATGGAAGGATCAAACCCCACAGAATAAGTGGAATCCATGCTATTACAGGAGATAACAGGCGGGGTGCTGACCCAGGGGTTCGCGGTTGAAAGGGCGCACAGGGCCTCGACAAGAAGACCGCCTCCTGGAGCCCCCCCGCGGCCGCTGATCGCAAAGATCCTGAACTATCGGGATCGGGAGAAGATCCTCAAATTTTTCCAGAGGGGAGGAACGATTGAAAAGGGTTCCCCAAAAATCACGGCCTACACGGACTATACGCTGCTTGTACAGCGTAGTAGGATGAACTTCGGATCGGTGAAAAGGAGGCTGAAGGACGCAGGCCATCACTACATATTGCTCTACCCAGCCAAGTTGAAAGTGTTTTATAAGAACAGGTCCCTTTTTTTCGAGACGCCGACCGAGGCAATGGACTGGCTGGACATGCAGGGCCGACCTCAGGAACCGGATGTCCAGATGGGAGCTGCAGGAGATAAGTAGCGGACGGCTGTGGCACCTGGGGTGACATGGCCAAGACATTGGGACTTGATTATAGAGTTGTATTAAGCTTGAGGGGGGTGTGTTGTAGTATCAACTGGCTGGACCCGCTGGACGCACCAATCCTAAAATAGACGACTGGGAGCTCCTGGGAGGCATCCCTTGTACCCAATAGTAATATACTTAGTTAGGTCACTGTTAGATCGGTGACGCCCCGCGTGGTCCTAGTCCTCGGCGATGGGACAGGACCAGACGCGGGTGGGCCTGAGATCCAGGGATGGAGCTGGGCATTTGTTGAGGTAGGGCAGAGTGGGGGGAGGGGCTGGGTTGTGTGCAGTGAATGGGAGTTGGGGAACAGGCAGGGGGGAAACAGTTGAGGGGGGGAACGGAGAGAGCCGGAAAACAAACCATCAAGGGAAGCATTGAAGGGAGAGGTGGGTTGGGAACAAACCAAGTAGATGGCATCGGGTAACCCCAGAATTGTGACCTGGAATGTACGGGGCCTTAATAGCTATCTGAAACGTAACAAAGTGATGCTGTATCTAAAAAGGATGCACATTGATGTGGCCCTGCTGCAGGAGACTCATCTCACAAGGGAGAAGTTGGAGGTTGTCAGGCGAAAATGGAGGGGACATGTTGTGGGGGCTACGTATTCTGCGTACGCTAGAGGGGTTATCACTTGGGTGGCACCGCACGTGCCGCTCCAGGTGCTTAGCTCAACGGTAGACCCAGAGGGCAGAATGGTGGCGGTGGCAGGACTCCTGGAGAACAGGGAAGTGCATATCATAAATCTGTATGCCCCCAACCATGATACAGCGGCTTATTTTAGATCCCTTTACAGCAAAATTAGCCCCCTGGTTGGGGGTGCGGTGGTGTAGGGAGGGGACTTTAATTGCACCCTGAATCCCAAAATGGATAGGTCAGTCGACAAAGCGGGGAAGCCGGCGCCGGCGGCCAAAGCACTGGGGACATTGTTAAAAGATCTAGGCCTAGAAGACGTGTGGAGAAGGTTGCATCCAATGGATAGGCAATACTTGCACTATGCAGTACCACATGACCTGCACACAAGGCTAGATTATGTGTTCGTAGTGGCTGAGATAGCGGGAGAAATGGTGGGAGCGGAATACAAGGCCCGGGTACTATCTAACCACTCGCCGTTGGTGGTAGAGTGGCGAGACCAACCCCCCAGAGCGCGGATCCCGACATGGAGACTTAGGACTGAGGCATTACAAGATGAGGGGTTCCGGGAGGATTTGAGGGAAGCCATCGAGGAATATTTTGATATAAACATGGGCAGTGTGCGCTCAGTTGGAACAGTATGGGAGGCGTTCAAGGTGGTGGTGCGTGGAGTAGCCATTTCGAAATCTAAAGGGCTCCAGGGGGGCATTGAAAGGGAACTTCAGGAAACGGAAAGGGAGCTGGAGGGCCTCACGCGACAAGAGGATACCGCCCGGAAGAATAGCGATAAGATAAAAGACCTACAGTTAACCTGCAGTGGACTCTGGGATAGGCTATGTAGACTAAATTACAAGAAATACACGGCGAGGCTACACGCAGGGGGCGATAAGCCGGGCAGTTTGCTGGCCTGGCTGTATAAGAGTGAGACCCCCCGCACAGTGATCAGTGAGATAAGGGATGAGGAAGGTCGCATCTGTAATACCCAGGAGGGGGTGAACGAGGAGTTCCTCAAGTTTTACAGACACTTATATGAGGATGCAGGGGAGGATAGGAGCCAAGACATACTGGACACGTTAGAGGACATAGAGCTGCCCATCCTGGACGACCTAGAACGTGCGGAATTGGACGCCCCTATCACCTCGGAAGAGCTGGAGGTAGCGATCCAACATTTGCGCACGTGTAAGGCACCCAGGACGGACGGGTTGCCTAGCGAGTTTTACAAGACATACAAACAGGAGCTGCTTCAGCCACTGCTTGCTATGTTCAACGAGGCCTATGAGCAGGGGGAACTGCCATTGTCCCTTTGCGAGGCGATGATCATCCCACTCCTAAAACCAGGCAAGCCGGCCACGGAGTGTGGGACTTACAGACCCTTGTCTATGCTGAATCAGGACAGCAAAATACTTACGGCAGTGCTGGCCAATAGGCCGAAGAGGGTGATCGGTAAGCTGATACACCCAGACCAGACGGGATATGTCCCCGGCAGGAACATCACAGATAACCAGAGGAGGCTACACCACATCATTGACCACACTGAGGAAGATACGGGTGAGCTGGCCATCGTGTCGCTAGACGCAGTCAAAGCCTTTGACTCGGTGCGATGGCCGTGGTTGAAAGCAGCCCTGAGGGGATACGTAATGGGACCTGGGTATATCAGGTGGGTTCAGTTGTTATACAGCACCCCGGTGGCGAGAGTTAAAACAGGATCCATAATCTCAGATACTTGGCAACTCAGCAGGGGGACCAGACACGGATGCCCCTGGTCGCCCATGCTATACATTCTGGCATTAGAGCCGCTGGCAATATGTCTGAGGCAACAATACGGGGAGGTGGGGATTAGTACAGTAAGTGGTAGACACCTGGTATCGCTGTACGCAGATGAAATGCTCCTTTATCTGCGCTATCCAGAGGAGAACTTGCAGTATGTGCTAGAGGTGATGGACCGATATGCCACCGTCTCGGGCATATCAGTGAACCCTAGGAAGTATAGTCTGTTCCCCTTGGGTAGATACAAGAATGTCCCATTACAGAGGTTGCCTAGCCTGCCGATACCATGGCAGACTGAGACAGTTAGGTATTTGGGAGTAAATATTTACCACAGGATCGAGGCGGAGCACCAACATAATACAGAGAAAGCAATAGAGGGGGTCAAGAACAGCATGGTGTTTTGGTCCAGATTGCCCCTGACCATGATGGGGAGAGCGGCCTTGCTTAAGATGGTGGTCCTGCCCAGACTCCTGCACTTCTTTGTGAATGTCCCGTTTTTGATTCCCAGGAGCCTATTTGTGAGACTTCATAGCGTGTGCAGGGGCTTCATATGGGGTAACTCCAGGAACAGAGTGGCCCTGTGGAAACTCCAGAACCCATGTGACATGGGGGGCATAGGCCTGCCAATTTTTGAGCTTTATTACCTGGCGGGGCAGCTGCTGTATGTGGCCAGGTTGCTTGTCGACTGAAGACTCGGTGGAAGCCAGGCTTCTGCGGGAAGACTCGTCCCCATACTTTTTGAATGAGGTGGTGTGGTTACAAAAGAACAAACTGGTGGGAAGAGGGCGGCTGTTGAGGCTGGGCTGGGAGTTTTGGCGCAGAATGTGGAGAATGATGGGTGACATAGAGCCGTTCTCTCAGCAGGCCCCGCTAGTGGCACTATGCGGGAACGACTCACAACTGTTCGAAGCGGTCCGTAGATATTGGGAACCGGTGGGCCTGGCCACCCTTGGGGACATATGAGAGGAAGGGGAGGCATTGGAATTTCAGAGGTTGCAAGAAGGGACAGGGGTGCATAGAGGCCAGTATAAAACCTACGCTAGGCTCATGAAACGGGTAAGGGAGAGATGGCCGGAGACAGTGCTAGCGGATGACCCTGATGCCTCCCTGGCATGATGTTTCGGAGGGCGGGCACGAGATATCTAGAATATACGAGCTTCTAAGAGCAAAGGTAGGGAAGGAGCTGCTTCAATTGAGGCAGGACTGGGAGGAGGAAGTAGGAGGACCCATGACAGATGGGCAATGGGAGAGAGCCCAAAGGTACCATAAAAAGGTATCCCGGAATGCGAGACTCCAACAACTCCAATTGTATGTCACTCACAGGGCTTATTTGACTCCCGGGAAAATTGCAAGGTTTGGAGGCTCGGCTACGCAGAAATGCCCCAGGTGTGGGGAGGTGGAAGCGGGGCTGCTACTCATGTTCTGGACTTGCCCGGAGGTGACGAGATTAAAACTAAATTGGCTGGTGGGGGGGTGGAGCTGGACGTGGGATCAGCTTGGCCATGAATGCTCGGGATTTTTCCCAGGCCACGGGATTTAAAGCACATAAGCAAAATGAAGGACTTAGCCTACATCCTGGCCAAGCGCAGGATCGCAATGGGTTGGAAGGCGGCCCACAGACCCAAGGTGGAGCTATGGTGGACGGACCTCCTCAGATGGGTGGAGGCGGAATCCGTAGTTTGGTTTGAAGCGGTTACTAGGAGGGGAGAGCAGGAAGTAGGGCCCTTGTTGGCCTGGCGGCAATTGGTGACCTCTATGGCAAACCCTCACCAAGACAATAGCGAATCAGAGGACTCTGATGAGTGCACAAGCACTGCGATACCTGATAATGCTCCCATAGATGACATGAGTGAGCCGGCTCTAGTTTGTGGTGTGGGAGGGGGGAGGACGGAGAATTATACTGTATAATGTGATGGTTTGATGCTGATTATGCACGTCCTAAACAGTTGTAATGTGTGTTATTTTGTTTGGTTTTATTGAAAATAAAAATAAATAAAAAAATAAAATACCTGCAACCAAATCGTTGAAGCTAGGTTGACATTATGTTGACAACATTTACATTCAGTAAAAATGTGTGCCAAGTGTTACTGGATTGTTTTTTACTAAAAAACAAGTTGCAAAAAATCCAAAATAAGTCTTCCAGTGTGAAACAAAACAATCCTTCATTGTAAAACAATTCAAAATAAATCCACAAAAAATGTATGGTGTTACTGGATTGTTTTCATTGAGAAACAAGTTTAAAATCCCAAATAAATCCTCCAATTTAAAACCAAACAATCGTTGGTTGTAAAAATATCCAAAATAAATCCAGTAAAAATGTGTGCCTGGCAATTAGTGTCACTGGATTGCTTTTACTTTTTAAAAAGTCAGTAAAAATCCAAAACAAATCCTCCAACCCAAGACAAATAAATCTTTGCTTGGAAAAAATCCCAAATAAATCCTAAATAAAGGCAAAAAAAATCTGAAGCTTGAAAACAAGACAGAAGCAATCAAAAAACAATCCAAAACGCGGATTTCATTTTTGCTAGGGAAGTTAGGTGGGAAACCTCTTTCCTTTATTCTTTTCCTTACAGTCTGTTCCCTTCCCCACATGTCACTTCCTGTTTACTGGCCCCTTCCCTATTGGTGCCTCCCTATCTTCGTATGGTGTCCCTGCAAGGACAAAAGAGCTTCCTGAGAAAACAATAGATACATTATTGTTGGTGTTCCGTGGGGGCCAGTTCTATTGCCGGAGCGCAGGAAATAGAAAAAATGTTTAAGATGTTGCAATGCTGTGCCGTAGCCTGAGAGGCCCCATTAGGACATGTCATAGGGCACTGTGGGGAATGGCAGTAGCCTGTTCTCCCTCGCAGAGCACCCATTTTAAATCCCTGGATGACTTCAAACGTTCCCATGCAAACATCTGGCAAAGTTCTACATGTTCACATAACTTGTTCGAGTTTTTCTAGAACTCGCTCGCCCAGCCCTAGTCAACAGGCCGGGGTGGAACTGCACAAGTGTTGTCAGAATAAGCCGTGCAGCTGCATTATGGGGAAAACAAAACAGCGAGATAATTTTAGCAAACAGGTTATGACGACTATTTCTATGCTCCCAAGGATATTCTTTGTGACCAATGATATTGAAGATACCCTGATGCCCATGTGTCGGGCTGGATGGTACAGCTCTATGTTTGCAGAGTATACATTAATTCACTGTTCCTTCTCCCTCTCTCATCCCTGGGGTTTGGTGAAGATCAGGATTGACAGTGGGGAGTACATTAATGCTTTGCTTGTGTAAAACCCCATATCATGTGGGGTTCAATATGCATGGGCTGTGTGTCCCGTTCTGTTGACATTCTTGGTTGTTTGTAGTCTTTCCTTGTTGTCCATTCCTCTTAAAAGGGTGTGTTTTGAACGTGCAAAAGGTTTTGAAAGCCAGTAGATGGTTGGCTCCACCAGCAGGTGGAGCGAGGCTGCCCATGAGGTGATTTCACCTCAGGGGTTGCACGGGCTCCCCTGTTGGCGAGCGCTAATGGGAACTGATGGTGGGGCATAAGAGATGAGAGGTGGCAGAAGCTCCTGTCTTTCACAGAGGGCACAGAGGCCCTCTGCCGAAGTCAGGGGACATCCGCCTGATCCAAAGGCTGTCCGCCTATCGGGGGGTTGGCAGTTCTCTCTACCCCATCCGGGGTCAAGAGAGAGTAATCCGAGTGAGATCAAACAAAGCACTTGGTGGGCGCTGCTCTGGCCCACCCCGGCTACTAAAAGCGAGGGAGAGCGGGGTCCTGTGTGGCACTGCCTAGTCCTGTCAGGTAGGCGAGGTAAGAAGTGAATCAGGGATACCGCACCCAGCGTGTGCCAACCCTGGTTAAAATGTGAGCAATTGTTTTTATGAGAATACTTGAAGTAATATTCCCCGCTCCGGGTGGGTGGCTCTGTGGAGTCGGGCTGTTTCATTACAGTAGTGCAGTAGAAGTGGGTTTGAACAATCACAGTGAAGACCGTGTGTGAAGGCCCATTGGGAGCCCTGTAGGTGTCGGTCCACGGTGAGTAGCCCGTGTCCGGCCATTCTCCTGGAGCCTGCGTTGACCTGTTGCTCGTGAGCAGTACCATTCTGCCTTTTTCAGTTGCCCCTGCTCTGGGGCAAGTACTTATCCCATCAGAGCCTGGCACTCAGCCGGCTCTGTGAGGGAGTAAGATTCCCGCCAGGGTAGAGGAGCATACAGGACGGGTTGCGTCACTGTTGAGTGAGGCATTTGTGCTACTCAAGAGATACCTTTGACAGGAATGGTTATGTACTCATCAAATGTGAAAGCGGTCATTCTCAAGAGGTACCTGTGACAGGAATGGTTATGTACTCATCAAATGTGAAAGCGGTCATTCTCAGGAGATACCTGTGACAGGAGTGGTTAGTTATTTATCTAATGTAAAATCGTTCATACACAAGAGATACCTGTGATTGGAATGGTTAATTATTTATCAACGTGAAAGCGGTCATTCTCAGGAGACACCTGTAACAGGAATGTGTATGTACTTATCAAATGTGAAAGCGCACATTCTCAAGAGGTACCTGTGACAGGAATGGTTATGTACTTATCAAATGTGAAAGCGCTCATTCTCAGGAGATACCTGTGACAGGAATGGTTATGTACTTATCAAATATGAAAGTGTTCATTCTAAGGAGATACCTGTGATAGGAGTGGTTGTTTATTTATCAAAGGTGAAAGTGCTCATACGCAAGAGATACCTATGACAGCAATGGTTATTTATTTTTTCAAATGTGAAAGCGTTCATCCTCATGAGATACTAGTGTTAGAAATGGTCAGTTATTTATCAAACGTGAAAGTGCTCATACTCAGGAGATCCCTGTGAGAGACATGATTATTTATTTATCACACGTGAAAGGTTCATTCTCAGGAGATACCTGTGACAGAAAGGGTTATTTATTTATCAAATGTGAAAGTGTTTATGCTCTTAGGAGAGCCCATTGCAAGGATTGTATTATTTATTAATTACATGTAAAGCACTATTCCCTCAGTGATCCCCAAGGATCCATGTGATATGCTAATGAACCAATGTGAAGCCAATGCTATGTGAAGGGATCCAATGACAACTGTATAGGATGGATTATTTCTTGTACTTGCAGAGAGCAACTCTGTTAGGAGTTTAAAGTGTAATAGGGATCCTGTGTATGTATTATTTATTTAACATTTTTCATTACATAAAACAAAAGCGAATCACGCTAAAATGAATAAGACTGTATCTGTTTATTGGGTCAAAGGTCCCAGAACGGTGGCCATGCTTGAGGGCAAACCCCCGCAGAGCTCTCACTAGGCCTCACAGACATTATACCCAACTCCCCCATTCCCCCTCCATTGGGCTACTCATTTTTCTTGCACATGTGTGCAGTAAGGTGTTATACTCCTATACTCAGGTCTCCTACAGTTAGCTACTCACTCATTCCTACAGAGAAGGATACAATTATAGGGAGAAACACCTTACACTTCTGTCTTGCAGACAATGGTTACCCCACCTCATGTGGGTTGTAGTTACCCCAATTTGAACACTTCTGTACTTTTCCCGGTTTATTCGGGGGGTAATAAGAGTGGGAGAAAAGGTTTGGTTGAAAATGAATCATCCAAATATTTGGAGTTAGAAGAGCACCCTGGACATTTAAAAGCTTTCTGGGTTAAGTTTGGTTGATGTGCAGGACAGTTTCAATTAATGTTAACAGTGGGTTGAATAAGTCAACGCCCTTTATGCCAACAGTTACGTAGAATGTCCACTTATAGGGACAGTTTTTTCTTCCTTCCAGAAAGCAAATTCAAGTTTTTGTTTTAATTTAGCCATAAATAGTCCTTAAAACACTTACTGCAGATAATTATTTCTTCACTGGTTTTATTCAGGCTACAATTAACTAATAACATTGTAATATTACACATCGAAATGCTGGTCATTTAAGTGATGTCAAGGGAGAATGGCTGTGTTATGCATGCCTGACATGTGAAAGACTGACATAGTCCAACAAACATTTGTACAGGTAAATGTTTGACATAAATTATTCTACATTGTGACTGGTAATACAATGGAAAAAAACAGAGAGGTGATGGCTGGAAGGTTTAGAATGACTCTGAACCTCTGGCATTGCTCTGGGCAACCCTCCAGACCATCGTTCTTCGCCTGCCAAGCCAGTACAGATGGGGAAATACCATATGCAAATCAAGCTTGGCCCCACCCCAGCAGGGGCAGTCCAGCCCGAACTGCTGGGTCACATCCCTTTGGCATGAGACCAAAAGCATCCCCAGACATGTTTCGACCTTGTTGGGCCTCACCAGTGAGAAGTAGCTTGGCCCAGCAGGCACAGGACCCACATCTGGGCATACCCGTCCCACTCGGGGTGACAAAGCAAAAACAAAGAGATGATGACTGGAAGGTTTAGAATGAATCTTAACCTCTGGCATTGCTCTGGAAAACCCTCCAGACAATCGTTCTTTGCCTGCCAAGCCATTACAGAAGGGGAAAGACCATATGCAAATCAGGCCTGGTCCCATTTCTATGTGAGAGAGGGTATGCCCAGACGTGGGTCCCTTGCTTTGCTGCTCCATAGGAAACCAAGCTGCACCTCAATGAGGAGGCCCGACAAGGCCGAAACTTGTCTGGGATTGCTTGTGTTTTCGTGCAGGGGGACCTGGCCTAGCAGTTCAGGCAGGGCTGCTCCCCTTGGTGGCAGTACCTGACTGATTTGAATATGGCTGGACCCCTTTTGCAATGGCACAGACGGGCTAAAAATCGGTGATGTGGAAGTTTGCCCAGAGTAATGCCAGTGGTTCAGATTGATTCAAAACCTTCCAACCATCACTTTTTTGGTTTCAGTTTGTTTTGCTATGGGAGAGAGGGTATGCCCAGATGTGGGTCCCTTGCTCACTGCACTATAGGAAACCAAGCTGCACCCAATTAGAAGGCCCAACAAGGCCAAAACATATCTGGGGTTGCTTGTGTTTCAGTGCAGAGGGGACCTGGCCTAGCAGTTCGGGCAAGGCTGCTTCCATGGCAGTACCTGACCGATTTGCATATGGCTGGAGCCCTTTTGCAATAACGCAGACAGGCTAAAAAATGTTTGTGTGGAAGGTTGCCCAGAGTAATGCCAGTGGTTCAGAATGATTCAAATCCTTCCACCCATCACTTTTTTGGTTGCTGGTAATATAATGGAACATTAGTAAGTGCCGTCAGAAGGATGCATAGCTGCTTTATGCATGCCTGACAGGTTATTGACTATATACCCAGGGTACTGACTTTTCCAAGCTGGTTGCCTGCCAGACATGAACTCTCCCCTGAATCGTGCACACTTAACATGTGACTGGCTGAGCCTCAGTCAGACAGCCCTTTGGACATGTCAATGCCTGACATAAACATTCCCATTATAAAATATGTGACCAACCTCAGTTGTGTTCATGTAAATTACTCCAGAAGGATAAGCACCTGCATCCTACATGCTTGGGATGTCACAGATTCTGCCACAGCCTTTCTGTCCTTTCCATGGTCAACACTCTTCCAATTTTCAAATACAATGGTGTCCATTAAGCAGCAACAGGAGAATGAAATACTGCATCACCCTCATTCAGCATGTGACTGACTCTGCCCCACCTCTATAGAGTACAGAGGTGGAGATCAACACACCTCACTCACTCCGACAAGGAACAATTTCCGTTTTCTTTACACATCATCAACAATGAGCAACAATAAGGATTCCAGAATGCCATTTTGTTATCAGCACCCTCGGTGGATGCATTAGCCAATCAGGTTGCTCCAAATCCGAGCTGAATCTTGTAATCCAAGCCCAGGCTCGGAGAACGGCGCAACCTCCATGCACCTGCTGGTCATCTTACCTCCATCTCCCCGCTGCTTCAACAGTCTGCTCCATCCCTCACTCAGCTCCACTTACCTTTTACTGTCATGTTACCCCTGTACTGCACATTCATGGTGACCATGTTGGGTGAGGATGGATTTGATAGAAACAACGGGTCACATGCCACCTTTTCTGTCAAATTCAATGCTTTTAGCACCCTGCATGTTTGCCTCGGGCGGCTAATAGCAATAGTCACATGTTATGGGGAATTCACTGGCCGATAACAGCGCAGGGGTCCCAGGATGTTACCAGCTGGAGAAGCCCCCAGAACGGATCATTATTGCTATAGTGATAGCTGATTGGTTATTGTGACATCATTCACTACATAGTCCCTATAAGACATTCCATTTGTTAATTTGATAGAATGTTGAGTATCGCAACCATAGAGTAAATAACATAGACTTTACAAAATCACAAAGAAAGCATTTTTTAAATTATTTGAGCAGCTAACTTTATTTTACAACACTTGGGAAAGGATCCTGTGGATCTGGAACATCTGTTAGTAATTGTAATTGGTTATTTATGATGCGCTTAATACCCAGAGGTTTCTAAGCGTGGACCCTGGGATCGAACCTGTGTTGCTCCGCGTCGAGAGTGTTGCCCCAGAGCTATCCTCCCGAGACAAGGAGTAGATTGCCAAAATATGTCTACACCTTTGAGAACTACAACCTTCCCGCAACCCCATCCCCAAAGTCTACATATGTAGTAATATGTGTGCCTCAAAACACCACACAAGTGACCCACGAAATTCACAATCAGTAAATGTGTGTGGGGTTATTTGGAGGTCACTCAAGGAGCAGTTGAAGCAAAACAAATCTCGCACCCTTGAACACCCACTGAGCAACCTCGTGGCACTTACCACCATATAAAAACCCTTCAGTTCATGGCTGTGCCACCATCCTAAAATATGAATGTTTTCTTTTCTTACTTAACTTTATTCCTGTTGTTCAATTATAAAAGTACATAGTAGAAAGATTAAATTAAATATCTGTATTATGGTGGGGAGAGAAAATTCTCGCAGCCTCACCTACTTGTCTGTTCAAAATTAGCACCACACTATTTCGCAAGGGATTGCGCGCTAAGCAGCCAGGCGCTATGGATGTAATGAGCGGATGCACAAACAACATGTAAATCTGAGCATTGACTCAGAAACCTCACAGCCAAAATGGATTGGCAGCTCTTTGACTCTTTCAAGATTGGTTTCAAATAAATGTTCCTCAGGTGGATGGTCCTCCCACAAAACAACAGAAAGTCCATAACAGTCTTGCTGCACACTTTACAAAGCGGACACCATCTCAAATTAGTGATACGCCAGTTCGGTGTAAAAGTGCCCAACGGAAGAATGGCCAATGTAATGCGCAGATACAATGGGCCTCATTATGAGCTTGCCGGTCCGGATACAACGGTACTGGTAAGCATGCCGGTACCGTTGTATCCGGACCAACCAACTCTGATTTGTGCTCACGGGTGCCTTTCATTCCGCCAGGTCTGACCTGGCGGAATGAAAGACACCCGCAAGTACAGCATGTCGGATGCACTGGCATCCGACCTCCCCATTCCCATTGAACCCAATGGGGCTCAATGGGAATGCGGAAGAATGTTTTCCGGTGCCCAGGAATGGGCAAATACCGGGTCCGGCAAGGCCGTAATGATCTGGTAATTGCCCATTTCTGGGCGCTGGAAAAAATGCAACTCCGGCGGCAGCCGTGGCTACCGCCAGGGTTGTAATGAGGTCCAACGCCTTTTCATATGCTGGAGTGATCTCATCCAGATATAATTTAGAGCTAGGGTGGATCCTCCATTCAGGATAGTCCAGGCCTAGCTTAAGGGATTTGTTGCTTCTTAGTTTGACCGCTCTCTTGAGATTCTTTACCAAAGCAGAGTTCAAAACATTGGGATTTACCCACAAATCAGTCATATCCAAATCTTGGAGAGAGGATTTAACATGTACTGACCATTTCAAGCTTCTGCCACCCTCCATTGCTAAAAGATGAAGTGCTGCGTCCCGATAACTTTCAAGGGCGCGTTGCTTCCATAGTCTGGCCCAGAAAATGAATCTGGGCAGCAACCGAGGTGCAATCCAGCTCTAAAAAAAACAGGGCAGTTGGAGCACTGGGGGCAGAAATAATAGTTACAAAAAAAATGTGTGCTCAAATGAACAGAGCTTGGAAATGCTGGCGTAGCCCCATAGTTCAGATCCATACAGAGCGGCTGGCAACGCTTGCTTTTGAAATAAATCCAGAGCTGGAGAAACTGCGCCTCTTCCATCTTTGCATGTAAAATGACAGAATTGCTCCGCTAACTTTCTCCAAGATGGTTGTGGACTGGACGATCTGGGCCGCCCAGCTACCAGTTTCGTGGAATCGCACTCCTAGGTAATCAAACAGTTCAACCTGCTCAAGCTCAAAACCCTCTACTTCAACCGTAATTAATCTACGTTTTGAGGGTTGGGGCTTCTAACACCATAACCTCTGATTTATCAATGTTCAGACTCAGATGTAACTCAGTACATTTGTTTAAACATGTGGAAAGGCACTTCCTTAGACCTTGGGGCGTAGTGGAGATTAGGATTGCGTCATTTGCATAAAACAGGGGTGAGTACTTGTCAGATCCGGTTTTAGGACTGTCTTGGCACTCTCTTAATAGCGCATCTATAATTTCTTGTATATGGATAGTAAAAAGAAGGGGGACCAAGACACATCCCTGTCTGACCTCCTTATCAACATCAAAGGGTCCTGTCAATTCTCCCCCCAACCTGTCACTGACGCTAGCCTTGTTGGCAGTGTATAGCTGACGTATTATGTGAATCAGAACACTAGGAACGTTCTGTGAGGCGAGTATCTGCCATAAAGTCTCTCTACATGCTGAATCAAACTCGGTCTTTAGATCCACAAATGCCACATATGAACACATCTTTTTAAAGACTGTATATTTGTGAATTAATAAAAAAAAGCATAAAACACTGATCAATCGTGCCTCTGTTTTCCCTAAAACCAGCCTGCAGGTCGTGAATTATGCATTCATTGTCCACCCATTCCTGTAAGTGTTTTAAAATAACTTTCCCAAACAGTTTTCCCGTGCTATCTAGGGATGAAATCGGGCAGTCATTTCCCGGATTGTCCCTACCGCTGTTCTTATAAATTGGTAAGATCACAGCCTGCCTCCAAGAGGCCGATATTTCACCCCTGCACAGAATTGCATTAAATATCTTACAAAGCACTGGGGCCCATATATCCACGTCATCTTTTAGCAGGTCAACGGGGATCAGATCGGGGTCGGCAGCTTTGCCACTTTTAAGTGAATTGAGGGCTACCACCACCTCATCAACAGATACTGAGAGAGCAACATCAGCGGGGGGTGAAGTAACAGGAGCAGATAACAATGTGTGAGCTGCATTGGACTGATACAAATTAGAAATTTGTATCCTCCAACAATCTTCATTAATGTGACAAACCAATGACTGGCCTCCATTCAAGCCCATGGCCGAAACCAGTTTCCAAAAACGTGTATGGACCCCAGATTGAAGAACATTCTGAAGAGCATCCCACTTCCCTTGAGTAAACTGTCTTCTGTTTGTGGATATCAAGTATGTATATTGTGAACGATAGTCACGAGGTTTCACTCTGTCCACCCCCACAGGACATTTTGTGCATTGACATACTTGGCCATACGTCACTCTCGATCATGCCAGCCAGGTTTACTTAGAAGTTGTTCTTTAATTGCCGTTACAAGCACTGAGATGAAGGGAATATGTTTATTTGTTAACGACACATATTCTACCAGGATATCACCAGCACTGGTTTTCCCCCTCACAAATGACTTTCAGATTATCTAAGATAGATGTGTAGAGATAAGACTTGGGGTCGGCCTCATTGAGTTAGACCAATTAATCGAATTCCGTACATGGCCACTAACCTTCAGTGACTGGGGGTTAATGTTTGCACAAGACGTCCAGAATTGCGCATTAGATCCCATCATCCTAAGGGTAAGGGGGAAGTGGTCACTTTCCATTCTCTCATCCACTTCAAAGTCAGTAACTTTCGCGCAGTCCGTCCATATGACATAAATGTAATCAATAAGGGAGTTTGCACTATGCACCCTAAGGGTTTGTTTTGCCGGCTGATCTTTACTGAAATGCCCATTACATGCCCTCAGGGTTAGGTTGGAGAGAATGCAGGATGATTCTAATGTCAAGCGATGTGGTCTCCTCGCGGTAGTAGCCATTGAGGGCGGGATTTCCCATGCCTGGTCTTGGTCATCCTATAGATTTATTAACTCCTTAAGTGGTTCAATCTGAAGATTGATGTACCCAGCAACAAGGATGCAATTATTAAAGGACATTTGTGGGGTTCTGCTACTGTGTTCCTCTATGAGGGCTAGTGTTGCTAGTCCATTTGAAACTAATGGTCTATTATAGATATTGTACAGATACAATGATTTACTAACCTCTACCCAGATCAAGAGTGCTAAAAGGTCCAGAGGGCCTGTAGGACTCAACTCTATCCTCCAACCAAGGGAGACATCGGTCCAAATCAGATGACTGCCACTGGGCCTGCCCTTGGGGCCCTTGGTGGCTGGGATGGTGAAGGTCTGATATCCCTGAAGGTGAGGGGAACCGACTGCCCATGTTTCTTGCAACACAATGTTATGAAAGTTACCCACATAATTGCACCAATCGGGATTGTCAGGTAATCTTTTCACTCTCGTTATGTTCCAGGATACTAGTTTAAGTGCAGGGAGAGCACCCATGATACTGCCAGCTGCCCTATCCAGTCAGTCCACTTCCTCCAGATCAGAACAGTTATAACCTCTACCAACAGTTGTTGACCTTCCCCCGACAACCTCGCCCTGTGACCCAAAAAAGTGCAGGCCAAGTTCCTATGGTTAGCTGGTAACTCATTTGATACTGAGGCTGTACAAAAGGTGCCAGGCGACATCATCAAGATCTTGGTGTAACCTGAAGGACAGGCCCTACGATCAATACTGAATAGGCCTTCCACCGGAGACCAAGATGCAAAAAAAACCTTGAAATAGTCGACGTCAGTACCTGGAATGGACCCCATGACACAGTGCATGATGTCGTTCCTGATTATAGAGAAGCAGTGTTTAGACTGGTGTATTCAATGGATACATTTATTTACAAGTGACTCATGCTCCTCAATGGAACGGGCAATAATCTAGGTACATTGGTCATAATAACAGATGGCCTGGGGACACCACTACTGATACTGAGCCCAGTTTGCTCATGTTTCTGCTGGCGGCAGCAGTAGAGCTTGATAAGGGGAGAGCGTTAGGGCCTGTCAAGGGGGGGCCCAACCTTTGGGGCGGTATACTATCCAATTGTTCGCCCCCACTGGCCCACTAGAAACAGAATTCTGTCTATAATTGGATTTTATAGTTTCCCCTTTATCAATAAGCTCTGGGCTTTTAACAACACTTTCAGGGGTCGACCTGGGCCTATGGGGGGGCACAGCTCAGGTTAGTCCTTACAACGCCAGGTTTATGCATACTGGGCAAGGATGAGAATAGAGGGTGGGCTGCCAAACAGTCAACATTTTCCTGTATTCATTTGATTTCTTCCATCAGATCCCTCTGCCATCTATCCATACTCGTTGCAGTTGAGTTTTTAAGGTCGGCCAAAATCGATTCAACCTTCTTAGTGGGCAAGCTGCTATCAGTGTACTCGTTGATGCAAGTCTCGTTGTGGTATAACTTAATGGCTCCTTGTTGAACTCCAGCCTGTTCTCCCCTTCCCACAAACTGTGACCCACCCAGTTTGCCTCTTTTTTTCTGTGTCGCAGTCTCCCACTGGGACTCAGCTAGTAATTCAAGCAAAGGATCTATCAAGCAATCCACCATATGGGATCCAGAGGAAAGAGATTGGAATTGGTTACTAATGTGCAAAGGGTGCGACACAGGTGAACAATGAGGGGTAACGGCAGGGGGTTGGGGCAGCCGGCTGGTGTCAACCTGAAAAGAAGAAGACACGTTAGTGGTTACTACATTAGCTAAGGGAACTGAAGGGGGCACAGCCACTTCAGTCGGGTAAACGACTGGACTTTGAACCTTGCCATCTTTAGTCTGTGGATGGATTTGAATAATGTTTATACCCGCCAGACCACTTTTCAGACTGTTGCTTGGCTTTCCAAAGGAAAAGTGTCTTCCACTGATTTGTCCAGGTTTTTGGGCGGTTTCAAAAGGCCCCAAGATGTCTTCCTTCAAGATGTGGGGACTTGTACCTTTACGTGAGATGTTATGGTTGGCAGCTGGGTCTTTAGTGCCATCGCAAAATGTAATCAGGTACACAATACCCTCCGGGGCTACACAATTAGAGTTAGGTTTAGAAATCCTCTGTAATTCATTCCCTTGGGGTTGGGGTAACTTGCTCTCCTGGGTGTCCAAATGACCCTCTGACCCGATCACATCTATGTCTGACAGTAGGCCCTTAATTTCGGAAATCAATAGATTTACATCGTTGATCGGCTTAAAGATACTCGAAATTTTACGTTGGGTAACCCAGGAGGGGCTGCTCCCTCTGCCTTACTTTTCACCATTTTTAAATACAGTCCGATAAATGGGAGGGACAGATGACACTTCTCCAATGACCAACCGCGGTAGGGCAGGGGAACGAATCCTATACGAACTCTAAGTGCCAAAAGACTCAAAAGACTTGAAGCATCTGGCTTAATGTGTTCCCTTTAATCAGAATACATCCCTCCCGACACCAGCAATCAAAGGAGCGGAGAGTGTGAAAATACAGACGACACAGCCCCCCTGGGACATTCAATAGCCTCCTAGAGGAAGAGCGATGCCGTCGACTCCAAAGTTTGTCAAACATTGTCGTGCAGGTTATAAATCACCTCCATATAGTTCAAACAGAGCATTCATCAAGGACAACATGGACAACAGACGTTTTTTGCTGGGACACAAACCTCCAGCACATCTATGGCAGGCCGGAGAGGGATTGCAGCTAGTCACAGTTTTTCATAGATTTTCGTGCTGTTAATTGGTCTTACCGGTGTTGGGGGTTGGTCGGGACCCCCACCGCTTTCTGTAAGCCCCTTGAACCCAAAAGACTGAGTCGGAGACGTCCTCTCGGTTCGGGCTTCCCGGTCGCTCTGACGCGGCCGGGAATGCCCCGTTTATTTATGTTGCACGCGGCGGCGTGTAACGTCACGCTGCCGCGTGCGCGCCCAGTCATCGGGCAGCGCCACACTCCTCCTTTTTCCGGGAGAACAATAACAATACTAGTACTAGACACTGCAAACCAAACCAAAATGAATACTTAACATTTCACGAAACCCCATGTTCAAAACCACCCTTTATTGACATTCACCCGGGTCCCCTTACTTAACAGTTCTCATCATTAGGACAAGCAGCCAGGTGACCCAACACGTAATCGCTGAGGTGAGCAGGTTTCCCTCGCCCAGCCCTCTGGGGGTACCTCCTGCTCACCTCCGGCACGGGTCATCTGTCCACGGGCATGCCCCGGGCCGGGGACTCAGGCAGAAAGGGTGTTTCCCCTTCGTCCTCAGGGATCTCTCCTGGGTCTGGATCAGGAGGTGGATCAGTTCTTGGATCCCGCAGTTTCTTGAAGAAACTCACATTGCGAGTTACCGCAGACCGTCCGTCGGATGCAGTCACCATGGATCCCCGGACTGCCACAACATCCAGCGGTTCCGGCTCATACTGTTGGGAGAGCTTTCCATGGGGACGCCTATTTCGAATGAGGACCTCATCACCAGGCTCCAGCCGCTGCGGGCGAAGCCTCCTCCGAACGTTCTCTTGTTCGATCCTCAGCCGCCGGTCCATCTCGACCTGTTGGTTATTGATCACCCCAGGTTCTTTCTCTCCTACCTCCGGTAGCAAACCCTGAGGACACTGCTTGAAAAATGCCTCAGCCGGGGCCACTCCAGTGGATGCATGTGGCATGGTGCGGTACACCCTCAGAAACTTGTACAGGGCTCTTTGGAGCGACTGCCCCTGCCCCTGAGCAATTCTAAAGGTCTGATTTGGAGTCCTCATGAGCCGTTCTGCTTCACCATTGGCCTGGGGCCAGAGGGGCATGATCTTCCTGTGCACCACCCCATAGCTCTCCATCAGCTCCGAGAAGCGTTCGCTCTGGAAGGGCGCCCCATTGTCCGAGCACAGCCTGCGTGGGAAACCATGGGCCGCAAACAATTTTTCCATGGCCACCACAATGCGCTCAAACGCCACAGATTCCACAAACTCCACCTCGGGGTACCTAGAGTACTCGTCGCCCACAACCAGGAAGTGGGTGCCCATGGTGGTGGACCCAAAGTCCGCATGAACAATTTCCCAAGGGCGCGTCCCCCTAGGCATTGTCTCTATGGCAGGTTCCCGCTGCAGGGGAGATGCCGCCTGGCACCAAACACAGGCTGCCACGAAGTCATCCACCTTGCGTTCCAGCTCAGGGAACCACACCTTCAGCTGTAGGCGTGCCTTGGTCTTGGCGGTGCCCTAATGACCACGGTGAGCCAAGGCGATCACCTCGTCCACCTTCGATTGGGGCACCACAATCTGATCTCCGCGGAGCAGAAGGCCAGATGTTGAGAACGATAAATCCTCCCGGACTTTCCATAGTTGCTCAAGTCCGGTCCTGGCCTCCTGGATGCGCCCCGCCAGAGCCTCCAGCACCGACTTCCAGGAGCCCTGTTGCATGGAGTGTCTTAGGATTTGGAAACACTCATCTTGCGCTGCAGCTGCCTCCAGCTCCTGGAGAGCCATGGAATTCGTCGTGGCTGCCTCCACCACCACCCGGACGTGCTCTTCTGCTTCTTCAGCACAGGCGTCCTGGACTTCACCTGCGGACGCCCCAGGGTGTCTGGAGAGATAGTCTGCAGTATTGTTCACCCCTGGCCGGTATACCAAGGTGACTCCATACTCCAAAAGGGCGAGCATCCACCTCTCGATGCGTGCCGGTGGCTTGGACGACGACCCTGCTAGGATGGGAAACAGCGGCTTGTGATCTTTCACCACCGTCACCGGGCGTCCAAGGACGTGAAGCCGGAAGTGCCGGCATCCCCATAGTACTGCCAGCGCTTCACGCTCGATCTGCGAGTATCGCTGCTCCGCATCGGACAGGGCCTTGCTGGCATATGCCACCGGGCAGACGCTCCCACCAATGTCAATCTGTGTTAGCACAGCGCCCAGGCCGAATGGGCTGGCGTCGACGATGATCTGTGATGGTAACGCCGGGTCGAAAAACAACATGGTGTCTTCAGCTGCCAGGGCACCCTTAATGTCATCAAAAGCCGCCTGTTCTAGCGGGCCCCAGTTCCAGATGACATCCTTCCTGGTCAGTGCCCCGAGCGGTTCCGATCTGGAGGCCAGATTTTTAATGAATCGTCCACTGTATGTAACCATGCCTAGGAAACTTTGCACCTCAAACATGGACGGCCAAACATGGACTCCGGAGGCTGCGCCCTCTTTATGTCCTGCACCTTCCGGGGATCAGGAGACCCCCCCTCTTTGAATACGAAACCAAAGAATTCTATCGATGGTCGGAGAAATTCACACTTCTCTTTGTGGAGGGTGAGTCCCAAGGACTGTAGTCTTCAGAACGTCTTCGCCAACCGCCACAGATGGTCTACCTCCGTTCTTGCAAACACCAGGATGTCGTCTCTTATGTTCAAAGCGCCTTGTAGATCAGCCAGGGCGCTCCGAATAATGTTCTGGAACACCTCCGCCGCCGAGGACACACCAAAACTCAGTCTCTTATAGCGGTATAGCCCTCAGTGTGTCGTGAAGGTGGTAAAGTACCTCGACTCGGGGTGCAGGACAACCTGGTGATAGCTCTCTCGGAGGTCCAGTTTCAAAAATAAACGAGCGCCCTGTACCTCCGCAATGATGTCATTGATCGTCGGGGTGAGGTGTCTCTCTCTCTTAATGGCCTTGTTCGGGAGCCTCATGTCGACGCAGATTCTAACAGCATCAGGTTGTTTAGGCTTCCGTGCCACCACTATCGGGGACACCCAGGGCGTCGGGGCCTCAACCTTTTCTATAATGTCAAGATTGACCAAATTGTCTAGCTCCTTGTCGAACAGTTCACGGAGGTGGAATGGTACCCTTTGATGTTTCAGGGCAATGGGCTGCACCGACTCATCAATGTGTAACCTCACTGGGTCACCGGCCATCTGCCCGATCCCCTTGAACAGTGCGGCATACTTCTCGAGCAAGTCATTAATGTCCTCTAAATAGACAGAGTATGCAAAGCTGACGATGCCTAGGGCCTCTGCTGCAGCACAACTTAACAATGTATTGGTGCTCACTGGTGTCACGTAGAATCGTGCTGTGATTTGGGAGCCCTCATGTTCTACTTTTGTCACAAACACACCGTCCAGAGGGATGGGGTCAACACCACCGAAGGCAAAGATGCGGGCCTTGGGAGCAGTCAGCTTGGGGGGCTGGTCCATGGCATCATAGTGTCCACGGGCCATTACATTCACCGACGCCCCCGTGTCTACGAGGACGGGGACTGGAGATCGGTTCACCTCGACCACGCACCTTGGCTGTCTCCTGTTCTTACTTTTCAGGATTCCCACACTCGAGACAAAGAAGATGGTCTCTTCCTCCTCTTCTTCCGCTTCCTCCACCTGGGCATCCTCCTCAGTCTGATCCACTTGAGCGACGTTGGATGGTCGACCCTGGTGATTAAGACTGGACCGCCCCGGGCCCCTCGGTACCAATACCGGCATTGCTACTTTGCATACCCTCGAGAAGTGATCCGGTAGCCCACACCGTCCACAGGTCTTTCCAGCCGCAGGGCATTCAGTAGGGTAGGGCAGGTCATACCCACATTTTTGGCAGATTTCTCCTGCCCTCCTGGCTCGATCCTTTGGGTGCCCCTGCCACCTTGCCACATCGCACATACCTCTTCGGTCTTGATGGGGCGCGACCCGGCCTCCATTCTAGCTGCCCTCGCCTCCGACACCTCATTGCACCTCCCCAGTTCAAGGATGCGCTGAAGCGTAATTCCAGGCTCCCTTAGCACCTGGCGCCTTAATTTGCCTGATGAACAAGCCTGGATCAGCATCGTCCTGATCATGTCCTCAGCATCACCCCAAGCACAGGCCAGCGAGAGACGCCTTAGGCGCCCATAGAAAGTGTCCAGAGTCTCATCGTCTTTCTGTTTGGCAGAGAGCATGACAAAGCGTTCATAATCCGCATTGGCGAGAGGCAGAAAGTAGTCCTGCAGAGCGGCCTTCGCCTGATCATAGGATCCATCCCCTGGCGGAAGCGATTCAAAAGTCTCTTGGCCAGATGGACCTGCCAAGTATAGCATAGTTGCCAGCCGGGTATCATCATCAACCACCTGGGCAGCCCGAAAGTACATGTCCAGGTGGTCCACCCACCTCCTCCATCTGGGCCCCAAACTGGAAGGGGGGCCCGATACATCAAACTCCGGGATGGGCTGCAGGGCCGCCTGTGCACGTACCCGAGCCATAACGGGGGGAATCTGCTGAACAACAAGTGCTGCCACAGGCTGTGCTGGAACTAGAGGACCCTGACCACCTGGAGGCTGCTGTGCCGGCTGCACTGGAGGCAGCAAACCTTGAGGTGCTGCTGGCGCACGTGGAGGCTGCTGCACCGCCGCTCTGTCCTGGTCCTCAGTATCACTCATCAGTTCGAGCGCACAGCGTGGAAGACAGGGGCCGCAACTCAAACACCAAGTCCAAATACCTCCAGCCTGCACCATTGGAGAGACAGCTGCTGCACCACACCTCTGTGATGATGAAGAGGATGAAAATCAGTGGGGCCACCAGTCTGATGATGAAGGAGATGAAGAGAAGCCTCAGCTTCCAGCTGCTCCAAAAATTAGGACAAGAAAGAAAAATGGGCTATGCAGGCCCAGCCATTGTAGGCTTCCTTCTTGCTTGCACTCGACGTAGGAGACCCAGGAAAATGCAAAATCACCAACTGGGCATAGTTACATGCAGGTATCAATGCCTGCTGACAGGATTGCCAAAAATTAGGCCTGGATGCACTTCTCAGCTCAAACCGGAGCTCGGAGAAGTTTCACGGCCTGATTCACAAAATGGCCACCAGCCGCGTGGGTAACGCACGGCCTGCAGGCCGGATCGAAGTCTCAAGGCGACCTCGCTTCAATAATGAAAAAATTGCCGGTCAAGTCACCGCCGGGCCCAGGCATTGTTTCCCCCACTCGTCGCCACTGTTGGGGGTTGGTCGGGACCCCCAGTGCCTTCCGTAAGCCCCCAGACCCCAAAGGACTCAGTCGGAGACGTCCTCTCGGTTCGGGCTTCCCGGTCGCTCTGACGCGGCCGGGAACGCCCCGTTTATTTATGTTGCACGCAGCGGCGTGCAACGTCACACCGCCGCGTGCGCACCCAGTCATCGGGCAGCGCCACAACCGGTATGGCAGCAGTTGAGGAGGGAGCCCGATGCTCCAAACAGCCCACGGCTCAAAACAGCCACCCTTGACTGACGTGCTTCACCGCTACAGGTTCCTGCCTGGGTTATTGAAGGTAAGGGGGCACGGCCAAAAGCTGGTATGGCAAATTCCTCTTCCACAACCCGGGGCTCACACCAGCCACCCTTGACTGCCGGGCTTCAGAACTACAGGTCCCTGCCTGGGTTCTTGAATGCAAGGGGGCGTGGCCAAAAACGGGTACAAAATCTTCCTCTTCCACGCCCCTTGTCTGCCAGCGCCCCTTGTCTGCCAGGGAGGGCAGAGAGCCAGAAGATGTAAAACAATCATCTTTACAATTTGAGCATGCCTGCATGCGCTGGAGACAGAAAATGTGTCTTTCTGGGCGCCATGTGATAGGGCCCTCTGTGGGATGGCAGCCCACCATCTTCGCCAAAGAAGTACAAACGTTTGAGTCATACAGGAACTAATGTAAATTCAGGTGGTTCGATTTTACCATGAATTAGTTTGCCTTGAAGTTATTAGGCAATGACTGCTGTCCAGTGAATTGTTTTGTTACGCAATCTTCTCATATGTACAAATTGATCAAATAATGCATATAGTGGAACATTTGCATGTTATAAGCATTGACATCTTCTTTTATGTACCTTATAAATTCCAATAAATTAAGGAACTATTTGTATGAGACATTAGAAACAGTAAACACGTGGTTGCTTGGGAAATGTTTTAGCTAAAGTCCTGTGAGCCTGGTTTTAAAATCAGCTCAGTAAGATGGTGAACAGGCCAGGTCACAGGGCATCTACCACCACAAATTGAATTCAAAGGATGCAATGGTTCATGAACTGTGAGGGCGGCGTTAGATTAAAAACAGTTTTGCGAAATGACCAAGCCATTATTCATTTATGTCAACAGCTGCCAAGGTTAATTGTGCTTTTTGTTTTTTTAGTGTGTCCGAGGAATAGCAGAGCAATCTAAAATCTTTGAGGTTCGAGGCAAGAAGGGACCTTTAAAAAAATAGCTGCTTCAGACAAACACTGGAAGTCGATCTTTGAAATATGGACCATGGAATAAGACCCTTCCCGCCTCCCTTTCCTGAAAGAGTTTCTGCAACGTTTCCGAACGAGTGGATTATTGTAATTGTGGTGGCATGGATGTTGGCAGCAGTGGTCTGGATCTTTAAAACGTGTATGGGGATGCACTGTGATGATCATCAATTGATCTCCACCCAGCCTGCTTTGGGCAACACAGTTCCCACAGTGAACGCTCCTCAGTTTACCAGACCATCGCTGAACGCTCCTCAGTTTACCAGACCATCGCTGAACACTCCTCAGTTTAACAGACCATCGCTGAACGCTCCTCAGTTTAACAGACCATCGCTGAACACTCCTCAGTTAAACACACCATCGCTGAACACTCCTCAGTTAAACACACCATTGCTGAGCGCTCCTCAGTTTAACAGACCATCGCTAGGAGCAAGGCCAACCCATCGCTTTGGAAATGGTGAGAACGTTGAGCCAGGTGCCCTTCACCTTCATTTCAATGATAACAGCCACCATATCCACCATCAGGAGTTCAACCGCGACACGCACAGTGATGTCACCACTTCTTCCATTCATCTGGCAGAAGCACCTCCCAGCTACAGGGAAATAATGGGATGCTCTTCAGACACTATCCTTCACTCTTCTAAAGCCGGGCCTTGCTCTTCCGAGTCCGGCTGTTATGATGTATCTGGGGATTAAGTGTTTTTTTTAATATTTGTAAAGTCGTCTTTTTGACAACAAAGAACACCACATTTAAATACCTAACTTTAGATGTTTGGCAAAATGCTCTTCAAGGAATGGAAGACTTGAGCGGATGCGCACAGTTCGGCAGTCAATTACTGTGTCATGCATTAGCACGGGGGACAGAGGGCGCGCTTCAATAAAAAGGCTTTGTTTTCAGATGGAAGGTTCTACTTGGCCTTTTTTTATTTACAGTAGAACCACAGTGCAGTGAACTGCAGGAAGATTTGTACCAACTTTAATCACAGCAGGTTAACATAAAATGACCATGGAGTAATTCTGAGTTGTTATCAATTGTTCTAAAGTATTGGTGTAAAGGAGATGTTTCAGGTCTTGGCACTTGTTAGGATGTCTGTCTTACCTAAAGAAGTGCACCATGTAACTTGTTTTTAATGTCTAACAAAATGTATCTGAATTAAATAGCTTATTCTGAATAACAACAACATGACCAAGAAAGTTAATCAAAGATTTGCCTTGGTGTGACAACTCACAAGGGTGCTGTGCAGTACATCTATTGCCACTTATGGTTTTGCTGTGTTTAGTGTGTCTGGCTATAAATCGAATGTAGGTGTTTTTTCCATCTACTGCCACTTATGGTTTAGCTGTGTTTAGTGTGCCTGGCTATAAATCGAATGTAGGTGTTTTTTCCATTTACTGCCACTTTATGGGTTTGCTGCGTTTAGTGTGCTTTGCTTAAAAATCGAATTTAGGCTTTTTTCCATCTACTGCCACTTATGCGTTTGCTGCGTTTAGTGTGCCTGTTTAAAATTATTTTAATTTAGGCGTTTTTGACATCTACTGCCACTTATGGCTTTGCTGTGTTTAGTGTGCCTGCTTAAACATCGAATGTAGGCGTGTTTTACATATAGTGCCACTTATGGTGTTGCTCTGTTTAGTGTGCCTGGCTCTAAATCGAATTTAGGCGTTTTTTTTACATCTACTGCCACTTTTCGTTTGGTTCACAGTGTTCCTCCTCCTTGTCCCCCTTTTCATCCCCTTCCTTTTCCTTCTTTGGGTCTCTTGCACTTATTTGCTCTGTTCGCCTTACCCTACACCCCCTCCCCTCTCTCCTTTCTTCATGTATAGCTCTTGCCTAATGTAACGACCGTCAGTCACGTGCAATATCTTTTGTCATACGTTGTAAGAGTTTGTATTCCTCTTGTCCTATGTTGTACCTCCAAATGCATAGCACTTGCCCATTCTGAATATACCAATGCTGTTCATCTTTGTTCTCACACTCCCTGCGTTGGAGTGCTTTGAAATGCTTGTTAAGTGTATAAGCGCTACATAAATGACCAATAAATAAATATAAAAAAATAAAGATCTGCATCATCTGTGCAAATATTGAAAATGAAAGCTCATTAATTATATTATTGCAAATTAAGGTAGATCATGAGGTTTAGGATGTCGCATTGGAGAATCATTACTTTGTACAAATTGTATGAAAGAGTTCCAGGTGTCTAAGTATTTTGGCATCTCATTACAGGCAGTAATTTTAACCACAGCTGCTGTAAACAAAATTCTAGCTCCCTATGCCCGAGTGTCAAGGCTTTTTACCAAATTTCCAATTGTGGGAAATCATAATTCTGGCTGCTACCAGAAGGTGTGTGAGTAAATTAGAATTCCTATTGTTTAAGCTCTGAATGTCTTCTGGGTCTTCATTACTCAAAAGAACCACTAAGGGATTTAACAGTATTACTATGTTTGTCATTTCTTTGATGCGTGACAGAATTCCCGTCCAGAATGGTTGAATTATGTCACAGGAATACCATATATTAAATAAGGACCCATGACACTTAGAGCATCTCCAGTAGGTGGGGGATGGTGATGGCAACAGCATATGTAGCCTCTTGGGAGTGAAGTGAGGCAGCAACGAGAAAGAAACCTATCTCTATTTTCATTAAGCTGAACACACATGGACGATTTAGACCAGATATTGTCCATGATTTAGACCAGTTATTGTCCATGCTAAATCATCAATTAGAGAACATAAATCCTTTTCCCATTCCACCACATAAGAATGAGGGTGTCTACAGTAACTGTTGTTTCCAATTGTAATTAGAAATGGTATCTTCTGGGAGTGGGTATCCCCTTTGAATAAATCCTCAAATCTTGTTTCTCTCTCAGCTGTGCATCTCATTTTGGGATCATTAATCCAATGCCTAAATTGTATATGTGTGTATTTAGCTGGCTGTGTTAGGAAGAAGAATGATTGTTTACAGTTATTGAACGATAAAGGGGTTCCTCTTATAGAGCTTACGTAGTCGTGGTAGTCCTCCCGCGGACCTATTTGAGAACTGCATTGGGTGAATTCCTAGTGAACCCAATACTAGGGCAGTTAGGATTCCTGAGGGCAGGGAAGCTGCTGTATACTTTCTGATTGCCAAGTCCCTGTAGTATATGGAAGTTCCTGTAAGTGCTAGCATGATTCCCAGATTCCGGTGGGTATTTTGGGGTAACCAACAGCATTCGAATAAGGGATATTTAAATATGGATTGTTCTAGTTCAAGACAACGTTTCTGTTTTGAGCCTGTGATTCAGTCTAAGAATGGAGCTAATTGGATTGCATAAGCATTGAAACCATAATAATGGTAAAATTATGCTATACAAATGACAAGTACAATACAATTACAATACAATAAATAAGTCTCTAAGTCACAAACTCCCAACCCTCCATTCCTTTTAGAAGAGAGCAATCTGTGTCGAAAGATCCTAGGTGTTTTTCTTTGCCCAAATAAATTTGAATATGTGACATTGAAGATCTTGAAGGGCTGCTTTCGGAAAACACAATTAGAAGGACTTGAAATATATATACTATTTTAGGAAGCTTCATTTTTACAGCTGTAATTGTATCCAGCCAGGAAACTTAAGTTGCGGCCCATCGCAAAAGGTTTGACAATGTTTGGGGAACATTATGTTGATAAAGTAAATGGTGAGCTATTTAAGCTTCTCGGCTCCATGAGAAATTGTATTTCGATTTTAAGGTGGATAAATTACGTGGTGTAATTTAACTTGAAACCGGAAACCCAGTCGGAATAATTCTAGGAGAGATACTATATTGGGCAATGTAGAAATTGAGTTACACATAAAATTAAAATAGTAAATCCTCAACATGGAGGGCCACTTTAGGTTGCGATTGCCTATTCCCTAAATGGACCCATCTGAACAGATTCATTGGGCTAAAGGTTGCATAGAAATAGAAAATAATAGCAGGTATAGGGGTCAACCGTGACAAGTGCCACGTGATAGAGTTATTAAGTGAGATTTTAATTTTAGTGGAGGGATGGGCAAAATTAGCAAATGCTAATGAGATGAAGGTGTCACCAAAGTCAAAGGGCCTCATTACCAGTTTGGTGGCAATGGGCCGCCAAACTCGTGAAAATACCGGCAATTACCGGGGTATTCTGGGTTGGGTGCCGGTACCCATTACTCCCCATTCCCATTTCAGCCCGATAGGGCTCAATGGGAATGGGGAGGTTGGATGCACCGGCACCATTCATGAATGGTGCCGGTGCATCCGATGAGTTGTGCTCACGGGTGCAGGTCTGCCCGTCAGGTCAGACCTGCCGGGCAGAAAGGCACCTGCGAGCACAACTCGGAGTTTGCCGGTACCGGCACCGTTCCTACCGGACCGGCAAACTTATAATGAGGCCGAAAGTGTTGTTAAACCTTCCGTAAATATCACCAATTAACCTCACTTCACTTTTCATGCTTTAATTCGGCATTAAAAAAAACATCAAGCGCATACAAAAATACAGAGATAGAAAATCTCAGAGCATAAAAATGATTACCTAATAATTACAGCATCTTAAAATACACTATAAATACAATACATAATAAAACAACATAAGCCCAATCAGCAAAAGGAGAGCAAGCAACGCCGTTTGCTAGGTTGCCACAAGAGCTGTATAATCATCCAAGTACATTGCCTTCTGTGCCAACCAGTTTCATAATTTTCCCTCTGCGTAATCAAGCACTATGGATATAGTGTGCTGTTGCAAAAATTACATAGAACTCAAGGGCGCTTTTACAAAGTTTCAACGCACCTCCTGTACTTGCGATCCCAACAGCTTTAAAAACAGGTCTTTAGGTTTCTTCCTCTCCTCTTTTCCTGGCTCTTCTTTCCTTTCTTCCTTAGTTTTGAGGTTCAATACATTTTGTTATGCTCAACTTTGGTTACCGATTTTTTAAATTAGTTTTTACTTTTATGTTGGATATCTGTAACTTTGTTGTCATCTATCTTTTGACTAATGTAAAATCAAAAATTGAAAGCAAAAAACAGGTCTTAAATATAAACACCTTAAAGAATGTAGTATCTTGCAGATCAACACAATGGGCCACATTACACGGTAGGCGGTAGCTATTAGCGCCGTGGCTACCCCCTTACCGCATTCCGGGTCCGTGTTCCCAGAATAGGGACTTACCGGGTCATTCCGACCTTGGAGGACCCGGTAAGTCCCCATTCCGGGAACCATTCCCCATTCCCATTGAGCCCCTATAGGGCTCAATGGGAATGGGGAAGTAGCTAATAACGGTACCGCAATTTGCGGTACCGTTATTAGCTCTGAAGTCCCTTAACAGGTCCCATCCTTAACACCAGGTCAGACCTGGCATTAAGGAAGGGACTCGCTAAGGGACCTCGTAGTAGGGCAGTAACGGATTACTGGCACCGGTACCCTTACCGGTGCCGGTAGTCCCTTACCGCCTACCGTATAAAGAGGCCCAGTGTGTGTTGCTGTTTCATTAACGGCCCCACCTAGGGGCATGCCCCCGATCCATCAGGCTCTTGTTTTCGTGAAAGATGCTAATAGCAAGGTCCCCAACCTGGACCTCTCAACGATCTTTCATATGGCGGTGTAATCATGTCTAGGTAAGATTCTTAGCCGGCCCCGGCCTTGCACCATAAGTAGTTGGAAGCCAGCTTCAGCATCAAGGCAACCCCATCCCGCCTTGCTCTACCCACTGTCCACACTGTGGGGATTTTCCCACACCTCAGGCTCATTTAGTGCCAACAATAATTCTTTTACATGCCTCACCCAATGGACACTGTTGCCACCCTCTAGTGTCATGAGGTATTTTGGGGCATCTCAATATTTATCCAGGCCCTCGTCTGCCACAACTTCACCCAGTGCAAAACCGGTTTCAGATCAACAAGCTCTCGTACTGGAGGTATGTCGAGCTCCAAGTGAACCAAGGCAGAAGGCGTGCTAAAGAGCAGTAATAATATCTGCTCCAAAAATGTATTTTCTATGAAATCCAATGCCTGTGTATGACCGCTATCAGGTAATATTTATTTATTTATTTGATTTCATTTTTAAAGCACTCACACAGCCCGGGGGCATTGAGGCACTGTTACAGGAATAGGTCTTAGTTGCATATTGTTACAGGAATACGTCTTAGTTGCGTATTTATAACGCGCTTAACACCCAGAGATTTCTAAGCGCGGACCTGGGGTTCGAACCTGTGTTGCTTCGTGTCGTCTTGTTTCCAAGGCGAGCACGTTGCTGCTGAGCTATTCTCCCGGGACGATTGTATTATATTATACCCACCAATAATATCGCCATATATATGGTGGTGGGGTAAGGCCATAGGCGATATTATTGGTGGGGATAATTCATGGGGTAAATGGACCGAGGGTTGCAGGGGTGTCCCCCTTTCCCTTTTAAAACATATAGGGGTTGGAAGGGTGTCCACAGCAGGTTCCATGGCTTAATATCGCCGCAAAAATATCGTGATGTTTTTGTATGGCAATATTTTTGCGGGGATATTAACACATGGAACCGTATTACCATAACCCCATAATTCAGCGGCAAACGTTGATGCTGGTATTGACTGTATAGCTCAAGAGCAGGTAAAATTGCACCACTACCATGCCTGGTAAAAAATATTTAGTGGCCCCACTGTATTTCCCCAAGTTAGTACATGTTTTCCCAGTCTGCGCAGACCAACCACTATTCTCGCTAAACCTCACCCCCAGATAATCAAAAACCGGGATGTGTTCCAATGCCTTATTTACAGCGATAGACAATGCACCAAGTAATGCGCTCAAATGCTTTTTCAGCATCAATCGAAAGCACTGCAAGAGGGTTACTGCTTTGATTTGCATAGTCTGTCATATGAATTGCCCTCTGGATATTATCATGGGCTTGGCAGCCTGGAGTGGGAAGTGGGGGGTGGGAGGGATACTTTACCAGATGTAATTTTCTTGGATTGATCTTAATCTTTGTTAAAAATCACATTAATGTCTACGCCTATGATCAATTCACCCTTCCGAATTTGGGGTATGCATGGAAAGATTCTTGAATAAAAATTGTCTTTCTTTTGGCTAGGGTCATAGATTGAAAATATAGACAAATCCTTCCCTCATATCTTCAGTGGACACCCAATAATCTTGCCTTGCTGTCCTTCATCAAAACAAAGTGTTTTATTAAACAGTATGGCTACCCTTGCTTTCTTATCTGTTGTTAAAGCAAAGAATTGATGGAGGGAACTATTTTGATTTCAACTGGGGACAGGTCCGACTTATTGAGACGAAGTTCCTGAAGTAGTGCAGCCTCTGCAGGTTAATGAGCTTATTAAGAACACTTTACCATTTTACTGGACAATTTAGGCTGTGTACATTTAAAGAGACTAACTTAAGGGTGAAAATTAACAAGGGGGGTCTTGGGAGTCCAGCTGCCAGACATTATTCTTGGTTACGAGAGACTTACCGAGATTCTTTAGCTCACTATCTTTCACAGAGGAGAAATATCCATGGGTAGTTATGGTGTTGTTGAATATAACTCCATATAGTGAAGGTGGTTAAATGGTTTGGTATTGCAGTGTGTGGGTAAATCATTATAATAAATCCACTACAGAGCTCATGTTGGGGTCTTGTATTATGTAATTTTAGAACAGGGGTTTTATTGAAAAGAGAACCTTGAAAATTACTCAAAGGAATTTTTCAGTTATGTTGAATGGTAAGTTTCCTTAGAGTGTAACACAGAGAGTAAATATGAAAATATTTTTAAAGCAGTCAAAGACTTGCAGGCCCTTATTCGGGAAGCATTAGGTGCACTACATAATAAGGTTCTAAACTACTGGCGCAACTGCATGTCTGTTTTTTGTTTTTGTTTTGTTTTATTAGTATTTATATAGCGCACAACAGCCCGAGGACATCGTGGCACTTGTTACAGTACAAAGCTTAGTTACTTAGTTAAATGGTCATTAGCAATATATATACAGGTTGCAATGTAGTCACATAGTCATTAGCAGTATATATACAGGTTACAATATAGTCATATTACATTTGTGTTATATTACAATATACATGGCAGAAGTGGAGGAGGCAGTCCTCCACTTGCTAGTTGAGGAGAGTGGCCTTGAGGTTGTTGCGGAAGACAGAGATGGAAGTTTTAGCTCTAAGGGTGGCAGGGAATGAGTTCCAGAGATTCGGTGCAACATAGGAGAAGCCTAGACCTCCCGCTTTGCCTCTCTTTATGCGTGGTATTTGTAGCTGGTTGGTGTACTGAGCTCTGGTGGGGATGTGGTCCTTGATATTGCTTCAGATAGGTATGCTGGAGCAGTTTTGTTGATGCACCTGTGAGTGATGGTGAGGATTTTCAGAGTAATGCGGTCTTTGACCTGGAGCCACCGTTCTTCACGTCTGGCGTGGGATATGTGGTCTCTTCTAGGGATGCTCATGGCAGCTGTGAGGGCATTATTTTGTGTGGTTTGCAGTCTGTGAATGTTTTTGGCGGAGGTGCCAGCTAGAAGGGCGTTGCAATAATCGAGTTTCGCTCCTATAGTTGCTCTAGCTATGGCCAAGCGGTTGGGGGTGGATAAGTAGGGTTTAATGGTATTGATGAGTTTGGTGCTGAACGCTGATGCAGAGGCTATGGCGCTGACTTGTTTGTTCATCGATAGATTTACATCAATGTGAACACCTAGAGTCTTGACAGAGGATGATACGGAGATGGTTGAGTAGTCTATGTTGAAGTTGTTGTATTGGGGGCTTAGTTTCGATAGTGTGTTTGTCTGGCCCAGGATGAGAATTTCAGTCTTCTCCCCGTTAAGACAGAGGCCACTGATTGCCATCCAAGCTTGGATAGTGGCATAGATGTTGTGAAGGGCCGTGGCATCTTGGTGATGGAGTCCAGATAGGGGTAAAAGTACTTGAGTGTCGTCTGCATAGTTTGTATATGCAACACCCATGGAGTAGGTTGAAGAGGGGTTTTGTGAAGAGGTTATAGAGGGTGGGGGCTGTACAAGATCCTTGGGGGACACAGCAGTTTATAGTGGTAGGATCTGCGTTAGCGGTGTCAGAGTAGACCTTCAAGGCTCTTCCTTCAAGGAAGGAAGTGATCCAGGATGCTGCTTGATTAGAGAAATGGGCTGCATGGGTGAGGTGGGTGGTGAGTGTTTGATGATCTACCAGGTCAAAAGCAGCTGATAGATCGAGGAGGAGGAGCAAGGCAGGTTTGCCTTTGTCCATGATCTGTGAGATTTGATTTTTTAGGTCTAATAAGGCGGATTCTGTTCCATGCCCGACACGGAAGCCAGATTGTCTTTTGCCTAGTATGGAGTTAGCTTCTATGTATGTTTGGATCTGGATGTGAGCTGCTTTGTCCAGGATTTTTAGGAGGAACGGGACGGTCATTATCGGTCTGTAGTTGTTGGGTTGCGCTGGGTCAAGTGTGGCCTTTTTTCTGGCTAAAGATATAATATAATATAATATAAAGATATAATGCTATAAAGAAAAGGGATTGCACCCTTGTCACACTAAGTATCTAAAGAATTTGGGTTAAGTACAGTTGGTAGTGGAGACCTCTTAGGAATACCTAACAGAAAGAAGGAAGGCGGAGCAATATCCTCTATCTTTGGTGTTTGTCTAGCCCACTGTTTTGGGTCTCTCTCCAAGCAGAAGGTAATGTTCGTCAAGTTCATCTTCTCTTTCCAAACAAAGGTATTAAACAAAAGTTCATCAAAAATCATCAAATTCTTGTAGCACAGTTCTCAGTCTCTCTCCGCGTTCTGTATGCCACTTTTTTGAAGTCTTGATATATATTTCATACAGTTTCCTTTTCCTCGGGAAAGACAATGTTTTCGTACCACAACCACGCCATTTCCCACTTGGGGCTTGAATGTGTCCTCATTTGGTTTTCAAATAATTGAACCCTCCCGGTTCTCTCTCTTCCCAGTGCTGTTCACTAGGTTTTCTGTTTTCAGGGCTCCTCCTCTGGCCCTCTATCAGGCTTGTTTTAGCAGGCCTTCTCTACAGCACTTGCATGATCGAGTTTTCCCGCCGCCTGTACGCTTTGTCACTTCTACAGCCTTGAATATGAATGTCTCTCAGATTCCCTGCACTCTCCAAAGCCCTCTGGCCTGCTGATATGCCTGCTATGTTTCTATTTGGGTTTCTCCTGATCCCATAACCCTTGTGGTTTTCCCAGCTTTGGATATCAAAGTTTCTCTGTTTTTCAGGGCTCTACGAATCCCTCTGGCCCTCTGATAGCAAAGGATCTATCAGGCACCCCACCAGATGGGATCCCGAGGAAAGACACTGGAAACAGTTACTAATGGGCAATGGGTTCTTGAAAGCAAGGGGGTGTGGCCAAAAGCTGGTACAGCAACTTCCTTTTCCACGACCCCTGGCTCACAACATCGGCCCTTGTCTGCCAGGGAGGCAGAGGCGTTGCTATGGGGGGGGCTAAGGGGGCTATAGCCCCTGGTCTTTTGGTTGTAGCCCCGGATAGAATTTCAGGAGCTACAACCAAAAGACTAGCTAGCCCCCAGTCCCGACAGTTCCGACATTAGCGTAGCACCGGGTCTTTTCCAGACCTAGCAACACCTCTGCAGGGAGGGCAGAGAGGCAGAAGATGTAAAACAATAATCTTTACAAATTGAGCATGCCCGCATGCGGTGGAAACAGAATGTGTCTAGCTGGGCTGCCATGTGTTAGGGCCCTCTGTGGGATACAGCCTGCCATCTTCGGCATGGCTTTACTGCTGGTTTGAAACCTTATACTTTTTCAGGCAATTTTCCAAAGAAGTACAAAAGTTTGAGGGGTACGGGCATTAATCTAAATTCGGGTGGTTCGATTCTAACATGAATTAGTTTACCTTGGAGTAATTAGCCAATGACTACTGTATGGTGAATTGTTTTGTTACGCATTCTTCTCAAATGTACAAATTGATCAAATAATGCAAACATTTGAACATTTACAATGTATAAATATTGACATCCTCTTTTATGTAGCTTATAAATTCCAATAAATTAAAGAAATATTTGTATCAGACATTAGAAACAGTAATGACGTGGTTGCTTGGGAAATATTTTAGCTAAAGTCCTCGTGAGACAGGTTTTAACATCAGCTAAGTAACAAAGTGAACAGGCCAGGTCACAGGGCATCTACCACCACAAATTGAATTCAAAGGATGCAATGGATCATGAACCGTGAGGGCGGGGTTAGATTAAAAACAGTGTTCCAAGAGTTTTGCGAAATGACCAAGCCATTATTAGTTTATGTCAACAGCCGCCAAGGTTAATTGTGCTTTTTTCTTTTTTAGTGTGTCCGAGGAATAGAATGGGAATCTAACATCTTTAAGGTTCAAGTCAAGAGGGGGCACCTTTAAAGAAATAGCTCCTTCAGACAAACACCGGACGTCGATCTTCGAAACATGGACCATGGAATAAAACTCTTCCAGCCTCCCTTTCCTGAAATAGGTTCTGCAATGTTTTCGAGTGGGTGGTTTATTCTTCTTTTTGTAATTGTTGGGGTATTGATCTTGGCATCTTTGTTCTGGAATATCTTTAAAATCTGTATGCGGGTGCACAGTGATGATCATCAATTGATGTACACCCGGCCTGCATTGGGCAACACAGTTCCTACCGTGAACGCTCCTCAGTTTAACAGACCATCGCTGAATGCTCCTCAGTTTAACAGACCATCGCTAGGAGCAAGGCCAACCCATCGCTTTGGAGATGGTAACAGCCATCATATCCATCATCTCCACCATCAGGAGTTCAACCGCGACATGTAAAGTGATGTCACCACTTCTTCCATTCATCTGGCAGACGCACCTCCCAGCTACGGGGAAATAATGGGAAGCTCTTCAAGCAGTATCATCAACTCTTCTGAAGCCGGGCCTTGCTCTGCTGAGGCCGCTGGGCCTTGCTCTGCTGAGTCTGGCTGTTGTGATGCGTCTGGGGATTAAGTGTTTTTAAAATATTTGTAAAGTCGTTTGTTTTACAACAAAGAACACCACGTTTAAAAACCTACCTTTAGATTTTTAGCAAAATGCTCTTCACGGAATGGAAGACTTGAGCGGATGCCCACAGTTCAGCAGTCATTTACTGTGTCATGTATTAGCACGGGGGACAAAGGGCGTGCTTCAATAAAAAGGCCTTGTTTTCAGATTGAAGCGTCTAAGTGGCTTTTTTGATTTACTAATAATAATAATTTTATTGTGATGTAGTCCATAATTTGGACTTTACACATGATTAAAACATATAAAATACAATACAGTACAGTACAATACTTACTTAATTACATATTTCCTGATGGGATTTAATCTAACTACAAATATCTATGTGTGTTTAGAATCAAATCAATTTTCGAATTTCCAACTCTTCAGAATAGTTTAAAACAATCAATAATTCGTCATAAGATAATAGGATACATAATAATAAAAAGATCATATAGCTTCGATTCAATTCAGAGTTCATCAGGCAATTCATCAGAAAAATATAAGATAATCAAACCAGCATAAAATAAGTATGGGGGAGATAGCGAGGAGTATGGGGGAGATAGCGAGGAGTATGGGGGAGATAGCGAGGAGTATGGGGGAGATAGCGAGGAGTATACCTATAAATCCACAGCCTCAGACTGATTATCAAATGGAAAAATCATGATGTTTAAGACTGGAGAGGGGACTCAAAATTCAAAGGACCAAGAATACCCCAGGGAAAAGGGGGTGGGGGCCTTAGTCATGTTAACATGCTGCCATATCCTAAATATAGCAAGCTGTACAGAGATGGTATCAGAGTTCAGACAGTAGTCCCAGAACAAATCTGTAGTGATTGCCTCATAGCTATAGATGAAACTGCCTAACCTACATATGTATGAGGGCCCCAAACTGGCGCATTGTATAAGGACATGTCTGGTCAAATCTGTTTCTCCTACTATACCACAAATACGGCAGAACCTACCTTCCAATGCCAACCCTAAGCGAGGGCCCAAGATAGCCATTACCGGCAGTTGATTTATGCGCAATTCTAGAAGGAACTGTCTTACTTCCGGTGCGGGCACAAAAGTAAGTAGGGCTGGATTTTACGGTACTGGTGCACAGCATTCGACACTGCCTCATACCCTTTTAACTTTGCCAAATGTGTGTAATTCTTGCACTAGTCCCAACTATTACATTTGTAAGATTTCTTCAAGTGCACACACGGCCTGTCTCTCTTATTAGCAAAAGACCAATCAATCTCAGAGAAGAGTATTTCATTCATGGTTTTGTAATTGGAACCTCGTAATACCTTCTCAGAGTCATAACTGTGTCGTACCAGTGCAAGTAATTTACAAACAGGGTCAGCACAAGATTTTAAATAGAGACACCCCCTGTCCCGCAGGGCCATGCCCGTTAATGATGTTAATCCGAACTCTAAACAAAGGAATTCCATAGAACAAACGGGTCCCAATCCCAGCACTCATCGCCAGTAATGGCCTTCAAGTTTATTCAGCCAAGTTCGATCTTGAATGGCCAATGCCTTTAAGCCATATAGGACAACAGGGACAAAGCATTGCTGGTAAAGCTTAACAATCCCAGCCATGCTATAGCCTGCATGTCCCCAGGCAAATTAACATGCTTGAAGGGTAGTTTGGCTCCCCTCTTTTCATGAGTAATTATGAACTCATAATTAGTCCGAGCATCAAGCTCCAAACCTAAATAAGAGTAGGGTAGGCAGTAAACTATAGTGCCAAATTTACAGTAGAACCGCATTGCGGTGAACCGCAGGAAGATTTGTACCAACTTTAATAACAGTAGGTTAACTTAAAATGACCATAGAGTAATTCTGAGTTGTTATCAATCGTTCTAAAGTATTGGTATAAGGAGATGTTTCTGGTCTTGGCACTTGATAGGATGTCTATGCAACACTGTGTTCATCACAACTTACCTAAAGAAGTGCACCATGTAACTTGTTTTGAATGTCTAACAAAATGTATCTGAATTAAATGGCTTATTCTGAATAACAACAACATGACCAAGAAAGTTAATCAAAGATTTACCTTGGTGTGACAACTAACAAGGGTGCTGTACGGTACATGTATTGCCACTCATGGTTTTGCTGTGCTTAGTGTGCCTGGCTAAAAATCGAATGTAGGCGTTTTTTACATCTACTGTCAATTTATGGTTATGTTGTGTTGTGTTGTGTTTAGTGTGCCTGCTAAAAATCGAATTTAGGCGTTTTTTTATATCTACTAAAATTTATGGCTTTGCTGTGTTTAGTGTGCCTGCTTAAAAATCGAATGTAGGCGTGTTTTACATCTAGTGCCACTTATGGTTTTGCTCTGTTTAGTGTACCTGGCTCTAAATTTAGGCGTTTTTTTACATCTACTGTCACTTTTCGTTTGGTTGTGCACAGTGTTCCTCCTCCTTGTCCCCTTTCTCATCCCCTTCCTTTTCCTTCTTTGGGTCTCTTGCACTTATTTGCTCTGTTCGTCTTACCCTACACCCCCTCCCCTCTCTCCTTTCTTCATGTATAGCTCTTGCCTTATTGTAATGACCGTCAGTCACGTGCAATATCTTTTGTCATACGTTGTAAGAGTTTGTATTCCTCTTGTCCTATGTTGTACCTCCAAATGCATAGCACTTGCCCATTCTGAATATACCAATGCTGTTCATCTTTGTTCTCACGCTCCCTGCGTTGGAGTGCTTTGAAATGCTTGTTAAGTGTATAAGCGCTACATAAATGACCAATAAATAAATATAAAAAAATAAAGATCTGCATCATCTGTGCAAAAAATGAAAGATCATTAATTATATTATTGCAAATTAAGGTAGATCATGAGGTTTAGGATGTCTCATTGGATAATCAGTTACTTTATACAAATTGTATGAAAGAGTTACAGGTGTCTAAGTATTTTGGCATCTCATTACAGGCAGTAATTTTAAACACAGCTGCTCTAAACCAAATTCTAGCTCACTATTCCCGAGTGTCAGGGGTTTTTACTAAATTTCCAGTTGTGGGAAATCATAATTCTGGCTGCTACCAGAAGGTGTGTGAGTAAATTGGAATTCTTATTGTTTAAGCTCTGATTGTCTTCTTGGTCTTCATTACCTAAAAGAACCATGAAGGGATTTAACAGCTATCAGGTAATAATGTTGCCATATATATGGTCGCCGTAAATAATATCGCCAGGAAAATGTTGTGGCGATATTATTTGGGTGACCATATATATGGGGACAGGGGCAATAAAATAAAAGAAAAAAACAAAGTTTGGGGGTTGCGGGGGGGTCCCCTGCATGTTCCATGCAATAATGTCGCCACAAAAAACGGCAATTTTTTGGCGATATTTTTGCATGGCGAGATTTTTGTGGCGAAATTATTACATGGAACCATTTAACAGTAATCTTATATTTGTCATTTCCTTGATGCGTGACAGAATTCCCTTATGTCACAGGAACGCCATCTGTGAAATAGGGACCCATGACCCTGAGAGCATCTCGAGTAGTTGGGGGATGGTGATGGCAACAGCATATGTAGCCTCTTGGGAGTGAAGTGAGGCAGCAACGAGAAGGAAACCTATAGCTATTTCCTTTAAGCTGAACAGACATGGAAGATTTAGCCGCACTAGACCAGATATTGTCCATGCTAAATCGTCAAATCCTTTTCCCATTCCACCATATAAGAATGAGGGGGTTTACAGCAACTAGTGTTTAGAATTGGAACTAGAAATGTTAACTTCTGGGAGTGGGTGTCCCCTTTGAATAAACCTCAAATATTGTTTCTCTTCCAGCTGTGCATCTCATTTTGGTATCATTAATCCAATGTCTAAGTTGTATATGTGTGTATTTAACTGGCTGGGTTAGGAAGGAGAATTATTGTTACAGTTATTGATCGATAAAGGGGTTCCTCTTACAGAGCTTCCCTAGCCATGCTAGTCTTCCCACGGACCAATTTGAGAACTGTATTGGGTGAATTCCTAGTGAACCCAATACTAGGGCTGTTAGGATTCCTCCGGAATGGAGTGAAAGGTGAGGGGAGGAAAGCTGCTTTATACTGCCTGATTGCCAAGTCCCTGTAGTATATTGAAGTTCTTGTAAGTGCTAGCATGATTCCTAGATTCCGGTGGATATTTTGGGGGTGAAGCAAAACAAGAACGTTCCCAAGATGTGGGAACTCCCGTCCCCTTGCACACTGTCTCTGGACGGTATCCAGCCACACTGTTTAGTATCAAGTTATAAATTCACTTCTCAAGCGTAATCTGCTTATATAGTGGTAAATCGTAGGTGTGACTTTTCAATTTTACAAAAACAGGTAAAAAATGGACAGATTTATACAATACATTATTTTGTTCTGTTATGTTCTTATGTTATTTCATTTATTAAGCGCCATAGCCCACGGGCTTCCAGGCGCTATAAATCAATTCTACGAATCAGTTTTTCTTTTAACGAGGGACCCAACGCGTTTTGAGCAGGAACGCTCTTCATCAGGCTTTCTTATGTACAAAGTGCGAACTGTGGTTTAACAGAAAAAGAAAAAGGGTTTTAAAGGGCTATGAATATTTTATAGGGTTAATCTTGATTTTACTGTATTATTACATTTGCAAGTCATCAGTGGTTTTGCCGTATGTACAAAGTAATTTTGGTCATCCAAAGCCTGATAAATCACCTTGTAAATCAGGAGGTGTCGGCTACGTGCCGTAATAGAGTGATGCAAACTTGTATTGTCAAATTACCATGATCCGATTTGTCACGATAGCTACAAAATTGGAAAAAGACCCAGTAAATAATAGTGGGTATCATTACTGTGAATAATATGACAATATTCTGCCATAATATGGGAGCCCCAACCGGGGGGATAATATAACCTTGTGTTGCTATTCAGGTGATAGAGTATCGAGTGAGGTAGAAAACGTGTTCTGTATGCGCGATCATGAAAAGCATCTGCCCTGTAACAAATACGTAAGAGAGTTTTAAGTAGTGGAAATGGCTTTGGTAGGAACCAAAGGCTGTAAGAGTCTGGTGGGATTTACCGCGGTATGTGTTGTCTGCCATCTGTTGTGTGTTGAAGAGAGGCTTCTAACATATATCTGGTGCCGGTGATCGTAGCGCATATGTCAAATACAAGGAGAGTATGCATTAGGCTAACTAGGATGGCACTTGAATGTGCTATGTATCGAATGTTCAGTAAAGGTAACAATAACTTACAGTCCGAGACTTGGTCTAGTGCAGATACGGCAATGAGGTAAAAGCCGCTAGCCTGTTGCTAGGGCTGATAGGTACTATGTATTTTAATAATGCTATATCGTGTCTTTAGAGGAATACACCGTTGTGACATGCTACTGGGAACTACGCTGCATGCTGTGGAAACTAGCTGATGTGGTGAATGATATGCCACACAGTTATTCTACGGGAAAAGCTGTCTGTAGAGGATCTGTGAATGAAGAATAAAACATTAGAAAAAAGTATCCAAATGGGAAGGACCTCAGGGGGCAGTCTCTCTGAATAAATAAATGGGGTCCTTTTGGTGAAAGGCGGATCGATCACGTTTTAGGATGTTACAGAGAAGTTCAAATGCTCTATTTATGGCATATTCTGACATGTCCTGTTCACAGTGAAACACGACCATTGGTATTTCAGCTTGCATATGATTAAAATACATAAATGCATATACTTACATGCCCTCTAAACCTTACAGTACTGTTCCTATTTACAACTTCACATTCCACTGTTACTGGAGGTATGTATATATCATAGTATGTTAGGCAGTATCTGTTACATCGTGAATGTCTAACATACAACAAATAGTACTCAGTTGTCATAAGGTGTGAGTATCCTGTAATCCACATTTGACGCCTTTATTGTAACCGTTCAGTGTATGGTCCACTTGGTTGTGGTGGTATTCTAGAGGTATGGACCTAAATAATATTCCTCGTTCATCCCTAGGGGATTGATGGAGTCCAAATTATAGTTCCAATAGAGTTCCCTCTGTGCAAGTTTTTTCATGAGATCTCCTCCCCTTGGTAGGGGTGGATCACTTTTAGGATCATGCACTTCATCTGGACCACTGTGTGCCTGGCCTTCTTAAAATGTGTGTAAAAAGGTGACTTGAGATTCGCTGTTCTGATGTTGGATTTGTGTTCTGTCCATTGTTCTATTGCTCGTCTGATGGTCTGCCCTACATAGAATATGCTGCAATGACACTCGAGGGAGTAAATCACATTCTTATTATTGCAGGTGGCAAAATGTCGGAGTTTGATCTGTTTCCCTGTTTGGGGATGATGAATGTTATCATCCTTCATGATATTAGAACATTGCTGGCAGTTGATGAACGGGAATGTGCCCGATTTCTGTCTATGCAATACTATTTGTGCTGGTTTCTTATTCCTTTCTGCCTTTATGAGTGAGTCCCTAAGGTTCTTCCCTCTCTTGTCGACTAACATCGGCGGTTCTGGGAACAGTCTGTTGAGAAATGGATCGAATCTGAGGAAGTTCCAATTCCTTTTGATGATCCGTGCTACTTGATGGATCTGTGCAGAACATTTTAAAGTGTGGATCAGCCTCTTGTTCTCCCTCTTAGGTTTGGTTTGTAAGAGTTCCATTCCAGGTTGGTTCTCCACTCTTGTGATAGCTTTGTCCAAGATTTCTGGAGGGTAACCTCTTTTCCTAAATCTTTCAGACATTAATTTGTATATTCTCCTTGTGAGGTTTTGTATTTGATACTATTCTATTTTGGTGTAACCAACAGCATTCGAATATAGTATATTTAAGGATGGATTTTTCTAGTTAAAGCCAACATGTTTTGAGCCTAAGAATGGAGCTAATTGGGTTGCATATGCATTCAAACTATAATAATGGTAAAATTGTGCTATACAAATGACAAGTATAATACAAGTACAATCCAATAAATAACTCCCAACCCTCCATTCATTTTAGAAGAAAGCAATGTGTGTTGAAAGATCTTTTACAGGCCTCACCCACTGGACACCGTTGCCACCTTCTACCGTCATGAGGTGTTTTGGGGCATCTCGATATTTATCGAGGCCCTCTGCCTGACACATCCAGACCCAGTACAAAAGCAGTTTCAGAGCAACAAGCTCTCCCACTGGAGGTATGTTGAGCTCCAACTGGACCCAGGCAGAAGGTGTGCTAAGGGGCAGTAATAGCATCTGCTCCGAAATCGTATTTTCTATGAAATCCAATGCCTGTGTATTATCATAACCCCATAATTCAACACCAAATGTTGATGCTGGTATTGACTGTTTTTTTTATATAGCTCAAGAGCGGGTGAAATCGCACCACTACCATGCCTGGCAAAAAAGGATTTAGTGGCCCCACTGTATTTCCCCAGGTTAGTACATGATTTCTTGGTCTGCGCAGACCAACCACCATTCCTGCTAAACTTCACCCCCAGATAATCAAAAAACGGGACCTGTTCCAAATACACCTTATTTACAGCGATAGGCAATGCACCAATTAATGCGATCAAATGCTTTATCAGCATCGATCGAAAGCACTACAAGAGGGTTACTGCTTTGATTTGCATAGTCTACCATATGAATTAGTCCTGGCTACGAGAGCCTCACCCATATTCTTTAGCTCACTATCTTTCGCAGATGAGAAATATCCAATACATATCAGTCTGGGGTTGCTGTTGGTACTCTGGTTCAGAAGAGAATTGCCTAGCATGTAAAATGTCATGGTATTTGAAAGGTGGTTGAAACAATGGTTGAAATAATAATAGCTGAAAGAATGGTCTTAATTATGATATGTATTCCATCGATCTCCAACAGATGGTCATGAAGAATTGAAATAATTGTGAGATGCTTTAACCTATTGAAAATATCTGTACACATTGCTTTGATGAATGATTTGATATTTAAATGTGAGAAATATCTGTTTAATATGAATACATAACGTGATTCTCTTTGCAAAGATCAGGCAGCATACCTTGGAACAATGTAGCCGCCTAGGATACCTAGCCCACTAACGCTGTTCTCAATATTGCAAGCATCATTTTGAATTGTGGTCCAAAGACATCTTATTAATGAAAACTCAAAATTATAATAAATAACTATACCGACACAACGTAAATGTGAAGTATAGAACTGCTAAGGACAATTAGGATTCCAACATTAACAATGATCAGCATAAAAACCAATGCAGAAAATGCCCAGAGTGTAAAAGTAATTTTACCCAGATGAGAATAGCTATAGAGATATGCAGACTGCATATCCCAAAAGGCCTAATCACTCGCACGTTCAAACGCTATGCGTGTGCATGCCGAATAAAAAAGGAAACCGTTGCCTAGCAATGTTTTACAACAGAACGCTACCGCAGCGAGTCTGCTTCGGCTCCAAAGAATGCAGTGCAACCACTCAACAATCTAGGTAAGAAACCACTTACACATAGGATGGCTAACACAACTACAATATGTGTATTTCACGATGCCGAACATTCGGCTAGAAATATCGCGTGCGTTTACCCCATGGAGACACGACATACTCTGACTGAAATCTGAGTTGCGGTTACTATGGAAGAATTTTACTATCCTCGCTCCACCTTGTGGGTGAGTATGTACATGCCATAAGCGTATAGCAGTTGTTAATAACTCACAATAATTATAATTTGGAACAATGACAGAAAACAGAACACACTATTAAGAACGCCATGCGTGCATGTCATTAACAGGCACTTACAGATTTGAATGAGAAGAAGAGGTTGTTCTACTCTCAACATTCACACAGTAATTGAGAATACTGACACCACAATATGTTTGTGAGTATCAACTATATACTTCATTTATATAGTCCTCTAACTGTAAAGTTACAATATTACAAGTCTCTAATGCCAAACCTCCTCAATGGGAGACCACAGGAGCGGGAAACTATCAATAGAAGACTCTACCATCTGTAGAATACGGAAATACTCTGAAGAAGGGACATCACCCTCAACAAAGTCTGAGGATAGTATCAAGGTAACAGGTACATACATACATAAATAAAAAATCCAAAAACCATAGATGAATTCAAGATCTCAATAAGTGATACATTGTATATGTTTACTCCACAGTAACAATCATCATTAGTATTCGAAAATTGTGTCAGCAATCCCAAAGAGGAACCAGTAGAGGTGAAGTACCCACTACAATCACTCAGTATTGAGCATGGGCAATTAACAATTAGATAAAGAGAGTCCAGATTAACATTAAAAAAAAAATTTGGAAATTTGTGTTATAGAAATGAGATTCCAATATGTGGATTGAAGACAAAAGACTTTTTTCTCCTGAAGAAGAGAATTCATTTTCGAAACGGGTCGAGCTCCTTTTGTAAAATAAATGTGTATTAAGAATGTTTTTGTCGATTGAACAAATGTTGAACAAAACTATGTAAGAAATTGTTTTCTCACCAAATGATTGCATGTTGATTACACACTGTTTTATAAATAGATGTTTAGAATCAGAAATTCTGATTAAACCATCAACCAAAAATTACGAATACTCAGAATTCTTCTCGATGAGAAATAGCATTTAACTTAAACTGAAAATTATGAATATTGTATACAAACATTTTTGAATGTTGACTGATATATTGTTTCAGTAAATACAGGTGTGCAAGGAACAGGAGTGTCCATAAAATATGGACACTTTAGTTGTTTCTGTTAATAGGAGATATCTGGGTGTAAACCTACATGCTCCACCCCCTACTAAACATAGAAATCCTTCATGAAGTCCAAAATGTAATGGTCAAGACCCGGCGGATGTGTGGATCTTGTGGGGGACTTTGAAGGGGCTATGCATGGGACTGTACACACCTTGGTGGCAGAAACCTTGACACTCATACCAAATTGTGCACCTTCACATCAGCAATGGGAATGTCGGATAACTGGCTAGCACTCAGTGCTGTCATTGGGCCGGATCTTTCCGGATCTGGCAAAAAATGTCTCCCCGGATCTAAGATCTGGCTCCCAAAGTCTGGGGAATCCATGTGCACTTTACATTTCTTTTGAATGATGCAGGAATTTGAACCATGATTGTTAGGTTGCTCTGAAATCCCATGTCAATGTTGTACTGTACAGGCAATAATGATGTGCTTTTTTGAGGGGGTTTTAATGGTGTGCACATTTTGTTTTTTGCTAACAACATTATAAGAAAATCGGCTATTTTCTAGGTGTTCATGATTCATCTTCTGAGGGGCTGAGAGGCAAATGTTTATGGGGTGACTAAAATAACCGCTGCCACACTGTACCAGCTCCTCCCGCTAACCCTCATGGTAGGTGGGATCCCTAGGTAAAAAAAAGTACATTTCCACCACTACAAACACTACAGCCACAAACCAAGGGTTTTTATTTCACTCGGGGTTCACGTCTCCATGCCGGGGCTCGATTACTTCTTTGTTCTGCAAGGGGAAATGCATAGAGTAGTGATGGCTAAAATTCTGCCTGGGGGGATATCAGACCACTCACCACTGCTGACCGAACTACGAGGTTCCCAACCTAGATTGAAGGGGGAATGACAACTTAACTCAAATTACTTCGGCTCCTGACGACCTAAGGTCAAAAACAGGAGAATATTGTGAGTTAAATTCGGAATTGATGGATGATCCAACAACGTTATGAGACGGCTATAAATCAGTGCTGCGTGGGGAAATCATTTCTTTGCTATCAACCAGGAACAAAATCTGAATGGAAACCCTGGAATAAATTGAAACTAAAGTTATGAGGCTCGAAGAGGAATTTCTCACAAAGTGAAACACATAGGTTGCTAATCAGACCCTCCAGGATTTTGCGGCATGAAATAGAATATTTTGTGGCATAAAGAAGCACATTTTGCGGCACTAAATTGTATTTATTGCAGCATTTTTTGTGGCACATTTGTTATTGACTGCCAGGTGTCAGATTGACAGGTTGCAAGAAAGAGGCATTGTGAGAAGCTTCAAGAGAGCCAGGTTGTCATTATTTGCACCTTTTGTATCAATGTAATAGGAAGAGTTCCAGATGTCCCTGTGTTTGTTTGCTCAACTTTTTTCGTTGAATGTGAATGCCTGTTCATTAATTTACATTGTTGCTCATTATCAATTGTAATGAAACTATTGTTCCTCTGTGTTTTGCAATCTGGCAGGCACCCACTCCGCAACGTCCCTCACACTCACCAATTCACCATTGGAATTTACACTCCCAAATCTCTCACTCTGCCAGTCATGTGCATACTCACATGATCTGTCTCATGGCCAAGTCACACCTCACACCCCCCAGTCCCGGCCACACTCCCAACCATGTTCCTAACTCACACCTTGCCACCCAGTTCCTCCTGCCGTCTACAGTCATTTGTTCTTTCTTGTTCCTTCTGCATCTTGCACCCTTTCTCCCATTCTATTGCACTCTTCCACCGTCCTTGTTCTGAATTTGCAACTCGCTGCTTTTTTCCGGCCAATCGCTACCTATTTTAGGTCAGTTCCTCCAGAAAATCGAGGAACTAAAAATGGAGCAGAGTATGTGCTGTTTTTAGAGGCGCCCTGTTTGGAAATGTGCAGGTCACCTTTTTCTCAGAGGTGACCTGTGTATTTCCAGGGTAGCTCAGCTGTAGCGTAAATGATGAGCTGGCAATCCGCCTTGACTACATTAGTGTCAGGAGGGTTTATAGTGATAAAATCGAAAACAAAAAGGTTGAAAGTCAAAATATCGAGAAAAAAATGTCGAAAAAAAATGACGTTTTTTTTTAATTACGTTTATTATTCGAAATGGGGGGTTCCCCCCACCCCCCTTTTTTTATTTATTTTTTTGTTTTGCCCATTTCTTTTTTATTCCCGGACCCCAAAATAAATATATAATTTAAAAAAAGGAATTCGACTTTTTTTTGACTTTTTTTTCTCGATATTATGACTTTTGACATTTTTGTTTCGAAATTTTGACTGCACACCTGTCAGGAGGGCTCTCCCAACACTAATGTCCTCAGACCTCCAGCATCCAAGTAGGTGTTGGGAGTGCATTTCACTATGATGGCCCCTAAAGGGCCTATCACTGTAAAAAGTGATACAAAAAAAACAATTTCTATCCCTGTTTGAGGAATAGAAATGCAAGTAAGACAGCAGTGGTTCATACCTCTGCAGTCACACTTAAAAAAGGTTTTGCATTACACGGTGAGCAAAGATCCTGTCATGCAATGCCCACCCCCTTCGCCTATTCCAAACAGGCGCATGGGGTTACCTTCGTTTTCTGCACATTTAAAAGCGGATCTTTGAAAATCATCAGATTGTGGTATACATTATCCCTATTTCGTACATTTATAAGTTCATCCACCAACACATTATACTCTGATATAGATATTGTGTTAGAACAAGGTTCTGTTCCTACTCTGGTGTGGCATACACCAAAAGGTGTATGAGGGTACTAAGTGAATGTGTTCTAACGAAAAAAGAATTTGCTGGAGGACCCCACTAATGCAAAACGGGTTGTTTAAGCTTTGATTGATGTAAAACCGTAGACATGTTCCATGGCTATGTTAGCTTAAGTCATTTATCAAAGGAACACAAATGGTTGGGAACCGTAGCCTCTTGTTTAAAAATGTTTCCATGTCCTAGGTTTAAGAAGGATTTTATTTATTTAGATGGAATTAGTTTCCTGCACGTGAGGTCTTACTTAAACGTACGCTTATTCAGGCACGAGATTCGAAATGTAGATTTTGTGAGCAAGGAGGAATGTATGAAACCCTTAAGCATTTATTAACAAAAGCTTGAAATGACATTGATTAATGCACTTTAGAAAGTTTCTTGATGTAACTGGAAATATTGAATGTGATCCTTTCTGGATGAAATGTTTATCTGGACACCCAGTATCAAGGGCCAATTCGGTAGTAAACTTTATTTTTTAATTTGCAATTGGAGATTTAGAAGTGGAGGAAAACAAAAAAAGGTTTTAAATGAGTTTTATGTAGGTATCTATTGATGAAATGTGTGAATTATTGAGGAATTTTAGAGATGTTTGAATTTTGGTTGAGTTATTGTAACTGTAATTGTTTGGGATTTTTCTCATTATTTGGAAGAATTGTTTATTTGTAAATGGTCAGATATGATATTTCTATTTTTTGATTCGGTTAATGTTTTGATTTTTTAAATATTTATTGTGTGTGAATTTGTATTGTTAAGGTTGAATACATTTTAACCAATAAACAACAAAAAAAAGAAAATTAAAAAGCACATCACTATTTGTGAATTTGGGATGCACTTTTAAATGTGCAGAAATCCACCCTAATTTGCACAAATGCACAAAGGGGTGAAAAAGGGTATCTGAATGGGAGAGGTAGGGTGATAACTGGGGATAGTGAGATAGCTAAAGAATTTGCAATTTTTGATGAGGCACTCTCCATTTAACCGCACACACACCCACTGATAAGAATACTCACGACAAGTTAGATAATATTGCGTTGCCACAAATAACTGACCAGCTAGAAATAGATATCATGGCTGAAGAGATCAACACAGCGATCTCAGACCTTTCAATAGGGTAAAAAGCCTGAATCGAAAGGCTTCCTCCGTAGATCTTTGGAAAAAATATAGTGCCAAAATGTAAAGATATAGGTAAATGCCCTCAAGATCTGCGATGGGCATTGATAGTGGTTATACCCAAGAGAGATAAACCCCCTACCAATTGCTCCTCATACAAACCCATTTTTCTCATCAACTGCCAAGCCAAGGTCCTAGCTAAAGTCCTGACCAACTGTCTGGTATGGATTACGCCCTCCATAATCTACCCGGATAACCACAGCTTGCTGCCTAGTAGATCAATCAGGATGAATATCAGATGGCTCCACATTGCAATAGACTGGGCCCCTCTCATACTAGCCCCATTATCGGTCCTCTCAGTCAATTCTGAAAAAGCTTTTGACTACATATTTTGGCATTTCCTATGGGATGTAATGAAATGTATGGGCTTTAGTGAAGTATTCCTAATTTTGGTTAAACTGCTCTACGAGCGACAGGTAGCATCGGTCAGGTTGAATAGGGTGTCCTCACGAACGTTTCCGCTGGAGAAGGGGGTAAGGCAAGGTTGCCCTCTATTTCCGCTTCTATTCAATTTGGCCATCGATCCATTAGCAATATGGCAGAGATCCGACCCTGAGTGGATGGGTTTCAGCTGGCCCACGGGTCATGAAGACAGGGTTGCACTTTATGCAGACAACCTCTTAATCTTTCTGGGGAACCCTGCGGGATCTGGGCTGAGGGTGACCCAAATACTTGATAAATATAGGAAGATCAGCGGTCTAAATGTAAACTGACATAAGTTGGCGTTGTTCCCATTACAGGGAAACAAACTTGCAATACCCCATACTTGCACTTTCCAAATTGCAGGGTGACTGAAAATAAATAAATACATTTAAAATACAAAAACAAAAAAATATCTGTACAGATTGAATTTCCTTTCTTAAATATAACCTGAAACTGATAACTAGTCACTTTTCCTGTGATACCAAATAATGGAAGTCACTGTTGATAACTCTGCTTGGACGAGCCACACTATATGAAATGCTGATGCTCCCTAGGTACACATATATTCTGAAAAATACTCTGTTTACCATGACCGGAACGGAGTTCGATAGGATTGCCAGTATCTTGGGAGACCTACTTTGGCAAGGTTCACAACCCTGGATTGCCCTACAGACGTAACAAAATTCAGTCTGGGAGGGCAGTATTGGGCTCCCGGAAGTTAGGAAGTATTACTGGGCAACACAGCTGGCGTCAACAAACAACTGGTTGCATGGCGACCCATGTTTACCTCATATAAAGACAGAACGCGCATGGAAGTATGATCTCAAGCCGCTACAAGTGTTATATGGCGGTAAAGGGAAAACAAACTTCCTGTGGCCACGCAAGAGGTTGTAGATATCAGGAGAGAAGTCACGAGGAGCGTGGGTTGAGCAGGGAAAATTACACCCACCTGTCCGATTAGGCAAAATAGGGATCTACCTGAAAAAATTAGGCACTTTTAAACTTGGAGCCATAAAAACATCGCTGTACAGGGGAACTTGGTGAGCGGAGATGCTCGTCTCTCATTCCCAGACCTCAGGACTAAATAGAATTTATAAGCAACCGAATTTCACTGATATAACCAACTTATTCACACCATACAGACTCACATTAGGGACTTCCGAGACAATCCTCCTCATTCACGTTAAAAATGAACCTAATACTAGAAAGAAATCGAGAGTAAGGTTACCTCCACTTTATATCACGTCATTAGGTCATTTACATCACGTGAACTGACACATCTACGAACCAGGCGGGAAACCGATACAGCCCCTTTGGACCCCAAGGAACGGATAGAGGCGCTGATGTTCCCTCATGAGGGGGGCATATCATCCCGATTAAACTGATGCAGCTAAAAAGCCTTAATAGAACCTATTATGCACATAGACTTCTGTTTAGATGTGGCGGCGCACAAAATCCACAATGTTTACAATGTAAGATGGCTGACGGCACCTTTCTTCATACTTTATGGCAGTGTCCTGTTGTACAAAAATGCTGGCAATCAAAACACAACAAACAGTTGAGAGTTATGGGTAGAGACATACCACACGACCCCAAGCTACTGTTACTTGAATTATGGCCTTACCCTTCTTTTATGTACTATGAAAAAATCCTTTTATCCACTGTCATAATGACTGTTAAAGTAACATTGCTATGTTATGGGGCAGCAGAGAAAGGCTGAGTACCACAAAATGGTGTTCAGATGTTGATGTTTGCATGTTAGTGGTGGAACATATCTATAACTCACGAGGGTGTGCCTGTAAGTTTATGAAAAAATGGCACAAATGGGAGAATACACGTTAAATTGCATAGGATATTCTTGGGGGAGGGAAAATCGATTACTGGGAAGAATGCAGCAATGTTGTATGTTCTGGCACGCGATGTTACTTGTAAAGTACCATTTTAATTGTTCCAAAAGATAAAAACCAATAAAAACATGTTGGGGAAAAGAAAATGGGCAGTGGAATGTGGTCTAACAGATAGTAAGGAGGCAACTAGGCTAATCTGCTAGAATCACAATATTTGCATGTGGAAGCGTCCTGTTTCTAGAAAGCTTGGGTACGGAGGAGGATTCTCCAGAGGAAGCAATTGCTTAAACAAAATGCCTTTTGACCCTTTAAAGCAGTACAAGCCCAATGTGGGGTGAAAAGGAAGAAATCATTTGGTTACAATCGGCTTAAGACACCAGCCCAAGGCCTAGTCAGGCAAGTTGTGATGGTGAAAGAGGGCTTCCAAAGGGATTGTGTCTTCTGTATTAGCTTTATATGAGAGCATTGACAGGACACAGAGGGGCGGTAAATAGGGAAATACATGCCAAATGGAATGATGACTGTGAGGCTCCACATGCTAATGACGATTGGGACAAGATTTGGTTGGAGGTGTACAAAGGACATCTGCATAGGAGGCTGATACACAGACTTTGTAAATGTTATAAACAAGAGTGATTCGCACCACTTCCTCAATGTGTGGTTGCGGGAAGGATGAGTCTGCTTGCTGTTAGTCACGTATACATAGTGCAGGCACTTATAAACACAAGGTATGGATTTGTCCACCAATACGACAGTTCTGAAAACGAATGTGGGCGGGAACGTATAACAATATACTGAAGATATCTCATGTCCTCTCAAAGTGGAGCATGTCATTCGGAGGTGTAGGCCTGGCAGATAGAGGACTGATATGGGATGGAAAATTTGATTTGCCAGTGACGCAGACAATCAAGGTCATCATTACGTCATGGAAGGCAGCAGAAGAAGCTTCATTTGCCACTTGGAATGTTGTATATGATGCCCACAGGCTGGGCCATGTAATAGCAAAGAAAAGTGAATACCTGCCCATGTGACATGATGGACTTTTGAGACCTAGTTAACTGAGGCCACTCCCCAAGCCCCGCGTACTGTATCAGCCAATGGCTATTCAGGTTCTTGCAAACCCCCAAGAAATGAATGTTTCTGAATTCCTGTCTAGCTCTGAGCTCATCTGTGTGAGGAATCAGTTATTGAAGTTGCATGAGTACCTCAATAGCCGAGATAGAAACTTGGTTCTTTTGCCCAAACAGGTCACACGATATTGTGATGCATGTGTTTGTCTTGTCTTTCCTTTCCTCTTGTGGCGATGTATGGTTGGTTCCGTGCTGTGTGTTCCAACAAGTTTATGGTCCATTTCCCTGTTCTTGATATTTCAGTTCTCAGCCTCTGGTTTCAGCATTTAAATCACAACGAGACCGCTATGCAATAGTGTATATTCCTATGTGCCTTTTTGCTTATCAGAGTTTACAGCTTTGTTTTGGGTAGTGGGCTTAGAACCCACCAATTAATTCCTTGGAGTGTTGAATGAGTTTGCTGTTTATGTCCCCATAAACTATTAGGCTACGCGATTGCCTTGCTGAGATGGCTCTTAAAAAATGCACACGTTGCCAAATTTATGGCACGTGTTCATGGAATATATTTGATGTTTTATGATTATATACAGTATTGTATCTCTTGATGAATTAAGATTTTGAATTCTAATACAAAATGTACACAAAAGAAATTGTCTTGGAGTTGAGATATATATATAAGATTCTAGATGTTATGTACCAAGTTCATGGCTCAACTTTTCCTGCAGGTGGGTTAAATAGCCATCATATGCACACACTCCAAGTTTATCCTTTGCTCTCTAGCCTTTCCGGTTGCCCTGCGATTTCTGTTGATGTTGACACTCCTAGAGATTCAGTGGTTAAGCGTTTTGAATTGCCCCTTAAGGATGGTAGTCAAGATCGCCAATCCTAGACTGCCCTATTTTCTGTGCCTTTAGCAACAGAATGAAGGATATTCCACTTTGTTCCTAGCACCATAGACCACCTATGCTGAACCTCATGTTGGTCAATATCCATGTGAAACCAGTCACATGAAGATGGGGGTATTATAGAGAATGACCCAGCCAGAGGTTGCTTGCTGATCACTTCAAAACAATTGGTTCCTATTTAACTGGAGCAGATCCCTTGCTCCTCTTGTCATGAATACAAGGGGGGCACATTCTGCACCACAGTGGATCATTACTCTTGAAGAACATGTATATCATGTCAGCAAGCACATATCTGCTTTGTGTATACCCCAGCAGGCATTAGCAAGTTTGTGCCTGCATGATAAACCAGTCATTGCACTAATAGTCTGAAGACTAGACTACACCAAGAGCCTCTATCTGGACCTCCATTATTATTTACTCTGCAGAGGACAAAGGGTAAACAATGCAGGAGCAAGACTTCATATGAGACTTCAAAGACATAAACATATCGCTGCGGCCCTAAGAACACTCCACTTGCTTATATTCAAATGAAGGATGTAGTTTGAAATGCTATGCATAGTTCATTGTGTGTTCTATTCAGGGGCCTGGAATCCATGAGGGAATGCCACAGAAGATCAGCCTTTTCTATTCTCAATAACAACCTCTGCAATTCTATGGCCGGAGGTCTGCATGCAGAGCAAAACCACCTAGACTCCAAAAAATCCCTAAATATCCAGCTATAGAAGTGACACCTGCAGGACACCCATGAACTCCGGGCCCCACCTAACCACCTCTGACCAACTTCAACCATTCTTGGCAATATCAACAGTTGGAAAATGTTCTGTGTACTCATATGAATACCCACATATCCTCACAGACAGCAATTAGTTATTTCAATGCGACCTCAACAAGAATCTTGTATCAAAAGTTTAATTATCACTAAACCAACCCCCTCTAGCTTCCCTCACTGACTACCTCTCTCACCACCTTACACTACTCACGCAATCAACCCTTGCAAATGGCAGCAAACTGCCTACCTTCATACCACAATGTCACTGCTCAATTGTCTAGACTATCACACCCTCAATACCAGCAGCTAAAACAGTCCTCCCAGCACTGACTGATCATTCCTGGACTCTCCCTCTGGATGAAACACTCACTTGCGTGTCTTTGCCAATAACCACTTAGAATCCTACAACACTCAGCTCGTCAGTACTTCCAGCCTGTATGCATCAGAACCACAGGGTTTCCCCTTTCGCGCTGAGGCCCCCAAAATGGCCAAGATCATCTATACAAGATCACTTCAGTTTACATAACATTACATGTTCAGGGCCACATGTCAACTTGTGTCTCCGTGCTCCCTTGGGCTCATCTGCGACTACATTCTTTGATTTCTCACCTATATGCTGGGTACAATGGTTTGGAAATTTGAGGTGATATTGTCAGTGACTCACATATTGTGGTGTTATCCTCAGATTTGGCTGATCCCCTCCAATATTTGCAAGCAGTCTTTTTGAATCTTCCTTGTCCCATTATTGTCTCTCCAGATGTGATCGATATTCCATGGGGAGCAGCCCTAGAGTCTCAGGAATGGCAGGGCATTAGTCATGGAGAAAACATTCCGGTGTCCAGATTGGAAGGAATTAGCAAGAGGCTTCAGAGCTCTTAAGACATTTTGCTCCCATGTTTCAAAGAGTAGTGTTAATTCAAACATATACCACCGTAACTGAGGCCTAGGCCAACAGTCAGCATATGCAAACTCCCCCAAAAGAGTCTACAGATGTTCCCGGGATACAAAGGCGGGCTATTATAGTGTCACACTTTCTGAAAAGGCAGAGCGACTTCTCGGGATCTCAGTTAAAGAGGGACCACGATTATTCAAGCTCTCCGAAAGAAACAGCGACTGGAACGAGTGGATTCTTGCAGTTACCGGCCCATTTCTCATCTTCCCTTCTTAGCTAAGCAACTTGAACAGACGGCAACTAAGCAAATTACAAATGTGTTGAATAATCTGATCACCTGGTATCTTCCGAAATGGGCTTTAAACCAGGAAGAAGTATGAATATAGATACTGTGATGAAATGACTACTGCTCCGCAGGAATACAGTATGAGTAATGGCCAAAGCATTATTGGGGAAAACAAAACAGGGAGATAATTTCAGCAGACAGGTTATGACGACAATTTCTGCGCTCCCAAGAATTCTTTTGTAACCAATGATATTGAAGAGACCCTGATGCCCATGTGTCGGGCTGGATGGCACGGCTCTATGTTTGTAGAGAATGCGTTAATTTGCTGTTCCTTCTCGCCCTCTCATCCCTGGGGTTTGGTGAAGATCAGGATGGACAGTGGGGAGTACATTTTATGCTTTGCTCGTGTCTTGTAGACAATGGTTCCCACTTCTCATGTGGCTTGTAGTTGTCCCAATTTGAACGCTTCCATACTTTTCACCTCCGGTTTATTCTGGGTAAGCGTGGGCGAAAAGGTTTGGCTGAAATCTGAATCATCTGAATATTTGGAGTTAGAAGAGCGCCCTGAACATTTAAAAGGTTTCTGGGTTAAGTTTATTTAATGTGCAGGACAGTTTTAATTAATGTTAACAGTGGGGTGAATAAGTCAGAGCCCTCTATGCCAACAGTACCGTAGAGGGTCCACTTACAGAGACCATAGGTTGTGCATGTCGTGACAGTTTATTATAGAAAGCAAATTTTACTTTTTGTTTCCAGTTAGCAATAAATAGTCCTTAAACACCTACTGCAGATAATGTTGTTTCACTGGTTTTATTCTGGCTATAATTAACTAATAACATTGTAATATAACACATCGAAATGGTGGTCTTTTAAGTGATGTCAGAGGGGTGAATGTCTGTGTTGTGCATGCCTGGAATGTGAAAGACAAGTCTCAGTCCGACAGGTCTTTGTACAGGTAAATGTTTCACATACATTATTCCATAACGTGACTGGTAATATAATGGTACTCATGTAAGTGTCGTCAGAAGGGTGCCTAGCAGCATTATGAATGCCTGACAAGTTATTGACTATAAACCCATCGTACTGACCTTTCCAAGTTGGTCGCCTGCCAGACATGAACTCTCCCTAATGATGAAATGTTGTTTCGTACACACTTAACATGTGACTGGTTGGGCCTCAGTCAGCAGGCCTTTGTACAGGTTAATGCCTGACATGAACATTCCCATTATAAATTATGTGACCAACCTCAATTGTGCTCATGTAAGCACCACCAGTAGGGTAAGCACCTGCATCCTACATGCTTGGATGTCACAGGTTCTACCACATCCTTTCCGGCCTTTCCATGGTTAATAGTCTGCCAATTTTCAAATGCAATGGTATCTATTAAGTAGCCACAGGAGTATGACTGGCTCTGGCCCACCTCTGTAGGCCACTCAGAGATTGAGATCAACTCCTTTTAATGTGTTATCACACACCTCACTCACTCCCTTAAGGAACAATTTCAGTTTTATTTACACATCATCAACAATGACCAACAATAAGGATGGCATGTTGTTATTAGCACCCTCGCTGGGTGTGTCAGCCAATCAGGTTGCTCCAAATCCGAGCTGAATCTCGTAATCCAAGCCCAGGTACAGAGAACGGCACAACCTTCATGCACCCGCTGGTCATCTTCCCTCCCTCTCCCTGCTGCTTCACCAGTCCGCTCCATCCTTCACCCTCACTCCCCTACGCTCCACTTACCTTTCACTGTCATGGTGCCCCTGCACCACACAGGGCCTCGATTTCTGCCTTGGCCACCATGGAAATGCAATAGTGGCAATGCAGGAAGCCAGCTCTCCACCTTCATGGTGGCCATATTGGATGATGATTTATTTGACAGAAACAACAGTCCCACACTAGCGGCGGGCCACTTTTTCTGTCAAAGTCAATGTTTTTAGGACCCTGCAGGTTTGCATTGAGTGGCTATTAGCACTAATCACCCGTTCTGAGGACTTCACCGGTCGATAACAGCACAGTGGTCCGCGGGATGTTACCAGCTGGAGAATCCCCCAGAACGGGTGATTGGTGCAATAGTGATAGCTGATTGGTTATTGTGGCATCATTCACTATCGAATTCCGGGGTACCAGTGGTCCAGGGGTGAATATCGGTTTCAGTCCACACCTCTAATACACCTCCTTGTCCAATTTTGCTAACATGGATGGAATGGCAGGCTTATCTCCTCCAAAGGTTGTGGATTGTAGGTTATTTGGAACACCGCAAAAATACAATTATTACCCAATGATAAACGGAGTGTCCAGCAATGTTGCATACAAATATCTACTTTATTATTATCATAACAGACAATCTAATAACACTACTAAATACAACCCACCCTGCAAAGGTATGTAGAGGACGGACAGTTTATATGAAGGAAAAGGGATGCACTCTAGATACTAACAGGATGGTAGATTGTATGGTTAATAACTACAATAGTTTTTAAAGGTTTCTTGGCTTCACAAAAGGGAAAAAGGGTCTAAAAATATCTTAGGCGCCTTCTGGGAAGGACCAGGCAGACAGAACCACAATGTACCTTTTGCGGTAGGTATCCATGATACTCGACAGGGTTGAGTCAGCATCAGGGTGGTTTTCAGGATTCTGTGAGTTCGAGGCAGGAGTTAGCGGCCGGTATCAGGCAGCAAGAAGGTTCAGCAAGCAAAGCTTGATGGACAGATTCAGGCTGGCCTTCACAGCGACTCAGGGTCAAGAATCTTTGTCTCAGTGCTAATTGGCGCTCCTGAAGCACTGGTCGAGACATCTCGGGTTTCTTTCAGCGACTACGTCTTGACAACGGTCAGTGTTGCAGTCGGTTGCGGATTGAGGAACTCAACTGGCTCAAAGGTGTCCTTTAAGGCAGACAGTGATAGGTGCATGTTGTTGTGCTTCTCCTAGATTCTTGAATGAGCTTCCGTCATCCTTTAAGGCGGACGGCCCAAAGCTAGGGAATGCGTTGGGGGCAACTGCCTTGTCCTTGTTTTCGGGTTCAGAGACCTTCTTGCACTTCCTGTCCAGGGAGTTTGCTGTAGAGCCTAGTAGGACCCACTGTGTGCTGGCTGGGTACCATTTCTGGAGCGACTGGAGAATCCTCTGAGTTCTTTTCTCCCTCTTTTCTCTGGGAGAAGTTAAGCAGAGGGATCTTGCTTCCCTCTTTGGATGTCCTAGTCTACCTTCACTGGCGGAAGCTATAAGGCAGACTCTACCTTCAGCCAGGGTCCAA